>NC_053029.1:14390609-15836906 GCF_016746235.2 Drosophila teissieri | reverse complement strand
TCGAAAAGTGCCGGTCATAAATTATCCGACAGAAAATGAAAAGCTTCTAATTTGGCTTAGTTTCGGTGCGGCTTTGCTTGGCCCGGTCTCGAACTGGGTCTAAGTATCGTATCGTATCGTAACGTAATGTAACGTATTGTATCGGATCGGATCGGATCGTAGCGTTTGGGTGGCAAGAGGGCAGCTCACACCGCCCAAATGGCCACTTGCATGTCATGCAATGCGTCACGTCACACAGGCTGCCACTTTTTGTGCAGAGCATTATTATTAACTAGTTAGCGACATGCAACTTGTTGGTGCCGAGCCGCCCAATTCACAAATGTCTGCCTGCTGAGCTTTCAGGGAAAATAACAAAACCCGCAACTGAAACAACAAACAACTGGTTGCCAGTTGCTAGATGGTAGATGCCAGTTGGCAGTTGGCAGTGCGAGTGTACCTACTACCATACATCAATTGCTTTTCATGTGGCGACGGGGCGGAGGAGGAAGGGGTCTCGCATGTCGCCGGGCATTTATGATTAAGTGAGGTACATATTAATATTATCGTGCGACTCACCTGGTCTCTTTCAATGGCGAATTTTCTGCCAGACAGTTTGTATGCTAATTTGCGAGCTTAGGCCGCCGCTTCACAATGGCCCACACATACACACCCTGCATACTTGTATGCATAGTGGCTATATGGGTATAGTGGTATATGGGTATGTGGCTATAAAGCACTCCTTTGCCAGCAAATACTCCGGACTCGGTGGTTTATTTTACTGTTATTTTAATTTATGGCTATTTTATGCGAGTGCACAGCGTAGTTGGGAAGTTGAAAGCGAACACATAATAATAAAAGCGGAAACTATTGTATTAAGTGTTTGATTTATGGCTTAACTCAATTGTTTTATTTATGAGCCATTTCAGATTCAGTATCCATTGTACGGGTGTTGATTTCAATTTCTATGCCACGGCCAACAATTCAACAATTCAGCAATTCCAGTGCAGTGCATTCTATTTGATTTGTATTGAGAGCTTAGTTAATTGCGCATACTACGTATACGTAATCTGCAAGTCTGCCTATTCTAAAATCGCTCAATTATCAACAACAAGTAGAGGCTGCTCGTTGCCATTTGGCAATTCGCAATTAAAAACACATTTTATATGCATTTAGCGCTCACTACCACAAACGTGGAGCAATTTGCCCGTTTTCACACGAGCAATGAAACTTTGTATTTTAGTAAATTGATTAATTGCAGAGTGTGAACGAGTCACGATCACAATAACGACAATTTATATTTGTGCTGTTTTATTTTGGGAAAATCATCTTTTCATCTGAAAATAGGGGAATACGTAACTAAATTTTTGCCTAAATTTGAAGAGTACACACACCATTGAGTCGCACTAATTACTATTTCTTTGCGATCCGTAGCGTCATCCTCATTCATCAATTCCAGCAATTTTCTCACACTTTAAATTGACACATCGCCTGTGATAGATTGGATCCTGATGACTCGGCACTTATTGCATATACTCCCGTCTTTATGTTTTTCTAGGCTCGTAGGTTTCTGCTGAATAGATAACGGCAGACGGACGATATGGCCACGTGAGTGGTTTTTGGCCAAATGGAAAGCAATTATTCAATGTCAAAGCGACGCACGCACCGAAATATTCCATCAATTAATTATTCAACTTTATTTGGCAAGCCAAAATATGTGAAAGAATAGAACGATCAAGAAAAGTCTCGAACTCCAAGTTGTTTTGTCATGTAGTCAAATGAAATGTGCGAGATTCGAAGAAGTGATACCTAATACACACACTATTCATTGGTACTTACTTATTGGTATGCTAACACTAACACACTAAACTATAACTATAAACTATATATGTAATAAGTTATTAATATAGATTTTTTGTTATTTTGGTTAATTTTGCAACCGAGTATCCGAATAAGATAATATTCATAATTTGCAGTCCAACTTGTTACCCTAGCTGATGTACCCCAACTATAGTTCCAATTGAAGCCCAGAGTGAGAGTGCACAAAATATTATGAATTTAATTCGAGGATGGGGCAGAACACACAAATATGTGGCAACGTCATCAAAGTAATCAGGCGACGACTGTGTCTGTCAGGGAAAGGGAGGGGAGCAGGGGCCAGGGGGCACTTTCGGAGGATATGCAGGACGGGGGCGCCCCAAATGATTGCCTCCGTGACGCGGCAAGCGGCAAGAGGGAAGAGGGAAGGGGCAAGTTGCCGGAGCACAACCCGGACCAACATCAGCGACATCATTTATCATCAACCTGCCTGTCACTCAGCGAATTCCCCAACCGCCGGGGTTGGGAAAAATTCACTACCACCGCATGCAAAGGACTCTGATGAGTTGCCTGCGTTATCCTTGGGTGTGCTGTCAAAAAATTATTATGCCTATTAATTTTACCCATGCGGGCGTTGCCTTCCTTCAGTCGACCATCGCTGGTTGGTGGTAAATTACACAACAAAAACGAGGGAAAACAATTTTTGATGTTTGGCTTTTGGCAGCGCCAAGTGGGCGTGCCTGTCTGCGTGTGTTTGTGTGCGAGTGTGTGTGAGTGTGCGAGTGTGTCGCTTAAGACATATTTCGCCTCATTCATTTGGCAGTAATTTATCCTGTCATGCTGTCATTATGCCAACCGACAAAAAATAGCGCCGAAAAACACCAACAACAACGAGTGGAAGTCCGGGACAGAGGAAGAAATTATTTATTGAAAATGATTATGCGCAGGGAATCGAGGAATCGAGGAATCGATAGGGGAGGGTTGCCTTCCCCGGCGAGTTTCATTTTTGTTAATGATCCGTCGACGTCCTCGGACTGGGGCGCATCGATCAAAAATCATTATGACTTATTTGAGAAGGCCCAAAGTGATTACACAGCGAGAATTTCCCAACACCTTGTTCCTTTATCTTAAATAATAGCTAAGCTGAAAGAGTGATATGTATTACAATTGTAGTATAAACACTTTTTTCTTTAAGAAGCGTTCTGCAAAACAGAGTACGCTCCATGAGAAAGACGTTAATTACAGGGTATAGCTGCGCGTTTTTACGACTTGCGCAAGTCCCCAGCTGATGTATTTTCAATAACTAATCAATCTTGGCTTTAGCTCGATGGCAGCCCTGCACGCGATGACTTATTTCGGGTGGTGTTTTGACCACCTTTCCCTCCCAGAGAACAGGCTCGATTTTCGGATGGATGGTTGTGTTGTTGTTTTGTTGGGTGGGTGGGAGAGTGGGTGGTTCTGGGGACGCTGGCACAATACACTGCAAAGCAAGTGCCAACTTTTTTGCTGTCGCCCATCCATCAGAGGGATTGGGATGGCGGGCACGGAGGCCGGTGTAAGCGAAAGCTCATGTCAGTCACCCAAAAAAGAGGAACAAAGCGCTGCGGGGGCGCAAATGATTGGGGGAGGTGAAGGGGCAAAAGAGGGTCTGATCAGCTTGAACTTTTGGCGTTGACAGCCGGAATACAAAATGCGGGCGAAATATGTCGATACGAATCAGACAGAAAACATCCTGCAAGCGGGTTTAACACACGAAAATTAAAGAGAAAAGGTGAACATTAATCTAGGTAAATTCTCTTCAACTATTTTTAACGAAGTTACCAACTAAAAGCATTTTTCAATATTATGCAGAACCTCTTCATCCTCCATCAACTTTAATACGGTTTCTTGACTAAAATAATAATGCCTGGTATACACGACGATTGAGTGATTTTGATTGGCATATCGAAGTATATAAAAACACATAGGTTGTGTGAATTTTAAAGTAGAGAAGCTCTGACGAGTTCAACAAGTCTTCTAGCAATACAATACCGAGTAGAGGGTAGCAAAGTACTGCTCCTTTCTGCCGCACTATAAATGCCAGACAATAAATAACCGCAACTTAAGCATATTGCGGTTAAAAGCAAACAGTCCTCGCTGAACTGGAGCTACTCCTCTCCAGAATGGCAGACATATTTCATTTTCATGCTCCCAATTGTTTCGCCCTTGACAAATGGGCGGGAGTGGGAGTGGGAGGGAGCGGAGCCAAGTTTGTGTGTGCGCCAGGCAAGTCATCAAAATAACAAATAACGACGACTACGAAAATTGATTGCATGTCATTAATTTTCATTTCAAATTACTTTGCCACTATATCATGGTCTATATGCCGGCGTTCTCTTCCGGCAAAGCCAGCGAAAGGGGGCCAAAGTCAATGCAGGCGATCCAAAGTCGTGTCAAAGTCAGTTCCGTGCCAAAATTCGTTACATGTGCTTGCCGCCAGCTCGTTTGTTGTCATATTTTTGTTAAATAAACTAAGCATTCCGGGCAACGGTGTCAGCGGTCCGAGGTGTAAGGAGCAATGGTTCGGGATACTATGTTCCGGAGTGGAGTGTCCGTGGTGAGGGCTCCACTGTACGGGGTACTTGGTACCTGGGCCAGGAGTACCTGCTCCGTGGTCCGGAGTGCAGTGTCCGTGTGGCGGGTCCCAGTGTCCGTGGAAAGTACTCCGCACAGCTGCAGTTCAGTTGACCACACTGAATGGCCGGGCAACTTATCACGCGCTGCACTACGCCGATTCCCCCTTTCGCCCCACGACCTGTATGCGATTACCTCTGCGAATTGTGGAGGAGCAGCAGGTCCATTTTCGAGTCTCGATTCCAACTGGGATTCCGCATCATCGTTCGGGCGGAAAGTGCCTGCCATGCCATTCATCCATTCCGCAGCCGTTCCATCTCTTTCTTTCCATCTGCGTAACGCGGCTTTTTCCTCTCGGTGTAGCCCTGTCTCTATCACTCTGCGAATTCCCTCTCTCTCTCTCTCTCATTGCCTTTCAGCCATCCATCAGCCGATGGTCCTGTTGCAGCTTTTCCTCGCCAGTTGGCAGCACGTCAGTCAGTCGGTCAATCGCCAATACACGGGCAGAAATTAATATGATATATTTTAAAGTATTTAAATAAATGTAAGCAGGTACCATGTAAATATCTAAAATTAAAGAATTAAGTTAAATGGATGCACATTTCTTCCATATACAATATTTTACATTTTTCGGAGCAGTGTTGCTGCTTTTGCTCCTGTTTCGCGTCAGATATGAAGGAAGCCCAACCCGAAGACCAGTTGGTACCTTGACTTTCCAGCCATGCCTTCTCCTTCTCCCAACCCCCAGCTTCAGCTTCATCCTGTCTGGGCTCTTACGAATGCACGCGAGATTAACTCTTGGCCCTGACATTAACGAATGAGAGCCAACAGCATCTGACAGTCAAATGTCAGTTAGCTGCAGCTTCTTGCCACTCCCTCCCTTCCCTCACTTCCCTTATCTGTCGCTTCGCGAAATGCAGTTGGCACTTGGTCGAGTATTTGTAAGTGCAGAAAAAAGCATTTTGAATTTACATTTTGATTGGGTTGTAAAATGGGAGGTAGGGTTTTTTAAGAATAACACGCCTTTTTATTTATGATTTAAGATAAAATTAAGTCTAATATAATAAGTGTTTCTTATGGGTTCTATATAATGATTTCTTTAATTCATTTATATAGCGGCTAGCAAACAATTAAAAAGGATTCAAGGAAATTTCATTTGAAATGTGCCCTTAAATGAGTCGAAATGATGTATCTCTTCTGCCGATTCACATTCACTCAGCTGCCTTTCGCACATTGTCTTGAAGCGAACGAATTCAGATCTCACTTCTGCGGCCTCCTTTTCTTTCTGTTCAGCCATTTCCTTAAAATGGCTTAATTTCTTATAAAGTTCTTCATAAGATTGATACAATTCTTCATATTTCGTAGATTGCAGCTCCGTTATCGTTTTCCCAAGCTTGGAATTAACTTGTCCAACTTCCTCAAAGGACTGCCTTAGAATACCATTTATGTTGCATTGTCCCTCTAGATTTTCCAAGTTATGCCTCTGTGTTTTAAGGTCCTCCATACATTTCATCAACTCAATATCCTGCGCTTGCAATTTATCCTTAATTTGAGAGGCTAGCTTTAAATTTCGTTCACAAACTTCCATATATCGCAGCAGAGGCTTCACGGTTGGATAGCAAACTGCAGCACAGCGATCTTCCAGTTCACTTGATGTGGTACAGGACTAAAAAATTATTTAAAAAACAACACATTGCTTAAATGGGATTTTTGTTAATATAATTTAACCTCTTCAAGGGAATTAGCCAGGGAAAGCGTGGGATATAATATAATGAAAACTGTAACAAACTTAAGCCGCATTTTTTGTAATTTCCCAACGACGGTATAAATTAAACTGATCTCTCAGTTGACTACAACCTACGATGAAATCTGGTCTAAGAGAAGATTATATATACATTACATTATCTATTTTCAAAGCTTTCTTATCAGCAGAACAGCAGAAGTCAATGACACCTCGGTGTTGCTCTCTGAAGTATACTCAAAGAAATATTCAATAACTTATTCGATGCTTTTTTAAATAAATAATTGAAATAATTTTGAAACATAACTTTTTCTTTATGGCATAATTACAACTGACTCTCTAAAACACGTTGCTCTTTGTAAAATCATCCCATTATAAAAACATCAAAAAGACCTACCGCTTCTGCTTAGTAATACAAAGCCAAAAACAAAGGAAGAAACACCTTTTGCACCTGAATGGGAAATTTAACTTGTTTATATTTCACTGGAACAGGCGGCACCCAAAGAAATCCCATTAATATGCCGTTGGGCACGCACAGTGGTCATATCCATTGTTGGCCACTTTGTCCTGCAGAGAACGCAAACGCAAACAAGGAATCGGAATAAAAAGTGCCGCACAAATTATGAAGAAATTTGGGTGAGTGAAAATATTTGCACAGTTCTGTTGACCCCACATCCGTGTGCAGAAATATATATATGAATGAAATGGAAGCCCTAATTCGAGCTGGGCTCACCTTTTTCGGGCAGCCCAAGTAGATGTCGCTCCTTTGAAGTTGTCCCTTGTCTTTGGTTTCTTGGGAACCCCGCTGTTGTTCTGGGCTGCTCTACCACGCTGTTGACAAACGGTCGAGGATCTCAAGGTTCTTCTAATTTATTGAAATTGGCCAATTCTTAGACACACGAGCAAAGGCGATTTCTAGGAAGCTCAGAGAGATTTCGGAAGTGACATTTGGATGCTGGCTGATCATGGGAACTTCTCACAGTCACCAGCGGGGAGCTCAGAATCGCAGCCACTCCCCGTCGCGCCCTAATTCAAATTAAATAGCTAACTGATTTTATCGCATAAGTGAGGATATCATCAACCCATTCGCAAGGGTTGTCAGCGTTACTGCCCGGGATGGCATTAAGAGTATCAAAAGTATCTATTGGTTGACACTTGAAGTGCCTTCGGGGTTATGGACCAGCAGCCAGCAGCAGTCAGTCAACTGAGGCATTAAGGGATTTATTACATCACCATGGGAGCAGATGGAGAGGGCAAATATTTTCATGTCTAGGGTTTAATTGTTTTCACAGTTGCAATTCAGCGGAGAAGAAAGGCTGTCAGTCATTGAAAACCGAGCTATCCGGATACTTTTTACCCTTATCAGGCCCGTGTGAGTTGCACGAGAGTGTTTGCATTATCCGTCAAGGGGTGCGCAGCCCAAATCGGGTTCTTCACTGGATTCTCCACTCAATGGGCTCTGCTCAATGGCTTTGCTTTCTTTGCAATTTTTAAACTTGACACAATGTTGCCTCAAACCGAACGATAAGCGGGGTGGGGGAAAGCCTCTTTAGTGCCCAGATAATGCCGCAACCCCTTCCGTAGGCCCGCCATTCCCCAGCACACCGCACACTCCTTTTGAAGTGAGTGTATATCATTAACTCGAGGGCTGCAGCCAGGCACTTGCAGATTTTTGATTGCATTTGTTGTTGGCAACAGGGGGAAAATTTGAAAAGAAAATCCACTTTTCGAGACCTTCTGGAGAGCGCTTAAGAGTGTGTGAGTGCGGAAATTGCTTAAAAGCAGAAATGCGTTTTACTTTTTATTTTTTCTTTACTTCAATTCTCGAAGGATTTAATTTGTGCAAAAAGGTAACATGAAAACATTCACCGGATACTCGAGAAAATCACGTTTTTTTCGCAAATTGATCGAAGTTCTATTGATGTTTCTCAAATTGGGGTTGAATTTCTACATCCACTACATACTATTGCAGAAATTTTAAACTAGTTGACAGGCGACATTTTAGTACATCATATACTTATTTAAGCCGTTATTAAATCTAATATAAAAATGCGGTGCCTTCCTGAAGTGCTCTCATTCACGTGCTTAGCCGCAATTAGGCGGTTCGACTACTCAAGTGGGTCTGCAATTAGCGATAGCTTAGAAATGTGCACAACAAACCATAACAACCACCAATTTTGGGCTCGAGAAAAGCCTGTGATGTGGAAGTGATGTGATTGACGTGACGGTAAATGGCAGCTCGCCGCAAAATGTTGATTGCGACGATGACGATGAGGCGGTGGCTGTCAAATTAAATCTTTTAGTCTGGCCTAAAGTCTCAGCTTTCCAAAAACATGTTTTCATTTTATGGCCAGGAGAAAGACAGAGAGAGAGAGAGAGAGAGGAGCATAGACCACCTTTAATTGATTGCTCGGTAACGAGGCTCGGTTCACAGGTGATAAATTTCATGATTATCAACACTTAGACTTCTGTCCGTGGGCCCTAATTAAAAATGCATCGGAAAACCTCTGTTCAAGGCCCCAGACAAAAACAGAAAAACCGAAAAACCGAAAAGTGTCGGGCAGTTCAAAGCAGCAGACAGTTTACTAATCACAGCCCATTGGCATTAGTTGCTGGTCGGTCGGTTGGCTTCGGTTGGCGATGCCCTGCAATAATCGTAAACTATTTAAAACACTATGAAAACGTTTTCACTCTTTATGGGGGTCTCGTTTCAATCGAGCCATTGCCGCGTGCATAGGAATAAATGAGATACCCATCAACCCGGGAGTTTAACTGTTATGTATATATATACAGATTTATATATACAAGGTAGTTGGATTTTTACATATTTTAATTTATTTATTTTAAGTATGTACTTTCGATTCTCATAATCAATTTATTTTATAAATTTAAGATATATGATAAGGTTTTAATAAATAAGGTGTACTGAATCCTAGTCAGTCACATTGGTTGCGCATATATACTTTAATATTATAAAAAGCACAGTATCACCAGGTCTACACTATCCCTGAATGCTTTTCATAACGAGCCCGTTTCTTTTTATGGTCTTTTGATATATGAAATGATCAGACAGCAACCACTTTGTCGGCACCATTTACCTTTCCTCGTGCATTTCATTTCGTTACTTTCGTTTTGGGTCTTTGTTTATATTTTGCATATAAAATACAAATAAAAGCTCGCTTTGTTTTTGCTTCATACGCGTCGGAAATTATTAACCATAACTTTGTTTTAATATTTTGTAATTGTATAATTTTATGGGCATTTGCATTGGAAGCGCTGTTTTCCTGCCTCCATTTTGGCTGTACCCATTAAATGGGATGAATTATTCATATGGCATATGAGTGATATTTGATTGCCCATCCATATACAATGTACTTTATAAAAATCGATGTATGTATTTGGCAATGTGTGGATGGATTGTTAATTTGTTTGGACTACAAGGTGGGTTTTGGGGAATTCGATACCCGTGGAAAATAAAAAGTGCGAATATTATTTAGTTTAGCTACTGATATATCGTTCCAAAGTTATTAGTTTTCCTTTATTCACTCTGGCAATCTTTTACGAGCCAGAACTATGAAAGATCATTAGGCGAATGACAATGTACATTGTCTTAGGAGACTATTTGATTCCGAGAACATCAACAAAACGCCTCAAGGCCAACGCATTGTTTCAAATTGTGAATTGGCATAGGGGCATTTCTTCGGCGACTGTTGTCTTTTTGCCAGCTTCCTTTAGTTTGGGCTTTGTTTCGTTTGACCCAAGCCGCACAGACACACGCCCGGCTTAAAAGGACAGTCGGGGCGAGAGAGTATCCTTTGAAGTAGTGCCGTTTTATGCAGAAGGAATGTGTGTCACACATCGTCTAAAATAACCAAAAAGGAAATGAGGCGCGCTGAGTCAGGAGCTGGCTTCAATTGAACCGAGCTGAGCTGCGATTCGAGCCAAGCTGAGATTCAAGCCGAGTTCCGAGACATGACACGACAAAAGTAAGAAAAAAGTAAGGAAGACGAAATGAATCGAATGATGGCCAAGTCAACTCAGCTCAACTCAGCTCAACTCAACTCAAGTCAGGCGGACTTCAAAGTCGGTGTGGCTGAGCTCTTCCTTAGACTCCCCACCCCTTCCCCCCTCACACAGTCCTTGTCACGATGCATCCACACACATCCACAGGAGCTGTCAAAGATATTTGTATTTCATTTTGACTGACTGTCCGACTGACTTGAGCAGCGGATTCAAACGAAATTGGAAGCCAAAAAACAAACACAGTAGCTGCCTAAATAAACGCCGATCTGGGGACCAAGCAATCAGGTAAGCCCCCGCAGCACTGAGCGAAAATGGTAGTATCTTATAAAAGATACTGCTCTGCACAAATGGCTTATTTGTTTCTTTAAGATAGAGAAATATATCAAGTGCATTGCACCAAACCAAGTCACTGTAAAAGTTGAACCAATCCTTTAAAATTAATATATACTGAGGCATGTATTTCAAATTATGTCCTTGCTTTTATAAGTAACTATTGAATTTCTCGCTGTGCATATACTTGAGAGCTGGTGATTTAAAATAAATATTGGTAGCTGTCACATTGACAGCAGGCCAAATGTGATTGTTCCCCGATTGTTGACATTTTCGTGTGCTACCGTTCTCGGCGGTCGGCGGGCAACGCGGCCTCTGCATTCGGTAGAAGCTCAAAGGGATTCAAAAGATATTAAATTGTCGGCGATGCTGCGCCGCGGAATCGTTCTTGTCGCATTAATAAGTCTTCGACTGCGAGACTGCGAGGTTCATTCCCTTTTTTTGCTTTTCAATTTCGAAAAGCGAAAAAACATTCCGAAAGCGAGTGGGGCAGCTCAACAATGAAAAATTTCAAGCTGTTTTTAAATGTTTTATTGGCTTTTTAATAATGTTTGCACATCAAAGGCGGCCGCCCCAACGCTGCCATCGAGCTTAACTTTGGAACCGACTTGGAGTCGGGGTTTCAGTGTTTCTGGGTTTCAGGGCTTCTGTTCGATGTTACGCCGGCTCAGCTGAGAGATACAAAAAGGAAGATATAAATCCTCAAGTGACATGGAGTCGAGCTCCTTTGTGCGAGCGCCCCGTTCAAAAGGATTATAGTCGTCTTGATTTATGTGACAAACGCCCGTTATAAATTATTTTAAATTAGTTGAGAATTATGAGCGCCAGTTTAGGCTTGTATTCATTTGTTGTGAACCGCGTATTTCGGTCACTTATGCGTGCACTTCTGCGTTTCTCAACGGGTTTGATTGGATGTTAACCAACAACGTTGCCATTCAAATACCATTACAAGGAATTCAATTTATATTTAATAGAGCTTCATGTAGAAGAGGGCAACTATTGAATCGTTCAGAGCTGAAAGCTCCAGCTGTCGTATGCTAATTTAGAATAACCAGGATATTCGTTGTAACCCCTAATGTCTGTGCGAGTGTCCTTTTGCTGCGACACTTAGCTCCTTAAGCCCCTGGGATCGACGCCTTTAACGTTACTGAGATAAGTAGAAAATGTTGCCAGAACCGCAGTGCCCCCCTTCTGCGCTTCGTGATGCGAGTGCCAAGTGTAATAGAAATAGTTATTAAGAGCAGTCGACGACAGCTGGCTCGGCTTGGCTGGCGTCTATCGGGGAGTTTACGACCAGGATGCGACCAGGACGAACAGGACATAATACGGAAGATAACTACTGCGGAGAAAGCTTGCAACAATTTATGGCCAGCGCCACATATGATCCATGAAATGTCATAAAACTGCAATTGCGGCCAAAAATTATCGAACATTTAGCAAAAGCGTTGGGGCCTAGCCCCATGGGTGGTTAGTTTTTATGATCCCAGGCAGCCTGAAGGGAGATGTACATATATGTATGTACTGTATGTACGACGGCAGGAACCTTTTGTTTTTTACGACCGGCGGCGGGAGACATTCTCTCGTTAAGGCTATTCACACGTACCGCACTAAAGGCACTGATACACATAAGGATATACTCGTTTGTGTACTTTCCATCGGGCATTGGGATGTGGGGTATTTGGTATGGAGTATGGAGTATGGAGTATAGGGGGTACTTTCGACATTGGTCAACCCCTCGGGACAGGGTCACGATTTGAGGATGGTCGGATGGATGGTCGTAAATTTGCTGACTCGTTTTTATTTCAGTGCGCTACGAGTCTTTCGTTTTTCGGTTTATTAGTTGACACAAAAGTCCCCTGTCACTCTTAAGTAGTTGAATAAACAGGAAACGAATTATGACAGAGCGTTAAATGACCACGAAGTAGGGTGCATAGGGTGGCTCTATACCTATGTTCACATACTAGGTAGCCATTTACTCCGAGGGGAGGGCACGTTTTCAATTCCTTGAAACGGAAAGACAATCGCAGTTAATACAATGAGCCGACACTTCCGCTCACTTGAATGGGAACAATTACCGCTGACTCCAGATCAATAGATCGATGTGCGAGAGAAAGCAGTTAAACGCAGCAGTTATTCTTCCGGTTGTTTCGTTCACTCAATTAAATTCAAATAATTAGCCAGCTGAATTTTTGGGCTGAGCCTTCGATGTCGTCTAGCAAACAATTGTTCATTTCATTACTTTTGAACACGTAATTTCCATTTATGCTTATAATTTATAGCCTGATTCTGCTGACACATTCAACATTTTATTAAAGTCATTTTTTTAAAAGAAAACTCTGGGATGATTTTCTTTATTTCTCAACATAGAGATGATAAGTTCAGTTGGCCCTTATATATTAATAATCAATATCTTTTCACATTTCGGCGAATAGTTTGCGCTTGACTCTTTCACAAAGGAAATGATAGCATCTAATATAAAACTGTAGTCTATTTTGCCATAATAAATGCCTGTCGTAAAATTCAGAAATTGCGTGGGGTCGTGAGCTCGCTGACCTGGGGGTCACTCCCACATACATGCATGTATGTAAATTACAGAAATGTGAACAACAAATGTTTAGCGCTGGCCCACGCTAACTATCAGTTAACTAAGTGGAAGCTTCGGTTAACGAGCTGCCAGTCAAAGTCATTCAGTCAGTCAGGCAGCCAGTCATGTGTGAAAAGTCGGTTGTTGCCACCGCAAGAGGCGGCCGGGCAGGAGGTGGGCGGGGCACTTGGGGAGGGGCGAACAGAGGGGAACAAACCGGTTCGAGGTTGGCGCCTTTTGCATTGAAATTAATTTAGCTAGCTTTCAATTATGTGCCACAAACATTCATGCGAGCGTTGTTCGCCGGCTGTGGATTGGGGGGCAGGTACAGCGCAACTTAGTCGGATGCACCGAACTCAACAAGTTGGCTAGACTGAAAAATCTGTGGGGTGAAGATAATGTGGAAATTGAAGTTGCTACCAGAACATGCAGTGCAAGAATGAACTAAGGCATCCATATTTTCAACTGCTTTTTAAATGATATTATTGGTTTAGTAATCATCTGAAAGGTAGCAATGCTTCTAACGTTCAACTTTAATGGATTCTCCGCTCGTTCAAAGTGTCTGCGAGCCGTTGTCGACTGTCCGTCATAGGCAGCTGGCACTGTGCTCCGAAACTGAGATACGATTCGGTGGTGCTGCTGCATGACATGACAGGCCTGACAAGCCCGAACAACATATTGACATTTTTGCCATACATTCCACACGGCAGGAGTGCTGCAAGAGTCAAAGGGGGCGTGGCAGATCGGGGAACGGGGCGTGTGCCTCCCCTAGAACCTGGGGCCACGACAACATGTGCGAGTGTTTATGTCAGCGTGTCAATTCTCGTTGTTGACGTGTTGCCGCCTTGCAGAAGTCCCCGTATCTCCCGTTCTTCGAGCGCCACCTATACCATCTCAACTATTAACGATCCGTATAACGCCACCCCCAACAACAACAACAGCAACAACTTTGACTTGGCCCGTCGTCGTTGGCGTAGTATTATTAAATTTTACTTTCGCCACTCAATATGGGAAATGTCATCTGTTTATGATGGCTTTTTGACATGTCTCGTTATTGAATATGGTGTTGGTTCCACTCCATTCGGGTTTGTTTTCTTGCCTCTGGCACCTTCTTGTGGTAATACCCTTACTTTGGATACTCGAAATTTTAGGATAACATTTAAATTACAATTTCTGTGATATATAATATGAGTATCGTTACTTTCTAGGTGTTGTTTCTTAGCAGCAAATTAAAATAAAAAGTTCAACTCGGCTTAGAGTATTTTTGATGCATTATGGAAATGTTATTTCTGCCGTTAAGAC
This sequence comes from Drosophila teissieri, assembly GCF_016746235.2. Lineage (NCBI taxonomy): Eukaryota > Metazoa > Arthropoda > Insecta > Diptera > Drosophilidae > Drosophila > Drosophila teissieri. The sequence goes on along the minus strand of NC_053029.1, from coordinate 15,822,519 downwards.
TTTTTCCTTTTAATTTCGTATGGGATTGGACAACTTTTGATGTATTTTCAACTCTGCGCCTTTCATTTTTACTACCGTTTTTCAGACTAAGAAATATTGAGAAATCGTATTTAATAAAACATTTTCAGCTTCCTATAACGAACAGAATAACAGAGCTATTTATTACCCAAAGTTGAGAAACATGTAGAAGTATTAATAAGAGAAACACAATATCCGCACTCCAGAGTTACACTTCAACATCCACTCCTTGTGCGCATTGTTTCTATTGAAGCCCTTCCTCTGCAATCCGCCGAGTCGCTTCCAATCCAACTATCAATCATGCGGCAAACAAGTTATATCTTTGTGCCCCTTCAGGTGGCCCCCGTTTTCCCCCATTCCCCATTTCCAGATCGGAGCATAAGTGGGCGCTTAGCCGGAGATGTACAATGTACAACGACGAGTCCAATAAAAAAGAAGGAAAAAAGGTCAAGTGTCTGACAGTAGCCAGCCAGCTGAAGCAGCAGCTACTTACTGTCAAGATGTGTCATAAACACATCAACTTTACTGTCGAAACAAATAAAAATATAAACTTTGACACACACACACTGCTGGCAAAAGCAAAAGCAAAGGCGAAGGCGAAGGCACTCAAAGCCAGCTACGAAATCAAAGCGAAGCAGACAGAAGGGGAAAACTGAAACTGCTGTTTGCTTTTATTCTAGTCTCTAGTCTCAGGGGGTAGCACATAACGAATACATTTTATTTCCACAATTTGCACTAAAAATGTCATAAAACAGAAACAAAAACTTGAGTGCCTTTCTGGAGGCCCAAATCAATTCTGGTAGCTGACGGAATGCGACAATTACAGCGGAGACGAGTCGTTAAAAATTAGACTTGAAAAGGAAGGGAAAGTCAAATGAGTCGGCACTAAAACGTGTTGTAAAGTCATTAAGGTGAAACCCTAAGACACTGCCCGTGAATTCCCTTTAGTACCTGATGTCGAAAGGCCGTAAAATTATCTCACTATAAAATTTAAATGACTTAAATGGTGTCCCATTTCCACACACACCCTGCCAATAAATAACAGCTCCACACAATATAAACCTAAAACTCTTAATGTATTCGAGATTATTTTCGACGTTTTTAGTGGGATTGAAATCAATTTTCGAATCGTTAATCTTGTAAGTAATGCATGTCGCCTGTCGCATCTCGTCATTCCGATGGCATTTTTTGGAGCTACTCTGCCACCAACTTCTAGAAGATAAATCTCATCTGGAACTTGAGTTGTTTTCGTATTTAACAAGCGAACCTGTAACGATCTCGAAATAAATATAATTAATGTGGAGCAACTGCCACCAGTTGGTCGAGATCAAAAGTTTCAGCCAGAAATTATTGGCCAAGATGATCTGTAGTTTTCATATGAACTAAACTAGATATTACATCCAATTTCGTGGGAAAAGTCCAATACAAGCTACAGATTTTTTAACGTTTCCTATAAAACTGTAATTATCTGTCAAAAGAGGCAGATGCCAGAAATATGAATAGGACATAAATAATATTGGTAAAAAATCGCCATATTTCTGTGAGACCGCAAAATCTGGACACGTAACCTCGGCAAATACCCCGGTCAAATGTTTGCAACCCTCGGGGAAGGAGAAAACTCGTGTGACACATGTAAATGCGTGCTGACAGGCGGAAGGGAAAAGAATAAGTACAAAACCCGAGTGAAATAAAAGAAAACTGTCAACAAAATTAATGTCATGCGTGTGCAGGGCAATGAAAAATTATGGGTTGGCTTTATGTCAATAACAAAGGGACAGACACGCAAAATCCAAGAGTGCAAAAACCACGTTGAAGCCTGGCCTGAACCAGACCCACAATGATTGATTTGACAGGACAACAATGAGCAACGGACCTATGCAAAAGGAAAAAAAATATATAGCAAGGGAAAAAGACATCGACCTGCAAACAAGTGCAAATGGTTGTCAATCCGCATGTGGACGCCTCGGGATACATGCCCACTAATGAAGGCAAATAATATTAATACTTGTGGAGAGCGTGCATTCCTTTTTCCTTCAGAAATATTATTTTCCAGCCATTTGTCAACATTTGTCAAATTTGACAGCACACGCCCGCTAACATTTTGCCCCTTTGGCGGTGTTTGCAGCCGCCCCTGGCCATCATTTCCTCATTTATTTATCCATCCTTCCATCCAGCTATCCATCCAGCCATCCATCCATGTAGCCACCCCTGCGACTTTGACAGCTCGAGGGTGCCTTTTTCGGTTGGGTGGACAAAACCCTGTGCGCCCTTTCGCGAAATTAATATCATGTACAAACAAAAACAACTGAGACAAAGTACTTATCATCGCGGGCAAACCAGGCGACCAAAAAGAGGCATACTTTTTGGAGTGGCCGAAGAGGTGTTAAGGGTGAAAAGGGTTAACCCCAGCTCTCTGCGGCAAGTGAGTAAGTTTAACCGATTGTAAGAAATCCTAAGTGATTCCTTAATTTCTTTTAGGAACTATCTGTGTTAGTTACACCTAGAAGTACCATATAAAATAGAATGAAATTCTTATGAAAATGATTAACTTAACTGAATATATTGCTCTCCATATTGCATTACTTTGATTATTTTGGTAATGCGAGACCTGCGACGGAAGTACTGCCCAAAACCATCAACACCATCGCCATGCTGATGGATCTGACAGGAGGTGTGTCCGGGTATTTTATCGAACCGATCATAGGGCCAACCTCCCGTCTCGATATGGGAATAGAGCATAAAAGCCACACAGCGGTATCGAATTTCGAACAGATTTCAATTCGATTTCATTCGACTTGGGCTGAAGACAGGAGCTCGAGGGTGTGGCCGACGCCCACCGACCCCATCCTTGACATATACCATATACAACACATCCTCCATAATTCCCAGACCCCGGGGAATGGCAGAAGGGGTGGTGTGTCGGAGGGGGTGGTTTTTGCGGCGGCCGTGAATAAAGCGATTTGTCTTCTTTGTTGTTTACGTTTGGTGTTATAAATTCTCGTTCCGGGGCGTGCTATGTGCTATATGCTACGTGCTACGTGCTACGGTCGCAGAGCGTGTATGAAATTGCCTAAAAATTATTTGTGCATAACAGGGGATAATCATAAATCTGGCTAATTGCACTTTATTGGGGTCGCTCTTCCCGGCTCTCATATGCCCATAGAAGGCCCACTAACTGCTAACTGGTGGTGGCTGGCCTGTGCTGAACTGAACTAAACTGAACTGAGCTGAGCTGACATCGTTGTCTCGGCTTTTAGGGGTAAAATTGAATTTGACATGCCGCTCAGAGGCATTAAATCAGAAAATTCTACGGTACCCGGATATGGCAACATATAAATTTACAGCTTTCTGGCGACTCGGTGACATTTGATATGGCTGATGGTGTTATGACACTCACTATTCGCCTTTCATTTTTGATTCGTAAAATACGTTCTTTGAGCAGGGTTAGAACTAACTTATACAGATTTTGATTCGGTTGGAAAGTTATATCTGTTACGTAGACCATTGCAAAAGGTCATTGTATAGGTTATAAAATAATTAAAATTTTTTTTTACATTTCTTCAATTGTTAGTCACTAATGCTGCACTTTTTATACATTTGATTTCCTTCACAATTTGTTTTCCTGCTTGACTATTGAAAGGGTTCAAAAAAGTTCTGCTTCGAGTCTCATGTAAGAACTGGCCATGTCCGTCTGTCTGTTTGTGCGTCCGTCTGTCTGTCCGTCCGTATGAACGTCGAGATCTATTCTACCGAAATTTATCGTTGGCACTTCCACTAGCTGAACTCGACTATAGCACTCTCCCTCATGTTAATTATGACATTAGCGTTTTAATTGTTATTTTATCCGCCATAAGAAGCATTGCTATTAACCTCCGACCAATCTGAGCATCGTCCGCGGAACCAGCAGCATCTTCATTCATATCATTATGGTGATTTACCAGACAATGAATGGGAGAATGAGTTTCCCCCATTAACATGAGAAACGAGAATCGTATTCGGCACCTAATTAGGTGAGTGTGTTCAAAATGAATATGCAACCGGGCGGGGCAGAAGAGTAGCATCGTTCTCCAGTTGCAGCCAAGTGGAGAGCCACGGCCGCTAGAATGGGAATAAAATTCAGGGAAAAGCGGAGAGATAGCCAAGATAGGCAAGAAAAGCAGAAACGAGGCAGCGCCCAAAGGCAGCGGATTTTTGTGGGTAGGTAACGTGGCTTTTGATCTTTGCTGCGTTTGTTTGTATACAATTTGATGGCTCGTGTTGATGGATCGTAAACGTGGAATGATGTTCGCACTGTTGCTGCTCCTCTCGATCATGACGATGATGACGATGATCAACGCAACGATGACGGCCCAGTGTGTCTTTGATCATTTGCCGCGCCAGTTGGCAGTCAAAATGTTAATTTATATGTTCAGCCTCCGCCTACAATCGAAAGAAGCAGAAAGAAAAGGCAGAAAAGCCAGAAGAGCCAGAAAAGGCAGAAAAGGCCTGCCAGCCACCGTATAGCCAGGCACTAACAACTTTACAAACATGTTTGAGATTTTTATTACTGTGTGAAAACGCTCGATTCTTCCGTAAAATCCGGCTAAGAAGGATCAAACAAATTTATGGGTGGGCGCAGCCAGAACTGGCAGGCCAGATCAGTCGGTGCGGGAAAACTTTTCATTGTGATTGATGGATGCTGGATGTTGGATGCTAGATGCTGGATGCCTGGCACAAAAACAGCAGCATTCCCAGAGCGATTTTGATTATAGACAAGTTGTCGGCGGATTTGTATTATTGTGGATATCGATCAAACCACTTGACGGCTGATCAAAGACAGCACACACAGCGAACAATTTTGCGATACATCTCGCGTTTTAATGCGCGTATTTTTTATACGATTTCATTATTGTGCATTTCGGTCTTCGATTGTTTGCGATATAAAACTGTTTACAGCTTTTGTATGCTGAGTTATGAAGATCTGTTTTAAGTAAAGTCGATGTGCCTCAGCAATTGAAAATTAGAAAGTTAAATTATTACATTTTAGAGCAGTTTATTTTGTATCATTAGGGATACAAATTAAATGTATCCAACATACATTTTAAACACTAATAAATAGCTTGTTCTTTTTTTGAATTCCCATATACACCTTGAACTATTGATTTCCTTTGTTCAACTGAGAGGATAATAACAAATTTATCGAGCATTTTGCCCATAACATGATTACTCGTTACTTGTTAGCAACAATGTGCAATAAAGCAAAACTTCCGCAGACGAACAAAGTTAAATCCGCTCGAGGACGAGGACGAGGACAATAACAAGCTGAACTGGTCCGAATGTCTGGCTGTCTGGTTGTCTGGTTGTCTTGGTCACATATTCAACGGCAGAAAGAAACATTTGTCTCGCTTAATTTAAACAGATTTGCGAGATTATTGTCATGCCGACGTTGAGGCAGCAGTTTCAATTCGACCGTAGACAACCCGCAGTGCCAGCTGACAGATGAAGATGCCGAATGAGGGGGGCGAATTAAGCGAATCGAGAATCTGTGAATCCGACAATCCCCGACTCACATACAAAAAACAAAAAGTGGCCAGGAAGGGGAGAAAGTTGCAAACCAGAGCAAACCAACGGCAATGATGCAAGCGAGTGCATGGCAAATCTCCCGACAGCCGCGAGCCGGCAACTTTTAATGTTTTCCTTGCTACAGGCAGCGGGATTTCCGAGTGGGATGTTTGGATTGCAGAACAAATTTGCTGAGAACGCTATGCCAGTGACAGGCGACAGATCGGGGGATCTGAAGAATGCTGCCTTTGCTGTTTCTGCTGCTGTGAACTGTGATGATGACGACTCCTTGATTCCTGCCCAAGCCATATTTAAAACGCTTTGAAGTTCCACCGCGGCAGCGAGAGGTGTCCGCGGCGCGATCTCCACTCATGTCGGGCTTGACACGATCGGAGCATGCTCTGATCCCAGATGAAGCCTCCCAGATCAAGCCCGCCAATCTGACGGCCTGACTGATGCTGATCCAGATCCAGATACAGATGCAGATCCAGATGGGGATGCAGATGCAGATGCTGATGCTGTCTGCCTACTTTTAATTGTTAATGAACGGTAACAGGAGGGGCAACTCTACTCGCACACTCAGAGAAGAGTTGCGCTAAAACGGAGCACATATTACAATAAACTAAAAGAGGTAAGTAAATAAAATAGGGAAACTTGATTCCACACTAGCCACATAAAGAAGACTCATTCACCCCATTGATTATCTCCAATTTCTTTGAGTGCACGCACTCACTTGACAGCCCGACGGGCTAACTGCCTTGGACAGCTACTCGTTTCCGGAAGTTTATCTCCGTTGCAGCGAATCCGCCAGCAGCAGCTGCTCGAAAGTCATTAGACTCCGTCAGCCTTGTCACTCCACTCGCCAGCGTTTTGCTAAGGCTTCGAGCTGAGACTTTAAGACTTTGAGGCTCCCTAACGGAGACAGACATTTGATCTGGGCTGTCAGTCGGACTCATGTCGTGGATTCAAGCGGTGTTTGGACAGCATGTTGGTAATGCCGCCTATAATGGATGCAATGTGAAATGAGACGGGCTCTAACCCTTTGGGAAAAGATCTTGTGACGTGACGGATCATGGCTTAATGGCAAAATGAACTAATTGGGGAAAAGACATAAATTGGTTTTCCGATTGCAACAAAACTAAGTAAGATATATTGACAACTCTTTTCCTAAACGAAACACAGTAAACATAGGTAGATAAACTTTTATTTGAAAAATATTTCGTCGTGGGAAATTGTTTTCAATTCAATCACAGACCTAGAACACTATATACTAGCCAGAAAGTAAAGCCGCGAAATGATCAGAGCCTGTCGACCCCTGATCTCCAAGAGTGGACTACACCTAAGACGATGTTCCCAGTCGAAGGCTGCAATTAACTCGAGAAAAGAAGATGTCGAGGAAATGGAAACGCCAGCAAATAGACAGAGGGTGGAGATACCACCAAATCCCGAGGAGAAGCTGAGCAAGCGCTATCTGGAGTTCCGGGAAAAGCTGCGATCGGAGGCGCCGCTGGAACCCCTGCCCGAGTGTGCACCACATCCGGCCCACGAAAAGGAGCCCCTGCAGCCGTGGCCCAACAACACCAATCCCTATACCGGGGAAATCGGCGGACAGGCGGGACCAGAACCCACGCGCTATGGCGACTGGGAGCGCAAGGGACGAGTCACGGATTTCTAGGGGAGTGATATCTTCACCTGGAAACCTTTTTGTTTGGACAATTGTGATTTATTAACCGTGTTAACAACAGAAGCACTCACAATTCGTTACACTCCGATGTGCGCTACAGTAGCCACGGATCCAGATCGAGATGAGCAACATCAAGATTCCCAGTGCTGCTTCTGCGAAGGCATTACATAAATTTCTTTGTGTGATTTCTTTGTGGCTTCCATCGAGAGGATTTGTGGACGGCCCTGCCATCAAAACTAAATTGATAGCCCTTTCTTTCGCCTCTCGAAAAAGGGGTTCTCAGAATAGAGAGTTCTACTCCCATTATTTATGGTTCAGGGGCAGAGAATCGTGCCTAAGCTGAAATTATTTGGAGTGCTGTTTTGGGGGCTTCGGTTGAATCGTTTCGATTCATTCGAAATTAAGGCGACAGTTTACGTGATTTTTAATAGAAAATAGAAAGACTTCTGTGTGTCTTCGGTGTCTGCGTCTAATTTTGTAGCCAGAGTGCGTTTGACGAAGACACATAAAGGGGTTTTTAAATGCCATAAATTTCTTTCGTAAGGCCAGGAAAAACGTTTCTGTGGTTTGGAAACATTGTTGGACATTTTCGAGGAAGATTTGCAGCTGTTTTGCCTCGCCTCTCTGCCTGATGACATTTCTGTGGGCTTTAAACTGGATTTGTTAATGAACACAAATAGAAATTAGTGAAATGCTTCCTAAGGCTACTACATTTTTCTCAGCTAATTGACAATGTCTGGGTTGATTTCTCTCTGTTTCTAAGTGAAAAATTCCTGCATTTCTCAATGACAAATAACGAGTAAGTCGTTTTAGAATATCCAGCACAGTACGTTAATCCCATCACACCTCTCATTTGCGCCTTTAATCAAATGCCGACGTCGGCAAAACGCCGAACCCAAAACCAAAGATCAATCACAATCCAACAAATTAAGCACGTAAAATGCTCGAGAGAAAGATAAATTCCGCATAAATTCCAGGAAATCCACAAAATGCTTTTATGTGTATACACGAAATTACACAGCAGCTGACTCTGGTAATCCACTGAAATCCCCCGAAATCCACCTCCAAAATTCCAAATCCCAAATCGACAACTTGCCCAATGCTCAACAGGCGCGAGAAGCGACGACTTCCTACATCGTCATCCATCAAATGCGATTTTCCGACTTTGTGGGCGAGGGGCGGTGAGGAAGCCCCTGCAACGGCAATTATTTCGACTATTTTATTTTTAAACGAAATTAACGTGTTGCTTGTTGTTGTTAATGTGTTTTTACTACGTGAAAAGTAAGGAAAACACACGCATACCGATGCTCTCAAGATCATTTTATGATCGCCAACCCAAGCCGAACGGAACTGATTCGTAAAACCCTTCTCCATTTCGCCTCTCGGCCGGCAAGTCGGTCGGTCGGTCGCAAAGTAGTAGGCGCTGATTGATAGAACAAAGTGAAAATCAAATAAAAAACAAAACATAAAATCCCCCAGCTGAACCACATTGCGGCGCGAGATCAAAGACCGCCCCTCGATCTGTAATGACAGCTTTGATCATTGTTTTGCCTTTGATTTTTTCCGGTTACGTTTCTCTCAGCTGGCCTGTACCGCTCTTTATTTCTTTTTTTCCTTTTTTTTGGGCTGGCTGAGATGGCCCAATGCATACGATCATCGGTCTTGTCGGTGCGAGATCTCTCGATCACATCGAAAGTACTTGGAATTGTGGGAACGAGTGGGCAAAGAGGCTGTTTACGATCAGTTTCGCACCCACTTGAGAGATTTCGCCTTTGCCGAATCAATTTACAGCTGGCGAAAACCCAGCACCGCCGGCAAATTGGAGGCTATTGCCGGAACTGGGGAAACTACACGTTTCCAATCTGCCAAAGGCCGAGAAATCTCCAGAAAATCTCATTTTCAATAGCAAAATATTCTCTTACTTTAGACCATTTTAAAGGGTTTAAAGTACCAATAACTCATATCATTACTTAATCAACCATCATTCTTTTGATTGTCATATCAAAATCCTTTTGATTTGACCCCGAACTCGATGAGTAAGTAATTTAATGAATGCACCTTAATTTATTTGTTACTGTTTCTCGAACTCTGAAATAAGCAGTTTAGTCGCGCCATTATAATAATAATTACTGAAATAAATCAAGAGTACTGCAGCAGTTATATTAAGAGACTTAAAATAATTAAACGCATCTGTAGTCAAATAAACCAGCTATATAAGTATATATACACCAGCTAGTAAGTAAATAATGAAAAGTTATTAAGCATATCAATGACTTTGCAATGCATCAACTCATTGGCAACCGATTTGGAACACGTATACAGCAAAATGAAGCAGCACACTGAGAAAAACTGAAGGAAAATAACGAGAGAAGGTGGATATCCGGGAACTATTATGTTATTGTGCGAACGTGCACAGATTTCCGCAGTCGGGCCGGGCGAGAAACACGGGATTTTTACAACCCACCCAGAGGTCCTGCCGCCCAGGTCCTTTTACCTCCACGGAGAGGGCGTCTTATCGGAGCGTATAACATATATCATTGACACTTTGACATTGCCACATTGCCAGTTTGGCGGTGGAGGCGGAGTGGTGGGGTGGTGGAGGGGCGGGTTCGCGCCGAGGTCCAGGGCCATGACCAACAGGATTTTAGTACTTTTCAAAATGGCACTTAATCATGGCAGCCGCCTGGCGCAGGAAAATGCGGAAACTGGCAACAACGAGGACACACACCAAGACGTAATCGCATGTGTTCACGCTCGAAAGGATAACGACGACATGGCTGGGAATCGGGTATTGGGACTCCCGCTGACTTCCCCGTTCCCCTGAGCCCCATCCATGCCATATCGACCAGAGCGAAACAAGATTAATGACTTGGCAAAAGGAACTCTCAGTGCGAATGGGTGTACGAGTGTGTGTGTGCGTCCTGCTGGCTGCTCCTTTCTGGCATTCGATAAATTGTTTGCTACTTGGACTGTCATTAGTCGAAAAGTTTGTTTGTTATTGTGTTAAGTGTTATTTGTGTGCTCACGTCCAAGTGTCAGGCTCTTTGGCATTCCTCTTCCCATTCCCATTCCACTTCCCCTTCCTTTTCCTATCGCTCAGCCACATTTTCGCTATGCCACGCCATCGTTTATCACTTTCGTTCTCGTCCCGCCAAAGGATAATATTCGCCTGTCATAGATGACTCACACCTTCCAGCTGGCTAAGCCACTGATGACCGCAAAAAGCCGTACAAAAATTAGTTAAGCTGCGGGAAAGTAAAGAACGTGTAACTTTCCTAATGATCACTGGGTGACTTTGAAATGTGCGAGATTTATTGTTCTTGCTGGAGAGATATCCAGCATGACAAGAGCCTTCAAAGTGGCTACGATGTTTACCATAATTCCAGGAACGGATACAGGATAAATTGAACCTTCCATTTTAAGTGCAGTAAGTAGGAGTTTAAAGATATTTACAATTGTAAAACATGCACTCTGCTCATTCTTACGATAAATGTATATATTTTGCTGAAAAAACATTTCTAAAAAGTCTTAATTGACTTTTCCTGTGACTTTTTTATACGAATTGCATCTTGCCCTCAAAGTTTTCACCGCGCCCATAAATTCTGCCATAAATTCATTAGCGAAAAATGTTTGAGCAGCGAAAGTGGAAAAGGGCGCTGAATTCAGGGAGCAAACATAAACAGGAAGCGAAACGCGGCGGCCGCAATATACAACAATTTACAACCTAAATCAAATGCAGTTGAATGACCAGCACAGACGCCATAAATCACTTGGCCACTGGGCTTCCAGTTGAGACGCCAGACGATGGCTCGAGTTTCCAGCCAATATTTTAGAGAGGAAACCCGAGCAAAATGGCTGGGAAAACAGGGGGGAAGACGAGGACGAGGACTCGAAATCCGAAATCCAAAACCAAACGGAACGGGCAAAAGGAAACAGATTTCGTGAAAAGGGCAAATGCAATATGTTATCAAATAAAAATGTTACAAGCGACGACAGAGGATGGCGAACAACAAGCCCCGAAAGGAATGAAATGTGTTGCACAAATTTATTAGAAACCTTAACTAACGAGCAATATCCTTAGTGGATAGTGGATGGATATCGGGGTGGGCTGGTGTATGGAATGGAATCCAAGTGATGTGTCAAATGTTAAGACATTACAAAGCACTAAAAGGCACAAGGACATGCCCCAGCGGAGGGGGTGGGCGAGCTGTCGAGCAACAGGAAAACAAATCGAACGTGTGCCCAATGCCATCAATCTTTTGTTTTTATTGCCAGCCCAAGGTCCCTGTCAAGCGATTCTCGTGAATCCAGGACTCAGCCAGAACTCAGCCAGGACTCGAGACTCAAGACTGGGAATGAGGGGTGCCGGGGGTGGAAGGGGTGGCAGGACATGTGTGCGACAGTCGGGCAGTCGGGACTTGTGTGCCCGACATTAACTCGACAGGATAACAAATCTGTTAAATGTGACAAACGAGTCGAGTGAGCTGGTGTGCGCTTTGTGTGAGCCATCGCTGGGGAAAACGATGAAGAAGGCCAGCGAAGTCAAGTCATGTGGGCGGCAGGAGCAACCTTCACCTTCTGCGTGTCTCAAACCATGTCCTGCGGTGATTCCATTGACCTTTTCCCGCTGAGCATCCCCTGATCCGATCTGATCTCTTTTCTCAAGTTGCAGGAGGCGGTGACCCGAGCTCGGCAGGAACTGTCACTGCCTAACGATGATTTCATGGTGGTCAAACTGCAATAAATTTTTATTGGCACCTATTATTGGGCGACATACATACACTGGTAGAAGAAGTTGGGCCCAGCACAAGCCCGAAGCCGAAAACAGCAGGCAATTTATGAGCGAGTCCTGCTGCAATTCCATTCCTTTCAGCTGGCTCATTGTCCATGCATGTCACACAGGTCCTTTGCGAGGTCCTGGTCCTGCTCCTGACCTGACAATGATGTCCCGCAGCGTTTGAGCTGGCACTCATGACAGTTTTATTAACCTGTTTACGAACTTCGGCGACCCTGATTCCGATTTAATAAAGGCTCTAACAGAGCGATAAAGGCAGAAAAATTATGGTTTCCTGCTCATATGCTTCTATATGTACACCGTATTTGTTAAAAACTTACAAAATACCAAACCATACAAGTCTTACAGTTTTCATTTGGGTAAAACCCCTAAATATACATAATTTCATATCCACCTTGACTAATTTTCCTTGACTGAAATACGCGCCTGTAAAAATTAATAACTGAAAAATGTAGGCTTTATTTATGTTATAATTTCCATTGGCCTAATCCCTTAATACCCCGCCAAATCCCAAAACGCCTCTCAGGCTGACTAATTTATTTAAACATTTTTCACACTAAATGCGATAATTTATGTTGGCGGCGGCATTTTCATTTCCATGCCAGCTCAACCTCCTTCACGGCGTTGCACATTTTAATTCTTCTCGCTTTGACTGGGTGATGCCTCATAAACAATATTAAATCTCCTCACAACCTCCGCTTGCCATCCTCATCCTCATCCACATCCCCCTAACCCGAAAACCATCGAACGGAGAGGCATGCGATAAAGGAAATATCCCGAGACGGCCTAAGTCCCATAAAAAGTTATTTCCCGCTTTGTTTCTGGTGCCGCCTCCTCATTTTCCAAATGTTCCATGACCTGGCGCTATTTTTGGCTGCGGGGCGAGTGGAGAACTCTTTTGAAAACACACAATTTACAGCTGAAACTTAACTCGGCGCTGGTGGCACATCGGATGTCGGCAAATAAACATGACACAGAACATTTCAAAATATGACAGTTTTAATTTTCAGCGGAATTTTCGTTTAGTTTTTAAGAGAATGTATAAATCAGCCCGGCAGAACAAAAATGCTTAGCATTGTGTCAACGCCACAGTGCTGAACAAACAATATGGCAAATAAACTAATCTATTTTTAAAATACATTTTAGACATTTTTAGAAAAATATTTAAAAAATGCAACTAAACTATAAGAACTGAAAGTATTACAAGAAATATTAGCAGTGAAAATCTGTTGCTTTCTAATTGGTTTTTATTATAAATCCCAAATATAAATATGTATATATGGGATTCAGCTAGTTAGTTGCTATATACATAAGTTGCTTTTCCAAACAGAAGATAGTTCTTATTTAATCGAATCATTTAAGTGTCCAAATAAACTAATCTAATTTTAAAATAAATTTTAGGCATTTTTAGAAAAAAGGTAGAAAATGAAACTAAACTAGGAAAACGAAAATGATTAAATTTACGAGTATTGTCCAAAAGATATTAGCAGTGAAAATCTGTTGCTTTCTAAATGGTTTTTATTATAAATCCCAAATATAAATATATATGGTATTTAACTAGTTAGTTGCTATATACGTTACTTTTCCAAGCAGAAGGTAGTTCTTTTTTAATCGAATAATTTAAGTGTCCACACCCCTCGGCGGAAATGTTCAATGTATTTGGACAACCCAGAACAGGCGGTTTGTTTCGCTGATGGCGCTGACGATGGGTGGACGTAATTCTTATTCGTTGATTGACCTAATATCTTGGGCCACTTTCGGCGTGATTTATGTGACATATTTATGGGCGTTCATTTTGAATATTGTTCAATTTTATGGAACATGCTCATTAAGCGCTGGAAACGGCGACTGCGGCTGAAAATTGCTGGAGAGAAAAACTGCATCAGCAGAGGGACGTGCACAATGGAAAATCCGTAACGAAAACTGGAACACACAATATGGAAATTGACTTCTATTGTCATTTTTATTGCCTTCACTAATGGTTTTTGGCTTGTCACGGTGAATTATGGTCGGGCAAACACACACACACACACACACACAGATAGCCGGGTAGGTGCCAGGGACACGCTTTCAATGCGAGGGCGGCGGTCAAGGATAACGGCCATAGAAAAGGGCCACAGGACACGACACACACACTCCTTATACACGGTTCTGCCCCATTCTCAGCAGGCAGCAGGCGGCTGGCAGCAGAAGTCAAACGAATTTATAATTTATTGCCCACACATTTGCTTGCAGTTGAGCGTAAAGCAGGAAGATGCACGTAGCCGGCATCTCTAGGATTTGCTCTGGACACCCAATCCATTATTGTTCTCATATGGCTTTCAGTTTGTCAGCAGCCACAGCAGAAACAACAACACCAACGACAGCGACAGATGTATTTTATTTCAAAAAAGGAGGCGGGAGACGGGAGGCCACCAGGACATTCGGGCTGGCCACTCGCCCAGCGTCCGTCGAAATGTCAACAATTTATTTGGATCTCAACATATCAAATGCTCGACTTGATGCATCGAATCGTGTTTTGAAAAGGACCCCCGACTGCAGATGGTTGAATGGCGAAAGGTTTGGGGTTTATCTAAGAATGCAACAGGATTGAAACAGTTAAAGATTGTTCTATCTTATGGGGATATAATACGAACCAAGGCAATAATAGATAATACTATAAAATTAAGGAAATTATGAATAGTAATGATTACAAAACTTATATTTATTTCTTTGTAATAAATTACAAAAATAAATTTGAAATTCAAAACAATGTAAACAAGTGTTTCACATTAAAATAGTCTTAACTTATTTAAACGTATTTACATTTTTCAAAAGCTTATGCAACTTAGTTGCTTGTTGTTTATTCTACTGTGTATATGGATTAGAGCTACTCGAAACTGGAATTCCCCGTACTGATAGATCTAGACCTCGTTCGAAAGCCCCATTGCCTAGTAACTGGCAGCTGAGGAACACCCACAACCTTTCATTAGTATGAGCAGCGTGCAATTATGCCTGTAATAAACAGAAATATAAAACGAAATCGTGGACAGGAAATCTGGCGCTACACGCGCACACCTTTCAGATTGAATGGAATGGATGGGGATGGGTTCTTGGCTGGGATGTGGCCAAACTTATATATTATTATAATTTTTCGTTGGCCAGCTCTCTTCGGAATTGCCACATAAACAAATCAAACGCAATAAAACTCAACCCATAAATTATCAAATGTCCCGCACTCACTCACACATCCACATCCATTTAACGACGCACGACAAAAAATAATCGTAAAGAGCATAAAAATTGTGTCATAATAATAAATTTGCTTAGAAATTTTGTTGAGAAACTCCCTCGCGGCTTCCTGTAAGCGAGTTTGCGCTTGGCGATGGGCATTGCTGGATTTTTATGATATATTTTATGGGTTTTTATTGTAATTACGTACAAATTTGTGTGCGTTTATAAATTTTATGGGTTTTCGCCTTTCCACGAAGCCATAAAAATATGAAATTCATACAAAAGAAATCCGCTGGACGGAGATAAGAGCAGACACGTACACAATCGAAAGGGAGTGTCAGCTACGAAGACAATGTTGCTCAGCCCCATAACTCTATAACTCTGTAGCATACCTATCACGTGCAACTGCTTGGCACATTTGCTGTTTGTTGAATTAGCTGCAAGTGGAAAATTGAAAGGGGGAGGAGGTGGGGGTGGGGGTGAGCCCCAGGGATCGCGTCATTATCGAAGGCAGTCGGGTGGCTGGCGCCGATGTTCCACACCACCTATACTTATTAAAAATTATGCCGCATGGGTATGGTGGCATGGGTATATGGCCCATACATTACTATATTCATACATTCATACACATAATTACATGAAATTTTCGTGGAAATTCAGAACACTCGCCGCATCCCCCGCCAATCGACACTGTGCGCCGCTACGTGGCATAATTAAAACGAAATGCATTCGGGAGCGGAGGAGGCACGCTTCCCTGCCTGATTTAATAAATGGTAATGTGCTTAATGGTTTTTTATGACAATTAGTAGTTGTAATTTCTGGAAATCATAAGCGTGTACGAGTGCCTGTGCATGACGCCAGCCATCACACACAGTAATGACTTAACTTGCTTCGTGGTGTTCGAGTGGTGTTGGCCCAGCGAAATGCGGTAAATGCAGCCGCAGAATGAAATTATGGGTAACAGATAGAGAGAGGAGTTTCCGGCGCAACAATGTATCGCGATTAGACAGCCCGGCCCGTGCGCATATTATCACCGCGGAGCGCAGAACACGTAGTGACGATGCGCACCGCTTCGGTGTTCCGATCATTAGGGGGTATCGGTTAAACTAGCAGGTGCGCGTTACATTAAAAAAGACCCAGAGAAAAGAGAGAAGAAAGGATGCTCACAGTGACACGGCACACCCAAAAATTATAGTTTCTAAACGATAGTTTTAACAACGTTAAAAAGTTGGATTAAAGCTTATTGAATTTAAATAAATCAGATCCCATAGTTCTTCACAATGCACATAAGACCGACTTATAATGTTTATTACAGTTGAAGAGAACAATTTAGTTTTAATTGATTATTTATACACGCGTAACTAATTATAGGGTAATTGGATACAATATATATGAGATATATAACAGGATACGAGACTGCAAAGTTACTGACTCTAGCTTGAGCTCAATATATTCATCACAGCTCTAAAAGCAAACCAAAGTTTTCCAAGTATTTTATATTTTGTTAAAAATTTATGCAAAATAATGTTGAATTGAATATATTCATCACAGCTCTAAAAGAATATCCTACATTTTTTAAGTATTTTATATTTTGTTAAAAACTTATGCAAAATAGTGGTGAATTGGAATATACGGACACAACATTTTCAAGCTTCACTTAAAACTGCGTACTTAGTTGCGTAAAAGTCTCTCTTCAATGTGTTCCCTTGAGCGAATAATCGTAGCAATACAATTCTTTTATAATTTCCTTTCGAATCATTTTAATCCCCCCCAGCCTGGCTCAACTCTCATTTAATTATATTTATGGTTCTACAAGAACACAATGCAGATGTAGTGCAATGTAGATGTAAGCAACTACACTGGCTGCACACCGATGCCTTCGCCAACTGCAGCTGCAAATGGCTTGATGCGATCGACATGAAGAGTTAAGCAGCTCGAAAGTCAGACATTCGAGTGAGTGCCGGGTGTGAGCCCATGGCCCTTTCATTTGCCAGGGCCTATGCTTAAGTCCCCCATCTATTTCGCCATTTCGCTGTAGCTACGAGTCGGATAATTACAAAATCCGCTTAACCTCAAACGTTGTGTAATTCAGCGTACCGTCCACATAACTGTAGCAAGTCGGTAATTGTAGGCAAATGCCAGGGGAGCCTAAATGTGTCTGCGCAAAGAAAGCGGCATGTTAAGTACTTAATAAAATATCCCACCAGTGCAGGAACTACGACTAAGCCGGCAACAAGGTTCCCTCATCCATCGTTTGTGTCGTCGCCTTTTCGCCTAATGCGTTCATTAGCGGAAAAGCTACCTCAAAGTGTATGCGTTGTTGTGGAAAAATGCTAACCAAGCGGTTCTGCCAAGGCAGATGCTAGGCACGTGCACTGGAAGACTAAAGTGGTAAGTAATTGTACTTAAAGTATAATTTATTTTGTGCTAAGTGCAGAATCTTTCATATCTTAGCAGTAAGTTCCAGTACATTGGAATAGTTTGCTATGAACAATAAACGCTTATTTACTATCATTTTAAATGGCATGGCTTCAGAAAGAGCAGAATTTGTTTCACTTGAATAATATTATTATATTGTAACAGATTTCTTTCAGTGTGGAATAGCGAAGCGATGGGAAATGCCCAAGCGGGGCAATGGCAATGCGATACCCGACGAGTGTGTAAGTCTCGGTGCTGAGCGTGTGCTGAGTGCTTAAATACTTAATGCGGTTGACTGAATTTTAGCGCATACTTATTCACTTACTTAACCCGAAAACAGAATTAAGCCCAGCCAGCCACGACTGAGAGACTGAGAGACTGAGAAACCCGCCGGAGAAACCCGGTAGAAAACCAGCTCGGTAAGCTGACAACGACACCAACGACCAGTAGTCCTGTATGCCAAGCAAATGAATAAAACAAAAAAAAAAGGAAAGGAAAAGGAAGGAAAAATTGGGTTGTGGCATTTCCACAGCTCATCCTACTTTTGTCACATGCGCTTCACTACCAACTACCAACTGCCAACTGCTGACCCTGGTCAAGTTCCGTTCCACTCGGTTCCGTTCGGTTTGGTTTGGCCTGGCCCGGTTCCCAATGGCCACACCCACAAGTCGGAGCTGCTTATTTAGTAGTTACCACTTCCTGTCGCCTGGCATCCTTGTCACTGCCGCCTCGGGTTAACCTCAATGCCCCTGGTCCGGGCGATGTGTTCACACTCTTGTATTTGTGGTCGCCCGGACTCACAAAGTTGCGAGGGCATATGTGCTATAGGATACAGTTTGTGACCTCTGAAAGAAAAACTCAAAAACCACACAGGAATATATTTTTAAGGCTGTTTTTTGTTTCATTTGTATAAGCCACCCATTACTCATATTTATTCAGTTTATACACAATTTAATATTTAAGACTTATGAAGCTTGTAATGCAGTAATAATGTTGAACCATGTTTATAGGATATATATACATAAAGCAACAGACTCCAGATTAATTTCAATGAAGATTTCTTTCGCTTGGCTTATTCTACAGAGTATTTGTAAGCGGTCTTTTACTATATTATCTACATACGTGTTGAACGTCATCATCGCTTGACACTGCAAAGGTGCAAAAAGGTTTGTTCCTTCTTATTTAATCTTCTGCGGGTTCCGCCCACCTATAGAAGGTGCCAATCAAATACATACCTATATACACATATTCGGCTGCAGCCAACAATTAGCAACGTGTGGCTTTCGACAGCTGTCTCAAATTGTTTCACATGACCAAACCGACCAAACCCATATCCTTCCCAGGGAACCAGCTCCTTCCAGACCGGACAAGGCTAATTGACTTTTAATTGAAGGTTGTTACTATTACCCGGTCTAAGTATCGCCTTTGAAAAAGCTGATTAATTGTACACCTTAGCGAAAGTATTGAGTTAATTATACACTTCAGTCGCAACAGTTTGGAAATCTTCAACTACTTCCCCCGAGGTCCTCCTATGGCTTCCCATCTATCGATCACTGGCGCGCCCACACTTGCCCTAATGTGGCTTAGGTGCAGTCTGTGTGTACTTAATATCCGGATGAAGTGTAATTAGCGGTAAAACCCTACAAGTACACACTAAGCCTCGACTAAGGGTACGCAAACCGGCTGTGACCATAACTAAGTACTTCGGGAAGACCCAGCAATAAAAAATGTAGCAGAGAATGTAATGTCAGTGTAACGCACACCCATAATCGCCTATTCAACTTGAAATATATTCTAAAAGCAAAATTAAAATTAATTAAGAAAGTTATCATTACAGAAATACAGATAAGCAATCTGTATTCAGTGCTGTATATATTATATAAGCAATATACTGTCAAATTAAGTTTGATAAATTACTAAACAATTGGTATGAGTTCTCTAGTTTACCCATATAAATTTTCGTAATTGTTTTATATGAACTGTCCATGTATAAGCAATCAATACATTTCACATCAAGGGAGCGGAAGATACCATTTTAATGTTTAGCCACAGATTTAATCCCATCGACATTGTTATGCATAAGCTAATCAAATTGTCCAAACCGAAAGTAAACTGATTGGAACAAAATTCATAATCGAAAAGCCCAATGGACAAGTGGGGGAAAGTGGGGAGAACTCCCCCAAAAACTCATTTGGCTAACAATAGCAAAGCACATTCCGAAAGTACAAATATGCAGATCGGCTTAATTATCATCAATTTCAAGCAATTAAAATGTCTGCCCCTGAACGGTGGGGTTGGGTTGCCAACAGACTGCCGTAGTGCCAGAGTGCCGGAGTTTCGAGTCCATAACCCTAAGCCCATCCAGCTTGTAAAACAAGCCGCAGCAACTACAACAACGACGACAGCTGAACAGATAACAACATTGTCGATAGGGAGGAATCCCCATTCTACACTCCCTATCTCCCAGTACGAAGCTCCCAGTTCGCAGCAACAGGAAGACAACTCAACGACGCTTAATTAATATAAATACAAATGGCTGGGGCTGCGAGGGGGAGGATTCGAGGAGGCGCCAAAGTACGTTGACAATTACTTATAGGATTTTGGTATGCCAGAGTGCGTGTGGCTTGCTTGATGAGCTGGGGGCAGGGATACGAGAAGAAGTCGGAGTTAGAGGGTTACGAGCAGTCAAGACGCTCTGGGCGCCAATAAAATGAAAATTTCCATAGTCTGCTCAGTGCACAGCGATTTCCATAAGTAGCTGCCAGGTATAAGACAAAGATACACAAACGGGCAAGCGGGCAAAAGAGGGGATTGGATACTCCCCCCTTAAAATCCCCTTTTAATACTGACGATGGCTTCCACACCGGCTGCATATACAATTAGTGTGGCAAGCTCGGGCACTGGGAAGGGGGCAAATTAAGGTGCATAATTACAAGACCCAATACAACCATTTTGTGGTTAAGCATATTAGATTTTATTAACAGCACACCACTACTCCCACCCATCATTGGCTTCTAATGGGTTGGGTTATTTTCAGGTTGGTTGGGCCCTACGTGACCATATGCAGCAGATATATTGCCTGGCGGTTCTGACGGGAAATTAGCAATAAATCATTGAGGCAGCAGCAATAGTTATTGCGTCGCTGTGGCATCCAAACTTACTCAGTCAAGTTAAAATTTTAGGAATTTAAGACAGTACAGGGAAACTGGGAAAAGGAACAAACTGAACTACTACTAATTGTTAAAATACTATAATAAGTTCATACGAAACCTAGTAAAGTAAGAGCGCAAATAAGATTTTATTTCTATTATGTATAAATCAATGAACTTTCGAATTTACTTATTTATCATAAAAATGCAATCATGATTACTATCTCCATCATACTTTAAGTAATTTTATTGTCTTATATAGAAATTGTCGCTTTTTCGCAGTGCATCAGGAAAGATGGCTGTGATAACTTCTTTGCGACTTATGTACCTTCGCCCAGCTCCGCATAGCAACCGCACAATTAAGCTGTCCCATTTTGATGAATGACAGCTAATTGCGAAAAGCGCCTGCAGAGTCCTGTTATTAAAACGGGCAACAGCGGATACCCTTGCCTTTCACTTTAATCAATTTTAAAGTGCACGCAGCGAGTCCGTTAAATGACCCAACGACCGACGAAACGACCATAAAACCCTAAAAAGGACGCCATTAAACTACGAAGAAGTGAATAAAATCTGCAGCGACTGGAAGAGGCCCTGCAGGTCTACAGAAACGTGTGCTAAATCACTAATGACTATGCGGCGCCAATGGGCCAAATTTTATGGTTTATTTGGGGCCCACGCCGCAGAACCCTCGATGCTTAATTCCTACTTCCGTTGGTTTCCCTGGTTACCCTGGCTACCCTGGCATATGGACTGGATCCGAGCTCTAGCTTCCCAGACGGGGCATTAATTCTAAGCCGCTGGAAATCGTTTGCTCCGAAATCCAGTGGCATCGTTGCCTTTGATGTGGTTCAAGTTCAAGTCGTTTCGTTGCGTTGCGTTTAGTTTCCTTTCGATGTCTGCCAATTTGGCACGTAATTTAATATTAATTTGTTAAACTTCATTCAAGGCGCCTCCCCCAGTCGCCGGGCATTTTTTAGCAGAACAGCTCAGCACAGAAAGAGATTCATCGGCGGAGAAGAAGATTACAGCTCACCGTTCGCTCGTTAGTCGGCTTAAACGTTTTCATTGTTATGCGTCTTGGCAACGCCTCCATCGCGAACAGGGACCAGGAGTTGGAACCTGGAGTTGGGAACTGGGACCTGGAGCTGGGACTCTGATTTGATGGTGACTGGATGATGATGGTCTGGGAGCCCAGTCGCTGCGATCCTTTTATGTTTGCTCGATATAATTACGGAGCTGTCGGCCTGAAATCATCATCATCGCTGTGTTTGCCGCCCCGGCGGCGGGGTTGGGCCATCAGCCCGTCCCAGCCCACTGATTGTTATGTATTTTGATAGGTTTCAACGAAATCAGGGCCCTAATAGCAACGCGCTGCATGCGAAATGCGAAATGCCCGGTCCTACCTACATCGCCCTCTTATAATTATTGAGCAGCGTTCGACAAGTGATTATACGGCATTTGTGTCGTGATTTGGCCAAGGGGATGGCCAACCAACTGGGAATGGGAATGAAGTTGGGAATGGGAATGAGGGCAACTCCAGCGAAAAGGAGCGAATCCAAGCGATGCTCAAGGGCAGCCAGCCATCAGGTAAGACAGCGTTAAGTTATGATGTTGTGATTATGCCAGACTTAAACGCCGTCTTTCTGCGAATAAATTACGTTTGAATCCAGTTGTGGTGGGAGTAAAGAAGTTCTTAAAATATTCCGCTTGGCAGTGAACAAATTACATTGTAAGGAAACATTAGTCTGAACTTGGGATCAAAAATTAAATCCTTCCAGGGAAGAGATCGTATTACTGCAGCCCACAAGATCGCGCACACTGATTGCATGGACTGATCCTAAAACCTTCTCGAGTTCATGGGTTTAGGAGCGACTTACAGTAGCACTCCCATCATTATATCACGGCACAAGGTTATGTAATTCCCTATAAGTCCATTCAACAAGCAACCCACCCAACTAGAGCTACTGTTTAACAGATCTGCCGAGATCTGCAAACTGCGTAAACACAATGCAGTGCACAAAAGGAGGCGAAGGACTGCAACAAATTGCATAAGCAAACCAGATCCTTTTTTCTTAGTGGCAAGGACACATGCCCCGCAAATGCAAACGCAAACACCCAGGAATAAAGAAAATCCCCTGTTCTGTGAGCAGAACAATGAACACAAAGCCATAAAACGTTTGTGAGGATGAGGGACATAAATTTCGGTTTTCGGTTTTCGGGAATCTCTTGTTTTGTCTTTCTGCTAGGAAATAAAATCCATTTATGGTTACGCTTATGGTTCAATTAACACTTTCAATGGCAGGCAAAGATAGCCAAGGGGAAACCGGAGGGAGAAATTGATATTTCTGTCCTTGCCAACTCGCAACGCGATAGACATCTTCTAGTTCCAGAGACGTGAGTGCCTTGTAGTGTCTACTTTTTCTGGGTCCGGGGTGAAAGTAGAGCTCAGCAGGCAGCAGGACAAAGACTAATCGTTAAGACAATGAGTGGCGGGGCAACTGGAACTGGAAAGCAGAGGATGTCATAAATTTCAAGTGTAACACCAAATGTCTTTTTCGGGATTTCAGGTTCCAGAGTGCTCCTCCTTCTCTGCTTAATTTATTTTGGTCGTAAAAAAGAAACCCACAAGTAATTGAATAAAACTCGGGACAAAGGTGAAATTGAAAGCACTTATCTCGATCTGTCGCCATCTCAGACTTTTACAAATGCGTAGACAAGATCATTTTGGTTCAGCTGTTCTTTTTCAAAGGATATTCTCATCCATAGTTCTCAAATAAATACAACAATAAATAAATACCATAACAAAAAAATAGACTTGTGGCACTGACTAACTTATATCCTTAAGTTCTTTTCAATGTTAAAATTTAACCCACATCCATGATATGGCTATGAAAGATAGTACAAATAAGTGATATCTTTGGTACAAACATTTTCATCTCCACCAAGAGTGAACGTGACTGCGATCTAACGTCCAGATAGTGGAAAATACAAGAACTACCAGAAATTGCTGTCTTCCCTAAATAAAGCAGTTTCGCCGAAAGAGCATATTAAAACCATTGAGAGGCAACTTTTCCGAGCAAGTACGTGCAGTGAGTCTACAAAATATCTCCAAAATAAATACGTTAAATTGTGCTACACGTTCTCAAGTTCCCAGAAACGGATTTCAAAAAGAGTTATGTATGTTTTCTGTGGTTTTGTGAATGAATCCCCAGGTCGGTCAAGAACTCAGTTTACTGCTTCTTGGAAAATCTAGTGATAACTTTATATGAATGGAGAAAGATATAAAAGTGGTCTGAACTGAAAAGAACTTGTTGGGAATTTATAGTTTCCGCTTTAAGTGGACTTTTGGACCACACGGATATGATGACAAGAAAACAAACCCGAATCAAATAAACAAAATATCTCTCACTGTTTGTATTGAAAATATGAAGACCCAAGCACAAAATGCTCACATATGTGACAGCCTTATCCGAAACCACAAGGATCTGGCAGTCCAAAAATAAATGAATAGATTACCACGGCGATAGAGGGAATAGATTGCAGGATTGCCGAACGCAAAATAGTCATCCAGCCCACTCAGGCTTTGGACAAAATAAACAATGAGGAAACATTCTCACAAAGTGCTTAAATGCAGCAATAACAACTGCAGCATGTGTTGTGTACAAACAGCGAGTACTTTACTCTGGTTCCGGTCCGGGAGATGATTGCAGTTCCAATTTTTCCCTTGTTTTTTTAGGACGACAACTTGGGCTTGATCACCCGGGCCTGGTCACCCAGTAATGAAAACACAACAAAAAATCGAAATTCAAAATAAATAGAAGGAGAAACAGAAACAGAAACATAAATAATGCAGCTCTAGGTACTCGGTAATCACACAAATGGTACTCGAGCCATGGTTAAACTGGTTGTCCCAAAGATGTGAGTAGAGCCCAGCAGACGGCCAATTAAATGCTTATAAAGGCTGGATTTATGTGAGACGGTTGACAGGATGAAAAGTTCGTCGGCTGTGCCATTTAACTACCCCCCGGCGAAATCTCCATATGCAAACAGTCGTTATCCCCCGGCTGCTCATCAGAGCACATATGCGTATCTGTATCCGTAAGTAGGATCAATATAATGCCCAGCAAAAGCGAAAACAAATCCCGGACTTAGAACGGCTAAACAATAATCTTCCTTTTCCACAATGGCCAACCGTTTTTCGGTTTGGCTTAAATCCAGCAACTGCCAATCATCTCCTTTGTCAGAACTGTCAACAGTTTTGTTTTCAATGTCTGACCTTTGTGTGAATATTCCTCTTTTCTTCACTTTTTGGCAACTAGTTTGAACTGACTATTATCTCAGCGCAAAGTGTTCTTAGAGTGCAAGAAAATGTTGATTGCACAAAAATGTAAGTGCTATCCAAGTAAGGAAAAATTGTAATTCTTACAAAGAAGAAAAGAAAAATGGCACGGATTAACACACGTTTCTTTGACCATTTGAATCTTTAAATAAATCCACATCCTCTTTATAATGCACGTTAAAATCTTCTACTCAATACGTAATACTATCAATAGCAATTTTGCCTCGTTTTTGCCATAAATCGTGTTTAAACAATAGGTTTTTACTGCCACCGGAAATTGTCGTGTCCACAGCTCCATCAATTAGCACAGCATTAAAACATTTTATGATGGCCGTAAAAAGCCAATTGCACATGTGACTTTCCTATTTTTTAGACAAAATTATTGAATCTTTGCATGTGCCGTGTCACACACCCATTATGGATGAACGAAAATTAATAAATCTCGAAATTAGGTATGCACAACACAGGCCAAAATGTTATGGGTCATTAAATGCGGAACTTTTTGAGTTCGTTTGCAGAATGCATATGCCATATAAGGTATGCGATATCGGTACAATTGAGAAGTGATATGGGCGAATAACTTAAATCGTAAATTGGTTGTAATCGCCGAGGGCAATAAATTTCGTCTTTATCAGATGGCGAATGGAATGTGATTTGAATTTCGCCGCTTCTGGTCGGGCTGAGGTAAGCCCTTTATTTATTATTTTGTATTCATATTTGCGAAAAATGAAAAAGCCAAACAAATTATATTTCCAAATCAAATCAAAATTCAGACGGCGCCAGTTGGCTGTATGGGTGCCTTTGTCGGAAAGTTATGTTAATCAGTCTTCCAGGCGATCAAAGACCTGGCGATCTGTGGAGCGAAGACTTATGCAAACACCGATTGACTGACTGACATATTGACACAAGCTTGCTGCTGACTGACTGACTGAAAGACTGGATGACTGGCCGACTGGCCGGCTGACTGATGGTGGTTTCCAGCCAACTAAAATGAAAGTCAAGAACTGTGTCCATGTCAATACAAGCCATATATCAGTCATGCCTAGAAATCAACCAACCCAAACCGAGCCGAGCCACGCAGTCAGTCCGTCAGTCACTCAATGTCTCGTCCCTGTTCTGCTTCCGACTCCAGTGCGGATTCAGATACAGATTCAGATTCAGATACAGATACAGATTCTGATTCAGAATCCGATACTGGTTCCTTCTGTCTGCGCAATGCATTTCTGACATTTTATTGATTGAAGAGGCAACATTGACGCAAACACACACACACACACAGTGCCGGGAGAAAATGCAAATATTTAACAACCTTTTTTTTCTCTCGTTGTTCATTCATTTTCATTTTCATTTTGATTTTCTTTTCGGTCCATAAGCAATGTCTTCTATTGGTTTTTTCGAGCACCCCCGGGTTTGGGTGTGTAAACACGGGGCTTTTATTTAAATATAAACTCGCTCGCCCATCGCATTGCATTGAATACATGATTGAATATGACTACCGTATGACAGATGGATGTTGTCTGTGCCTTCTGTCTGCTTTTCAGCTCGATTGTTTCGTTTGTTGTCTTTGGCTGTCTGTCTTTTGCTTTGGGCCTGGTCGAAATGCCACACACGATTTCTGGCTGCTGCCGCTGCCGCTGTTGTTATTTGTCGTGTACATGGGCATGCATAAGTCATTTCTGAATGTAAATGAATTTCCCCATTTTATTTGGGCCTGCACTGGCTCCGGCCGTGCAAATATGTGCATAGTTTGTAAACTGAATGAAGTGGGCCAGCAAAAATGATTAATCCTGTATTGATGGAGCCGCAAAACAGTGAGCAAGAAAGACGGACTTGTTCCGGACACCATTGATTTGATTACCCATAAATATTAGTTATTCACATCACAATTGTAGATGCAGTAGCTCCATTTTACACGAATACATTCAATGTAGAATGCAATGCATTCTTTGTCCACTTGAAGGGTAAACTAGTGCCTTTAAAACCATTCCATTAAAGGTGGAGTAAAAGAAAGATATTTTTAGAGAAAATAGTAAGTGGAAAATAGTAAGTGATAGGAATCATTCTTTCCGTTTTTACACAAGTAAAGAAGGAGTGCCATGTGTATATACACATTTTAAAGTGGGATAACAAATCGATTTGTATTAATCAGCCAAAGGTTAAATCGATTTGACCGTGCACCAAATTATCTCACTCCCCGAGATCATGGCTGTTGAACGGCGTGACCAGCAAATGAGATGACATCTGCAGACGTCTGTGATCAATTGACACTCGGTGACCACAGGTCCGACCTCGACCACTTCGAACCCATATCCCTACAGGACCTAACCCTCGTAATATGTCCCATGTCCTGTGCTGCAATGACTACCCGCTCCCGCTGCCGTCCCTTCCCTGCTGACTCTCCTTCCACTCGTTTATTCTGTCCGAAGTGTCAAATTACCCAGAAAGCCGTAAATTTAGGCCTTCTGGCTGCTGTCACTCGACCAAGAGCCATTCTGCCTTCCTGCCTGACCAGTTGGCTGGCACACAAAATTGGTTTCTGTGTCTGCTCGGCTGTTAATCTCTGTTGCAGAGATTAGCGCCCCCATTTAGGTGGGCAAAAGGTGGCACAGGACTCTGCAACTCTCTGGAAATTGGTCCCTTTTTTCCAAATACATATGCCAGACATTGCCACATGTGTATGTGTTATTCGATGCGAAGCAGGGAAAATTGATACCTCAAGCCCTGAAACCAAGAGCTAATTAGGTGCCCCGGTCTGATTGAGAGCCATGGCACGGGCTGGAGTGGTCAACCCTAATTTACCTCGAATATCCCCATAAAAAGAATTCGATGATTTTAGCGAAACTCAATACTAATAGGAACTGGTCAGACCTCAGTTCGATAAAAGCAGGAAATCTCACACCAGCGAACATGACCAAACATCCAGGCTTTAGTTTCAGTCATTATAGATATTACTAAAAAGGTACAATATGATTATGCACCGAAATGTAGAGTAACTTATATCTGCTCATACTCTCATACAGTAAAAAATACTTGGTTTTCATTACGTACAAAGAGTTCCAGATTATTTAAGTATTTTCTACATTTCTGATAGTAACAACGAGCAAAGCTGAAATCTGAGTAATCCGTTCAAAAGTTTTGCTCACATCTCACAACTACGAGTGCATGTAAGCCATGTTCAGTTGAGTCCTTTCAAACTGGTCTAGGTTTTGTTTTTAAGTAATTAAAAAAAGGCACAAGTAAGATTCAATTTGAGAAGTACAAATATTTGCGGTTGTTCCTGCTCACTGCTCACTGCACCACTCAGCTCAAAACGCCCTGTGATGCCAGAATCTATTCTCACCTTTGTGCTAATCGCTATGCACAACATAAATCCAGTTTGGAAAAAAGCTGAAGCGACTCAGAGCTCAGAATCCCTTCTCCAGCAGCTGTTGTTGGCTCAGAGCTCAGGATTCAGAGCTCATAGCTGAGAGTCCAGGGGTAATGGGTGAATGGGAATTGTTTGCTTTTGTCGACTTTTTGTGAAATCCTGATGGAAGCAATTGTTTATGCATTAAATAAGCCGATGCAGAGCAGAGCAGCATCGAGGGCCTAGAGATGAGCACCGGAGATACTCACTTGGTAGACAACTGACAAAATATGTAGCACAATGGCTGATGGGTAAACACAGCAAGTGGGGGGGACGGCTTAGCAAATCTCAAATCTGACAGACAGTCAAATACAATGGCACTTAGGGGCTGGCCCGGTCCTACCCAGGGGTGAATTTCCGAACTTTGAGTGTGAGTTTCGCCCCGAAACTCCTCACTTCTTACGGCCTGTGCACATTTATGATAAATATCTAATTCCATGATGGACAGCTCTCGGAAAGAAGGAAACTGCACGTCAGGGGATTAGGCCCTCGTTCGCAGTCTCAACTACCAGATTGTTATCACACGCAATTTTGTAATTTGATGAAAACAAACGAATTAAGATACAAATCGCACCAAACCCGGTAGTTCTATACACACGGTAGTTCTATACACACACTCACACACCAAACAATACAAGTGACGAGCCGTCGTACCTCAATTCGGCTAATCCCCTGCAATTGCCATCGTATGCGGTATGGTTTAGTTCTGTCGGTTTAGGTTCACACAACTGTGAAATTCGATGCAGACCGAGGTGAAGGTAACACGATATGCATCACTATGCACCTATTGTTGTGCAGATTTGGGAGCCACTGATTAGTCGGGCATCTGCAAAGCCAGAAGGCAACAGTGCTCTATTGTAGAGTATACAGGTATAGGTACCTAATTCATTCCCTTGGGCGTCGCCAAAACTGCAAACTAATTGGGTGCACTTCCCTTCTCCCGAGGGGGGCACTTGAAATCACCCATTGATCAGGAAGATTGGTGACTGAAATGCCATTAATTCAAACAAAGGTATGCAAATAAGGTATAGTATGGAAATCACCCCGAAACTAAAAGGATTCGATTTCAAGTTAGCTGATCTAGCATATAAGAATATAAATCCACATCTAAAATGCAGTTTTATTGTAAGGCATTTATAATACTTGGCAAAAAGCAGTTCAATTTTAACTACCCTCCATTGAATGTTTCTAAGCATGTGTAATTCAGCTCGAGACTGCATACCATTTATTCCGATCATAATGGGCCACATATCATTGATGGATCGATCAAATGTGGAACACTGGTAGCTGGCAGCCGATGTAATCGAACGCGATCTCTCACAGGCCCCACAGGCCTCAAATTAATCTATATGAGTCGCTGCCGCCACCTCGCACAAAGGAAGAAAAAGAAGTTGCTTTAATGAAGCATATGTGTCGGCTTTCGGACAAAAGAGCGGCCAGTTCGAGCCCAGGCATACAATTTATGATTAATCACAAGATCGATGAGAAAATTATGCTCATGACAAAAGACCAGGCCAGGCCAGGCCAGGCCAGAAGCGGGCATTAATCTGCATTTTCTAGGCCCCATCGAGAGCGAGATGACAAAGCGTTTATGGCGCATATAATTATTGGTTGCCGCCAAAGATCAGATGAGAAACGGAGTCTCAAGTGGCAGGAAATGCCACACAATTTGCCTTTTTCCCCTCCACTCCACCGGGACTACATCTACTACCTCTACTACTTCTCCTTCACTCGTGGGACCTGAGTGGAGATAATGTCTTAAGTATCGGCGACCAAAATGTCATTAATGACAAGTGCTTATAATGACTGGTGAGTCGTTTTGTGAAAGAGTCTTTCAATCCATCTTAAATGGAAGCATGCATAATTTGCTCATATCCAGTGGCTACTGTTCCGATCGAGACCATGGGAGGCAATTACGAATGCTGTGATCACGCACTATTAAGCGTATTTGTCGGCTCGGTTCAAAAATGGCCTCACAATCAATTACAGTCACTTTTTCTTTGATTCGCAGCTCTGGCTGTCTATGAAAAACTCAAAATTTGACTCTGGAATAAGTAGGCAACTTCCTGAATTGTCCACATCAAGTATTTTCTAAGTGCGAATAGTACTGACTTGTAGTTAAGTAATTAAATGGGTTCTAAGCACTGCATTTGTATCACCAAGGGGCACAGTGTTTCATGAAATATCCCAGCACATTCATATGAGTTTTCATTTGCATTCTGAATATGTAAGAAATTCCTCACAAATACCTGACTGGCTCAGCAAATAATTAGGGGACAGCAAGCGATCACAAATTGCCAGAAAGAGGGGATATGTAGGCAACCTGGTAAATACCAACATGTCCAGACTTAACCATTAATAACTGGTAGGCTGAGCAATGTTGTTGCGTTGCTAACTATTTTTGTTCACAGACAGCGGAGACAGCAGCAAAAAGCGTTTGTAATTATAACGCAAAAAGGCCGCGACAAACTCATTTGTCCATAGTGAAAAATTCACATTACACAGCGTCGCTGCCTGCGGAGTTATTGACATGGAGAGAGGTGCAGATTGGGTAGATGCCATTTGAGGTCTGGTCAGGATGGTCAGTGGATGGTCGCTGGATGGTGGCAAAATTGCCATGACAACAAATCAAGCATCATAATGTGTCAAGCAATGCATCAAGTGGCCCAACTGGAACGTCGAGGCAGCTGCGATGGAGCAAACGCATTACAACGTAATTGACGAGAATTGTCAACACTCCTCGGGCCTCCGGAGGCATCGAAGGCATGTTGGGATGTCGGGATGTTGGGGGGCATGTGCTCATCCTCCCCATCCTCCGCTGGATGTTCCAACACCTCGGACCGGCCACTTACTTTATTTATCGCAATTACCGATTACAGCTAACTTTACGGCCTGCCAACCAGTTTCTTGTCCAATTGCAATTGCTGTGAATTGTCTCAACGCATTTTCTTGCGTCTTTTTCTTTTCGCCCGACAATATTTTATTGTCAGCGTCGGATGTAAGTAAGTAGTGCTGGATGGCTAAGTTTAGAAATGGTATATAGAGTGAGAGATTTGCTAATGAGTATTGTGAATAAAATCAAACAGGTTCTTCGATGTGTGCATTGTTAACTTAACAACTTGTAGCAAGAAAGAAACAACAGGTCAAACTAAAAAACATTATATATGGCTGTAGAGAATTATGTCTCCATTCTTCAGCTCATGTAAAATAAGCAGAAATTATAGTTAACAATTTTCTTAAGATTTCAATAGATTTAAAAGAACTTTCAATGATTTATTTCGCTGGCAGTTAATAGTATAGTATTAACATATTAGCCTTGAATTAAGAGTAACCAGTTTACTAAAAAGCCCAATTAAATGACGGGCCATAACTTTCGCAGCAATATGCCTCTTTTAGTTCCCTCATCGCGATTCAACTGGATATGCGGACTCAGCTTCGGTTTCGCTGCAGTTTGTGTTTCGCTTGGCAGTGACAGTTGATGGGGTCCTGTCAAATGAGGATCTGTCAACAAGCCCTCAACATTGTCGTTTTCAATTTTCGGCAGGATGCCAGGATGCGAGTGAAGGATATTTATGGTCGCTGTGGAGCTGTGCGAAAAATTATCGAGGCATTTTGATCGTATTTCTTAGGCTCGTTACAGTGGAAAACAATTTCGTATGCGAGCGCATAATGAGTTGCAACTTGCTGCTTGCAACGAGTGGCGGTGAATGTTAAAGTTGTCCCTTCGATGTCTGCGGTTGTTGATCTGCTGCTGCTGCTGTTGCTGCTGTAGCTGCTGTTGATTATCCCTTGACAGGGCATCAAATGCGAAAACGACCGCCCAATTTACATACAATGCACATCAATCGAATGGGCTACAACTACAGTCCTGTCACTGCCACCGGGCACCTTTGTGGCATCATCGGTTTTCCCCATCGCCTCCTATTTTTTGTTGTTGCTGCTGTCCTGTATTTACCCTTTTACCCAGCCTTTTGGGCCCGGCAATCAAGCGTACTTGTTGTACGACTCCAGCAACCGGCCAGCCGACCAACCGACCAGCCGACCATCCAACCAACCGACCAACAACTTTAGCGGCCATGACACAAAGATTGACAGCATGTCGTCGCTGTTTGGAAGCCTGATTGACATGAGTAATCAAGCAGCCGAAATGTGCCCACAAAACGCAGCCAGCAATGACACTGACAACGAAACCAGCCAACCAACCAACCAACCAACGCAGCCTTTCCTTTGCCCCTTTGACTGACAACGATGAGTCGACAGCCACGGCAACTGGCAACTGGCAACTTGCAACTTGCGACTCTCAACTTGCAGCAGCAACATTGCGGGTCTGTGCCATGTTCAGGCCACCACTGCCATAAGGGCAATTTCGATGATGAAAGAAGGGGGCTTTCACTGGACTCAGACCCCAGACCTTTTGGATGCATATTGCCAGATACCATAATCGGCATCAATTAAACCAAGTCTGCTGCCCAAAATGATCTATAAACAGTTTAAGAAGCAACTGCAGAGGCATTTCAAAAATTATGCCCAAGAACTGTGGAATAAATCTGAATTTAAAGGTGATTCCCCTTAACAATAGAACAGCAATCAAATGTAAATAAAATGGATTGGTCCTTTAATCTCTATACCTTCTCCCTGAACATTCTCATCCAATTATTACATTCCCTGCTAATTCACGCATCAAATGCAAATTGCATTCAACTCTGTTCCCTCGTTCTTGCCGGACTTGAGCACTTTCGAAATCCGTATCCTTTGCGGATTGCAAAACAGAACCAATATCCCCATTGTCAACTCGAATGTGGCCTTTGATGAAGGCGACACGACATTGACAGACGGTAGCCGATTGACTGCTGACAGGCGGACTGGCGGGACAACAGTCCACCGAAAGTAGGGATCCCGATCGGGATCGGGAGTCGGGAAACGGGACTGGGATTGGCATTGGCATTGGCATTGGGATTGAGGAGAGCAGACAAGGCTTTCCGATCTGGCCAAAATGAAGAAGCCGCTGCCGAGGGAGAACTGCAAACTGCAATTCTGATGACTTTTTGTCAGGCCTGATTGACGTCAACGACTCGAAGACGTTTGTCAGGCATATAAATCTTTTGGCTCGTTTGTTTCTTGGCTTTGCCCACATATCCCAATCCCAATCCAAATCCGACTTCAGCTCCAACTCCGAGTCGGGGGATTATAATGGCCGACAACGACAGCGATGCGATGCATAAACAATGCCACTTTAAATTGGCAATTGTTGCGACAGTAAATTTTACAATGAATTACTACACTGCCATTCGTCTCTCTCCTTCGATTTTCGAAACAACAGCTAAATAAAAGGGTCGAACGGCCAGTCGAATATAATTGCACGTCTCTGGGGCGAAAGTACGAGCTGAACTGAACTTGAACTGCAAATTGGGGCGTAACTAAATGCCGATTTGCCCATTCTTTTTTGAAAGTTTGACCTATGGGGTCGATTTAGTCCGGCTATAAAAGGCCGGGTTAAAGGTGTTTTGGTACAGTTCACATCGGTCTGGTGATCAGACAACAGTAGTCTAGCCAAGATTAACTCATAAACTAGCTGCGGTACCATGGCTCAAAAGGTGAGTTCAGCCAAAAGGATAATCGCCAAAGGAAGTAATCAATTCCCTCGATATTCCCTAGTTCTTCATCGCCTTTGCCCTCTTGGCCATTGCGGCTATCCGGGCGGCTCCTTTCCACGGCCACGAACACCACGGCCATCATGGTGGCGCCACCAGTCATGCCTCCGTGCACCTAACATCGCACGACGATCACCACGAGGAGCACCACGGTCATCATCACGACCACGAGCATCACGGTCACGATGACCACCACGACTCCCATGCTGAATATGACTTCCACTACGGCGTCAAGGATCACAAGACTGGGGATGTGAAGGCGCAGAGCGAGTCACGACATGGCCACACGGTTACCGGCCACTATGAGTTGATCGACGCCGACGGCCACAAGCGGACTGTCCACTACACGGCGGACAAGCACAAGGGATTCGAGGCCCATGTCCATCGCGAGAAGCTCCACGACCACCACGCTCACCAGGCGGAGCACCATGGCCACGGACACAGCGGCTACGAGGGCGGACACGTTGAGTTCGAGGAGCACTCCTCGCACTCCGGACACGAGGAGCACGGACACGGTCATGGTCATGGTCACGGACATGGACACGGAAGCAGCTCCCACAGCTACTCGCTGAAGCAGGAACACGGACATGGACACGGACACAGCCACGGCCAGGATCATGGCTTCGAGCACGGACACGGCTATTGAGTTGATTGAGTTGACCACACCATCAAATTCTTTATCAATCGTTTATTGAACCCTTACCAAATACCCATTGTTGTTATACCAAAATAAATCAGGCAAACCTTTTGAAATATAATAGACTAGTTTGAATTGAAATGGTAAATTAAGTTTCCCTAAAAAGGGTTATGAACTCCATAAATATCAAAGTCCTTTAACATTTGCCACTTTCACATCCGAATATGTGCTACTTTATGTTTCTGTTATTATAGAGAACAATTAACTTGAAAAAGAAACGGAAAAGAGTAGATAATTCATTTGGCAATATTTGGAATATTCAAATATGGAAATATTTCCAGTCATTAGAGAAATTTTGGCACATGAACACGGTGATTTATGAACTTACTAAGCATTCGCGACTCAACAACAAAGCGAGAATCGCATGGACCGTAATTTGGGTCAGAATCAGTGAATCAGTAATGTGCGACACGACAGCCCCGATATATCACAAATTCGATGATTGTAAATCATATTTGTACAGCTTATCCATAAATTAGCCAGCATATCTATTCGCTGGCTATTCAGGTGGCTGAAACTTGTATTTTTAATACATGCATGCACATTATACAATACAATATATGGCGATTTTTTATGGACGATTTCTTTTCACTTTCAGTGGTGGCAATCGGGATGGCGGACTCGAAAGTCCTTTATTCATCCTCGCACACCCATAAATCAAATATATATCTCCCTAGCATTCGCGAGTGCGTGTGTGTTTGTGTGTGTTGCTTCTTCCCCTCGTCCGAGTTGGCTACAATTTGTTTAACAGACAGGCTCGGCACATCCTTGCGTTATCCTGTTGCCCTCGTTTGTTGCTGTATTACAAATGACTGTGGAATATTTATAAGCATCATAAATTTAATTTATGTCGCCGCTGCGCCCGCCGCGTTTATTGTGCGCATAATAAACGCTCCACAGAAATCCCTTCTCGACCCAACTCGACCGGGACTCCAGTTGCCTCTCGCCGCTCCGAGTAATTTATTATTTTATTTTTATATTTATACGTTCCTCGTGTTTGTGCGGCACGCACTTTCCACATTATGTAATATGCGAGATATAGTGCGAAAATTGCAACGGCTATTACTTATATTTATTACGGCACTTTTTGCCGGATTTTTGTGTCTTATGTTGCAAATAATGATTAACTGAGCTCATTTTTTCATATTGTGAAGCTCAACTTGCAAGGCAGCTCCACGCAAATTTTAGTAATAATTTGTAAAATAAATGGTTTAGGTAGAGATAGTATAGTATATTAAAAGATCAATCAAAAAATAGTATTTTTCATAATGCTTTGTATACCTCAACTTACTTTTAGTCCTTTAAAAAAAAGTCTCATTAAAAAGAAGTATCAGTGTTTACACATTTATTATTATCTCTGAATATTAAGCAGAAATTATCAACTGACATTCAAGGGAATTATGCGTTTTGTATTTTAATTTTCCTTAATCACGATCCTTAATCAACGCGATTCGACACTTAATGAGCTCAAGTGAGAAATTTACATGCCACCTAATGCAATTGAATCATAAATTTTGACTCGGAAAAAATTAAATTGAAATTAATTAAGCTAAGCTTCAAGGGAATGTGAAGTCGCTGTTGCCACAGGTCGTAAATTCACTTGATTACGATTTATTTGAAATGAAATCAAAGCAATAAAAAACACAGTTGCCGAAACGCAAAACGGAATGAGTTTTTAGGAAAGCGAGAAACTAACCAAACGCGTTGATCCATTTGCATTGCAAATTGCTTTGTCAAGTGAGTTTTGAGCCCCAAAGCGGACCATCCGCGCATAAAAATAAAGTAAATATATATTTTATGTTTCACTTGTCGTCGTTTAATGCCATAAAAATGGGTATGTGTCTTATTAACTGATGAGGCTGTCGTTTGGCCCAACCAAATATGCATTCCCAAACCGGTATGGCACCAGCCAAGTCAACTCAAATCCGAGAGCAGGGCGCCCCCAATCCAACCCAATCCATTCCAACCCAGTCCAATCCAATCCAATGCCCGTTACCTGACTTGGGCCATGGTGTCATTAATTTTGGAATCGTAAAGCCCACAATATGTCAAACGAGACCACACAGCGTCGTAAAATTCAGTGTTTATGGGCAGCCTCTGATTTTCGGCACAGTAAGTTTGGCTCGACTTTTTCAAGCTCAACTTGCTTCAGCTTCAGCTTCGACTTCGGTTTGGATTTTGATTTTGATTTTCATTTCGGCCGCGGTTTTGGGCTTTGAATTTGTTATCAAAAGTGTCGCGTCGCTTTTAATGGCTTTTGCTTTAGGTGGCTGGCTGCCTTGTTGCGTGTTTCGGTTTTTTAAACGCTTGCCAGAAAATTAAGCGTAACTTATTTGTCAAGTTTCTGCTCGTTTTTGGCCTTTTTGTGAGGCGAACGATTTTTGTGAAGCATAAATAAGCTCGATTCGGTAGGAGATTGTGTCCAGTCAAATGAGCTACAAATGCCAAATCAATTAACGTCGTTTTATAAAGTGCTAACATGAATAGTCCGTCTCCAAATAAATTCAGTTTAAAAATATCTTTTATTAAACGTTGTATATTTAAAAATATTGCTTTCAACATAACTTATCTGCATATGCAATAAAAGAACTTCAATAAACAGAGTGGATGTTTAGATATGTATGGAAATTATTTCTGATTAGTTAAAAATTGACTAATATTTGAATTGAATGTAAATTCCAAAACTGATTTCCCCTAGATTCCCGAATGGCCACTTCGCAATGCAGAATTGCAGCGAAAGCTGCAGCATTTGGCCAATTGCATTGCACTGCCTATTTTTGCGCACACTTTGCGAAATATCAATAAATATTTTGCTAATTACACCGCAGAGTGATTATTTAAGCCGGCTATATGGGCTGCCGGTGTTTGCCCGCCGCCGGATTGTAACAGATGCCCCATGGCATCCATAATAATGTTAAATGCTTTATAATAACCATAAATGTTTGAAATGTATGTGCCAAATGGCTTTTGGTGGCACATCCAACCGCACACAGAAGTCGAGTCCAGTCCGCTCACATAACCAGTTCGAATCCAGCTGCGTCTCTCGACAGCCGGCACAGTGAGAGGTCCCTCGATTCCAGTGAGTCGTGGTCGGACTTTTTGCCATGGAAATTGTTTATGGACATTTTTTGGGGGCCAGGGGGCAGTGGGTAGAGGGGGTAGAGTGTTTCTGAATTTAACTGATTTTTAATGTGCGCGGCGAGACTGGTGGGCGTTGGCGAGATAGACAGAGGGAAGCGGGCATAACTCTGGGGTCGCCATATAAACGCCATTCGGTATTAGCCAATTTGCGGCAGTTTATTGGTGGAAAACGGTTTGGCATGATTGGCTGCTGGTTGCTGGCTGCTGGTTGCTGGCTGCTGTCTGCTGGCTACTGTTTAATAAACTCATTGATTTATGTCTAATTAAATTTGTTGGCCATATTAATTTATGCCAATTATCGAACGCGGCACATGCGCAATCAATTCAATTCGATTCCCCATTGGGTCAATGCTACATTTAAACAGCCAAATAAGCTCAGCAACTAGCCGAATAGACGAACGGGTTGACCAGCGTATACTCGCACATACTACATGTATTCAATGATTAATGATCAACAAATTGGGTTGACTGGTAAATGGAATTTTTCTTTATTTCGCCGAGGAGCTGACCATGAAAATTGAGAACCCGCAACGCCCCAAACTGTCAGTTATCCATCACGATTGATGGATGTGCTCGTCGGTGGGGCAGTCTTTACTGCGAAGAGAGTAGAAGCCACCATCCACTCATCGTCATTGTCCGCAACCATTATCCGCCACTCTAGCCCCGGGTACTCGACTCTACATACCTATACATATAACGCAACTTGCAACTCGTAAATCGCAAATCGTGCAAAATGATCCTCACTTCCCACCATATAAGCCCTCCCCTTGCCGATCGCCGGGTGTTACCCACACATGGCCCAGCTGATTTGGCTGCCTTCGCTTATCCCGTATCCCGAATTGTAATCAACTTAATAACAGGCTATGCGCGCCTTAATGCTGATTAGGGGTTTTGCTTTTAAACTCGGGTTGGCCCATGGAGATTGAATGTTGGGGCCACATACGCACCGTAATTATGCAGGCCAGTGTAGAGGTGGCTAACGGGCAACTCGGCGGAGCTGCTTACTTTCGCTTCTCAACTTCTCCACTGGAAAGTGCGGCACTTGTAAAATGCTACTCCCAAATGCAAAGTACAGGTACTGAAAACAGTCCAAAGTTATTTTCCTCAATTGAATTCCGATAGGAATTAACATGTAATTAACCAAACTGAGGATTCTGCTTATGCTGCAATACTTTGACTTGTTTTTCCCACTTTCCACCTTTTTTATACGACTGGCTGGCTTTATGTGGCTATCAAAATTAATTTCCGATATGATTGATACGTTTTGCAGGCACACAAAACCGCTGCCTCAGCAAAATGACTCCGTCCAGCGGACAACTATAAATCATTGAGACAAAAATGTGAACACGCGGCACACATTAGTCAAAGAGGGCAAAGGCAGCCGCACCGAGCTGCTGGCCAAAACGCATAAACATTTTACAGCGCAAACAATTAACTAAAAATAACATAAAAGAGTAGGCAGCGCACCGCGAGACATGGGGCCAACTTGAAAATCTCGAAACGGAAAATGATTAATGAACGTCCCAATGGCCGTTCGGGCCGTTTGGGAAAGTTACATAAATTAACACATGTCTTTACCATAATGAGTCAACAGCGATTTGGCCAACTAAGAGCCAGCAGTTGAAGCCGACTCACTCGCAGTCTCTACTCATCAGACAGGCAGCCCCCAGGCTCCCAAGTCGATTTAATTTAATTAATGTGTCTGCCGATAATCATTTTTCGAGTATGTTCCTGCAGCTGGCGTTACTAGACACGGACCGTATGTATTAATTCTAAATCAATTAGGCAAGGGCAAATCAATCAATGGGGGAAATTAAAAAACTATTAGGAACCCAGACATCGCATTTGTAAATATTATTGGGTATTTTATAATTTGAAACTGCATTATGCTTCATAGCTTAGACTTAGCTTAGCACTTTGAAGTGAAACATTAAACGATGTTTTTTTTTTCAAAATCAATGCTATTAGAAGCCCAGACATCGCATTTGTAAATATTATTGGGTATTTTATGATTTGAAACTGCATTATGCTTCCTTAGACTCAGCTTAGCACTTTGAAGTGAAACATTAAAAGATATTTTTTAGGAATTAAGCTTACAATGGCCACACCCACTTCCCGGCCAAATGACAACTCCCAGCCAAGTCAGTCAAAATGTTGTATTGTACTTTTACCACATGTTTTGTTTTTGCTTTTGGTTGTCTGCGAACAGCGAAATGAACGCACGGCGAACCAAAAAATAAGGGCAACTCTCTGGCCATGACAGGTTCCACAGGACTCGGCCAGACGGGGCACACACTCATAATTGTTGTATTTGTTGTTAACGGAAAACAAAAGGAGCAGCCGGTGCAAGTTCATTCAAATGGTTCGCTTGTGGGCCGCAACGCCACCGAATGCGGCAGCAAAAAATGTGTGTGCCTCATGTGGCCCCAGGACAAACGGGCAGGCACACGGAAGAGTATCCCTGAATCGGAAAGGAGTACTGGCAGATCGGAGAACCGGAGCATTGGAGGACTGGTGGACGGGAGGACGAGATGCCCAGGCAGACACTAATTCGATCTGATAATCATGGAGTTCTGCCAAAGGGCATGAATTGTAATTTCCTCTTTCGCGGAATTAACTGTCGGTCCCTGTCGCTTGGTCGGTTGGCTTTGTTGTTACGATGTTTGCGATTTTTTTACTTTTATATTTATTTTTATTTTTTGCCTTTCCGAATCTGTTGAA
Organism: Drosophila teissieri; assembly: GCF_016746235.2. NCBI lineage: Eukaryota > Metazoa > Arthropoda > Insecta > Diptera > Drosophilidae > Drosophila > Drosophila teissieri. The sequence continues at coordinate 15,781,746 of NC_053029.1, read as the reverse complement.
TTTTTCCCTTTTTTTCGTTTTTTGCCGAGACACACGGGCTAGCCATTGTTGGATGGTATTTATGTGTCATATTTATTCATTTAAAGCATTGCGCTTTTGTTTCACTGCTGCCGGTCGTGTGTTGCTTTGGATTTCATTCATGGCCACGAAGCCTGCAGGATATGTTTTTACCCTTGGTTATCCTTTGATGTCGGACTTCTTAGAGAATGCCACTAATTTGAACACTGATCTGATCTGCGTTGGGGCACCACCAGTCTTTTAACTGGACGGAACATACTAACGTATTTTTCTACACCCTTTTACGTTTATTATTATCACAATTTATTCAGCTTTTTATCAACGAATGCAACAAAGTAGAAATATTTCTTTAAAGAATAATAATTACAGTGTGTATAGTTTAAATATGTATAGTAGTTTATAAAGTAATATATATTTTTAATTTAAAATAAGATTTCCAGGATCAGTCATGGCATTCCAGCATTAAACTCTATGGTTTTTCCGAGCAAACTGCAGTTTAGACTATGCGCAGACAGAAAGGCAGGAAAAATAGGCAAAAATCCAGACAGTAAACTAAAAATCCAGAACAGAACTTTGCGACGAACGATAGATACACAAACATACTCGTACATCCTTGTTTATGTATTCAAATACTCGTGTGTATACATGAGGAGTTGGGACTGACTGAACAGCGATTTCGCAAACGGAGGGTAAAAATAAAATCAGCATTTTTAGTAGTTAATTTAATTTATTGCTGCGTTTTTATGGTTGACTTTATTGCATAATAAAACATAATTTACTGCGCCATTGAGACTTTTTGCGTTTGCGTCGATGATTCTAAAGCGCAACCATCGACCGTGGCCCACAGAGGGGGGTGGAGTGGAGAAAGGCGTCGGGCCCACAGAGGGATTCAGATACAGATACAGCTACAGATACTGGGAGAGAGAATGTGGTTATTGCGAAATTGGGCGAGACCAAGACGATGCCAACAGGGGAGGACAGGGCCGCGGGAAGGGGGGTTCAGACACGAGAGGTGGAAAACTTCAGACAGATTGCAATTTCATTTTTTGTTTACGTGGCCGGAAAATATCGGGAAAGCCCCTCGTTTAACGTGCTCGTTTAAGATTAACGCTGAAAGCATTTGCCTGTGCACCAATAAATTATTGTAATAGATATAATATTATTAAAGTGCAGTCTGTCATAAACTTGTAACATTTTCTGCAGTTTGATTATTGTATATTATATTTATAATATTTATATGTTATATTATGTAAAACATCGAATACATACATTTTGTGTTTCACAACCAACCCAAGGCTACTTCCGTTCAAGTCATTAGATTTAATTACCAATTAACTGAGCACAAAAGTGATGTGTAAATGGCCATGTCCTACCGCAACTTAAGCGCCCAACTTTTCACCCGCTGGGCAGGACACAAACATTCCATCAGCCAGTCATTGACATATATCATGGAATCCAATCGGGTCCAGCCCGCTTCCCGTATATAAGGGCCTCCGGCTGGAGCGGTTGCAAACAGTTGGGCGTTGGGAGTGGGTCAGCATGCATGTCCAGGAACTGCTCTTCGTGGCCGCGATCCTAATGCCCCAATGCCTGCGGGCATTGCGCTACAGCCAGGGAACCGGCGACGAGAACTGCGAGACTCTCAAGTCGGAGATCCACTTGATCAAGGAGGAGTTCGACGAGCTGGGCAGGATGCAGAGGACCTGCAACGCCGACGTCATCGTCAACAAATGCGAGGGACTGTGCAACAGCCAGGTGCAGCCATCGGTGATAACGCCCACGGGGTTTCTGAAAGTAAGTCTCAATCCTGCCTCTGTTTAGTAGGCAACTGTAAGGTACCATGTGTTCTAGGAGTGCTACTGCTGCCGCGAAAGCTTCCTCAAGGAAAAGGTCATCACCCTAACCCACTGCTACGACCCGGACGGAACCCGCTTGACCTCTCCGGAAATGGGCAGCATGGACATTCGTCTCCGGGAGCCCACCGAGTGCAAGTGCTTCAAGTGTGGCGACTTTACACGTTAATGCCTCAAGATACTCATATGCAGTCTGCCTCCATTCGTTTTAGTTTGAGAGTGTCATTATTTTAATATATTTTCAAATGGAGCCCCTCATTAAGGATAGCACAACATTAGATCTTGTAATTTCTTTAATATTACGTTACAATAAGGACACACTCTCTTTAATAAGATAGATTCCTAACTTCACTCAAATAAATATTTCATCAATGTCTATTCAAAAATGAGGAAATCACTGTTCTTAACAAAAAAGTCAAATATAATCAGTGGGAAATTCTTTATTTTGACCTTTTTTAGTTTTTAACCTTAGTTTAATTTATGCCTGAAGTGGATATTTGTGTGTGTTCAAATTACAAGTCTGGAGTGATAGGTACTCATGATAACTGGCTACTATTTCAGGCAATATTGTGTGCTGCATAGATATGCAGAAGGCCGAGGGCTAACAAACATCTGTTTGATTGAAAATACAGCACATACTTCGCTGAGAGGCACTTGCGTTACTCCATGAATGCATGAACTTTGATTTTGCCAAAAATATGCAATGCAATCCTGATTCGGAAAATGTTTGACATATCACCGGAGGCCAAAAATTGATTGCAACCAAAATGGAATACATCACTCGTCCTTTGAATGGGCAGGGAAATGGCAACGAGCATATTGACTTTTGGGCCCAGTCTGGCTACCAAATTAACTCATTTAGTGCCAGGGTCCGGCACTCACAATTGCACTTTTAATATTTATGTTGGCATCTGTGCGGGACATGGTGCTTAGCCACCCGGAAACTCGTCCCGCAAACGTAATAATCAGGCATAAACTGCACTAAAGATGAAAACAGCTTTCTGGTTGTTAATTTTCATAATTATTTTCCCTATTCCCCCTTTTCATTATATTTTATTTCAGACATGCGAGTGAGTACTCAGCTGAGTTGATTAAAGCCCCCAGTGAAGAAGGGGGGGCAGAACATCGACTAATTGTAAATTGGAGCGGCTTGGAACGGAACACGCTCGGTTTGGGTTTGGGGCTAAATTATAATTTCATGTTCACAAGCACATTTGCACGCACTGTAATTTACTTAAGCATTTTTCCACCGCTCCCCATATACTTACTGCTCAGCTGGATGTGATGTGATGTGATCTCCTGAGTTGCCGCCTTTCGTTCGTGTGTGCGAAACTCATAATTTAGTTGACACGCCCATTAACATCGGGCCGCGGCGATCTTCCAGAGCTGCTGAGCTCCACATCCACATCCTCAGCCACACATCCACATCCAAGATTCCGAGGAGTAGAAGGGGGGGGCCTGGGTGGCATCGCGCGTCAGTGGCTCCATCAACAGCAACGTGCCGACACAATATAAATTATATATTTATATTTATAACATACAACGAGCGGCGAATGCGACCGCGATTGAAACCATTTTCTCGGCAAATCTTGCATCCCGGATGGAGTCACGTAGAAGCGGTGAGCAAAAAACTGCCTGGCATCAGATGATCACTCAAAACTTTTAACATTTCATTAGGGTAATCAAATTATACAGTCCATAAGCGAACGGGTTTCCACAACAACACAATTACTGCTCCATTGCAGGTGCTGAATAACTCATTTAGCTTCACCCGAAGATCACCTGGGAAGTGTGGATCGATTTGAGAACAAGTGGGAAAATGATTTGAAACTACAGTGGAATTTTAAGTTATCAAGATAAGAATACGTTTCTGTATTGGATAGCCCACTACCAAGGCTGCTAATACGAAGTGATCATTTTTGGAAGATATTGTGTAGATTATTCAAGTCGATCGATAAATACGCCAATAAATTTCACTCACTGGCCACATTTGTGAGCCAAATCGAACGCATGCGTCGTGTTAAATAAATTGCTGCATATTTATAAGTTATAAATTAAACGCAGGCCGCGAAAGGCAGCAACGTTAAGTTGCTATATTCTTCCGAGTCACTTTGATGATAATTAATGAATGTTAATTAATAACAAATTTGAGACTCACAAAAAGGGGGACAAAAAATATAAACATTTACTCGAATGCTACTTTATTGTTATTGTTGCTGCTGTCGCTGCTGCTGCTGGTTATCGCTTATACAATATCTAACATACTTTTTGTGTTAAAACGCGTTAATATCGGCAATTATTTTTCATCATTTCGAATTCTTTATTTCTGCTCCATTCGCATTTGCATAAAAACGCAATTAATTTGATTGTTTGTCATGCGGTGAATTATATTTCTGTTTGTTTTTACTGAAAGCTCAAGGCGAAATGTAAACAACAAAGATTTTGTCGAACGGAAAAATGCTTTTAGTGTCAAGACACACTGCCGTATTAGCTCTCAACCCTCGGACACAATCAGCCCACATTAATGGCCAAAAGACAAGAAGGCGTGACATCATTGATTGGCTTTATCTTCACAGGTATTTCTGTGGCTCTTTTCAGATCTCTTTGTCCACCTATAGCATTATGCCTAACAAGAAGATCGCCTCGCTTTCTGATTGAAATTTATGTGGTGTTTATTATAACCATAGTTTAGCCTAATGCCATTTGACATCTGTGGACAATACCATAACGAATATTTTATGGATTTGGCTCAGCTAATTAATAAATAGGTGAAACACAAACGAAAGGAGTTGAAATGCTATTTTTCTCTGATAACGAAACTCTATTACAAAGGGAAAATGTATTATCATCTCGCATAATTCATGGCACAAAAGCTTAAATTCAACAACATATCCATGCCATTAATAATAGCTGTCCTCTATCCTTAATTTTTCCTCTATTTAGAGTATTCAGGAAGCAGCATTGTGGCAGCTTCCGCCCAGAAGCTCGCATATATCATATTTCAGTTAGAAGCGGCAGAAACTCAGAGTGCTGTGAGCTAGGGTGGACCAACTGCGAGGTGCAAGGGTTCACCTGTCAGAGAGCAAAAGCCCAGCGAAGCGCAAAGCGTTTTTGCATTTTGCATTAAATTTATGATTTTTACAGCTGACATTTGTTTTCGGGCGCCTTTTCCTCCCTTTCCCTCCTTTTTCCCCTTTTCCTCCTTGCAGCAACTGTGTGACTCTCGTTTCGCCGCCACCAGTCGCATGTGCGTAGGGCATAACATGTAACAAGGCAACAGCCACAACAACAGCAACAGCAACTACAACAACCCGGCACGACAGCAACATATTTTTTGCGACTAGCAACTGCAACTGAATCAGCATAGGCGCCACATGTGGAACCGAAGATCGACTTACTAATGCTCTAACAAAAACGCATCTTGATGCTAACAAAGTAAAGCATCATACGTACTACATTTAAGGGAACTTCTGAACAGAGAAAGTATAACTATACTTTATAATAAGTGGATTTTTTTTTAAATAATTTTATTATGTAATAGGCTCATGAAAATAGAACCAGCTGTAAATAATATTAACTACCCTCAGTAAGGGTATTGCAAAAAACAGAGGTAGCAGCAGCTGTCATAAGATAAAAATGTGCCCGCGCCTGCATTTTGCATATGCAACTGCAAGCGTTGCAGGTTGCCAGTTGCAGGGCAGGACGTGAGGGGCCAACAGGGCAACATGCAACATATTCTAATGCGTTGCGACATCAAGTGACAGCAACGGCGACAGTTGCTGTTGCCGCATGAGAGGCGGCGACAGGCGACAGCAGCAAAGATGAAGAGAGCACCAGCAGCAGCGGCAGCAGCAACGGCAAAAAGTGTGCACGTGAAAAGCGGACTGCATTTTCCCGGGCATGCAAATGAACTGCAATTATGATAAACGCCGCCAGTTGACCGGATGTGGGCAACTAAAGTAAAACTGGCCCAGGACCGGGACACCTTTTGCATCGCGAAGATTGCGCAATTATTATAATGGACAATAAAAATGAAATGCTTAGAGTTTGCCAAGAGAAGGAAATTAAAAAGCTTGTCGGACAAACAGAAAACATGTTGTAATCAACCAGGTGGGAAATGAAAAATACAATGTTCTTCTTAAATTTATCAAAAAATGTCACACAAAACACAATCTAAAGACGCAGCTTAGCTACAGTTTTTCGCTTTAAGCTTTTTGCTCCTTTTGAAAACGATTTTCAAAAGTAAAGTATATTAAATTGAAGGCAGCATATGCTGCCTGCTGCCTGCTGGCCTATGGCTTTTAGATTTTTTTATTTTCAAACCGTTTTTGTGTGTTGCACACACTTCTACATGAAGAAAGCGAAGCCCCTTTGGCACATTACTCATACGCCCCAGTGGGCAAATTTATGAACTCACCAGCGCACTTGAGGCCACGACAAACGAGCAGAAAAAAACACAAAAACACAGAACCCTACAAACACACACACTCCCGACATCCATGTACAAACACTGGGTAAGTGCGTTTGTGTGTTTATTGGAGAGCAAAGTATAAGTACGGGGCTAGTAAAGCAGCTTGTAAAATATGCCAAGGGTTAAAAAGTGTGCAGCATATAATTCATACACATACACGAGTACAGCGGGAAAGTCGCCCGGAAAATATGGCCAAAGGGTAAAAAGGTGAAAAGCACAGGAGCGAGCGCGGCAGAGGGGAAAGCTCAACTGCAATCGAGCAACGGGTAAGTATAGTAGATGAAGCCGAGGACTGCAGCATCCTTTAAGAGGGTACAGCACACAAATGGCACTGCGGATAATTACACATGCATTTTGGTTTATTTTTATAGCTTTCAAAAAATAAATGCATTCATATGGCTTATCTACTGTTTAGTATTTAAATGAAACAAGTATCTAGACTTTAATTACAGTTTTTTAATTAATATTTATTAAGTGAAGAATCAGTACATCATAATATTGTATCTTAACATCACAGGGTGAAGAAATATTCTTAAGAATTACCAAACACTATATAAAATAGGTGAAGTAGGTTTAATTACAGTGAGAACTGAAAGCGTCGGTGTTTTAATATAGAGCATTGCATACTTATTGACACCCTTGCAAGTGACATCAAAACAAATACGCATCTGTAGTTTTCCCGACAAATAAGCGGAAGCTGAGTGAGGAACTTTTTCTAAGCCCATTGCCACAACTCAAATTATTCCCGAGACATCCCGCAAACTAACAAGCACTCAACCACTTTGGTGACCATTTTGTGTTACTAAAAGGGCTTTTCCGGTCACATGTGCCGCCCCCTCGTCCTCCTCCTCACCCCCACCCCTGTGAGCCGCATAAATGAACTGCTAAAATGCTAACAAAAGCCCGAAACGGAAACGACCCCCGCACCGTGAAAAACGCACCCCTGCTTATTTGTCTGTTGGGGATATTCGCTTGGGCGCGGCAGACAAGCTGGTACAAAAAAAAGGATATGGGCAAGCCCGGTTCTCTTTTAAAATTTTCTTTTTTCAGTCCGCTTGTGGGGTTTGTAATGTGTTGTGGCCACAAAATACTGTTAGCCACTTAATTTTGCGGTTTACCCAGAGAGCGAGAGCGATATATACTTTTTGTGCGGTTAATTGAAACTCGATTGTTTTGTGTTAAACCAGAAATGAGTCTATTAAGTCCGAAAATGAAACTAAAACCATATTGTGAAACAATAGGAAGCTATAAAACGTTTGACTCTGTCCGCCATTAAAGTGGCATCTAAATAAACATTTTATGGTTTTTGAAAGGCGAAACTTTCAAAAGCTTCTTAATGAACACGACAGAAATCCACAATGGAGGGGCGCATTTTATGAGAGCATCACCAAAAATGCTCCAAGAAGGCGTGGAGCAGCAGTGGCAGCTGTCAATATATGGCCGAAATATGTAAATTATCGATTGTTAATTCAAAGCGCCACGATTAGTATAATTGTGTATTTCTCTTCCAAATCCTAAACTTTTTTGTGCCATAAAGCTGGAGCGTCTTTTGAATATTTAACCAATTGCGTGGTCTTCGCTGTGTTTTTACGACCTTTTTAGCCTTTTACGATGATGCGGCCCCAATAGAGCAATTTAACCAGAGATTATGACTCTTATATTTGATTTCTTTAACTGTCTTAACGTGGGAGCTGTGATTCAGATATTTAGCTGCTTATTAACATCAGAAGGAATTTAAGCAACAAAAATTAATTACCAAATTTTTTGGAATTTTTAAATATTTAGCTACAAGGATATTTCATTCTTCTAGCTACATCTTCGAAAATTGTGCATCTTTATCAAAATTTTTAATTTAAAAGGGTCTCATTTACAAACACACTTTATTTTTAACCGCTAATTGAGTTTTGAGAATCTTTGATTCCACTGTGCAAAATGGGTGAAAAGTTCGTCTCAGTCATTTCCCGTCTTCATTTGCAACATGAGATTTTCGCCAGCTGTTTTCTGTTTACTGTGGGGAAAACTCTCTCTCTCCGAAGTGAGGAAAATGCACCGAAACGTGTTCTCTCCACGAAAACGTCTCCCTCTTTGGGTCTCTATTGCTCTAAATCACATTTTCTCGGCTTGCAGCTTTTAACACATACCCCACCCCTCCGCACTCACTCACACACACTAGCACACCGACAAGCGCCACACACACGCCCACCTGCTCGTAAACAATTATGGCCGACGCCGTTGCGCTCTCCACACGCACACAGGCGCCATGGCTGCACACACATGTGTGGAAATAAATTCCCCACAAAACACTGCGAAACAACAGCAACAGCAACAAAATTACCCAAAATGGCTACACAGAAGCGGCGATCGCCCAATGAGCGTGTTGGTGTCGGTGTGCCCAGCGCAGTGTGTGAGTGTTGGCTCTATTTTTAATTTCGTACATTTTATTTATACATTTGTGGAATTCTTTAATGTAGTACTCGACGAAAACACAACGATTTTAAAGGACAAACGGTTTAACTGGGCGTATACGCAATTTTGAAGAACTATTGCTTGATATTAGTAAAAAGTCACTTGTGTCAAATCCCAAAATCTTTTACTACAATATGATAAGATAATAATAAAACTAGTTTGGAAGTATTACACAAATGCTGGTTAATTTAAATGTTTGTTACTTTAATTAATATCAATAAAATTCAAAGCAGTAAATATACATTTTCGAAAATATCCAGAAATTTCCTTTAGTTCCCATGGTCAACACTGCTTTTCCGTATTAAAGTACCCATCTACTACTAACCGCCAATTCTACTGCGCTTTTTGGCTCTCCGCTCCCACGCTAAATTCGCTGCCTCAGCAAAAAGCATGCGCGCTCAGCAAAGAGCGCAGCACTGAAAACTTTTGCTCTCGTGCCCCAACTACTGGGCTCTTTCGCTCTCGCTGCCCGAGAAAGGGGGAGCGCATGGCCTCGGACAACAACAAAAGCACACTTGTTGAAAACGAAAACGGCCACAAACAACAAAGAGCGAACTGGTTTTCATGCGAGCGCGAAACTACTGAGCTGCGAGAGAGCGCCGTTTGGAGAGTGGGGGTGACACGAGAAGAGCGAAAAGGAGCGTGCACGTCATGTTGTTTATAGATTTTTAGTCGAATTTCGTTATTTCACGTTTAAAGTTCGTACGTGCGCTGAACGGACGGACTGCGACGACCGGAGTGTTGTGTTGTGAGTGCGAAAGCGTAAAATCGGCCAGGCGGATACATATGCACTTCCCCCCAACGCAAAAATAAGTAAAAAAAAAAAATAAAATAAAATAGAAGGTAAAAGTCCGCACAATCGCCTATTTTTTAAATCGTTTTCGAGTGATCTTTGTGCTTTATCAAAATTAGACTGAGTTCAAAACCAAGTATACATGTGAAACAAAATTAGCTCGGTAAATAGCAAACTTTTGGATAACCCCACGTTCCCGGAACCATCAAATAACGTACGTGCCTCATCATAAAACGCGCCCTCAACGAGGCTTCCGAGCGAAACCACTAACCAAAAACGGCCAAGCCAAAGAAGTACATAAATAAAGTATATCTAACAAAAGGGAAACCCATTAATGAATACATTGTAAAGCCCATGCGTGAATCAAACATAAATATACATGTATGCAGGCCAGCGAAGAAAGTAATGTGTAAATTCTTTTTTACACACATATCGTGTGCACATATAAATACTAAATACCGCTGAGGCAATTATAATACTTAATGAATTTATTGCACAATTAAAGCGAAGCCAGCACAACAACAATAACAATAACAACAACAACAACAAATTAATATGCCGCTGGCGTGAAAGTCACAACTCGACGCATGAGAAATCCCCCCTGCGCCACAGCACTGAATTATTAATGAAATCGAATTACAAACAAAGCCCAGCGAGCATCAGCAATAACGATTGCGAATCGAAATCGGAATCGGAATAAATAATAAAAGGCAAACAAAAAATACAACAAATACAAGAAAAAATAACAATAATAAATTATCATAAATAAGTACTCACACATCAACGAGAGCCGCGAAACGTGGACGGCTTAATCAGCGAAAAGTCAGGCAGCTGGAAAATATTTCAGGCAAGGCGCAGGCGCCGCTTTTCACACGAGTTGGCAGCACACGCCACATAAATTGGCATTTGCCGTTAAGCGCGCTGCCGTACTTTGCGGTCGCAACAAAAGCAACAACCACAACAGCAACAACCAGTCAACACCTCCACCGAACCACCAAAGAAAAGCCGTCAAAGTGGATTTAACAAATTATAATAAAATGCTGCAATCCAGCAATCATCATTATTTAAGACCGGATTATATGACAGCTGCAGCTGCCCCAACAGCGGTAAGCCCATCTCTTTTGTCTCATTTTCGGGCTTTGGGGGTTTTGGGGTTTGGGGATAATTCGCAAGGCGTTTTATTCGGCAATCGGAAATTTATTGCGTTTGCATGAACATAGGGCTTATCGCTTAATGCAGCTCATTGATTAATGCGATTGCTTTTTTAGTGAGCTTGTTAAGCTGTCTAATATGCGAAGTAATGATAATTGAAGAGGTATGTATCTAATGGATACTTACCAACTTTTATATGAAACAGTATTCAAATTTTAAAAAATTCACCTATAAACGAATGTTTTTATTAAATATTGATTTAATTATTGGTAAAAATAAAAAAAAATACAACTTTGGAAAAAACGACGTAAATTGCATACTTAATTGGTTTCGCATTCTTCACGCTCTCTGTAGAGAACATTATATTACTTGGGTGTTCCGATCGTTAGGCAGAACCAATCTTGTTAAGGCTAAAGATACGGATTACTGAAAATATGAATAAGAGAAATGCCAGAATCGCCATGAATAACACAGATCATGGCAATAACACCCAATTCGCTACGTTCGATTATAAGACTAGCAGCTATGAATAACAAACTATCGACATTTCAGACAACCGAAATAGATTGCCGAGCCATATTTCATAAATAATAAAAATGTCGACTGAGAAGCAATCGCCACTGGCGAAATATCCGAAACGAACAACCTCCTCCAAACTTCCAGAAGACTTTGGGCCATGTGCTAGCAAACGGGAAACGGGAAAAGGGAAATAGCGAATTCACAATCGTAAAACGATAAATTCTGCAATATCTGCACATAAAACTTATTTATGTTTGTTCATATTAAACTATGTAAATCTGCAGCCGAGCTGCCTGCGTCTGAAAGTGTTTAGAGAGTCGAGTGCACCTCTGGAAATTGTATCTAAATTTATGGCGCGCCAAATTTGAATTTATAATGACAGAAAACAAATGCAATTTCGCACACTTACACACACAGGCACACCAGACACACACACACCATAGTTCGAGGAACTATGGCAGTTAATCAGAGTCAAAGCTGTTGTGCTCCCCACTTCCCCCACTCACTTTATCCAAAGTATCTCTCTTCGAACTGCCGTGAGACTCATAAATTTTCATTTTAATTTGTTGAGCGCATTTCGTTCGTAAAGAACGGAAGCAGTTTATGGCACCAGCACGATGAGTACATTCATTAACTGGGTAATTTGAAATAGCGTTTTCGGAGCTACGTGATTTACTGATTTCGGGGGAGAGCCGAGACCGAGACCGAGCCCCAGCAATCTCCATATTGGTCGTGTGAAAGCTTTTCGGTGGCGCAAATGAGGCAAAACCCATAAATCAACGGATCGTATCTGAATACGAGGCCCGTGATGAACTGGTTCCGGTGCCAAGTGACTGACAGCTTCTGCGAGTCTAGGACTCACACAAACTTAAGAGATGCGGCTTAAAGTAATGAGATTTCCACATAAGTGGAAAAATATTTCCTTTTCACTACCAATACTTTTCTCTTTTAAAGACTGGAGTTCGATTTGGAGTTTACGTGCGACTCGTTGGGTTAATTTACGTTTATGACTAGCCTTCTTCTTCGGCGCTCTATCTGCGATGCTATCTGCGAATATATAAATTATTCAATGATTAATGGCAGCCGCTTATAATTAATTATAATAAAATCAAATAAACTAAGCCTGACAGCTGTCAGTGTCATCATTTGTATATCTTTTATGTGGCGCCCCATAAAAGCGGAGATGGAGACAGAGACAGAAAGAGAAACCGAAAAGGAAAGAGAGATCTTCAAAGTGACTGTTGATAATTGACTGTCACACGTTGAAAAATTGCAAAACTTTTCGCCCGAAGAAGGCAGCGAAATAAATGCGAGCGGAGCTATCTGTTGGGCAATAACTCAAAATCTGAAAACTGAAAACTGAAATGTGAACGTGAAAGTCAGCTTCGGTTCCAGTTCCATGTCAGAGCTTAACATGAGCTCAAGACCAGTCGTCAGTCAGTCAGTCAGTCGGACAGTGAGACAGTCGGACAGTTAAACTGACAGAGCAGCAGAAAAAGGTAAATAAAGTGCAAATGTCAGCTGACCGCAAACATCATTAATATAATTAAATGTGCCAGTCAAGCGGCCATTTATGCACTCCGACGTTCATTCCAGTTAACCACAGGCTGCTTGCCAGCCAACGGTTTGGGATTGGTTCGGGCCACCAAATAAACCCAACACAACTCAGATCTGGCAGTTAAAGTGTGCGCTTGACATAACGGCTCCGTCTCAGGCCTTTCCCCTGCGAATTTCCCCCAATGGGCCATTGGCCATTCTTTGGGCCTTGTGCTTGCGTGTGGCTCTAATTAAAGTGTCATCAACAGCTGAAATGCCGGGCTACAACAAATGAGTCGAGTAGAGGAGTTGCCCCAACGTGTTATGCTGGTGATAAATTGCCATGTCTAGAGCTGTCATGTTAATTTTTTGTACTCGCACACAAATAATAGTTTTTGTCCAAAGTGTTAATTAATTCTTGGAACATTTTAAATATGTGAAATGCGGCGAGACAGACAACCGACGTACAAGATGTACAGCGAAATTGTTATGGCACTCTAATTGGGGTTGGGCTGGGTTAAAAGTCAATTTACACGAGGTGCATACATTTGCCAAGCCATTTGGAGGCCTAGCATACACAGAAGCCAGTGATCGTAGGATAGTATGCTAGAAATACAGGAAGTCCATGAATTAAACTGATCATTTCATTTTAAGACTGCCTTTCATAGTTGCCTCTTATCAGCGTTTATAAATAAAGTATTAGTCACCCTTGTGCACATCGAACTGTGCACTAATCAAATCAAAATGCCCAATAAATTCCAACAAATCAATCAATCAATCGATCTGTCTAACAATAGCCTCGCTTGTTAAAATTGCAATGGAAGCGAATTCGGTATAGATTATCTGCGAAACACTTGGGTTTGCGGAGCGATAAGAAACCGATTAGGAACAGACTTAAAAAGTATACAGTCACTGGATCGATATCTGTGGCAGTTCATTAATAAATTTATGACGTTTTATGGTGAGACCATAAATTTAACGATCCAATTTCGTTAATAAGCAACTATAAATATAGAGTACGAAATAGAAAGAGCCATAAAACTTGAACAGCAGCGTCCAGCACAATGTGTCCGTTTCGCCCACGCAACATTACTGCCGTTTAGGGGTACAATCAAACGGCATTTATCAGTTAAAACTCGGCCCCATCGAATCGTGCTGGCAACACCTCCGAAACCCCTAGCAATTCAAAACTATAGTCATAACCATTCACGGCAAATATCATTTTGAAAACTAAATGCTTGCGTATGTACAAATTGAATGGGTGAAACTCAATGAATTCATTTAAATGCACGCGAGGCGGCAACTATGATAATGAATTGCAATCGCCGCTTTAACCGCAAAATAATAACCCGTTTTTTATGTGCTTTTTTTTCTCCATAGAGTTAAGTCGCGGCATTACAAATTATGGCCCGAGATAATCGATTTGGGGGAACGGGGGGCTGAGAGGAGGGGCGAATGTGGGTTATAAAACAGTCAAAGTCAATAATCGTAAAATGCTCCAACAAATTAACCAATAAATTCATATAGAAGTAATCAAATTAATGTGCCCGCTGATAACTGTCAATTGCATTATCATCATCGCCATTAACAGCATCATGAGATGTGTCACAAACTTAATTGTACGAACAAACGGGTTGCGCCAGGTTTTAAGTATATGCACAATACTCACTCGGTACTTTCGTGTTATTTTAGAATACAAAAGAATTGCATGCCTTATATATCGATATTCAAAATGTATTTATTGCTACTTAAAAAGATTCCGTTTAAAAGGTTTCGGCACTTGCCGCCCCATAACGACCTTAATTATGTCCAAGCACATGCTTATGGCCATGTCGCCATGTGACAAAGGGGTTTTACTTTGAGCATTTTCCCAAATTGGTTTTAAAGCCGAGGCGCGGAGTGAAAAAATCCCATAATTCCCACATGTCCAGCGAAACGCTTGACCGTTACGGCGGCATTCTTAATGCCCGGTAATCTGGTGAAAATTAAATGAGCTTCAAATGGTATCAATCATTAAGTTGGTTACGGGGCGTATGAGTGATTGGCTTAAGATTGTGTATAAATATTAATCAGCTGGCCGCCCAAATGCTCATTCACCAAGACCCCCAAAACAGATCATTGGAAAAGGGGGGCTTTCACAGCTCAACAAAACATTTGATACTAAGTGCACACAAATTGCTTTTGAAGCTCTGAAATTCTAAAGAAACGCAAGGCATTCAAGAACGTTCATATTTATGGGTTTCTCAGTAAAAGGCAGCCAGAGGGGACTCATAAAAAGTGTATTTAAAGAAGTGGGCTAAAATGTAATGCTGATAAGCCCACAAAGCGGTCAACTGGCGCCTTTTTTGGGCTCCGATTGGGCAGCGACAATTTCAATCAAATCAAACCGCTGAATGGGCGGAAAACAAATAAACAATCAATCTCAATCACATCAATTATGCGCTGCAACAACTTGTGAGCTATCAAAGCCCTCTCTTATCACCGGGTATTCCGCTTATTTCCGTTGGCCGCTCGGTAGACACTTTTTCGACTGTATTTGTATTTTTTTATTTATTCTATCGCGATGTTAATCATTTTAATTGGCGCCACTTGAACGAGTCGCACTCTGTGTGAGTGTCTGATTGGTGTCCATTAATTTTGTGGCAGTCATTTGAAAGCGTTTCAAATTACTTTTCGTGTTGCAAGCTGGTCTCAATTTACGGCGGGCACCGAAAGTGAAAGTGACTTTCGACCGATTGCGATACAGAAATTATGGCCCGGTCGTCACACGGAGCAACAATAGACCAAAAGAAATTAAGTTGCTCATAAATAATCTTCAGATTTAAGTATTTAAAGCTTGCCTTTAAAGCGGTGCAACTTTTTAGGATACACCAAAAATGATTCGGAGATAAAATTCTACTTAATTCATAGTTTTGCTTACTTTCCACGGTGGAAACTGACTGATTGTAATTACTTTGCTCTTGCCCCAAAAAATTGAATTCAAGCCTTCAAAGGCGGCTGACACTTGGCAGAAATGTTATGCCTACTTTGTTTAATTTTGTTTCGTGGCACAAAAAACAATGAAATATGCCCCATCAACAAAAGAGGCGGAAAAGTTCATTTAAATACAAACTGACATGTGTCAAAGTGACACTTTTTGATTGCTATTCGGTTACAAATTTCTAGCTCTTCTTGGCTTTCGTTTTTCTTTCGCTGCCGTTGTTGTCTTTCGACTGCCGTTGACACTTTCCCCAACACCACCCCCCGCCCATATACACCATATAGACAGGCAGTACTTGTGACACTTCAAGGCAAAAATGGCAAGGTTGAAATATAGAAAACGAAAATAAAGGAAAACGAATTAAAGACGCTGTCACAGTTTTTACTTTCCAATGACTCGAATGTCATGTCAAATGTCAAGTTACAAAAACATTCGTTTGACTTACGCAGGGAAATGCCGCTGACAGGCACCACGAACATTGGCAATCGTTCACATCAACTGCAGTTTGTTTGATTATGATCATGTGCCAAAAATGCTGAATACATTGGGGAACGTTTGAATAACAAATCAATCTGGAACAGTAATTATAAACATTTGTTGTTCGACCTGCATCCAAGCCAGAGCTGATACATTTTCATGAACTTTGGAGGGGGAAAAAATGGAAAAAGGGTAGGAAGTGCATCTAGTTATTACGGAACAATGCGATGCACATCTCACGCCTCCTGCAGTTTTCCCAGGCTCGCCTTGTGCGTTATCACGTGTCAAATATCTTGCGCCGAACAAAGGCTTTCCACACTTTTCGTGTGGGTAGCATCTTTATCGAGGGAATCGAGGGAATCGGGGAAATCGAGGGAACCTAAGGGGGCCTGCCTATTCAAATTAGCCGAGCGAGTGTTGCGAACAAAATTTACCTACTGCAATTCATTTATTCAGCTGTCTCCGCTGTCTTTTTGGCTTGTCGCCCTGTCATTTCGGCGTATTTTTGCGAATAAAAAATGCAACAAAATGTGCACAGTTTTTTCTCCTTTTTTCCGTTTCTTTGGCTTATCGCAGCGAAATAATCTAACGAAGGGGTAGATACCCCGCCCGCTTTTCCCTTTGCCGCTAAAACCCCTTTCCACTGCCGTGTGTTGTTGGTTGCACTGCTCGCGTTATTTGGCTCTATTTGCATATTTTCGCATTTTATTATGCAGACAGGCAGAAGGCTTTACAGGGGGGTTGGGGCAGTGGACAGGGGGCAGGGGCAATGGGGCAAGGGGAGGGAGCGAGAGAAGAGGCGTCAGCACGTCATTCAGTCGCACTCCCTGTCTCTGTTGCTCACCTCGAAAATCCAGCTGCTTCAGTTTCGTTTTTTGGAATAGACAGGCCAAGTGCATTTTTTACTCGCGAATTGTATCTGCACTGCGAAAAATCTCAATTTTTATTAAATTTAACACGAGATATTGAGTGTTCTCTGTTAGTTTATTCACTAAACTTCAAAATTCAGAACCCTTTTGAAATAATATTTTGGATCAACATCATTTCAACGATCTAATGCTCTATTTAGATTTACAGAATTTTTTGTAAAAAAACACTTTTTTTGCACTGGTCAGGAGATGGGGCGATGGGTTAACAGCTGTGCAACACAAAGCTGTCAGTTTGGCAGAAACGGCGCGAAGTGCTAAAATAGTGGAAGATCCCACTCTGCATCTATCTCCCTCTGCCCCCTTAGCGCCGTCTCTTTCTTGCTGTCAGAGTTGACTGGCAACGGAAGTGCAACAACAATTTGTTTTCCTTTACCGAGCTTTCAGTTAGTCGTTTCTGTAACGGTATCTATTGCATATGTACAGTGAACCATGGCTAATCTGGCACCGAAACTAATTTAAATTAATCTTAAAATACATCATTTTTTCTGTGCAAAATAAACAACCAAAAAAATTTTAATATCTCCCGATTAACATACCAAAACCAGCCACCAAAAGTTTAAATATTAGAACTACAAAAATTCACTTAATGGTGTTGTTAAAAAACGCAATTCAAGCACGCAAGGCAAGCCGGTAAAGTGAATTGTGCCAAAAACGAGGAGGCTGCAAATGCAGATGAAAACATAATCAGAAGGGGGCGGGGCAAGGAGGGCGTGGCAGGAAGAAGGGAGGCGTGCTGACAACACTTGTCAACGCAACTGTAGAGCGGCATAATTATAAATAACACGTAATTAACGCGATGCCAAATGCGAATGACACCTCCGAACGAACATTCTGTGGGTCTGCGAGGGGTCTGATCCGCATCTTCTGGCTCATCGTCAGCGGCATACACTTTGAGAATTTTAATGGTTCTTGCAATTCCATATACTACGCGGATTTATGATTTTAGCTGGGGATTTCTATCAGTGAAACGGCAATACTTAAGGAAAGTGAATAATCAAGAGTTTACTTATGAAACAGAGGTGCACCCAGCTTAAAACTTGGCTAAATCTTTGCACCCTTGAAAATTTCTTTAGCATGTATGTACTTCACAAATTGAAGGGGAATAGAGACTAGTTCTTGGACTTTTCGGACCGTGTAGCACCCCGAACCGCCCCGCAGCTCGTCGGCCATTTGGCATTTTGACAGGCGAGCCAAGGCAACAGCCAGTTGACAGCCAACAATGCCAGTGAGACACCAATAATGCTGCAGTTGCAGTGGACTGAAATAATAAAGTGTCGTTGGGTTCATTATGCGATCGCAATGGAGGTGGCGAGGGGGAGGGGGAGGGGTGGAAATTTCATTAACGCTGACAACTTGAAATGCTAATTATTGTCAAATTAATTTAGTCAGCTGTCAGCTTAAAGATTTTTCTTAATAAAAATAAAATCGAGAAAAAATGAGCGACAAACACGGCGCGGATCAGTCGGAAAGTAGGAATTAATGAATGCCGCATGTGGGCACGGGCATTCAATTCACTTGACAGCAATGACAGACACCTTTTGCTTGGTTTTATGCTAATTTGCCAGGCCAACAGCTGCCACACAGCACAGCACAGCACGGCACACAGGCGCAAATAAATGCGAATTCCTCTAAATGGGGGAATAAAATATCGAAATTATTGTTCTTGATGAACAACAAAGATTTGTGGTGAAATAATCGGTGCTCGGCGCGGGACTGTTACATTGAAATTCTGTGAACCCCTCCTGATCCAGTTTGAGGTGCTAAACTGTGTGCATACACAGCCAATGAGATTGCCAAAACTTAAGTATTTGTTTGAACTGACCTAAAGATTAGTATACCCTTCTAGATAGATTGAACGACTTATAAGATATTTGGTATATAGTCATGTCAAAAAAATACGTTCATATATTCGAACAATCTATGATACCTTGCTCACCCAATTTTGAATAAATCTCAATAAAGTGCTGTTAATAATAGCGCTACAAGTTCCAAGCAAACCTAATGCGAGACATTCTGTCCACAAAATAGATAATGCCCAGAAAATAAGATAATCTAAGCCGAGTCATTCCGAAAGCATCCGCAAAGTAAATAATTGCGTTTGCTGATAATAACAATGATCCGCGTTTGCATAACCCTCACAGCTGTTAATTCCATATTTATTTACGCATATGTACACATTTTTTTTGGAATACCATATAAAGCCAGTGTTTTTTTATTGCGGGAGGAAGTACAGCCCGTCATAAAGTAACGCCCACGTTGACGCATTCCATCACAGCGCTGGACAGACGATGGCAGGTGACAGGCGCACGTTGCGTATGATTGATAAACACGTTGTCCAAATTAAGGATACACAACACACACACACACACAGTTAGAGATGGCGAGAATTGAAAAAATAAACACCATTAGGCTGAGACAGCTGCGCTAATCCAAGAGCAACCTTGAGAGGCCTTATTTTTGAGTCGTATTTTATTTGTATGCGTTGTGTTTTGCCGCTCTGCTGCCACATGAGTGATGAGCGGTATAATGGAATATGCCAATTGGCGTTGACATCAATAGCGGGAAAAAAAATATGTACATTGCCAGAGGGAAGTGAGATTAAGTGATAGATCTGCAGACGAGCATTGCCTTGTTAATGTTTTCCCCATTCTGTGGCAATTAACTTTGGTAGAGGCTACGGGGTTAATTGCATTGCGTATACGCACTGTTTTACTCACAGGCACCTAGAAAAGTGGGAAAGTTAAGTCTAAAATGATGTTTTATCTAGGATACAAGCATTTTGTTTATCTGTTAGTAGCCAGATAAGGATCAATCCATCAATTGGCGTAAATAAATAATTATATAAAGCCATTTTTAAAGTTACTTACCTTGCAATTGGAATAAATGACAAGTTATAGTCCAGTCCACGTGTTCATTTCGCTTACGTCAACCCAAAGAATCGCCACTATTTTGAGCGCCTGAATATTTATTCTCATCCCCTAATTACCGTAATCGCATTTGTTTCCTAATTTGAGTCACCCACCTGGGCAACCAAATAAGCCACACCTGACAAAAGATAGAAAAAACACTCGCCATGCAAATAAAAAGGCCAGAAACAACAAAGTAATTTGCACAGCTACACCAAAAAAAAACGACTAAGATAAGTATACAAAAACTGCTGGTAAAGAAAACGAAGTGAGGAATGCGGCGACGAAAAACAAATGTTTGCATACACAGCTCTGGAAACCAAAACGAAAAAAGGCCAACAGCGGAAAATGCAGCAGCAGCAGCGGCAGCAGCGGCAGCAACAGCAGCGAAGCTATAACAACTGCCAACTGAAAACTAAATAGACACGTAATGTCGACAAAAGTCTGACATGAAATCTAACAGAGAAACAAGACACGACCCCAGCCAAGTTTTCCAAGAGACCCCGCCGAGTGGGGCCACTGCAAATGAAAGAAAGAGTGACACATGAAAATGGCATTAATGTGTCACTCAAAGTGCACCCAGTGCAGCGGCAACTGCAGCAGCAAGCCACTGTGACAATTGCAATGATATGGCTGACAGTTGGGACTCAGACTCATGCAACGTCTGAAATTGCAACATTGTCTAACGCCAAGTGCTCTTCACCGGCAGTGGCAACTCTATGCCACGCCAGGCATTGCCACATGCCACATGGATATAGTCGGCTAGTCGGGTAGTCGAATAGTCGAACAGTCGGCTTTTTTAGTGCCAGAGATGGCCTCGTCGGATCTCGGCTTTATTTGCCATTTGCTCACTCTGTTGGCCCGCGTTTGACAGTCAAATGACGCTGTCGGTTGTCAATATGACAAGTGTCAGTTGTGCGGCAGTTGACAGTTAATGTGACAGGGTTTTGTGTTTCTCCCATTGTGTCGTGCCGGCTGAAAATAAACCAACAGGCATATTGAATTGCAGTTGTGGTCGTCTACATATGCACTATACATGTGGTAGGACTACGGACTATGGACTACGGACTACGGACCTATGGAGCGGAAAGGGGTTACGCTTGAGCGGAGGGTCTAATCACTTGTGACCTTTAAGCCCGTGCTTTGGTTTCCTAAAGGGGAGGCCACCCTGAAAACAAATGGTGGTCATCGTTTAACATTTCTGTCTTTTTGACAAGCAATTTAAATTATTGAGGGGTCGAAAAATCATTATACATTATTAATAAATAAATTTGGATAATTGAAGTTTATAACGAATAAACTATTTAATACTAGTATTGCTATAAAGTCTTAAACTATTTGGGTTAGAAACAACTATGAAAGATTGCATAAATGAAGTGTACATAATATATGTATATATTATATGTTAGTAGTTTCTGGCAGCTGTTTAATCCTTAATTTAAGCGAATTTAAAAATAAAAACAAAGCGACAAGTTAGTTGTTCAAACTTCTATATTCAGGCCACCCAGCTCACAGTATTAAGACTCAAGATGAATCGCTTAATTCCACTTGGGCGCAAGGCTCTTAATATTTTTATAGCCATTTATGCAAATTTCCCATATACATTTATATTTGTTCCTCTTTCACCACAACCAGACAAAATTTATTATCGTCCGAAAACGAAGAAAAAATCGTATATAAATAAGCGTACACAAAAAGGTGTTAACAGGCGGAATGATATAATATACATGCATAATATGTATAACGACAGAGTACCCACTTCCAGTGTCAGGGTCTTCGGAGTCGCGATGTGGGGCAGAAGGAGAAGGAGGGGCCGAGTGAGAAAGGGAAGAAAATACAAAGTCTGCATAAAGTTTTATACCATTTTTATCGCTTATTTTATAATTCGCCAGCAAAACTGCAAGGGCGTCTTAAAAAACTGAGTCAGGAGTTGGAATGGGTTGGGTTGGCTTGGATTGGGTTGGGTTGGTTTTGGGCTTCGAATGGGAGGAAAGGTCTGCTGAAGACGTTGCCGTTGGCTTATGCAAAACGTTGTCGACGATGGCGGCGGCACACAATTTCCGCTTTTTATGCTTATCCTGTAATTCATATTTATAGCAGCTATTTCTGTATCGTAATGTGAGCGAGGGAAGGAAATTTCCTGAGCCGCTGAATCTTTGAAAATTGCATTTTACAAAATATGGCCGGAAAAAATGTAGTAAGCGAAGCTCTCTTTCTTCGCGTGGTGGCACGATAAATCTCGAAATCCATTTTAGATAAGTTTTATTGCTGTTTACTAGCACATAACTCAAGTATATGAAATTAAAGCTACTTTGCCTTAATAACCCCGACGATAACCGTCGTAAAAAGGGCATTCAAGTGGACACTCTTCCGCTTGCTTCTTTTCAAAACATTATACCTTTCGGCAGGGTGTTCAAAGTAAATCGATCAAAAGATTCAGTTTGATAAACTGTCAGAGCGAAGTCAAGCATTCGTCTTGTCTCTTAGCAACTTTCGTTGTCTGCATGACTTCCCCTACAACACCTCGAATTGAACTTGCCCCCCACTTGGCTGTCATGTCATCGTTTTACCAATAAAAAACCAACAAAAAACAAAAAAAAGTGAAACACACAAAGTTTCAACATTTTGTTTGTCATATTAACATAAAGTATGCTTTTTCAAGGGCCTTCGAGTGCGTGAGCCATACACTTTGCCTTCGACCCCCGATCAACGCAAGAGCTTCGCGTGCCGCTTTTATTTGTTTATAATTTACTTTATTTTTATTTGCCAGAGACTCTTTTATTGTTCCAACTTTACGTGCGATGATGACTTAAGTATGTCGACGTGTCATACTTCTCAAATGTTGAGTGTTTTCAATGGGCTGGCGGGGAAGTGGCTTGGGGCTCTATAAAATAGTTTGACACATTTAGCTTTTCTTGTTAATTTGTATAATACTCGAGGCATTTGTTAGTGACACTTGTGTGAAATGCCAAGCAAATAACTTGTATGGCGTGACGATGAATGGTGGTGTTTCTTTTTTCGGCCAAGATCTTGGGTAAATTGGATCAATTAGACAGCCTTGGTTACCAGTCTTACAGACAAGGAAGTGCTCTTGCTGAGAAGAATTCAAACACTATAAAAGTCGGACAACAGATCATTTGCGCTGCCTGTGGCCAACTTAACACACCTTTACTATAAAATTAGCATTTTAAAAATATGTACACAGACGATAATAAATCAAATCAAATCATGACAGCTGAGTGTGTTTAGTCGAAAGTGTCTAATTAAATTATACGCATTTAACAAGCGGCTGTGACTTGATTGTGCAAAGGCATAACTAAATGCATTTCAGTTGAGGTTTCATTTCCAGCTTGCTCAGCCATGACTACTGCTGTTGTCGTAGTCACTTGTTTTTTATTGCCATACTCAGCTTGTTGTTTGTTTACCTTGTTAGTGTCTATGTTTTGAATACACATTTTTCACAAGGTGTAACATTTTAATTATCACAATACCCACGTTTTTGTTGCTTTTCGGTTTTCGGTTTTCGTTTTCCATTGGCTTTTAAGAGCTAATTAAGTGTTAAAAACTAGTATTTTGCCCGGTCGGATATTCTAGAGTTTTAGCATGTTCATAAAAAAGCATTGAAGAGCGCTTAGTAAACAGTTTTGATAGGCCTGGTTACACTGCAGCAGAAGTTGATTTGTTTAATTACCCCACATGGCCTCAATTATTATGTGAGCAGGTCAGACACAGAGTAATAATACCACTTCGATTCGCACATATAAATTAAATATATCTACGTTTTATGAAGCCATTGTCCACTCATAAATTAAACAAGCCCCATATGGGCCCTTCTATCTGCGCACACGTACGAGTGTACGTACGTAGTTTGGGGTTGGGGTTGGAAAATATTTATAAACTAAATCACAAACAAAGCACAAATGTGCGACACGAATATGCGTAATACCGAAAATCAATACGGAAACTTTATCAACATGATAATAAATTATGACTAATTGTGCTAAAAACGAGACGGAATATAGTGAGCTTCGCCCCTCTGTTTGCGCCAATAATTAATAAAGTGTTGATGAGGAGGATTGGACTGTGGGGGTTCCTCGGCATGCCCACATAAAATTCAAATCAAATATAAAGTATAATAGGGCTGGCTATAGGTTGACTAAGAGTATACACTGCAATGCTTCTTACAAACAAATATATTTATAGCAATATTGCAAGCACTATAAATACCCATACTTAACAATTCAAACAAACCATATTAGAAAATTGGAGTGTAGTAACAAGTGGAACATCCTTGATGAATTTTTTTATTTATTTAACCATCTGCTGTGGCCTGTTGAATTATTACTATTAAGCCTCATCGTCCTCCACACTGAATTATCCCCTGGCATAAAACTGAATGTTACTCCTTTCATGAGCACACACAAGCACTCTGATTACAGGGCATCCAAAGTACTCTTAAGTACCGATAAGAAATTCTGCCATTTTTACAATAGTATCATAATAATTTATGGCGGCCCATTGAGTGTTATAAAAGCTTCAATATTTTGTAGTTTACGACTTGCGCCAGTTGGGCATAAGCGTAATTACGCTCTCGCATTTTCGTATATTCGTATATACAGACTTGCCACAAACAAGCCGAGTGAGTGTACGTCATTATATTCAATGTGGCTGTGAGTGCCAGCCTGAGTGTTAGTGTGAGTGCGAGTGTGAGTGCTCGTTGTAGTTGGGCGATGAGTTATGAACGTTCAACTCTCGCCTCAGTTTCGGGTTTTCCCTTTCCTCTTCCTTCCGCTTCTTCCTCCTCCGTTGGCCATAATTTATGGCATGCGGCGAAATGGATTTTATTGCAAAAACCGTGTTTCGTGTTTATGGCACAAACTGTGAGTGGGCAATATTCATTTCATTTATGTACACTTATAACTACGATCGACTGTAATTTCAGCTTTTGTCGGCACTCGTTCGATACCCCTTTGTACTACTCAATCGGTAATTTTCACTCGTATAGCTCTAAATGCTGATATATACGATCGCCTTTATGGGCCAACTACATATAGTATGGATAGAAGTGCACATACAGTCATAAAAGGAAGACCTCAATAGATAAGCAATGAGCTTTGAGCCATTTATAATTAGTTTAAGTTGAAGTGATATATCATATCATAGTGATTTCCTAACTACAATCTTTAAAAATCCTTTAGCAGTTCCACTAAGTGAACAGTTGAATGCATAAAAGATAGTTTTGGATCCTATAATTTCATTTATTGGATCAAATCAATCCAGAATTAAAGATTAAAGATTGCCTATCTTTTTATTACGAAAATCCCCTAAAAGTGGTTCATTTAATAATAGAACGTTCTTCACTGCCCACTTAACTACCTAAAACTCAACTCATTTGGGCAACCAGCACTACCACTCACATAACTTTGGCACTCGTTTATTGCACAATATATCACGAATAGCTAATAATTTCATTAGCCTAATTGCTCATTTGGAAATGGCCATAAAACCTGATGAGCGCTGATTAAATGTTATTAACATTAGCTGTGCACATAACTGCAAAAACGAGTAAGATGGATCGACTTGGCCGTCAAAGCCCACTATACTAAGTACTTTAATTTATGATAACAAGAATTGGAATTGGTGGATTTCGGAACTTATGAGTGTTTTTCATTTCATACAGATAAAAAGTCAATCCAAAAAATGATGTCAACTGCAGGAAACGCCCTCAGTTTTTATTTGTACCCTTGGGCCAAATAGCAAACACTCCCAAGGGCGTAGTTAGATTTTTTCCAACACCACATTGCAATATTTATGTATTTCTATATCTTTCCGTTCGACTCTTTTTGGCAAGAATTTTAATGGCCTCATAATTCCCTTTATTATGCTGTGGGATTATAGATATTTACGACCACGGCCCTGTTATTTATGTCGCCTGAAAGAAAGGAGCATGTTGCACAAGCGAGTTGCACGAGCATTTCAAGATCGCACCAGTTTTGTGGCGAAAGATAAGGATCTGGGGCAGAGTCGGCAAAGAAGTGTTTGCCGAACAAAGTAGAGGTGGAGTGAAAGACAATGAGGACGCGATCTTATCGCTGGGGCACCAAACGCACGATATTGTACTCGTACACAAATTTAACCAAGTTTTTCCTTTTTTTTCCCTTCTTTCACCCAGCAGCTGGACAACAAAAGCAGTCCGTTGGCGCTACTGGCCCAAACATGCAGCGCCATCGGGGCGGATACCACAAACCCCAAGCTGCTGGCGGCCAACATCGAGAAGTCCACAAAGCAACTGCAGCACCAGGCCAAGGGCTCGAGCGGATCGGGTGGATCCGGCTCCTCCTTCGGCCTCAGCCAGCAGGCATCAATGGACGGCAGTGCACGCGATAAATCCTCGCCGGTTAGCAGTCATTCATCCAGCGTTAGCACCGGTTCCGTGGAGCAGCAGCAATTGCCTCCCGCCCATGGCGGCAGCAGCAAGCCGCCACCGACCACATTCAAGCCCTACGAGCCGAACAACAACATCAGCAACATAACCACAGCCGCCGATTGCGGCGCCACAAATCTCAGCAGCAGCAACCCCGGTGCCCAGCAGCGGGTTAAGACCCCCAAATCGACGGCGAACGGCGGTGGCCAGCGCTGCGACTCCAACCAAAGTGCCAGCTCGCAGCACCGGGAGTCGCCCACAGCAGCCGGCTCCCTGAGAAGGACCCCCACCTCGGGCCTGGCCGCTGGTGTGCACCACAATGGCAGCCCCGGCCTGCCGCCCACCGCCTCCTCCACGCCCGGCCGCAGCAATTCCAAAGAGTCGGCCGCCATGCACAGTCCCAGTGCAGCGGCGGCGGCTGCGGCGGCCGCCCAAATCGCCAGCTCCAATCGCCTGCAGGAAGCCGCCCTCGCCGCCGCCAAGGAGGCCAACTACGTGAAGGCCCTGCACGCGGCCAGCCAGCAAGGATCCGCCTCAGCCGCAGCAGCTGCTGCATCCTACTATCCGCCCGGTAAGTGCCATCTGGGATTGTGGGCGGGTGGGATTAGGTGGGCTCAGTCATACTAGTACGGCAGCCCAAGTAAGAAGCTTGGAAATGTGGCGGAATTTAAATTGTGCTGATAAACATTCTCAAAAGTATTCTCTGGATATATGTATATAATACATTTTTTAAGCATCCTGACAAGGAATTCAGGATGCTGACTAGAAGTATAACTAAGAAACTGCAAGTTTGGTTTAAATAAGAGAATTATGTTTCACAATAGTTTAGTATCTATCACTTTGGAGCCTTGCAATACTTTTAATCAGTTCTGTTAGATCATACTGTTGCAGTTTCTAAAACGAATTTCCCTACCATCCCCTTGCAGGTTATGGCAGCCCCTATTCCATGGACTTGATGACGGCCAGCTCGCTGATGTCGCCACACCACGCCATGTTCAAGGCGTCGGCGATGAACCCGTATCTGAACTACGCCCGCATGAAGGGGCTGACGGAGCAGTCGATGATGGCGGCCACGCCGAACGTGTGCCGCGATCCCTACTGCACCGGATGTCCGGCCAGTCCGCACTACATCAACAAGGCGGCGGGGCAGCCGTGTCCGGCGGGATGCCCGCAGTGCGAGGGCGGCGGCGGCGGCGGAGGTGGTGCCTCCAAGTCCAGCGGCAGCCAGGGCGGCGCGGGTGGATCCTCGAGTGCGGCAGCAGCGGCGGCGGCGGCGGCTGCCTCCTCGTACCACGCCCAGTTGGCCGCGCTGGCCGCCGCCTCCCAGATGCCGTACGTGTGCTCGTGGATCGGCAGCGATGCCGCGTACTGTGGCAAGCGGTTCGGCACCTCCGACGACCTGTTCCAGCATCTGCGCACCCACACGGCCTCCGTGCCGGATGCGGTACTGAGTGCAGCTGCCGCCGGCGGCATACCGCCCAACCATCCGCTTTTCCAGCGCACCTACCCCACCCCGCCGCTAAGTCCGCTGTCGGCGGCCCGCTATCATCCGTACGGCAAGCCCTCGATGCTGCCGCCCTCGCTGGCGCCACCCGGAATGCCCGGACTGCCACCGCATCCGGCGCTGGCCCAGTACTTTGCGCCGTACTCGTTGTACGGGCCCAGGATGGGATCTTCGCATCCGTAGTAGGCGGCTGATTGAATCGCGTGGAGCGAAAGTTCGGCCTTCAGTCAAACCCATCATTTCTCTTGAGTCGTCGTCGTATCTCTATGTGTTTTTGGTGTATATGTATGACTCACTCGTGAAACGAAAAGCTAGTGATCTAATGTACTGTAGTTACATACAAATGTGTTTACAATTTAGCTTAAGGAGTCTAGCGTGTAGATATGAATATGATGAATATGTATATCTAATATCGATGATATACTGTAATACATAGTGCAGCACATCAAATATCGCTCGTCCTTGTGTGTCTGTGTGTTTTGTGGTTGCTACTAAACGCAAACGGTAATTTTAATTTAATTTATTCTATTCAAGCGAATCGATTACGGAATTAACGAAATGAAAAGATTGTCCAAAAACTAAAAGTTGTAAAATTCTTGTAAAATATATGAGTAACTGCTAATAATTAATTCTATACATATGCCTAAACATAAATGTGTAATTATGAACAATATTTTAATGTTCACTTAAGTCACTGCAAAGAAATCAATAAATCAAAGAAAATTAAATACCAAATCAGTTTTCTTCTCTTCTATATTTGTGAAAGGAAAATTTGAAAGTAGTACTTTGGGATTTTACAATTTAGGTGCCAGCACTTGCTGAAACTCGAAATCCTACAATTATATTTCATTTCCCCGACTTCCTGTTCATTTTTCAGGGAAAAGTGACACAAACAGTTGGCTGCAGACCAAAACCAGATGCGTAAAATCGTATCGGAAGAGCTTTAAGTCATGGCCAAAGGCAAACAAGACCCACCGGGAAAAAGTCTATATACATATGTATGTATGTGTAGCTAGTACGTATCCATTGGCTCACAAATCATAACATTTCGGTTACGTTTGCCGCTAAATTATACCAGTCGAGCTACTGGAACAGCTACCGCTACCGCCACCACTACCGCTACCGCTACACACACACACACACACGAAATGGCAGTAAATCAAGTTTTATATTTCCCCAAAAAGAAGTTGAGAAATGGTAGGTGGAACTTAAGGGGCAGGCAGGCAGGCAGGCACACACAGTTGACTGGCAATAGTTCCTCTGCTCACTGCCCACATATGGCGTCGATAAATTAAAATTTTCGTTTTTGCCATAGATGGTGGGTGGTGGGGTGGTGGGGAAGGTCGAGCGAGAGTTATGCCCCAGCATTTTGACAGCTAGCCGCCCCACCTGACAATTTATTGTATTATACGGCGGGGGAGGGGGACTGGGAGCACTGGGAACACCCTCTGACCTGGCCAGGCCGGGCCATGGTTCAGACTCCGACTCCGACTCTGGTCACCATCTCTGTCCCTCTGCGGGAGTCATAAAAAATATGCCACAAACCTTCCAACCACCCGCACACACACACACTCTCGCACACACTCGCACACATATTGGCGTTGGCATCAATAATTCTTTCATAAATGTCCATTTCGCCACATATAACCGAGAATCGTTCTGGACAAGAACTGGAGCAGAGTGGGCACCTGGAAATGGATTTTGGTGGGCGGGGGGCTGTGGGGTGGCATGCAGCTCATATATAAGTGATGTTCACGTTCAGTGCTTTTGACAAGCCGAGGATGAAGATCTCGCCGGCCCTCGCCCTCCGCAATACTCTTTCCGATTCTTGTTTTATTTGGCCCACACCCATACCACATCGCAGGTGAAAGCCACCGCCATCGCGCTGGCCATTATAGTTCCCTCTAGCCGCGACCATTTATCATTGGAGCCACCATCCGATCCCATCCCTTCCCAGCCCATTCCTCCCACCAAAACCCATTCGACCAGGCTGGACTTGTCACCCAACCTCGCGCAGAAAGAAAGGAAAACGGCAATGGCAACGGCAGACGGGCATGGGGAATGGAAAATGGGGAATGGAAAACGGGGAATGGGGAATGGGGAATGGGAAACGGGTGGGTGGATGAAATTTATTGGTTGGGGATTTTGTGAAAATATTTCTTCCACCGTTTGCAAATTTATTTTTCCTGCAAAATAATGGAGATGAAAAATCGCCAAAAGATACAAAAATATTACATCGCGAAGCAAAAATAAAACCATGAAAAGCGAAAACGAACGACAAGCTCGAATAAAATATGACTGTCCTTTCTGGCCACCATGTAAATTGTTAAGGTAGCCAATTGGAAAAGAAAGCCCCTCGGAAGATATATGAAGTGTATTGCATCGCGATCGGAGTGTCTACCGTACCCGTGGGACTTGGGTGATCCTTCTCAGTCAGTCCTGGCGACCATTAAATCGCCGACTTGTTTGACAATACTTCGCGCGTGATAAGTGCCGACTGCATATTTAAAATGCAGACATGCTGGCTCTGTGCGAAAGCAGGTAAATCGTAATTCACTGAAATTTACGATTGCAGCAGCAGCTTGGCAGCCCGGCAATGAAAGAAAAACAACAGAATGCTAAACACTTGGGCGGGAGAAAGTCCAAGCGAATATGGGATACTGTTCCTTACTAGCAAAGAAAGCCTTTTTGCAGTAACGCGAATTCTTGAGCATTGTTCGTAAAATAGCCAATATTAAACATTTAAGGTGACTGGCTAAGAATGAATTGTAAGTTTCTAACAAAACTCTCACTTTATCTGCACAAACAAGTATGATGCAGTAGTGCAGTGGCTCACAGTGGCCCGGAGTCAGCGAAGAGTATGAACAAAAGACACCAAACCCGAAGTGCAGGCCACAACAATAATTTTCAAAACCAAATGACAGCCGACAAAACCATATATCATTGTGCATGGAGGCAACGCCACCGTCTTGCCTGACTTTGCCACCCACGATCTGAACTTTTGTCACTTCGGAGGCGTCGCTGGCTGTCTTAACCAGTGTCTGTCGTCACCTCCACCCGACTCCCAAGCCCCAATCCTCATTCCCCAATCCCCAGTACCCGTACCGGCACCGAATCGAGCTCGAAAATTTTAATTTCTTCCACAAAACAAGAGTGAGAGAAACGCAGGAGTCGAGGCGCACGAGTTTTATAAATTGCCAGGCAAGTGCTGCTTAAAAATTGTCGCATGTGTCGCGGCATTGCAGGCAAATTGCGCGCACTAAACGTATGAATTTTTCCATTTTGGCCGCAGACCTCACAGGGGGAACTATCAACGTCTGATGACATTTCCATAATTAGTCGAGCGTGTCTCTCTGTTGGTCTGCTTTTGGTTGGGGTTGCCTGCCCATGTGCTCGTGTTGCATGTTTGGCCGCTTGTCTTGATATGATTTGATTCGATGGCCAGGGAGTGAGCTGCACTTTGGAGTCGACTCGGTCTGGGTTGGGTGTTGGGTGTGTCCCCACACCCGAGGAGCTGGGAGCTAGGAGCTAGGAGCTTCGATGCGACGCTATGATGATGAAGGCCTTTCATATTTATTTATTATGCACACAATTTTGCAGACATCGTTGTGCATGTCCCTGTCACGTCGTCTCCTTCTTCAGTCCCAGCTCCCATCTCCCATATTCCATGTGCGAATTGACGCCGCATTTGTGGTGTTGAAATATTAATGCCGAGAGTTGGTCATGTCACTGTGATTTATGAGCACCGGGAACACTTTCCTACTACTCGTATTCAGGGTAGGGGATACGGGTCTGTGCGTTTAAGTCACGAGCATTGAGACGTTGGCAGCACAAGTCACAATGGAAGAGAAGGCAACGACAGAAAACTGGCATCTCAAATATAGAATGGATAATGCAAATTGTATATAAATCATAGCTAAGCTTCATATATTGGCCCAAATAGGACATTCTACCCCCAGGCTCTCCAATAAATTTGCCTTGATTGAATGATAGCTTTATGGGTGTCATTACATGTTTCGTTTTATTTACCCCATAATCCCCAATAACAATCCCATTAGCCATGCCTAAGCACCAACGTTCCGCCGAAGTAACGCCAAATCGGCATCAGAAGTCGTTGTTGGCCACGTTGATGGCTGACAACCGCTACACGAGAGGAACAAGGCGAAAACAGCTAACCGTTCTGGCCAGCAAACCAGAAGCCCCAATGCAGATACCAGCGGAGCAGAGAACAGCAGCTACTTGTTTGGTAGAGATGGAGGTGGAGATGGAGGTGCAGATGGAGATGGAGGAGCTCCCTGGGTTGAGGTCGCCAAAGCCAATGGCAACTGCATTTTATCTGCAGTCTTCGGGTTCCTCTACTCCTTGAAGAACCGGGATAAATGCGTGAACATTAAATATGCATGACCGAGAACATTACATATAAATAAATTTAGCAAACAGTTTGTATGCAATGCGCCTGCAAATGCATTTTATCGACGATGATGGTAATGATGATGCCCCCTTTCGAAGGTGTTGAAGTTGCAGCCACGGTGCTCACGCAACGTCTGCAACCGGGACTTCGACTGCTGCCTGGGGAACCGCCATGAAACCGATGCATTTGACAGGCCTTCTGGGAGCCCCTGCACTGGAAAAGATCACTAGCCTATAGGAGAACCCATAAGCTATGGCCGATATCTTTCTCTAGCCTATGTTTATGCCCTTTGTCTAGAACGTAATTCAAAGAGAGGGGCAAAGAAGAAAGGGGTAATTCCAGTTATTTTCTGAATCTAACTTTATTGCATTCCTGGAACATTTTGAACAGTGCAGAATCTGTGGAGAGCCACAAAGCACGAAATACTTTATATCTGGCGGTCTGACGTCGATGGCCAATTGCCATCCCATGCCAACCCATGCGAACCGGGCAGCCGGCAGAGTCCATTGTGGCGTTGGTCAACATCGTTGGCCATTTTAAATATGAGCACAATGCTGCTGTTGTGCAATCTTGTCGCGAATTTTCGCTGGCAGCTTGACACTTCACGTACTCTGTCGCAGATCCTACTCCGGCCATCTTCCTGCCCCTGCATCCTTGCCACACCATCGCCATAGCGAATGCTGTCAGCGGCTGCCGTCGTGTTGCATGTTAATTTCTGTTCGCGTTTACCGCGAATATATGCCACGATTTTATAACCACCACTTAGCACGCGCGATTCTGAAAGAAGAAATTCAAATAATATTTCTCGATCGTGCTGTAGTTTAATATTCTAACTGTCAGTCAATCAAATCGAATTGTTCACTAATTAGTTTTCTATTGTATTTTGAAAGCGTTTATTGACGGCAAAACTTTGCCTTGCTTTTGAATGCCAATGATTTTTTGTTGAAATGATTCTAAATGCAAATTGTATACTTTCGATGCACGACGTACCTATAGCTTACTTAAATAGTTTGTAATTCCAAGAAATGTAACTTAAAATATCCATTGCAACACAAATTTTGAACATGCCACTAATCTCACCTTTAGTAATTCAATACGTGTTATGAGATAACAACTTACATATGTAAACGAGCATAGATTCTCCACGAATAGTGGGTATATGAAGCCAAGCCCATTTATTATTTATTAGCGGTTAAAGACTAGGCCAAATCAAGCACAAGGCCAGAAGCGATCGCCAAATGCACCGTTGCTATTTGATTTAAGTTCTATTTCAGCACGATTAATAGATAGTTACAAAGTTGATCGCACTTGTTAACGACCGCCTGTCATCCGGCCAGATCACTGGCGGATATACGATATACGGGTACATAAACGTGCCTATATGAGACATGTTATACGACAGACTCTCGACCTTTTAATAATGTGTCGCCACATATTCATATGTAGATAATTTCCCTACTGCCCGATACTCGACCGCTCCACTGCCGCTGGGGGCCATAAATTATGGGCTATGGCAGCTCGACTGCTGGACTGCTTGACTGCTGTTGATTTTTATCAACGTCATCAGCTTAATTGCCTCACTGTGCGAAGTGGCCTGTTACGAGCCGAGTTCACTCGACTTGCCTTTGCGAATTTATCTTTGAAATACCCACTGCAAGTTAGTGATTCGCGATGGAGAGAGTGCGAGTGCGAGCGCCGTGTGCAGTGTGCAGTGCCTGCAATTACTAATGAAATATGGCTGTCGGTAATTATTTGTTATAAATTTGCATAGAAATTGCAATTTGTGCACCGCACTCCTCCAGCGAATCACAATTCTCTCGCCCAAGTTGGCGGCATTATTAATGACAATGTAAGCCCATGATAAATATCGTTGACACAGTCATTTTAAGCCATATACTTATGCACTTGTTTGTACGACCTGCGATGTGGGGTCGCACTAACTAAGTACTAGTTGATTATAATTCCCATATTCCGCCCTGTGTGTCGCTCATAAACGTCACGGCAATGACTTAGGATTGTCCGGCTAATAAATGGCACCCGGTTGCACTGGATATTGGCCACTGTTGTTGGCTGCTAAAAAGTATAACAATGTTCAGCAATCGTTTTAACCTCAGCCTTACCGTATTTAAATGTATCTGCTACTTTAAGATAAATTATCATTTTACATTCACGTGTTCGCAACTAGAATACCAATTTAAATTATTAAACAGCATTTCCAGCATAGCCAAACTTTTTAAACTAAATCCAAACATTTACTACCAAACTTATGTGGCAAAGCAATAAATATGTCGCACAGTACATATAGTTGTACATATACGGGAAAAAGAGCAGATGTGGCGGAAAATTGCGCTTTTAATTAGGATAATCATGGGCGAAAATCTGTGGCAACTAATGTGAGCAACAATTTACATTAAACGTGGGCCATTTGTAAACAATTTGTTGTGGCTGCGCTCGGGGATAGAATCGCTTACTAAATTATACATTTAATTATATTCCATGATTTTTGTTGCTACCGAACGTTATCGCAGCAAATGTGCCAAGGATTCCCGAAGGGATAATGCAATAAATGTCTTGTTTGGTCAGTTTTCATAATTGAAATTTTGTTTAGTCGAGCCCAAGTTATAATATATTCGATTAGCATTATCGCATATGTACATGAGCATTAATTTGAATGCATTTGGCTACGAGGAATGAAGCAATGGAGGCAAACTTGTAATTTTGCGAGCTGACATCAACAGCCATCCGCCAGCCACTGAGCATTTAGCCTTGGGTCGGTCGGCTAATCGTCTGGAGTAATTCCCAAACAAAACCTGCAACTCAACATGCATAATTTAGGTAACAAATGATAACTCGAAGAAATGTGAAGCCATGCATAAATTTTGCCAGCTCGCAAGTGCCACAGCCTGCAACTGCAACTGGAAATGCAACTGCAACTGCAACTACAACTGCACAGCACATCAGCAGACAGGTAGACATCAAGCAGACAGACTCCAGGCCAAGACAGAGGATTTGCAGGCGAAACTCCTTTTGATTTATTACACAAAACTGACCGAGTCGAGGAGGGAGGGAGGGAGGTAGCAGTGTGGCATCCTTTCCCGGCCTTCCAGCCAACTCGACTCTACTCATCAGCAGCTGCAGTCAGCTTTGTCCCTGCCTCATAATTTCTAAACAAATGCGAATCGTCCAAGTTGGCAGTGGCAGAGTGGTCCTTGTTTGCCACAAGGGAATAACAGTCGTCCATCCAGAGGACCGAGGGAGATGCATACATACAAGGCGGAACTGGGAGTAATGAATGCTCGTAGTTATGCCCTCGATGGCAAGCAGCCTGAATTGATGAGATCATAACGTGTGTTATGACGCCATACATAATGGCCAGTTCCCCCATTCAACTGACACAAGTGGAATTGAAAAAGTCAAAGCATTATGCAAATTATTACTATGCAATCGACGAACAATCCTTAAATCTGCGTACTTCGATTGTAACAAACACTTTTATGCTTTTGCAATAGAAGTAATAACTGTTAGAAGTGATCTTAAATGTCATATACCATTTATAAATATACTGTAGATAAAACAGAGCAGGAACAAATGAATTGTTATTGCTAAGCCTCGATAGAAAATTCCAGCTGCAAATTACAGAGCTTTGTGTGCAGTATTTAATCTATTTCCACTTCTTGCTTTTCCATTTTCATGACCACTGTAAATGTTTAATGAATATCTCTGCCGGCAAAAAAGTTGTTGACCGATGCACAGCTCTTCAACAGCTTCGAATTGGAGCTTCAAAGGGTAATTCCGGCCATTTTTCGACCACCCACAGGAAAAGCATGAATTATTCAAATAGAATTGCTAAAATATGTAAACTGTCGTGACGTTTCGAAGCACTCGCCAATTTAATTACAGTTCCATCAAATGCACACACTCAAGGCAAGAGCAAAAAATATTCAAAAATGCAGACGGACCATTGAATTTTTGTGGCGCTTTATTAATATTTTGCGAGTGTGGCCTCTATGTATGCACACATTAAAATATGAATAATTTAAGCGGAATTGCTCTTGAGCTTGTGGATTTTAAAAGCAATTAAATGGAACACAAATTACTTTGTCATATCTTATTGACTTTCAGCTACGCCCCCCACGTCACGGAAATACAATCAGGAATAAGACCCACCTGTCCCAGTTTTTTGCTTACGTAAAAGTGGGCTTAAAACACTGCTTAGTGAGACTATAGATTCGTGATTCAATAACTGCCGCTCATTAAGTTCATTTATCAATTCAGTTAAGGGCATGTTAAGCCCACCACTTACCAGCAATAATTATCTCTATAAGCCTAATGACTAATAACCATATTCGAGCCACACAAAAACAGAATTTCACGCCCCAATGCGAATACAATTTGCACGCAAATAAAGAGGCAGTCCACCACGTATGACGCCCACTGTAGGCGTTGTTCGGCACGGACATTGCAAAACTTATCTACATAATAATTTAGTGTAGTTTTAAAAGGCCTTTAGCCAATTGATCTGATACTGAAATCTGGTTAAACAGTAGGCAGACACTCTCTACTGTGCGGACACGGACACAGGCGATGTTCAATGTCGGCCGCTGACAAAACAAACAATAAAATTAAATAATTACAAGTCGTGAGTGAATTTCACGCGAATCCAAATGCTGATGCACACACTCCGATAATGCCCCCCCAAAAAAATAAATAAGGAGAGAAAAACTGCAGATACCCAAACCCACACAGAGCTGGCTGAATATTCGAAAAATGCGCAACGGATGCCTCTTGACCAATGGACATTGCAAAAAGCCCCGCTTTCCGTTTTATATCGATGACAATGTCCCCAAATAAGTGCCAACAACTGAGCCACATTCAGGCGCTGGCAACTGGAGTTGGAGTTGGAGCTGGAGTTGGGGCATGTGCATCGCCCTGCCACGCAGACAAAATCGAGCCACGCACGAATGCCACCAGACGATACCGCCACCAATACCAATACCAGTGCCAATGGCAATACCAGGCCGGCATAAAAGGAGAGTATCCCACTGGATTCCAGGAACATGTTTAAACGATGTCGAGCATTCGGAAAAAGAGTAATGTCCGCCGGCATTTCGACCATGGGTGACAATCTTTTTAGCATAAAATCACGGTGACTACACGATGATACTTCCAAATCGGTAAGTCGGCGACGAGATGATTTGATAAGTTCACCTTTTTTTGAATTGCGAGGATTCCCTACTATTCCCAGGTGGATGGAAAGAATTCCTAAGGTAACCAATGTGCTCTGTGTATTATAATATTATATTTAAAATCGTTATTAAGTCCGTTGCCAAATAGTCCAGCAGAAGGAGGATGATATCACATTACTCTGAGATGATTACTCTTCCGCACAATACTCTGTTGCTTTAAATGGAGGTGTTGGCTGTAAGGACACCACATTACTGCATAATGCAAATAAAGAACTAGTATATGGTGTAATGTAGTGGCAGCGCAAAGGTCAGGCGATGTGGGTCTGTAATTAAACTTAAGTAAGTGAATGCGTCGCTGGTGCGTGCGAATTGAAGTCCCCAGGCAAGGACCCACCGGAACTGGAGAGCGCACCCAGTTTTGAGGTGTTTCCTAGCAGTGGGTCGACTATAAAAGGACACGCCGCATGAGTGGCGCAGCTTAGTCGAATTCCACGAGTCCTGTTCTGTGGACAATGGCCGAGATCAGGGAGGACGAGGAGGAGAAGAAGCCGGGCATCAGCATTCTGCCCGGCCCGGAACTGTTGGCCCTTCCCGGCTTCAATACCCGGGCCAGCATTGCCTCGGCTGCGTTGAGTGATGTTCCCAGTGATGTGATCATCAAGTCTCGCATTCGATACGGCAGCACTCTGTCAGCCTGCAAGGGATTACTATTGGAGTATGCCAAGAGCACGACCATTCACGGCATCCGCTACATCTTCGAGGTCCACAGACCCATCTATGAAAAGTGAATAGTTTGTGAATAGTGCTCCCTAAGGGCCTATCTAATAACTTTATTCGCTTCCAGACTTTACTGGCTTTTCTTCACGTGCATTTCCGTTTACTTCGCCGTCTCACTCATCTGGGACACCTATCTGAAGTGGCAGGACTCGCCGGTTATTCTTGGTTTCGATGAGACTCTGGTGCCGGTGCATAAGATACCGTTTCCCACAATCACCATTTGCCCGGAGATCAAGATGGAACGTAATATCTTCGACTATACCAACGTATCGCGACAGCTTTGGGATGAGTACAAGCAGAATGGCAACATCAGCGACATGGATGATGAAGAGTTGAGTATTTCAGGGTATTTGCTTAATAATAGTTAGTCACTTTGATCCTTTAATCACAAACTAATGATCTTGGACGATCAGTTAAATCTAAAATTCGTATAGGCAGTGCCATACTCATTGTACCCTCTAAGATTCATTAAATCACAAGTCCCGACCATTTTCCATATCCTAGCCTGGCTCGAATGGCGGTTGCCATGCACATTTGTGATGCGGAGGTGGTGCAGCGGTTTACCCCATTGCTATCGCAGCTGAACCTGCCGAATGTGGACGTGACCCAGACCCTGATTGACCTGAGTATATCGAAGAACGAGACGGGGCCGTTTTGCAAGTGGAATGGTCGCTTCTACTTCTGCGACAAGATCTTTGACTTCGTGGCCACCGACGAGGGGATCTGCTACCAATTCAATGGGCTGCGACCCAAGGACATATATCGCGACGAGAAGTTCATCAGCTATGTGGATCCGGATGTGGTGGACTTTAACAAGTACTTCGATGTGGATTTGCCCGCTTGGAACGTCATAACCGGCAATTGGTCGCTGGACACCGGGTTCGTGGACCAGGGTCAGAATGCGTATCCCCAAAGGACGGTGTTCTCATCGGTGAAGAATGGCTTCTTCGCCTTCCTGCAGGGTTTGCAGCACAACTTCGACTACGATTGTCGCAGTTTCAAACAGGGCTATAAGGTGTGTGTGTAAGGAACTGGGTGTGGACAGTGGACCTGTGCGCAGCTAATGTGTAATTTGACAGGTCTTTCTCAACTCCCCGGAGAGTGTGCCGCTGACGACGGGCAATTATATCCTGGTCCCTCATGGCGACGAGGTCCTGGTCAGTGTGCTGCCCGCGTATGTCGTGTCCACCGACAATTTGCACGAAATTACCCCCGAAAAGTGAGTGGTTTCGTGTTAAAAGAGATGACATTATGCGATACAAAACATATATATATATCTATCCTTATTTAGACGCCAGTGCCTGTTCGATGACGAGCGATCGCTGCGGTTCTTCCGCTCCTATTCCCAGAGCAATTGCCAAACCGAATGCCTGGCCAACTACACGGTTTCCAAGTGCGGTTGTGCCAAATTCTGGATGCCCAGTGAGTGAACTTTGAATTGACAACTCATTGACTCAAATTGATCGGATTTTGTGTATAGAACCTGTTGGCACTCCCGTTTGTGGACTGAAGGACATCACCTGCTACACAACGGCCCAGGATGAGCTGTATGCCCTGTTGCAAAACCAAACGATGGCCAAGAGTATTGATGAGAGTGTCGACATCACTTGCAACTGCATGCCAGCCTGCACTTCCCTGGAGTACAATTTCGAAATATCCAGGGCCAAATACGACGTGGCCAAAACCATTCGAGCCTTCCGCGAGGTATACGAGCATACAGAGTGAGTGTGACTAACCTAAGATTAACCGAAGAATTCAACTAACATGTATTGCCCAACAATACTGTTTGTATATGAATAATACTATAACTTAATATATAATCTACTTCTCAGCGCTATTGGATCCCGGCTCTCCGTCTACTTCAAGGAGCATCAGTTCACGGCCATTAAACGCACTATTCTCTTCGGGGTATCCACATTGATTTCAAACTGCGGCGGTATCTGCGGATTGTTCATGGGAATCTCCTGCCTGAGTTTCCTGGAGCTGATCTACTTCTTCTGCATGAGAATCTGCGGCAGCTGCCGCGATCGGCGAAAGCACAAGTTGCAACAGCAGAACTCAGTGGATGTGCCAGAGGAAAACTCTGAGAATTAGTCGGCAGTCGGAAAGACCGCAAAATACGATTTGGAAAAACTTGTACCATTATGTATGTAAAGCAAACCCAATTGAATTAAATCAGTTGCAATAAAAACATTGGCGGCATTTAGTTCAGAGCACTTAAACGAGAAAATAAAGTTGTCCTACATCACGATATTTCGCACTCACAATGACACATTCCGAAAGCCAGTAGTAATGAGAGCCCAATTGAGTTTCCAGTTTCCAGTTTGCCAGGTATTTTAATCGATTACAAATTAAAAATGCATGTGATTAGCACACAACCAAAGCAATTGATTTGCTCTAATTAATTGATTGCAACGCTCTGGCCGAACACAGATAGTAATTAAATGTCCTACTTAAAGGCGTAACCATAGACACATAAAGTATTTTATGTGTTCCCAACGGAATTCCTGGGCTTCTTTGCTCTACCACTTTCAGCCATATTTCATAGATGTCGAGACCCCGAAAAGGCATATATTTAAGCGTAATCTGTTCGCACCGAATGTCAGATCTAATGGATTTTGTCACTGGCCACAAATCATGCAAGAGTATTAAAAACTTCAGCATTTTCAGCATTATTAATAAGCCACGACAATAAAAAATGTGTTCGCTATTTGGCTTTGATCTTTTCGTTAGGTCGTGTGGCCGTCGAAAAAATGAAGGGGAAACGATGGAGATTTATCGCAGACAAATATTTTGCCTTCGAGAAAAGTCACTCAAGAATCTGCATTATGCGTATAGGTTAAGTCTCTAAATTCGTATTCCTGTCACAATTTGTTTACTTTAGAGAATTATGAAAGTTTCATATTCGTATATTTTATGATAATTGTAAAACATTCCATATATTAATTTTATTAGGCGTATTTCGGGGTGCTCGGTTGACAAATTGTTGGCACAGCTGTTCGTGTCTAAAATAAGTGGATGGATTTTAGTTAATGACCCTCAAAACCAATTCGCTTAAATTGTTTATGGCTTGTGACGAAAATAAATTCGTATTGGAAGTCGCCAAGGAACAACTAATGTCGGTACATATAGAAATATTATGTTGGCATAAATCAAATGCAGTCTTAGCTTATAAATTGCCATGCTTTTCGCAACAACTCACAATTCTTGGAGCAATCTGTTTCTCAAGACTTGCAGAATACTGTGGAAATTTCCACCTTAGACTCTTCCTTTCGAAAAATCTAGTTTCATACCCAAAGAATGCCTCTAGAATTACCTTTGCGAAATTCAGCATAGCCTATTACTTTGACAAATAAATACAAAAATGATATCTCTCACAGATCCATAAATCAAGTAGAACAAAACACATTGGGTTTCATCAAGCAAACATATCATTGGAACGCCGAAAAAGTCGTACAGGCTAAGGAACAATAACACACAATACAATACAATCGTAGAGCTCATAAATAAATCACACAAACTACAACGTACCAAGAATGTAGAAAAATGAATGTGAAGCGAAAAATAAAAATTAGAAAAACAAATAAATAAGAATCTTAAGCTATACCCGCCAGCCAGCCATCCAACTCGGAGGCGTTTTAAAAAGTATTTTCAAATTAATTTGTATTAGCAGGCGGCTAATAAACAAAAACAAGGGAGCGAGTTCCTCGACTATCAACTACCTATTACTTAGCTTGCGGGATTGGGAACAAGAAGTTGTAGTTTTTTTAGATATGGATGAAAATTGGACACGGACAGCCCGGACACTATTTTCTTTGATAGTTTCCGATATCACAGCATTCTTACGGACAGACAAACGGACGGACATGGACAGATCGACTAGGCTAGTGATCCTGATCAAGAAAATATGTATATTCTTTATCTAGTTCATCTTTCTCTTACATACTTTTTAACAATTCTAGTATACCCTACCGAGTAATGGGTATAATAAAACCAACTCAAGAACCATCGCTGCGAAAAAGTACACAGATCTAGCTGGGAGTGTAGAAAAACAAATATTTTTATTATCATGTCGCGACATATTTCAAGGCACATGCTTAGAATAATGCAGCCAGTCGACAGTGTTTAACAAATTCATTTGGAAAATTCGTATTTCTCGCCTTCTCACACTTTGTGTGTCTTTCAATTTAATTTATTAATCGTGCGTGTTCATCCGCACTACATTTGTGGGCGGCTAATGGCTATGGCAACGTCTTGGCCCATTTCAGATCTGTCGTCTCGAAACACGAAATGGTCTCAAAAATTCTGTTTCCCCTTTTCCACTTTGTGTATTTCTCAATATGCAAACAAAGTGTGGTGCAATCGACGAGCATTATTCACCAAAAAATATATTTAATTATTATGTTAATATTTGTATGCAAATATTTGTAGAGTTTTCAAACCGGCCTTCAATTAATACTTTTTTTATTGTGTTCTGCTTTCAATTATTTACTTTAATTTGTATTTTTAATCGCGGTAATTAAAACTGGATTTGCTCTCAATTTACAACTTTAAACGTACTCCGAACAAGCTTTTGTCACATTAATCGCATTAATTTTAATTTTCAAATTAACAAAATATATAGCTCAGCCTTGGAATCCACTTTATTTATGAGCAAAAAGTCGCAACCCAATCAATTGCCAATAATAAAAAAGGGGTATATAATGTAACATGAAAATATTTAACAATTTTCATTAATCGATGCCAGTAATGTAATAGCAAACCCACACAACCAATCCAAAATAATAATAAAAAAACACTATATTTTATGGCCCTTCTTGCTGACAGATTTATGTTCATTTGCAAAGGAATAGTTGTTCGTTG
The DNA here is from genome assembly GCF_016746235.2 of Drosophila teissieri. Lineage (NCBI taxonomy): Eukaryota > Metazoa > Arthropoda > Insecta > Diptera > Drosophilidae > Drosophila > Drosophila teissieri. The sequence goes on along the minus strand of NC_053029.1, from coordinate 15,738,481 downwards.
ATATTTTTTGTGTTCATATAACAACTGGTTGTCATACGCACAAATTGCATCGCGTTAAAGCAACCCTACCTTATTAACCTAATTAATTTTACTCCCACCTTTAAAATTACTTAAGCGTAAGCTTATTTACAAATAGATAAAAGGTATTATAACGGCAATCAAAAAAGCGATTTCTTTATGATTCAATTAAACAATTCCTCATCAACAGCTATTCAAAGGGTCTCCAAATTAGCGATTGTGTTGAAGTATTTGCATAATTGAAATGAACAAAAAAAAATCGAATAAAATAAGATTCACATATTTATAATTTAATGCGCATTTATTTTACACCAATGACCATTAATATATGTCAAACTGGCGAATAAATCAATTTGACAGCTGAGCGCTGCTGTTGAAAGACAGAGAGGCCAATAGAAAGACAGTCAGGAAATGCGGGTAAGAAGAGAGTTGTATAAGTCAAAGGAAAGGCATACTGAACATTTTCTGCACTTTACTAAAAATATATATTAAAGATATTAATTATAAAGATATTACATTAATATTAACGTACCTATGCTTTAAAAGTAATGGTTGTATAACTATAAACTGTATTATTTTTTTGTGGCTTTCTATGAAGTAATCAAACATTGTACGAGCCTAAATAATTGTTATTTTCGGATTTCTTGTTTGCAAGGCAACTAATCTGATCTGCTTAGTTAACGAGGGTATCATTTGTATTAGCATATGCAATATTTGTTACCTACTTTGCCCACAAAGTCTACACATCGTAACCGTCTGTCATTCATACCCTCGACTGCCTCGCCACTCGAGACTGTCTGTCAAATGCTGGGATTGATTGATTTATGCATGCATTTAACTTGTTTTTCTGATTTTTATTTCGCTCTCTGAGCAGACAGATAAGCATTAAATTTACTTATGTAGCTGAAACTGCTTAAGAGTATCTCGCAGACAATTGATGGATCACATCTTGCATGCCACTTCCGTTTCAGCTTAAGGAAAACTGTTCTAGCTTGGCGGTAAGTTAAGTAATTATGTATAATTTGTTTAGTATTTTATAAACCGAGCATGGTTGCATAAATTGCGGTTCTAGGATTGTACTTATGCACAAGGAAAAATGGAGTTGCCGAGTTAACACATAATAAGGGAGGAATAATGCTTCGATTCGTACTGATTTTATCTGATATTTATGTATCTATTTCCAGCTCATGATTTTGCTGAGTGCACTGCAAAGATCATTTGAAGTGTATGGCGCAAATCTTGAAAATTATTTGGCTCTGCCTCGGGGCTCAGCACTTAATCATAATCAACTGTCGCGAAACTTCCAAGCCTACCAATCTGGCGACCTACCTAGCTACCCACATTGCTAACTGTTTTTTTCCAGTGGGCCAGCTTGCCGTGCGACTCCGTCGGACTCCCATGAGCCGAAAAGATGAAAACAAAAAAACAGACAAAACAGAAAATATAGAAAAAATAGAGAAAACAAAATTTAGAGACAAAAAGCAAAATGGAGAGCTGGGCGCATAAATCAAAAACGTTGACGCTATGATTATGGCGGCATTGCGAACGATAGCTTTCCAGAGGCCTCCGAGAAAATCGTGCGCAGAGGTGTTACAGCTCTGACAGTTATTCTATAAATTATGACAACTGACAGCTACATTTATAAGCCACAACTCTTGCAGTCGTGCATAAATAAAATCGTTGACGCATGGCCACAACTAGCAACGGCAATAGCCGACCATATTATGGCCAAATGCCTGCTGATTGGGGCCCCGGCTAATTAATTTGACCGCATTAAAAATGTATGCAAGGCAATTAACTTAAATATGGCGATGGTCAGCAGCAGATAAGTTCGGACCGAGGGAAAATTCTCAAGCAGCAGTATCGAAGGAAAACGAACCAATTTCCACAGGGACAGGTAAAGTTTAAACTGTTGTCGGCTCGCCTTATCGCAGTAATCTACATAATTAGCATATAGCCATTTGGGTGGCTGGGTGTTAGCCATCTTGGCCAGCCTGAAGTCGCAATGCAAATAACTTTACATCGATAGCTGGCCAATTGAGGCTAAGTGGCTGTCCATTCGCAAAGAACGATGCTTGATTAAACGACACATTTGAGAAATGTTCTTACTTCAGTTCAGTATCAAGATAAAGCCCCCATATTTGAGGGGGATTTATTCATATTCCAGATGGCACATTTAATTAAATGCTTCTTAGTACTTTATACACAATAAGCCCCTGGCATGTAGAATATGCGCAATGCCTTAGTACAGCAGTACTGACAGCCTAAGGCCGAAAGACGTTGGACTCCTCGCCATTCTCGACATATTTGGTTTGACCTTATTCTCTGCTCAATCAGTGACAAATGCTAATGCCGCAAACAAATTCGACTGGAAGGCACTAAAAATACATAATGAGCAGGCAAACAAAGCTACGAAGATATGGCATTTACATATCCATAGGCAGAGAAGGTGACAAATGTATTATGGCGCAGCACAAGGCAATTCATAAAGGCTTTAATTGTCACAGCCCCATATGCTTGACATCATAAATCGAACTATGTGCGAGTATGCTGGTGGCTGGCTATAAATTATGCCATTAAGTCCTAGCCACTTCCTTATTGATTTGCATAGCATTGGCGAATGTATTGTCGGCACTCTTGTCATCCCATTTGATGGGCTCTAAACCAATAAAATATGGACTTACATAAGGAATTACATTGGCCAGGTGGCGTGACGGGTCGACGGCTGACAATCGAAATCAGAACGCAGACTATGAGGGTAGATCTTAATTCGGAGAACCGCAAAGTAAAATTATACATCTATTGTTTCGTGCTGACATCTCGTGAGCTACGTCGACACTTTGCATTTTGCAAGCAATTAACATAAATTATACAGCGAAAAACGGAATTGAGCAGAAATAAAACCAATAAATTTGTGATACTTCTCCATGGATATTAATGACTTGTGACAGCCCCATATTATTCGATATTAACATTGATAGCCCGAGGCAAGCGATAAAAACACAAATGAATTCCTTGCTTAAAGTGACAATTTTCGTTAAATTCAACCGCGTTTTTTGCTGGGAAAGGCTGTTGCATAAGGGCTTATAAATTATTTATAACTTTTCATATTAATACATTTCAATTTGTCCGAAAACAACTTGGACAAAAAGGCCGCCGCCCAAATGTGTTTTGTTTAGCCATAAATTATCACCAAATGCTTAAACTTAAACGCTGAAGTAGGCAAAGTAAATAAGCAGCAGAGAAAAAAAGGTTAATCCACACAATTTCACATAAAAATATTTTTGTGGATTTTACGATGCGTGCGCTTTTCGCTGACATTAAATATTGTGTTAATTTAATATTCAAATTTTGTTCAATGAAATGACAAAAGCCTCAATAAACTAGTTGAGGGTTGTTCATCTTGTGTGGACATTTCGATACCCTTACAAGCGTAACTTGAATATAAATATTTATATATAATTATACATACAAATTCAGCATTTTAAATTGTATTAAATCTTTAAGTTCAATTTAAATATTTTGGTTCTTAGCTCGTGGATTAGCAAAACGATATGCCTTGATCTTCTGGCATGTGCTTATTACTTAACTATACAACTCATCGCCCACTTTCGGATTATTGAGGCTAAGAAACATGGCACCGAAATCATTAAAATACAATATTTTAGGAGCGTAATAAAAACGTATAATAAACTTCATTAGTCGCCGCTGATGTATACCAGCATTAATGCGAATTTAAAATTCAAATACGCACGTAAGCAATTTAGTTATAAATGACACACCCATTTTGTCAATATTTGAGAATTCGGAAACTTTTAGCGTTTAGCATATTCATTGATATCATATGCTTACTGAAATGAAGTGAAGCTTTTGTTTTTCAGTGTGGCTGTCACCTGTGTGCGTTTTGTAATAACCTCATGACTAACTACTCTTCATAACTTGCCACCCAACGGCTATCTCTGTGCAATTAATCTCTGACAAAAGCGGAACGGGAGGCAAAAACCAAGAAAGCGTCATAAGCGAATGTCATGCAAATTGATATGCCAAATAAACTAAGCGCCATTGCGGACTCGGACTCGAGCTCGTGGTCGGGTTTGGGCCAGCGGCGTTTTCAGCCAATGATTAAAAAGGCCAACACGCACGCCACAAACTAGATCCGACTGCGAATGCAGTCGTAACTTGGCTATCTCTATCTCTCTATCCCCCATCTCCACCAGCTCCACATCAATGCGGCCCGTTCCGCCAGATCCGCCCGCTCCTCCTGGCCAACTGCTCAGACTGCTCTGGCATCCCTCCCAGCTAACGAATGTTGCGAATTGGCAATCGTTGACAACGCCATGTCGTTGCCATGGTGGCATGTCCTGGACCATTTTATTAACATTTCCCAAATGCCAGGAGTGGACCAATCCGACCAAACGGACCAAACGGACCGACATGGATATGACTGCAGCGGCTGCATGGTTGCCCAGCTAATTGGACTGTGGGTAAGGTAATTTCGAATTGAGTGCATTTGCCAACTGGCAGCTGCAGGAGGCTGATCCTTTGTTAGGTCCTTAGAGTGCTTCGAATTAGTTTATAGCAATTAAGTAACCTGTAGTGCCCGTAATTAAATTACCCTGTTGCTGCCAGAGGCAAGCAATCGAAAAGATTGTGGACATTCCTTGGGAAAACGTCGGCCGCCTTATGTCTCTAATTTATCTCGCAGTTCGGCCCACAGATGTCCCAACTCTCCCAGTGATTATCACCTTTGCAATTACCATCGCCATGGGAGCAGATTCTTCTTGCTCATATTTCGTGTTGCGTCCGTTTCCATCGACGAGGTGGGCAGCAGCTCCTCCAGGCTCATCACCAGCCTTGTGGGACCGGGATCCGACTCCGACTCCAACTCCGACTCCATATGTGGTGTTGCTTGCTCGGTGTTAGCCACTTTATTTCCTGTAATCCACAGCTTTCGTTGCCACACGGAGAGAAATGCTGATTGATTTCCAGTGAAAGGCAGGGCCATTTTGGGAAGGCCTCACTACATAAGCTTTATAACTTAAACTTAACTTAACTTTCTCGAAAGCTTTATAACTTAAGGTTTTTTATTTACCAATCCAACCAATATAATACAGAGGTGTTCCGAAACCGTTCGCATGTCAGTAATATTTATAAGATTTATAAGAAAAGTAACGAATTCCGGTGTAAGTTATGAAGAGAATTTCATTTGAAAGGCTCCACAGCTAGCGGGTGTAAATTGAAATAGAGTACTATCAGATGATCTTATCAGGCCCATTTTCGCTCCGTGCAGCCTATGATACCCCATCATCGGGGGCTCAGCTTACCCCCATGCCGCCTTTCTACTGCTCGTGGCTCTTGGCTCATATTGTGGGTTTGTAACGTTTTTATGATGCCTGGCGGCATGTTAAAATTGAAAAACGCATTTGCGTGATAAATTGCAATATTTAACACACACACACGGGCACACGAACACACGAACACAACGGCACAGGAGGCAGCTGTAGCATGTGGTGTCCAGTTGTAATTGCAACAACTGCTGCCCAGGTCTCAGACGGTGGACCCCATCCGGAAACTTGGGGAGGGGGCTTGGGGCGCAATGGAACGGAATGGAACGGAATGGGGCATCGGGCATGAGTTATGACCACCCGTCATTCTGTAGCTCGTTGTTGAATGTGGCGAAATACGAGCGTATAATGCAAACGCCATTGCATGGTCACACACACTGCACTGGGCGAAAAGATGGGTAAACAAATTAAGCAATTTTTAAATAATATTTTAAGTAACTATAAAACCTTACAATGATGCCTGAAAGTGTGTAGCATGGGAGTAAGGAATTATCATGGACTAAATCGGAAAGTCGATGTCCACTTTTCAAAGCATACTTTTCGACTACTTCACAAAGTTACCAAAGGAAACAGCATCAACAATATTTAAGTAAATGAGCTTATACCACAACCTGCCATGCTTTTCTGCCGGTGCACTCGCACTGGGGCGAAGGAAAGCAGTTAACATGTTTCTCCTTCGGCTTTTTCTTGTTTTAAGCCGCCACCAGGCAGTCGGGCTAACAGGCAGGCAGCCTGACGATATGAGTTACATGCCGTGCTTAATGGCATAATTTAAAGCTGCAAATTTTGTCATAAATTTTAAAATTGATTACCACGAGAAGGCAGTTTGGTAGTTTCCATGTTGCAGTTACTCCAGCTCCAACTCCGACTTCACTCCGCCGTTGCTGTTGTTTTTGCTCGTTAGTCGAGCATATTGCATGCCGCATGATGGCTACATTGGCGGCGGCCAGTGTTAAATTTGTGTTAGCCGCTCTCGAGTGTTGGTAAATAAAAATTGCACACGTTTCTTTTTCTGCCAACTTTTTCGCCTTTTTCGGTTTCTTCAGTAATTTTTCTTACCAGCTAATCACTTGCCATAATGCGGGAGAGTTGGCTTGTTTGCAAAAAAGAAAGAAACACTGACTTCAAAATTATTCATGAAACATCTTTATAAGGACAGGGCATGGGATTTCATATTTTAGCCATTTTATACAAAACGCGAAGCGTGGTCAAGGTGCTTAATAGAAAAATCTCATTTAGATGCCAAGATATTACAAAAACCTAAATAGTTTAACTCAAATTTGGACACTTTAGTTATAAACCCTATGTATGTAAATTGTAAGACAAAAAAATATTATTATGGAAATGTGTTCCCGGTGAATTCCGAAAGCACTTCCACTGCACTTTTAAGTTTGTTCCGTAGAAATAACTCAATTTTATGGCATTCGAGTATGTTTCGCATACAAGTAAACGACTGATTCGCATAATTATTTAATTCCCCGGTACGGGCAAGTAAACAGTAATTGCATAACTTAATGCCTACCCTCATTGGCGATTTCCTTTTGCTGAAATTGAAAACAAGTACTGAAGGGAGGTCCACGAAACTGGCTAAAAGGAGTGGAGCTCGTGGTGCAACCCATCGATTTGCTACATGCTATGGGCGGCACATCTCGTGAGTGATATAAATGGCTTCATAAAATTTTGTAACCATAATTTAGATGGTGGAATGGTGGAACCATCGCAGGAACGATCCCGATGAGAGGACTGAATTGTTTTATCAGTGGATTAAAATGGCGCTCCTCCCCGAGTAACCAATAATCAGAAAAGTACGAAGACAATGTTTTGGGGCAGAGAGAGCGGCTGCCGGCGGCAAAGTGCAGCCCATTAAGGCGATACATTATAATTAAGGGGAACCAGAAGCGTCGACTACCCGACTGAGGACGAGGACCAGCAGCTGCCAGCGGAAATTGTACGAGTAGATAAGATTGTAAGACAGCAACTAAGTATACATAAGTGTGGATCGTATGCGAACATAACATGATAACATCATCAATAGCCCGGCTATTCGCAGCGCCTATGCAATTATTTAAATTATATGCACCGCAACGTTTCTGTTCGTTTAAAATGAAATTAGTGTTATGTAGTTTTCTCTCCCCGCTTACACCTTAAAGTCTATAATCAGTCTTGTGTTGTTGCTGTGGATTCAGCCAACCAGGCGAACCCGTCCATCTTCATAATTTGTTATACGACTATGCCCCCCACTCATTCAGGCCAACACCATCGACCGATCGCTTTGCCTTCGTCTTTGGCGGCTCTGCTAATCATTTTTTGATATGGCCACTAATAATAGATGTTGGAGCTGGCTGGCTGGCTGGATAGTAGTTTTGTCTCACTCGTTTTGGGGGGCATCCATCCGTCCATCCATCTGCCACATTATTGGTTAAAAGATAAGATTTTAATGGGTTTCCCTTTTCACTGCCTTTTATAACTATAATTGATTGGCTGCGCTGCGCTGCGAAAAAAACAAAACCAAGTAAATTAGGGGACCAAGGTTTTTGTGCAAGGTGTCAGAGTGGATAAATGGGATATAAACACGAGACAAGTTGGAAAGGTCGCAGCTTATTCTTTATGGCTTAAATTGCCCTTATTGCCATTCCCCGAAATGAAAAACAAGGAATGTCCCTAGTAGTTAGAGCTCCTAACAAATTACATTGTAAAATGTACTTATAATTGATACCGCTTCTTGTGTTGAATTATTATGGATAAATAATAGCTTGTACTATGGATTTTTTGGGGAAAACTACAACCTTTCACAACTTATATTTTAACAGTTTACAAAACTTTCTCAAAAAACGAGTACCAACATGGCTCATATATAATCAAGCGTAATCATAAACCCAAACTGCTGTGCACATAATCACTTTTCCCCCAACCCATCGGACATCAAGCACCGCCAACCTACGTTCCATCATTAAGTCGAACAGACAATTTGTCAAGTGAAACAAGAAAATTTGCATAAAAAACTAACAAACAACTAACATTAGACACACCAAAAAATTTGCATGTCTGACCGACTGAAGTTGGCCAACAGTGCAACAACAGCAACAGCAACAACCACCGAAAGACAGGCTACCAGCGGCAAATAACAATTTTCCACAAACAAACTGGCCTCTGCTCACAGTCATGGCCACTGCAATAAAACTTACTAATGAATATTATAGGTAATAATATGTTTTTTATATGTAAGTCGTTAAAAACAAGCCAAAAAACCCTTGACGTAATAGAGGTAGGTAAATAAATGAAATGCTGATAGTAATAAATTTGAGTATCAAATATACCGAAATGAAGCATTTTATGATCAATAAAAACGAAGGTAAATTATGTTTGTATATGTTTTCTTTTGCAAATTATTCCTATGGCAGCCATGGATGATATAGTGCTCCGATCCGACCCGTTCCGATAATAAACTCCAATAGAAAGCAGACTTTAAAAGTTTCATATATGTACATATATAGATTTAAAATTGAGAGATGAGCTTGAGCTGAAACGGACGGACAAGCAAATATACGGACATACATACATATATGTATACCCATGGCTAATAAAACTGATTAAGAATATAAGTGTGTACCTTCTATAGTCCCAGATGTCTCCTTCACTGCGTCGCACACCTTTGACTGAAATCATTTAGTCAAAGATGTCCGTTTCAAAGTAACAACATTAATTTAAAAGTGACTTCATTAAGAATTTAAGCACATGTTTATGATCTCTTACTGCTATTACTGCTATCATATCTTATTGAAGCTCATTATTTCCCTATTTCCTAAAAAAATATAGATTTTTTGTTGTTATTTGCTTGGCCATGAGTGTACTTGACAAGGCTGGTAACACAGAAGCAGCGGACGAAGTGCAATTACCAAAAGCGCGCCACAGAGCCAAGAAGATATCAAAGGAGATCGGCAAAGAGGCAAGTTGGTTGTTATTGTTGCTGTGTTTGCTGTGGCCAAACAACATGTGCGTTTGTGTCCGCAGCGATTAAGTAAAAACAATTTACACGCCTGCCTGCCACAAAACGAGAGGCCGGCAGTGAAAAAGGCAGGAGCATGAAAATGAAGCGATAGAGGTGAGCATGAAGCCCCATCTTGGCATCTTTAATATATAGAAAATAAATAACCAAAGTTAAAATATATCATATAATTTATTTAAAATTAAAATTAATATGCATTGAAAAAAACAGCATTTTTAACGAAAACATATATTAGATCCTTAGAAAATGATCTGAAAAACTGGTTTTTTAACCTCAACAATACATAAAAAAGAAATGGTTTTCAATACTGCTCTATATTTTGGACCAATCAGTACTCTATTACCAAAATCAAGCTTAAAGTATCCCAAAATGTAGTCCCAAAGATTAGATGCCTGCCGAGTGCGAGTGGCCAAGTGCCATCTCTAAGCCGGATCGCCGGTCCTTGTGTCTAAGCCATGGCGTTAATATGCGTCGCTCCGGCTTAGCTTGTTGGCCAAGTTACGAGGTTTCACCTTGTTGTTGCTCCTGCTGCCGCTGTTGTTGGCCGCATGTTAGTGCTTCCTTTTTGGCATCGGCAACATGTCAATTATATCGTATCAAATTAATAATTGTACGCGTCGCGTCGCATCGGACGTCTTCGCTCCATTCGCCCAAATGAAGTTGGCTCTGAAGGAGCTGGCTGGAGTGTGGAATGGGGCACTGGAGTTGGATGGGAATGGGGATGGAGCTGGGGTAGGAGCCGGATCGCAGAGCTCGCCTCGCTGGCTGGCTGCTTGCCACTAATCGTGGCAGACAAGCATGCCGAACTGGCCGCAAAGGCAATATATTTAAAGTTGCCTGTCAATTTTGGATGCTGTTAAGCGTTGCTAACACGCCATGTTTGTTGAGTTCGCGATATCAAATTGAATGTGTGCACAGCCATGGGCAGAGGAGTATATCAGATCCGAACACATAATGTCGTGTCGCAGATTCTTGAGAGTATGATTTGGAAAGTCTGGCTTGAGGGCTATTCGCTTAGTTGTAATGATGTAAATTAATTTGATGCTATTTGTCACTGCGAAATAATAAATGTTTAATGTTGCAAGATATCTTGATATCATATATGTATATAAAAGGGAATATAAACTTTTTCTTTTTTTGCAGTATTATTGTCTAAATCCGTTACGTATTAATTCATCCAAAAAATAACTCCTGGAACTGTCCGTTTTAGCCATGGAGCCAACTTATTGAATCACACCAAACGCGGCGGAGGCAAACTGGTTTAGGCCTTTCCGAGCGCCGTTGTCATTTAGTTGTCTCAGAGTGAAAAAGGTAAGAAAAATCAAAGCCGAAACGGTAATTATCTTTTGACAGCACTTAAGTTGAATTTGGTAATGACAGTCGCGCTAAAGATCGGCCAGCGAAACGGCGGCGCTTTAGCCCAACTGACGGCTGAGGTTAAAACCCGGCCGATTAAACTGACAGTTTGTCAGGCTCGTATTTTTCAGTTAAAAAGCGTGTTCAATGTGACTTGGCACACAGCCGAACAAATACATAGCGCTATTAGTAGCACACAAATCGCCGAGTTTCCAAATCATGACACGGTTGTGGAACATGAAGTTTATTAACGACTTGCATTGCTAATCCGTCTTGTTTTGCACCTATTGGTTTCAGTTTCATTCTAAATTATAAAGATATTCAGCGTTAATATTGGAATCGTGGTGTTATACATATCGACTTGTATGTATTCATAATAGTGTTTATTTATTAAAACATGTACTCGCGATAGAAAAAAATCATATATCTAGTTTAGGTGATTTCCCCTATTTTATAATTTTACGTTTAAAGCAATGGAAGGAATATTCAATCATTTTTGATGTAGCCTTGTAATGAAATCAGGAATATGGTTTGAAACCATTGGTGAAAGTGCTGATGCATGATTTAAACTTAAATAAGCAATATGAAGTGATGCTAATTGATAATATTTACGGAAAAAAAAACGTTATAAAGAGTGAGAAGAACAACTGCCTCTTAAATAATACTGCCCGATTAACAATTACTCGGCCCTACCTCCTTGTCAAGCCTCACTGGTGGCCAGCACGGATTTAAAGTAATCACTATCCAGCTGCTCAATATCCTTCGTAAACTGGGTGACCAGCTGGGTCAAATCCTCCACGTTAATGTCGACGTTGTTCCCCGCTGTGGACAGCTGTTGAATAGCCACTTGAATCTTCTCCAGCAGGGCCTTATCCTCCTTTTTCTGCTTGTCCACATGTTCGTCCTCGAACTCATTATACACCTCCTGCGCGTTTTGGACGACATGGTCGGGAAAATTCGCTAATCTCGCCACCTGAATGCCGAAGCTCTTTTCCATGACCCCTGGACGCACTTGATACAACAGAGTGAAGTTATCCGCATCCGCCACTGCTGCCATATGACAGTTTTTAACCGTGGGCAGCGTCTCCGCCAACTTGGTTATCTCGTGGAAATGAGTGGCGAACAAAGTGAAGCACTTGGTCTCCTTGGCCAGATGTTCAGCAATGGACCAGGCGATGCCGCAACCTTCGTATGTGGAAGTGCCGCGTCCAAGTTCGTCTATGATTACCAAGGATTTGTCAGTGGCAGTCTGAAAAATGGAAATACTAGATAAAGTAATTACATTTCGTTTGTTTTGAAGCTGTGCTCACCCTGATAATCCCAGATGTTTCAATCATCTCTACCATAAATGTGCTCAAGCCCTTGATAATGTTGTCACTAGCTCCAACTCTCCCGAGAATGGAGTCCACCATGCTGATTGTGGCCAAGCTGCAGGGTACAAAAGCTCCGACATGAGCCATTAGCACAGCGGTGCCCACGGAGCGGATGTAAGTGCTCTTTCCACCCATGTTGGGTCCCGTGATAATAAACATGTTGCACTTCTCTGAAGTAAAATGAAACTTAATGACAACGTTTGCTGGGTCATTTTTCAACGTACCTTTCTTAAAGTCAACGCTGTTGGCAATGAAGCTGACGTGCTCCTGCAGCTCCAAACAAGGATGGCGCACATCCTGGAGGACCAATTCGCGCGCACCTTCCTCGAGCATTTGGGGCCGCACATAGGGAGTGGGGGCACTGCGGGCGGCGATAGCGAAGCTGACCAAACAGTCGAGCTGGGCAAGCTCATTGTTGAGTGAAGTAAGTGGGGCAGCATATCCGACAGCCACCTGAATGATCTCCTCCACAATGGACAGTTGCTGTTCCTCGTAGCGGGTGCGGCAGCTGGCAAACTCATCGGCGTAACCCTCCAGCTTGTCAGACGTAAAGCGAACACCGCCCTTGATCACATCCACGATGCGATAGTTCTTGTTCTTGCGCAGCACGGAGTCATCCTTCAGAGTGATGCGGAAATGGTGTCCCAATTTGGCCACATTTTCCAGCTTCACCTGACTTTTGCCATCCAAATCCAACTCCTTAGTGCATTTGACCTGCAAGTTTTCCATTTTCGAATACAGCTCGGTCATCGTCTGCTGCAGCTCCATGAGACGACTGTCAAAAGAAGCCTTCACCAGATACTCGCCCCTTTCGATGGCCTCGAAGTCAACCACCTGCTCGACCATCTGCTTGAGGCCTGTCAGATCCTCCAGGAAGCTTTTAAATGGCGCACAGATCACACTTTCTATCGTGGAATTAGCGAGCTCAAGCAGAACTTTAAGAATTTTCGGGGTCCTTAGAATCACCTGGTAAATGCGGAACAGATCTTGCAAATTGGCTTTGCGTCGCATCAGCTTCTTGGTCAACATAAGAATATCCGGAATGCGCTTCAGGTAATCAAGACTCAGAGTCTCAATTGTGTCCGGAGATTCGAGTAGGCACTGGACAATGTTATGACGATCGTTGAGGATATCTCGGCTTCGCAGTGGCTGCTTGACCCACTGGCCCATTAGTCGGTGTCCCTGTGGTGTTCGGCAATGATCCAGCACGCCCATGACGCTTTGCCAGCGGTACGAGGGCATGGATGGATGGGTGCCTGGCTTGGGCATTATGTTTAAGGCAGCCACGGCAGCGGAGTCTAAGTGGACAAAACTGTTTGACAATATAAAGAATTAGTTAGTTAGTGTTTATGGAAATGAAATTATATCGCCTTACCGATTTAGGTCCAGTTGCTTGATCTCGTAGTGTCCAAGATTTCCGGCGTCATTGACCAGGTCCAGGTACTTGATGGCGGACTTCAGGGCGTTGGAGGCCAGCTGGAGCTGGAGCTCCTTTAAGCCCGTGGCATCCTCCTGTTGTCCCTTGGCGAAACGCAACAGGCGGTTTAGGTCCTGCAGCAGATCGTTGGCGCTGCTCTTCTTGGGCACCGTGATCATGACGCCATTTCTCTCGAGCAGCGTCTTAACGGCAGCATAGTCGCCCTCCAAGCTGGGCAGTAGGCACTCCTTTGGTCCGAGCAGCACCACGGTGGCCTCCAGTTCAGTGAAGAAGTCATCGTCCAGGAACTCAAGCAGCTGGAACTTGCAGTCGTTCTGCTCCACGCTGGCCACACCCACACGCCGCTGACCACCGCCCTCCAGCTTTACTAGCAGCGAGATGATGCTGTTGCCGACTAAAACCTCCTTGTTGGCGAACAGGATGTCCTCGAACTGCAGCAGATTGCCGGGCGATCCGCGGTACTCTATTTCCCAGTCGCTGGACTTCTTAACGTACACCTCGACCCGGTAATTGCGCACCAAGAGCAGCTCACGCACAGCCAGCTCGAAGTTGCCCTTGGACATGGCCACGAACTGAAGCGTCTCCTTTTTGTCTTCCGGCAGCAGGGCGCCTATGTACGCCGTGGATTTGTAGACGAGTTTGGCCACCAATTCGCAGTCATCGTTGCCGTGGACCGTGTAGCAATCGGAGTGGTCAAAGAAGCGCACTGTAGTTCCGGGTTTCTGCAAATTACGCCGTAGAATGCAGTTAAACCTGATTTTTGCACCTTGCATTCACTTACCTCGCCGAGTTTCGCATGGAATTTGATGAAATTGCGACGCGCATTTGTGTCTGTGAAATGCCATTGATTATAGTAATTAACTAATTTATATTGCAGCTTATTAGCTCACCCATATGCAGGGAAGGTTCCTGTCTGCTGTCGGTTGCCTTGGCCTGCATCTTTCTGCTTTTAAAATGGTTATTAGAATCACTCGATTTGGCGCCTGTTTCAGCATAAACAAAGTGTGACCGTATATTGGCGCCTGCAAAATACCATTGTTTTGTGATATATACCAAATACACAAATACAAAGTCATACACTTAAAAAAATTATTTAATTTGATCTATTCGATGGTAATCAAAAATAATTAAAAATTTTGTCAAGTACAAAATGATTGGTTCTCAATATTAACCCTCATTATTTATATTTAAATTTGTTTAACTCAATGGATAAAGGCTATTCCTTAAGGTCTGCAAAGTTCTTATACTTTTTAGATAGGTATTCAAAAAATATTTATATTTTGTTTTTTATCAAATTGTCGGTATTGAGCACTGTGTTTTAGAATGGCAGCAAAAGTCTGATATTCTAAGAACTTAACTTCCCAAATATATTTATACATTAAATCATAGTGACAAAGATACAAACATACGTTTCGACAATCAAAGTGGATTTTTGATAGGTCATCACAATCATTTAATATGCTACCATGTCTGCATACTCGTACGTATATATTTGCCAATTATTTGAAAGAAAACCTGTTTCCAAGGCCATAACTAAAACTGCACCGTCAACATTTCGTTAATATTTATTAAAAAAGTTCATGAAAAAATACTGGCTATTTAAACATAATACACTTCGTCCTAAACAGATATCAGTCTAATATTGCAATGCGCCATCAGAGCAATTCGCTCACAGCGCCTTGTCCGAGTTCCTTGCCTCCTTGGCCCTGCCCTCCGGCTCTAGTGCCTTCTTCAGCTGCACAACGTCCCAGGCGCCACCCACTCCGTTGGCCTTGGAGCAGAGATCCAGGCTGATGAGGGCGCCCGTCGTGGGAGCAGCTGCCCGGAGACAGGTTCCCTTGGCCATGTTGTAGACGGGGCTGTTGGCGTTGCGGGTGTGGCGCCACTGCTGGTCGCCCAGCATCTCGTGGCACTTGTTCACCGTGACCTGCGCATCTCCGGATGCCTCCAGGCACAGCAGCTTGTCCAGCACGATCTCCGCCTTCTCCGTTTCGTACCACAGCTGGTTGGGTGTCTTCCGGCAGGTTTGCAGTTGGAGGGAGCTGCCCTTCTTCCAGAAACCCTTCACCTTCGGAGCCACCACGGCGGCACAGAGCTCCGTTCCCGTCAGCCGCAACTGGAATGTATCGACATAGTTCCGCTTTCGCGAGTGCCAAGGCTGGAACATGGGTGCTGCCGCCGACTTCTTGGACTCCTCGCCCGGCACATGCAGCTCTGGATAGACATTCTTCAGATACCAGGCAAAGTCCTTGCACTGCAGTCGCTCCCTAAGCTTCAGGCGATCGCCAATGTCTCCGTAATCAAAGGTCTTGGGCACCTTCTCGTGCTTCAGATAGTAGTCCTTGTACTGGTCCATCCAGACGTGCGCCAATCGCAGTGAGTTCTTCAACATGGTGTTGGCTCCATCTGGCGAGGTGTAGGGGCGTCGTTTGCGGAATATGTGACCCACGCGGGAGCAGGGAACGATCTTGATGGCGCCACCGCACTGCCACGCCCTGAAGGATATCTCTATGTTCTCGCCGCCCCATATGTCCATGGCCATGTCGTACTCGCCCAGGTGCTGGAAGTACTTCCTGTTCACCGCAAACAGCCCGCCGGCCATGGTGGGCGAACGGAAGGGGCCGCGAAAGTCCTCCGGCACCTTGAGCGTGCCCTCGGGCAGGTTCTCCCAGCGGAAGTGCAGGCCCCAGTTGAATCCTCCACGCACCAGGGGACTGGGCGTGTACTCGAAGGTGTCGGCGTTGATCAGGTCGATGACGGGCACGGCCAGAGTGGCATTCTCCGACTTGATGAGGCGCAGCAGCGGCTCCAGCCACTGCTGATTGACCTCGATGTGCGAGTCCAGGAAGACGAGCACATCGCCCACGGCCTCGCGTGCTCCAATGACCCGGGATCGAATGAGGCCCTCGCGCTGCTCGTTCTTGATGTACCGCAGGTTGTCGTACTTCAGGCGGGCACGTAGATCCCCGTGTAGGTGAAATTCCAGTTCCGGCAGATCGCTGTGATCATCCACCAGAATGATCTCGCGGAGAAGGTAGCTGGGCGTGCGCTCTAGCACTGTCTTAATCGACCGCATCAGCGTCATTTTGTGCTCGTTGTAGAAGCACATGACTATGGAGGCCTGTGGAAGGTTTTCCGCTTCCGAGGTCTCCTGGCGATCGCACACCTTGTGCCGAGTGTCTGGGATCTGCCGGAACAGCCCTATGTTATTGGACACCAGGGCGTTGAAGGCGTGATGCTTGTAGCCAATGTCCCGGATGTACTTGTCCTGCTTGTTGCGCACCACACCCAACAGCTCCAGTTGCTCCGGATCACTGGGCGGCTTCGGTGCCCCAGGCGACTCCCCAATCGTAGACGTGTTCCTGCTGGCATTCGGAGTGCATCCGACGGTGACCCTGGCCTGGTAGCTCAGCTCGGCCCGTGGCGTCGCGTTCCCCTCGTCGATCCTCCATCCTGCCGAGCGGATGGAGCTCCGCAGGCTGTGCGAGTAGAAGAGGAGCGCCAGCAGCCAGACGACCGCCACCAGAAGGGTGCCCAGGCCGCAGGACTTGCAGAGGAGCCGCTTGATTTGCATCATGGATCGAGATTCGCGTACGTTCGTCCGCTTCACTGGCTGTTTCAGCAGCTACTTCGTCACTTCCATGATGATCGGAATAAATTAATTTCAATTTGCATACCACGGCATTCGCACAAAAGCGCAGACACAGCGATGCCAGCGGTGCTGCTATCTCCGACTTTTTTCCGCCAAATCTGACGGGAATCGAAAGTAGCGAAAAATGGTTATGAGAAAATAACCCAATTGAATGGACTAGTCTAGTTAAACTAATTCATTTTATCAACAAAGTACAAGCAAAAGAAAGTATACGAAAATTTGTGCTTTAACTTAAAACATTGTTGTCCGTGGTCAGAACCAGCTGATTTCCTACTCAAAGTTGGCAGCACTAAATGAGTCAAGAGTGATGTTATGCGCAAGTCAAAGTTGAGGGTATTCCACTAAATCATATAAAATGCACTTTAAAATACTTCACATAATATATAAGTAATTTAAAAACAAATACTTCAAAATCTATTAAATGAGCAAACTATAAAATGATGCAGTAATTTGGGACAGTCACACCGCAAAGTAATATTATGTTAAACAAATACATTGTACACATATTGTATCATACACACATAATTTATCAATTTAAAATGTAAATTATTTGAAAGAGAAATTCGTTTCTATTGGTAGGGGTTTTATAAATACCAGTTTATTTATTTCCTATTGCATTATGCCATTAATACATCGTAAATATTCAAATAACATTGATCGTTTTCTCCCATTCTTGCACGCGACAACAACAAATACTCAACAAAAAATTAGGGAGATACAAAAATTCATATATATACAGGGATGCAGCCAACAAAAACATGATCTATCGAACGAATTCATCTATATATTGAGACCGAAGGATGGTAGTGAGATAAACTTTTCGAAATTTCATAGTCAAAACTTTAGTTCGCGCGAACCAACAAACATGTTTAATTTTCTAACATTTATGCTAATCGATACAATAAATGTTGAAGTGTTTGCGTCTTATTATCGGAAAGGACTTTATATATTTTTATTATCTGTGGTTGCTGTCGCTGTTGTTGGCTCACACATTAATGCTTAGTCGAATTATTTAACTACATACATTGGTTTTTGCTTGGGCATCGGTAGATTACGAGTCGGCTAAAAATAAAAGTTGATCTGTATAACTAGGGTGGCGTAAAGTTAAGTTGCATTCATTTAGCACGAGCACTGATCCTTGGCGCCCGTAGCCTCGCTACTCAGCGAGGTTCGCGACGGCTGCGAGGGCCTGTGCTGGACTCCGGATTCGGAGGCGTTCAGGTCGAGCCGTCCCTCCTGGATGTTCTGGTAAATCTTGCGAGCGGTCTCCAGAAAAGCCTCCTCCACATTCTGGCCACTGTTTTGGGGGAAACAAATAATTAGTAACCGCTGTAAGCTAATAGTGTGGTTCGCAATTAGATAATTGATATGTGATAACTTAAAACTTGTGATAAATATGGCACAAATCGAATATAGTATACACAAAATTAAAACACCTAAGCCCCTTGACAAATTCTTGCGGTCTGCAGGAAAACATTAAGAATATCTATGAGAATTATGTGTAATAAGAAATGTAAGCCAACACTGGGAACTAACTAAATTTCCATGTGAAACTCACGTCATAGCACTTGCTTCGAGAAACATGAGTCCGTTCTCGTCGGCAAACTCCTTGGCCTCCTCGTAGGTTACCTCCCGAGTGCTCTCCAGATCCGACTTGTTGCCAATGAGAAAGATCACAGTGCTGGGGTTGGTGAGATTGCGAGTGTCGGTGAGCCAGCTGCTCAGGTGATTGTAAGTGGAGCTGAAATGGTCAAGTGTTTGTCAGGGTTAAAGCGTATTCACAAATAGCAGTTTTCCTCGCTTACCGTCTGGTAATATCGTAGACCATCAGCGCACCAGCTGCTCCACGGTAATAGGAGCGTGTGACTGCCCTGAATCGCTCCTGACCCGCTGTGTCCCAGATCTGTAGCTTGATCTTCTTGTCGTCCACCTCGATGATGCGTGTGCCGAACTCCACGCCAATGGTGTGAGGACAGTTGGCCATGACTGCAGTAAGGAAAGCAGAGGTTAGCTCTGATTACACACATTATTCTGCAGTCTACTCACATTTCTTCTCAGTGAACTGGTGGAGCAGGCAGGACTTGCCCACGCCCATGTCACCAATGATGATGTATTTGAAGATGTAGTTGTAGTTGTACGGCGCTGCAGTCATGTTGGGACCTAGAAAGCAGTCGAGAGTATTAGTATTATTTTGCAGATCTACTGAGGATGTAGAATATTTGCCACATTTTTCCATAAAGTAGTCTATGCGGTCATGCAGTCTGTTCACCACGCTGCGCACTTTGCTCATCTTGACTTCAGCGGGACTGAACTCTGACCCAATCAAGCAGTTTACGACTACTATCACTATGTCAGGTGCTCATTTGAATGTCCGACCGACTGTTGGTGCTGCTTATCAACAAACCGAGGCGCTGCATTAATTTGTTCTGCGGCGGCACCACATTTTGTTCCCCTTTCTCGAACTGGCCCCGATATTTCTTTTTAAGGCATGCTTGTGTTTGAACAGCCGACCGGGTTTGTTTACTTGCCAGCTGAAGCCCAAAAAAAGAGGCAAGCTTCAAGAGTGGCGGGTTAAAACACTCCAAGCCACTTGACTTTGTGACTCCTGAGTATCCATGTCGTTCGAGAGCATTTGACTTGCCCGCGGTGAAGGGGATCTTGGAAGAGTGAAGCGAACCCTTCGCCCAAGTTGAAGGGGACTAGGATCAAGGTCGTTAGGCACCGTGGGAATTCAATTATCAAGAGCGGTAACCAGCGAAGTTATTCATCGGATAATACCCAGTTTATTGTTCCATAAGAAAACGTGTAAAAGAGAATCATCCTTCCGTAGTTAGTATCAATGAAACTAACTAACTAATTTTAAATTAATAATACAGCAGCATTTGGGAAAGAGGCGTATCAGTATTGATTCTTAATTCCCCATACATAAATCTTGAAATGAAGCTATTACAATGCAAGTTACCATCGCTTATCATCGCTTGTCAAAGTGCCTATATAGACTCTATGGCGGTCAATTTAGATTAGCTCAGTAGTAGGTCTCGGTCTCGAGTCTTATCAGTCAAGCGCCAAAGGCCAAACATCAGTGGAGCAATCAATGGAGGCGAAATCCTCACGCTTGCACATGTGTACGTACATATGTATGTACTTATTTGCAAATTGTGTTGAATGGAAGTGGATCATCAGTGGCTACCACTCCTCATAAAAGAACACAGTGGCGCACCCATTACATGGAAAGCATGAAAGGAGTATACAAAATATACATCTATATACAGCCGAAGTGCGTATACCCTTTGCCGGAAATGAGCGGTTAGTTTAAGTGAGTATATAATTCTTCTAAAGTTCTTTGAATTCTTAAAATATTTTTCATGAATGTGCGCATGATTACCATTTCTAAGAATACTGAATAAGGTCTTATTTCTAAGGACCTACAAAATGATAAAATTCCATTCAAAGCATTATAATATAACTGCATTATGAACAACATCGCAATAAGACACAACAAAATTATACGAACTATAAAAATAACTGATAACAACTTTTAGTTGTATTTAATCAGAATATTTCATTCATGTCCGCCTTCATTTTGTAAGCAACTTCATTTTAGTTTTAACTTTAAAGTAATCGGTATATATGTATGTACACATGGATGTACATACCAAAAATATAAATGAATAAATACATATAATCATCTAAAATCAATGAAAACTAATATACCATGTTTCAGGGTATCAATTAATAGCGAATACTAAACAAATTTTCACTTCCCCATCTTTAATCGCAAAGGAGGTCGTTTTCGCCCCATCATCCCTGTGGAATCTTAGAAATAATAAAAGTTCATAAACAAAACTTGAATCATCCCTTGATGAAAGCCGATGTTCTTTTTTTAAAGATTTTTGTAAATCAATTATTTTCCTAACTTGGTCACAAAACAGTGCCTCCCTATGGCAGGGTATCAAAGCAATCAGGGGGTGTATACAACAACAATGGAGTGCTATGCCTAGCGACAAAAACAAGAGAGAGTGAGAGCACAAGGGAAAGTTGGTGAGCACCCACTGCTGCACTGCGTCACCCCTTCGCAGACGGTTTTCCATTTCGCATAATTTAATAAGTCTTTAATTGGCTTAAGGAAAAATAAGGAACATTACTCACCGTTTTAGATCTCTTCAGTTTTAGTACACCTTAGGGAGCGAACGGAATGTGGAATGTAGGGCGGTTACGCAGAGCGGGGGGCTGTGTGTATGTGTGCGTATTGTTGTTTGGCTGGGCGGAATTCGATTGCAGTATTTGGGCAAATTGGCGATGCAAAATGCAGTTCACTTTCGTGCTAGCACGCACACTGGCTTCGCGGGGTTTAGGGGCTCCACCGAGAGGCTATTATAGCGATTATTTTCAATTGGTAGGTCGATGCAAATCAGTAGACTTTTTTCGCTGCTTTTGCGTTCTCTTGTTTTGCTTGGGTTTCTGTGGTCACACTACGTAATTGGCAAGCAAAGGGTCACACTGCCGCGATATGTGGCTATCGTGCGCAGAAGCTATCGACAATCGAGTCTATCGATAGAGGGCGCACGTGTTGCGGACTTCGTTTGTTTATGTTTTAATTTAGAGCACAAATTGGCCCTCAAGATGTTCGTAAACGAAGTTAACGATGTGAAGATCTACAACCTGAGCGCCGGCAAGTCGGTGCCAGATGTGAGTACCAGGATAATCCCAGTGCCAAGCAGTTAACTCATGAGTATCCCCTTCACAGTGGCTGACGGATCGTCGAAAGCGGTCACAGCTGATGAAAAAGGTGGACTCCCGGAGACAGATCGAGCTCATCCAGGACTTTGACATGCCCGGCGTCTGCACCAGCATCCGCATGAGTCCCGACCAGCAGTACATCCTAGCCACCGGCACGTACAAGCCGCGCGTCAAGTGCTTCGAGGTGTCCAACCTGTCCATCAAATTCGAGCGCTGCTTCGACGCCGAGGTGACCACCTTTGAGGTCATTAGCGACGACTACAGCAAGATGGTGTTTCTGCAGTGCGATCGCTATGTGGAGATCCATGCGGCCCATGGGCGGCACTACAGACTGAGGATTCCGCGCTTTGGACGCGACATGAAGTACCACAAGCCCAGTTGCGACATGTTCATCGTGGGCGTGGGCAGGGTAAGTACTCAAGGCTACCTAATCCTTTTTTATACTAAAGACTTAATTCGCAGGACATTTACCGACTCAATTTGGAGCGCGGTCAGTTCCTGCAACCGCTTGAAACGGATGGCAGCTGCTTGAACGCCTGTGATGTGAATCCTGAGCACCATCTTTTAGTAGCCGGTACCAAAGAGGGCACCGTAGAAGCCTGGGACCCCCGAACCAAGCAACGGTGTTCAACTTTGGATGTAGCTATGAAGTTGCCGGGCGTCAAGGAGTTTCCATCAGTCACGGCCCTCAAATTCCGGAACGGCTTGCACATGGGGGTGGGAACTGCTTCGGGACACGTGCTAATCTACGACATCCGTGCCAAGCAACCGCTGCTGGTGAAGAATCATCTAAATCGACTGCCCATCAAGCGTCTGGCCTTTAATCCAGCTCAGAATGCCGTCTATAGCTTGGACGAGGCTACCCTGAAGCTGTGGGACGAGCAGACAGGCAAGCAGATCGCCTACGTTGAGTCGACATCGTCATTCAACGATTTTTGCACCATTCCCGACACGGGTATGTTCTTCGTGGCGCAAGAGGATGTGAAGATGATGACCTATTACGTGCCTGCCATGGGTCCAGCTCCCCGATGGTGTTCGTTCCTGGATAACCTCACCGAGGAGATCGAGTCGGAGGTCGTGGAGAATGTGTACGATGACTACCAGTTCGTCACAGCCAAGGAGCTGGCTGAATTGGGAATGGAGCACCTCGTTGGCAGCAATCTGCTTAAGGGTTATATGCACGGGTAAGTTAAAAAAGGATTCCAAAGTGTTACAGTTTTGTCTAATACCTATACATTCCATAGATACTTTATGGACGCAAGATTGTACCACAAGGCCAAGGCAGTTGTGGAACCCTTCGCCTTTGACCGATTCCGCAAGGACAAGATCCGCCAAGAAATCGAGAGCGAGCGCAAGTCCCGCCTGCAAATCGAATCCAAGCTGCCCAAGGTTAACAAAGAGTTGGCTCTCAAGATTATGGACGAACAAGCTAATCCCTCCAACAGTGCCAAGCAGCGGAATGTGCCCAATCTGCTTGAGGACTCGCGTTTCAAGGCCATGTTCGAAAACGCCGACTTTGAAGTTAACAAGTCTGCCGAGGAATATCGTTTGCTGGCTCCTGTTCTGAACCGACTGGATAAATCCAATGCCAAGGAACTCAAGAAGCGCGTGGAGGTGGCTCATGTGGCCGAGTTGCATGCCGACGAGGCACATCAGCGCGAGGAAAGCGATAATGACGAGGACCTATTTGGCTTCGAGAAGAGCGATGGCGAAACGAAGGATGACAGCGGGGATGAGGCCTCATCTGACGATGACGACCGCAGGGAGTATGTCAAGGAAATGAAGCAGGCGTACAAGCAGGTAAAGCGACAACGCGAGGAAGAGGAGGAGCTAGACGACAAAGATGAAGAGCAGCCGCACGATGAAATTTCGGACACCGCCAAAATACCCCAGACGAATGGACACACCCACAAACCAACCACCAATGGCAATCGCTTCACAATGACCCCCTTGGATCAACATCAAGGCAGTAGTTCCCTGCAACAGCGCATCAAAAAAGCCAGCCTGCAGGATCGCGTACAAGTCATGTCTCAGCTGGAGGGGCAGGTCACCAATGTGGGTCGCTCCCTAGGCAATCGGCAGATGACATTCGAAGTGAACAAGCAGAAGAAGACACAGTTCCATGCCAAGAAGCGCGAGGCGGAGATGAAGAAGCATCGCGAGGAGCGAAGGAGCATTGTCAGGCCCATCAAGTCGCTGAGACTAAAGAAAGTTAACTTTAAGTAGAAGAAAAGTTGCAATTAGTTATGTACATAAATTCATATGTTAAATTAATCTCCATTTATTTAAACAATGGTAGCATAAGTGCATTCGTCTCATCGGGCTCATTAATGGGCGCATTGTATTGCTCTATGGACTCGAATCGGGCTATCTGTATGGGTTCTATTTCCACTTCCTGACACGTTTCTGTCGAGAATTCACTGCCACAACTGAGCCCCGAATTGGCATCGCTTTCCCCGCTATCGTATTCGTCCTGGATCGATTGGGTTTCGTCAGCTTCAAGAATACATTTTTTAAGGACAGTTGGTGGTTGGCAAGGGAGTGATCAGCTAAATGCATCTGCTTCATTACCATTAATAACCCCTGCCGTGCGCAAGTTTTCTACCAAGTGGAGGAGCGCTTCTGTCACTGGACCCGTCACAGGCTGGGGCATCGCATCAAAGTACAATCGAAAGAACAACTTGGAGTTGACCAGCTCCATATGCTCCTCATGGATTCCCGTCTGAGTGCAGGCCAACAACGCCGATTGCTCTGCACCCATATTTTTTATTCAAGGGTTAGTGGCCCGGAAATACAGTGACAGTCGGATTTGACCTCCTCAGATTGGTTGAATTTAAAAGTGTTCACATTTTGGAAAAAAGGAGGCAACACTTGATATGTTTGAATGCTTTATTAAGGGGAATGTATAAAACAAAATTCATACAATTCAAATTATAATATTTAGCTTGAATAGGGAGTGTTTTAAAGTGCAGTCGGCAAATACGAAAAGAATTGGAGTCATATCGAGATGAGGGTCAAATCCTAATAGAATACTGAAGCTGAACCAAATTAAATAAACTAAAGTCAGGAAAAGACTAATAGTAAAACACTTTCTATTTAACAGCTGTAGTTCTATTAGCAATTCTGATTCGCAAGTTTCTCCCTTAATCAATACATATTGCTAATTGCCCTGCCATTTGATTTGTAGATCAGAGTAAACACTTAGTCACTGTTTATGTCGCGTCGCAGATGAAGCGTTGAAAATTCAATTTACAAGCTCAGCTTTCAGAGCTTTGAAATTGGCCAACTGGCTGCGATGGCGGTATAAGCTCGGCTTACAAAGTTGTCTTTGCGAAAGCTGCTTCATAATTTTGATCAGTTTTTGGTATAAATAGGAAGCTGTTTTAGAATTTTCAGCTCATTTCAAGTTTTTCTTTTCTGCCGTTTGTGTGTGTTTTTGATCGGTAGGTTCAAATGATTAAGCAATTGTTTTCCTTGGCAATCCTAAGAGATTTCAAAAATCCGTTGATTTTGTGTGAAAGTTTTATGTAGTTTTTAAACCACTCAAAGGATTTATTCCCTCCTTTTTTCCGGTGTTGAAGTGCCTAAGCTTTTTTTAGAATACAGATTCTAGAATGATATTAAACGATAATTACAAAATTCGCATTTGGGTAATGACATAGGTATATTCGGTATGAATGGGAGTTTCAAGCTCCAGCAGTTCTATCCCAGCAACTTGATAATAATAATATTTTCCAAGCCATTATAAATGTTGGCTAATTGAGGCCTACGGCCATAGCTCGGCGTAATGACATTAAGCCACTATGTGTCGAGATTTTATCTAAACAAATACAGCAACCGGTTGGACAAAGGCCCATAAATACACAGACAAAAGTGACAGAAAGGAAAAAATAAAGAAGCGAGACCTGGCTCAGACACCAATATGTCCAATAGTGAACTTTAGCATATTGCAAGACAAATGGAGACTTGGCTCACGGGCCGGTCTTGACAAGGTCTTCTGGCCTCCATCCATCCATGGCGACCAAAGTGGAGGAGGCCGACGATCGATCATTTCGGTACTTCGATCTCCACCAGCCTCCGATCCACCTTGAACCTGAAGTTCAGTTCAGTTTGATTTGAGGAAGTAATTGTTAATGTCGTTAATTGTGCGCGATTCTTAAATTGTCACATTCATTCGTATGCGATCTTTATCGCGTGGTAATGACAGTACAGAAAGAGTTACTCTTCTATGGAAATGTACTGCAAACTGGTTTGGCTTTAAACACTTTTCGTTTACGTCCGAAAAACCAGTTTGACGATTTTTTAAAAATTGGTTTAATCAACATGCATCTTGGCCAATTTCAATACCGAACAAAGCTTTTGTCTGCGTCTTCTGAATTCTGCGAATCTGAAGATTTACGAGCCGAGCGTGATTGAAATGTTAAGCTTGTTTCCCTAAGCAATTAAAATGTTTTGATTGAAATGACTGGGGAGTCCAAACCCAATAGTAGCTGCTTTCCAGCAAACATTGCAGCCTAATCCCAAATCTTGTAGAACCACAGACTGTCGAGACAGGCAGTCAAGGCTGCAGAGATACCCATTACAGCGACAACTGGGACCGAACAAACTGCATAATAAACGTCGGCGTTGACAAACTGCATAATTGGAGCTAGTTTTCAGTATATTTGTGCCTGCCCACGTATACGAGTGTAAACTTTGAAAAGGAAAAAACTTTAGCAAAGTCAAACTGGCCAAGGCCAGCGAAAAAAGTCTCACTTGAGTGGAAATGTTAATTAATTAATTTATGAAAAACTAGTTAACGCCATTCAATTCAACTGCATGCACGAATCGAAAAAGGTTAAACAATGACCGGCAGTAAATATATTTTAATAAGTAGTTGGACTTAACTTGAATGCGCTAGAAGCTGAAAGTGGGAACATTAGTGTCTACTGCTTAAGTACTAGTGCAATATAAACTTGTTCTGCCTAAACTTAATTAAAAAACATTTTGAAATGGTTCTTAGCTAGTATTTATTTTTGGGACTTAAATGATGGGCACGGTGTTGTGACCATATTTAAATATTTTAAATTGTAGATTTTAAAATCAAGCTCGTGTATTTGGCATTATCAAACAAAAAGCCTCTTAACGAGGTAACAACTAGTGACGATCTCACCTCAACACCGGGCTTTATTGGTTGGCAATCTCTTTAGTTTTGGCCTTACCTTTTGAATGGTGTATCACTCGTTAAGAACTGAAAACTGCAGCTAATTTTCATCATTTCGTGAACTAGTATAGTAGCACAGTGGGCTTCGTCACTACTTGGACGATGTGATGTATAATAGTAAAAAATCGACGGATTGGAATCGTCTCTCAAGCGATGTTTTTAACATTTATGATACGCACTGTTGATTAATGTAGCATTTTCCTTTTTTCCCCAGATATGTTCCGTCTGCTGGTTCTTGCTGCCTGCCTGGCCATCAGTGTCCACGCCTACTCCGATGGTGCTCCGAAGGTACGCATTTGGCATTGAAACCCGTACGACTTATGAGTTCCATATCGCTAATGCACACACTATCCCATCCTCGTTATTCCAAAGGCCGCCTGCCGGGACCTGACGCCCCAGCACGGAGCCCAGCTGCAGGTGACCAAGCCCCCGTACAGCATCTCCGGACCCTCCCACGTGCGCTCGGATCAGAAGCTGACCCTTACGCTGGGCGGCGACGAGTTCCTTGGCTTCATGATCCAGGCACGCGATGGCCAGAACCGCGTGGTCGGCCAGTTCCAGGTGGTGGACCCCGTGCACTCGCAGACCCTGGACTGCTCCGGCAAGGACGATACCATCACCCACCTGAAAGCGCAGAAGGGCCAGCCGCTGACCGGCATCACCTTCGATTGGATCCCGCCAGCAGGCTACAAGGGCAACGTGAAGTTCATGGCCACCGTGGTGCAGACCGGATTCGTCTACTGGGTGGGTCGCGTCACGAAGGACATCGATGTGGAGTAGGCGTTTCCAGTGGTTGTGATAGAGTTTTCATGATTTGTCCAAAATCCAGCAGGTCTATGTTTAGCGTTAATGCTCCTATTAGATTTGGAGCGTAGTATTTTTGAAAATAAAGTCAAAAAGTTCGTTGATAAAAGGGATTTATTTTAATTCATGGAGCACCGCTGGGACTATGCACTAAGTAAGCTTGGTAGTTTTGAAAATGAATAATGGAGTGCTTCAGACTCGAATTTTACAAGATATTTACCATATTATTGTGTAATTGTATTTTGTATATTGTATAATTGAAATAATCAAAGAATTTATAACTCAATTTGAAAACAAACCTACAAAACTATTACATTTTCTTAAACAAATGCAACATATTTTGAATTAATTCGAATAACGGCCATGTTTTCGAAACCGATAACGATAAGCACCTGAGTGTCGTGCAGCCCAGCTTTCAGTTGGCCCGCTTGGTCAGCTGTTTATCGCCGCAACCTATCAGCTGTTTTACCGCTTGTTTTATAAGTTGAACCACTTTATTTCCTCCTAAATTCTGCAAATTAATCAAATTTGGTATGATTAGAAGCCTTCTACGCAGCTTCGAGACGGCGCTCAAGCTGCAAGCAAGCTCAAATGCAGCTCCATTGAACTGCAGCAGGCGCCTGCTCTTCTCGCAGTACGAAAACCGCGCCAGTCTGAGCAAATCCCCACTGACCACCAGTGGCACTTTAGGGAGCAACGAGGCGGACAACGATTATGTGCCTTATCGCCAGGACCAGGAGACGGGCACCAAGGCCCGGGTGCTTCTCGAAACTCTGCGGGAACGCTTTCGCTTCACGGACGCTGAGCTGCAGAGGATAATGAGCGACGAGCTGGTGCACCGCTGCTACCGCGGAAGATCGCTGGCTCTGACCATGGACACACTGCAGCTGGAGGGCGTCAGCAGGCGCAGCTTCGTGGAGTATCCTTGGCTGCTGTCCCTGGACAACAGTGAGCTCATTAGCTTTATACCCCATTTACGATTGAATCACCATTAGTTTGTTTATCAATTCAGAGCGCTTGGAGCTAAAGCTGCAGTTAATCAAGTCAATGGAGTTTAAGGACATCAACCATTTTGTGCCCTTCCTGCGCCTCACTGTCCCACGCCTCCGGAAACTGGTAGGTGCTCTAAACTCCGAGCGGGTCACGATGCCACAGGGAAATCGGGTCTACTATATCAGCGAAAAGCTGGAAGTCAGCCCCGATATTGTGAGCAAATATCTATCGAAGAGACTGTTTATCCTAGAAATGCCGTACGAGATGTTCGAAAAGAACCTGCAGCACATGATCGACTACAATGTGTCGCCGATAAACGTCCTCAAGGATCTCTGGGCCTTCCGCTATACACCAAAGTCGGTTCAGTTGCGTTTGGAGCGCGCCAAGCGGGCGAAGAAGGACAAGATCATGCCGTGGATGGTGCGCTGCCCGGAGCCCATACTGCAGCGCTCCTTGAAGCTTTCACTCGACGAGCTGAAGGTTTTGGGGGAGTTCTCCTCCGTGGTAGAATACTTAGCGCATCGTCTTGGATTCAGCGCTAGTGAAGCGAAGGCAATCATGGACAAGCATCCGCAGGTGCACACCGTGCGAGTGACCAAGGTAAGTGCCCATGGGTTGACACAAAAAAGGCAATAACTCTAACATGTCGGCTTTAGATCAAAGAGGTGCTGGACTACTTACTCGATGAGGCCCAGTTTACAAGGTTTGAGGTCGCTCAAGTTCCTCGAATTCTGTGCCATAGCCTGAAAACCACAAAGAAGCGCATGGAAGAACTAAAATCGCACGGTTGTCGACCCTCCTCCCTCGTAATTCTTTGTCGCAGCCGGAGGGAGTACGACAAGTTTCTGCAGCACTGGATAAGCCAAGAAAGAAATCCGCAAAGTGTATCGGAAGGATGATGTTGAATGAACTGATGTAAGAAAGTAAAAGTAAAGTAAAAAAGTTTATAACGTTTTTGAAAGTTAAGTTACTATTTGCAGACGTTTGGCACAACATTGAACCATAATAAATGCCAATATTGCAAACAACTCAAAGAACTACATATATTATTTAAACCCGTTCACTTAACCGATAAACGGCGATGTATCTTTATTGTAAATGGATGCGTGCTCTCCTTTTAATTACAAGGAAACCAACCAGGGAACCTACCGATTTTGATAGGATGTCCACTCGTCCTTCGGGCAGAAAACTAGGGGCCACTAGTAGCAGAAAGCACCTGATGAGCTTCTCGACTAGTTTGGACGATACTTTGGATTGCAGTACGTCCAAAGGAACAAGTCTTACGCCTCGGATAGCTTGTTCAGT
This sequence comes from Drosophila teissieri, assembly GCF_016746235.2. NCBI lineage: Eukaryota > Metazoa > Arthropoda > Insecta > Diptera > Drosophilidae > Drosophila > Drosophila teissieri. Next base: position 15,708,248 of record NC_053029.1, on the reverse strand, counting down.
TTGTTGTTATCTTTCAGCAGTTCTAAATTCAGAGCAGACCAAATTGCAAACTTTGTTAATTAGAAAATTCCAGCAATGGTATTGGTTCTGCATGCATTTTTACCCCTTAATGATAAAGTATACAAAAAGATAAAGAAAAAGGCAGCTAAATTATAAATGATGTCTATATTTAGCCAGTAAAGTGTGTTTAAAAAACATGATAGCCCCGGTTTTAAGTAAATAGCTTTAAAATAGCTTTTCTAAATTTAGTTTTAGCCGCTTTCATATTCTATCTCTAGATAGGTAAACTATGCATGCCTAAACCTTACTATTATTTGGCTTCGAATAGAATGCTGATACCTGAAGTGTATAAAAGACTTATTCTTTTGGAGGTATAGCCACTGCAATCCAAAGTATCATCCAAGCTGGTCAAGATGTTCATCGAAGCCTTCCTGTTGCTATTGGCGCTCAATTCCCTGTCAGCAGGACGAGTAAGCCGACCGGAAGGGCGCATTATAAACGGAGAAACCATTGGAATCGAACAGGCACCCTGGCAGGTGTCCTTATTACTTAAAGGACGCCATCAGTGCGGGGGCTCCATTTACAGCGCAGATATCATCATTACTGCGGCCCATTGCTTTTTTGATAAGTTTGGAGGACGACATAGTGATCAGAAATTTCAAGTTCGAGCAGGATCCGCCTTAAAAGACTCCAATGGAAATCTCGTCGAAATAGTCGCCATAAAAATCCATGAAAATTATGGCAGACCTTTTAACGACATCGCCATCGTGCGCTTAAGTAAGCCACTCGAGTTCACAAACAGAGTTATGCCCATTCCTTTGGCCAAGACGAACCCTTATCCTGGAACGACTGCCTTCATCTCTGGCTGGGGACTTTTTCTTAACGCAAACGATGTGAAGCTTTCATATCCCAAACATCTTCAAGGATTAACCGTTTACATTCAAAGGCTTGAGTATTGTGGATTATTTGCTCCATCGATTGTATGTGCAGGAACTTTTAGAAGGGCGACTTGTTATGGAGACTCTGGAGGAGCATTGGTGGTTAACAAAGAACTTGTGGGTGTTGTGGGCGGGAGCTTAGACCGCAATTGCACGTCTAGTACATACTACGCCAGTGTTCCGTATTTCCGTGAATGGATATTAACTACTGTTGCCTCAATTTAGTAACATGTTCAAGTAATGTCAGCGAAACCAAAACAATAAATATCCGCAAAAGCAACTAAAAATGTGTTCAATCTTTTAGGATATTATATCAAATATCTGTTTACGGGCTGTTACAATACATTTGCAGTTGATCCGATTTTTGCATAAAATGCTTATTTAAACAAATATATCCTATCTATCCGCTATCTGAGTAACGGGTATCTGATAGTCGAGCAAATGGTCGAGTCGACCATTGTTTTTTCATGGAAATGAATATTCTTGACGCATTGGTCAAATTTATTGCAGACAGCAACTGTTTACACATTGAAATATATTCTTATGACATTAATAATTAATTAAAACAGTTATAATTGATTTAAATATTTTTCTTAGCTAACATTTAAATACGACTTGTGCTCCACTTGAATACCATTGCGTAGTTGTACTTCAACAGAGAGTAGCAGTTTGATTTGTGACTGGCTTTAAAGCTAGAGAAGACATGGAGTAAGCGCCAACAGAGTCCAGCTTAAAAGTACAGATAAAGCTATAAATTTGAAAACCATCTCAGACATCATCTTCATTGACTCGCACCCTCGATAAGCTCGTTACACATTCAGCCTCAACAGAAGAACCAAACTAAAAGCTAAGAAAATCTTTGTGCTGGCTTAGAAATATCTTTGGTTGTGTAGACTTCGGATTAGATTGTACTCTTGATTTAGTCGCGTTGGGCTCGCCGTCGCTCCAATGCCACCTGCATGGACCAAATACTTAAGGGGCGCATATAGCCAATGGAGCGATAGCGCTTTTCCCCGTACAACGCTTCCGGGGTCTCGAAGTTCATGCCGATGCGCTGCGACAGGGTCTTGTACATTCCGCCGGCGGTCTGGAAGGCTTCCTCGAACATGCCCTCCTGTATCATGGTGGCAGCCAGAGCGTACACAACCCCCGGCCACACCTCCTCTGCCTGGATGCTGCTGTTGTCCACGTGACCCGGCTTGGTGGGTTCGCCGGCGTTGGCTATGAAGCCATTGGCCGCTCCGATATTTCCCTCATGAAAGCCCATCACATTGTTGTCGTAGATCCGCTTGAGGGCAGTGCGCACATTTTCCTTCGGGTAGATCTCGTAGTCGAAGCCGCAGGACTTCAGATACCAATGACCGCACAGCTGATCGGCCATGATCGTATCCCGGTGACTGTGCGATAGATCAAAGCGATAGTAGCTGCCGTTCCAGAGCTTCTCCTCCAGCGATCGCTTGCCCTTCTCCAGAATATCCTGATAGCGCAGGCAATCGTTCGGCTGGTCCAGAATCGTAGCCATGGCGGACATGGCTTGCAGAGCAGCCAGCCAGAGGCCGGAGCAGTAGGCACTTGGCCCGTCCATTACCCAGGAGTCGTAGGTCTGGTCTGGCATCTTCGTGTTCTCGATCAGACCGTCGTTGTCTCTATCGTACTCAATGGTCCGCTCCATGATGGCCTTGCACGGTGCGTACATGGCCTTCAAATAGCCAATGGCGTCCATAAGATACACCTTTCCATTCGTTTCGTTGATGTACATCGATGCAGATTTGCGGTTTTCTGTAAGAGCCAAAGATTATGTTTGAAGTTCACAGAAATTATGTCGAAAAATGTTGTTAACTTACGTTGCTTTTCATCGGCAGAATTCTTGCGCTTGTTGTCCTGGCTGTACAGCTCATACAGGCTCTCCTTATCAATGAACTCGATGGAGCTGAACTTGCTGGCATTATCCGCCTGGGCCTGGGCCAGTTCATTGAGGACATAGTAGTCCCGGTAGACCTGCAGCACAAACTTCGTATTGAGATCCTTCCAATCATTCACATCGTGAATGTTGTAGCAGTTGATCAGGGTGAAGGGCTCTGGATAATTCAGATATGTTTAGTCAGGAATATATTGTAAAGCGATGGTTTAACCTCACCCTCATCGGGATCCCCGAGATCGTGGGGCACACAATTCTTGACCTTGCGCGGCATCACCTTGCCATCGTAAAGCATTTTACGGGTATCGCTTAGCTCTGCGGCTATAGCATCCTTGAAGTCGTACTGCAGACTGACCTGAAGGTTGGGCCACAGGTGAGCCAGAGCCGGCGACGCATAGAAGTGGACATCGTAGGTGTTGTACATGCGGTACTCGTGGCCTTCTAGGTAACCGAAACGGCCATAGGCCAGCCGCGGATCATCATATGTCAGTTCCTTGCCCAGCGAAGATTCGCACTTCAACCAGATGGTGCCGCCATCCGAGATGAAGTAAAGTTGATTGAATATGGCGCACTTGTACCAGTCGGGAAGGCTCCTGTAAAGTGGAGGATTAAGATTGGTTCTTTTTGAGAGGACCAGATGCTAAACCTACTCATCATTGAGAATGGGCCTTTGCCAGGCATCGATCAGCCGCTCCCAGGTGGAATACTGCCTTAGTGCATACTCGCAGATCTTGGGACCCGAATCTCCGCTGGCATCGAAGTACTTGGTGTAGTAGCGCGTGTGGGTCTGCAGCTTCCTGGGGAACTGAATCTTTGGCATGTCCCAGGCCAGCACGAACTCCAGATCGTGGGACGCCATTGGCTTCAGAGCCACCTGGGCACAGACGGCGACGCCTATGTCTTTGGCTTTGGAAGAGGAAGGAAAACCCTTAATTATTGGCATCATTCTTCATGGAACTAGTAAGTATGGACCTACTTTTAAGTGCCTCTGAGGTGGGCTGCTCGCTAAGCTGGCCGTGCTCCTTGAGTTGGGCCCACAGCTGCTCCCCGTTGCCGGCGGGATCGAACTGGGGGCACCGCGTGATGCTGATCTCGGGAAGGACTCTGCATGCCAGGTTATAGCTGCAGGGCATCTCAGCGATCTTCTGCCGGATGGAGACTCCCTTAGCATTGCCCTCGCTGATTAGCTGCGACTCTGCTCCGCCCTCCGCATCCTGCTTCTTGTTGCCTGTGCCGTTCTTGAAACTGAACGTGATGGACACCTTGCGCTCCTGGTCGCAGACGTTCTCCACGCTCCATACGAAAACGGCGCAGGGCAGGCTGGACTCCCGGTACTCGTGAGGGATCACCGGCGATACCTGGCGACAGGTCAAGCGCACTCCATAGTGGGACAGATCGTACTCCGTCCAGGAGCGGGGATAGAGGCCCGTGTAGCTGCAGCGCGAGTCCTCGATGTTCGAGTGCCAGGCACTCAGCGGCTGCTTGGCGCGACTGCTGCAATTGGGCAGTTGACATTTAGTTCTTTCCCCATCCGGATCGGCATCCGGATCGCTGGTCTTGTCCCTGGTGCTGGATGGACATGGTGTGGGTGGTGGGTGGTGGGGGTGGGTGTGTGTGATTGCGATTGCGCGGGAGTGGCAAAGCAAGAAAGCAAAACCAAATCGGAACCAAAGTGCATACGAAAGCCGAGGTAAAACGTCCATCATACCATACCATATATACCACATCGTACCAAACCATTGATGCCGCGCCAGATAACCCAAAATAACCCGGAACCGGAGGTTTGCATGTTCGACATATCCATGTGGTGATTGTTGTCGATGTGTTTTTGTCGATAGGAGTTGCGTGTTTTATAATTCGGTTTGTGTGTGCATCAAGAATTAGAGAAAAATATTTAATTTTGAAGTTGTAATCTCCATTCGAAGCAGGTTTGGCTTCTCACAGATTGGTTTTTGGGTAGTTACAGAGAAACCGACACCTTTTCTAGAGGTGAGTGGGGGTTAGCGGCTGAAGTGGTCTAGGGTTATGGAAAGCTCACACACTTCGGTTAGAGGATTAATTACACACTACAAGTGGGTGTTGCGGAAAAGACCAGTTCAGTGATGGGATTCCTTTTGGTTGTAAGCAGAAGAGTCTGTTAAAGTTGTTTCGAGGGTTTTGGGTACGAAAAGATATTAAATTGCACGAAGAAGGGAATAGATAGAAATAGCTACATTTATACAGAACTAAAGCGTTAATAAAGGCAAATCATTTGAGAAAGAAAGCACTACATATCAACTGTGATTTCCACTTAAAACGCCATTACAGTGGGAAGGTGATTGAAGCCCTTATCGATAGCGATAAAAATGTCTTTGTCCATAATTGCATTAATTTTGGCATACGTATTTAAAATACAGCTAATGAAAACAAAGGCCTTCCATTATAATCGTTTCTTCAAAGTGACTCCTAAGTCATTTGAGCCAAACATTTGCGCAAGTACGGAAAGTTCATTGTTCTGCGTGTCAGTATAAACAATTCTAGGTTAAACTACATCAAAAATGTCTATGTTCATTGAAAGCAAAACATTTGAATGCAGTCGTCAAAGGGCATTTACTCGTATATAGGCATATTATTGGCAGAGTGAGGAAGTTATAGAGCTGAAATTAAATTCAAAACATGCAAGCGACACGAATCACGCATAACAAACGGAAAATTGAAGTGGAAAGTAAATGCAGGGGAAATCGGAAAACTGAAACTTTCTCAACGGCAATGTAGAAGGAATAGAATGAGAGTCAGATCGGTCGCAAGATGTATGCTCACCTGCACTTGGAGAGGAGGCTCTGAAAGATGGTGCATCCCTTGGGATCCTTGATGGTGACGATGAACTGGTTGGCCTGCACCACGTTGTACTCGTAGATGCCGGGGCGCATCTGGAAGCGGCAGAACTCGCCGGCATAGCCCCTTCCAATGGTGCCGCCGCCAATGCCTCCGATGGGCACTCCATAGATCTGCTTGCCGTTCTCCATGTAGTAGTAGTCCATGTACACCCGACGACCTTCACGCGACACTTTCCAGTAGTAGGCCGCATATCTGTGGAAAGCGGAATCAGAAGCACAGAGTGAGCCAATGAGAAATAAGATTTCGGTAGCTAATGTGCTCCCCATTTCCATTCCCATTCCCACTTCCAATCCCCTATCCTCAGTCCCAGTCCCAGTCCAATTGCGTGCCCTGACCCCGATGATGTCATGACTCTGAGGGCTTTCCCCCCTCCCAACAACCCCAAGTGCTCGGCACATTCGTAGTTCGTTTGTGGCAGTGGCAGCTTAACGTCCCCTTTCCCATCCCCTCCGGTTGCTGGGGGCCTCCTCTTTGAAGGTCAGCGGGTGTCGCGGGTTGCCAAAGTCAAGTGCATGGCTAGAAAGCTGTCGGCCATACGGAAATGCGTAACTGTCTGCCAGCCCAACGAACCTGACAATTTCAAGAGCCATGTGTAACTGGAAAATCGTTTCTTGATCAAAAGCATGAGCATCGATTAGAGATTGCACTTTTAGTGCTATAAATAATATATATATTAAATTTCATATATCAGATAATCAAATAAGAAGCTAAATACATTTATGGAATTTTTTAGTTAGCTGTATTATTATTTGATTAAACTGCTAGATCTTCTTGATGGTTTCATTGGTGTTATTTAACCCAAAATTCAAGTTACTTTGAAAAATTTAAAGTAGTTCTGTTTAAATATTATATTACTAATTGCTATCGCAGCCTGCCTTCTTATCAAATATTTACAAAAAACGTTGTACTTTTCAAAACGCTCCTTTGGCAAACATGGTACAAAGCCAAACAAAAATGGGCGCTCCCTCGTCAATCATTAAATATCTTAATTGCAGAAGGGTCGAAATGCGTCATTAAAGCAGTGTAACACATACATTTTTTATCGAATGCATAAATAATTCTGCTTAAGGTTAACTTTTTAATCATATTTCTTTAAAATAAATACAAATAAGTACTTGTTGCAAATGAAAGGTTCTGTGCAAGTGAAATTGGCCAACGGGAGCTGTGTTCAACAACCCCCATGATTGCCACAGAATAAGAGACGACTTTTTTGACACTCAAAGGGATTTGCGTTTGACGTCACGCAACAAGAAAAGCTTCGCACAGATGCGCTTCAATTTCAATTATCCAATTATTTTCAATTAAAAAGTTGCAATTTCATCTTGCAGATTATAAGGCTTTAAGTTCGCAATCACCGCTCGTTATCTACACTGGCACACATTCAAAGGGGTCAGAAAAAAAGCTGGACAAAAACGAAATTGTCTAATTTAAAGCTGGAAAATCACGGCCGCTGGAAAATTGTATATCGAGGAAATGGCTGCGATTCGATGGGCTAATTCTGTATTTTTCAACAAGCCATTTGACTTTTTAAAGTAAATATAAAAGCAATGGGGTTTTGTTTTTGCTATGTGATGCGGTGAAGCAAAGTTTCACTTTGAATATGAACCAAATCTCCAACAGGAAGAAATATAAGCGAAGCTCAAAGTTGAATCCTTAGCTGACATCTATAAATATCTTTTAAAAATATTTTAGACGCACTGAGTAAAAACCATTTAAAAAAGGAATTGATTACACGTTGCCTCCATCTTAAAAATGAATGCAAACACGTTATTAATTTGTTATCTGGCCCTGCAGCCAAAGTTACCCAAAGATCTATCGATACGAACAGGAAATTTAACTGATACAAAGGTTATAAGAACAGCTACAAATTGTACACAAAACAGATTCTGGTGGTTTACGGAGGAGACGCGATCTTCTCAGCATCGCCGGCACCGGAGATGACGTTGCCCGGAAGGGTCCTCAGTTTTGAGATGTTTCCCAAGATCGGAAAGGAAACGCCCTGGATATCCTCATCGCACAAGGCGGAGTAGAGCACCTGGGACACAAACTCGGCGCGTTGCAATAGGAAATGGTTCTGCGGACGCTTGGATGTCCTGGGTGCCACGAAGCGATAGCAGAGGAAACGCCTGCGCTCCTGATCCCTCTGCTTGGCCGCCTTGGCCGGGTCCTCATTGAGGCAACGCAGCATGTTCTCGATCGAGGAAGTGCCTAGGATGAGGGGCAGATCGCTCTCCTCCGGCGGCAACTCGCTGAATTCCACGGAGCGCGTGGTCTGGGGCCGCGTGCTGGATCCCTGGCGCTGCAGTGCTCCGGGATTGGCCTGGAAACTGGGCATCCTGGCAGACCGTTGCCGCTCGTCGCGTGAGAACAGTTCTGGAGCCAAGGTCAAGGATCGAGGATTTTGCGGCGCCTGGGTAAAAGCGGATGTGGGTCCGTAGACATGTATAGTCCGGGTGTTGTTGCCGCTGTTGGTCGCTGGTGGAGCTGAGTTCGCGGATCTGGTGCGGATGGCTCGACCGGATGGGGCTGCAAATGGCTGCAAGCCAGCCTCGTCATAGAAGCGCATCATCTCGATCAGCGAGGGATGTGTTACGATGGGTGCAGCGGCGGCATTTGGGCTGGGTGCCACACTCTGCTGCTGCTGCTGCTGTTGTTGTGGTTGCGATGTGGCACTGCCACTGACACCGAATGGAGCAGGAGCATCCACGTTTTCTTGAATCACATTCAAGCGGGATCTGGCCGCCATGCTGACCAAGTCGTTGTTCATATCCATTGGCGTGTTATTGGTGGAGTTATTTCTAGAAGCAGGCGCCGACGGCGGTCTGGAAGTCATCGGACCACTTCTGGTGGCTGGGCCAGCACTTCGGCGAGTCATACGGGAGTACCGATCCCTGACGAGAGACTGAAGCCGATCACGGCCGTCGGGAGAGCAGCGCCTCGTACGGGCTTCGCCATTCCTATCCACTCCCCTGCGATAGCTGCCATCCCGATTTAGGGGCTCCAGGTAGAGAGCCATGGAGTTCTCTGGGCGACGCATGAGTTCGTTGCGCGAGGTGGCGGCCACCGCAATGGAGGCCAACTGCTCACTCTCCAGGAAGAGCCGGGCCGCCTGCTGCTGCTCGAAGAGGCCGACCATGGTGGAGACCAGCAGTGGACTGGCATCTGGATGCAGCGCCGACACATGCTCCAGGAAGGTGGACTCGTTGAAGCCCCATCTCTTGCAGTACGGGCAGCGATAGCTCTGCGGCGGATAGTTGCTGATGTACTCGCCACCAAAGTAGAGTTCCACATCCGCCGGAATGAGAACGCACACCACCGGATGGTCAAACGGATGCGTGGCGGTGGTGAAGTCATTGTCGTAGCAGCTCTCGCACAGATCAAAGTCCTGGCAGCTCAGGCAGCGATAGCACCTGAAGGTGAAGGACTGCTTTCCGCATCCTTTGCACTCGATGCGCTCGTGGCGGTTCATCGTGGTTGATCGGCGTCAGCTTGGTGAGGATCGGATCACCAGGATCGGCGTTGACCTCTATTCTCTTCAAGGCAGCAAATCCACACAGCCTGCACCCAATAAAATACTTGAACTAACAACTGGAAAGGAATTCGAGCTGGCTGGCTCGACTGATTTTCAGAAGCCAACTAGAGGCATCAAATTGAGAAGGCTTATAAAGCAAAACATCTTGTTATTTTGCTATATTTTGAAACTACTTTTGATCTAGGTTCCCTTTAGTGGCTAAGATACAAATCAGTCTTTTAATTAAAAAGTAACTTGGTCGCCCAATTAAGGTTTTAACCGAACTCGGGTCGAATATTGTGTACTCACTTTTCTTTTTGGTGCTTGTGCAACAAACTTTCATGTTCCACACAATTTGTGAAATGGTTGGAGAAAAGTTTTCCGGGTCAGCGTGGGTCAAGCGAAGGCGCAGGGGAGGGAAAATGGGAAAGGGGGTGGCACGGAGAGGACAGGAATCAAATTGCTTGTGGCAAGTAACTAATGAAGTTAGCTGACGTAGTCCTGCACCTGGATAAATTGCTCCCTGAAACTAATGTACGACTTTTCCGTCGTCCTGGGAATTAGTTAACTTTGTTTGACCTAAGCCTTCAGTTTAGCTTGCTGGCTAACTTTACGACAGGTTAAATATGATATGGTAAGCTAGTAGCTTTATCATGTTACGATCTGTGAATCGAAAATAATTCCATTTGAGCTGTACTTTATACATCAGTAGATTTAGGCAGAAGCTTTCGTTAAAATTATCTTTAGAGTTTACTGTACACGTTCTATAAATATCAAATCTCCTGTGAACATTTCCAATCTGAAAACACAGAGCCAGCAGACCGAAAAAAACTAACGCAAGTACTGAAAGATGCATCAAAAATAAACAAACAGTGACAAGTTGAGAGGCACAAGCAAAAGGGAAAATGAAATGTGAAAAACGAAATGTTTTCCCCGGAGGGAATTCATTTTTATAAGACTCCCATCTTGCCACAAAATTCCAGTTGCGACAGGGGAAACAATAAGGAAAAGTGCTTCGCCTGGATGGGCGTATGATTTGAGTGCGCGATGAGAGTGGAATAAGAGCAAAATAAAACGAACTATGTTATTATCCATTTACGAATGCACATGTCTAGCACAAGTCCGGGGGCATTCACAGATTTTTTATTCCAAGTCTACTATCCTGGAGATGCTCTAAGGATATGTAGCCCCCTTATTTCGGGCTTCGCTCAAGGAGTATCAAGGAGCACATGGGGCACTCGCCTTGGAAGCTTGCCAAAAGGATTTGATGTGTGACAGACTATTGGATGGCTGCCCCAGGAAGGGGAGTTGGGTGTGGAGGTCTTCCTGACTGGCGCCGTTTTCTCTGCTGGCTTGAATCGAAATTGTGTGCAAACTAGTTGGCAATCAGAAGGGGGAAAATGGCCGGAACTGTGTCATCAAAGATACATTGAACTGGAACTTGGGACTCGAGGGGTAAGAAAGCCAAGGGAGAAGCCCAATGGACACACATTTTATTTTATAAAGTAATAATATTGTTGCAAACTAATAATTCATTAACTACACCCATTTATTCGATTTGCGAGGGTGCAATCACACTGATAAACTCAACATCGCTTTGAATTGACCTCGATGAAAACTCTCTGAGGCTGGAAAATCACTTAGTCAACCTTGATGTGGGTTTTCTAATCTCGACTAGCGGTGTATACTAGTTGTACAATACAAACTTTATTCAAGCTTTATAATCTGGAAACGTTTACGCAGCTGAAGCGACAAACAAAAGCATTTAACTTAGCATTGTATAAGTGCGAAATTTAATAGCTTGAGATAGGTTAGTTGTGTCTGCATGAATAATCATTTTAAGCGACGCAACGCACAATTTGTGCCACACAGTAAAGAATTCTGATAAGTTCGCATGGAAATGGCCTAAAAAAAAGGTTTACGTTAAAACTCTATCAGCACCATGACATAACATTTCTGCTGTGATAAGGCTTACTTTCAGCTATCGTTAGTAACCGCTAAAATATTTTATAACTCTTTTATGCTCGGTAGCCTTAGATTGGGGTAAATATGCACAGATATTGTGAAACGTCAAAAAATCAAAATTGATAATGAGAAACAATTTTTTCCGAATGTGTGACTCATAATCACTAACTAAATGGGACATCAATCTTATCATCAATTTTTCGTAGTTAAAACACATTAATTTTATATATTTATTATTTACAAGTTGCAGAATTACTTCAACAAGTTATGATCAATTGAGATGATTACTTTTATACACATGATTGATTTAGATTCCCCGTTTTTTGGACTTTAGTATTGTTACAAGTTATCACTAATAACCGAAAAAGGCAACTGTTCAATTGAACTGATAAGCGCTTATAATGGGATTTAATAAAAAAGATGTGTTAGCCCTATCAGCCAGACTTGGAAAAACTGTTGACCTGCCGGTACACGTCAGAAAAATTGCTTTACGAGTTAGTCATACTTTCGCTGGCCAAATATTCGTCTAAATTGAGAAATTGAAGCAGCAAGTGAATAAGTGAACGCCAAGTTCATTGCACTGTGAACATTTTGTAATATGGGTCATTTGGCAGGTCAGTAAATGCTGTGATTTCGGACAACTACAACCAGAAAGTGCGGGCTCAGCTCGACTTCTGCCAAAGGAACGTCAGTCAGCGGCAACTGGGAACTCCAGTTCCATGGAAAACGAACTATTGTACGAGTGAGTTTGAGTCCTTTCGCTTGTAGCTCCGAAAATGTGGCCAGGACACGCAAACAGGACGCCCGACGTGGCGCCAATGCGGGCAGACAGGATTGGGGCAGGGTGGTGGATACAATGGAAACACTGTGGCGCCGGGAATTGCGGGTTTTTTGGCTTTGCGGAGACAGAAAGAAGGAATCCACATAGAGCAGGCATTCTGGCACTATGTTTATCTGGTTTAAGGGGCTACTAAAAGTACTGAGTGTAATTAATTAAGGAAGATTGGAGAAATGCGGTTTTTTGTATCATCTTAGTATAGATGTTTATGTAGTTTCATATTAAAAGAATACATTTCTTGCAGTGATACTGATTACATATGCTTATCAGCTCAATTAACTTTACATTGATTATCAATTAGTACACCTTTTAAAGTTCTGTTACCAGCGGTCGTCTAAGCTGCTTTCCCCCACATCCTGCACCAAATCCTTGCGTTTTCATGTCCTTCGAGCCTTGGAGCTAGCGTTTTTAATGTCATTTAGTTGGCAACGGGCACCACAAAAGAATTCAATTTATGAGTTGCGCCTACTGGGGTGTGTCGGTGTGTGAGTGTGTGTCGGAGTGTGTGTGTGTGTTAGCCAGGACCTGTCGCTATATTTGGCACGCACAGAGATATAGAAAGCGATGGAGGGGGCAGGGGCTGAAGGGACAGGCTCGATGTCGTTCCTGTTGAGGTATTATTAGGCCCAGATATTGATTTCCCATTATTGTGCCTTAATTAATTATGGATATGGTGACCGTGCCCCAGCATCATATAGCAAATACACTGGAAATGTAATATCTAGCTATATTAATTGCATTTTTACCTTTATCTCCTACTAAGTTGCCCTGCTAATTGGTTGAAGAGTACAAACTTTATTTTAATGTTAATGTAATATTATGTTAAATGTTAAACCCCCAGCTATTTTATATGAAACCATAACTGCTATAGCTTTAAGAACTGCAGACTGCAAGTCTAGTTTTCCCGTAAAGATAACCAGTAAATGGTTTTGATAACTCCCCGTAAATGTCAAAAGCCACTCTTTGTTTGACTTGGAACTTGATGAAGTCTGGGGGGGATTTTTATGTGCACCGCTGGCACAGAAACTTTCCGAAATGGGGGAACCCTTGGGTCGTTGGTCTATATTTGTCTGTAGTTCCCGTTGGGGATATCTTTATCTAACCTGCAGACGAGGGGCACCATGGGCAGCGTCTGCCTGATGGAGGCCCGCACATTCTGGATCCTCTTTTCCGGCCACACATGGTCGAACTTCAGTTTGAGGCCGTACTTCGGCACCGCCGTGATCTCGCTGGGCTCCTCCAGCTGCAGCTTCATCTTCTCCTGGAAGACGGCACTCGCGGACTCGGCGATTCCCACCGCGTTTCCATTGGCGTTTCCATTGCTCAGCGGCTTGGTTTCCACTCCTAGAGGTTCCGCCATTTCGAGGTCTCGAATTCGATGATCGCGTGTTCGGTTCGGAATCTATGCTATATTATCCGCTTACTTTTTAATTCATATTCCGCCTATATCTGATTTATTTCGAGAGCAGCACGAACGCGCGACCGGAGCAGCCGAAAAAACAACAACATCTGAGCCTATCGGTATGACCGACTGGCTTCACCACTAAAATGCCAAACGATTAAAAGGGGGGCAGCGCCAATCGATAACGTGGGGAAAAAGACACTATGGCGCCTAGTTTAAATTGGTGGTGGGTTTTTCAAAATCAGGATATAAGTCTACAATTATATTTTAATGTTTAAAAAACAAGTTACGTAAAAGCAGAATGACAAATATCTGAAATAACTTTGCTGCCTTGCTATACTTGTAAGTCGAAAATTTATTCAAGCTTCAGTATGTTGAGCCTTTAGTTTAAAATCTTCTATACTACTTCAATTCGGTGCAAAAGGGGTCTAATCTAAAGACCTAATGTACTTGGGACAGACACACTTGTTCCTCTTCGATTTGGGCTTGCTCGGTGGAGTTGGCTCCTCGGGGGGATCGGTGACAATCTCATCGGGATACGTCTTCTCGTTGCACTTGGATGTCATGAACTGGAAGAACTCGATGTTGCGCACATGCGAGTTGAACTGGTCCTTGAACTGGAAGTAGTTCGGATACACCTTGTGCTTCAGCATGGCCATGTAAAGGCTATAACGCTGTTGTTCTATAAACGTGCGCCGCCGTTTCTCTTCATGGCGATTCTTCCAACTGCGCTTGCTTATCTCCTGCTGAACCAAGTGCCGCAGTCGCGGATAAAGGTGGAACAGAATAGCTCTGAAAAATTATGGTTGAAAACCCATATATCTACAAGGAACTTGTATACAACTCACTCATTGAAGCGGTGGCGCTGCTTTCGAAACTTAATCGAATCAAATTCAGACACGAACTGGTGTATCCGATCCGTGTTGGCCAGTTGTGCAGGAATCTCCACATAAATTCTACGGGAATAAGCGTGAATAAATATGGTCAGATGTGTTTAGAAAGCTTTGTAATACCTGGAATTCAGAACCATTGGAAACTCGGGTTTCGGTGGCTCCTTGCGAGTTTGGAAGCGCGGAAACTTCTTCATATCCCTGTCGAACCAGTCGTACCGGTTCTTCATTTGGCTATTTACAGAAGTCAGCTCGTTCACATCGATGAAGTAGTTGCCAGCGCAGAAGTTATATTTTCCGAGAGGCGGCACCGACTTACGCAACTCAAATCCTATAATACACATGTATTATATTATATAAGAGTGTTATCTGAGTTATAGGCTACCTTTTCTTTGGCAGGATCTGTTCTGAGTTTCCAGGAAGTACAGGGTGCGCCTCTTGGGACAGAAACAGTTAATAAAACTGGTTAGTTCGTCCACCCATTTCCGAAAAGTGGTCAATAGGCTTTCGGCAAAGTTCACTTTTAGCTCAATATCGTCACTTGCATTATAAAGAGCGTACAAAGAGCAAGTATAATAATTAAAACAATTAATAAAACAAGACAGAACGCTGTAGTCGAGTTCCCCGACTATCTGATACCCGTTACTCAGCTAGTGAAAGTGGACTTTAGAGTGGGCGTGGCAAAAAGTTTTTTTCAAAAGTGTGGATGTGGCGGTTTTGGGCGGTTTGTGGGCGTGGCAACATGAATCAACAAACCTGCGCTGCTTCTATGTCTCTGGAGTCTGTATGCTGAATCTCAACTTTCTAGCTTTTGTAGTTCCTGAGATCTCGACGTTCATACGGACGGACAGACAGACGGACAGACGGACATGGCCATATCGACTCGGCTATTGCTCGTGATCAAGAATATACTTTATATGGTCGGAAACGCTTCCTTCTGCCTGTTACATACCTTCCAACGAATCTAGTATACCCTTTTACTCTACGAGTAACGGGTATAATAAATGTAATTCACTTACCGCACTTGCAAGTCACACTTGGCGTTCTCGTCACATCCAAACTTGCGCAGCTGAGTCTGTATGGTGACCCGATCCCCAAATAAAACCAATGTCAGGTTGCTGCACTCGACCTCCACGCAGGCGACTTCGATGTTTAAGTCTTCCGCCGATTGGTCCTCGCTGGTGGGTGTTTCTTCAGAGGATAGATCTGGTCCCGGACTTTTAGTTGAAGGGCGAACTTCAGCTTTTGTCCACTCATCCGGATCGGCCTTGGATGAGGGAACTTCAACGGGCTCAAAATACTGCACATCTGGTGTCAGGGGAGTTCTAAAGACACGGACTTTCAGATTGTCGCAGGTGAAGATCGAGGTGTCCAAGTTTAGATCCACTTGTGTGATGTGGCTGAACGTGAAGTGGATAGCGGCATAGACTTTGTGGGTAATGAGGTAACTGTTTGGAACGAAGGTTATGTAGCTCTTTTCTAGGTTGATCTCTCCCTCCTCCTCGTCCGGCAGGACATCGCTCTTGGAGAAGATATCTTTGCTTCTTATGCTGCTTCCTTGGGAAACTGCACCCTGTGAAATACTTAAGCTGACATCCTTGAATGGCAAACCTTCCGGATCATTGATAAAAATGGTCTCCTGCTAATAAATCAATAGTTTAGGTGATTTCAGTGCCAGGAGAGGTTGGGGAAGAATAAAATGGACTTGGGTAATGGATAAAAACTGTAGACATGGAGGATATACCATACCTTTCGGAATATGCCGCTCATCCCAGTTTCTACATTAGCATGTGAGCTGCTCGAACTGATTTCCATGTCGAATTCGTCGACATCCGTGCCGGGATCCCAGCCCTCGGTGGTTCCGGAAGTGATGACGGTGCCGTCGTTGTGGTAGCACCGCAGCTCTCCCAGCGCCCAGACCAACTTGACACCATCGTCGCGCATCGAATACGCCTCGTTGGCGTAATAGTCATGCCACTCGGTGTTCCGGAAGGGTTTCCCGCACCAGATCTTGCCATCGTGTTGCACATGGACCACGCTACCCAGCGACGTGGTCAGCTTGAGGTGGCGATAGCTCAGCTTGTAGAGGGCCATGATGAAATTGAGATAGGTTAACTCGAACTTGATGCTCTCGAACAGAGCTGCAGCCTGTTGGATCTTAAGCAGCTGGCTCTTTCGCTTTCCCCCGATGGACTTTTTGGAGTTCTGACTCTTCTTGGAGTCGACACTGAACATCGATGGACGTATGATGGAGTCCAACCCACCCACACTGCGAGTGGTGGAGTTCTTCTTGATCGACTCCTCGCAGCTCCTCTGCCTTTTCTGGGTTTTGGGGAGGGGCTGGTAAGTGGAGTAGGTGGACTGCGTGGAGCAGGCGTTTATAAACTCCGAGTTGAGGTCCTCCTCCTCCTCGTTGTCGGCCTCCGTGAAGCTGAACAGATGGTACACCTCACCATTATACCGCATAATCACAATGGTATCCGTGCTCTGGTAAAATACGATTACACAACCGTAAGGTGTGCACACGCGCCGACTCTCGTCCAGCTCGTTCTCCTGGGTTTGGAACAGTATTAGGTATCTCCAAGACCTGTCCAACTTATAACCACCTTACCTGATATTGCCACACGTGCTCCGTGTGGGTGTCGTGGCAGTAGGTGCTCAGGCCATTGGGAAAGTTGAGGACTGCCTTGGCACACTCGGTCTGCGTGGCCAACACCCGCAGGCTTATGCCGTTCTTTGAAACGATCCGCACACTGGAATCGGAGGCAGTGACTCCCAGCGGTTCGTCGGCACTCCGGAAATGTACCTCCTGGCCACCAATCTCGAGGGCAAGACACTTGTTCATCTGGCGAAAGTTCCACCTCTCCTCGTACAGCACAACTCTTCCCTCTTCAAAGAAGTACTTCGAGGTCTTGGACTTGATGGTTTGCCGGGTGTCATCCAGATTATACCCCTCCAGCAAGGGATGGTTCCGCCCGAGTCCCACAAAAAACCCGTGCTTGGAGTCGATAGTGGAGTCCTTTGGCTGCAAAATGGAAGCCGCCGTAGCACGCGCCTGAGACTGTCTCGCGATTCTACTGGACAATACGCCTTCTTGAGCTACTGATACCTTTCGGCTGGCAGCCTTCGATTCCTCCTGATCCTTTCTTTCTTTTTCCCTTTTCTTGGCCAGCTGGTCCTTGATCGATCTGCGCCGGACAAACACTTTGGGGTCGATGGATACACCATCGTTCTCCTCGTTGCACCTGACTATGAAGGGATCTTGGCCCAAGACATTCTCAGCGCTCTCAGTCCTTCGTGACAAATAACCTTCAGTCACCTCGTTGAACTTCTGTGGGGTGACCAAGTCTTTCAGAAAATCTACAAATTGAGAATGATGTATTAACTCTTCATATAATCCACTATCTTATACTTACTCTCCATTTCGTACAGTGTGAAATCCCTGAAGCAGAGGCGCGTTGGGATCACCGTTTGATTTTCCTGCTCGAAAACCTCGTTCAGTGCCCGCCGGAAGGTGTAGAGATGGACATTGGGCTGCACCTCTTCCAGGCTGAAGTCGTCGTAGTCCTTGACCAGCTCGATTATGCGTTGCATCACCGAGTCATTCGTGAGATAGAGCTCGGCAAACTTGGGCAGGTAGATCGGTTCCACGTCGCCATTGTAGGGCTGGCAGGTCAGCGAGTTATTGATATAGCCGGATGTGAAGTATCGTCGCAAAAGATTGTACTCCAGACAGCCGTGGTAGACGTTGCTCATCAGGGACTGATCCATGTACGATATCAGGTTGGACATCAATCCATTGGCCTCCTCCACAAAAATGCGGTCGTTCTTGTGCAGCTTTATGATGCTCTTAAACGAGTTGGCGTACACCTTAACCTTGTCCAGCACTCGGGTTTGAACCGATGGCGTGGGATTTGCAAGCAGCAGTACGTCCGTTTCGGTCATCAGATCCTTGGGACTGCCAAACGTGCTCATCAGCGACTCCAGATATAGGTAAACGGTGCCACTGTCATCCCGGGAAGCCGGCATCTGGGTCTTGAGATAGTGGCCCTGAATGCTGAGCGACTCAACAATGTGGAATGCTTCCACCAACGACATCGAGGGATCCATTTTCACATTTGTCTCCTTGTACGGCTCCACGTAGTAGGATCGGTACCACTCCCGCAGGGTTTCCACGTCGTACATGTACCAACTCAGCTGATCGAAGATGTCGCACGTGAATTTCGCTGCCATACAAGCGGACATCTGGGGAAGCTGCTGCTGAAAGATGCCGACCGGTTTCGTGGGATTCCTCTTTCGCAGCGAGTGGATGTCCTTTTGGATATCGGCCAACGCTTCCTGGAGCCTCTGTTCCCGTCGAGGTCGCGGCACTAAGAGATCGTAGGCACTCTCCTCCGGCATAAAGTGAATAATAGCACGCAGTGGTTGTTCGTAGTCCAGGAGCATCTTGTAGAAATCGTTATCCATGTGCCCCACGATCAGGATCAGCATTTTCGTGAACGTCGGATTGTCGCGAATGTACTGAAAGTCAGAATGGTGCTAAGCTATGCCCTCAATATATTGATGAATCTTACTTCCCGCTTGGACACCGGCACTCCCTTGCCGACTTTGTGGTGCTCCTTGGCCGTAACGGACGAGCACTTGATCTTCTCCAGACGCACCTTGTCGCTGGACGTCTTGCCCGTCTTGGATCTGGCTGTATTCAGGTCGCGTTTGGTATCCGGCGCACCCTTTTTCTTGGTTGCCAATAGGCTCTTGAGCTGGGCAGGGATATTTCGTTTCCAGTAGGCGTACAGGTCGAAATTCGCCTCGGACTCAATCTGCTTCGTTATTCTGTCAAACTCTTCCACACAGTTCTGAATGCACTGCAGGACAATGGCCAATGGATCTAAGGACTTAGTGTCCAGAGATCCTGGAAACCAGCATTTTGAAAACCTTCCCCGAACAGTTGTATGCAATACAACTCACCAGCTTTCTTGACCCTCGACTTCCGCTGGAACTGATAAGTGGCTTCCTCAACTTCCTTATCGAAGTCGATGACGAACAAGGCCCGTCGAGAGCCGCTTTGGATCCGCTTAACGAACTCATCCCGCACCGCACTCAACCCATTATCATAGAAGTTGACGCAGTAGATATAGGGGCCAATGAGATCACTAGGTATGGATCTTCGAGTCCTGCGGCTGCCCCGCGTGGATCTGTTAATACTCATCGTGTGGGTTAAAAAATATGTAAGTAATGGCTGAATGGGGAGTTTTCGAACTTATGATCCAGCTGGTGAAAGCTAACTCCCAGAATAAATTCCAAACTACAATCGAAATACAGAATCGCGAAGTATTCGGTTCATAAGTTGGCAAAGTAAATATAAATGAAATACTTTTTTCCATGGGATTCATTTAAGTAATAGGTTTTTATTATGTTTATTAGGCTGGAAATATTACATAAATATTGCATAGGTGCTACATTAAATACAAACTAAATGGCAGTTCTATGTACAAATGAAAATAATGAAAGTTATAGCTACTTAAGCAAATTTCGTTGCGCACTGTACAAACTGGAGATTCGATAAACACAATTTTTGATAAGTCGTATGCCAAATGATATACAAACCTAAAGCCTCTTTAAA
Source organism: Drosophila teissieri (assembly GCF_016746235.2). Taxonomy (NCBI): domain Eukaryota; kingdom Metazoa; phylum Arthropoda; class Insecta; order Diptera; family Drosophilidae; genus Drosophila; species Drosophila teissieri. The sequence goes on along the minus strand of NC_053029.1, from coordinate 15,688,286 downwards.
ACATAAAATAAATAATGGAAAAAAATAATATAAACTATAAATAGGAAAATAAGTTATGAATCAGATTGCAAAGTGCAAAATGCAGTCACTGGCAATAAAAGTTGTACGTAATTATATAAACATTCAAAGCTAATCCTAGAGTAACCTAGCTTATATGGCAGTGAAGGGCTATAAATAGGTGGCTCTAAACTCGTTATTGATCACAATACATTTGGAAAAAGTTTTGGTGTGGCGTCAACAGGAACCAGGAGCGCCCGGAAAGCTGTCCGGAACTCGGACACCGATCTTCAGCTCTCATCGCTGGACACGAGGCACTCGCTGAGCAGCACGTTCCGCAGGTCCTCCATCTCGATCCAGTCGCGTCTCTCGTTCCGAATGGACACGTGCCGGATGCAGCCCTTGAAGTTCTCCCGCGCCATCAGTGACCCGCTGGGAGCATTCTCTGCAGGGAAAAAGTTGGTAAAGGTTGCTTTATATAATAGTGATATAATATTGTTGACCTACCTGGCAGACCGCCTATGTAAAGTGGGGAGCGGGTTTGCACTTTTCCGGCGTTACCCTGATTTCCCACACTGATCACGGCTGGCAGTTGGTCGATGCGCAGGACCATCTGCTCGCCGTCGTAGAGGGCTGAAATATTATGCCACTTGTTGTCACACAGGGCATATTTGGTGGGCAGTGATGACTCCACACGCAGGGGCACTCCATTTCCAGGATCGCAGGAGAATATTATCTGCATGAGAGTATTTAGTTGAAATTTAGCTTTGAAAAGTAAGTCGAGTTTAGCTTACGTTGCCATTATGCAGCTCTAGGGAAAGCGCTGGGAATCCATTTGGATCAGAGACACTCAGCAGGATGCCCGATAGCTCCGAGGTCCGGAATTCCGTTTCCAGATCGAGGTACTTGCCCACATTAAAGTTTTTCTCTGCGGCAGGAGAACCAAGGTTAGTTGAATATCAAAACAGACCTAGTGCGAACTCACTGTAAATGGCATAGGCATCGCCGGGGAAGTAGCTGCCTCTCTCCACCGTGGGAAAGCACTGGCCCACGTTCGAGTGTTTGCCGGGTCGGGCCAGATCCTGGGTGTTGTTGTTGATGCTCACCCGGCGCAGGCAACCCTTGAATGGCTCCAGACGGACGTACAGATCGGAGGAGACCTTGACGGGAGACTGGGGCAGTCCACCCACCAGGAGCAACTGAGAGGCGCCGATCTTCTTGGGCAGCTTCATCTGGGCGGAGGTTTTCTGATCCGTACGTCCTATTTCCACGGACATGGTGACCTTGCGATCGTGGCAGCTGATCGTCACCCGGTGCCACTCGCCATCGTTCAACTTGGCGGTCAACTGGAGCTCCTCGCGCCGACGTCCTCGCACCACCAGGACCAGCTGCCCGTCCTTGAGGACGAGGGCCACATAGTGCTTGGGTTTCTCCTTGCTTCCCGGCGACAGGTAGAGCATTCCATTGGGGTAAAAGGAGCGGAAGTCGAAGCTCAGATGGAAGTTGCGCTGCCAGAAGTGGCGCTCCGGTAGCTTCAGCTGGGAATAGCTATAGATATCGTCTCCGAACTTGAATGCATTCGGCTCGTAGGAATAGCTGCCGATCTGCAAGAGAGCAACCAGATTATGACCAGGACTATCGTACCTTTTCTTGGAACTCAACTCACCCCGACGACTTTGTGTTAGTTTCTGAGCTTTTGCGTAGCGATCTCAGCGATTTGAATTAGAAAATAAAAACTTTGCCATGATATCGTATTGGTTTTTGTTATAAAAATGTTTTTTATTTAGGTAAATGTGATAACAATTAAATGTCCATGTTGCTGTAGGCAAATGTTAATTGTATGATACATTCATGAAGCAAAAACGTACACAAAGCGTTGATGAGTGATGTGTATGATATATGAGTATGGTGAATCTTACAGGCTATTTTGAGCGTTGAAGCTTATGAAATAGTAATAAGAGTCGCATGAAATATGTACAGAATTGCAAGAGTGTTTATAAAAGTAATTAATAACTAAGAAGATCCCTCTCATTAGGTTTCGGTTATCTGAGGACCAAGATGCGCTAGCTTAAAGCTAAATCAGTCTGCCCATGAGAGTGAAATATGCTCAAACGCACTTCATTTGGCAATGTTCTCATGGGCCCACTTTCCCAATGCCTTTTATGCAAGAACTGAGGTTATATCTTTGATGATGGTTGGTTATATTAATCCACATGTAGACCACATAGAGTAGCTTGTTTGGTTAGCTTTTGATTTTTGTTTTTTGTTTTGTTTTAGGCGAAATTAGTATACAAATGATCTTTCTTAAGGCGCAGCGCTTGAAGCGTTTAGCGTAACCGCTTTTGACATAATTGCTTAGCAACTAAAATCCTATAAAAACAAAGAGAAACGTATGATTTTAACAGAGTTAGGTAGCCACATATGTACATGCAGAAAATGGACAGTACCCATTGAAATCTTCAACCCCCTCCAAACCAATCCCAGAAAATACGAGGAACTTTAGCCACTTACCCGCTTGCAGCCCTCGGGCGAGGCTGTAAAACTCTTTCCAATCATGGGTTCGGTTTTCAGCAGGACATCGTACAGTCCTCCTTTGAGACTGCCCATCAGTGGACCGTTTCGCCCGATCTGGACGTTGGCAAAGGTCAGGGCATCGTTGAAGTTAATGGTCCGGTTGTTGAACACCACATCCCGAATGGCTCCTTCCAGGTTTACAAAAGTCGGCGCCAATGGCGTATAACTCTCGTGCGGTGGAGCTCCACCGATGTACAGGCCACCTGCATCCCTCGGCAGGCTGACGACTGTGGGATTGCCGTTAAGGTTGCGGATCTCTTGCAGCTCATCGTCCACCATCAGCTCTAGTTTGCGACCGGTCTTGATCAAATGCACCACGTGAAACTCGCCATCGTTCATTTGACTGGAGTTCGAGGACATCTTGATGAAGCTGCGACCAGAGTTGACCCAAACATGCAATTGGCCATCCACCAGGCTGATGGAGAAGTTGCCCTTGATGTCCTTGGCATCGTAGTCGCCCAGGATCTCAGGCGGATAGGCGGCGAGGAGCAGCAGACAATCGGGCTGCAGGGTGCGGAACACCAATGCGGTATTGGAGCGCTTTCGGAGTGACTGCGAGGGCAGCTCCAAGTAGCCATTGCCGGAGAAACCAGCCCTGTGAAGGATTTAGTTGTAAGAAAATGATTCTCTTGAAAGATAGTTTCGATACATACTTGGTAATCATGTCCTTGCAGGAAGGCTCCACACCGTAGTAGCTAGAGCTCTCCAGAGGATCGTAGGTCTCGCCATTCACCTGCACGTCCTTCATACATCCCAGGAAGGGATTATCAGCTCCAGGCGCCTTGGAGGTTCCCGAAGTGAAACCTATTGTGGCAATTCAGGTTAAGTCCTAAATCATTATATTCATCAATAAGTTCCTTACCTGGTGGCACACCGCCAAGATAGTACACAGCCTTGGAAAGATCCGGTAGCAAGTGAATGTTTACGGGTAGTGTGGGTGCTCCGGAAATGGGGCGATCGTTGTTTACTCGGAGCATTCCATTTTCAGTGCTTCTTTTGGCAGAGAACTCCCGCGCAGCCTCGATCTTGATCCACTGGCCCACATTGTACTTCTTGGTGGTGTTGATCTCCAGCTTGGACTCGTCGCCATAGTCGATGCGGAACATGATCCTGCCCCGGCTCAAAGTCACCGACACCGAGCGGTTCTACAATATAAATTTGTAATTGTGTCGTTAAAAAGGAGATTTAATCTTAATTTTACTTACGTTCTTGTCATCAACCGCTAAGAAGAGCAAGGCATTCTCGTCCAGAGTGCGGAAAGTCATCTGCACGGAGAACAGGTTTTTGCGAGTGGGTCGCGGCCGGGTCTTCATCAGCTGGGCATAGCCTAATCCATTGAAGTGGCGAGCGGTGGACGAGGCCGAGGACTCCTTGGCGCCAACCATTGATCCGCCGCAGCTGCCCTCGCTGGTCACGAAGTTCCACAGACCCAGCGGCTTGTTGTCCACCTCCACCTGGTGCACCACCACATTGAGTCCCGGTGTGAACTGCAAATCCTTTGATGCAAAGCCGCCCAGCGAAATGCGATCGCTTCGCGACTGATAGAAACGTGTGTGCTCCGTATCCGTGGATCCGGTTATGGTAACCGGATTGGGCGGAGTCAGCTCCCCATAGTTGTTCATCCGACGCACTACCAGACTGCCAAGATTGAGTGTTCTATTGGCCTCCACATGGTACCAGGCATCGTCGTACTTGGGGTCACGAGTCTGCACCACCATGGGATGCGTTACGGTGGCGGTGGTGCCTCCAAGGTTCCAAACCAGGCGCACACGACGTTTGTAAAGCTCCAGGGTGATGTGGCGTCCCTCGCTGCTGGCCAGATGAATCAGCGGCGAGCTCTCGAGGTGATTGGATAGGGCAAAGCTCATGCGAAGCTTGTTCGAGGTACTCAGGCCGTACGAGGCTGGCAGATAGGAGCGAATGCACTTGGGACCCAGCGATTCCAAGGAGACATCGATCTGAAACATGTATTTTTTATTAAAACAATTTCAATATATAAAGTATGATCTACTTACCGCTTCCGCTGCATGTCTGGCCTTGGCAATCTGATCCCGGAGCTGCTGCAGCTGCTGGGCCATGCTGTTGTTCCACACCTCGAACACCTGTTGCTCCTTCTCGGCCTGCTGCTCCAGGTAACTCAGGGAGACATTGGCCAGCCGCAAGTTTGTCTGGGTGAGGGATATGTTCTCCTGGGCCATTCCCAGTTTGATTTCCCAGTCGGGCTCCAAATTGGAAAACGACTGCCGCATGTTCTGGATGGACTTCTGCATATCCTTGGCCAGTCGCAGCTCGGCACGCATTTGTTCCCCCGTTCTATCAGCCAGTTCCAGACTCTCCTTCGCTTGACGACGGGCTGAGCCCTCCGAAAGACCCTGCAGTTGTCCGGAAATGTTGTTTGTGCGCAGTCCGGAGTCGTAAATCGTCGCCTTGATGCCCTCCACCTGCTGCTCCTGGCGATGCAGTTTGTCCTTCAGCACATTGGACTTGTGCATCTGCTTGAGGGCTTCCTGCTGGAGTTGCTTTGATCTGTGCAGCGAGTGCTTGGCCCGCTCGATCATGGAGCTGCCGTCACTGGGGTAGAGCGTCCGCTGCGCCTCGTACACCCGTTCCTTGGCCAGGACTGAAGCCAGCCGAGCATCGTTGATGGCCTTGGTGATATTGCTGTGGGCAGAGCTGGCCAGCATGGCTATGCGGGCTCCATTCCTGGTCGGTTGAAACTGGCGGGCGTAGTCATTGGATCGCGCCAGCAGGTGACTGGCGTGTCTCTCCGCCTTGGGAAGCCAGTGCTTGCGCACCTCCCGCTGCTGCTCAGACTTCACGCCCAACGTGGTATTCAGTAGCACACGGTAGCCATCCAATTGGTTGAGATGCCCATTGAGCAATATCTGCCGCTGCACTGTCAGCCTCAGCAAGCCCTCGCCCTGCTCCAGGTAGCCCGGATCGAGGTGGTCGGAAATGCGCTGGTTGAGGTCATTCAGTTCCTGGTGCGATTCCCCCACATGGAAGCTCAAGTTGCGTACATGTTCCAGCACGTCCTCCGCTTCGCTCTCCACCTCCTGGACGCGATCCAACTGCAGCCGCATGTCCACCACCCGATGGTTGGTCTGGTTCAAGTCCCGCCAGAGCATCTCCAGGCGGCCACTCTCGTCGAAGGACGCATCCGATGCGTTTCCCATGGCGTAGAAGTGCTTCCATGCACAGTCGCTGGTGCTGCGGATGCCCTGAACCATTTGGTCGTGCTCCCGGATGGCCTGCAGGTAGAAACGGGCCTGCTTCAGAGCCGTGGGCAGGCTTAGGTAATGGGCACTCTTTCCATAGCCATGTAAGTCGGAAAGGGTTTGAAGAATCTCCGAGCGGAGTAAGCCGACACTGTGCTGCTGGACCACAGCATCCTCCCGCATCGATTTGAGGGCAAACTCCCGTTTTCCAATGGTGGCCACTGCTTTGCGGGACTGGAACTTCAAATTTTCGGCGTGGGCCTCCAGCTTCAGGATGTCAGCAGAGTCGTAATCCCGTAGACGCCGTTTGGTCTGGCTAAAGTCCCAGTGGCGCGCATTCCATTCGCCATAGGCGCTCTCGTACTCTGACAATTTGCGATATGGCGCCGGAATGCCCGTCAAATCCATGTTGTGCATTCCACGGCGAAGCTTGTGGCCCACCAGCTCCACGTAATCCAGGAGCAGCAGAGTGCAGTTGTCGCAGACTATCAAGGATACATAAACATTATTGAATGCATAGGAATATATAGAAACTTTAACTTACTTCTGCATCCGTTGTCCACTAGATGATGGCGTTCCGCCTGACACTTGTCGCACTTAAGTCCGGTGACTCCTTCGCGACAGTAGCATCTACCAGTCTCTATGTCGCAGCCTTCGGTGCGGATTCCATCCGGATGGCAGTTACACGGCTGGCAAGTAGTGTTGGGATGTCTCATGGGATCTCCGAAGTATCCGGCTTGGCACCGCTCACACAATCGTCCCGTGTAACCCGGCTTGCAGACACAGCTGACTTCGCCGTCCCAGACATTGCAGCCTCGGGCGAAGTTCCTATTGGTCTTCGGGCACGGACAGGCCTGACATCCGTGCGGAGAGTTGGGATCACCGTAGAATCCCTCAGCACATTGATGGCAGTGATCCCCTCCAGTGTTAGCTCGGCAGTTCTACGGAATGTCGAATTTAGATGGAATTTTATTAAAGTTGAGAGTTTCATTTACCTGACAGACTCCAGTTTCCCGGTCGCAATCGCTGCTACGCCCATTGCAATGACAGGGAGCTGCTCTTCCTATCAGATCCTCAATGAATACACTCTCCACCACGGTGGTATTACGCCAGCGGTAGAAGGATCTGCCCGGATCCTGGCACGAAAGTCCATCAAAGCGCTTGGGACACCTACATCGCTCGACTCCCTTGGCTATTAGATTGGTGGAGCCCTTGATATAGATGGCCGCATCCATGTGTACGTTCTGCAGGCTATAAAGCAATACAAAAAAAAGGATTTAGTGCTGGAACTAATCTGATTTATTGGATTTACTGATGACTCACACAACTTCCTGGAAATCGGCAAAGGCAAAGGCTCGAATGAAGATGTGCCGAATGTTTTGCAGGGCGGCCATTAGAGTATTGCGATCCACTGCCTGGCTGGTGTGGTGGTACTTCCAGAAGGACTCGTGCAGCGGCACCCGATGGGTCACGTTCAAGGAGTACTCGAACTCCTCGTACTCGTAGAAGTCCAGAAGCAACTTGGAGTGTGCGTGCAACTGAACCAATGGATACTGACCCAAAATGTTGCGCTCCAAGGGCTTGTGGGCGCCCTCGGTGATCAGGGTGAAGTACAGGAAGCCACCATAGCTGCTGGTCCGATCTCCGTAGAACTGCGGAGGCAGTTGGAAGTAGAGCGGATGGTAAAACTGGCCATATGCGCCGATGGAGACATTCCCCGTGGATTTGGGCACCAGGCTCAGATCATTCATGCGCTGGATCTCCGCGTCCTCGCGGTGGAAACTGCTGCCCTCCATCTGAACCACCACAATGTACTCGTAGTCCGAGCTGGGCACCGCCTGCGGTCGTATTTGCTGGACGCTGAGGTTCCTGGACTCCGCCATACGGATGTGACCCCAGGACAAGTCGCTTTGCTCGCACTCCCCGGATCTCCCGAAGCAGAAGCACCGGGTGCATCCTTCGGGATTGAGGGCGGACAGTCCGAACGTGCTTTGCATGCAGGTGTCGCATTTCAGACCCACCACGAGGGATTTGCACGGGCACTGGCCATTCGAGTCGCAGGCTATTGAGCCATCCGCCTGGGTGAAGGAACCCTCCGGGTCGCAGCCGCATCGCCGGCACTCCGGATAGCCGAAGTACCCGACAGCGCAGGTGTCGCACTTCCTGCCCGAGTATCCCTCACGGCACTGGCACTGCCCATCGCCGGTGTTGCACTGCTGGCCAATGGAGCCAATGTGATCGCAGTCGCACTCCCGGCAACCCAGGCGAGCCTGCCAGCCCCAGGTGCCCGGCACACACTGTCCACATCCCAGGCCACGGGTGAACTTGGGGCAGATGCAGCGCCCATTGTGCGGGTCACACACCTGACCCTCCGACCTGCAGGCCGAGCAGCGCTGACATCCCTCGGTGGTGAAGCCAAAGAATCCCTCCGTGCACTCGTTGCAGTGCTGACCTCCAACCCCGATCTTGCAGTCGCACTGCCCCGTCCACGGGTTGCACTCGTGACCTCGGGAACCGTGGGGATCGCAGCGGCAGTCCCGGCAGCCCTCGCCCGCCGTGAGGTTCCAGTGACCCGGACGACACTTGTCGCACCTCCTGCCGGTGACGTTGGCCAGGCAGGCGCATTGTCCACTTCGCTTATCACAATCCGATGACAGGGATCCCACACTGCTGCAGTGGCATTCTGCAAAGGAAAGGAAGGTGTCGAGATATATAACTGAACGGAAGTATATCTAAATATATATTTATATTTAATGAAAGTCTCTACTATATGAAGCCAATGAATGGTAGATATTAATTTCAATAAATTATATTACTAACTATTATTTTTGACGAAGCTATAAATGAAATGCGTCTTAATCAATGAATCAATGCCTGTCTGGAATCCAACAATCACTGCCGTTCCTATGCGCTTTCCCCGTCTTGGGTTACTGGGCCACAACTACGTCACTGTCAGTGGCAGCCAACTAACTGCACCTTAACAGCCACCAAGTGGTGCCGCAGACCCACTATACCCACTATATCCACTGCATCCACTAGACCCACCAGACCCGCTAGCCAGTTGGTGGGTTTGTGGGTTGCGCGTAGGCAGCGCCCCAAAGTCCGCCCACATTTGCATTCAGTCTCCTATTCCGGCGACAAACGACAAATGCGACGACGGACCAGCGGACGTTGGACCCCGAAAAAAGCTGTGGGAGACGACGACGATGAAGTCGGAACAAGCCAGACAAGTCTGCCAAGCGCATGAGTACGAGTATGTGGACAGGCAGGAGGTATACTATATACGAAAATAAATTCATTCATAAATCCGGTAAAACCAACGCAAAAACACTTTTCAATTTGATTGCACGCTCTATAAAAAACACCTCTAAAATATTGGCGAAAAGTGCATGCAAAATTAGAAGAGAGCTGGCGCACTTAGACGAAGATTTAGTGCTCTATATTAGACATATTAGACATGGCTTAAATATGGCTAATAAGCCTAAATACATAAGACTGTAGGAGGAGTATACACTTTTAAATGTTTGGTAAGTGCTGTAAGAAAATGCTTTTCGTTTCGAAGCCTCATTCAACTGATTGCCAGCAGACTTTGGCCCAATCGTAGGGTATTCCAAAGTAACAGGGGAAATATGAACGAGCTTAGCACGCGACACGATAGGATAGGTGATAGTAGATCCACTCCAGAGCTGCTTCGAGGAATATTCAAGAGGAGGAGAAGGAAGCTGCGCCTCAAGGCACTTGGCATATGGCTGGGACTTGAAGACTCAAGACTCAAGACTATAGTGCAGCTGTCAAGTGCTTGGCATCGTTCGTTGGGGGATTTGCATTTTCATGAATGAAATGAGTGGCGAGAGAAAGGCCTACGACTGCGACTATAGGCGACTCCTTCAGACGGTGCCACCAATAAAAAGTTCAATCAACTGACTCCATTCAGATGTTTCGCCTGGGCAAATGATGTCATTAAAGTTTACAATGGGAATCACGACTCGATCGTTTTTGCTTGATGTTTGGTGCTGTAGTTGAAAATGCGTTTGTCATGCCACAACAGTTTGAGAGTCACTTGCACACCCACTGGAGATTTATTGCGTGGGTCTTGAGTTTGTTTCTTCTGGTCGGTTGTTAGTCTCTCGGGCCTTTGGCTTTATTGACAATTTTGTTTTCTTGATTTTTTATTAATGAGCACGTTTTGTTTGTTTTCTGTTTTTCCGTCTCTTTGTTTTGTTTTCCCCTCCGATTTATCTTGATTTGCTGGCTGCCGACCGCTGGACTGGTCCACTGGTCAGAGATTTCTTGTGTGGGCCGTCTTAAGAGCACTTCCGTTCGCTTAACTGTTTTAACTGTATTCAGCTTGAATGTGCGTAAAATTTTAGGCTTCCAGTTAACATTGGCCTGGGCGGCATAATTTGAGATTGATAGATTGTCATTTGCCTTGTCTGCAGGAATGGCATGCAAAATTGGCGGATGGTCGAGAGCATACACCTCCTTACGTCTTACAATCTAATCTGCTAACTATCAAATCAGAATACTGTCATTAGTCTCACTTCTGTAGTGGCCTTGGGGCTTGTCATTCTCACTGCACAACATGGCGTATACACAATGCGACTACCAATAACCAAACTGTCTGGTGTCTGGTCAGTCAAAGCGATCGCAAATCAAATGCAATGCAATAAATTAACAATCAAATACTAATAATTCTAAAAGTATCAATGCACTGACAGTTTAATTGCAAAATCTCCTGCATTTGAGCACTATCAAAAATAAAAAGACTTGACCAATTGCAGAAAAATGCTAGAGCCGTAAGCTCTCTGGCTGCGCTTCGATTTGGAGCACGTGTTTTGTGGGCAACATACCTTATGTTACGCTCGACACGACAAAATATTGATTAAATGATTTATGGGCTCGCTCTCCGCACTCTGGGACAACGTTGCGTATGCGCAATGCATGCTTGCAGTGCATAGTAGTAAAAAAGCACCGATGGATGGCAATCAATTATCATAAATCTCAAATCAACACAAAAAATGAACTTTAAACGGGAAATACTTTATACTCTGCATGTGGGTTGCAGTAAATAAATGCAGTAAAGTGGCATTCGGAATTTAGCTTGTACATTTACTTAATTTATATTTATATTTGTTTAATTGAATACGTATACTATAAATACTATAGTTTCGAGGATATTACTGATAAATTAAGTTTACCCGAAGAGCATATCAATAAACGAGTGTTATGGCGATTGCATTTCGATATTTCCACAAGTAATCAAGAGGCAATTAAGCGTCTGTAGGCAGCTGCGATAAAAATCTGTTGGCTACACGCTGGCTGACTGCATAAATAAGTGAATCAATGAACGAGTGAATGAGTGAATGAGTCGCATTCAATTGAGTGATTGACTCACTGACCAACTGACTTGCCAACAACTTCTCCATACACACACACATACAGATTGACATTTAAAATGTCGAAAATGATGGATATAAACGCAGCTAGTTGGCTTTTCTTGTTAGCCGCCCACCGTTGACCCACTTTTCCAGCGAAGGAGAGAGTAATTGGAGTGTGGGTTGGGGCAGGACCAGGACCACCCGGCTGAAGTCTGCCGTTCCGAATTTCGTTAGTTGTTTCCTCCTCTTTTTCTGCAGAAGTTAATTAACCCGTTTGCATAAATTTCGGTGCGGGCCACCAAGAAAATGCTGAACCAGTTCTACTCCTCGACCGAGCCGGTCGGCTGTCGGGACATTATTTATGCTTTCTTTGATCGAACTCGGCCCGGCACGTCATAATAGTCGCAATCCCAGCCGCTGGATCATCGCCCCCTCCCCGAAATGGCCAGCTCAATTGTTTTCGTGCCGGTCGTAAATTAATCGAGTATTAAGTTGGCCAGGAAATTGCGTTTGACTCCTCACTGGCCACGTTCTGGGCCTCCACTTACACCGCCGCCTTCCTGGTAATGACGGGGTGTATTTGGGAAAATAATAGAAAAATTAATTATAGCATTTTGTTTGCTATAATAAATGGTTTCCGAGTGTTTGGTGTTTCGATCTTGGTGTTTGGATCAACGGCGCCCGATAAGTGGCGGCGCCTATTAAAGTGGCCACATTAAGCCCGATCTCGTATGCAATTTATAAATATCTGAGCCGCGTTGGCTTTGTTGACTTCATTGCGAATCGAGTTGGCCAGATGTGGAGGCTATTGCGCCTGGCAGTGTGACTATTAGCCATCGTTTAGCCAAACAAACGGAAACGGAAGTTTGATGAATCAAACCTATTTAAGATTGATTTGCACACATTTGAAGCAAATTTGCATATAGATCAAAGTAGCGGAAGATTGATAATAAATTGTAATTTTCAGAATTAGCTAGGATTTACTAGAAAACAAGAAAAGATCTAGAAAAGATCAAAGTTACACATAAACAAAAATTCCAGCGATGCTTCAGCTTGTAAACGTATAATACGTCACTATAAACATCCTTTTATAATTTTCAAATGAACCTGAGTAGCAAAATAGTAGAACAAAATTATTTTTGGTTTTTTTCTACAGACTGAGTAATAAAAAGAAACAAAACAAACAAATTCCCCTGTAGCACACGATTGCAAAGTGTTTGAGCAAATAAATTGCTGGCATTACGAATCGAAGACACTTCAAATGAACTGCCGAAAGGCGATTTGAAATTTTAACTCAAAAATAATGTGCATAAATTGGCACGCACAGAGCTTTAGACAGAAATGAAAATGGAAAGAAAGTCGAGGCTAAAATGCTCTTTAAATCAATTTATATACTTCCTAGCATCATTTTTCTAGAGGTTTTTATGTTGTAAGGAAATACTCCAAGGAAAAGCAGCCAACGCTCGACTCAAACATAAATACATAACACAAATTGGTGCTTCCAATGGGGTGCGCCAGAAATTTGGCTCGCAGATCGGTTTTCATAGCCATGCGAATGCGACATTTGCAAAATGTTTTTTATATTTTTCATATCCCAGCAATTGCTGCTGTGGCTGTGCCTATAGCAAAAAGTCCATTGCAATCTATTTCGTCTGCGACTTGTTATTTATGTTTCCTGCAGTTGCAGAAACGTTTTCTTTTCGCTGTTTGCAATTTACAATATTTTCGGCGGCTCGCTCATTAGTCAATGACATGCCGAAAATGGCGAGAAATATTTTTGGCACATTTAAACGCAAATTAATGTGCCATTCATTTGCGGTAACTCCAATCCATCATGCGGCGAATAGTTTGACAAGCACTGGCAAAGGTCACAGCGTCTCGGATTGACGACCGCCTCTGCATACTGTGGATTGCGAAAACTCAACTGTGAGCAGAGGAAAATCCACATGTGGGTAATACCAAAGTTTATGGCATGGAAAACTGTGCCCCCATCAGCAGATTTGCATATGGGGATTAAATATGTGCGAGCAAATAAATTAAATGGCCACTTGCTACTTGCTTAGATACCTCCGCAAAATCGAAAAAAATGCAGGAAGCCTTAGAGAAACAAAATTCAAATAAGCTATGAAAAAGGAATAAGATTCGAATGTTCGGTGGACTGAAATACGAGGCCACACGGATTTAACTGCAGCGATGAATAAATAACAGAAAAACGATTGAACACCAATGAATATGATTTCCACATTTCCTGGGGTGTTTTTCAATCGCACATCGTAAATGAATCGTAAGGAAGCGATTCGATTCGATCCGATCCAATCCGAACCGACTGGTTGCATCTTTCTAACAACTTTCACACTCCAGATTTGCAATTCGCATCTGCGCCAACAGCTTCTCACGTATTTAGCCGAACTATCTCCACATGCCATAAAAACGTCAAATTGAATTTTATTTCAATTAACAAAACTATTTGCCGCCCCCTGGCCTCCTCCAACACACGACTACGACTGATCAGAAATAAAGCCAGGTACATTCAATGAATTTTGCACGCTATCCATTTTACTTTTGGTCAGCAGCATTTGGCCAGCAGCATTTTCAATTTGGCCGCACAAAAAACGATTCCCAAGAAGTCTGGACTTTCAGTGCGGCTTGAGTATTTGATGGCTGCTGCCTTTAAAATGGGAATTACATGTCGCTAATAAAGATAAGGATAACTTCGACAAGCCTTCCGTACCAGGGTGCCTTAAAAGGTTATTAACAATGGCCGAAAGTGCAGCCCAGTTGTAATTAAAATCCGACTGCAATTAGCTAAAAAACACATTTATGTGGCTATACGATTTTTTGATTACATGTTTTTCGAAGGGGCGGATACTCCTGTGTTAAAGTCGGTAATTAAAAAGATTGTGTTGATGTCAAAATGTTAAGCATTGAACACCTGTGGGTTATAAAAACTTTTAAGATAGATTAACGATGGCCTTACGATAAGTATTTCCCTTGAGTATAAAGGTAAATTAGCCGCATAATCGATATTCCCATTGCAGTACCAAAAAGAGACGTAAATTTTGTCGTAATTTGAATGAAGAGGAATCAGTTTGATATAAAAAACCCATAATCTGGTCATCTGGTAATCATATTTAACCAATACAAATATTTAATTATTTTTATCATACCCGCAATTGTTTGTTTGCAATTAACGCCTTTCTTATATAGTTAGCAAAGGATAAATTGAAAAAGAAATGTTTCGAGTATAGAATCAAAAACATTATTTGTTGGTACCTCAATCTCTCGCAAGGGTATGAAATCGGTTTGTGCAAATATATTTTGTATCGTTTGGATTACTGTTCATATTTTGACACCGTGTGTCATGTAACAGTAACTGGCCTCAGTTTAATGCCGGTTTTGGTGTTGGTGTTGAAGCTGATGCCGTTTGGCCAGCCTGTGGAAACACACACGCCCATGGACACTCCCACATACTGGGGCTGACATACAGGTAACTTTGCATGTCCCATGTACCCATGTACCCATGCGAACCGCCCCAGACAGCCAGGCAACCCAGAGCCATAGTCAGAGCTCCAGCCAAGAGCCGTGTGTATCGGAGATCCGGAGACCCAGCGATGTGAACACACCCATTTCCAGAGCTCCGGGCAGGAGGATCGGAATGGTGAAGGAGGAGGAGATGGGGGTGCAGAAGGAGCAGGAGCAGGAGCAGTCAAGCGATCTCGACCAAGTGACAGGAAATGCAATTTGAGTGCGCTAAACTTTTGACTGCGTTTAGCTTTTGATAGGCGAAAGTACACAAGTCTATTGCGAGTCATACACATGTGATTTTCAGTTCTCCTTTTTTGTCTCGTTGGTGTTTGTGGGTGTTGCCGCCTCGGTGGGCGTAATCCAAGTGAAATATCTTTGATTTTAATTGGAATTGCTTAATTAAGCGAGCAAATTTGCCTCATTCCATTAGGAGCGGTAACCAAAGCTGATTGGGGTCAAATTTCGGAAGGCTGGGAGAAATATCTTTGTATACTAGGTCATATATAACTCAATCAAACATGATTTTACTTTAAAGTGAAAAATTGTATTCGATACAACTATTGTTTTAAGCAGGCTTTACTAAATGTGTAATATAATGATTAAGTTAATGAATAAGGTTACTGTAAGCAATCCATTAAATCTTTTCGATGGATCCTCTTCAGATTGTCGCAGACGGCAACTTTCTCCGAGTTCCAGACTCCCAACATTCCCCCTTGACCACCTATACGAAGATTCTCCCCCTAGTCTCGTCTTCATTTCCCTTGATTTTAGCAAACCCAACGCAGCACATGTTGTGTGCCAACTTCAGACGGGGGAAAAAGTTGCCGTATCATTTAAGCCGACGCTTCGTTGTTTACGCATCGGCACAAACAATAACAAAGGCGCAGACAGACAGATATAGATTCAGATTCAGATACTGAAACGGCAACGGCAACGGCAACGAAATCATTTGAAGTGCATAGATCAAAGTGACCGAAGAGGCGCCAAGGCAGAAGTGTTGATACTGCGGGATTTCTCTGTTTGTTGCTGGAGTTTCGGCTTTGGAGTTGGAGTTGGTACTGACCTCGGACAACCTGGCACACGTTGTGGAAGACTTGTTTCCAAATCGAAATTGTGGAAATTGCAAAATAAATATGAGAAACGTGACTTTCAGCCAAAGTATGAGAGCAATAGCGAGACTTTTGAACTCGTAAACTACATTTTTTTAACACAGGCGCCCCATGAACAGTGAAATTTTTCTAAGCCACCTTTTAATTTTCTCTCTGATTAACCTCGTTTCCCGTTTGAGAAACCACAGAAGGCAGCTGCCCTGCGTCTCGTGTTTCCGGTCTTAAAGTCAGCTTTTAACTGGAAATTGATTTATTGTATTTTCACCATTTGTATAGCCCACTAATTAGACATATATTTTACCTTTTAGCGATAAATCCAGCTTAAATAGCTCGAATTTTGGGTTTATTTTCCGCTGTCGCAACACCTTTATGAACATTTTCGCCAAGATATTTATGAGAGTCTGGCTGTTGCAAAATTAATGCTTAATTTAAGCGTCAGAAAAATAATTTGCTTGCATTTTTCGATACGCTGAGCCGTTGGCAAGGAGCCAGCCAAAAAGCCCGAAACAAGTTCTCCATAATCAGATTTACCAAAAATTGAATAATAAATACTATCAGGCGTGCAATCGGCTGTGAGAAAAATGTCTGAAAACTGCGGTAATATTTTGCTTTTATGTTTTCAAACACCCAGAAGCTGGCTACTCAAAATCGTGGCTAAATGTTTGGGAACTGGTGTTCTCCTATGAATGATAAATATTGTGGGATAAAATTGGTATTATTTTTGTTTGGGGCTGTTGAACTTGGCTTTTTGCCATTTAAGTTTCTAATGTTTCTTGTGGGAGTTTTTTCAATGTGGGTGGCAAACTAATTGGTTATTTTGGCAACTGATTGGGATGGCAACTGTGCCTATAGAATGTGGTATATTTTTGCTGTGTACCGTTTGAGTTTGAGAAATTGTAAAATAAAGTAAATATAATGATTTCCCATCGGGGATTTCACAACACAAAGTTCGGGCACCTCACACAGACAAATGGCCCTCGACCAACTGAACTTTAATCCATAAATTTCAACAAATTCGACTGCCGTAGGCCCTTCAGTTTTTTGGAAAAGGCAGCTTAATGTCGAGCTGAAATTGCGTCTGAGTCGACAAGATTGACACTTGCATTTGTCATTCGGCTCATTTGCTTGTTTGTGGTTGGGGTTTGTTTATCCGTCCATTTGCTCCGCTAACGACAAGTTTTGTTACAGTGTCTCTGTATTTCTGTATTTCTGTCCGAAACTAACCTCCTTTCCCTTGGCCACCCCTTTTTTTGGCTTTGTTTTTTCCTGTTTTCTGTTTATGCCGTGTTATGTTTTTTTGGTGGTTTTTCTGTGATTTCGGGCTTTATGTGCAATTAGCGAGCGCATTGTTTGTTTGTTTTGTGTGGCACGTTTCATTGTAATTAAAAAATCGCCGTTTTGCCCGCGACATGTTGTGTGCGGTAAGATTTGACTTGGCCAGACTAGAGTTTAGAGTTCGCTCTACTCCCATAAGAATGGCCACATACGTAGGTGTTTCTTGTGGTTTTCAGTCTCTGTCCCTCTGACTTCATCCCAGTATTTCAGTATTTGAAGTTTTAGAGTCGCGCTAGAAGATCTAAGACGCTGAAAATGTCAATATTTGCTGCTGCTAACCAGCCAGTTGATTTTTGTTTCGTTTTCATGTTTGTCGTCTGCACATGGCTTTATGTTAATGACTGTGTGAGATTCTGATGCGGTTTTCATTCTCTTTTCAGGGGGAAAAGTCTGGGTGGTTGTGTGGAAAACCTCTGACCGGAAAATAATAATCTGGGTCATAGCAGATTACCATTTCGAGTTTTATGGTACATTTAAGTACACTAACTGACTGAAAGTTCATTTCACCTAAAGTAAATTGAAATGATCAACTTTCGACATTTTTTAAGTTAAGCCTAAAACTGAGTTATTTGAAGGTTGCTCATCAAAATAATAAATACCCAAAGCAGAATAAGCAAAAAAAAACATCATAAAACATTATAAATATGCAATGCGTTTGAGCAATATAATACCAGTTGATTGATTAATCCGCATCAATTTCATGGCATTCGAAATCGAATAAATCATTCATAACCGTGTGAATAATTGATGAACTCTCAGTTCGCAGGCAAGTCGCAAATTTGCATAGTTCGTTTGGCATCTCTGCTCCGTGAATTCAGCCAGACACCACGATTGGCATCCGATCAAAAGGCGGAGAGAATGTCATCAGAGTCTCCTGCTGGGCGCCACTTTACACACCAATAACCAAAAATGGCCTGAAGGCGGCCACAACTGGCTGCTCGCTCTGTTCCCCGGTTCGGTACACTTAATGCCAGATTCGTGCTGGTTTGGGGCCATGTCTGCCGGGATCTGGGATGCCAAGGCTCTGCTCTCCGAAATGCTAATTGAACGCCAGGCCGACCGGGCAGGCGCCAAATGTGTGTCCACCACCAGCAGTTGCTCTGTAGTTTTCACTGGACATTTTGCCACACCAACTTACTCAGTTTTTATGCAGTTTAAAGTGTGTGCAATGTGTTTTGCTTGCCAATTTGTTGAGTGATTCGATTACATAAGCGAAAATAAAATAAAATCAATTGGGAAGAGAAAATCAATAAATTGCGGAAGCCGCCAAAAAAACTAAATGCGGACCGGCAGTTTATGGATTTTCTCAATTGATTTTTCTTCATAATTTTCCAGCCAGCTGCGTTCGCCAAATATTTATATATATTTTTTTTGAACGAGTTTTAATAAAAATTTTCCCCTAACTACTTCATATATTCATTTGCTAGCGAGCCTGTCACTGATTCGAGACACAAACTTGCCTCATACTTGACCACTAACAACAACCAACTGTGAAAAACAACTTGCAATCAAAATATTTGTGTATACATTTGAAATATTGACACTTGGTCATGATAAGAAGAAATGTTCGACAAGCCGTTGATTGTATTTTCTTAATGGGATTCATTAATGTTTGCGTATCAGGCTAAGCAGCCGTTGCTGGGAAGTGATGAGAAATAAATGGAAAAAAATAAATAAAAAGTTGAAACTCCTCTGGTAAACCTGGCCAACTTTATGGCTAGTCATAAATGCATTGAAATAACTTGATTACAGTATTCCCTTGGTCATAGAACCACAGAAACTGGTACCGCATCCTTATGGCTTTTCAGCAACAATTCCCACTGACACCTTTCAAATCCCGCTGCAGCTCACCAAAATTGAAGCCAATTGCTTTGACCAATTAGGCAGGCTTTCTATGCGCATCGCCGCTGGGGGTAATTATTGGACCACGACTTGGACGAGGCGATGAAGGCGCCAGTCGCGGACTTGGCATCCATTTAACCACATTAAATGCCATAAACTGCAGTGAATGCAGTTTTTATTAGCGTAATTAACACCTTTTGGCGGCCCCTCCTCTCCTCCTCCCCTCCTCGTCGCTCCTGACGACAATTAAAACGTTCGCAAAGGAATCGCTCGCAAAGCTCGAGAGGATTTGCTTACCACGTTGCCTGGGGCGCGGGGTCGTCGTGGATCGCAGCGGAATGAAGTGCTGCTGCTGCGTATAGAGCGGCATTCCCGAGCCGGACAGCAGGCCCGGCGGACAGGGCGGTATGGGTCCTAGGTTGCTGTACACCAAAATGTTTTGGCCCGGCTGAAGGAGTAGATGTTGCTGCTGCTGCTGCTGCTGCTGCTGCTGCTGGGTGAGATTGCCCAACAGAGTGCGTTGTTGCTGCTGCTGGTGGTAGTAGGTTGCAGGTACTATGGCGAATCCGGGCTGCTGTGGCTGCTGCTGTTGCTGCCGCTGGTGCGGGCGCGGAGTTACGGCGACAACATGCACTTGTTGCTGCTGCTGCTGGGTAATTTGGCCACCGGCAACATGTTGCTGCTGTTGCTGCTGCTGCTGGAAACTCGAGTGCAGGTGGGTGTGATAGTTGAAGGGCTGGTGGGGGGGCATCTTTGGTAGCAGCGTGGTGGCCGTGGCAGAGACACTTGCCACAGTCGTGGTGCGCGTTGCATGCGTCGCATTGCGCCGGTAATAAGGATGCAAACGCAGCTTTCGCCTCCTGCCCGAGGTGGAAGTACGATTATGTTGCCCCTGAAACTTGCGGAGCAGTTTTCGGCGTCCTGGGGTAAGTGTTGTTGCTGCCGTAACCGATGCGAATGTCACCGCTCCCGTACCGCTGGCCGATGCACTGGCCGTTGCACTGGCCGTTGCCGTTTGGATAATTTCGTTGAATTGCCTGCTTATATTGATATTTACACTGCTATTTACACTGGTTCGGTGATGTTGCTGCAGCATGTTGCCCTCGGGCGGTCCATGTTGCTGCTGTCGGTGTTGCTGCTGCTGTTGCTGTTGCAGCGTTTGCGTTATGCAGACTAGATAGACGCATAGGTGCAGCAGCTGTTTTGTCATCATGCGACGGGGCTTTGCTGCCCGCAGATGTTTTTTTAGTTTTCGTGGCTTTACTGACGCGCCTGACATTTTGACAGTTCGTTTGTCAGACGCTGACATTTTCCTTTGTTTGGCCAAGCTTGAGCGATTTATCCAAATTAGTATTTAATCATTTTCAACGAGTTTAGCTTATTAGGCATCTGCCCCATTTTGTTTATGGTTTGACACGGTTCGAAACTATTTTAATATTTATGTGAAAAGTTTTCTTTATTCCTTATTTGAAGAGATGTTGCAATATTTATGAGGGAAATTAGTTTAAAGTTAATTATAATTCCTAATTGAAACTTGAACACATTTACATTCACATTGCCCTACAAAACTCGCTAGAAACTAGCTTTTCAGATACGTTGCGAAAGCTTATTTATCGACTGTTGATAGATGCCTATTTTGAAGGAATAAACATTTGACAATATGTAAATAAACAAATAACAATCCACAGTTACAGTTCCTCCACTGACGTGTTTATGTGAGGTCTGCAAGCTAATTAGTAAAGACAAACAAAAGCAGCATAGACTCCAGACAAATGTGTTACAATTTGTGTGTTTATTTGCTTACCAAGTCGAGGGAGTGCAGAACGTGAAACATATATACAAACAGCTTGAGCTTTTGGGCCAAACTCAGTGGAAGTTTATGCAAAACTGATGCAGAATTTGTGATAAATACGAACGTATTGAGCCAAACAAAAATATGGCCAAGAAACGACATAAATTTGCTGGGCAATTCCCATAAACTGTTTAAAAACTTCATTATAAAAGGGATCGCAGCGGCAAGAGAACTCTATAATTCTGCAAGGGGAACTGAAGCATCCGCTAGATGAAATAAATATTTTCCAGGAAGCCCAGCTGCAAACAAATTCGCATTCAGAACGTACACACACGAGGAGATAAAACTACAAACGAATCGAGGAACTCAAGAACCCACAGATGTATTGAAGTAGAGGAAACAAATTTAAGATCGTGATGTAATAAATTTCCAAAGCTAAATATAAAAAGCTAAGCTGTGAACAACAAAATGCCGGGCGATTTTGTTTGGTATTGTTGATCTATAAAAAGGCAACTCAGGAACCGAAAGCAAATGACGCAAACTGAAATCCACTGATGAATAGCGGATCGTAAATAATCAAATATCGACTGACAAATAGCGAAATGGACAATCCATAAATTGAACCCAAGCCCAAGGCACCTCAGCTCACTTTTTGGACATATATCCACAAGTGGAAAATTAGTTGAAAAGGCAACAACATTTGAAATAAGTGAACAAGTTTCTGTTTTCCTTTGAAATTTGGCGGCTTTCAGTTATTTGATCTTTTTTCTACTGCTCTGAACAAACCCCACTGAAAAAAGAGCTACATTTTTTCATAATTTGTGTTTTCTTTGGGCATCTTCCGCTTCTTGCGGTTTCTTAGTCATTGTCAGAGTCTGGGCTTTTTATTTGTTTTTCGGCTTTGGGCTTTGTGTTGCTGCCCAATTCTTCGAGCATCCTCTTGGCTACCTAATTTAAATTTCTCACATTACAATTAAATTTGAAGAAAACTTGTTCAAAACTCTCGACTCTCTGACCGTTTTACGAGTACCTGGGCCGTTTACCTTTCGGCGTAAATTTGAGTGCCGTGGCATTCCACATCTGACAGTTTAGTGCCAAATTAATGTAAAATGTTTCAAAAATGTCAGAACTCTGTGCGTATATAATTATTTCTCAAATTGGACCTAATTGAATCTGACGGCCGAGCCACGACCAGTTTTTCGAATAATTCGACTTGTCTGCCCTGAAACACTGAAAGACTCCAATATCTTCTGACATGGGTTGGTCCTTGGTCAGGGTGAGCAAAAGAAATCGAAATTTGTGGGTAAAGCACGAAAAGAAAGTTCAGTATGACTTAGAATGGAGTTTTAAAGATATGCTAAAGATAAAGAGAGACACATTAGTACCATATTTCAAAAACTACCGAAGGTTCTTTGACATTAATTAGATATGAAAATATTCCAAATACATACAACGCTTTTAAATATTATTAAGTATGCACGATACATTGGGGATTGAGCAAGAATTTCAGTAAATATTCCCAATTTCCCCATTTCCATGACCCCATTTTGAGTTGTAGGAAACCTTTCACCAATCACCTGCTGTGTGACTCTGCATACAGGAAGGTGCTGCACCATTTTACAATCGATGTAGTAAAAAATAAATTAAAAAGGCTCCCGCATAGTTGGAGCTCATCAACAACAAGCCAAACTAACATGGGTAATAGCTTCCTCATTTTGCCGATATAAAAGTGAAACAAAAATAAATATTCCGACTTTATGTTAGTTAGTTTATGACGGAACATGAGGCAAATATGTTTGCTGATCTGGCAGCCAACGGCGCTCCACATTAAGTCATTAACACATTTCCCAATTTACGGGGTGCAACACGAAATGGAAACGCGATAAACAATTCAATTGCAATTATGCAATAAAGATTGGAAAAGCCAAGACCAAAGGAAGCGCAGACCACTGCATCCATCTGCGAATCAACATGTGGCCATGTCCAGTCGGGAGACTGATCAAACGGGTCAGCGGGTGGTTGCTCCAGTGGCCGAGCTCTGGAAAATATTCAAATACTCCATGGCACTTTTCCACCAGCAGAGCAGTTTGCTTCGTTTCTGCAGTCGAAAGATGAAGGTGTTAAATGATGAGCTTCCCCGTCGGCGCGTTTTCCGGTGTGAAATGTGAATTGTGAACACTTGGACATGTGCAAAGTGTTCAAAAGATTCCTAGAGTGGGCTACATTTAATGAAGATGTGAGTGGTTGGATAGAAATAAAGATGCATGCAGGTAAATGGCTTGAAAAAATAGCGGAATTCTCTCTACTGCTAACCAAAGTGAGAATTAATGTAGGAAAGGAGTCCAGTTCTCTGACTAAGTGCAAATTATTAAGTGGAATATGTGGAAAGTAACTAAACCTCTTTAAATGTTTATTTGTGGAGGATCTTCTGCTTCTGAAGTCCAGACACCCGACGAATGCAACACAGAAGCAAAACTGTCACTTCCCATTAACAAATGTTCCTAAACACCCGAATTGTTCGAGTGTAGAAATCCGATACTTCTTGTTTTACCCTCCAGAAAGGCAGTCGAGTGTTAAGTCGACCCGCCGCCTAATTACGTAGAATTGTCACGTCTAATTAGAGCACATTCGAAGGAGCCGCCGAATCGAGTGACACTTTCCAGGCGCTCATTGTCAAGATAAATGCGAACAGCCACGAAATGTTTCACTAACAAAGTTGCAAGTTGGCAATCAACTGGGCGAAACGAGTTTCCAGCACACGTAACGCTAAATTTTGGGCTTAGGCCAAGAAAAATTGCAATGCATTTGGCCGGGGGGGAAACGAAACTGGGAGGTAGACAAGCCCAGTAGCTACGCATGCAATGGGTGAAAAAGGAAAACAGAAATAATGAACCGACATAAGAAATGACTTAATCGCTGCCGGCTTGTTAACCCCGGCCTAAGGCCCGACTCCAGCTCTATGTGTATGTATGTGGTATGGACATGGTCTTTAAGTAGCTGCACAAATAAAGATTTACGGCAATTTACTTGAAGGCCTCAACCCATGACTGCTAGTCAATAATTTCTGAGGCCCCCAAAACGCGAATCGTTTGCAGATTATACGCCTGAGTTGGAGCAACCAAGCCCAGTGAGGTGGGGATGGATAAAGGCAGTTGGGACCACCGTCAGCGCCTTTGAGGAATTGCATAATTATAGCATTTTCCGGCCAGCCAATGACGGCTTCATCCACATTCCTCCTGGCCCGGTTCCAAGGTCCAGGCTAATTTGTTTAACATTTTCCTTCCCCTTTTGTTTGTACATAATCTATGGCATACTCTGAAGCAAGGAGTGGTGGCACTCTGTAAATAGTTACTATCCTTATTATAAGCGCACAAAATTATAATTCAATTTGAAATATGGCCAAACATTATGTTTTTTAGGAACAAACCAAGTATATTCCTAGTTCCAAGAGTATTTCAGATTCATTGCAACGAATACGTATTTGCATCGACTTGTCTTAGCCATTTTTACCTTAGGCAGCGTTTAGGAGTCTTCCACCAAACGAGGCCCAAGAGAAGGCAATATTTGTACATTGTAAATGCCTGATATTGATCTTGATTGTTAAGATCGCACACAGCATGATCGGAGGGAAGAGTTGGCCTCTGTGACTGGGGGAATTGGCAGACTGGCTGGATGGCCAGGTTCGTCTGGTCCAGAGTTCAAGCCGCTTGCATTGTTTAACTTTGACTTTGACTTTGTGTCAGTTTATGCCTCTCTCGATAACAATCAATGATCGTGCCCTCCTCCTCCGAAAGGCCCTGTGTGTGTGTGTGTGTGTGTTAGCCAACTGATTAATCGAGTGTATCTACGTGGGCCATGGCTCTTTTCCCATGGAGCATAGAGCATAGAAAGTGGCACTCATATGCATATCACGGCCTGAGACTGACCCAGTCAATGTGCCACAGCACTTGTGCAGCTCGATTGCACTTGTCCCGACTGACTGACCACCAGATGCTGACTTTCAATCTCCCATCGTCCATCTGCCTGGTCGCACTTGAGTAAACAATTGAAAACTGAAATCTAAATGTGCCAAATGCGCAGTTTTTGAGATCACAAGTTGATCTTCGAGTGGGACAAAAACAGTGTGCGTGTCAGAGATAAGATAGCCCAAAGTGATCAGCAATTAAGATTTATGTGCCTGCCTTGGTTTTTGTGGGAGGTCCTCTGGTCGATTCGATTCCAGTGCGATGTGATCATGGAATTTGGAGCAATATCTTTTAGAAGGACAAAAGGAAGTCACAGGCAGTTGCCAAGAACCTATATCAAACATTATACTGTAAAAACAAACAAGTTGGCAAACAAAAAACGTTTATAAAAGAAAGTATGAATACATTTTAGTATTCATAGAAATTAAATAGCTTTATCAATTGATCGTACATAACTGCATTAATGATCATCACAAGATTCATGATCACATTTATGATTGTTCTGATCGCGGGAATGAAATCATAGGGTACCAAAACTTCGATTTCCCGCAGGCCTTTCTTTCCTTACGTTCGGTATGCCAATTTAAGCATTTTTTGTTTGTGGTTTAGTCTCTGGGCTGTTGCTTGATCTTTGATCTACAATTTGAAACGCCGAACCAGAGTCTCGCAGGGCGGCCGTTAGATCGAACCCGATGCGATCTTTTATTAAGGGAGTAGAACTTGTTTTTGCCGAGTCTCTTGACTGAGAGCAGGAAAACAATGGCCAGGCGCCGCCGCTTTCAAGTTCAATGCGATGCGAAACGATGACGATGACGACTTCGCCGACGATGATCCTCCAGATCGATCGAGGAGCGGGTCTAATTGGGTCAGCCGGTCTTGGGACTCGGAGCCGTTTAATTGGATTACCGCCTTTTGATTATGGTTCCCTCCGAGTTGCCTGTTTCTGCGTTTTGGCAACACGCGCCCATTCGTTGAGTCACCACAGATTGTAAGTAGAACTGGGCGCTTGTTTTGCAATCGCAGCCTAAAACCATTTGAATGTGACATCGTGGAGGGCTTGCCCATGTTAAAAAAGCCACATTCCTCATTTATCATTAAGCAAACATATGCCAACTGCCTTTGAGTGTGAAGCGCATGTCGACTGCCGATGGAAAAACTCATCTCGGGAGGGAAAAGCGTCTTGTAAACGTTATCTACGGCTTGGCAAACAGAGTTTCTTAGACAAAAGGCAACTACTGTGAGTGTTTCCGGGGCGGGGGAGCAATAAAGGGGGCCACAATGACTGCGCCCCAGGTTGCAACTCTATTAGCATTCCCAGAACCAGAAACAAGCAAGTCCACGCTGCTCATCCATAAATCTGCTCACTGCTCACTGCTCTCAGCGCTGCATCCCATTAATCATCATGATTCACTTGCAAGACCAGCGGCTGGTCCACCAAACGAATCTGTATTCTGTATTTTCGGACCTCTGGGGCGTCAGCTAATGAGTTATGGCTCTTTGTGGCTTTGCGTAATCATTTCGGCTATTAGCGCGCCACTCACTGATTTTGTACTTTTAATTAAGCAGCTTCCACTGCCATCTTTCCAGTGGAGGTGTCTCTTTAGCCGGGCTGGTTATTAAAACTAATCTGACGGCTATTACATATGTAAATCCAAGAGCGAAGAGGCTTTTAATATAACGAGATGAAGCCTTGGGCAACAATACATCGAAAATCTTCAAACTAATCCCTACACTACTGAAACAATAACTTCTTGAAAAGTGTATCTTAGCAACAAACCTTTTACTAGGGTATTCGAAATATTTCTACAATATAAAACACCTGTTCCAAGTTTCAACCTTTTTCCTTTTTTATCCAAACAAATGTAAGTTACTTTATTAATAATATAGCAGTCAACGTGCTTTCTCTTCAATAGAAAATATTGCAACAACGTCTAATGTTATTATTCACCTATTTTCGTTATTTTCACATTTTATTTATTTAGCATTGGCACTCGGTAAATTCTCTTCACTTCTTTGTTTAATGATCACCTTTGCGATAACCACACACACATTATTATCTATAATCAAATAGTGGGCGTGTCGCGATTAGGCGATATCGCGCCAGGATGCGCGATCATCAAATCAATTTTCATTCTTTGCATTGCAAATTTTTCGTTATCAACACTGGGAAATCGACGGTGCGCTGCACAAATCAACATAATTGCCCCCGACAAAAGGCGATTCGGCTCGCTTCGAGGGGCCACAAGAAGTGGACGAGGTGGGGCACACGGAGTCCAACTTCAACTCCAGCTTCAACTGCAACTTCAGGTGAAGTGAAGCGCCAGTCACGTCGCGTTTACGGCGCGTGCGTCGCAAATCAAGTGCAAAAATAGATCAATCAAGCAATCAATCCGTCAATCGCTCTCAGCCAACTCCTAGTTTTGTTGCTGCGCTGTTGCTGGTCTGGATCGATTTTCCGAACGTGCGCGGTCTCCGCGAACCGGTGGAAATCAATCGAAATTCACGAAAATCAATGTCAACATTTTAGTGCTGAATCAATTTTTCTCCTTTCTGCCATTTCCGCAGAAGTGCACAGCACACACAAAATCCGATAGAACACGAAATATGAAATACACAGAAAAAAGTCTGTTCTTCGGAGCTACTTCTGCACTCCGGCCTTTCCGGGCTCTAACAATTTCCCACGATCGCGATCGCCGCCGATTTCCATGAATCCAAACGCGCGCGTCGTCCCATTGCAACTGATTCGACTTTTCAAGTTTCCACCGCGATGTTGGGGTCTTTTCTTGGCGCTCGGTGGAGAAACCCGAACGAACAGTCTTCGTGCGCCTAACATTCTCTTCGCCGCAAATACTCCCTTTCAATTCTCTTAGCCAGCTGTGCTCTTTGGAGCTCTGGATCTTTCACCTGTTAGCACTAGTTTTCTTGGTTTAACTAAGCTTCTTTTAAGGGTACCAGAAATGAGTACTTAAATATTTTAATATATTTTTATCTTAATCTGGGATTCTTATAGAGATACTTAAAAAATTAGTTTGTCATAATGTTGCAAGACTGCCAGAATGTATCTGAGGCTTAGCAACATTTGTTGCAGGTCCCATGATTAAGATTCAAATGGAAAGTGGCAGCAATCAAATAGTTCAAAGATTAGCCAGTTCAAAGATTATTAAATACTGGGCGAATTTCAAAGGTTGCACTATACAATTAAAAAAATTAAAATACTTCATTTGTCCTTAAATAATTGAACAAATTACGTAGCCGACTAGTTGTCAAGTCAGCCTTAATAAGTAATAAACCCTAATAAGTATTTGCTGGAATGAATTGTCTGGAATGAATTTATAATTTATAACTTTTAGAAACAGAAAACAAGCAAATTATCTAGAAACCAGGTGATGTACATATATCAGACTATCCTACTCTGAAATGTTTACTTTACCTAAGCCGATGGCACAATTTTGTGGTCGGTGCTGGGCCAAAGATGATTCCGTTTGCCGTGGCTGCTTATAATCCCCAGTGATCTAAACCAAATGCCACTGCCTACCTACAAAATATTATGCATCCGACTGCAGCCCACCGAACTCTTCAAAGTGGCCTCTTCGTCTGTGTGATGCAATGGAGAAAAGTAAGATTCTTCATCAGCTGAAGACGACTCGGCAAAGCCGACGACTCTAACAAGAAACCGACTCAAGGAAAACATCTCGCAATTTTTCCATAATCAGCCAGTGCGCTACAAGCTACAAATAGCTTTTGGGTTGTCTGCATATGGGCACCGCACCTTGCTACCAGCAGCAGCAGCAGCAGTTTGGCTGAGATACTCCGGCTATCCCGGCAATCCGCACCAGACATGGCCAGACTGGCGGGCAGTGAGATCTGGCCTACGACTGGGCCTTTTACACTTGGTCGAAACAAACATTCCATGTCACAAACGCAGTTATTTATGCGCTTCAGACTGGACAGCCTGGACTTGAGACGGACTGAATGCCGGCAGTTTTTTCTTCTTTTTTTCTAGCTTTTTTCCTGACATTGTCACATGAACATGTCGCGTTAACCTTTCGTTTCTGGCCATAGTCAAACTGAGAGCCAAAATCCAACCGCAGGGGGCCTTTCGAATGATGGCCATAAGCTCTATGCAGCTTTATGCATGTGAAATCTAACACAGAAAACTTATTATTCCCCTCTATGAGCACAACTGTCAATATTTTAATTGCCGCTGCACTGAGCAAAAAATAAAAAATGCAGCCGTCCAGCAGCAAGTCCAACTTCGAGTCCACTGCGTGTGTCCGCATTCTGTGTGCAGAGTGAGTGCAGCGGGAAAATTCATTTTTCTTTCCTCTTCTTCGATCTCATGACGGTCGGCTACTTTTTCCAATATAGCAAATCGTCTTGAAAACGTGCCAGGCATTTTGAAAAGCAAAACGATCACTGCGCCAAAGTGGTTCACATGTGGCTCGTCGGGTTTCGTAACCTTTTTGTCACCAATTAGTTAGGCTTCGTCTAAGTGAGCTATAAAAATGTCAAAAAACAAAATACTGGAAAAATTCGAAAAACTTGCTCTAAATTATGGCCCATAATCGGACGAGTGTCGCATAATGAAAAGCCCGATATTAACATTTTGGTGATTTCTATTCCGTTGAATCGCCGCGGACAAGGCAGAAAACTTAATTAGGCCCCCATGGAATGAAATTACGGATGCAAAATACGCCCATAAGACCCCACAGTATCTGGCCGCATTGTTAGGGTGTGTTTTCAACGAATCCAGAAGTGCCTGCAGCGGGGGAGTTGATCTGGAACCAGATACTATTGCTCTGGTCTACATAGCAACACGTGCCGGAGTGCAGCCGAAAATAAAGCACTTTGTTGATCTTATCGGCCGGCCGACCAAAATTACAATTGAAACAATTAAGGCCCATTGGAAATGCTTATAAATAGCTAAAAGTATTTCTGAAATCATGGCCACTTCTTGGGATGAAGTACAAAACAAGGTCAAAGAGGTAGTGCATTACAGGTAGAGGTTTCCAGAGTTTCAAAGATAAAAACTAAATATGGAATGGGACTTTCGAACCAATAACTAATTTAACTTGACACTAATTCGAAATTCTTGAACATTGTTCACATTTTTTGTAGGTACTTAATCCAACACCAACTACAGCCAACGAGGAAATCACTTAAGAGACTTTACGCCAGAAACGTCCAAGTCGAGCCTACTAAAATTCCAAATAAAAGCTGACACACTCGCAGACCCCTACGTGTATATCTCATAAACCTCTAACTGCTAGGTAACAAAGAGTAAATGCAAAGATTTAAATCAGCCGCAGATTTGTTGCGGTTTGAGAAGAGTGAAAGAAAGGCTATAAAAAAGCGGGGAAAATGGGGGAAAAATATGTAAAAAATAGTTTGGTCGCAGGAAAACAGGAAATCCTACACACACCGGCTTCTAAGCTGTGCAGCAAATTATCAAAACGCCAACATCTTTTTGACAAACTGCGAACCGAACCGAACCGAACCGCATCCCAAATTCCCCTTGGTGGTCCCAAGATACACACACATTTCTCATTTCACATTTCTCATTACTTATTGGAGAAGAACGGACGCGAGTCGCGCTTAAGACAACTTTTCTCTGATTTGCTGCGATCGCAATCGGTTATGGAGTTCGGAATACGTTCCAGTTACTGCTGCTCTCCAGGAGAACCGATCCCTCGTTCTGGAGGTCTGCAACATGGCTCGTTTGGTAGAGATCGCTTTTGACGATTGACGTGCCTCACCGCAATTCTTCATGCAATGATCTTCTCTTTAACGGCCTTCCATTCCCGGAGTCCTCGGTCGCCATTCAACGCATCGTTGACCTATTGAACCATAATGCCATGCACATGTGCCGCAAAAGGATCGCATCGATTCAGAGGTTCGGCGGAGTCAGAGGAGTCGGGTAAGGGGGCTCCAACTCTGGTTGCAAGGTCTCCCAGTCTCCGTCTCCCAGTCAGCCAACCCTTTCTCCCCAGTCACGTTTGGGCAAACTGTGGAACCTGTTCCTGCCGCTACTTTTCTCGCATGAATCATTATTTGTTGTGCTAAGCCAGAGATCTGCGGATTGGGGAGAAGGAACGTTCCTTCTGCCACAGACAGCTGCAAGTTTGGCCAGCTGAGTGCCGCTGCAGCCGAGGCCTCCTCGTTTGCGATCATTTGTGATTGATACTATTTATTGGATGTTTTGGCCTCGGCTGTCCGGGAAGATACGCCAGCTGAATGGGCCGCTACGCATGGCTTTCACCAGGGTTGTCAGGAGTCGCTAATAAATATCAATTGGGTGCGGTGCCTGCTTAAAATGCGCACGATATCGTTAATCAGTCAGTATACACATTTATAATCATGCGTAGTATACACAAGTGTCCTCCTATAACTACTTTGAAATAAGAGTTTAAATGAGTAAAGCATACAAGTTTATATAGTGCCTCCTTGTATCTTCTTAGCATTTAAATTGGTTGTACAAATAGTTCATAGTCATTTGGATGGAAAACATCCTTATGGCATCTCGATTATATTTGATATTTTGTATTCTATGTTTATAATATTTAGAGGATTACTTGACAACCCTGTAGAGACATGCACCTTCTCTTACTTTTAAATACCCCAACACTACCAATTCCTCCCGCTTCCTTCGCTTTGAACCCAATGCACCTATTGATGATAGAATTTCACCAGCGGCTCCCAAACGTTTTTCAATTTCTAACTCGGAGGTTGCTCGCCCCCAGGATATCTCTTTGTTGGCTGCCTCATCCGCATCCACCGCCTGGCACTTTTATAGATTACACCCGGCCACACATCCACCATCCACCATGTTTATCTATGGACACGTATCCGCGTATCCGGCGTGGAGCGTGCGAAAAAGTGGGCGTCCTCGGGTTAGCGCAATCTTCGACCTTTTGATCTTGTTTCCACAGCCAGGTTTTTTCTTTTTGGGCTATGGATTTTTTTTTCTTTTTGGCCATGGGTAGTTTTTTGGTGGCTGCAACTGTTGTATCGCCGCCGTTGCAACTGTTGCAACTTCCTTTGCGTGTCAAGTGCAAATGCATTACGTTTTGACGTTGGCCAAATGTTGGCTTTGCTTGTTGCGGTTCTCTTCTTTTTTTTCTTTTTCTTTCTTTTTTTTGGTGCTGCGGCAGCTGTCGTCTTGATTTTAATTGATTTTTTAGCAAGCTGCTAAAATTGGCGGCAAATTCTTTGTTTTACGCAGTGAGCAAACGTGTTGCCATCGGGCGAAAGTTTATAGCAGCCAAAACATGTTCGTGAACTGGCTTTGCAATTTAGTTTGATTTAAAGCATATTACTAGATGATAATATTAGATATAAGCAACTGATGTGACAATTGTCAGTAGTTAACAATCCACAGCTCCTCTTCTCCACCGCCATTATCCAAATCCATTACCATCTAGTAATGCATTCCGCCCAAACAGATACCGATTTATGGCGCCTGTCATCATTGAAATTAGCAATTCGTGTAATTGCAATTTACTTTTATTGAGCAAACAACCATTTCCGTTGGCGATTCCAACTGCAAATGGATGGCTTGACGATCCTAGCCGTTTGCCTTGTTAATTGCTCTTGTGATTTACGTTTTCGAGTGTCAACTCACGCAACGAGGCGGATGGCGGATGGCGAGGAAGGATGGTGGGATGGCTAAGATCCAGCGGAGGATCGAGGGAGGCGTACTATTTACATGACCGGATTGATTAAACGCCTCGAATCGACTCAGTCAGTTTGCGTGCAGTTCTGTGGGAAATGGTGATTGATTGAACGCATCAGGGGAAAGTCCGAGAGATGGAAACGCCCACTAAAAAACGAATAAAACAAACGAGGCTCTGGGCCGAAATGCAAGCACTATCTAAATGGATTTGACATGTTGGGAGATCACCATATAAAGGCTAATGGCACAGCAAAACTCTCAGCTCTCCAGAGTTGTGTGTACTAAACGTAACTACTTCGGCACGGGATTTTACGATATTTTAATGTGCTTGGCATGTCTTGAAGGCATTCTAATAACCGTAAAATGGAAACTGGATATCTACATGCTTGCGTTTTGTTTTTCTGATTGACTCAAGCCCATTCACTGGGCCTCCAGCTTTGAATCGAACTACAAAAGAGTTCTAACGGGCACGTTATATATATTATTAATATAAAATCACAAACTTTCTAATTTAGCTTCAGATTCTTACGTAGTTACTTATGAAGTAAGTGAAAAGTAGCCCAAGTTCCTATACCCAGAAAGAAGTTAACAAATCAAGTCTGTTAAAACTCATATCTACGTGAAAACACCGACGAGAATAAAGAAAAAGCTGTCACCTGAGCTGACATTAATTGCCTGCCGTGATATATATTTTTTCTGGGACCACACGAGGATCTGCAAAACTCCTTGACCACAAGCGCTACATTGTGTGCTGCTGGAACAATGTGTCCAACTTCTGGGACCACATCCCCGATTGTGTCCCCACCTTTTCCTCTGGCTGTGTCATAAAAAATGTTGGCAACTTTATCAGGAGCACAATTTAAATGTCAGGTTGATGACGTGTCGTGTCTGTTTGTCTCCAGGAGGCTGCAATTGTCGTGGTCGCTCTGGATCTGGATCTGTATCTGAATCTGAGAGTTGTGATGGTTCGCTCATAGTCAGATGACTTCAGCTGCAGCTGGCTCGCAAATCCCAGACAGCAAACGGAAGTGCAGCAGTCTAAACAAATTCAAGTGAAACCGCAACGGGGGAAACATGGGATGTGCTAATCGTCCAAAGCAAGAAACACGATCAAAATGCATTGCCAATAGGGCAGCAAAGTTCTGAGGGGAGTTGGAGTGCAGGGTATTAATGAATTGGGAAAGCCCTTACAGCTCATAGTTTTATTTAGCTAACTTAATTTTAGAAATTAATCACTATACACTCTCCAGTTCCTCAGCTTGTTAATGTGCATAGCTTTATCTTCTGACAATAATTATTTACAACACCCTTGCTCATTAAATAGGATGATGATGTTCGTGGTAATATTTACAATTAGTTGTGTAGGTCCCATACCCCGTCGGGTTCACGTGGTGTACAGAACTTTCCTCGCAACTATTAATGATTCACAGATTCATCAACTCACACTTCGTCGCACTCAAATTGAAGCGGAGAAAAGGGGCCAAAGCCGAAGTCAAAGCCAGCGCTCGTTAGTTGCACTGCACACCTCATTCAATGGGTTTATGCAAAAGGGTCCAACGGAGTCGAGTCTCCAGGGTAACAAGATCGTTAACGTGCCACATGCCGCTGATTCTGCTGCTGACGGTCAAAATTCAAAGACGCCACAGTAGCCACGGCGGCAACATCATCACCAGCAGCAGCAGGAGAATGGGCAGACCATCTGCCGTTTTCATAAATAAAAAAGGAATCCCCCGTCTTCCTCTGATTCTGCGAGACTCTGGGACTCGGCGGTTGGCAGCTGAAATTATGACTGGGGCTGAGGACACCATTAGCAGCAGGTTGGCTCTGGGAGTCCGGGGACTCTGGTGGAAAGCCGAAAAAGCGACTACGGCGGATCCTGGCTTTTTGTTGTCCACCGCCTCGGGAGGTTAGTCACACATGCGCGGTGATAATTCAACGGCAGCGGCTGCCACAGCAACATTAAATGGTAGCAGCCACAATGAATCCACCGGCCAACATCCAGCATCTAGCATCTAGCAACATGTTGCCGGTGTGTCTTGTTAGTTGTGAGCGCAGAAATCGTGACAAAGTGATGCCATTGTAAGGCGCAAATGAAGAAAATGCCATTGTGGAAAAGTTGCTGCGCAAAAAACAATTGCCTTGTTGCTGTTGCTGCCGTGAAAATGCTTGGCGCACGTTTTGTAATCAATCAATGTGCTGTTAGAAGCCACAAACCAAGAGAGCAAGACCAAATATTTTCCTGCCATGTCCTCGGGCAGCACACCGAAGATTCGGGGTCCAACTAGTTGTCATTTAGATTAGAGAAGGTTCCACACTAGATCTGGAGAAAGTATGGCGCACTTGGTAGATCCGACAAGGAAAGTTCGCCAGGAAAGTGAGGGAAATAACTTACTGTCGGGAATCGCAGGAGATATGATCGTGTGAGCATGGAATGTGCTAACAAGAGTCTGCGATGAGCAGTGGTAGATGGTATCACTTGTCTCAGGCTTTGAGAAGTAACCACACTGAAATATAGTGTTGACATTCCTTATGATTTCAAAAGTTCAAATGGAAGGAACAGATCTCATAGAGCTCCGCTTTGTGATGTAGTAAGTAAATCATCAAATTTAATACTACGTTTGAGACTTGAATAATATGTATTTTCCCACACACTGCTTTCTTATGCATATGCCCTCGGAAGTCTGCCCCAGGAGCCATCACATGAAGCACTCGGTTGTCAATGACACTCCATTCGCTGCTCCCCGAAAGAGATTCCCGTCTGGCAGAACATTTGCATCTCCCAGTGAGATTTCGGTTTACGAGCAGCTAAAAGTCACACCGAAGTCCAAACTCACCTGCCCAGAGATGCCTATTTATACAAGGCACGCACCTGCTTCTCACTTCCTTAATTCCCGAGTGTTAACAAACAGTCGGCGAACCGAGTTTTGCGATGGCAGGCAGTTGCGTTCTTTTGATTCCCATTCTCATTCACAAAATGTGGCAGCAATAAAGTATGAACATATTGGACGGCGAACGCAACGAGATTTCCATGAATGGAGTGCAATTCAATTTGTGTTGATTTTACGAGAATCGAATACCCTCCTCCGCAGCCGGGCTAATTTTATAGCCAACTAATTTTTATGAACCGCCAAGACAGAGACTCAGTTTCCCAGTCCCAGTCTCCTCTGGCTGACCCTAATGAACTGACATGGGGCGACATCCACTGCGGCTCCGCCATCTCGGTGCGGCGCTTGCTCATCCGCAGGGTGCCTTCTTTGCCCCTCACCAAATCCCCAAGTCCCCATGTTGGAGTCGCGACAAAAATATATGTTGCAACGCGCGGAGACTGAAAAGTTTATTGACTGGAAATAATTTATTAATTATTGTATGCGCTTGACTTGGGTTTCATTCAAGACTCTGCGAGAGTATTATTTTCTAATTAATATTTTTCCTCCAAGATTGGAGATTATTTATAATGGCTCTTTATTTGGGTGGCATTTTATTAGGCTGATTGTGGGGCTTTTGCAATAGCCGAGCAAGCTGATTACTGGCTGCTGTATTCAAATCAATTTTTGTAGACCCAGTGGCACCAAATGAGGCGAAGTGTTAACTGACAAAGTGATATGAATTTTTCAATATTGAGTTTTACGAGAGGATGTGGTTTATGAGCTATTGGTTTAGTGCCCACTAAAGTAAGTGGTTTACCGCAAGGCTATTAACTGGAAATATATGTCTAGGACTTGAAACTATAGGTTTTTGATTATCTTAAAAGGCTCTGAAAATGCATCTGTGTATCTATCAGTGTGTGCGCTTGAACCCAAAGTACCCATCTAATCTAGCCAACATGCGGCCTTTCTAATGCTACTACCCACACGAGCTGGCTAAAATGAAAACGTTGCATGCAGTATCCCCGAAAATGGGACAGAATTCCCTCTCGAACATATGGCTGGCTGGGCTGACTGCCGACTGGCTATAAATCTCGGGCTTTTGTCTTGCCCAATTCCAGCTTGAAGCTCCAAACTCCAAACTCCAAACTCGAAGCTCGAAGCTGGGCTACATAGATTTGCACTCGAAAAGTTTGCGCCGCATGCGCGACGAGAACATTTGTAAGAGCAATTAAAATCACACCACGACCAAAAAGGAGAAGCAGACGACGACATGGACGCTGGCGATAGCGAAACATGGCAACCAGGCAACCAGATATAGATACAATTCGGCATCTCGGTGGCCAGCAGAGGAGCAGCAGGGGCAGCTCGGGAGACGGGCCTGCGATTGGAGCGAAAGTCTGGGCCATAAATTAGAAAATCAAAATGCCAAACTTCTGGCTACTCCGGCTCAGCAAAAAGAGTTTTCGATAATGACCCGGTTGCAGCTTGAAAGCCTATTGATTCACATGCTGCCTGCAATTTATATTACTCTATAAAATCCAGAAATAATTATCTACACATCATTTTGATAATAAAGTTTAGTCTTTCGTAAGCTAGGTCTTTATAATTTGTTACTCCAGCTATAGGGTATCTGTTAGTCGAAGTACCTTGAAGATCGTCCTGCCAAGTAATAAATAGCAACGTTAGTTGCTTTGCATTGGCAATTGTAAACAAATTGTCATTCGACAATTACATTTGTGTTGGCCACATTCATTAGTGTCAATGTTTTGGCTTTGCATGCTTCCGTTACCGTTAGCCAGACGATTTATGCCACATTTGTTTGTCCGTGCTTGGAAATTATTTGAAATTTATTGCCTCCGAGGATTGGATCCTCTTGCTCCATTTCGAATGATGCGTTGACAGCAACCAGTGGTTGTTGCTCCATTTTGTCCATTTAGACGCTTCTTGATTACCTTGGACAGTCCGTCTGTCTGCCTGTCTGTCTGTTTAACGAGTCGTCGTGGCTCGACTTGTTTATAAAGATGCTTTTTCCATGGCAATTCTTCAGACTCTCCGCTCGTTGTCAGGCTTCGTGAAAAAGATACTGCGCCACTTACAATTTTTTCCTTTTGCCGACTTTAATTTTGTAATTGTTTGGCCTACTTGCCAAGTGAATCGTTTGAAATCGTTTGCACATGTGCCTATCTTTTATTGCAGATTGACCATTATGAAGAGCCTTAAAGTACCCAACTTAATGTATATACTATCCAAATAACATTTAGTTTAATTAACTATATGAGTTCATTCCTAGAAATATCTAAAATCTCTTATTTTCAGCGGCAATTTCCATTATCCTATTTAATGCCTTTGAACGCACCGCCAACGCCACAGCCAAATGTACTCTCGAATCGTATAACTTAATTTGGTTGGATACCCCATCTCCAAATGCGAATTATCGAACCGATTGAAACCACAACAAACGCAACCGCATCCACGAAATGCAATTAATTGTCAAGTTATTTAACACAAATATTTGAAATTGTTTCGCTAATCAGTTAGTTGGCTAAAAACGAAAAAAGGGGCAAAGTCAAAGTGGCCACAATTTTTGTTTGCCTTTTTTTTTTTGATTTTTTTTTGGTTTTTGGGTCCGCCTAAGAGTCAATCGGCGGTTGGAGCATTCCGATGTCCATAAAAATGTCAACGCAGCGGCAGCAACAGCAAATGCACAAGAGCCTCAGCCCCATGAAAATATGCCGCTTGGCTTGAATTGCCAAAGTGGCTGGCTCGGCACGGCACGGAACGGCTTGGATTGGATTGGGTTGGGTTTGGTCTTAAAACTGGACAGCAGACCGACCAGCGAGGTGGTGGCTCCATGCTGTCTGCGCCGGAGTCTGTGGTCAACGCAAAACACAAAAGTGTGTCTACTCGCGGTGCTGCTGCTGCTTGGTGAGCGGCAAATGGAACTGATTACAAAATATGACCAGCGGCTAAATGTATCTCGCAGTTTGCTGCTTAATTTCTTGAATAGCTGTGCAATTTAATGCGTGGGTTATAAATTCCCAGCGAGCTCAAGTCCAAACGCACGTGCTACTGTTCGCACTGGCGACTTGAGGGGTTTCTGTCCAAGTCGGCATGCAAATGTGTAATTATAGTTTGGAATATTTTCTTCAACTCCACTTGACATTAAGTCCAAGGGTTTATTGCTTACTCCTTATTTTACCTTTCAGATACTTCTGAAATTTATATTTTATGAGCAGTTAAAACAGTATGTGCAATAATTATATGCAAACATTATTAAGAACATATTTTTTATTTACAGGGTAAGTTGGGGAATTGGTTGTAAGGCATTTGGAATGCTTTTTATGGCTTATTCTCTAGGACTTCCTTTTTTTGGAATTGTTTGCCAAGTTTCTTTTCTTCAAAACATAATTCAAAATCTTTGAAAGGTAAGTGTGAACCCCAAAGAAAAAGTAATAGCAGTTCAGACTTGCAAAATCCCGAAGGCAGTAAAATTTGCAGAATGACTGCGGATAAACCTATACAGCAAAGTTAGAAAAAATGGTTTATAGCCAAAGGGGCAGCTACCCAAAGTACAAAGAGATGTCTGACTTACAATTAGAAAAATGAGAAACAACCAGAAAAACCTCAAGGAATATCGCTTACAAAAGTAAATTTAAATGAAAAGAATAGGCGTTCAGTGTGTTATGCAATCCGAGTTCTTGTTCAAGTACAACTCAATAAGCATCTTCTTCTCGGCAGCCGCATTTGGTTTTCATAACAAACGAAGAGGTAATTTGAGACGGGTTTTTGCCCATTGTCCAGTTGGTAAATGGTGTTAAAAAAGATAGAAAAACCCACTTCAAGGAGAACTGGATAACGAAAATATCCCATTACAATAGACGGTGTGTATGTAATGCACTTTGTATGATGGATGAGTTGAATCTGAAGCTGATGGCCTCAAGAAAAATTGTAATTTTGTGGCCTAATGCTTGAGATTGAGCAATGCTTAATGTGCCTTAAGTCATGATTACAATGCTGGGTACTCAGAAGAATTAGTTAAATACAACAAGACTTTGTTAATGGGAACACCGATGTTGTGTATAATTAATATCCATTACAAGAGATACAGTGTCTGAAAAGTATTAATATTACCTCAAACCATCCAACGTTTTATTGCCCCTAGAAACAGATGCACATATCCCACCCAGAACTTGACTGATTTGTGCATTAAGTTCTTTGAATTGGGGCCAATGAAGAGCATCAGAAACGCTCCACTTAACGGCACAAAGTAGAACGCCAATTTAATTATGTTTTCCAAGTTATTGATGGACTACCCGACCACCTCTGCCACATCTGTTTTTCATAGGTGCACTCGATTTATCAGAGAGAGCGAACTCATTTCGAGGAATTTCTTTGTTCTTAGACGCTACGCTTCGAGCTCTAATCTGGGGTACTTACCCTCACAGGCCACCGCGGATTCGCTGTTGGGATCTTCGCTATCCGGAACCAATTCCCAGTCGTCGTCATCGCCTTCGCCATCGGAGTTTTGACGCAGTGCAGCCAGGTCATCCATGCGATCGGCCACGGCATTCATGCCGAAGTACCCATCCTGGCACTCGTGGCACTTGGCTCCCATGACGCCCTCCTTGCAATGGCACTGTCCAGTGTGGGGATCACATCTGTCCTGTACCAACGAGCCCAGTGGATCGCAGTTGCAGGATGGGCAGCGTAGCTCCACATTGGCATAGCCCACGTCACATTCATTGCACTTTTGTCCCGCATAGCGAGGCTTACACAGACACTGCCCATCGGCGCTGTCACACAATCCGCTCTCCGATCCTTCCGTGTGGCAATGGCAGGGATCACAGCCCACGGCCGGATCTCCCCAGTAGCCCAGCTTGCAGCGCTCGCAGTGCCAACCTTCGGTGTTTCCTCGGCACG
The DNA here is from genome assembly GCF_016746235.2 of Drosophila teissieri. NCBI lineage: Eukaryota > Metazoa > Arthropoda > Insecta > Diptera > Drosophilidae > Drosophila > Drosophila teissieri. Next base: position 15,648,092 of record NC_053029.1, on the reverse strand, counting down.
TGATGCACTCGCCGGTGGTCACGTTGCAGGGTCCTCCGGCGCAATCGCAGCGCTGACAACTGCTTCCCAGCTGGCGGGGATTCCCGAAGTATCCATCGTCGCACACCTGGCAGTGATCACCCGTGTAACCCTCCGGACACTGGGTGCAAATGTACTCCGCGTGCTCTATCAGCTCAAACTGCGGATTCAGGTCCATGTAGTTGTAGCTCTTCAGCTGGCAACTGGGCGAGAAGTTGTTGGAGTCCTCGGGTAGGGGACAGGCGCATCGCTTGCAATCGTGTGGCGTTCCCTGCAGGGGATTCCCGTAGTAACCCAACTGGCAACGCTCGCAACTGAAAATAAAGAATTTGAAATTTTCATTGATTTGAGTCTCGGCTGGTGGGTGACCCGGCTTCGAGTGGTGAACTAGTGGAGACACCACTCCGCGCGAAGGTTTTAAACTTTACTGGGTGTGGATTGTCTTATGTGGATTGCATTGTTTTGCAGAAGGATTTTAGGTTCGTGTCCAAACTTAATACTTTTATATAAATGTAATACATTTTAATTAGGAAAAACGAATTTCCCTTTTATAATTTTAAAATTTTGAGCTGACTAATATGTAAAAAAAATTCTTATTTTCGGATAACCAAATGAATATTATTTTAAAGTTACTCACCGATCTCCAAAGGTGTTGTGCATGCAGTCGCCGCAGTTTCCGCTCTGCAGATCGCAGGAGTTTGAGTGTCCGTTGCAGGGACACGGGATGCACTTGCTCAGAATCTGGTGGTCCGAGGTGTTCTCGTAGATCCGCTTGAATCCAAAGGCGCAGCCCTCGCAGGAGAGACCGGTATAGCCAGCCGGGCAGAGGCACTGCTCCACTTGGCTGGAGGACTTTCCGCCCAACTCCACACCTCCTGAATAGATGACTGCTCTCTCGAGGGACGTTTCACCCTGATCCGTGTGAAAAGCTGCTCTGATTAGGACAGCATCGAGGGAAACGAGAACGGAGAGAAACTGGGAACGGGTAACTGATTCCCCGTGGTAGTCACCGCCCTCGGTTCGCCGAAGTCTAGTTTTTATATCAACAATAGTAGGGGGCACGTGGTACCAGCCCAGCTCTGTAAGGGTGACATTCAAGTTGACTCCCAATCCCTCCAAGGACTCATCGCCGAAGGCAATCTTCAGTCCATTCTTGCCGACTAGGATGACATTGGGCCCAGTTGTGGACTTCCCCGATCTATCGCCTCTTATCACGTCCCAGGTCAACACCAGCTGCAGCCTCGATCCATAGCTGGTCAAGCGGTTTCCCAAGTAACCCAAAGGAGCCTGCCAGTAGATGGCCTCCACTTCGTCCAGTTCGTTGGCAAAGATCAATCGGTTCGTTTCGGCATCAACAGGTATTGAAATTGGTTTCACTCTCTGTATATCGGTTAGTTTCCAATCGTTGAGGGTTTCAAAGGCCAGGGTCTGCAGTTTGGCACTGTGGCATGTTTGCGAGACACCTGAGCACCAACAGCTGGTGCAACCCTCTGCCTTCTCAGCGCTTAGGTCAAAGTATCCGGGTGCACACTCGGAGCACGTGCTGCCCTCCACATTCAGCTTGCACTGGCATACACCCGAGCAGGAGCCCTTGGAGCCAAGACTGCCCCTTTCGTCGCACTCACACCGTTTGCACTCGTCTCCGTAGTATCCCGGAGCACACTCCTCGCAGTTCTTGCCCTGGAAGCCCTCCAAGCAGTTGCAGCTGCCTCCGTCCGACTGGCAACCACCCGTGGAGCGAGCAGGATTGCACGAGCAGGGCAAACAGGGATCGGTAAGAGGTGCATCCAGCTCCCTGTAGAAGCCCATCTCGCAAAACTCGCACTCATTGCCAACCGTGTTATTCGAGCAGCTCTGGCAAATGCCCTTGTCCAGGAAGGCATCGTAGGTGCAGCTCTCGGCGTGACCATAGCACTGGCATACCTCGCACTCGCCGCCCAGTTGATAGGGGCGATCCTGGAACAGCGGGCAGCACTGCTCGCACTGAGCACCACAGGTATTGTGCTGGCAGATGCACTGCAGCAGAGGGTCTTCCGGCGACTCCTGGGAGCGATTGGCATGCCCGTGGCAATCCAGGCGGGCACTCACCTTCAACTGGGACAGCGAGTAGAAGCTGTGCTTCTCCAGCGACGGAGAGTCCAGCAGCCAGTCCAAGCTGTTGTCCTGATTGGCCGTGGAGTGCATGCCCTGCAGCCGAATCCTTATATACCGCGTCGTTATGAACTTCATCAGCTCCGGACTTTGATCCGTGGCTCCAGGGCGATTCTTCAGCAGCGAGGCATGCAGCACGCCGTTCTCCAAAGGACCTGGCTTCGAGAACTGAGTGGAGCAAATGATTTCTGTGTCGTTCTGGAAAACGTATTTGCCGTTTTGCCCGGATAAATTCCATCGTCGCTGGCAATCCGCATCGCTCAAGCCGAAGTACTGCCACGGCTCAAAGTTAATCCCGTCCAGGGACTTTTCCAGTATCCACGAGGCCGGACGCGGAGAGTTGGCCGACTTCAGCCACACGGAAAAGATTTGATAGGTCTGTAAAAGAGGAGAGAGTTTTAACCTATTACTAAGAGCCTTACATATTTTTTAAGTGGATTTGTATGGAAGCATTTGTTGCAAACTAACTATTTTATACCTCGAAGGAGTTTCTGTAACTTTTACCGATTGAAGAATGGACATTCCCACCATCACACCTCAGGAATCCGATTTAATAGCCGATGGGCAAATGAGCAATAAATTATGCACGCACCCAAACGTCAGTGTTTCTGTCACCAACTGATGTTTCTATCCACTCGCAGGCCCACGTATATCGCTGCATCTGTGACTACCAGCGAACTACGACTATATCTTCGCTAATGTCGTGTGGTACTGGCAAAGTCTCTTAACCCAACATTGCCAGCGCCGCGTCATAAATCTACCGCACTGTCAACCAACCGCAACCCTCCAAAACCGCCGCCCAACTGGGGCTCTTTCAACGTGGCCGGCAGCAGCAGCTGACAAGCGATATTTGGGAAAAACTGTTTGGTAAAAATGGGAGGAGGGAAAATATCAAATCCACATCTAAATGCCAAAAACGTCGCGTGTTCGAGACGCTGAAAATGTTGCGCCTATCGAAGATCAGTGGCCAAAAAGCCACACAGAAAAGCCAAACACCAAAAGCAAGCCAGGCCAAAATGAGAAATCAATAAAAGGCATGCAATTGAATTTTCCGACGGGCGACTTGTGGCGAAGGTGTGGCCAGGTGTATAATTGATTACGACGCATTGACTTAGAGCAGCCACATGGCGCCATCTAACCAGATATGTGGCCAGCGTTATTTTTGAATTTTCCCCAACCTTTAGCTAGTCATCGCGAGTACAAGTCGAGTCCGCAGACAAATCAGAAAACGATATCTGAGAGCAATTGCTCTGCAGCACCTACCCAAAAACAACTCTATCAAATTTCAAAGCCACTTGTTTACCCACCACTCACTAAGTAGCTAATGGCATCAGCAGCACACATGCATTTTCCACGATTTTCCACGGCTGATAAAATGCAAAGACACAAGAAGTCAAATGCCAGCGAGAGTCGAAGAAAAAGCAGAAAAAGCTGGAAAAAGGTGTGCGCATGCGTGCGTTCTCCTTATTGAATGCCGCCTGTATTCGATTACAGCAACAACGACGTCTGTCATGCTGATAAGATTACAAAAGTAAATAAGCGAAAGAGACCGGCAAAAAATTAATCTGCTTGGGGGTTTTAAGCGGGACTGTGGAAGTGAAATCAACTTGAAAACGTATAAAACCATGCACAAAAGTGTATATAAATTGGTCTTCAACTATCTTATATAAGCTTTCATATTTACTTTCTGCGGCAATTAATCGAAATATTTGTTGTGAGAATTATAGGATTAAGTGATTCCCTTTTGCAGAATACTACTTATAACCTTGTTAATTGGCATGCCACTTATTACTGGTTGGCCAATCTACTCATCGGAATTTAAATGTAGGTTGATAAGCTGATATAATTGGAATACTTAAAATGAAGATGCCAATTACCAGACGAAGTGGATTAGTTCTCCGAGCAGATTATAGTGTGACATGCCAGCTATGAAAACGCATAAATAAGACGAGCAATGTGCATTCCTTTGCAGTATTTGACTAAAAGTGAAATAGTTCGGAATATTAGAGGACTAACTCTGAGACCACTAAGTACTATGTCCGCTGTAAATGCCAGAATCAAACACAACTTCAGTGAAATGGTAAGTTCCAAAATAAAGTCTAACAAATCCTAGTGTTATAAAGCATGAAAAACTTTTTCTGAAACAGAAATATGGTACAGATTTGGAATGGTTACGGTTTCAAGTTTGGCGGAATGTTTCTAGGGAACTCTTCTGTAATCCAGAAGTCTCGATGCAAATGGATGGCAACTTATTAATATATATTTAAACCAATCAAGCATTAAAATAACTAAGAAGAATGATATGAAATAACACATATATGTTCAGATTACTCCATTCGAAACTTACGATAAAATAACATAACATATTACATAGGTGAGAAAATAAGAAGTCATGGCATTCCGTAAATGCCTTACATATGAATATGTATTAAATATTAATTCAATTTACAAAGGAGAGAGAGCTATCGACTGCTACTGTGTATGTAAATGTTAATTACAAGTGTAATAATCCAACTCTATTGATTTCATTTTTTCCGAATTCATTGTATAATACAAATCACTATTTTACCCCTCTAAACAAGAATACAATTTTAATAAGTTTAATAAGTTTTAGTTTTAAACAGTCAACAAAATCCGCCACACTTCCAATAACAAACTGATATCAAAAGAAAATCATTCCAAAATATATTAGAATTTAATGATTTGAACTATAGTTATAAGTAAAACCAGCAAATAACGCTGGTATTCTACAGGATACCAGGTTGTTCAAATGGCTATATAATACATTGCAAGATTCAAATATTCCTCTAACAATAAAATCTATAATCCATAAAATATTTGTACTTATCATACACAAATTAAATACAAAGTCGTGTCTATTGTGGAAATACCAACTAGCTCTTTAATTCCAAAAGTAAATCACCACCCGCATTCACAGTTGAGAGTTGAGATACTGTAATTTCTTATCCAGAACTTCCGATATCCCGCTAAGGAGCCAGTGAGTTTGACACACACGAATTAAGGCGATAGGTTATCTCTAGTGAATTATGTTGTCCCCATCAAAATTTCTGTCCAGACCTCCGATTGCAATCAGCTCAAGAGCAGACCGCGCTCCCGAACTGATTTCCTGCTGCCTGTTGAGCGAAAACGAGTTCCAGATAAAGGAGGCGAACTATGAGAAGGCATCGCGGACGTGGACGTGGACTCCTTGTGCTCCTTCTTCCCCGTGGAGATGTGAAAATCGTTGTAGATTGCAATCGAAGAAGCGGCAGGTGAAGGCCTCCGGCGTAACACTTGACGTTTTTATCAGTTTCGACCAATTGACGGCGGACACAGCAAACTTGTTTACATCGCACCGATCGATGAAGATCACTCTTAGTATAAATATTTGGTCAGTGGACTGTCCTCCTCAGAGGGAGTGAGTTATTGTTTATGCACCGAAGCCTGTTGCCAGATGCTTGTCAACTGATAAGAGCCAATCACAGAGGGACTAACAAAATTGTTAAAATATTCAGTGGGAATGGAAAATGGGGAATGGGAGGCAGCGAAATGGGATACCGATTTGGCGGGGTAATTTGAGTTGATAAACGAATTTGAGTGGCAGGAGGGCGGCGCACATTGCATGTCGTAAATTACACGAATTAACATTTATGGCAATCAAATATTTATCGCTCAATGAAGAAAGTCCATCAGGCGAAGCCGACAGGAAACTTCCTCCGCAGCGCCCAAGCACCAAAAAACTAACACGGACACTCAGTTAATTGCCAAAAAAATATGTGCACAACGTGGAAAACCATGGCATCGTGAAATTTTCAAAAATAAACGAGCGAAAAATTGAAGTAGACAGAGTGCAGAAACGAATTAAAAATAAAAGTCAACAAATTTAGGGCTTGCCTACAGTTTCATTTTATCTTGCCGTATTTTTTGTTGGCTTTGTTTTGTTTTGGCAAATAATACAGTTTGGTTGCCCATTGGAACAAACAGAATCATCTACTTTTTGTTGTCCATTTTTTGGTTTTGGCACGCTTTTAGATAACTTGGTGAATGAACCCACATGGCAGACATGTTTCTCGTATATTTTTGCACATTTTCCTCCTTTTCTCTATCGCTCACTCGGACTCAGACTTTTCGACGTGTTTTGGCTGCTCGCACTGAAGTAATCGCAAAGTTTTGTGTTTTGTGTCTGCTGCAAGTTTTTATCGCTGAAAATTTGCGCATTAATGCGGCTAAAGAATGAACAAAGTTTTCAATAACTCGTTTGGACTTTAAGAAGTAAAACAGAATTATTCGAATTGAACAAGTAGCACTTGTGGTGTGGGGCATACTAAATCAAGAGCTTATTGCTCTAAATGCTAATGGAATGTGGTTTCCAATAGTGCTGCACCTCAAATGTTTGTACACATGTCTTTGGAATCAGCTTAGTTATTACTACTACTTTGCTCAAGAACGATCTGATTAATGATATTAATTAATTCATTTCATTTAGAGAAGTTGTGTTATTTCTTTGTTTCATCGTTAACGGATTTTTGTTTCTGACTTTTGCACGCCCTGAATCTTTGGCCATTAAAAATAAAATCCGCTTCCTCGCAAATGACATGAAAACCATTCAAGCGCAGCTTCAATCACGTTAAGACTCCAAAAGAAAAAGCCAAAAAAAAAAAAAAGAGAATCGCTGGAAATTCATGCAAATGCAAGCCACTGAGGAAGCATTCTTTAAAAGGCAAATTCAGGGAAAATGTCGGGGAAAAAACGAAAAAGCAAAAAATCGCCACAGGCACAACAAATAAATAAATTGACCATTAAAATAATTGCTGTGCCTAAAATGCGTCTCGTACGTGGCTTGTAGCACGCTTTGCTCGTGGTTGTTGCATTTGTTTCTTGCAACAGTCAGATGTTGTTGCTTCTGTTGGCGCTGCAAATGTTGCAACAACTTGTCAAACATTTGAATTACAGTTACGAAACCAATAGCGATGCCAAGTGACCGGCCCCTCGCGTTTTATTTAGTTTGTTTTTTCACTGGCCAAATTTGGCTAAATTTAATGAAGCAATTAAATGTCTGTATAGGAAAGTCATACACAAACAAACATTAAACATTTTAAATTGGTAATACTCGTATTTGCCAAACTGGTGGAATGACTGACGGCAATACTGAAAACTTTGATGGCCCGGATTTTAGGAGGGTAAATTGTAAAATGCCCCAAGCAAAGAATTAAAAAATAATATTGATTGACATTATGTATAGAAAATAATATTATTTACATTAAAAATTAATGTTAGAAGTAATTAATGCAAGTTCTGACACTTAACGATGTATCAACAAAATTAAAACGATCCTCAAAAAATCAAACGCATTCCTATCTACCTATGCCAGAACCTATGTACATAATCACTTCGTAAATTACTAGCAACACATGTTGCTTTCCTTTTCAGAATATCTGAAGTATCCCAGAACCGCACTCGAAGTTTTAGAGCCACTGGCCGAGTTGTCCGTAGAATTCTCGCTAGACTTTCAATTAGTCACGCGCGCCCCAAAGCCATTCAAGCATAAATCTAGACATTGTTGTACGAACAGACAGGCTGACAGACTGCTTACTGGCAAACTGACAGACTGGATGGCTGAATGGCTGAATGCCTGACTGACTGACTGGCAAAGAGACATATGTATGTATGTATATAGTATGGACGGACAATCTCTGGCCATGATTCTGACCAGTCTGCGAGGACTGCCGGAGTCTGCCGCCTTTTTCCCAGCGCGGAAAGAAATATTTTAAGCTGTCAAATCGTTGACACACGCCTGTCGTTTCTATCTGGCTCCAGAGCCCGTTGCCGTTGTAAATCACTCGATTAGTCTAATTGTTCAAATCCACGCCGGGAGTGGAGGAGAATCCGCCGAAGCCTGGAAGTCCCAGAAGATTTTGTCGCCCATGAACATGGAGACGGAGACGGAGACACACCAACGTCAATGTCAAGTTGCGTCTGAGGTCATAAATCGTGTTCTGTTTCGGTTGGCTTGGCATTGGGACTCGAAAAAAGACAGGGGGAGATCTCTCTAATGTCTTTCTAAATAGTTGTGACAAATGCACAAGATATTTTCACAGCCAAATCACACAACACACTTAATTGTGGAGATAGCTAATTAGTAAACTTGTTAGGGGAGCATCTATTTTGTCGATGTCTATTGAATGGGACAGTCAGCAGCTGTTTAAAATGCCTGGGAAAAGGCTGGAGGCAATGAAAGATCCATTATTAAGAGATGAGTTTGTGAAAGTTTATTTAAAGTTATATATATTTTGAAAGAACAAATTAATGTTCGTATAAAATTCCTTTGAATGTTTCATAACTAAAAACGGCGTAGAGGGAAATGCTTCTTGGAAAATTCCTGACAAGCTGTGAATATTCTTTATCACTCAAGCAAATCGACGGAATGAGAGCGTGTAAATTTTGACACATGCCCCTCATTTGACTTCGTTTCCTCGGCATCCGCTATGTCCATATCTGAAAATCATGGGAACCCATACATTTTGAGCTCGTTGTCTGACCAAAAATGTAGTACATGCCACAATTGCTCTAAAAAAGAGCCAATCGTTCGACATTTAGGTACATACATAAAAGGAAGGCCATAAAAGGCTGGCCATTTATATTTGGATTCGGTTTGGCAACTAGAAATAAGTATTGTCAGCATTAATTAAGTGAAGAGACCAATTTAAATGCTTCTGTATAAAGTTCCCCCTTTTGCGAAAGAGACGTGCAGGAATTTATTAATAAACTCGGAGAGCAACGCATGGCTGTCATAAATCTTTCATACTTTAAGGCATATGCAAAAACAATGTTTTTAATTTTAAATCACTTCCAGTCTGTGGATATTGCTCCTCCTCCTTGGCTTCTCGTTTTAATTAAGTGCACACTCAATGCCTCTGTCTTTGCCTTTCCCTTTGCCTTTGCTTTCGCCTTGGTCTGGGTCTGGGCCATCATTTTCATCTTTGTGTGCCGGAAGGGTTGTTCCAGGGGCATGTGGTATGTGGTATGTGGTGTATGGCAATGGGGGAATTATATCAAAACACTGATATATCTGCTGGAAGATTCGAGTGCAAGCCGCACTTGAATGTCAACTTTGCGTCGGCTGATGCAAAACAGATGATGCACATTTCCCGCTTCGTTTCTTCTTTGGTTTTAGCACATTATTAGCCAATTGATTGGAGAAGTGCGCATCCGATGGCTTTCCGTGGTCGGATGCACTTTGAAATTCCAATTAACACTATCGGCGGACGATTAGCACCCAATCGAGATTGGAAGATCCGCGGCAAGTGTGAAATAAAATATGGTAACAGACGCCTTCTGGGAGGTCGACGCTATGTAAATTGGGCAACTGTTTTAACATTGTGTTTGAAATCGTCTCAAAAGGAAATGTTTATGTAATTGTCTGTGACTAAACGAATTACATTAAGTGAATCTAAAATTTGGATAGCAGAGCGTACTTATAAACATTCCCCGCCATTTAGAGTGGTTACCAGTTGTTAACCCGAATGAAACTATGAACTAACGGAAACAAAAACCAATTTCCCTGCCAAAGAAAGTCGGAACGAAAATATCTTCATGTAAGCCAATATGACTTAATCAAAACTCCATCAAAACGAATTTATGTTGGCCGTTTTGAGCATTAGAACTGCCTGGGCATCAAACTGGTTTCGATTCCAGTCCCAGCAGCGAGATGATCACATTTCAAAGTTCCAATTAGACAGAGCACCACATGTACAACGATGGATCACGGAGCTGGCGTTAAATCGCTTGTAAATGAGTGACAACTCAGCGGCTTAATTACAAACTGGATCACAGCTCGCCTGTCGCAAGAGCTTAGCCCCCACAATTTTGGATGGCTTGGATGACAGCACCCAGAGTTGGGACTCTGGGTTCGGGATAAGTTCGACTTACCTGCTTCAGATCCAATAGGATGGTCACATACTCAAACTGCCGGCCACCCTGCAGCGTCGGTGATTGCCACCAGCCTTCTTCAAATCCCGATCCCGCTGCCGACGAGATCAGCGACTGTATGGAGCGCTGTTTGGCCCGGTCCGAGGAATGGGCATTGCAGATGCCACACGGCTTGGCGCCGACCTGTTTGCAGTACTCCTCGGCCCCGTTCTGGCCACAAGTGGCATTCACCGAGATCTGCGCCCGGGGAACCACGTTGAAGAGCGGCGGATAGAGGCCGCCGGAGAAGCTGGATGAGTACAGGTCGTCCGTTTTGAGCAATCGAAGGGCTGCAAGTGGAGTAGAAATAGACATTATTATCGTTTGTAGATGGCAAATGTGTTAATTAACTTTATTTAAGTTTGTAGACTGAAAATATCATTGCCCAGTAAATACATTTTTATCTCTTTGTAATGTATTACTTATCTGATAAGTGAAGGATCAAATCCCGATCAGTGTTTAAGCCTTTGGTTATGATCCCAAGACGTTTTCACCCCCTTGTCTAATGTAAATTAGATTATGGAGGCAAAAATAGTTCATTTATTGAGTGTATTGTTAACAATTGTTTTTCCTTAAGAAAGGAATGTTTATGCACTTGTCCTGATTGCATAATTTCCAGTTAAAAAAGAGTTTAATGGGATAGGTTCCGCTGCTAGTAATATCCACTGCTGTTCCCGTAGTACTCCTCCTCGAATTCGGTCAGCTCGTCGGCCAAATCCTTAACAATGTCGGATATTTTTGCGTCATACTCCACTTGCTTGACACTTAGCAATTCCGAGTGTCTCTTCATTTCCTCTTCGATGGCCGAGAAATCGTAGATAATCTGGTACTCCTTGATGTCATTGACTAGCTTTATTAGAGCTTCTCCTGCGCGAAGTAAATTGCCAGCACGCACCTGCATTTCAAGAGCATGCATCTCTTGCTGGGTCCAATCAGTGATTTGGCCCTTAGTCCTTACGGAAACCATTCTAAGGAGCTCCTCAAAGTTTAGCAATATGCTCTGAACGTCATCCTTTAGCTGCGTTTTGAAGGAGTTCAGCAGGGCATCGTCCTTCCTTTTTGGGACACTTGAGTTCTCAGTCATGTTTTCGCTTCTTCTCTTCTACTTAAAGTTTAGAAATCTTGAAATTCCACAGTACTTCTGAAGTTCTTGATTCCCTCGAATTCAAAGTCACCTAATTATTAAACTCTAAGGTCTTGAATTCAACTGAAAATTAAATGAATCAATAAACGTCATTAATGTTGCGAATCGGAGGTTAACTTTCAATCAATCAGCTTGACGCCCCATTATTCAAATTCTGACACTTTTTCCCAGGCCAATCAATTAAATTGCTCAAACCGAACAAGTCGAGAACAAGCCCTCAAGACAACACTGCCAATAAATCACCTACTGGGGCAGCTGCTCTGGATTGCTGTGAACTTTGTGCCATGAGAATAGAGAATTATTGATTGGTTGGCTAGCTGGCTGGATTGCATGAAAAATGTACAAGTATCTCGACCAAGAGCTGGGCAACTTTCGAGATAAACTTTATCGCTGACCAGCAAGCGGCAGTTGTAGTTGTTGGAAGTTGGGGCCCAGATGTTGACCTGGTATGCCATTTGCATGTTTTGGTAGCTCCAAATTGCAGTCTGCTGCCGATTGCAGTTGTTTCCTTTCGGCTGCCCAGCTTTTTTGGCAATTGTCAACATAAAACTTTGGCGAACAAGACAAAAATGTTGACGTAATTGCAGGAAAATGGCATATAAGTTATAGGGAAGGATCAACGGCAAACTTTGGGGCGAATGAGAAAAGTTTCGGCCTGGGAACTTGAATTGGAAGTTTCAATGGGTTAAGTGAGCAGCGAAAAGCAATGAATCTACACAAGAAATTCAAGGAGATTATACATACAAATAAGGATTTTAGGAAGCATAGAAAACTGACTTCTTTTGAACCCAAAAGCCACATTTTCTTCGCCAATCTCAGGTGGGTAAGACTTTTTAATGGTGAATAAATATTTTCATGTTTTGTGCCGCGTGCAATTTGTCAAAACATTTAATCAGCAATAGTTTTCTCACTTAAGCTGTCAGCGGTGGAAAACGTGAATACATTTCAGAGGGGTATTTGATTATCAGAGGGGCGGGTTGGGAGCCAAAAAGGCGTAGACATGGCTCGGAATGGCCATTGAAAGGCCACCTCCAGTCTTCAGTCTGCAGTTATTTAACTTCTTTGCCTTTTTTCTGCTTTTGGCTCTTGGCTACCGCAAATTTGTCATTTGTCAAAACATTTAAATGCCATTTGCCGGTTTCCTCTTGAGCTGGGCGATTTTGACAGCTGTCGATAAGTTTTTCTTTCACGCTTTTAACACTTTACGCTTGAACTTTGCCCAGAGCAGTTTTTCCTGCTTTTTGCTGCGACGTGAAGACATTTGTTCGGATCGCTTTAAATCAGTTTTTTAGGCAAGCCTCGTTTTCTCGCTTTTTTTCTTCCACAAAGTGAAAGTGATAGTCTCAGAGCTTTGTTTCATATTTATTATTGGCTGGCATGTTTGGTGTCAATTATTGATGACTGAGGAATTAGTAATTCGAAAACACTTTATTGTAACTAAAGCGGACTTTTTGTTTGATTTATTAAAGGTTATTTGTTTACTTAACTGACGATAAATTCCTTATACACAATAATGAACTTATAATTTACAGTGCCTGGTTCGTTAGGACTCGATTATTTTGAATTTTCAGCGTCCCTGTGCTCAACTCCAATTACTTTTATACACTTTCGTGTCTTCTTTAATAAAAATGTAAATATTTAATTTTGAGAGCATCTCCTTCTCTTCGTTGTAATACATATCAATCATCATACCCATCATCTTTGGCCTGAACTCTTCCTTCGTTTTTCACATTGGGCATTAAAGCCTATTCATGGCCATTTTAATATTTTTCGGCAGCGAGCTGTCAAAATGTTTAAAATTTTCCTTTGTCACGCTGTCCTCTCTCGGTTTACCCTTTATTGCTTATTTTTCAGATGCCGAATATCGTTATTTGTATGCAAGTTGGTGGCAATTTGGTTATGCAAAACAGTTGCAGAATTGGCTGGACAGGCGAATAATGAGCCTCGGACAGGAAGCACTCCGGTTGCCAACTAACTGGAGATTACCTTAACCGCCAGTTTGTCTATCGCAGCAATTGGTTAATTTCCATTGCCATCTTTGAAGTTGCATTGCAGTTGCAACGACTTAATAAGCAGCTGGAGAACGAGGAGTTGGAGCTGCCCCATTCCGTGCCGCAGCAATTTTTGCCTCCAGCTGTCGGTTTGTGTGCATAATTGGCCAGAAGGAAAACAAGAATGGCTGGGAGGAACTGGGAGCCCCTGGGGCACAGATAGCCAAATCCCCAGCGGCCTGTCCGAAAATAGTGAAAATATTTCTGTGCCGTGTGCGCCATGTCGATATGAATGAAACGCCAAACAGTGAAATGCTTTTAGGTTCCAGAAGCATGTGGATTCGAGAATTTCCCTGCGGATTCATTGCCTTTCCTGTGTGCGTCTATCATGGCTTATATTTACCTGAGATCAACTTTAGGTACTTCAGTTCAATTCAGAGTTCTTAATATTATATCACATGCAAGTTGGTTCCCTCGTATATGATGACAAATAGAGCTGGAACTTGGAGCATCGATATACATATGCATTTGCATTTCGTAATAGGGTTGGAAAGTAATACTGACTTATCGGTTACGCATCGATATCGAAAATTAGGTGGAATTAAATAAAAATATTTATTAAAGCGTATATGAGGCTGTGCAACATTATATGAATAAATGTACCTTTGGTCATAATTGATTTTATGTAAAACTTCACATGTAGCCTAAGTCAATTTTCTTTTTAATTAGAGTTAACTCCATCGCTGTATTATTATTATAGTGAATCCCTCAATTTTAATTTAATAAACTCTACGCAAGAGAGGAAAACCATAAACGCCTGCAAGTCAGGTCACGCCGAAGTGGCAAACGGCACACACAGCTCCTCAAACAGCATTTCCCCCTAATTGCATCACCCACACATCGCGCTTCTTGTGGCTGTGAGTCATGCAACAACAAACAACAACGGACTCCATTGAGTGGCAGCTACCAGTCTTCGATACCAAATCAAGCATTACTTGCATAACCCATTGGAGTCATCGACCACATTGTCCCCATCCTATACCCATCATGATGAACATCATCATTGCGATCCCAGTCCAGACCACGGGCATGGATAAATATTTTTCCAAAACACAACTCGAACATGGATCCGAGAACTCGCACTGGATGCCTCTTGAAGACGTCAGGAAAAGCCAGTAGCCGGTAGAGGAAGAGTGAGTTGGTTGGTTGGTTGGTTGGTTGGTTGGTTGGCTGGACAGACAGACAGAGCATGTGTTCTTCTCACCACCATCGGTCAGCAGCTTTTGAAGCACCCACTGACGGGACCCAACAAGAACTCAGCTCCCCAGCATGCGTCTGGCACCCAAGTAGTCCAGCCATCCAGCCATCCAAGCATCTAACCATCCAGCCATCCATCCATCCGTGAGTCCATGTCCAAGCCATCCAATCTTAACCCGTTCGTTTGGTTCCCACTGTTTCCCGGCTTTTAACGCAGCGCTGCACTGATGCATGACCAAACATCTTCAGTTCTGGTCAGTTTGGAGCTCCGTGCTCCCCCTCACGCCGCTCATTTTATTTCTTTTCTTGGAAATCTGTTGACGCAGCTCGCCGAGACAACCCCGTGTGTCCATCGTCATGTTTGTCAGTCGTTGGGCTGTTGGTTTGTTGGTTTCTTGGTTTGTTAGCCAGCCTTGTTTATTTTCAATAAATATTTGACATTTGTCTATGCATTTTTCCCGAGCCTCGGAGGACAAGTCAAGCGTTTGGCTGCCAACACCGACCGGGTACATTAATTTTTCAAGTACTCCAAGCCAGTAACATCCCCTTCCTGCTCCCCACCAAAGGTTCGGCCTTTGGTTTACACACATAGAACCCAGAACGCCCATCGACCCATCGAGGGTCGTAAAAGTTTGGCTCAAATTGTCACCTGTCACACACACAACAACTGAAAAGTTCTGAGGCGCTGCAGTTCCATTTCAGTTCCCCTTTCATCTTTGCGGATGTTTGATTTGAACTTTGGATGCAAAAGGAAAGGAAATTGTTTACCAGAAAACTTTCAATGTGTGAAATTCCCCATGAAGTGTTGACACATTCGGGTCGGATCTAATTTTTAAGAATATCACAAGAACAGTGCTCATTTGGTAAGTTGAACTAATAGTGGAAAGGTGTTATAGAGTTCGATACCACTCAAAACTCATGACTTCTTGGCATTGACATTGTTCTACTTTGTTGCCTAAAAAGATCGAGAAATTCCCGAACAACCATTAAGCTCATTACCTAAGAGCTCTTAATTAAGCGACTTGTTTTATCTCGTATCTAATCGGGAATCAGAGTTGTGTAAGCCACTGGCAAAATATTTTCGTGTAGCGGTTCACTTAATAATTTAATAAGCCCCACGAAATCTGGAAAATGCACAAGTCTTTAAGGCGAGCTCACCTTCGCTGCACTTGTGCTGCGATAATTATCACGATTTATGAGTCAAAAGCTCTTATCTGCCACTTGCAATCATGGCACGAAAAGGCGTCGAAAGGCCCATTCAGCCATTAGCCAAAATGCATGGCGGCCATTAGATGGGAAAGGTGGACAAATGGCTCCATCGTGTTTGCCAATCACTCGAAATGCATTTCCAGCATCGTTTTCCAAGTCAATGTTTGCCCCGCGTTGCTGCTCCGAATGCTGCACATGCGCAAACGAGATCTCGAGATCGGTTTTTCGTCTCTGGGTTTTTGGGTTTCGGTTTTTTGGGGCTTATGGTGGGGTCTCCTCTCATATCGCACTCATTAGTTACGCCTGAGTGGGTTTTGGGTGAGCTTTGTGATATTCGATATCTCTGGCAAAGACCCGCGAGGGGACACGAGTCGCCCACACTTTTGCTCCTCGGTAGGTTTCCTGGGAATCACTTTCAGATTTTTGTGCACTGTTAATTTGTCATCAGCTGTCGGATTTTATTAACAACTTGGCTTGTTTTAATTTTCGTTTTCTGGGCCCAGGCGAAGGCGCGAGTCGCATAATAAGTAATGTCATAATTAAATTTATAAAGTCTGACTCATCTTCGCCACAAACGGACTGGCACTACTGCCAAGTTGAGTCGCCGACATTGTCGTCTGTCTAGACAAACTGAGATTATGACTGTCCCATCGGGCTGTGGCCACAGGAAAAGCCAAATGCGAGAAAGGGAAACTGCAGGAAGTCGAGGTGGAGTTGTGGCATTCTTGGGGTGCACAAAGAGAAGCGAGATGGGATTAAAGTACGAACGGAATGGGTGACTTCATGCACTTCTTGCAGAAAAAGGGGAAATATATAATAGAATATTTGTATGTATCGCAGAGGTTGCTATAACCTACCTATTTTATAGTTTGTTTGTTCAGGGGATGCTGATAAGCATTTAAAAAATATTTTAAAAACTTAATTTATTTGCAATTGACTTTGATTTTAATAGAAATTTATATTCATAGGGGATATAAATCACTTTAATCGCTGAGTATTTAAATGTATATACTCCAATTGCATAATAAACGAATTAGCTTAATCGCTGTCTTGATTACTTTGTAAGAGTTGAATGGCTTTACAAGTTGTGAATATGCCCGAGCGGATTTTATAAGACAGCCCATAACTTCATTACTGCATGTTAAGTGGCACGATGTCCGTTGCAACGACTTAACCGGCAGTTAAATCAAACATTAACTGGGTCGTCCGGTCATCCGCAGGCACTGAGTGCTATTAATTCAAATTGGCAGCCATTAATGGCACACGCTGTACGCGATCGGCAATAAACAAATCATTTAGCCACAAGAGCGCTGTCCCATTCGTGTTTTTTAAGTCAAAAAAAATGGATAAAAAACTAAACGAAACGAAACGCCCCGAATCGATGTTTTGGACAAACTTTAATAAATCTCCGGCGCAGTTTTTTCGGCGGCGACCAAATCAGGTTGGCTGCCAACCTTCCTGGCAATCACAGTTGACTTGTAAACTATTTAATTAGCACATGGTCCGTAAGCGTGTTAGTTTTGGTTGTAAAAAGGCGCCGACCGAGTGCTCACATCGCGGGAAGTCAGCCCACGATCGCGCTGCAGGCGCCATTTCGGCCATTTGAGCCATTTGATGGCGCCGCCGCCGTTTTGGCCACCAACTAGAGTTGGCCAATTGTCAGGCCTCCTGCAAAACCCCTTTCGTTGCCGTCCAAGGAGCTGGTAATTGTTCATACATTGAAGAAATTGCATTAATTTCGCTTGTTTACGTTGCATGTCGCGCGGCGCTGATGTTGATGATTCGTATCTCTCATTTTGACTACAAATTTTTATCGCCTTGTCGCCGACTCACTCATCCAACCAGTTTCGCCTCAGTTTCTTCCTATTTCTCCGGCTTGTTGCTTTGTGTTATTGCCATTTGATAAGCCTTTATCCTGTCGCGTCAGCGTCACAAAAAATGTTGCTATTTGAGTGGCAATTAACGATTTTATTGAACTGGCTGCTGTGGAATTATCTCCTAAGTTGAATGCGAAAATGGTTGGGAAATCTTCGAGCCAAATCGATTGGAGTAACTGTTAAGCCAATGCGACACTGATATAAAACGAACAATTTTGGTTAAGCCAATTGCAAATGCAATATGACTATGATTGCGGGTGATTGGAAAATTAGCAAACTTTGAGGAAAGTACCAAATTTAATGAAGACTTTGCGACTTTGATATATTAATCATAAAACTAGTCATCAATGCTCAGTTGAAGAAATCAAATATGGTACTTTAAGTTTACAAACATTTGAAGAATAAAGTTGATTGATTTGCGGTTTAAAAATACTAATTTGCCACAAAAGTAATTTGTAATCAACATTTTGGCAGACAACTAATACCTCGCAAATATAGTTTCAAGGATTCAAAAAACCGCAATGCAATTATGACATTCCGACCGCAGTAAAAATAAATTTCAAGTAAACTCGAATGCTCATTTAAGAAATGCCAATAACTGGTTTCAGCCACAAATAGCCTTCAATTCGCATTAATTAAGCAATTTGTCAGGCGGCGTGTCGCGACGAGCCGGTTAACTTTTCTGATCCCAATCCCCAAAAGGCTCCAGTATCTCCATTGAATCGTATCGGATTCTCCTGGCCACTTTGCATGCAACGCGTCAATTTCTCATTGACTGGCCTTGGCCAGCTGTATTTAGAACACTAATCAATGGCAATGCCAAAATGTTTCAATTCTCTCGAGCTGTCAGAGGCTTTAAGCCAGAAAGACAAGCCGCCAACGGCAGTCGACAGCCGGGAACTTGAACCTGAACCCCAATCTGATTCCAACTTCAAACCCGAACCTGATCTTCTAGGATTCCAGCTTCCATCCATCCAACCATCCATGTGTTGGACACGCGTGTCTGCAGACAATTTGTTTTGTCGTTTCATTAGTTTCCCAGACTGCAGCTTGATTTTGGCCTTTAAATGTGTGTGGAAAACGTGGAAAACGTATTTTCCAGCCAGCTCTCTTGGCCATTACTCAAGCGTTTTGTGGAAAATGCGAGTGGGCGGTACCGCAATTTTCAGGTGGATACCACAAGATTTTCACACTCCACGCGTGACTCATGTGCGGAGGCACGTTTCGGCAGCTGTCTGTCTGTCAGTTGGTTCCCCCCTCAAATAAGCCCATTTTCTCCATGCTCCGAACCCAGTCCGCTGATGGATGAGCCTCCGTTGCGCCTTCAGTCGTCCGTCGTCTACCACATTCAAAATAGATTGGCGAAAACTTGTCCGCACATCTGTAAATGCGCATAGGATGCAGACAAGTGGCACTAAAGATGCAACAAAAGATACTCGGGGATGCCGTCTGCGTAATTCTTAGATTAACGAACTAGAGTTATTAAGGGGTTTTTGACCTCTAGTGGAAATTATAAATATAGTCACTTCAAATAGCTACTTTTATGTTTATATTTTATCATTCGCTTAGGTGGTCCTATCTACATTCATCAAAACTACATCCCGTGCAATTTCCCTATTAATGTTAGGGGATCCATGAAGATCGGGCAGAGACGGCCAGCTTTTGATGAAGCTTTCATCAGAAAGATTACTTAGGGGGAAACACCAAAATCACCTTAAAGAAAGCCTTTTTCAAACATTTACTCCACAGATGGGAGTGGAACTTCTTTTAACGCGAACATAAAGCATAATTAGTCCACCGAACTGACAGCTCCCCCGATTTAAACCCTATGATATTTACACAACACTTTCGAGTGTTTTCCCCGCAGTTCCGTTTGGAAGAGATTCCGGCAAAAGAAAGCAGGGATTTCCCTTCCCAGAAACGAAAGCGTTTCATCTCTGCCAAAGTTCTGAGGAGTGTAAATGGGTGTTTTATGTGAGGGAGGAAGTCGAATGTGTTGACAAGCAGGGGCCTGATATTGATATATTTGCCACGATACAGGGTCATTATGTTCGACGCCTGGAGACTATACAGAAACAGAAACAGGTAGAAGTGGAAAACGATACGGGTAACTTTGGGGGATGTCGAATATGTGTTTAGCTTATCACTTGCATCGCAAGCCGATTCTGTGTTCCAGTCTGAGGAGCCTCACCTGTCTGCCTAAGGGCATTTATCAATGAAGTTCAATGACAGTTGCCGTGGCATTCGATCAACGATCGTTTATCAGTCTGCAAAGTATTGACAAACAGCCTGATAAAAACTCCGGTCTCCCTCAGCGGAGGTTACCAGCTATCTCACAAAACGAAACATGGAAATGTTCCATTCAACCTGTTGATCATTTGGGGATATATGCCATTGGTTGACACTTCGATACTGTTGAGATGGGTAAGGAGTTTATTGGTGAGCGATAGCGGACATTGTCGGCATTTTATGGACAATCTTCTGATATTGTAAGGTCTCTAGTTTAGGAAGGAGAAAACTACTTTCCGTATTAACCAACATTTTAAATGCTGTTCAATATGAATACTGAAAGTAAGACAGTTTCCTAAACTAAAATCAAGATGTTACATTTTATCGGTTCTCATCTATTAATAAAGATAGTTTTCTCTTTAAGTTCACTATAATTTGCCTTATCTACTACTTAAGATTGATTTATTCACTAGTTAGGGAACCATAATTTTTTGCGTCTCTTTTTAATTTAGTTACTTAACCAGCTGCAGCTGCTTCCCCCCCACAATTCCCTTTCGAACTGACCCACATTGGCTCGGGAAGAAAACAGAAGAAATCTGAAAACTAGAAACAATTTATTCTTCGTCTCCTTATCTCAAGTGTCTGCGCTAACGAGCCTCGAATTTGTTATACACTCCGTGCAAGGCCCCTGATTTTAGACCCTGGGTGCCCACTCCCAACTTCACAATCCTAACTTCCAAACTCCCAAACATCCAAACATGCAACCATCCACCCATTCCCCATTCCCTTGACCATACTATCTGGCGTTCTCTGACCCACCAACGTGTGACTGCACATCAATAGCCGCTGACCCGTTAAATGTTCCGGTGGCCGTCATCATTCTGTTCAGTTCAGTTCAGTTCTGTTCAGTTCCCTCTGAGGTTGTTGGTTTAATGCCGGGCTTTGGTCGCCGTCGACGTCGCCGACTCGCAGACGGCGTCAATGTCTTATCAAAACTTGGTCTATAACATTAATTTATGGCCCATGCAAACACGGGAGAGTTTTTGGGGTAGACCACTTCAAAGTGCCCAGAGTTTTTCTTCTCTGCCTTTCTGCTGTTCTGGTACTCTCCCAAGGGTTAAGATCGAACATCTCGGACCAAGTGGATAATTAAGTTCCCGAAGAGTAATGCTCCCCACTTGTGTAAACTCCACCAGATCGTTCTGATTCGCTCATGTTGATATAGGAGTTGTGAGGTGGATTTCCATAGATCATTTGTGGCGTCTGCTGGTCAGCCGAGTTTGGTGTTAAACTTCCCTTTATTTGGTCCACACCACAACTGTTTGTTTACAAACGCCCCTCAGTTTACCCCGTTCGTGTTGTTTATACGCAAAGTTTCAAAGTTTCTGGCGTTCCTAGTTTGTGTGTTCCGTTTTGTGGTCCATAAAACTATTTTAATGGTCTTCAACTCTAGTTTAATGCTGTCGGAGTGCCCGATTACTTCAAAAGACTGGGGCAGAATTATTTGAAAGATATATTAAGTTTCAATATCGAATTACCCGAGGAGCAAGAACAATGCTCCACGGTCCATTGTTCGCTTTAAATGAGTTCAGCAATTGTTTTCCCATCGCTCTTCCCTTTGTTTTGGCTCAGTTTTGACATGTGTTGATGTGCGTACGTGGAGTTTTCTTTGAGTGTACGCTGCACTATCGAAAGTTGCGTTTTTTTAGCCGGCCAGCTGCCTTATGCATCCATCATTTTGTGCATTTCCGTTGAGACAGCGCAAATTATTGGCCCGACCAGGTGTTACTTGGCCGATCTATAAAGTGCATTTAAATAAATTATCACAACAAAGGCAATGTGGAGAACAAAGAGGGGGCCAGAAGTGAATGCAGGTGAGAATGAGAGATTTATAAACGATAAACAAGTCTGGGTTACAAAGGGAATACCTCGTTTCCGTAGATATAGAAAAACACACCCGAAGAATGCTTCAAAAAATTCCTTCATGATCGTATTAAGCTACAATAAATTCGGTATAATATCTTAGCACATCATTTACTGATATACCGTTTCCCCACCTCACCACTAAAGTGCATTAGTTTCGTCATAAATGTATATGTTCACCACAAAAACTCTTGACCAACTCGTTTGAGGCTCTCCAAGTTCAATACTTTTGCTTTCCCGCATGGGCTGCAGGCAATAGAAAAGCAGAGTTCACTCAACTTTTACAAACTTCACATGTCAATAAAAACTTAAAAACAAATAAAACTCAATGACAACAGGCAGCAGCCGACCACTCCAAGCATTTTCCCACCAATCTGAATTTCCAGAAGCAGGCGAAGAGAACTGAAGTGCGCTTTTCATCTGCAAGCATTGTGTAATGCAGTTAACAAGAAACAAACAAAAATAAAGCAAGGCGAAACGAAACGAAACTAAATGAAGAAAGAGGAAAACCAATGAAGAATGCATTTTCTCAAACACTTTTCAATCGGCAGCGAAGAGCAAACAGCAGCTACATATGAGTTGGCCATGACTTATAGATACCAGATACCAGTATAAAGAATGTATCCGTAAGATACTTAATGAGCTGATAAAGTGTGCGTGTTTGTCCAAGTATCTGGCTGGTTGATTGGAAAACAACCCGACAATCCCACAATCCACGCGTATCGTTTTGATCTGGTCGAGTATCTGTATTCAGTATATCTGTATTTGTGACCCATTTCGCCATTGGGAAACTTTCGTTTTCTCTAATCCAAACAAGCCAATCAATCAATTAATGCCAATCGAATCAATCCAATCGGGCGTTATAAATACGACTTTACCGGGCAATAATTTGCGCGATCAATTCGCGTTTATGTCTTCAAGGCTTTGTCGCTGAAAAGTGTTTCATTGAATCGATTAACAATTGAATGATTTAGAATTGATTTGCAATCATTATGGCACCAGGAAACCAATTTACGCACTGAAAAGTTGCCCCACACTTTCAGGTTAGCAAATGTGGTTCCGACTGAAAAATCATTCAGTAATCATTCAATATTCGTACTAAAAAAGATTCTATACTTTAACAAATTTATTGTTAATCTTTTAGGGAGAGTATTCTAATTTGATTAGATATTACAGTATTCTATATGCTCGTCGTTTGTTTCTTTTGCTTCTCACCTAATATTAATTCCTATTTTTCTAGGCTAATCATCAGCAGTTTTTATTAACCACACAACGGCATTAAGAAGTGATTATCATAAAACAGCTTTGGAATGAAATGTATCCAAATATTTCCACACGCAACCTGGAAGCATAGCCAATTTGCGTTGGCTCTGTTGTGTTCCGGAACAAATTTTAACGACAAAAACTGTGGAAGAAGTGGACACAGTAAGCCACTTAAGTTTTATAACCATGGCAGTCGAGGAGATATTTTAATAAACCCTTTTCCATGGCCATGTGTGTGGGTTCTGGGTTCTTTTTGTGAAACACATGTTGCTATTAGCGCGTGAGGCATTCCAGCAGGCGATGCGCTACGCATGCCTCCATCAATTATCCTCTCCGGGGAAAAGACGACCTGCCTAACAATCGACCATTGTTGCCGCTGCCTAGTTACAGCACCTTGTGCCCTGCCACATCCTCCGCCTCCCCAGAAATCGACCACAATTACACCAGGACCATCAGAACCAGAGACCCTGGCGCTATTGTTGTCCTCAATCCTCAATCTGCTCCCTCGCAGCGGTTCGGGTCATGTGTTCGGCAAACAAATGCCCTGAAGTGGCCAGGGACCCACACACACACACACGCTCGAGGACAATCTCCAGGGGTTACATGGAACTTATAGGAGATCTAGCCACACATAAACATGTCCATATTGTATTTCTATTCATCTCCGCTGATCGCCTTTGTTCGCAGTGTTTATCGGTTCAATTGGGCTACCAATTGTTGTGCAGAGGTAAGACTGTAATTTGTTTAAAATTTATGTTTTGATTAATTTTAATGGGGATAACCAGGCGCTATTATGATCATGATCATTTGCAAGATGTCTATGTATTTTTGTTCATTATAGTGCCTTGAAGTACGCATGCTACCATTTATTTATAGTAACTTCATAGTCTCACATTTATATTATTTTATTCCTTGACAGTTAAAGTTATTGAATTGAATTGAAATAATTTTAGATTTCATATCTCTCAGTTTTTCCTCTAGTAGTCATCTATTCACGAAGTGAATATCCCTCGTAAACTTTGTTTTCGCCAACTAACCACAGTTCACACTGCCATAACCAGAGATCTATCATCTCGCAGTTGGTCAGAGCGGACGAGGCGATTCATATTCCTAATAGGCAAAGTTCACATAACAAAAAGCCAAGTTTTTTTCTTTTTTCCAACTAACGACAACAAAGGCAACACAAGGCCAGGGCAACTGGCAACTATGTATGTGCCAACGACCAAAGACCTGGCGACACTGCAACCACTGCAGCATAGCCGGACCATAACTGGACCTCTCACGTAATAACGTATAGAATTTCAAAACAGAAAAAAAGACAAAATAAAGAGCAGCTCAGGAAAATTAAAGAATCTCTTCCTCCTGTCACAACTTTCACATGAAAGTTCTTTCAACTTGAGCGGCCAAATATGGCAGAAACACGACCAGCGACCAGGAAACTGATGGCGAGCAATGCGAGCAACTTCTGGTGCTGCACAATCGATCAGGGAACCATATTTAGAAGAGCCCATCCATAGTTATAGACATTTACCTCCACCTCCGCCTCCTCCTCCTCCTGCTCCTCCTCCTCCGGATTTCTGTAATTTTCCGTTGCGACGACGCTGCGGCGGCTTCTTCTTGGTGACGGATTCCGAGGAGGCATTAGCCAGCATCGATTCCGAGTCGGCAATGTTACTTTCAATGATCAGGCCACTCTTGGTTTTGTGCCGCCTCGATGATTGCGGTGACTTCTTCTTCTGCTTTTCGGGACTGGACGCAATGCGAGCTCCAGACCAGGACACGATGTTCTGCTGCAGTTCCGAGGAGCTGTCGTTGAGCGGCAGGCTGTAATCCTGGAGGTCCTTGGCACTGGAGATTCCGCGCAAGCGTTTGCGCTGCCTTTTGGCCTGGCAGTGGGTGACCAAGAGGATGAGGATCAGGCCCAGTGGCCATTTGATAAAATTTCCGACTTGCATGCTGGACGAACTAGATGCACACAACGATCACTAAAGACACATTATATTCCGTTCGACTTTGAACTTGGATATAATTTCTGCGCTCTTTTAATAAAACCTCTTGAGATGCAGATGCAGGCACTTATTCCTTGGTATTTTCATTCATAATATTTTTGTTTTCACTGCACAGATTGTTCTCTATATTATTTCTTTTTCAAATCATTTGCGATTTCCGCTCGAATTTTTTCTGCACTTTTTTACGCACTTGCTCTTGCGAATCTTTCACTTTATTTGCTCGATTTTGCGTAGACTTTTTGCAACTTTGCTACTTCAAGATTTGTGCGCTATTTAATTTTATTTTTGTTTCAGACACATTTCCCACTTTCCTGCTCAGCGACAAGCAAACATTTTTCTCGCCAGCTATTTTCGTATCCTCGACGTGAAGTGTAAAAAGTGAAGATCGCTCGATCTTGCGTTGGAAAGGGAAACTCGGAAATGGCATACAGAATTCCGCATTCACTTATTTATTAGCAGTGGCTTATCGCATAATTGCTGTTTAATTTTATGACACATAAACAAATCGCCCAGAGCAGCGGCCGCACTATTCGAACGCACTATCATCTACAATTCACATCCCATCACAACCCATCACCCATCGCACAGCACAGCACAGCACTCGAGACCCGTCGCGTGTCTTGCTTCCTACGCAAACGACCGTCAAACACGAACTGATCGCACCGCGCTGCACTTCGGAGCAGCTCCGCGAGTGTGTGGATCTTGTGGATCGCATTCGCCGATTGGTTCCTTTGGCAGCGCTTCTCGTGGATGTTTCTAAAGCTATCGAGATATTCCTTTTCTACCATGGAAACTTGCATGTTCTTATTCCACAGTTAAATGTCTTAAAATCTATTTTAAGACGAATGTTATTTCTAATAATCCTTGAGTTTGCACGTGAGCACTGAAGTAAAGACAGCACTTCAAAAGGCAACAGAGTGCAGGGGCAAGAGGAAGTGGCGGCATTGGCCTTCTGGGAAATCTAACACCTAGCAATGGGTTATGGGTTCTAATAAGGTACAGGCTTTATTGATCTTGGCCGATCATAAACTGCACGACCTTTGCCCGAGGGGAGTTTACACTGTGCATTATTATTTACTGATGGGAGAATAAGGTGTTAAGAACTTATACCGCATCCGAAATCTAATAATTTACAGACTAATCTGAAAAGAATATTTTATTTTGCTCCAAAGTCTACGAAATATACAAGTCTCCCTCGCAAAAGTAGGCAGTGATTTCAGCAAAGGATTACTGGCCTATTTGGGAATTTCCTATATTTTAATGGAAAGCTCTTAAATCAGCTTAGGCAAGTAACCCTTTATCATTTCCCATTTACCCCGGTATTATCAATGTTCTTCGCCGGCTTATCAGCTGATTTATTTACATCGCTATCAGGGCAAGTTGCGATCCACAATGGTGAGTATGGTGATTTACCTGTTGCTCCGTTGGATGTTGCAAGCCAATTCGTATAACTGTGGCAGGTAAACAGGCTGCAAGTGGCCGAGGAGGTAGGGATCGGGAAATTCCCGGCGTGCTAAAAAAACATTTGTAGTCCTGCGAGCGCTGAGTCCTTGCACTTGAACCGCCTTTGTTGTCCGTCGCTTGTTTTCCTTTCCAGCCTTCGCCACATGTTTTCCACTTTATATCAGTTTTGACAGTTTCGCATTGAGGGTCCCGACCTGCCTGCCGCTACTTTGTGCTGACCCTCGATGTCCTACGGTCATTTCTGATTATCCTGCGGTGCTTTTGTAACGTCGTCACGGCATTTCAACAGGTGAAAAGAGTCCCTGGCGAGTGGAGCGAATTGCGGCACTTAACGCCAGCTCGAGCGGTTCCCAAAACGATATCTCAAAGATATTTCCTGCTAATACGACCATACTCATTGGACGTCTTACGGTGGCGCACGTTTCATGTTGCCCGCGGCTATTTGCAGCACAATCGTGTGGCACTTACATAAATACCTCGTTCTCCCTAATAAGTTTGCGTTTCAGATGCCAGCTAACAGCGCACTGAAGGCTGGAAAAGCACAGGTAGACGGTGTTCTCAGTTCTATAATCCTCAAATTATATACATTTTATTTTAAATTAACTGAATTACATGATACAATAATACTTTTGAGTGTAGAAAGTTCAAGTTTGTGAGATTATAATATACATATATCTTATTTATTACCTTTAGTTATTTACATTTTTCTTTTATTTTATATCGCCAGACATTCTTTGTACAAATAAGAATATATTCCCCTCGTTTGAAACTCATAAATAAGCGAGGAATCCAGAACGGGCATCTCCTCGTTGTATCTGATGCAATTTGTTGATGCCTCCGCTGCTGCTGATGCTGCTGCTGCTGTGGCTCGAAGAGCATTTGTTGAAGCGTGAAACAGCAGTTTCACGAGCCGGCTGAAAGAGGTGCAATTGTCGATCCCTTTGGCCCTCTAAAAGGACTGGCAATCGAGAGTCCCCAGTCTGGCACACCCGCACACTTCTGGCACTTTATCCATTGTCGATGCGCCGTTTAAATTGGTTCGTTTAACAGAATCGAAAACCAAAACCCAAGGCGGCATCGAATGAAACGAGCTCGAACGCGAGATTGGAAGGAAATAAAAGGGTTTTTCTTTTTGCTTCAAGTTGTGCGCATGCCCGGCTTTAAGTGCCCGACGTACTTGAGGATAACGATGAGTATGCGGAGGATAATCATGGCGGCGGCGATGATGATGTTGTTGCCGCTGCCCTGATGAGGCTGCTGATTTCGGCGTGATTTATGCATCTTAATTGAAATGATGGCTTACAAATTGTTTGGCACAAGTGCACCGAAAAGGGATAGGGATTAAAAGGGAAGGAGGTACATTCAAAAAAGGAGTTCCTGGAAGGATGGTTGTTTTGGCTTAGGAATGCTATCCACGCAAGACAGGACTTCCTGTTCGCAATCGCTGTGATATTTACTTACTCAATCAGCGGCAAAATATTTTGGACAAAGGGTTTTTGGTTCGGTTGAAGATTGAAATGGTATGGGGGATTAATGTTAATAATGTTTTGACTCACTTACTAAACATTCTCCCATTATCTTTTCATGCTTAACTTTAAGTAATTCTTTTCATTTTCCACAGCAATCATTGCACCTACCAGTAACCTACTAAGAATGCACGATCGTTGGCAAGGTTCTGGCCATTCTTTAACCATTTACAAGATTAAAATCATACAGCAACCTCCTGCTAACTACTTTCACACACAGCCAGTCCAACAGCCAATTCCAGAGGCACAGGTCTTCGGTATATTCAATTTTCTAATAGCCGCCTCCTAATCAAAACTAAGGCATCGAACTTTTATCAATAGCTGCTCTTGCCCCCAAAATCCTCGAGTGGCTCTGTGGCCAGCTCTAGGCGCAAAACCAATTAAGCCGAGTATCGAAAGGAAGCACACTCACGGACACAAAGGTGGAAACAAATAAGGAAGCGTTCAGGAGGATCGCCGTCTGCGATCTGTGCTCCACGGGCCTACCGCCTTGCACCGGTAGCCCAGCTGAGAGAAACCAAATAAAATCAAATGAAATTTACCGCCAATGCCGATGCGGACCATGGAGAGTCCAAATCCCAAGATGGGGAAGCGCCAAAACGTTAAATACAATTCATGGCGCTCACGAGCGGAATTTAAATTATGCCCAATTAGAGTTAGGTGGCTGCTCTGGCTCGGACTAAGCCTGGATACCCTGTACTTTTAGGTTGGCAGGGCATATTTTACAAATAGGTTAGTTGCTCATGATGTATTCAACAAATATCTTTTCTAAATACTGAGTAGCTACTTTATGCAATTCCGATTGCTTATATTAAATTCTTAGTTTACAAATAAGATATATCTAACGAAGTTGCTTTCTGCAGATAAACATAAACTATAAATTTTTATTTTTCTACAATTTAAATAAACTAAAACACGGAGATGCAAATATACTTCAAAGGGGTTTTTACGTATGGAGAACTATTAAACACAAGTTTTTATCGGGTATCCTATAGTTGTGATAATGCGAAGCTTGGTTCTTACGTGTGTTTACCCTGTTTCAGCCAGGCCTGTTCCGACCAATTCCTGTGGGGCATTTGTGCAACTCCGAATGGAGATAGGCAGTGGGACAGTGAGGCAGTGAGACTGTGGGACAGACGGACGGGTGGGCGTGTCGAGTGTGGGGCATGTTCGTGTGGTAAAGCGCCAAATTGATTTCGATCGCCCAGAGGGGGTCTCCAGATATAAGTACATACAAATGTACCCATTCGCAGCGCCAACCCCCTAATGTTTGTTTCTAGTAGTTGCCACCACAATGCCCCTTCCCCGCCTGTTAACTATTTCACATGTCCCTCGGTTGCTTTTTGATGGATTATGCGTTGACAGGCTTTCGGGAGTTTTGTGGAGCGCCACTGATTGTCTTTTCCACTCGCTGTTTCTTTTGCCCTGGGAACTGGTCTTGTTATGTAAATTGCCGTCGATTTTTCCTTATTGCGGGTGAAGTGCTGTCCCAGTGCTAACAAGGCATTTCAAGTAGCCATTCTACTGGTTGGGTTTATAAAACAGAAATGCCTTGCAGGATATTTGGGTTTCCTGGAAATTAATGATGAGTTACGGTATGGCTTACTCGATCGGTGCGTGGGAACACAATCTTTATTATAATGAACATCGCAACGGGAATAAACTTATGATTCTTTATATCATATAACGGCTGTCATATCTCTTATTTTAGATAGCATTTATTTCTTTGTTATTACGGTTACGAAATGTTTTCCTAAACACTGGATTTGCTAATGGAATTAGCCACTATAACGCCTCTAAATCCCATTGTAGGCTTCAGAAGTGTCGGCATTTTTGAAATGAACACCCCCAAATAATTCCGGATTATAAAAAGCCGACCAACAATTATAACTTCATTTTACAGCATTGTTCGGGAGGCGTGGACAAATTAAATTCCCATAAAATCCTCTAATTAGTTGCTCCATTCAAAGCGGAGATTGCGGCACAGCTTGGGGCTATAAAACCCAAACTACATTATATTCCCTACCAAAACGAGCCTGGTGTCAATATCAAGAATCGCTGCATGACACTTAAGGTATCGTAAATTGTGGACGAACCTTTTTCAAGGCAAAAGGCGTTAACATCGTTCTATTGTAAAGCCAGTGAAAAATTAGTGAACACATTTCCAACTCGCGGGGTGGTCGATGTTTTCTTTGGTGGAGTGCTCCTCGATTCGAGTGCCTACTTAAGGAGTTTATTTTCCCTTTTCTCCGATGCACCTACCCTCACTTGATTAGTTATTCGGCTTGCATAATTTGGCCGTTTCGAAGGAATTTGTGGCAAGAACTTTTTGAGGCAGGTTGCGTCTGCGCATAATACATGGAAGGAGGAATCTTCAGAGTTATTTCGTTTTTATACGATTTCGGGATCGTTAGCGATGCTTGTTATGCGTGGTCATGTACTGCAGAGCACAAGTGTTTCAAGTTTTGAGAAATTGTTTGTCTGAGGTCACGAATTCTTCGGGCATAGTTGATACGCGCGATCCAGTTTTTTGAGAGCCATAAATAACAGCAATGTATCAAGACTAAAGCCTTTCAGTTAGTAAATTCTTATCACAGGAACATGACTTCCATATGACATTGTATATTTGAAATATTTGAAAAATACAACAAAATTCCTGCTTACCCATACTTAAAATCATTAAAATTAATATTGCCAACCCGAAAAATCATAAATCCCAGCTTGTGCTAACCCCCACTTTGCCAGCCATAGAGTTACGTTAGATTACCCCTAAAAACATATATTAGCGCACAGTAACCAAGCTATTAATTCCAGATACATAAGCTTACTCCAGGGCTTTAGACGCATCCCAGCTCGAGTCAGCGAAAGGGAAATGCCACATCACGCCCAGAACGGCTCGATGTTGCGTGACGAGATGTGGGCAACCTTTATGCGTTTAGTAGGTCACTCGGATTGAGACCCCGCAGATCGAGATTCAGCTCGAGATGGAGATGCTTCTAGAGGGGAGCTGTGATTTGGGGCCAATCAATGCAGCGCGCGTAAAAGGCATTATCAATACGTAAAATACGAAAAATACGAATACGAGGCAGATATAAAGGGGCCGCCACTTGGGGCATGTCGCGCATGCGCAATTACAAAGTCATTTCAACGCCCCTCTGTGAGCCGCTCCCTTGCATCGACATTCTCCCCCTGGTTGCAATGATTGAGCGCATTCGTTAAGTTGCATATTGTTTAATGCAATATTATGAAATGGTCACGAGAAATAAAAGGGGATAGGGCTAGGGATATTGCTGTCGATTAACGAGGGGAGGAGACCCCATTCCCCTTTATTTTTCGCCATAATTTATGAACCCAGTAGGACCACTAAATGGGGCTCATCCTTTGCCTTCCCTGGCTATTTATAGTCCCACTACTCGGTTACTTAGTCCAGTTTCCTGCCCTCAGGGGAGCCTGTTTTAAATATTTTGATTAACCAGACGCCACTGACTGCCGACTCCCACGCCGCTTACTTGGATCCTTTTGGCTACCGAAAGTCATTAACTCGAAGATGTAATTTGCTATTATTCTTAATTTCAGCTTTGCTCCTAGGGAATTACGATTGGAACTAACAACGATTGGAATACTTTTAATTAAACATGTAATAAAAAGCTAGTATGTGGCAAGGATTCCCAACTCGTTGTTGTTTAAAGCTCTGCACCTTTAAGTAATTATTACAAAGTGACTGTTTTTGGCTTACATCTCATTCAGCAGTGGCACCTTTGAACAAATCGATTTATTCAAGTAAGATTTCAGCGGCAATTCACGTTTCTTGTCCTGCGGCACATGTGGCATATCTTCCCTGTCAGAGAAGTGAAAGTTGCTTGCTGCTTTTTACTCGGTATTTGGGCATAACACCTTCGGAGCAATCTGACCGACAGACAATAATCGAAATTCAGTTCAAAATGTAAATCGAACAACGAAAATCGCTTAATTTTCGTACTCCAACTGGACAAGTTTCGGGCCAATTTTGGACATCCAGGGAGCTGGTGAAAAGGCTTTACTGTTATGCCAATCGAAAGCGACAGGAGACAAAGGCAAGGATGATATATATAATCATATATATATATATAGTTCCAACTGATTGGAGTCTGATCGATCGCCTACATCATTATCTTCATCAGGACGTTGGCCGATAATGATGATAATGATGATCTTTGCCTCGGAGATCTGCGACTGATGAGATTTTATAACCATTTTTGGAGCGTAGTTCCCTTTTTGCCAACGACCTGCGACTAATGAACACCTTAAATGGCAATCGCACCGGAATTCGATGTGGGGATTTATCGGGAAAGGAGAAAGGCTCAACTACACGCATTTTGTCACATTTTGACATAACTCATATGGCCCAGCGAAATTCCTTGCAGCCTTGAGCTAAGATTCTGGCCCCATATTTGGTGCCAATTAGAGGGAACGGGGCCCTTTTACTTTTAAGTACCCAGTTCCATGCCACTCATGCCACTTGCGGCACTCACGGCACTCACGCCACTCATTGCCACGTCTATTCCCCGTTAAGGCGGCGCAAAAGTCTTCCTGGGAAGTCACGTCGTTGAAGATAAATTGTTGACAGTTTCGTTTAATTGTGCATCGAACTCTGCCGCTGTTAATTGCCACAAAAATGTTGGCTCCCATAAATGGTACTTATGGCTTTTTCTCTTTTTTATTATATTTCTAAATCTGCAAGGCCGAAGGAAAAGTTTCGGCATCGAAATGTGTGTGGGTTTTTTTTTATGACTCTATTAGAGATAAGCGAGCTAGGCCCGTGGAGTATGCCCATGTTGCCTGATATGATATTAATTTTGTACAAGCCCCCACATTGTGTAATTGATATTGGTCGGAAAGAACAAGTTTTCCTTTGGCCGCAACGGGTTTGCTCCTCGCCACGGAAGTTGTCCTTCTATCTAATTGGCCACGCAAATTGCTCAGCGTCTTTGTTGGTTTTCCAAAGAGGCATTTTCATATTCCCTCCTCTGAGTTTTCCTCGCATTGTTGGCCTGACCCTGCCCGTCACCTTTGCATTCGGCGATTGGCGAAATATTTCAATCCAAGAGTCATGCCGAAATCAGTCTGGAGTCATCATCGAATAAAACTGCATCATCAGCATTCGACGTCATCAGCGACTTGACGACTTCGTGGGCACTGAGGAAAACTATTCAGGTCAACAGTTCAATGGTGAACGGTGCAATGGCCAACAATAAAACAGTCATGAAACTCACATTTTCCACTGCCCTGCAGAATGGGTTTGTGGGTTCTGTGCGGGAAGCTTGTATAAATATCTTTAAATTACAAAAATGTAATTGTGCTTAAGTCCATTTAAACCATTTAGTTAATTTATAAGACTTCAATGATATATACAAGAAAAAAGACTTAATACAACATAATATTTTGGTGCATCCTAAGCCCTCCTAATGCGTATCTGAAACAAATTGAATTTTGTATTAAGCCGATCATTCAATAGACTAAGCTTAAATTCGTTAACAAAAAAAAAGCACCATAAACCCTTTAACCAAATCCTAAAATCTCCCTTAACGGCCAATAAAACTGCATCGCATGCTAATTCGTTAGTGCCTTGAAACCTTTCAACACGTTTTCCCGACATTTTACAACTTAATTCCTTTTATTATGAGCGTTTTCTACCTGGGACAAACAATCAAAAGTTTGTGGTTTCAATTGCATTTGGGATTCTTCAGCGCCACAAGACCACAAACCCACAGGAAAACCAAGGGAATAACGTGGCAAGAAGGGGAACCCGAAGCTGGGGAATTTGCATTCGAGCCTGGGACAGAGAAAGAGGCAGAAAAATTAACTGCAATCAAGTAAAACGTCATTCAACTGCGGAGTTGAGACCGAACTGCACTGGACACCACGGACTGGGAATAGGCCTCCATTATTAGCTGCGAGGTCCGACCGAAGAGCAGAGGAGCAGCAATGTTGCTAAATTGCCGGCATTCAACGCATTTTTCTTTTCAAGAGAAGCGAAACCAATGGACTGAAGTTCGGTTTGTTTCGGTTATGTTCTACCCTAGGCCTCCTAGGCCCCCTGGGCTTTGATGAACCTTTTGAAGAGTTTTAATTAAGCTAATAAAGTTGTCTGTTCTGCGTTTGGAGTCTGCTGGGGCAAGGGAAATGTTGCCGTTTGTGTTGCATGTCCATTAATTGCCATTGTTAAACACACCAATGATGAAACGAGGTCATAAATGGGTGCACGTTTGCTGTGTTTTCCTTTTTTGCGGATTGCATAACTATTACGACACTTAAGGGACACCACAGTGATGGGATCTTAGTGATGTGTAAATAAAAGTATACTCAAAATTATGCATTGCAAGCAAATTATATTTAGCAACTGATTCTAAAACTAACAAAAATGTATATAAAACATTGAAGAACCATAGTGGCCTATTTTGGATAAAGAAAGAAGTGACAATATTTTGTAAAATTTTTAAGCACTTAGAAGAGCTATTGCCATACTCCTTTTTATAGGTTTTTGTTGTTCAGCTCAATGTTTTTGTTCGCTTGGTGATAAATCCTTTTGGCACGCCCTATCGCTTTCAGTGAGTCATATCAATAAATGGAAGCGACTAAATATTTAGACACACCTCACGTATCACTCCCTATAAAATATTACATCTCTGTTGAGCGTTAAGTGAACCATTAAAAGATCGTAAAAATACACAAGGCTGAAGAATATTTACGATTCGGTCGCGTGGGCAGCAATTGCGAGATGTAAACTGTAAGTTGGCACGAAATGCATTATCGTCTATTTACAAAACATTTTGCATGCCGAACAGAAGCAGTTGAAGTTGCATTTCGAGTTCCAGTTGCAGTGGCACATGAGGTTCAAGGTAAACTGATACAGCATATGCGAATGCAACATTGTCAGGTGTAGTGGGACAGCACACAGCACTACACTATATACTATATAGTAAGTCGGCTACTCTTACACGCCGTGTAATTGCTTTTCCCGATGCGGCGGCTGTGGCGCATGCGCCGATTCCTCGACTCTGATAACACATTCCAGTCCTCTTGCAGTTCGGCCTGCCATCTCCACGGCCAATGGATGTATTTTATTTTCTTTACTTTTCTGATTAAACACCAGATGGTATCGCATATCGGTTATGAAGAGTGGCCGTAATATTTGGGGCGTAATTAAAGGTATTAAAGTGTTGGCCAAGAGCGTTTAGTTGGCCAGCGCGGTGGAAATTTCAGACGTGGGCTGGTGCAAACGAACGGCTCCTCGGGTGTGAAGTAGGTGGAGAAAGCAGAAAGTCCGGGGATCGATAACAAATAAGTACTGAAATAATTGGGAGAAAATATATTGCCCAAACGGGATCTCTTGGTTTAACTTAATAATAATGTTACAAAATGTAGTGTAGTGTACAGAATAACTGCTATAAACATAATTATTTCTGAAGGATTATATAGCTGAAAAGTTACTTGCTAAGATATATCTTTCTTAACCAATATCCTTACTTTAGTTTAGTTGATTTTTACAAGGAAATAATGTTAACTACTTATATTTATATAGCTCCTAGTTTGTTTTGCGCTTTATTAAATCTTTAAAAGTGTATGTACATATGCATTCGACTTGCAAGCACACCCTGAAGTCTCTCTCCTCATTACCCTAACAAACACTGAAGATATGACATCTACAGTCGCAAAACAAAGCCAGAGAACCGACTTCCTCCAGCCTCCAATCAATCATGGCCATGAAGCAACCAATGACACCTCCGCAGACAAACACAAACAGCTTCCGCATTACGAGCAAATACCAGATCAGTGGGATGCACACTCACTGGGTTCGATACTCCAGAAGCCAAGAAGTTAAGCCAGCCGACAGTGGCCAACTGGGCCAATGATCTTGCATCGGGTTTGCCCAAAAGAAGACATGATCCCTGCCACTACAACAATGGGGATCAGGTAACACAAACAGCTCACAGCATGAACTTGATATTTTTTGCAGACCCAGGCATATGCAAAGTGCGGTCCCCGAGGAATCCAAGGACCACTAGTTGCAGTCCAATTTGGCTCGGTTGTTGTTGTCACCACGATAACCATCTTACAGGCACTGCAAATACAAAATATTGACTTGCCGCCGGTTTTCTACTTGCCTGTAGCCAAAACAGGCCGTGAAATCGAATAGGGCCGAGGTGCCGACGCAACAAATTACATGCAAATTAGTCTCTGGAGATTCTGCAGCAGATCATTATTTTTCGATAGGGAAAAGTAAGGCAGCACTGCTTCATAAATATCATATTGTAAGGATAAATCCTTTTTAACTCATTCATAGTTTTAGGGGAACTGCAAATGTTGGTTTTATCATATGCCTACAAATATGCTTCCTAAAATAACTTTAAAATATATGTTTGGGGTATTCCTATCTTCCTCCCTTCGCATACCAAAGCTCATAATTACTTTTATTAATCGCACGTTACTATTTTTATAGTTGATGAATTTTAAATGTTCTTGATTAACAAAAATCCTTTTTAGCCAATGTCGATGGATCTGCTGAACTATACACTCATGGTTTGTGTCCCGTCGGCTGTTTTTTTACTGCATAGATATTTTTAGGGTAAATTAAAAAACAGACATAAATGATTCTTTTAAAGCCTTTACAAAAATGTACAGTTTAAAATTGTAAATAACTATTAAGATATTGAATAACAATAAATATGGATTGCTATTATTTAAATACTTACCGCACCACAGTTTGAGAGCAACTGCTACAGTAGGTTTATAAATTGACGGCCCAGAAGTATGCTTTGAATAATTTTATCTTTTCATGAGTTGCAACTTGGTTCAAGTTACGCGGTCTCTTCCGACTGTTTAACTTTTAAAGGATACAAAACTTGAATAACCAAATAAGATTCATCATTTATGTGACCAATTGTCTTTGGAGGAATCATAAATCAAAAATTTACAACTTTTACGTTTTTAAAATGCGTAAACATTGTATTTAAGCCATTTTAATTTTTATATTTCATCAGTTTTAATCATCACCTTTCTAAATAGATGAGCACAAGACTCCAAGCAAATTTTCAACAGGCAACCTAATTATTATAAAAGCACATTTTTCTTGTGATTCTTTCTGAGACAACAAGTAAACTTTTCCGCAACACAAAATAAATCAAATTAAATTCCGTTGACGCACGCACAAAATGCAAATTTTCCTCGCTTCCCGAAAGTATGCAACTTGCGGCAAAGGAAAATTCCGTGTATGGAGGGAAAGAAAGGTATATCAGAGGACTTTCTTTTCCTGTGTGCCGCATTTTTATACTTATTTTGTTGTGTGATGTAATAACTAACACGCTCAGCCAATTATATGGAATATGTTTGTTCTATTCTAGGTCGCTGCTGTCGTCATTGTCCTAAACATACAATGGATTTATGCGTGAATAATGCGTATACGTATCGAATCGGAGGCAGCAACCGTCAGCAATTTGC
This sequence comes from Drosophila teissieri, assembly GCF_016746235.2. Classification (NCBI taxonomy): domain Eukaryota; kingdom Metazoa; phylum Arthropoda; class Insecta; order Diptera; family Drosophilidae; genus Drosophila; species Drosophila teissieri. The sequence continues at coordinate 15,610,586 of NC_053029.1, read as the reverse complement.
TTCCACTTCAGTGACTGCCGGGTTACCAAACGAAAAAGAAGTTGCGAAAATGTTAAAGCGGGTACTCGGTAAAATAGCTAACCATCATAAAGGCTTGTGGAAAATTACAAGCACGTGAGACCAGACCGTTTCAATACGAATTAAAAGTTCAAAGAAGTTCAAAGCGAATTTATGTTAAACTAGTATTGCAAATTATTACAAATATAATGACAAATTGATACAAATGTATCTATATTAAATATGAACAAAATATCAAAGTTTGAGTAGAAACATACAATTTTGCCCATACAGAAGACCTCTTTTTTTCTAGACCCATAGAATAAATTGTGTCGGAACACAGCGAAGTGCCAGACATTTCTTCCTGGTTGCATTTGTGGTGCAATTTACATACACTCGCAGCTTTTATTGTCCGACTAATTTCCACTCAACTTTCTTTCTAACTATGTGTGATGAACCGCATGCCTATCCGTCCCATGGCATTCCTCTATTTATAAGTCAACCCACACAAAAAGATCTCCGATCGGGTCGTTGCATCTTTCCTTCTTGCCTCAACTGGTCAGCCAGCAATTTACAGCTGCGCATTGCGCCAATTGCTATTAATTTATGAGCTCTGGACAGAGAGTGTCAATTATACTATAGAAGACGATAGCAAACAAGGGACAATAATAATAAAAGTACACTTCATCGAGACGAATCGCACGCGACTCATGTCAGGTTCTTTGAACCAAATATTCCCATGCTGATTTCCATTTCTGGCCATTAGTTCAGTTATTTCTGATCAAACATGGGTCATTTGGGGCAAAACTGCATTGTGCACTAACATACAGAAGTTTGAGCAAAATTCGAATAAATAGTTTCAATAAAATTGCAATTATGAAGCTGTATGATGTATGAAGTGTAAAACATTTCCTCATTTTCCCCAGTCAGGATATAAGATTAAAGACACGCATGTCAGCCTTGAACCATACGAAATAAGTTATAAACAATATCTGACAACTATTTCCGATTCGGGTAGACAGATCAACGTGTTGACCTCCGCTTCCACTCATTATTTTCGAGATTGACTCCAGCAGCGATCCGATAATTCTGCAGAAACCAAGCATAAATAATTGTCATATAAATATGCATATACATTCGTGCGCCGTACAGCTGTCGTCGGAGGTGTCCATCAAAATGGCTCATTGAGTTGTCTCCTCGGTGGATTTGCCTAGATTGCTGTTTGCCATACATCGTATTACTATGTTGCTGATGTTGTGGCTGATGTTGATATTGTGTTGGTTGTTGCTGCCGTTTGACGTTTAGCGTTTGGCGTTTGGCGCGTGAGTTAAAACGTCAAACTGTCAGTTTCAACAATTGTCAACATTGCGGCTGTCTCCGCTGCTGTTTCGCTTTATTTAGCTGCGTTTTGCCGAGCGATTTGATGCGACGCTCAGTGCGCAGTTCTCACCGCTTACATTTCCTGATTTTCCGTGCATTTCTTTCCCAACACTTTTCGCTGTGACGCATCTCTCTAAATTAACAACAAAACGGCGGCCCGAAAGTGACGTTCTGCACGTTTCGCTGTTTTGTTTGTCTTCACGTCGATTTCCCGTCGCTTCTGCACGTTTCCCTGCCGAATGTCACGAGCGGTGCATGCTCAAGTGGGTCACCAGCGGATGGGTGGGGCGTTTGGGTGGTTGGGTGGTTGGGCATGGCTTTGGCTTTAGCTTTGGGCCTGATTAGCCGGCCTCTTTGCCACTTATCCCTGAGCCCAGTCAAAGCCAACTTAGTGGCAGCTGGGTGCATAAAAATAGATACATTAACCCATTAACGTCAGGTGTGTGAAAATAACCTTGCTAGCTTCTTAATATATATGAGAATATAGAATATATATATTTAATATTTTATTACATAGTGTATTTGCATATTTTTGAGTTTCTTATTTTAGAAAAGCAATAAGAAGGTATTACTTAAAAATCTAAACATTAAAAAACAAACATTTTCCGGACTTAGGCCTTTCAAGAGTCGTAGTAGTCCCCTATATATAGAGTTAGCAGATGATAGTTGTATTAAACTTTAAGCCACTTTTTACTCACGTTTTCTGATTTCATTTTGCGGTGTTCAGTGGGTTAACCGCCTTTCAATAGAATCACATGTCTGGCACCTGCGTTGTCACGTGCCTTCAGCTCCCCTCACCCGCCCCGCTCGCCACCTCGTCTTTCTTGGCCAGGTCTCTTTTATTTATTTTCCCAGCTGGAAATCAATATCCATTCAAATCCGCACGGCGCAGCTTAGTTCTCGCCTCAATCGCAAATGACCAGGCGACACTCGGGTTGTCGTCGTCTGGGTTCATTTTCTGGCTTTATCATTCACGTTCTGGTTCTCGTTCAGTTTCTGGTTCTGGTTCTGTTTCAGCCTCTGCTGTTGCTTCTGGTCGGAAACCGAGGCTTTTAAGCGGATTAGTTTGACTTTGCCAGCTGGGGCCAGCTGGGTCCGCCCGGCCAAGTGTCTTCTTTGTCTGGATGTTGTCGCCGCCTCGGGAAAATCGATAGGGTATTGTACTCAAGAAGGTTGATATCTAATTGCCGGAAAGGTGAGAATGACGTTTATTCGCCAAAGTCAGGACGTCTCCATAGTGTTTATCGCAGAAAGAAGAACTTTGAATGAAGCCAATCAAGTTACATAAATGGAATTTTTAAATAGAATTTATAAAAGCCACAAGCGGCTTTCCATTTGAATGGAAAATACCCTTTTACATGCATCACGATCGCTTGAGCTAGTATTGCCGAGAAAATGTCTCAGTTAATTCGCTTTAATGGACGCAGTGGTAATGTTGATTTGCAAGTTCGGATGCAATGTATGCAAATTGAATTTTGCAGCCTTAACCACCCAAGTACGGTATTTTCCGCCCATTTGGAGTCGCCTCAATTCACGCCTCGATTACACACCTTACGGGCATATAAAAGAGTTGATTTATTTTAATGAGGCTTTTTCTTTTGGCCCGACACCGCGATCGAGTTGCCCCCTAACCAAATTTGGCCATCTTGCGCACGTGGGGGCGTTTTGAAAGAAAGAAAAAAGGCATTGGGTGAAAGCAGGAAACACAAGGTCTGGCCTGGCCAAATCGACGGTTTTTACGTCCTTGCTCCACAAAACGGTCGCGAAAAAGCGAAAAAGCCACACAATGGGCAGAGCTGTCAAATTTGACAAGCGACGCAGGCCAAATGAATCAGATACCCATTACTCATTGGATGCGAACGCAAAATGCTTTACGCAAATTGTATGTGCGCTCGCATTTGTTATTTATATTTATTTTTGAATTTGGCAACAGATTTTTCAGCCGGCTAACGGTGAAAACGGGTTACCGACGCCCTGACGCATGCGCAAATTACAAAATCTTGCGAAATTACAGCACCGCTGAATGGACAGACATACGGACGGACAGACAAACGGACGGACAGATTTGTGGGATATGTGGAAGTGGCAGAAGACAGTCTTCGCCTGTCTCGTAATGGGTCTCGTTTCTGCTCTTGAATTCATGGCAAGTTGGTGGGTTTTGTGAAAGAAAGTGCGTGTGAGTAGAATGCGAAAACAGCAAAGTGCAAATTAAGTGCGAAACGAAGCAGAAAACACGAAATCCCAGCTATAAGACAGCGAAACCGGAAGGAACATACACTTTAGAGGACGATCTATAAATAAATCTGAAACAAAATCCATTCGAACTGAGGAGCACATGAAGAATAATTACCCGAGTAAATGCTGAAAGAAGTACTTAGAACTTGTGGTCATTCGAACCCAGGGTCAACACACGTATACCCCTCGAAAGAGTACTGCAAAGCGAAAGTATTTCATGTTGCTTAAATGTTATATTAACAACAGAGACAATAAAATGCCCGGCTGATGGAAGTCGTAATTTTCACAAATTACCTCAGCTCGCAGTGCGTTGAGTGAGAAGGAGGATCGTTGCTCCAGGCACGGAATCGCCCCTCCAAAGTGGGTTAATTGCGCAAAATGTGTTCCATATTAAGGTGTAAATTGTTATCAATTTTGCCGCTGTGACCCAAATTGCCGCCGAATGATCAGGCAGAATTTGTATTCGTTTACTTGCCGATCTGCCAATGATTGCGCTTATATTTATGGGGTTTGCTGAATATTGCACGGAATATAGAAAAGGACATAAAGATTGTTTGCTTATCCTCATTGTGTTCCATTGAATATCCCTGAAGGTTACCAAGTAATGAATACAAGCCATTCTATTAACATTATGCGTAATGTTATTTTCCGTCAATATATAGCACTATATAGTACCGAAATGGATTCTCGACGAACGCAATTTGTATCTTTAACGCCACCCTAAGTAATTTATAATGACAGATACTCTTCCGACCAATCCCATTAGTCAAACTCAACCAGGGAAATTGTCAATTAAAGCCCGAAATTTCCACCCACGCGAAGCATTTAAAACCGAAGCCGCCAGGAAATGTGGCACCCAAAATTTAAGATAAATGAGCATTAATTTTTCACACATTTCACTTTTGAGTGCACCGACCCAATGCATTTTCCCAATCGCAGAGAAGCAATATTTATAAATGTTTTCTAAATATAAAGTCAATGAAAAGTTTTTTCTAAGACTTTTCGACACCGCAATTTGTTAACAATTTTCACACGCTGCCGTTTGACAGCGACCACGCCCCCTCATAAATCGTGCGCCCGACTCTCAAAAAACGGAAAAATGCGTAGAGACCATTAGTCAGGTTCGTCTGACAGAAACACTTTGAATGCTCTTCGCATGTCTATGAGGTTGCACTTGCATTTGGAAAGATTTTGTTTATTGAACCGGGTGAAAAGTATTTCGCAAGCTTGTGCATCTATTTTATAATCAATTTTAGAGGGTGGGGGTCGGATGTGCATGGAAATCCTTTGCGGAATAGTATCTGTGAGATATGCATTCGACGCTATTTTGCTTCATTGCGCTGACAGTTCAATGAAGTCGGAAGACAAGGTAGCCCCCATATGGTGGCCAGATGCTCAACTGGTTGCAAATCCTCCTTTAGGTCCCCTGCGTTTTCTCAAGCCAGGGTGCCACATATTGATTGCCTTGTGCAATTTGTATTATCGTTGCAAGGCTTTATTTTCCTTCTCATGTTGCACAGACTTTCCTTGGTCGACGGTGTTTATTATTCGTAAACCAATAATGCAATAAACAGTTAACCTTAATGCAAGTCCATGGAAAATCGCTCCAGATTTATGCGGCTTTGCCTCACCTTGTTTGGATGAGTTGGCTGGTGGGTGACCTCCACAGATGGTCAGTTGCAACGTGTGGAAAGCTAAGAAAGCAGAGATAATGAGTTCTGAGATAAGTTAATTTAAATTCAGAAATAGCGAATACTCAGCAACAAAATATACAAAGTTCAATGATGTGTTGTGGTAAGCTAAATATTAATTTCATCATTTAGCCATAAGCGATTTGATTTTGTGTGGGTGCTCTATTCAAATGCATTTGTATCGATGTATCTATGTGGTAGCCTGATAAGATATCTAATGAGCCGCTTGAACTTCATTTCAATAGCTTCGTTGCATTGATTAACCCTTACGTAACCCCAATCAAAGAAATGTGCATCCAGTAATTCAAGCCGATCCAATCAAAAGTCGCCCACAGCGATCCGCTGAAAAATATTCCAGTGCAACCATTGGATATTTTCCATGAATATTTATGCGCCGCGACTTGAACCTTGGCCACTAGACAACCAATTCGACCAGTCTTCGCCTAAACTCCAAATTCAATTCGATTCCCATGGGCTGCATTCATTTCTTGTTTATATTTACAGTAACCAGAAAACGGAACGAAAACCAAAACTAAAATAAACGCGACTTCGGAATGGCGCTTATCTGACAACACAACAAAATCAGAGCGACCCGAAACATCGAAACATAACGTAATATTTAAACGAAGCAAACTAAAGTCTGGAGGGCGACGGAGAGTGAAAGTGCCAAAAAAAAAGAAGATAGAGATGCACTGGGAAAAAATGTGCTTTTCTAGTACTTATTTGAGCAAAGTTAATGCGGAATATAGCTTCATGACATTTTATGACATAAAAGGATAGTAGCAAAGTGTTTTGGTAAAAATCGTAAGTTGTGAAAGCTGCAATATTTTTGTTAGTGCATGAAGACAAAGATACATCGTCAAATAAACAAACACGCACTGCAGTTGAATCGCCCCCTTCGCCGCCACTGGAAGTCACTGATTACCGCACTCGACGGCAGCAGCAGTAGTGGGAACACCCGCCTTTCACCCCGCCCAGAAAAGCCCCCTTCCGAACTGCACTTTTTCAAGCGTGCAAGTGAAATCTTCCATATGAGGCAACGTCAGTTAAAATTTCGTTTTCGTTTGCGTCTTGAGGCAGCAAAAACCGAAATTGAATTTGCTCGTACTTCTCTTTTCTTGACGATGGCGCGTGCGTTTTGTTTACAATTGCAGCCTTTTGTTATTGTTATTATCTCTGGCAGTTGTTGTTGTTGGTGGTGGTGTGCCTGTTGCTGATGATGCTGCTGTTTCTTGGCTTTTGTTACTTCTGCATTTGTTGCTGTAGCTGTTCCTGTTGCTGTTGTTATTGTCAGTCAATGACTGCACTCACTGTTGTTGCAGCGGTAGCTATATCGCCGCAAGATCACGAGGGGCAACTCAATAACTGATTTCCACTTGCACTTGCCTCGTCAGTTTCCCTTGTTTAGAGGCGAGGAAGAAACCTTTTCTTTGTTGCCGACTGCCAAGGTGAACAAAAGGGCTGTTACTTTTTTTGAAATAACTACTAATATATTTTACGAAGTATTTTATAACAGCACCAACGTAATAAACATTTAAGGAGTATGGTTTAATTCGTGTAGCTGCATATGAGAAATTTAACAACCAAATTTTTGTTAGAATTTTTGCATATCAGGGTATAGAATCTATTTTAAAACTACAATTGTAAACTTGGTTATCATTTATTTTGAACATATGTAAGTGACCGGACTTAAAACTGAAACCTATTACTTAATTCATAAAAAAAATTGTTTTAATATATTAATTTTACCTTTAATTTTATTGACATTTTTGTGTTATTAATACTGGTTGATCCAGTTGTGTAGGTTCCTTGAAAAACTTTCAAGTACCTTAATACACAGCCATTTATTTCTTCAGCAACTTACCTTTGGCGGCCATAAATAACAGAGCCAGAACTTTTCCAAGCCGATGCTGCGTGGGTGGCTAAAAGCGCTGGGGATTTGACTGCTCCACGGCCCCTTTGACGTCACAGTGTTGAGTAAGTGTCAGCAGCAGAAACTCAACTCTTGTATAACAGTCTCCCCAGTGCGCACCACTCTGACGTCATTGATGATGGGGAGTGAGCGGGGAGAATGTTGATGTCTGGCACAGAGTTTTCCTCGTAACAGACAAACATGTTGGTAACATTGCATAACTGTTGAGTGTCGAAGGATGCAGTTTGAATGGCGAAACTCTGCGAGAGCGCGAGCACGAAGCCATATTGCGCATACGCCATGAGTGTCCTTCGGGTTTTTCGGCGAACAGCTGTGGATGCTGCGGCTGGCAGGGAAACTTCATGAGTGACGTCTCCTTGAACTCAACATTTGCCGAGGCCATCGAAATTCGCCGTCGTATACCTTGGGCACCTATGTTGTCCCTCGAGAATAACTTAATGTGTACATCAGAATGGGTCTTTTTCATATTCTTAGCTCGTCTTTGTGGGCAACAGATTTCTCAGCTGACCATCCAGGGTTTTCTTTTGGCACTTGTTAATCTTCCACGAATCCTAAGCTAAAATAGCTAAATGAATTCTTAGTATTTTAATAATTCGACTGTGGTTTAAATCTGCCATTAGAGAAATGCTGCATATATAACTCGAAATTCACTTTACCTATGCTAGTTTTTTGTATTAAAGAGTAATGGACACCTAACAAAAAAGGGACATAATAGAGCCAAGCCAAAATAAATGCACATATATTGTCTCATGCTCTCTCTGCTGCCGCACTCAAGGCTGCCCATGACCAATAAAAAACACATTGTATGGTCCAGCAGTCGTAATAAAACCACCCCAGCATCCGTGCCACCCATTTCCCAACCTCAGCCAACACATTTGGCGGCCGAAAATTCAGCAAAAAGGACTCTCGACAGAAACTCTGTGGTAGATACAGATCGATAAAATTAAAAGGCTACAGTCAACAGAGGATGCCCAAATGGGGCGCTCAGACAAACGGAATGAGTTGGATGTGGGAAACGTGAAGGGAGGCCAGCAGCAGCAGTGTGCGCAAAAATTCTAAAAAGGAAACCAAATGGAGGTTTTGGCTAGAACATAGAAATGGTTTCAGTTCCTGTTATTTTTTGTTGGCGAAACCGAAAGTGCTGCCAAGTTTCCGCCTAATTAGGCTAAAATGTTGTAGCATTGAAAATGTGGGATGCTGACTCGTCTGGCGGCTGTATCCTGTTTCGGAGCGAATGTCGACGATGACTCATCCTGGCAGCTGTCTGCCAGGATTTTGGGATACACAGTCTGGATGCTGTTGACGTAGGCTGTTTGCCAGGACTTTGCTCCCACTTGCCACCCTCTCTCACTTCCATCCCTCCTGTCTGTATGTATGTGGAAACATTGCGGGAGAAGGAAGAGGAGAAAGTGATACATAAAGTGTGGCTGAATTACAAATTATATATAAGTACTTTGTATACGTACTTTTGTGCCAAACTGCCTGCGGCCAAAATGAGACTGTTGATTGCTGTTTGGGATTTTCTGGAGCCTGGGGTAATTTCGCCTAATGCTTGACAATTTTAAGATTACTTTTATTAAATGGGAAAGACTGAAATCCTGGCTGTGCAAAGTTATACATACAAGTTCTAAGCTCCGAAATTATGTACCAGTTGCGCTTTTCTTATGTAGAAAATGTGTATTAGGTACCATAATTTTCCGTAGAGCCTAATGTTTCTATAAATAAATGAAAATGCTTTTCAACTCTGTATAGTTCCAATAAAACAGCATTACACATTCCCTAAATCTAATCATATTCATGTCTAATCTATAATCAAAGCATAATTAGCAGACGCACGAGAATTAGGTCCACAAAAAGCCCATCCAGCCGAAAATTCATTTTGTAATTTATCTTAATCTGTTACACTTCACACAGTCGTGCCAAAATTGCCGATATAATTTGTGTGTGAACTATTAACGTGGCTATAAATCCGCACATGGCAACCGATGGGGAACACGTTCCCCTTTCCGCTCGCCTCAATCAATTAATTTCAATCTAAACATGCCGACATAGACATAGACGCACACAATCGCCAGGTTCGCCAGCATCGTCACTCATACGCCCCGTTCTCCCCGTTCGCCGCTGTTCCGTCTTCTATGCAAACGTAAAAGTTTATTCACATTTGCGGCAAATTTGCCTCTTTTATTATAATTTAATTTTCCATGGCGCACTCGCATCGCTGAAACGTGTATCTCTGTGTAACCTGTATCATAACTTTATTATGCCAATAGCAATGCAAATCCCATCTAGTCTATTCTCCGAACCCATTTTCCTCCCGGTTGAAATCCACCAGTCGCTTGCCACCCACTCAACACTCAACATGCGGCACACGATTTTGGAAAGCGTTTTTGGGGCGTCAGGCGTGACGGTCAATGATCACAATTTTGGGCAACGAATGCCGTCGCAGCAACAACCAATCTGATCATCTATTGCCCATTAGTATTGTTGTTGGCCGGTGTTGACGCACTCTAATAATTTTGGTAAGCGCTCTGTGGGCACTTTTCAGCATTAAATATACATACACACAATTTTTTTGGCAGCTGGACAAAGTTTGCTATTTGCAGTTCGCGTGGAGGCATGCCGATAAGTATGAGGGAATTCCCATGTAGGAAAGAGTTTTAAACTAATTAAAAATAATGAGTAATTTCATTTTAGATAAGAAAAGTTACGCTTTATATATCTGCATATTATTTAAAGGGTTGCAATTAAATTATTGTCCCCCAAGGAAGCGGATGTTAAAATCTTTTTTATATATACTCAATTCCTGAGCTGACTTGATTTACTTTACAATTATGAGTGCATAGTAAAATTAAAGTCCCTATTTCCCATAGAAAGTATATATTTATTTTTAAATTGACCACAAAAGAGCATTTTCCTTGTGGCGTGTGAAAGCAGGCAATGAATTTCGTCTGCTCCCACCTTTTGGCCCGGCAGACTCTTAATAATTTAATTTAGCTGGAAAAGCTGAACACGCAAACCTCGTAGCTCCGTCGTCCGATTGTCCGATCGCCCAATCCTCATTTCTCACTCCTGGACAGGGAATATTTTGTTCGCAGCAGTTTGTGGCATGCAATCTATCCATAAGATACTTTTACTTGCCATCCTTTACAATGCGACGACTTCCGTTTTTTATCGAACTCTCTGTGATTTCCGCCTCGGACGTTCAACGACTCTGAGTTGGACAAAACTTTTGCGTGACTCGAAAAGCCCATGTGAGTTATTTGCTTGCTTGGATAGAAATATATAATATAATATAATATATACACATGAGTTAAATTACTCACAATGCAGTCGATTCATAATGTGTGAGCCACGCCTGCCTGCCTGGACATGTCACACTCGTCCACTTGTTGATTAATAGGCAAAAGCGAGATCTCTCCCCGGATTCAGGTTGCTGACCTTCCCGCCGTTTTCCCATTTCCTTGTGCTTTGTTTGCCACCGTTCCCGTCCGGCTATCCCCCAAATCACATTGAGTAATGTGAAATATATCGTGATATATACATACGTAGATATACATATATGAACGTGCGAACTCTCAGCTGGCCATTTTCATACGAAAGCGCCTTCCGCGTACTGCAAAGATAACAACGGAAAAACGTATTTAAATACGTATATTGAATCATCTTTGGATATTCTTTTGTATTTCTGGGTATTTTTGTTCTCCTTACAATTTGTCAGGTGTATAAAGCTTTCCAAGAATTAATTTCCTTTTTATTTTGCTGGCCAACGGAAAGTGTCTCAATTAAGTGAATGTTAAATGGAAATATAAACGAATTCGCTGAAAATTTATGAAACATTTTATGCGCTCTAGAGTGAGATTGCCAATTCAGTGGTGACGCTTAATTTAAAGGCTATGAAAATAGATGTAAAGAAACGGAATACAAAGATGAACGCAATTAAAAAATATTATTTTTCACATTGCATCAATATCTGCATATAATAAATCTATAAACTGGACATATTGCTCTACATAATTAGCACTGGAATATTGCACTAGCTACAGGACAAATCCGTCTTTCATATTTGCTGTCTTCGCTGCTCTTTTATATAGCTCTTTTATATCCCATGCATCAATCATTAGCAGGCTTTGCATATCTTTACTAGTTCCTAATAGCCTGCCACTGACAGATGAATCCCGAGGAAGTCAGCAAGGAGGCTGGTCTGTTCTTCGATTTGCCCACATTTAGTCTGTCGCATCTTCGCAATCCGCACGTGATTGAGTGTCTGACATTTGCAAACACCGAGGGACAGAAAGACAGGGAGCCAAGTTGAAAGGCGTAAGATGAATATCGCGTATGGGGCAGACTCCCCCTTTGGCTACTGATGATGCATCAGCAGCAGCTCATTAATTCCAGATGAGGTGCTACCCTGCCCCAAACCCCCCAACACCCCTGAAATGAGTGCACATTAAAATTAATGCGTATTCATTAGGACTAGGAGGCTGGGTCACTTTCGGTTGATTCTCCGAATGCCACTAGCAAAAGTTCAAGGTTACCCAACCCAACACACACACACATGTGCAAAAGGTGGCTCAACTTGTAAATACATTTCGCAAGCATTTCTCCCAGTCGTTATTTGTTGCTAAATTTCTAGAGTGAATTTCGCATTTCAATTGCCCACTCTGAAATTGATATACAAAGCTCGTAAAATGCACATAAATTCAATGGGTTAGCATTTGGCTTGGACTTTAATCTCAGTCCTTTTTATCGCTTCGACCTGAATCAGTGAAATATTTTTACTTTCAAACGGGAAAATTGCGCTTTATTTCGGGGGCCTCCATTTGCCACTATGCATTGTGCATTTATTTTATACAAAGCCCTGTTTTGATAGTGAACATTTTTAACAGTTTAAATTATCATGGAACTTTGCCCCACAAATATTCCCATCTTGCGTGTTTATTTTTGCACTTTTTACACACAGTTTCCTTAGATCATAATATCCATCTCTATATGGCGCCGTTATTTTCACGCTTTTCCCGCCTCGGAAAAGTTTTTCAAACCATCTGGCTCATCCGAGTGCGTGCCTGAAAAATGTATTTCGCCTTCGCTGTTTGCGTTGCACGAGCCTTTGGAAAAATCTTTTGTTTTTTTGCTCAGACTGCAACGCGTGCATTTTATAGTTTCCGAGTTGTTGAGTGAACGAACCGTGGGAGTGAAGGCTTCTAAGCGCTTTTGGGCTAATTTTACGCTATTTTAGAGCAGGAGAATGCAACCCAAAAGCGAGTATACTTTACGATGCATTCTATTTTCCTCGTGTTTACGCCAGTACGTCGACGGGAAAAAGGCAAATATTTAAAAGTTGTAATAAAAGCGTCGTGAGTGGCATGCTGAAAAACCTTTGCCAGCTTAACCCTTGATCCGTAATTAACCCATTAGGGTGTGTAGAAAGCGACCTTTGAAATGGCGCAAATCAACTTAGGCAAACTAAACAATTTCACTTACTTTGCGATTATGTTGCTCGTACCGAGAAAATGTAGTAATTTTCCCATTTTCATATTTTTGGCCCGTAAATGGTATGTGGGTCGGTGCTCGGGATCGCTTGGTTGATCTCCCCGGCGATTGTGTAAGGTCTATGTCTGGGTCGCACTTGTTGTTCGTGCCTTCTGGACTGTAAACTGAAGACCTCTATTCGAAGGTTTTAATTACGCCAATTGCACAGAGAGTAGGTCAAGTGGCGAAGTCTATTTTTGCGCCGATACTCGTATGTATTTAAATTTGAATTATTCAAGATCAGGAACTGCATGGAACATCATTGGAAAAGTGTATAATTAATCAAATTTTAATCAACAATTCCAGAAGCAGTCTTTCCCGCTTGCATTTGCATACATCCTGAAACCCATGTTGCATTTATTTCCTTTTCGCTCAATTTGCGATAGCAACGAGTCGTGAAAAATCATATCAACGCTGACTAGACGATGCTGGTCTTTTTTCTTATTTTTTGTGGGGTTTTCGCTGCCCAACAACCTTTGATGTGCGTGGAGCATGATATCGAATTACTGGGTGAATAGCTAGCTACCCGAAGAGCAGTTGCAGTCAAAGATGGAATATTTTTTGATTGCCATTTTGAAGAGGGCTAGGGCTGACCCCCAATAAATCAACTTGCCACACATAACGGCATGTGTTTTATTGCTCTTGAACGTTTCCCACCATGCTCATTACCCCAGAGAACTTTAACATATTTCATCCTAAAAACCGTTTTCCACTTTGATTTCTTCTGGTAATTTCCCATGGATGGACTTTGAACTTAGCCTTAATGTTTGATGCGTTGCTGTCATGAACTTCCAGCTTAACCGGTTCTGGGTACTTGAGATTCGTTTCGGAATATAGAACCAAGATTCTGAAGTATCTTATCGCCAGCGAATTGATCAGTTGTTTACATTACCAAAAATATTTCTTCGCTGAGCTACTCTTTCCCATTTCGTTTCATTTCTATTTCTATTTGGTTCTGGATCTATCTGGCCATTAACATTCTGGTCGAGTTCGAGATTCGGATTTGATTCGTTGATTGCCCTGTGAAATAATTAATTTATGCGTGCATCAACCGTTACTCGGTAATGAGAGCCGGGTGGTGGGAAAGGGGGGGATTTGGTAGTCTTATCTCCTCTTCTGAGGCGATTAAGTTCAAGTCTTCAAGTGCGGATGGAGCATGGGTGTGTCGGAAAGGCGGAGGGGTGGAGCCTATGGATTGGTATCTCGGATCGTGTAAATTATGAACCGGACCGAGAGAGTGCAGTGCGTTTCAAGACAGAGTGACCGCGAAAGCATAAGTAAGCTACAGAGTTTAATAAACCTAAGCAAATAATTTTGAATAAAATAATAAATAGATTGAGAGATATAGGAGTAGCGGCACACGCCATAAGCCATAGAAATAATGACACACTTATTAGTGTACTAGCTAGTAAATAGCTACCCCTATGATCAAGTTCTGGGCCACAGGGCATTCCAGCGGAGCTAACGACTTGACGCGCACTGTAGACCCGTACCCATACTCATTGTGATTAATTGTCAACATTTGCAGAGTGGCGAGGGGATATATTTTTACTTGGGCTCGAGCAACTATCCACGAAGGGCGTAACTTTCGGATTGGGGGAGTTCGAAAGGAGCTGGGGAAGGGAAAGTTCGGAACAAGCCAGACTAAATGAAGATTTACGTTACGCTGCCGACTCGGATATTTATGGAGCCAGAGCCAAGGAAGTGGAACACTGTCTGGAGACGGACTCTTTTGGCAAAGTTTGGCCCATTCCCTGATCGTAATGAGCTTTAATTATTCCATTAAAATTGAGTGCGAATCAGACAAGGAGTGACTCATTGAAATGGAGTCTGTAATGTAAAAGGTAGTTGGTTCGTGATTTAAATACAGTTGATATTTTAAAAAGTTTACTCTCTATATAAAGTAAACAGCTTAGAGTACGATAGCCATACTCGGAATACTAATACCTTTTCATAGTCAATTTAAATTGAATTCATCACTGAGTGACTAACCAAGAATTATTACTAATTTTAGAGTTCCTCCTTCTTCACCTTCGCAACCGCATATTTGAAACTGCAGTGTGGTCCAATTATAATATTTCCTCCGATCACTCCAATTAAGTAATAAAGTAGTAAACCGCCCGTTTTCCATTCATTTCGTGAGAGTGGGAGGTATCCGTGGAAGAATCAACAGAAGCCAGAAGTTCTTTTCTTCGCTGCCAGAAGCGATGAGACAATGGCAACTCATCATCGAGTGACCACAAGAAATATCATAATTCCTTCTTTCCGAGAAATCAGCATAGGTCGCCAGACAAGACTTGCCGGCCAGCGCCAATGATTGCCCAGGGGCGTGGGTCTTCAGCGGGGCAGAAAAAGGGGGATCGTTGTCTCGTCGCTCGTTCGATTGAATCAAGACCCCGACGACGACCCCAGACAGGCAGCTAAATATACTTGTAATCAAGAAGAAACGAAGAGGAGGCTGCCAGTTGCGTAGGATCTGCAAGATCGGGCCCAGACAATGCTGCTCCACAGGTCCCGTGCACCGTGGTGCATAATCCCCTCGGATTCAGCACACCCATTGGGCTGCTTTGATTTCCTTATGTTTTTTTGATAAACGCTGCTCATCATCATGTAGTTTTAAACGCGCCGAGCATGTTAAACAAATAATTGCCCGTGACAGTGTAAAATGTGTTTTGGTGGCCAAGGATGGGGTGCAAATGCACTTGAAACAATATTTGTTTATATTTTTTTAAGCCTCTATTATTTTTAAGGTTACAAATTCTATTTGTAGAATTTTTTATTTTTATCGTAAAAACATTAATATAGATGATGAAAACGACTTTCTCATTTCGTTAAACAATTTATTGCAGTGTAGGGTTTAACTAATGCCAAAGGGTCGACCAGTCGTTGTGGGCCCTTCGGCGACCATTACAACATGACTCGCAAAGAAAGCGAGTGTTGAATGCAACTTTTATTTAATGTTTTTTCTCTCACTCTTGGCCGTTTTCTTGTGGAAAGTCTTTGGCCCGAAGGCAGGCCTAGGCCAAAAGAATCGTGTTGATGGATTTCTTCCTGTCGTAAATGTTGTAAGCGAAAGATATGTCCAAAACGTTCAACATTGCTTGGGGCCTACGGCTCCCCCAGTCGCCCTAATGGAACTGGAACTGCTTGTCTTAACGTTTTTCTTACTCATTTTCCGCAGTTTTGACTTATCATTTAAAAGGCGTTTTTGGCCCGGGCGGATCTGTTGATGTGCAAAGATTCAGGTCTCTGACAACTTGAAGCTGATGGTGGGGCCACAACACTCAGTTGTGGGAGAGTTCTGAATAGAAGGCCATTCGAATAGGATCCCAAGTGGTTGCATTCGGGAAATGGTACAGAACTATGTGGGAAATGTGCTACTGTATTTGCTCTTTATATTTACAAGTACTCAAGGAACATAAGCTTGTTAGGGATCAGCTTCAAGAGTTTTCCATTTTCACTCAACAAAATTTTAAAACTTTCATTTAATAACCCAAAGTGATCAAATGGAAAGTGTAGGTTCTATACGTAAATTGTTCTATTTTCTTATCTCCTTCTAAAATTTCTTCACCAGTTTTCATTCTTGTTTTTTTTCCCCAACTTTCGCAGACTTTAAGACAGACCCCGTTTTCATACGTAGGCGATACGATCCGTCATGTCGACATCATGTCGGTTTTGAAGTCGCCTAAACCATATGTCTTCATCGCGTTTTATCATCGATTTTGTTTGATAAATATTCCAGCGGCATCCTCAATAATTTTCCAGCCGATCTTTTCTCTTGTGAAGTTGTGAGCTTGTTTTGCTTTCTTGTCTTCTTGGGGATTGCATTTCTTATACTCTAGAAAAGAATGTTCTCACTTTGTAGATATGTTTGTAATAAAATGAGAAAGTAGCAATAAACAGAAAGTAAAGTATAAGTACAAACGAAAAAGAAGTTCGCATAAAATATATTTTATATATTTAATTTTCAACAATACATGCTTTTACGTACTATTATATCATAAATATAAAATTTAGTTAGGGATACAGAATCTTCGGATAAGTTCAGTCTCTGCATCGGTTGATTTCTAGTCCCAGCTGTTGGCATTTTGTAAGTTGAATAAACAAAATGTTGTTGTTGCTGCGGCTGCTGGTTGTTTTTTCTGGGTTATACTTCTTTTTTTTTTGATAAGAACTGAAATGTGCCGCAGAAGATTGCGAGACCCCAAGTCTTTGTCTTGTTGACGCATTATCAGTGGCGACATTAAGTCAAGCCAAAGCAGTTCCGGCTTTATATCAACTTTAGTAATTTATTATGTTATTATTAGGGCTCGTTCGAAAATGAACTGTTGATAACAGAAGCCCAGTTGAGTTAACAGTGCGACTTTTGTGGCAACCTCCCGCAGCGCTGTTAACTGGCATGTTATTTATTTAT
Organism: Drosophila teissieri; assembly: GCF_016746235.2. Taxonomy (NCBI): domain Eukaryota; kingdom Metazoa; phylum Arthropoda; class Insecta; order Diptera; family Drosophilidae; genus Drosophila; species Drosophila teissieri. Next base: position 15,593,407 of record NC_053029.1, on the reverse strand, counting down.
TTAGGCGCGTTTAAAATTAAAGTCTCCATAACAGCAGCTCTGTTAAGTTAACAGTGCTCAAGCGACGAATTCTCTCATTTACTCTCCAATTATTATTCTCTCTATTCAGTAATGACAAGTCTTTAGCGGTAAGCAGCTAGAAGGCTAATATATTATAAATATAAATAAAGTGCATTTAGTAATAGCCTTTGCGTGGGAAATTTAAAAAAAAGTAACACAATATATTTAAAAATAATTAAAATGTACTAATAACTTTACATAACTATATATATCTGCAATTAAATAAATTATATAAATAGATATAAATATATATAATATACCTAACTATATATTTGTATGTACAAGAAAGAAAATATTAAATATAAAGAAAATAATTAAGACATCAAACTTAGACTCAGATTATATATTCAGAGTACACAACTTGAGTATCATCGAAGACTAAACATAGGTCAGTTTCACGCAGTTCTTCGTTCTTTAGCTTTTGCTTGTACATTTCCCCGCCAGAAACAGGTTTTTTCGCCGCAACGACGCATCTCTGACGCTCGGGGTGCGTTTGCTTTCTGGTTTTGCTTTGCAGCTGCTCCACTCGAATTCGGTTTCTGTTTCTGCCTTTCATTCGGTTCAAATTATCGCGCTTGTGCGGTTGTGCGGAGCGGACGAGTTGGAAAAAACCAGCGAGGTTCAATATTTTCTGTCCGGGCGCATTGTTTGAGGCTCGTTTGGAGAACTGCAGGCGTTCAAAACACGGAATCGAAATCGAATAACATAGCCCCCTCCACAAATCCAATTTAATCCAATCCAATTCAAATCGTTCGCGAGTCGAAAGTGAAATTCGTCGCAGCACAACGGTAAATCAAAAGCAGACGCGGTTTTTGTTCAATGAATGTTCAATGGAATAGCCAGCTAACACAAATCCCGCTAAAATAATAAAATTCAATTACAATTTATTGTAACCGCTTTAATAATTAGCATTGCAAAGCATCTATGCTAAAGTGTTTAACAGTTTAACAAATAACAGCAATATCGGTGATTTGGTGTGCAATAAGTTGAGAAAACCAGAAACCAGAAACCAAAACAGAGATCCGCTGATTAAAGACGAAAGAAGGTACGAAATATACATACGTATAGCATATGTACGAATGTACATATGTATGTATGAATTTGGTCCGTCATAAAGGTATACACATCGCGGAGTTTCTCTTTCCCACCCCTTCGAAAAGCAACAACATCGCGAGAGATGTGAGGGAGTTGTGCAGCATCAAGGATGCCAAACTGAGAGAGTGTGTGTGCGTGAGAACTTCTGCAATAATGTCCTTGGCAATAAATGGAAGTTGAGAGCGGCAAAAGGTTGAAATCTGAGCACAAAAGTGACGGATATCCAAAGAGGAAATTGAATAGTTGTGGGGTTAAAATAAATGAATAGGAATATAAATGACTTATGAAGTTGGCAGAAAAAGAACTTTCGAAAGTTGTTACATCATACTCAAAAGCACGGTCTTTTTTTTAATTCGATATCAAAACAAATAATATATAATTCAAAAATAGTGTTAAAGCAAGTTAAGCATATGATTCAAATTCTGTTACTTAAACCACAAGCAGAGAAATAAACACTTTTGTTTATTTATTATGCTAGTCCACGAGGTTTAATCCAAATAGTTGTACTTTACAATTTTTTGTTTAATAAAAAAACCAACACAGGGAGCTGAAACACACATAGGAACATCCAGGCACATATACGAGTATATTGTTATACTTTGTTAGCACGTTGATAATCTTTCGCAGCGATCTCAGCTGATGCTGATTACTCCATTTAAAACAATATAAATTAATTCTGACTTACACACTCGTCGAGTACATTGACATTAGGTGTAAATTATCGCTTGAATTAATCGTGTGTTGAATTAAGTATTATATTATTATATCACACGTTTTGACAAATGTTTGCGCTCACGCAAAATCTGCTAATCTCTCTCTTAAAACGCTCCCGAGTGTTTATAAACAAAATTGTAATCCGCCAGCCGGCAGATGAGATTCATTTTTAGAATGAAAAAGTACGTCTGTCCGTACTTATGTGACACCTGTTATCAAATCTATACATGAGGAAATCTATACAGCTTTTGCTATTTTGTAAAGACTCTATGTCCATTGTATAGGTTCATAAACCTAAAATACCATTAGCATTTCATTCCTAAAAGCAAATATCGATTTAATGACCTTTTGCCCGGCAAGTCTACTTAAAGATTCTGTTCGAGGATAGACATAAACGGATTTCGTATTCTAATTTTGTTCTATTTTTTGCTTCTGCTTTTCAAAGTCAACATATTTCAAGAACAATCAATAGAGGAATATAAAACAGAGAAGAACACTTGCCAGTAGTAGATTGGTACAAAACGAAGAGCTTCTCAGACCAGACTAATTTATAATGCCAACCAATTTGCGATTGGGCGACCGATAACGATCTGCGGACCTAAATGAAGATTAGAACAAGCTGCCTCACATTAAAACTGACCAAACTCGTGTCCCTCACGAAGTCGGATTGAGATGCTAAGCGAAAAAATACATGATGCAGAGAAATTTATCGGCAAGCTCGTTCGTATCTCTAAGATACTTAGCGCAGTCGAGATACTTTTCCCAGATGTATCTTTTAGATACTTTCCTCACTGGTTGTTGCCCTAGGGCCGGCTAATCAACGTGTGGTTGTCTCAGGTCTCCTAACCATCGCTGTTAATCTTTTCGGTTTTGTTAATCATTTCCAGAGTGTCTGTTTAGTTTTTTTGTTTGTTTGGTTGCCTGGCCTGCATACAATTTGCAACACGTTTCGTGGGCTTTTGTTTTGCTTTAAGCTTTCCATTTCACTAAAGTGATGTTCTGTCTTTGCCCGCAGCCCCGAAATATCCGACACTCATCTTTCATTTCCATGAGAAGGTTATCAAATGATCTTTACATTTCAGCATTCGAAAGTTTACGTTGGGTGCTAATTGGATTTGAGAAACGCTATTAATTAAATTCAAATGCTTAAGGCCATGGTGCTGTTTTGTATATAGAAAATTGGTTAGGTATTGCACTTATTTTGAACACTTGGCCTCCCTACCAACTGTCTGAGTTATTCCAACTCCAATTTTATATATTTGCAAATATTTACTCGAGAAAGAAGCAAAACTCATCAGCTTATGTAAATTAAGGCAGAAAATTAAATGACTTTTTTTGTGCTGGCTGGTTCCGATGAAAGCATGCTCAGAAATTCTAATGAAATTCACTCACAGTGACACAATTATGCGATGCCCTCAGGTGTGATTCGTTTGTTCCTACGCAAGTAGCAAAATTTGCATATGGATCTTCATACATTCATATCCCTCACCCGGCCTGGGGTGAAGTGTCATAAAAAAGTAACCCACATTGGCCCACAAGGGGTTTCCTAACGGACCCTAAAATGTTATTATTTTAAGTATTTATTTTGTAGTTTTCTTCATTGTTTACCTTGTTTTGCGCAATTTTTTATGAAGTGCGCAAAAGTTTATGCGGCCTCGTCTCAAGAGAAGTCGAGTAAGTTTTGGGTCTGGGCAAATAAACAGCGATGAAAGAGCCGTTAGGTGACCCCAACCAACCCTCGAGGGGCCAAACCAATTTGCATGAAATGTGGCAATAAAGAAAAAGAAAAACTATCAAACTGAAAATGCTGAGTGGCTGTTAAGAACGAAGAATATGTGAAGTATGCCAGCTGAGATGTGGGAGGAAATTTTACTAAATAGAAGTGAAGTGATCTCAAAACATAAATACATGGGTTTATCTAGACCAGTTTAAATATTTACAAAGTTTATAAGATTCTGCTATGTTTTCTACTATTTTTAATGTTGTTTATGTGGACCTACCCGAAGAATGTTTATATTTTGGGTCATTGCCTCAATCTAACGTTTCCCCCTAACTAAGACGCGTACTTGAAATAATTTAAGTCTCTTGAGTAAACAAGAAAAATTCCTTCCATGGATACTTGACTCTCAAGTACAGACTGTTCAATTTTAACACTTAGACACACATGTCAAATGCCTAAGCAGTCACCCTTTTTATCATTAGAAACTGAACCAAAGTACAAAAGTTCCACCTCTCATATAAACATTTTATTGACGGCATTTTGAAAGACTACTGAATAAACAAAAATGGTTTATTTGTAGTTAACGAATGATTGAACTTCACTGTATCAGATAACCAACGTCTTATCGCCAACACCGTAGTCGCAATACGACAAAACCCCGATTCCATCTGGTGATTCTACGTCATTGATGAGAAATAACGTTTGTTATCACGGAGAGTAAACCGGTCGAAGAAAGCTGAAAGCAAAGTCTTTGTAAACTTCTGCCTAAATTCGGTGACAAACTTTATGATTCCATTGAATTGCGAGATGAATCCCACGAGAAAACCCCACCAAGTTAAGAAATCAAGACCGAAAGAGCAGGTGTCTATGAGAGATGTGCGATCAGCTAATTATTCAACAGAAACTTGTGGGGAGAGACTCACGCAAAATAATAATTGGTTTCCTACACATTTGCTTCTCTATTGTTAAATTTAGCATTGAGCATTGGGAGCGCAGTGCGTCACAGTTCTCTCAGTATTTCCATATGAAACATTTGCCTATAGTATAATATAGTATATGTATATTGCGCGGCCATGTAGTTATAGGGTTTCTTGATCTAGCCTAAGCTCACACTTCTGGAAAGAATCAGCTGATTGTTGCTATACGTCTAAAAACGTGCTTCTTAATTCTAATGCTGACTCCCTGTATTTTCTTCTTTCTCTGTCTTTTATTTCGCCAGCACTCAATATTCTTATCAGGGTCAATATTATCAGTTCATAGTTTTTCTTTATCTCTGAGCTTGATAGCGATAAAATAAAAGAAACATTAGTTAATTGCTGTAGCATGTGTCGCTGGGAAGAAATGTGCCTGCAAATATGTTATGCAGAGTGAGAAACTGGATATGTAAATTTAATGCTGACTTCCATAGAATATCTGGCACTGATTAGATAGATAAACGAACCAGATAACCGTTCGTTAGCAGATAAACTGCTATTAGAGTAAGCAAGTTTGCTGCGGTTTCATTTCACACACTAAACTAATGCATTTTTCCGGTCTGAAATAAACACATGACACTATAGGAGTAGATCTCAGGCAAATAATGAAAATGGCATTTCCTTTAGCACTTGAGTACTTGGTCGAAACAATTAATCACAAATTACTTAGAACAAGATCTTAATTTTCCCTTTTTGTTTCTATTTGCAGTTTCGGTGAGTCGATCTGTTTACTCAGCTGTGATTAGGGTTTTGGTGACGGGATAGTAGTGAGATTCCTCTCGATTGGGTAAGCTTTGAATTAAATCCGAATTAGATTTTTATTCTATTGTCCCAATTTCTGTTAAATGAGCTGCCTTGATTTATCTCTCACTCCACGAAATTCGATATCTGGGCGAATTTCCTTATGGCTAGCAATTAAGTCTGCCTACGTCAGTTTCTATTTCAGTTAGGCCTAGGTTGACACCTTCAATTGAAATTGATTATGGAGACGACATCATCCGCGCACTTATTTAATTAACAAAAGCCTCAGGAAAAAACCAAGACTCTGGCTTGACAACCAATTATGATTTAACACGGTTAAGTGTCTAAATCTCAATGTTACATTTGTATTTTCATAAAAGATTTCTAGGAATTTCCCCCAATGCTATACCGCAGATAGTTTCGTCAAGGGAAAGGAGACCTTCGATGGACTTTCCATGTTAAAGACACATATTTTCGTAGGTGGTGCCCCTCGATGAACTACTTCAAGTGCACCGAAGGCAGTGGGCAGAAACATAGGCAAAAGTCCAACGAGATTTGCGTGTTTAAGGCCAATGTTTTTTATAGAAACAAACATATGTGCTCATGTTTGTAGCTTATGTACATACATATAATTGTCGCCAAGATCTTTGTTAGATTTTCTGGCTGCGTTTCAGCTTCTGCCATTGTAATCGAGACCACGCATAGACATTCAATATGTTGACTCAATGAGAATTCGTTTTCTTTTTGTCATCGAAAATTGGGTCTTGGTCGTGAGAGAAATACGCACGAGGGCGTAACGCACTTGATGAGTAAACTCTGCGCCAAGTACACACTTTGGATATTTTGGTTTTCAATTTTATTCAACTCTCGGTTCTCTTCTGACTTAGTCACTCTGCTTGATAAGTGGGTCAAGTCTGAAGCGTTTGTTTTTATTTTTCTGCATTAGAAAAAGTGAAATCGGCAATGTTTTTAAAAGCTGTAATTAACTCTTAATCATCGACGCTCTGTCGACTGTCGACTGCTCTTTGATTTATTTTCCCGTCTCTGCTTCTCTGCCTGCCTTCCTCCCTCTTTCTAATTATCACTTACACTTTTGTCGTAAGATTCTTTGTAATTAGTCGACAATTTTTTCATGTCGGAGCTTGTGATTTGCATTTTCTCCCTGTCAACCGATCAGATGCTGTAATTACTGCTTAATTATTTATCTATTTGCAGTTTTTCCTAATGTTAACACCTTGGCAAGCCAGTAATGTTGACTGGCATTGGATTTTGTCTAGACGAGGCGAGGAATATTTTATTAGTTGGGTGAAACTTCTTAGAGTCGTTAAATGTCTGATTCAACCTTAAGATTCTTGCTGGAGGCTTGAACGTATGTTGCTTAGACCATTCCTAATTAGGTTTTAATTGCCCTTTATAATACATAATTCATTTTTGCATAAATGTTTCTTTATCTTGATCATCTTTTCAAGATTTCTTGGATTTGTCTCATACTTCCTTTAGTTTTGCTACCAATTGCGGTGACAGACCCAAGATTGTTTTGTTTTTAACTTAGCTCAAAAGATTACACAACCAGCTCAAACACACGACGAGGCGTTGTCGATGGAGGAAAACAGGTGAGGAGGCAGGTGAGCAGTAGTCTGCCCACCAGCAAACAAGAGAGAGACGCCTAATTAAGTTCCCCCACCTGGTAACGAAATTTGTCAAAGAATATGGAAATCGCAGCAAATTGAAAAACTTGCATATCTGAAGCCGGGCTTGTGGGCTTGCATCGATATGACTGAATTGGATTGAATATGGATTGCATTTCTTGAGCGAGATTCCAGAAAGTATAAATGGTATTTCCAAGACGCAGAGAAACTTTTTCATGAGTGTGACTCAGCATTGTGATTTGATTAGCTGATTGTGTAATTAAACTCCATTCTACTTCGTTATCATCTCTTTTCATAATTAATTGAAATATTGAATACTGGCTTTTGGGTAGAAAATTAACTTTAATGAAAACTGACAGGAAGGGAAATAATGGTAAGGAAATAAAGTTCCTCAGCCAACACAAACTTTAATTAAAATAAGAGGCACGTAAAGGGAAGTTTTTCTTTTTAGATTGTCATTTACGGACAATGATGATTAAAAATGATTCTCTTTTTACAAAAATGTATAGCAAATTTGTATTTGGTTAGTGAAAGCATGCAGTCTGAATGCAAAAAGTTACGAAAATTAATGATCTTCGCTATACTCCGCATACTTATTTTTCGAGATTTTAATTTTTTTGTATTAAAACGGGCTGTGGAGTTACCTTCCGCTTCTCGCACACTCCGCCATAAATTTAAGAAAAACGAGTGTTCCGTTAGCTTCTTTTCCAGTGCCCCCCGCGCAGTTGACCGCAAATACGATCATCACATTTCATCACCCACAAGAACCAAACCGCTTTCATCTCACTGGAGATCTCTGACTAAGACTTTGGACTTGTATTAATGCCTCGGAGATTATGCCATGACAACAACATCAGTGTACGAGTATATATCGTTTACCGTTTAAAAAAGCGCAGAGGAAGATGTTTATGCACTTGAACGCCATAACAAAAGTTGCCTCTTCAACCGCAAAATAATGAGTTGCAACAGCACCAAAAAAAAAAGAGGAACAAAGACAAGCCCCGAGAATTTCATCATTTTCTTACCCGCAGACCGGTGTGTCGGAGAAGCGTTTTGGGTCAAGTCAAACCCAGAACCAGACCCATACCCATACCCCTTCCGTACCCAAACTCAAACTCAGAGCCAAAGCCAAAGACAAACCGCACCCGTTCGCAAATCGGCTCATTGGACTCCTTGGTCAACCAGGCAGGCCACTTGACGGCTGTCTGCATCCTGTGTGTGCGCTGGGCATATTGAGTTACTCGGGTTTCTGGACCCGGGCTAACAGCTGGGCTGAAAACCAGTTTGCATCTTAGCTTGTACTACGGCAGCTGTAAACAATCAGAGCTAACTGCCTGCCAGGCACTCAGCCATGAAAAATGAATGATGATAATGATGGTCAAGTCAACTGTTTCCAGAGGGGACCCCAAGTTCTCCTCCGACAGTCATTGACCAAAAGGCCCGAGCCTCCTCCGAAGCTCCTGGACTTTTTTCTTCTCTTGGAGCCGGAGAAACTCGATTTTGTATCTACCTCAAAAGTGCGAGTATCTCAAGTCTGGCTCAAGTCTCGGTCGCAGTTCTTAACACTACTGCTGCACAGAGAAAAATGTGCCATGTATTATGATCTTTTTAATTATTTTCTGTTGAAAATGGCAATTGAATGTTTTTAATACGAATATATCAGAAAAAGGTAACCTTTTTTTTGTGGCTTAAAAAATATACAAATAAACCTAATTTCCGTTAAATATGCAGTTTAAAATTCGTTTGAATTGTGTACCTTGCGGCCTGCCCTTTGCAACTCGCTCGTTGGTTTATGGCCTCTCAGGTTGTGCTTTTTCACTATTTGTTTGTTGTCTATATGGAGGAGCTAAACCGGTTGCCAGGTTCGTAGGAGATGCTTTGTTGGAAGTCGCCTCAGTCTACGTCTATAGCTTTTGTATATATCTCTCTCATTTATTGCTGCACTTCCATCATTGATTTGTCTGTGTTCTTTCCGAGCTACGAATTTTTACTTGCAATTGGTATTGTGGGGGTTATCAGTTAGAGATCGCGGTGCTGAATCGGTTACAACCCGTTCTGAGAGCGGGGTTTATGGTTGCACTTTTTTCGATTGTGGGATGGTTAACCTGATGCAAAGTTTATTGACTTTGCCTCTGCACATGGACTTTTTGAAGAAGATATTTCATTTCAATATCTAAAAATAGAAGTTCATGCTTAAATTATTTCTTTTATCCGCGAAAGACCAAGCCACCAAGACAATCATGGTCCATGATCGCAACCTTTGTTGGAGCTGCGGCCTACTCTTTCATTTGGCTGTCAGACAGTTAACGTATTCCTCATTCTGCAAGTTGCCATAAAAAGACTTCAATTGCCAACTGTCAACTAGTGGGGAAACTGGTTAAACTTTTTGCAAAAAAACAAAAAGAGAGAAAAACTCGGAGGCTAAAATCAAAATTGTTTGACTGTTGCATTTGGTGCACATTTCTGCCGGTTTCTCTTTATGGCCAAGACAAATTCTTGACACTCATCGAGCGCACGAAATGGTAAAGACGCCCACAGATACTCGGCATACACAAGTGTATCTGTAGGTAAAGTATTGTAGCCTAAGTTGGCTACTTAAGCCAAAACATGGACTCAAAGAGAGATTTATTGAATCATACATTTGGTTTTTTGGTTGCAGCCGAGTAATTCGACTAACGCAGGAGTAATCAACGAAGCGTGCCACTTGAAAACATGCAATATTGCCAGTCCCGCCAGAAATCTACTCCTCTTTGGGCCAAAACGCATTCATTATTAGTTTGCCCACATAATAAATGATGTAAAAAGTAGGCGTACTCGCAATACACCACGCCAATAGGCGTCAAAGTGGGTGGAAGTGGCACTGGAGGGGCGCAGAAAAAACTCAAACTTTAAAATAATTAAGTATACAGAAATAGTTTTCGCTGCGCACTATAATTTTTACTATTTATATTTTTATGTTTTATGTTTTGTAAATTGTTGAAAGGCAGGCAACAAAATTAGCTATTTCTTTACATTTTTCTTTAGCCTCTTTTGGCAATCTTTGTTCGATTTCGTTGCTTGGCTGGTAGCGAGGAATCAAATACTTTGTTAATGAGTGTGTGCATTTTACACACTAAACTTTCCAACCGTTTCTGAAGTTGGTTTTGCAAGCGAAAAGTAGCTAAAAGTTGAATATAACAACCTATGACAGTAAAATTTAGGATAGGATTTGGAAGACAGCGTGCAAACACTGCAACTTAAACAACCAGTTATAAATTGGTCATAATTCCTTTATGTACCTTTTTACAACTAAATAGCTAGCTTTAAAAAACGTGATGCATTTTATACCCAGATGTTTAGTGCTTGACAAGAGTATTAAAAGTGCTACTGCAGCCTGGAAGCCTTCCTTTACCTTGGCTATCTATCCATCAAAATGGGCAGCATGTTGCACGTGCTCCGAACACCTTAGGATACCTTATACTCGTAGATGGTAGATTGTATGGCAGCGACAAATTTAACTGCTGCCAGTCGCCGAGCCATAATCGTTTAGATGCTGTTCATTCCTCATAATGATCGTGCTGGCCAGATTTGGGGGATCGGTAGCCGGAGATTGCTATAGATTGCCATAGAGATGGAGGCAGGAGACTACTGTGCGCAGGTAAATCAAGGTGTGCTGTGCAAAAAAAAAGGTAGAAAACCTGCCAGTTAAGCTAAGCTGCAAAGCTCCAATCCGCACTTCAAACTCACTCTCAATGGGGGCTGTACTGCTGTGTCTGGTGTCTTGGCCTAACTGCTTTCGAGTATTTTACGTTAATTTACGCCAAAGCCGTTGAGGAGATTTTCGCAGCAGTTGTTGCATGCTTTCGGTTTCATTATGAGTGGAAAAATCATGCAATGGCCACGGCTTTGGCTTTTGGCTTGGCTTGGCTTGGCTTTTCTTGGCTTGCCAGTTGCACACTCGGATTGCCAGTTGCAACACCCATTTTGTATCGTTACTCTGCGGTTAATCATATTTCTCTCCATCTGTCTGTTGTTAAATTAGCAGCTGCGCTCAGACAGCAAACATATTGTGTTGTTTGCAGGATATTTCAATACGCAAAACAGCCAAAAGAGATTGGTTTTTTATTTGAATTTTAATTTTACTATTTTTTTTTGTTTTTCCTTCCGTCTCTGGAACTCTGCAGATAAGTGACGCTTCCCCTCAGACTTTTTTGTGGGGGTCTTTTTGGTTTTACGCGCTTTGCTGACTCTGTGTGATTTTCCTAATTGGATTTTCCGTCTTGGCGAACACTGTTGCCATGTCTGCTTTGAGTTCGCTCTGATTTGGCATTGTTCAAAGTGTCAATTGGATTTGAGAACTGTTTCATAACAGACATCTTTCAGGGCAAGTGTGAAAGTGTCGGCGAGCAATCTAAAGCCAAAATAATAACATACATTTAATGATCTTCACACCGTTGATTAGGTCTTCCATTGATGGCAATGGTTTATTGTTATTTTTACGACGAACACTACGAGTATCTTTCAAATTGAATTTATTTGCCTGCCTCACTGTAAACCCGATAAAAATACATTCGGTCCCCCATAAAATAGATTTAAAATCGAAGCAAAGTCTAACAGCTGCCGAGATGTTTGACCAGCTGAGCAATATTATTTGGATTGTGTTTTTTCTGCCATTTTTTCCTTGCCACTTTCACTTGCCAATTTTTTGTGTCTTTTAAGAGCCCACACTCGCCGCTGAGAAAAAAATATTACATATTTTTTAATAGTTTTCTTTTATTGTTGAGTGCAATAAAAATTTATTCAATTTCTGTTAAGTCATAAATAATGTCAGGATATACAAATTTATTGAGTATACTTTTAAATTCTGAATCGGGTTTTTTGGGGGCTTGGTTTCTTAGCCAGCTGCATTTGAAACATAAACAACATGAGGAAACCAAGGAAGCTCAGTAAATATTAAATGAATAATTGCCCAGGCATGCAAATTATTAAAGGAAACAAAACAAAATATATCGAATCGTCGAAGTCATGCAAACAAACATCGGACCCAACACGATCGGAAGATTTGTTAGCCTTGCAAAATATATCCCAGTCCGTCGACACTTTCGATTTTTTCCGATTAAAAGGAGGGGCGATATCTGCAGTTAAGCTGTTAATTTATTGCTTGTATTTACCTTTTGCATTGCCGCATTCATGTTACTTAATCAGACGTTGATTAACGAATTCATTTGACTAATGTCTAAAAATTGTAGCATGGGGTAAAATGATTGTTTATAATACGCATTATATGTAATATTTGATTTATGAATAGTCTTGTGATAACAAGCTGGATTCCCGTTCGTTATCAATCACTGACTCACATATGTACGCCCCCAATTACTGATTAGGCAGGCTGGTTTTCCGCAGATTTGAAATACCCCTTCGCTTATCAATTAAATATTTACGTTGCAGACACGCACCTCGATAAGGTGGAGATGGAATTAGGTTTACATATATAAGATATTTCTACTGCATTTATTTCGTTATATAAGTGCGCGGTAATTTTACAATTGTTTATTTTTGTGTATATTGAGGACAGTAAAACTTCGTAATAGATAAGGTTGGTTTTTTTTGGTGGGAACAGGGTCACTTATAAGTGACATAATTAGGTCGTAAATTTGGGTGGCAAAGAATTAATGATATCATATTTTTGATTGATTAAACCCTTTTTCTAATGCATATTTATTTCTTATCTTTACAGAAATCTTTATGTTTTATGTGAACATATAGTGAGAAACTAATCAAGACAAATTCAAATAATCTTGGGTAAGATTCTTTTTGATATACTTTTGTATTTATTTTATAATATTTCCCGCATTGGAGTATTTATTTTTATGCAAATAAAGTGTCACACATTGAGCTGCTCTACAGGCGTAAGCGACTAAGCGATAATGATATTCAAATGGGTGCGCAGTGAATAACAAGTGAATCCATTCAGACTAGATTCATTTTTCTCAATCTGTCTTTGTCTCGGTCTTCTAAAATGTATGCATAAATAATTGCAATTTATTGCATTCAGAGATATGAAATTCCAGCAAATATTGAATTAAAATCGCATTTCTATGACATTACTGGCGTCGCAATATGTTCTATGGCGATAATGTGGAATCACAGCTTTGTTTATTGTTTTTGGGACCATTTCCCGATATCAAATTGTGCATAGTTCAATGTAAACTGCTGGAACAGCTGAAACCAAGGCGAAATGATAAGGAAAGAATGCCGAGTAGTTCCGTCGAATAGAACAGACATTTTTTTCGCCAAAATGTGTCATGAAAATTACCGAAAATATATTTCCTGAACAGTATAAACTATAAACAGCTGAATTGTCGTTGCAATCAAGAAGAGTTAAGAACCGGCACTATAGATAGCTTCCTTGCGTCAAACTTCCCATTAAAGTGCCTTCCCCTTGAAACCGCAGTTTACATTGTTTCAAACGATACCCCTTGCGATAAGATGGTTCGTTTAACAATACCATATAGCTAAAGAGCACATTCGATGATTAGTGAAACAGCCTTGCTGCTCAGCTGCAAAGCGAAATCGATTTCGAATTACAAAATAATACAGAACTGTAAATGGAGGTAATGAAATGGAATTCGACACGAGACGGACGTTTTCATGATGCGTGAAAGTCAACCTCAGCCTTGTGCGGCTAGGAAGCGAAATAAATCGCAACGAACAAACAAAGTGAAATGTAAACATCGTAAAATACGAATGCGTAGAAACAATCTACAAGTGTACGTACATATGTGAGCACAATAAAATCAAGCTTAACAAGAGCATTCAATGAGCCACTTTTCATGCTCGCCGCGATGAATAAGATCGGTTTAAAAAACGAAAAACATCAAAAATAACACAAATTTGAACTTATCTTAGATGGCGCGCTTGGCTCTTTTATTCCTTTTTTGTGGAGTCTTGGCTGTTTGGCTGTGTTTTTGTGTAAAATGCTTTCATGTCAAGTTTGTTGAGCTTTTGTTGGCAAGGTTATTGCACACGAGAAGCGCTCATAAAAGCATATAAGCACATATACGTATATGTATAAACAAACCGCAAAAGAATAAATTTTAAGGTAAAACATGCGATAATTAAATATTTGATATGTCAGCTGGTCGGCAAACAACAAAAGGCAGTGAAACCATGGAGAGGGGGTAGGATAGATAGAGTTCCCAGACCGCACCCTGAGTACAGCTGTTCCTTGAGTAAGAAACTAAACTGAACTTCCGTAAATTCCCGGATCGAGAAGTATCACATAGATAGATTGCAGTTCCCAGTGGCACTTATGGCCATCGAAACGCAGTCGCTGCATTTTAATCAAGTGCTAAGAAAACACCTCCAGTGCCAAGGCGACTGTTTGGCATTCGCCAGGCATTTGCATTTGTACGCGCTGCATTTTCTTTTTTTGGCCCCGTCGGAAAAATTCCGAGCCGTAAGGGGGAAAATGAGCGAAAGACAACACAAAACCAAGCTAGACAAGTGTAAACTATTCCATTCACCGGCACTGTGGCTAATGGCCATAATGAATATGAATAATTATCCACGCTAATATCGTGTCTCGAAGGCTCTTCAATATGCATAACTCTTGTCCGGAAATGGGCATGGCCAAATCATCTTTAAAGAGCTTTCTGGTTTGTTATGCATGGGAGACATACAGAAGCATTTATACAAAAATGTTTAAATAAAATATAAAACTTTTTAAATTTATACCAATTAAATTTCTTTTAAATTCTTAACGTTCTAATCCTACACATTTTGTTTTCACGTCACATGTCCATTTGTATCAAATTAGTTCATTCGTTATCCATGTCTCTATAATCCAATTTATAAAAATAAGTACAAGTATGTAAATAAGTATAATCTAATTTATATAAATATGTACATCTCTCGGCGCCTTTGTCATTTGACAAGCCGACACCCTGCAGAATGCATAGTCCAACTTTATTGTAAGCCACGCAACCAGACAATGGCCTCATCTCTGGCCCACTCAAAAACGCAGTAGAAGGAAAGAAAGAAAAGGCGTATTTCTACCCCTATCGCACTCCCTCGCACTTAAATTTATTATCATGTAAAACTTTTGTGCAACAATGTGCTTAACAAAAGCCGCAAATCGCTGCTACTGTGCAGCTGTTCAGCCTCCCCGCGTTCCGAGTTCTCCGCCCCGTCAATTGTTCTAGTTGATAATTTATTTGAATATTTGGCATAATTATTCCGAAGCGAGCAGCAACAAGAAACAAAAGAGTAAAACCCGTTATATAATAGCGAATATTTCACAAGACTGCAGAGCCCAGCTATTATGAGTATTTGTAAGATACAAAATTGCACTGAGAATTGGGCAAACAGAACTATGATTTGTGAAGTAGCTCAGTCCGGCTCGACTTGACATTGAGACTGAGATAATGACCAGATAACCAGTAATATTTGTTGTATGACTCCACTATCTGATTGCTGACAAATGAAAAATGATTGTCGCTAATTGTGGCTTGAGTTCGACCAGCGCAAAGGAAAGGAAACCAGCTTGCTCTGCTCCTAACTTTAGCCACCGAGGGGAAGATAAATGACTTGGCTCAGCATTGAAGATTGGCCATTTAAGGCACACACACACACTAGCCAATCACTTTAAGTCGATTAACTCCATAGCCAAATGAAAGCCCACACTGAACGCGAATGCGATCGCGATTGCGATCGAGAACTCGATATTCTATATTCTATAATTTTGTTGTTTGCGCCTCTGGCTCTTCTCTTTGCTCTGAGATCCGATCCGTTGCGATCGTCGTGCGTCTCGAATCAAAACGCGCATAAATTTCTATGCTCCATGCTTTTGTAAATCTGAACCGCTCCCCCCTCTCCCCTCTCCCAAAAGTAGAAACAGTAGCGGCATCCATTAATCAAAAGGCACTACGGTCTAGCCATCGCGAAGATCGCATATTAGTTACACTTTAGCGGGGCGCCCTGAAATCTGATGGCGGGTTATTAGTTCGCCTGAGTTACGTTGCAAAGCAGTTGGAGATTGATCGCTTACAAGATGAGTAGATGAGTAGCTATCTGCGGAGTAACTTGAGCTGACACAAGACTTGGGGCTTGGCTGGGTTCAAGGCGATCCAAGCCACGGCTTAAGAACAGACCTCTGATGGGGCTAATGGATTGTGGGAAGTGCTCCACTAAGCCGAGAAAGATTAATACTTAATGTACACATGTGCCAATGCTTTTAAGATTGAGTCATGTTGGTCTGCGAATTATTTGGTGAGGCGCACTGCAAAATAATGGGATTAAACTAAATATTTTTATCATTAGCGAAAAATAATCATTTCGATTCTATTTCAATTTCTTACTCATGTCTAAGCATACCCAAAATGACGGATCATCATCAATCCAAATAGATAGTCGTTTGATATTAATCTTGAGCTAAGCTTTATGTAATTTTAGGTGCCCATAAATATAACCATTTTGCGTTTATGACGGCATTCTTTCATACTGTGATTTTCTAGCACAATAAATCCTTTTTGTGCAAGGCCATAAATAATGGCGGAATAAATTTGTTTGCATTTCTATTCGACTTGGCGTCAACGCTTCACAAACGCGGGAGAAATGTCAACAGCGCCTCTGCAATTCGTTCGCTCACATTGGCAAATTTATGCAAATTTTTATTTATTAAATAAACACGCAAAGTGCGTGTCATCAGCTGTTACAACAGGGTGGATTGTGGGTGGTGTGGGATTGTCGGTGGTTAGTCCGCCTTTTTGGGGCCAACGAACGACAACGACAACGACGAGGACAACGCCAACGACAACGACAATCGCTGGAAGTTGATTGGCAATTTGTTGTAGTAACTACGCGAGTTTAGTTCAATAGGAGGGGTTCTATGGGTGCTAATGAACTTGAGGTTACAGCTGGAGAAGGGAGAAAGATCTAGTGTGAGTGCGTCATAGAAGTGATAGAGCGTAAGAAATTGTTATGGAGTTCATGAAATGGACACTTTGATAGGGTCTTTTGTGTGCTAGTTTAGCTGTTGTGCAGATATACAGCTAATTAAGTTATTTTTATTGTATTTCCCTCAAGACTAGACAATTTTAAATTAAAATTGTTTGTTCCCAACTCGACTTATCACTGCCTTTCAGCTTACTCAAATAGTTACGTTCTCCTGCTGTTCCAACCAAGTTGACTGGCACAAAGTTGGCCAACTTTGTCATCTGCTTGCGAAATCCTGTCTGTCCTCGACAAGTTGTGATTGTTGCGATATCAAGTAACCACTTTGGGGCCAAGTTACTTTTACTGTCTGTGGCCCCAACCTCTGTCAATTATAAAAGACACTGCGCCACTGAGCATGAAATTAGTCTGCCTTCAGCATGAAACTCCCTGCTTCTCTACGCACATGTGCCTCCCCGTTAATAACCCTGACTTTCATGACAATTTGCAGTAGTTACAAGACTCGTCATCACACTCGATATTATGGACTCCATTTCCCTTGTTTATCTCTATATTAATTTATGCATTTTTTTGTTGTTGATAGTTGATTGTCTTGCGTTACAGTTGACAAGTTTTGCTTGGTCGGTGGTGGGTGTAGCAGTAGTCGGTGGTTGTTGCTGGCACTTTGTTTATGTGGTTCAGGTAGAATAAGTACCACAATTTATTATCTCCTACATGGCATTGCGTTGTAACGCAGCGACTTTGATTAATTTTAATAGCCCGGCTAGAACAAGTTGTCTCGATGGCTGTAATTAATAATTATTTTTATTTGATTGGTAATTCTGTCTGGCATTTATCTAACCATGGACTGTGTGCTTTTCCTCCTTCTTTTTGCAGACGTCTTGAACTCTTGCGCAAGAGTAAACCTTTTTGTTTTGGACAAGGTGAGTTGAACTTTGCCAGTCCGACTGGAGTGTCATGTTGCCTGAAAGGGAACACAAGAGTAATTAATTGAATTTTGTTGCGAAGCGTATCGAATGGCTGGCTAATAATGTTCTTGCGCAAGCGATTGTTTCGAAATTCCTCACATGGGTCATTGGTCGCTGATTGAACAATCTGCCATCAGCTCATTCAAAATCAAAACCTTATCTAGGCACATACCTCTGCCCCATTTGCTCCACTAACCTAGTGCTACGAAACCGATTGATATGGAATCAGCACACCCACAACTATCGTAAATTCCATGATAAATCCAACGACGACAAAGTGACGCCGTAAAAACACCAAATGCATAATGCAACCCAAAGTGCAACTGCCAACTAGGTTTATCAATATGTGCCACAGAGATACTTTTATAGTGCCGCCTCCTCGGCTTCGGAGTCGACAAATCGGTGACCCACTTCTAAGTGGCAACGACATCGCGACGCGACTCTCTAATCAGCCAGTAACTTTGCGGCTTGATAAATACATGAAACATAGATGGAAAGCGAATAATAATAATAGGAGTAAAACAGAAGACAGAAAACAATTACAAATCAGTGCACTGGCTGACAGAAGCTTTCTGCTAGGGAGTTTAATAACCTCGTGTCGAGTTTTCCCGGCTTCCTGTATGCGATAAAAACAATGAATGCACTCCGATATGTGTCAACTTTATTGTCTGCCTGGCCAACTGGCAGATACTTGCCACAAACCCATCCTTTGTCCCAGGTCCTTGGCATTTTAAGCCCACACTCCCACCCACTGCCAAGGCTTTAAGGTTTCTGCGAAAAGTTAGAAATTCTCTTTATTACAGTAGAATATTTTTTCTAATTAAAACTTTTCTGCATTTGGAGCTCAACACTTTGGCCATATTTCGCTATTATTAACTTTCTGATGGACTTAGTGACGGCGGTGCCTTAAACGAAAAACAGGGAAAAACAGGGAATGCGTTAAGTGGGCGTGAAAAGTGGGAGGCGTGGGTCTGCATATAGACATGATAGCTTCTATGAGCTGTCGTCTATTCTTCCGACCGCCACTCTCTATTTTGTTGTATCCAGAGATGGGTTTGATGTGTTTCTTTTGTTATTCCACACAATTCGCGCGTTTAACCTGACAAGAATTTCAATGAGTTCGTTTCCCTTTCTGTAGTTTCAGCCTCTCAGCTTAGAACCAAAACACATATCTATGGAAACACAGGAAAAGAATGAACAAGTTATAACATCTTGCCAAAGTTAGAAAAGAACCTGCTAACTCATACTGAAGCTATCTTAGAAAACGAAGTGATTTAGCCCAAGTTAACTAACTAGATATTATTTATCTTATCAAAGCTTTCCCGCATATTGCCTTGGGTATTTTGTCTGTTTATATGGCCAATATTAAATTTCTTTTATATTAATTTATGAGTTTATGATTATGGCTTTCTATACAAAAGATAGCTTCGGTATATTTATGAGCTAACGATTATTAGTACGCGTTTTGTATTGCCAAAATGAATAGTTCGTACAATCTTTTATAATATATGTAATTAACTGCCATTCAATTTTCCACTCGATTAGTGGCTTTAAAGTTTCGATTTATCTATCGACTGTGTGTGCCCATTAAATATCGTCAGCATCTCGAAGTGAAATTTTGGCGCCCCCTCTTCAAAAACTCGTTATCCAAAACGGTGATTTGGCTGAGCTAAGAAATGAAAAATTTAGCAAAAAGCTCTACCCTTATTCGGCTAATTGTTATTTAGTGCGACTGAAAGAGCCACCAACACCTAAAGTTCTTGGCTTGTCTCATGAATAATCAAATGATGAGCCATCGGTGCATATTCATGTTCAGATTCAGTTCAGAAACAGTTCAGGTTCATCTAACTTTCTTACGTCACACACGCTCTTCGACACTTAAGTGATGAGAAAAGTTGTTGACATCCAAGTAAGTGAGCTGGGCCACGTAATCGATTTGCCCTTTTGGAAGGAGTTGCGGCTCCCTGCGTCCATCAAAGGCTATTCTACTATTTTTTTGCGTTTGGCAAAGTTTTATGAGCCAATTACATGCAACACTGGGCACAAGAACGCAGCGCTGAAATATCACATACATCACATGCTAAGCTCGCATCATGTAGCAACTATTATGTGAGTGCGATTCGGCACTGCCCCACGTCCTTCCTCTTCTCCTTCGAAACCCCCCTTCGAAACGCAGGCAACCTATGAGTATCGCCGTCTATCATTAAACTGTCGTAAATCACAAGTAATTGACATTATACAACAGCCAAGCGCAACGGATCGGTCAAATGATCAGACGGTTGGCAGGCAAGCAGGCAAGCATGCAGGCAAATAAGCAACAATTACCCCAAGACAACAAACATTTTTCTCAAAAGATACACGTAGCAACAATTAAGCTGAAGATATCACATGGAAATCGTCATTGCGCTGAGTTCCGAGATAACGAAGCTGAGATGCTCTATTCGTTCGTATCAGTAGTTAAATTAGGAAGATAGCCTAGCTTCTGTAATGAACTTCTTTTTGTAAACAGAGCTGTGTATTTTGTGATTTATTAACGCGAAAATCAAGTCAAAAAATCACAATAACACACAATTCATTCCCACAAATTAGTGCCACAATTAGTCCACATGGGACGATCTGAAGCGATGTAAACGCATTTGTAAAAACAGTTCGACGTTTGGCTCTGGCTCCCACCTGCCCGACCGTCTCTAGATCAATTGGCATAGATCTCTTGAGATTGTGGTGCCCGAATGAAATGCACAATTGAAATGCAGCGAAACAATGAACGAATATATATTTAGACTGACACACTAAGCAAAAAGCAGAAGGCAGAAGGCAGCGGGCAGAATCGTAACCAACCCAAGTCAACCCACTTTTGTCAGAAGATTACGAAATCCGTTGGCCGATGCTGAGAATGTGCCACGCGTAATTCTATATAGAACAGATGAGACCGGGCGTCACTGGGTTGGATTAGATAAGGCGAAGGCAGCAACTATAAATAAATAGAGATATACACCTTTTGCATGCATTAAATTGTTAGCTAATAGCTGCAAAATGACGTTGCGATTGCAGGCGAAGGTCTTCTTGACTGGCAATTGGTCAAGGCTTTCGATTCTCAAGTCATGACTAGTTGAAAAATACATAAAAATCCACAGCTAATGCGTAATTTTTTTATTGCAATAAACTTATGTTTGTTTATTATTATTGTTTGGATAATAAGCAGGAAATCGCAAATCAAGGCAGGGAAAAGTAACGCTTCTTGCTATCAAGTGTTTGCAAACAAAAGGCGCAAAACGCGCTGAATTAATAATAAGCTTTACTGTTTATTTTTTATAAATAAAACAAGAGAGAACGCTTTAGTCGAGTTCCTCGACAATCAGATACCTGTTACCAGTGTTTTTGACATTCTCTTGCCACCTTACCATTAAATTCTTTATTGAATAGTCTTTAAATCGCTATTACAAAACTGCATAGTTTAATGCGCTTCACTGCTCATATAGACGAATCTTAATGCATCTTTATTCCTTTCCTCCTTAATTACAACTTGTAATTTATGCAAATTTCAAATTTTAATACGCTTCAGCAACTTCTAATGACTCTCAACTCGAACTCAAAAATATTCCTCGTTTTATGGATTTTAGCTAGAAAAGCGTGGGTGCTATTATGGTGGAGCATCCGTTCTGGATGTCGTTGAGTAGCATAGAAGGGCTGTAATAAATGCTCTAGAGTTTAATATTCTCGCCTTCTTTTTATGGCTGTGAAGGAGTTCGGTGGCCCAGCTGTTCGGGGTCCAACGCTGGTCAGGAATGTAATTACAATGCGCATTAAAATTAAGCAACATAAACTACAGACAACAGCATAAACAAGCTACAGCAGAACTAATTAACATTCTCCGGCTTTCGGATCCAATGGAGTTGTGCAGCATGTGTGATCTCCAACATTCGGAAGCGCTAAGGGGGTTTTAACTTTTCATAAAAGATATTTGAACGATCGGTTGAATGATACTAAAAAGTTAATACCAACAAAAAATCCCATTAACTTTGGCGATATTCATTGATTTACAATAAGTTCTTATAAGTAAAATATATTAAGGGTTCTATAAAATAAAAAAGGTTCTATAAAGAAATTATTTTTTAGTTGTCAAAAAAATACTTGTAAAATAAATGTACTTCCTGTCACAGTAACATAGAACGACACAATCAAAATTAGATTGGGGAAAGTGAAGGCCCCCTTTAGTTTTCCAACCACGTACGCCACTGTTCTGGTGGTCATTTAGTGTCGAAACTGAGGGGGCAGAACTGCAGTCAAAACTCCGCTCGTCAAGCCTGAACGGCTCTGAACAACTCTGACAACTCCCCTCGAGTTGGCTGGAATTTGTTCCGAATAGAAGTCCGTGGTTCCACTTTGGGATGAATAGAATTCGAATGGTTCTCCCCTGTTTGATTGTTATTTCTCGTATGCTTCATTTGTTCCATTTTATTCCATGTTATTTTGTTCTATTGTCTATCGGAAGTTGTGCTTGTTGTTAATTTATGCGTTTTGTGCAAGTTCCCCCTCCCCGGAATCCGACAGGAAATGCAATTAGTTTGAGGGGGTTCTCCCCCTGCATTTGGAAATCTTTTTTGTCAGTGTTTTGTGGAGTGTCATAAATTGGCGGCGGTTTTGTTTATGTTTCTGCTTCGGCTGTTGCCTTTGCTGTGTGTGGCCCCTGCGGGGTTTTCTTTTTTTTATTTTTGACCCACATGCTGTTTAAGTTCTTTTTGAATGCAAATGTGTTACGAGGCCCTTAAGCAACTTGATGGCATTTTTGACAAATTTGTTGAAAATTTACAACTTGACTACCGCTGATAGATGGAAGTGTTGTCTAAATTTTCGGAGAAATGAAGCAACCATATGGCAGTACTGACCCGAAGGAAGTCGTTGAGTTAACGAATCAATTTAAAGAATTTCCTAAAGTGAAGTCGTTAAAAATTGAAACTGAGAATACTAAAGTATGAGGAGAGCTAGTAAAGTTTATTTTTATATTTTTAAAACTGACGATCAATGGATCAATGGATTTCTTGTTTTTTACCAGTAGACTCAGCAAACTCCTCTGTAATCTCTTAAATCCTCTCAATTGTTGGGTGTTTCTGTTCGCATTTAGTTTCTAAAAATATAAAACTTTTTACTTACGTGCCGTTTAAACAATGCCAGGAATTGGCGCGTGAAAATTGTTTCGTTTGATGAAAAAATTTTATTTTCAATTGGAAAGCAGTTCAAATAGACAGAAAGAAGCGCTAATTAGCGAACAGAAACCAAAGCAGGCCCGCTGCAAAATAACATAAAAGATACAAAAAGCAATATTTGCAGTTCGAAGATGCATCTATACAACAGCAAGAAAATTTCACTGGGAAAATTATAAAACGTGCACACATCAACGATATCGATTTCACTGCGAAAATAGGAAAGCAAAACAAAACCGGCGGCTGGCAGTCAGGAAAACTGTGGAAAACCGAAACTCGTTCGCGCGCAGGCGCTTTTCATTTTCAATGCAATGACAATCTGAACGCCAGGGGGCGCCACAGCAGCCAGCCAACTGTTCCCATTAATCGCACGTTCTAGATTGGAGATCTCCTCCTCCTTCTGTTATGACCGATCATCGTTCATTATCGTCGAGTTACGTGTTCGTGGGGCACAAACGAAAAGTCTCATAAATTCTTTACACCGCGGGGAATGTGGATTCCTTTCTCCGCCTCGTTTGTAGCCTCATCCTCTCTAGACCAACATATATCTTGGTCACTGGGTCGGTGGCGTCTGGCTTTCATAGTTTATGTGTGGGGCTCGAAATGCCTATCTTTTGGGGGCCACCGCACGCTTCTAACTTCCTAACTCTTTCCTGCTGCTTTTGCCACTCTCGTATTTATTTACTTAGACATCAGGTAACCCCACGCCTCCCGGTTGTTTACTAATTTTTTTCCCTGGAAAATCGAGTCCGTCAGTGGTTTGTATCTATTTATACCTATGTAGATGCCTCTGCTCTTGGTCAATGCAGACGATTCTTCCGATTGAAATTTCATTGTGCTGAAGCAATTTATACTGATTATTGGGAAATATTCGCTTGTGGTTAACAGGTGGCGGTTTCTAAGTGGGCTAATTGCTGTGGTATAAAACTGTTGAGGAATCTAAAATCGAACATTAATTCCGATTTAAAGATAACAAAAAGCAATGGGTAAACGTTTGCTGTGCTGCATTTAGTAAATGACTCTAGTTACATTTTCCCAATTTATTTAATATAAAAAAAAATAGCCTAAGCGCTCAGTGACCAAATTCCGCAATCCGCCCACATTTGCATCTAATTGCAATCACAAATCTAAAATGTATGCTGTGCTCCAGCACCACAGCCATATCTCAACCAATTCCAACCCCGACGACCCAAAAGAAAAGGTTTATAGGCAAACAAGACCTCAGATGCTATCCCAAATGCCGGAGCAGACAATTATGCATGCCGTGGCCGGAGATCCGAAAGTTTTACGAGTATAATCAGGCGCAGAGCGAAACTTATCGTAGGTCAGAGTCAGTGAATCGAAAAGCAGGCGTTCAGATAGATGGCTTATAAGATAAATAGATAGATGGGCTCTTTGGGCGAGGATCGGGGGAAAGGGTGAAATGATTCAATGATTGCCAATGATCAGGATCGGAGCAGCGACAACACGAAAACTGTTGGCTCCAAAACACGGACTGGAAAAATGTCTGCTGCTGGCATAATGAAGCGAGCTCCTTGTTCGACTTGGACTTGGTATGGGTCTTGGTCTTCGAGTGAAGTGGAGTGGATGAAGTGGAGTCGAGTGGACGGAATAGGATGGGACTGGATTTCGGCTCTGCTCCACTATGATTACGCTGCGACTTGGAATCGATGATGTCGAGGTGCTGGTCAATGGTCAGCAGCAGTAATAAAAACAAAAACAGAAAAATTGATTGGCCATGGTTGGGGCTGCAGGCAGTGGTTAAATCAAAAGCTTCCAGTTTTTAAATTTTTTTTTGGTTTTCTTTTTGTTTCCATAACTCGATCTTGTGTCTTGTACATTAAAGAGCTGCTTTTGTTATTATGACAACAAGAAAATGGGAAATAAAAAAGAAACTGGCGGCAATTGATGGGAAATTGGGTTGAGTTGGCTCTTGGTTCGTTGACTTGGCTCAACTGATGCAATTTTAGGATTGATTAAAGTCACGGTTCGTCTTGGTAATTAATGCAGTGATGTAAGACTGACGGATTGACAATAGCAGTTAATATTTAATTGATTACCTCGCGCCAGTGAATCAATCAATCAATTGGAGTTGTATTACCGAGGAAATGGGCGTGGCTGTCAAATGCGTTGCTTGTTAGTTTGGAAATGAAAAGTGAAAACATTTGTCGCAATCACTGGAAAGTTGCAGTTTGATTTGTAGCGGATACACAGTAGGGAAATCAACTCAAGCGAATGCGAATCCCGCAGTCTCGGTGAGTATCTTTAAGATACTTTTCCGACGGCGCGATACAGACACTGACAGCTGTCAGTACGTTTCTTTTTGCAAGTGACCAGAAAACACAAATTTATTGCATGCCAAAAAGAACACAAAGCAAAACAAACCATACAACTTGGGCAGAAATACGCACAGGTACTTAAAAATAGCCGAGACGACCCTGGGTGCCCTTAAAATGCCGGCAGTACGCTCTGTTTAGTTTCTTGGATGCTTTCTCGAGTTATGCGGCCAGACAGATAGCCAACTGATAGACGGTCTCCCGTCAGGGAGACAGTTTCGAGATAAAAGATGCAACCGAACAGGAAATGGGCGGAAGTCTATATCTGAACGGGTAATCAATAGAAAGTAGCTAGCAAGTTACTTCCCCATGATATCGGTGACGGAAGTGACAAATTCGTTTCAGTGGGAACTTAAAGTAGTGTTCTGAAATTGTTTTCTCAAGTTATACAATATAAAACAATTTAAAAATTGCCATATCACTAATCAAAATGTGTATTATCTTTCATTCCAGGTAAGCAAGTGGGTGATAAAACTGTAGGAATTCTGTAAGTTTGGAAACCATTTAAACTCACGAATGCAGAAACTTTTCATGTTACACGTGCCCCCAAAAGGTACTTACCCAGCCATTTTCACCCAACGAAGGGCCTGACAATGCCCCATTAATTCCCTACTGAGCATCCCCAAGAACTCGAAGTTAACCCTGGGTGGAGTAGCTCGAATGTAACCAAATTACCCGTGCATAAAAAGAGAATTGTGGCCACGAAAACTACAAAACAAAAAAGAGAACCATGCGGTTCCAGTTTTTAATTAAAAAACCCGACTTGCCAGCTCCGAGCAACGGAGCTGCCCAGAAGTTTTTCCAGCTCTCTGTCTTGAGTATTAATTAACAACTTCCTCTCGGGTTTCTACGATCTCTTGTCTTTTTTTATTGCCATGCGAATGGTAATAATAATTTTTATTCTTTTTCCTTCTTCCTTTGCCGAAATAAAAACTGTTTGCTTAATATTCTGTGGGCACATTTGACCCAAATCAGCGGTTGCTGACAGCACTGACCCATTTGGCCACAAAAATCAGAAATAGTTTTATGTGCATATAAAATCACGTTTCGGTGGTTTTCAGTGTGTGTTTTGTATGAATAAATATCAAAAGTGTGATGCAAAATTAATGCAAAACAAATTCATTCAAATCGGTGTTTTGCTTACTTTGAAAAGCATAACAAGTTTTATTTTCATAAGAAATTGACTGAGACAAAATCGCTAATAACATATTTAACGGCGAGTTATTGGGAATAAATATACTATTCGTTGGCTATATCTATTAACTTAACTGAGCCAATTTCATACGGACCGACGTTTCACACTTTTTCATTACAAATTAGTCAGTTGAATAATCTGTCTCCTAAATTAACCATGCAATGTGAGCAAGTGAAAGTGCCGCATTGCATGTGGCGTGTGTCCCACCGGTTAACGTTGCGTATGCGTAATATTTGTCAAAATCAAAAGCCGCGAAAAATGAGCATGAGGGAAAACATGAAAACAAGATCCCGAAGCAAATTGATGGCAATTTATGTGCAGAGCCTAACGGATTATTATTATTTACGCATTTATTGGTGCATGAAAATGTAAATTGCGACAAGATCACGAAAGGAGTTGCACTCATAGTAGTAACGCCACGCCGCCAAGCACAACAACCGGGCAGCCGAGTTTGGTCAGCAAAGAAGCGACAACGAACTCAAGTGCATTAACCTTAAAAATCTTTAGCCACTTAAGTGCAACGCCAACATTTGCAATAACAACAACCATAGTAACAACAGCTACAACAACAACAACAACAATCAAGGGGCATGCGTTTGGCGACAACAACAAGAGCAACAACAAGTTGTTAGCTCGCTGGACCATGATCTTCAAAAACCTGCATCGAAGACCATGTGAAAGAAGCCAAAGCCTCCGAAGCCAGTTTAGCGAGTTTCGGACCCCAGGAGTTCAGGTCTTCGTCTCTGGCCAGCAACTTGTTAGGGATTTTAGCGGCTTTGGCCTCCCACTCCTTCCAAGTACAATTAGCAAAACTTTGGCTGATTTAAAAACTGCTTGCCGAAGGTTTTCTCCTCGTCTGATTGACAACTTCATAATGAGATTTCGCAAATAGTTTTGACAGCCATTGACGCTCATTAAGTTTTTCGCCCCCTTCCCAATCAATACGCAGAGCTTAACTTGCACTTTCCGCTGTGGAAATTTGGGTTTTATTGAAAGACTGCCTGTCTCGCATTTCCCGACTCATTTACTTTCCATTTTAGTTCGGCTTTTCGTTGGTCTGCCTCGTACTTTATTTATTCCGCTTTAAATGTTCCAGCGATTTCGATGAAGAGTTGACAGACCTTGACTTTTAGCCCGCTCTTGTATTTATACTTCCACTTTTCGACTGTTTTTCCTATGCCAGAGAAAACCTTTCAAATGGAAATTTTGTGACATTTCTTATTTACGAGTTTTCTCATATTTCCTTTGTGTGTGTTGACTTTGTCGGTGCGGTGCTGTGGTTTTCTGATGATGCTGCACTGCGTTGAGTAGCCGGCGCTCAAAGTGATATATGGGCTGACTTTAGCCTAAATGGAATGAATAGTTTGCATGCATAATATGTCACTTTCAGGAGTTGTATAACGGAGCTCATCTCGATTGCCGAGTGCCATAGTGCCATAACAGTAACAATTGAAGCTGAACCATTTAGGACCGCGCCGAGTAGTTATTATATATATTTTGTAGTTGCCTAACGGCGATGATCTGCTCAAAATTTAAACCGCTTTACGGACGCGTTTTAATTACAACTTTGACATTACTTGTACTTTCGAGAATTGCATGTCTAATTGCTTTGCGCTTCGCGAATTTTTGGTACTTGTTTTTAGTTTTTGTTGCTTCGGTTTCATGACGATTGCCAATTTTTCATTGTTCGAAAGATGTAAGATGGACGAGAAACCGAAACCCAAACTGCAACCGAAACTGCAAAGTCGAAGCTGACTAAGGCGAGTGAATGGATTTGCCACAGCCTTGGCTGGCAAACAAATCCGAAACAAAGGCAAAATCCGAGCTGGGGCTTTTAAGCTGGAGTTTGGTGGCTGGTCATCGGAATAGGAATTGGAATTGGAATCGGAATTTCAATCGTTATCGGTGCACACCAGGTGCGGGTTATGCAACAGCTATAGCCGTAGCAAAGTTCAAGAAATATTGGCACGAGCTTGACTCACCAGAGAAACTGGGTCAAGTTTTTAATGATTCGCCTCGCACACGAAAAGTAAACAAAGAAATTCGCCTGTTCTCTTGGCGGTTGCATAAAAATAAACCTTGCCCAGCCTCAACGAAAAACTCTCGAAACGGTCCAGATTTAAATAAAATGTAGCCATAAAACCGCGATATAAAAGCGCATTTTAATGGCCACCAGCTCACAAGCACACAAGTTGTGTGCGCGAAAAAGTGATCAGAAACAATGGATTCGGGATGCTTAAAATGAAATCCCCTAAAAGCGTTTTTATTTTGTCCCTGAATATTTGAGCACATAAGCTTAGCACACCAGGTGCCTTGAAGAGTGCAATAAAAAACACTCCCCGAATAGTTTTTCGTGCGCGATTTCCTCGACTCAGGTGCGGTAGCACTCGAAAAACTGTTTTTCCACCCGAGTGGAAAACTGTTTTCCCACCCACCACTCTATATGTGCAGTGAATGGGTTTAGTGTGCAAGCCATGCAATTTGTGGCTTCTACTTTGACTGGGAGCTCGTTTCAGATGCTCTGCACGTAATCGATGCCTTCGAAGCCGAACAAGATGTGTATCAATTATTTAAGAGCTCCACCACCAGCACTCAGTTGGATTCTGTGGAAGAACTAGTCGGATTGATCGGCAAACGGGGCAAACGGGGGAATTCAGACCAGATGCCATCGCTAATTACCCCTCTTTGGCGACCACGCGACAAGCGGTTCAGTTCAGTGAACCTCTGAATTTGGCATTATAAACAAAAGCCGACACACACGATATAATGCCGTTTGTCATCCGGCAAATATGTGTCTTATACGTTTCGAAAATGTAGTTTCGTAGTAAAGCAAAGCGCAAACTGTGAAAATTAGCAGTAAAAATAGACGAAAGCCAAATAAATACTATTAAATTTGGTCGATTGATGTGTTTATCTTCGTAATGAACTGCCTATCCGCGAATCGAAACACTGGTTCAATGTCCACTTTTAGCTGAGCTCACAAAAATCCCCATTCCCAAAGATGAGGCTAATCATGATAGCCGATGGATGATCGCCGCCAGTTTGATAATTTTATGAGACGATTTTTGTCTTTTTGTGCCAATTAGTTTTATATTCAAATGTAGAATGTTTTTTCCTTTTTTTCTGGTGGTCGTCATTCTCGCCATTTCAGTTCACATGCCAAGTTTTTGACCCAAATTCATTTTTTTGGGGTATCTGCAAAAATAGTAAACCAAACAGCGTTTTATGTTAAAAATAGTTCCACGGCAATCAAGGCCAGTCCCAGAATTTCCCAATCAGTTTTCAAGGCAATCGTGGGCCATGTGTCTCCGTCTCCGCTTCAGTCTCCATATGAAATCGAAAGCAATTTCACTTTGACGCCTAATTGTCAAAAAACTGACAATCGACTGTCAGTCAATCAAATGTCAATTGTTTCTGCCTGCGGTTTGCCTTTTTCCCTACTTGTTTTGTTCAGCTTTCTGCCTCTTTCAATAGGCAGTAATATTAGGATTGAGGCACTAAAGGGAGAGGGTTAAAATCTGTAATTGATCTAGTTTGCAGGCTGGTAAGTCGAGCTGGTTAACTAATCGGCCACAAAAGCAAGTGGCACAGGTAATATAATTTACAATCAGTGGATTGGATTGCACATCAAACATACTCTTATATAGGATGGGAAAAGAAGTATAACATTTAATTAATGAAAATTATGTTAGAACGAATTAAGCTTATCGATTTTATAGGTCTGAAGATCTCATCTTGCCTCTATATAACAATGCTCGCACAAGCGGTCTGGGTCATAAAGAAACTACAATGTGGTTAATTGTGTTGATCGTGCCTTCGCTCTGTCACTCGTGTATGTTGCTCTTGGTAATTGCTTCAATTATTTTCATATTATTAAATGTTAAAATGCTTTTTGTTCGCTTCTCTCGCAATTTGTGGACGAGTCTATGCTTTTCCCATCTCCACTCGCCTCGACTCGACTCGTTTCCTCTGCTCTCCTCTCCACTCGGCCCGTCTCGTCTCGATCTCATCATAATCATCGCGATGGCAGCAGCCACATCAATTCATTATGCCGTCTTGGAATCAGGCCTGAAATGGACTGGAAAGGGGGCTTGGGCCATGAAAAACTCTCGTCTCGCTTTGGTTAAGAGTGCTCATGTTCATTAACGCCAAAGTTGAGGCAATTGTCGCGAGGCGTCAACGTCGCTCGGCGTTTTCCTGGCCCCAGTCTGCTGTAATCTGAGCACCACCCCCCCGCACCACCCCGCACCACCATGAACCACCCAGTGGACCCACCAGCAATTGCTCGAGTATTCCATGGCTCATTGTAAAGCGCCAACGCCCCCTGCCCCGCCCGCAAAACTACACACACACACAGGCACACGCAGAAAAAGCCGTAGTTTGTAGTTGCTGGGTTTTGGTTTTGGTTGCTTTGGTTTTGTCAGCTGTCAGCAGATTTTTTCTCCGCTTTCTGTATGGAAAGTGTGACATTTTGATTAGTTGATACATTTTTTTCGGTTTTACTTTATTTTGCTCTGCCCTGAGGCATTGTGATTGAACTTGAGGCGTCTGGAGGGTTAATGAACATCAAGGTTGGGCAGACCATTAACGAGAATTGAATTAGTGGCAAAGATTCTTTTTTTGGGTGCTATTAAATTTTGCCCAGCACACTGCCAGTCATAATTATAGTCTTGTAAAAGTGGGTAATAAAAGGGTGATAATAAGTGGAGGCACTCAAACTGGTTGAGTGATTATGTTGTAGTATATTCGACAAGGCTCACTTGTGACAGTTTTACAAAAATTAATTGAAAATTAAAAGATTAGTAAGAAAAAAATACTTACATATAAAATGTTACTGGATCACCAAGCCCAAAGAGTGGAGAAAACCATACTCCATCCATACTCCGCACCGTCTGCCAATCAATCAAAGTCGAAAGGTTACTGGGGATCTCGATCTCCGCCCCAATCCCCGCCTGCTACGGCTCACTCTCATCATTTTTAACTCTATTTCGAAAACAAATAATCCCCCGTGGCTAATTTCGATTCAGATTGTAACAGTTTTCACTCCGCTTCCTGCATTTTCATCTCGATGTCGACAGACCCATTAACCAAAATCTGCAATGCGCTTGCAGCTGTTACACACAGATACTTGGATGTTTATTACTCAATCTGGAATTACATTCGAAGACTTCCGCGACGAGCTACGAAAAATCAACATCAACATCAGATGCATCTATATTTGTGCGCTTATTCCTTTTGTATTTTCCATTCCCCATTTGCATTTGTGGGCAAAGAGAGAAATGCAGTCGACTGTCAAATGAGCCAGGCGAAAGAAAATGGAGGAAAACACACGGCTAATTGTCATTTTCCGACAACAAAAGCGACAACTCCGATCCACTTTGTTCCACCCAAAGCGGGCAGTTGCCACTTTAAGCGATTTTCACGATTGTTGGGATTGTTGGGACTGTTGGTGCCGCACAGTTGGGGCCAATAAAACATAATGCACAGAAACACGGGCAATAAAATCCGCTAGCCCGCTGCACTTGGCCAGTTCCAATCCCCAAAAAGGCCCCATTGCACGCCTTTGTCTTTGTGCATTCGATAGCCAGTCAAAAGTGTTTCTAGAACGGAAGTTATTAAAATGGTTATTGTTTTTTGCCTTTATCTCTGGCTACCAACCAACCGGCGCCCTTTTCCATTTGTCCCCCCCGATTGGAGGTTACGGCTGGGGAGCTTTTCCGATTTAAACAGTGCACTGACCACCATTACACATACGCCGCGTTGGCCCTTCGCAGCTGGGGGTTGCGATTGTTCGCATTTGGCGTTGTGTTGGGGTATTAGGGTTTATATGTCAGGCGCACACCTTGTGGCATCTGTTGCTGTGCTCTTTTTTCCGCCGCTCTGGTTTTTGTATGGGTTGAAATAGTGAGGAGGAATTTACTGGTGTCAGTAATGAAAATAGTTGGAAAATGGAAAAGGTTTCTGGAATTTTAAAGAGCTAACAAGTGGATCGGTAAACATTTGGTTTTATAGAGCGGTTTTAAGTTTTTTAACATTTAAACTCAAATTTTTATAAGATTTTTGAATCCTTTAAACTAGTAAATGGATCAAAGAGCTCCACCAAGCATCGACCTATGCCAACTGTAGCACTGACCACCGAGTGGTTCCCCTCTGGTGACGAAGCACACCAACTGACCAGCCAAATGGAATCGCCGCCACTTCCGCTCCCCAAGCGAACTCCCTCCAGTTGAAATCTATATGGATTTGTTGACGTTTGGCGCCCGGGGTCATTACTTAGGGTTGGGGTTAGTGGGTCAATGGTTTATGGGGTCACATTTAGGGGGCCTGGGCATGGATAGTTGGCTGCTTAATGCCCGGTTGAGAAAGCATTCCGGGGCCCTAACCAAATTAGGTGGCATGCAATTTGTGGCCTGCTTTCGGCTTTCGGCGTACGGAAATAAGCGTAATAATGAAAACTAAATGAAATTCACTTATGTTTCATGTCTGCGCGAAATTAAATGAACAAAAATGTTTATAGCATGTCGCCTGGCTGAGCAGGCTCTCTTTTATTTTATTTTCTTTTTTTTTTGATATATTTATTTTCTATTTTCGTGGGCTGCCTCGCTTTTCTGGGCCACGCGAGGTAATAGTTAGCCGAAATGTAGCCGGTTGACAAATGATGCTTTACGTATTTCTCGTTTCTCGGTGTGCCACATAATTAAATGGAGTAACGCCCATCTGGGTCACGTGTGCCAAATATCCCACCGAATCGAAGTAGCAGCGCTATGTAAACCATTGCGAATTACTTGAAAAATTTGAGCCTAACATGCATGCATGTTGGCGTTGGGCTATAAAAATGTATAGAAAATTGTTGCGCATTATGAGCGGCATGCGAATGGCAAACATGCATGACCTTTTCGAGTGCATTTGTGCAGACTACTGGCAATAATATTGAATTGGCTTTTACGAGTGCTCTTGGATAATGCCTCTGGCTCTAAAAGTTTAATACCCACAATCTAAAAATTATTACAATTGTTATTTTTAAATACGTAACAAACTGGCTAACAAATGTATGTTTTTGAAGCTATGGGTTTATAAAACGAATTCGTCAATAAAATTCCATAAACAATCATTTGATCAAAACGATTGTGAATGTTTAAAGAAGCTTTGAAATTCCACTAATTGTTTTTTCCATCCGCTTTTAGAATCTCCAGAGATCAAAGCCCCTTAATGTGTTTCTTACCCCCAAAACTTCAAAGTGTCAAAAATTGTTTGGCATTTTTGGGCCAAAGGCAGACAAATCAATAAAATCTGATTGAACAATAGATTCGAGTCGTTTTCGATTTCATGCATGCGCCGCTTGTAAGTCTATAAAATAAAAACCCTAGACGTGATGTCTTCAAGTCGCCTTTTGCGGTTCCAGTACTTCTACCCAGTTCGCAATCATGAAATATTTGTAAGAAATATAATGCTATATTATAATGCTATATTGCTGTTTTGTATGCACACGGACAGGGAATTTTTGGCAGGCGGCACTTGAGGCGTCAAGAAATCAAAAGAAACATTTCAATAAATCAAGTCCGACAATGGGGCAAGTTGGCCAACACAATTTTGGACAGCTTATTGACACGTTGAGGCCATCGAGATTCCAGAGCCGAGAGTTGCTAGAATTCCTGCTGGCATTTCGCCGGGGAAGACCAAAGTCGGTGGCATCCTCTGGTTGACACTGCCCCAAAAGCGATGCTTACAAATGGCAGCACTCCTTTAACAATGTCTGACATTTTGCAGCTGCCATCGAAGGTTTTTCCGATGCAAAAATATAAAGTGGAAACGGGAAAAAAGAACTTACTTTACATGAAGATCTGTCGAGTTTGCATATAAATCTTCGCTTCGGGTTTACCCAAAATGATTGCAAGTGTCAAAAGTCAACAAGCAAATGTCACGTTTTGTTGTTTTGTTTTTATTTATTTTTCCCCTCGTCATTATTTTCGTTTTGTTTTTCTCGCTGTCGAACCGAGGGGCACTAAAAAATTCACCGCCTCAGTAAGAAATTGACATTTATTAAACCATTAAAGAAGAAATTCACATTAAAAGCCCAGCAGACTGCGAAGTTGGTTGGCCCATAACAAAATGCACTTGGTGAGTGCATTCATAATTTTGGGCACTTTTTCGGCTTTTCAGATTGAGATGTTTTTACCGCACTTGTCCAAATAAGTCGCGGTAATAAATGGTCAAATTATTCACATACATTTCTTGACACTTTTATTGCCACAAAAGTCGCCACTCCATCTCCTCTCTCCGCGCTTCTCAAGATTGTTAATTTCGGAGACAGGCAACGAAATGTTAACTTAGTGCAACTCAATTACTTTGAGTGGCCAATTTTCCTTGTGTTTTGTACTTCTCTCGTTTGCCGACACTTGGCGTAGAAATTTCAAATTAATGGCCTAATATTTTGTTTTTAATGCTTTGGGTCAGCGGAGCGACAGCATCATCATCAAAGGCGAAATTAGTCGAGCGGACTCCAAGTGGATTATGCAATGGGGAGAAATAAAATGGGTGCTTACCAAATTAAAGCGGGTTTCTTTTCCACCCATCAAGGAGCCGACTTTCGTTGGATTGACTGGGGAAAATGACCAGGGCATTGGAAATAAATCAATGTGGTATCGCTTTGAATTAAACATTTCGATTCGAAATGCGATCTGATATCGATCTGTCGTTTGGAGGTTTTCGCTATTTTGAAACTTGAGTCAACTTGTTCAATGCAAAGTCAACGTCTCAATGCCAAATCAACCCAAACACAAGCTAGGCAAAGACATCTTCGTAAACTCGAGTCGGAAATTCAGCATTGAGTCTGACATCTGAGGCTCAGTGTCATTAATAGAAATTGCAGACTTTGGGTGGGTGTCAAAGCAATGACAAACGATCCCCAGTGATCTTGGCGTTTCTCAATTGGCATCAATGCAAAGCAAAGCAAAAACGGCGTCATAAAATGTCGATAAATGGTTCGATTGCTGGGGCGTGTAATTGTTGGACTCACTTACAATTGACGGCAGTCGCCCATTTTCAATTGATTTGTCATTTAAATCTGGCAGAACAATGCGGACTTGTGACCGTCAGCAACGACACCTTTTCAACGGTCTCTAAATTTAGCCATAATTGTTCAACCTTGCCAGGAGCTTAGAGTCTGAAGGCGGGTTCAAAAAACTTTCGCTTATCAAACTTCAAGCAGGCACAACGTGAAACTGGTCCTGACTTTTGATCTTCAAGTCTCACTTGGTTTTCTGCGCAAAACAGTTTGGTTCATTCGAAAAATGCAGAGCCAAAAAGTGCATTTAGTGACGGACTGAGTGATTGAGTAGGCATAGTAACTTCAACCAACTTCGGCACAACCAAGTGAGCCAAAGAAACAAGTAGAGCTAGCGATTCAACCAGCAGACAACTCCGAAATTTATTTTGTGAAGTAGAGCCTCGAACTAAGCCTCCACCAACTGACTCAACTGACTCAAACTCACTGTAAATGTCAGCTTGACGAGGAAAACGAATGCTGTAAATTATGATTTTATGACAGAAAAGTTTAAAAAGCCAATAAATTTAACTGAGCGTGCCAAACAGCTGAAGATACAGGGACGGAGGAAATGGTTAGGAAAATAGGAACTAGTCAAGTGGTTACCACCTGTGTTGTGACCCCAAGCTGCAGTAAGAGAAATTCTTTAGTCATTAAAGGTTGCAAAAATGTTTCCGGAAGTATGAAAATCTCTATGTGAATAGCGTTTTACCCATAATCACAACTTAAAGTAGGCCATTAATACTTTGAAATCCACCCAATATGTGTACTACTTCATTACAGTGCACTTTCCGAAAACTTCCTTCATTATGCCTCCATTCATAAGGTAACTTACCAAACAAACCCAAGTTTCCGCTGCACTCAGCCGCCGAAGGGGTTGCTTTCGGCCTTCCCAAAAAGGGTTATGATTATTATGCATATTGAGTGTGAGTTCTAGTTTGGGATACCGAAATGCCCTACAACAAACGTTCAAACTGTCAAATGCACAACGAGCCACAAACACGGGCCAAAGAGAAAAAGGCCAATAATTGGCCATGACTTTGGTTTCCGACTTTTTATGCCTGTCAGCCAAACCGGCCCTTGCAATTGGGGGAATGGGAACTGCGGAGCTGAGGAACTGCGGAACTGGGTAGGGTTTCTTGGAGGGCACACGACTGTGTACGACTGCCTCTTTACGACCCTTGTGGAGAAAATATGAATAAAGTTTTGGGGCCCTTTGATGAGACCGCTTGTCGTCGCCCGCCTTGACAATGAAAACTGCTAACTGCTAACTGGTAACTGGTAACTGACAAGCCGGCATTTTGAGTTAGTTATGGCCCATGCTCTGGGCCATGTCACTGATACTTCGGGGGCGTTGCTGTTTACCATTTAACGTTTTATTTATGGTGTGCACTTGGAACGCGCATAGCCGGCCGATTCTATATTATTTATTACTATTATTATATTTCTCTGTTCGCGTTAGTTACCGGAAAAAGGGTTAAAAGTCAAGGGCTTAAAGGCTACTACTCCTTACTACCAATTCTTATCGTCTTCTACCTCTTTACCTCCTTGCAGTTGGCCCCCAACAAGCAAAACAAATGCAAATGTGCGCCCCAAAGACATATTACCCCGAAAGTGATCAATAATTGTTTGCCGGAAGAGGAGATACAACTCAACCAGTTAAGCACCGGACTCAGGGTGACTACTCTTTGTGGACTCGATTCTCTTTGGGCTAAAACGACAACTCAGCGAAGGCGACACAATGTTGGATCGATGCGAAATGCCGGTAAGTAGATGGGATCGATTCCGTGCGGGCAGTAAACAAATCGGTAACAAGCTGGGATTTCTGTAAATAGGTTTTGTGTCTGTACTATTCAGTTACAAAGTTTGTATTTTATTTATTTTATTAAAATCACACATTCTATTGGGAATTTACTGTCAAGACTGTATTTGATATATTTGTACAAGTAAAATATTCTTTGCGCAAGTATAAGAGATCGTGTAAGACCACAATGAAATGGGGAAAGATACGCAAGCGAATTGTAAATAAGGAATTTAGCCAGAAAGTATGCTTGTTTTTGCGCCACGGACTCACGGGCTATGAGCTTCTGCAGTCCGACCTCGTTTGCTGCCCGGGAGTATGCTGCACAATATGATTCCTCATCCGAACTCTACTAATGACCTAACTCCTTATTGCCCCATGCAGATCCAGCTGGACAACGAGAAGTTGCGACGGGACGTCAGGTTGTCGGGCTCTCGACTGGATTTGCCACAGCTCTGCAACGGATCGCGTCGGTTGGATGGCCACAACAACCATGTGGCTGTTAATGAGACCACGGTTACGACGACATCCCTGAATGGCAATGCGAATGGGAACGGCAGTGGCAACAGCAACAACAACAACAACATCGGATCGCCCGTCTCCTCATCGACCACAAACAGCAGCAATGGCGGCAACGAGCGCGGCTCCTCCACGAAGTCCAACAGCAGCAGTGGCAGTGGCAGCTCGGGAAACTCGGCCAGCAGCACGGGAAGTGGCGAGCTGAAGTGCAACACGCCCATGACGCCATCTGGTAAGCAGGAACATTCCCATTAACCCTATGATGGCAGCCATTGCTCAATGAGTGCGCCACCATAAAAACAAACCTTTTTTTGGTTTATGCCTAGAGTATTGTTCGCACAGTATTAAACGAAGTATTTAACTATTTAGTTACTTGTTTAGATTTTACGTATATATATAGGGTTAAATTATCAGTGGGTTAACACCCCCATTCATAAGCTTTGGATAGAGAGGCTGTCTATTTGGGGCCAGAGCCCAGGGATGCTTTGTGCGTTCGCTGGCTTGCATCGCTGCAGCCCAATGCCAATTAGTTGGGCACACCCTTCAGGCGTTTGGTGGCCACACTCCGTCATTCCGCAGCTCTCTAATTAATTTTAAATAAATTTCAGAAAAAGCTAGTAAATGGCATTGAGGTCAGGGTCAATGGGGTTTTAGAGTGTGGCAGTTGCCACATGGGAAAATTTTCAATTACCTGTTAACTTGGCTACAAAATGGGTAAAAGGACGAGTTGTTTCGGTGGAAAGAAGTAAGCACGAAAAAGCTTTTAGCCATGACGGAAATTAAATTGCTACTGTAAATGGAAATAAAATGGGAACTATGTATTTCACTTACCTTACGCGAACATTGAGTTATTTTTGAAAACTATGCACAACATTTATTTTGATTTTCGTTGTTCACAGAGCTGGTGAAGAAGTTCCGCAACTACCTAACCGATCTCGAGTTCGAAGAGCTCAAGGTGTACAAGGAGGTCTGGTACTTTGGTCAGCACGCCAGCAAGAACTACAACAAACCCGCCCCCACAGCCAACACCACAAATCTGGGCTATGACGATGATAATGGCAACTACAAGATCGTAAGTCCAGTGCAGAAACATGCCAGAGTTTGAATGCAATTCTTAACCTTCTAAATCCACCTTACTTTTCAGATCGAACACGATCACATAGCCTTTCGTTACGAGATTCTGGAGGTAATTGGCAAGGGCAGTTTTGGCCAGGTCATCAGGGCGCTGGACCACAAGACCAACACACACGTGGCCATCAAGATCATAAGGAACAAGAAGCGCTTCCTCAACCAGGCCGTCGTCGAACTCAACATCCTCGATGAGCTGCGCGAAAAGGACGCGGATGGATCTCACAATGTCATTCACATGCTCGACTACACCTATTTCCGCAAGCATTTGTGCATTACTTTCGAGCTTATGAGGTGAGTTGGTTAATATAGCTAAAGTATTATGTCTTAACTGCTTCTGACGTCAATGCAGTCGCGCTTTGTTCTGGTCTTGGCTTTTGCCAGTCACGGGAATTGAAGTGAAGTTTGCTTTTAGTGTCTTCAATTAAATGCGCATATAACTCGCATTTCTATTAACATTCGACCAATTATTGCTCGCCAACTTTCGTTGCGTGATTCGCAGCCATAAAATTTGGTTATTATTAATTTCCATGTTCCAAGTGCCTAGCACGCATTGCGATTTGAGAAGTTGCTCCCTGTTCCCTGTTTTGCGGCTCAAGCACACATATGTGCGTTTCCTGCAGGTTTTTCATTGTCTTCCAGTTAAGTTTTATGGACCCGCATGTGTGTGTATCGAATGAATTCGGTTTGCCATTTCATAAGGCCATAAATCCCGCCTATGCCGTAAATGCTCTCTCAAGTGGTATTCATAATTCCCTTTACGACTTTCTGAAATTAAATTATTAATGGGCAACTGTATAGATTCTTTGATATGCCAAACTGTAGGGGGTAACCCTACTTTCCTGGTAGATAATGTAAATATCTATTTAATTTCCGGCCCCCGCAATTTACATGCCACAAAAGCGCAAGCGACTGACAGACGCAGACACAATCGAAACAGCAACAGACCGCAAACGCCGCTCGGCCATCAATTTCAATTTAAATGTTGAATGTTGTGTGGCCTACTTGCAGGCGCAGGAAAATGCATTTCCACGCCCCCGGCTTTTCCGCACGTCCACATGCGGGTGTTTTCTGCCCGAAGGAAAACCTGTTGTGTTGTGCTGGGGGTTGCTATTCGCAGTGTGTGTATGGGCAGGAATCTAATTGATTGGCAGCATTGAAATCCGCTGAGCTGCTCAGGTGTTGACTATTGCGGAGGAGGATGGCGGGTGGTGGCACGAGGAAGGCATAAAAACCAACTGCATATGTCAAAGTTTAGACAGCAGGCAACGCAAATATGGTAAAAATAAATCGCAGAGAAGGCACGAACGCGACACGCGATGCAACAGTCAAAGTTGAGAAAGCGACCGTCGAAGGTTAAGTTGCTTCCTTTTACCCCTTTCCATTAAGCCCACTCCCAAATGCCTATTCCTCCCATTGAGCTTGACATTTCCGTCAGCCGACGGACGACTAATTTGTCTTAATTGCAGCCAGAAAAAAAGGAAATGGAAAGTAAAAATACAAGCCAACATTTTTGCGAGTTGACATTTTTGAGAACCGATTTCGGGCCTCTAAATTCAAATGGGCAAGTGGCACGCCATCAGAGAAGGGAATCCCTAATTTGCAGGCCTCAGTCAAAAATCGATGGGCAGACAAAATAAAATCGTTTTTGGACCACTGCAAGGCAGCTACACAAATTTAATTAATTATTTGCTGTGCGACTAATTAGCCGCAAAATTGGTTCTCGGTGCCGTTTCCTGCTTGGAGTGAGCACTTGGTGCTTTAATGTTTTCTCCAGTTCTGAAGAAGTTTTCCCTGCAGCGGACAAACTTTTCGCCTGCGAGTGACCAGAGGAACGGGGCGTTGGGGAACCGCATTGACAACTCAGCGGCAAGTTTTAAAGTTTGTTTTGAACGAGTAAACAAATTGTGTGGCAAGTTTTACGTAATTAAATTTACGTGCACGCAATTTAATTTGCATGCCGTGAGGGGAAAATTTCCTGCGACGAAATGATTTAATTTCTCTGATACGATTACGATTAGTAGGGCTTAGATGGAAGCGGATTGCAAGCACTACTGCCATTTAATTAATAGAAATTGGAAAACTAATTAAATCAGGGGAAAAGCCCATTTCTTTTGGAATGCTAACGAGATGAAGCTAGTGGTGCTGCGGGAATGAGGAGAACATTTTCAGTGGAACATTTCAGTGGCCTGCCCCACAATCTGATTAGCTAATTAGCAAAAGGACACCACTGCGGTCCGCAAATATGAAACCTAATCCGTGTCCCTAAAGTGACACACTTATTTCACCTCGGCACAGACACATTCAAGGACTTCATTTCGCAAAAAGGACATAGAGAGCGGCATGAGCATCCTGGGCTGGGTGGAACTG
Source organism: Drosophila teissieri (assembly GCF_016746235.2). Lineage (NCBI taxonomy): Eukaryota > Metazoa > Arthropoda > Insecta > Diptera > Drosophilidae > Drosophila > Drosophila teissieri. The sequence goes on along the minus strand of NC_053029.1, from coordinate 15,551,960 downwards.
AATTGACGCCGAGTGACACATTTCGCACACACACCGCATACGAACCCACATACTTGGGTGACTTCCCACATTCGACGACCCTGGCAGGTGGCATTCTCCACCGGTCGGCTGTTTTGGTCTTGTTTCAGCATTATGAGCCACATAATTTACAGCGACAGCGATAAAATGAGTGCTGCCAAAGTGCCAAAGACAGCCAACACATTCCGAGGCCCCATAACTATGCACCATATTGTCCCGGCGAGAATGACGCTGCTTCTTTTGGCCAAAAGAACGAGCTAAAAGAACGAGCCCCGTGGATGTAGCCAAATTCGCCCTGTGTGTGCGCTTGTGTCTGCGGGTGTGTGTCAAGCACATAAATTTCAGCTAATGTTGCCCCGGAGAAAAGTGTCCCGCCTCCAATGTCACTGCATTCCTCTCGCAACTCGGCGGGTTTCGCTCTGCCATGTGTCATGATTTAATTTCAATTTTAATGGCTCATAACGAGATCAAGTTGGCGATAATCGCCCGGGAATTTATTGCGCAAATCAACGAGTGCGTACATTTTATGGGCAACTGCTTATTATAGATAAATATTAATCGATAAGAGCCTAAATGAAATGTGTTTCCTTATTTCATTATGTGCATTTAACCAATCGAAAGAAAAATTTGAAATTGTGAATTTAAGGTCTTTTAAATTGGAGTAATATGTTACGACACATTTCGTCAATCGAGCCAATTCTTGTTTGCCAATCGAGCAAAGAGCAATTGCTTTTTATAAACCTGGTGACCTCATCCATTCCAAAGCCCATCAATGTCGGACAGATGCAGCATGTGGCCGCCTGTCATCGGCCATGTAATTGACTGTTCCAGGACATGCCCGCTGACAACGTGAGAGTGGCATAGAAAAGTGACAGGATGTCGTCGGCATTCCGCTGCCTTCTGCTCGTGTGGGGGAAGCGGATGGGCCGACAGGACGAAATGATTTTTAATTAAAATGCAACATGCGGCGTGCGGCGTGCGTGAGCAGTGGGCGTGGCCATGCAAATGAGCAGGTCCAGCGAGTTTATTCTTTTTAATTAATTTCTGCACTCAGCGCGTGTAAATCGCAATTAGGAACGGGCGGCAAGGACGAGTCGGCGGATTGAGTTACCAGGAGAATAAACACTGGATGGATACCGCCCGTGTTTCCACTTGGACGCGGGGCAAAGGAGTGTCGGTGTCAGCTGTTCCGCGGATGATGTTGATGTAGGTTATTATCATGCCGTACCATGGCACAGTAATTACTGCTAATTGACATTTCCCGGGCATTCCGCTTGTTTTGCTCCACCACTGCACCACTGTGGCACGGTGGGTGTGGGTCGCGGTGGAAGACAGAAGCCAGAAGCCAGTTGACATGACCAAGGCCAAGTCATTTATCATCTGCTAAAAGGTAAATTCGCCTCAAGTTCCACTTCACTTCCCCGGGCTGTGGCAGGATTTTTCTCTGCATTTCTGAGATTATTTACGGTTCGACTAAGAAGCGAGCTGCCACACAGCCGTCGACTAATTAAAGTGCCGCAAAATGCGACGGGCAAAAAAAGGATATTTGTGAGAACATTTTGCCGTTCCTTGGGCGGATGAAAAGCAAGGTCACAAATGTCCCAGCCAGGGACAGCATTACTAATGGAAAGGCAGCTTTTTGGTTAAGCCCCTTAATTCTGCATATTGATAGGCACATTAAGGATTAACGAGAAAATAAGGCAATGTATAAGCCGCACTGTAGTCAAACTTTTTGGCCAGAATCTCGAATCTCATTAGTGCTACGTAAAAGGTGTCGTGTGGAATCGATATCTGCAAAATTAATTCCGCCTTCAACATTCTTCACACGGGGAATTCCCTATGCAAATGAAGACAGGACAGCTTTTCCTCACCACACCCACTTGTCAATCAATGGCACACTCTTTTCGCTCTTTTCGATTTCAGCCAGCAGGGAAACCAATTTAAAATTTATGCAAAAAGTTGGCCGACGGCACGAAAAAGTTCATTTCTCCCTTCACTCAGAGAATGGTGTCACCATTCTCGCCACGGAGGCAAGTTTATTCTTCCAGTGCCTCCAGAACTCTGCCAATTGACAGCCAAGAGAAGAAATATAACCAAGTGCTGGGTTCTCAACAATTTGGAAATTTATTAAATAAAGTTTAAACCAAGTCGGGGAAATGAAGACCTTCAAATCCGTGTCTCTGTGTGCATTGTTTATTGTGGGCGTCATCCGATTTGCACAGCTTTGTTTATACGAATTCACTTTCACTGGCTTTTTTGGCATTATTGTGTTCCATTTTTGGTGTGCTAAATGCAAGGCATTAGTGGCTCGTTACAATTGCATGTTGCAGTTGCAGCGGCGCAGGGGCAAATAATCAATCAAATTACCAGAGGAATTCCGGCATGGAAAAGCGGAACCGAAAATGGCGCCCCAGGCAGCCCCAAAAAAGGAAGGAATAAAAAACAATTTTCAAGTTCATGGCAGACTCATGGACTTTTGGCATTGGCTCTCCGTCGCCAATTGTGTGGCATGTCATAATGCAGTTATAATATGCAGACTTCTAAGCATACACATGTATTTCGGCCCGGTTCGCCGATTGAAATTATGACATTTTGATGATTTTCTTATTGGTTTGTTATAGACTCGTCTGCTTGCCAAAAAGGCTTGCCTCTCCCACAGTAGCTCATCTATTTCGGGTGGCTGTAAAATCGATAACCCTCTGTTCCTTAAAGCCCCTCACTTTAAGGTCTACTATTTCGGCATTCCACCCACGCGCCAGTTGCAATATGAAAGTTTTCGAATTAAAGGCCCGTGACCTTTGCGGTCCGGTTTGGATGCCTCCTTCTCAATCTGATCCTGGCCTGAGTGTTTCCCAGCGCTTTGACAGTCATCCGTGCTATTATGTGGCTTTAGCCGGGTGGGAAAGCCACAAACTCGTCCTTGACACTCTGTTGGCTCAATCAGCTTAGCGCGCTTTTAAGCACTCTTAGCGCTTTTTCGAGAGAGTGTGTGGTGGCTTCTCCATATGCTGACATAAATTTAAATTGGATTACGGCATGTTCAAGTTGTAGAACATGCCTCGAAGCCTCGGAAAGCGATTAAAGTGTTCAAAGTCACACGCAGCAAAAATACAAGAAATTTAAGGACTTCTTCTTGGAATAAAAAAGTTGTCAGACCCTATCTGCTTGATATTCCCCTCAGGGAATAGAATTTTTATGTTATAAGTTTAGGGTATGAAGGTTAAATAATTAATTTGCTAATCATCCAACTTTTTCCGACTGTTTAGATATTCATATGTACCATTCCTTGGCCTTAACAGCGTTAACCTTTAGTCATTCACTTCCCACACAGTCCTTTCAAGCCAAGCTAGTTATTACTTTTGGCCATTTACCCACCGGTTTATATGGGTCAAACGTGTCTAAGAAGCCCTCGTGAGCAGGCGATAAAGTTATTGATGGCCAAGTGATGTGTGTGCAGCAGCTTATGGGAAAAATAGAAATGAAAGCGAGTTCAATAAATTGAGATCTGTGCGCTGATGAAGGGGAGGAAATCTCTTGGTCAGATGGAGCAGGAAGGCAAATATCTTACGAGCTGTCGTTACCGAATAAGCCATCAATCATCGATTCGCAAACACAGCCAACAACAATTGACCAAACTTTTGATAAACTACTATATTACAACCACCGGCTGTAATCTTGGTTCGCTGTGTCTTTTGCGGTTGCATTGACATTGAGGAAATGATACTTCTTTTGCTATCAGTTAATTAATCGAAAGCAATCGCATAAACTGCGAATGCAAAACAGGGCACAGAAATCGCAAAGTAAACAAAAACAGCCAAGGGGTTGACAAAGTAGGGGGACACTTTAAACAGTGGTGTAAAAAGTATACATTACTATTATATTATGTTTATAATAGTGGGAATGAATCAACAATAATTTAGTTTATATAAAAAACTCAGAAGTACGAAGGGATATAAAAATGTTATATGTGTTCAAGGAATCCAAGTAGGTCTGTTGTAGGACTTCATGAAGTGGATTTTCTTGGCCCACTGTTGCCATAGTTCGGCGGCTCTTTTCGGGTTGATTTGCCACCATTTTCGGATCGTTCTATTGTCGTCTGCCGGCTGACTGCTCATGACTGACATTGTCAATATTGTTGTTGCTGACGTAGAACGTTATCGTTGTATGGCCAAATTCGAGCCCGACATGCAATGGGAATTAATTCAGTGCATGTTGCCGGTAATACGGTGGGATTGTGTAGGAAAGAGGGGCTTTAAGCAGCCGGCATTTTGCTTGACTCCTTGTTTTGTACTCCGTTCGCCGGAGTGTATCTTGTTTTGTCAACGATTCCCATTCCTTTAAGGTGACTCATGTTCAAAGGGTTGCACTACTAATAGTCCACTTGCCCCCTGTCTTTGCAGCTTGAACCTGTACGAATTGATAAAGAAGAACAACTACAATGGATTCAGCATGAGTCTCATACGACGCTTCTGCAACTCGATTGTGAAGTGCCTGCGTTTGCTCTACAAGGAAAACATTATTCACTGTGATCTCAAGCCGGTAAGTGCATTGCATTCAATTCGTACTCCCTTACCTAGAACCTCTTTCATCGGACACAGGAAAACATCTTGCTCAAACAGCGTGGTAGCAGCTCCATCAAAGTCATCGACTTTGGCAGCTCGTGCTACGTGGATCGCAAAATCTATACGTACATCCAATCGCGGTTCTATCGCTCCCCGGAGGTGATTCTCGGCCTGCAATACGGCACAGCCATCGATATGTGGAGCTTGGGTGAGTGTACACTTTTGCACTTTTAATTAAAAACATTCTGCCCAGTGGTGTTCCCAAGTGGGCTGGAAAACATGTGCAGGCTGCAATGAAATTTTAAATGCTTGCCCTGCATTTGGCAGGCAGATTTATGGCCCCCACACGTTGGCCCAATAAATATAGCAGGTAATGGTTGTGAGGATTAAATATTTAACATTTGTGGGTGCAAACCTTGTCCACATGCGAGGGACATGTTTTTTAGGGCATTTGGGGTATTGAGAAAGATAGAGGAACCACTTACAAACTTTTAAAGAATTATCAAAACTTGCCTAAACATATAGGTGTTTCGTTGGCTTCCCCTTTCACACAGTTATTTTCCTTAAAGCCTAAAACAACTTCCAAAAACCTTTTTAATAGGTTCTTACATGTTTAAAGCTGGTCAAATATTTCATTCGGTAAAGCTACCAAGAGGTTCTTCTTGGAACACTTGTTCTTTTAGTTAAAACTATCCACTTTGTCCGTTCAATTGACCTGGCCCAAAGCGAAAATCTCAGCCAAGTGTAAGAACACGCACTAGGCCAATTAGTAGCAACAGGCAACAGGCAAAAGCGAAGGCGGAAAAGGTCCTCCTCCAACCGAGCGAACAATGAGATATCGACGACGCCACCGGAGGTGCGGGTCAAGGGGCGCACTCAACAAGTGGCGCCCCACTTGAAGTTTATGTATACAATAATTTTGCCCTGCCCAGCCCAGCCGAGTGCGGACTTTTAGCCAAGCCACTCCTGGCCTCATCGTGCACATCCTTTTAGCGCCCATTTCCGACCACAACCACGTCCGGTCAGCAAAAGCAGCCAAAGCAGCGATGGCAAAATATCGTGAGCTCCGCCGACAACAATGGACTCATTAAATGTGCGCACGGACGTGGGGTCCTGCGGTGGCAGGTTGTTATTTCTGGACCCTAATAAAAGGCAGCTCGGTTTATTTTTACCCGCTGTCTTGGGCTTCTTCATATGTGGACCTGCTTATTTGAGCTACTCTGCTCTGAGCATACAGAGTAAGTGCAGGCAATGGAAATATGGGTTACGTGTTGAATGATGTGAGCTCTTAACAAACTCAGCTGCCCACAGAATGGGGCATCTGCAATAGATGCGAGTGGGTTTGATTGCTTTGAGCTTCATTAGGTAAATGGGGTCGCAGGGAGCGGGAAAGAGCCAGATGCTAAGATAGTACATAGTTTCACACAAGTTGAATTGATTATGGCACACTGAGGGACCAGCTTTAAAGCCACATTATGGCCAACGTACTGCATTATGTTCATTAGCCTTTTATTCCGAAATTCGAAGTGATGTAAATCAAAACAAAGGCTGAGGCTCACAAGGGAACATCTGTTGAACTATTTATAAACCAGTTCAGAGAAATTCATATATATATTTCATAAGAATTTATGGACACGCTTTGATTAAATCGAAGAGGTGATTTGTAAAAAAGCCCAATCATCTGCCCTTATATGCCATTCAATTCAATTCAGTGAAAGACAATCTGATACGAATCGAGATGAATAGCCACATTTTGCCGAAAAGTGTCAGTCAAAGGCCTTGGTTCGGGCATCTTGCAGTGACATCTCGCCTTGTCCGACCATCGTGCCTCAAAGTCCATTAGAAAGTGCAGTGGGAAATAAATAATCTGGAGCACAAGGAAGGGGACACGTGTATGCCACAATGTCAAGGTCAATGCGCCTGTTTGCCGGCCCGAAATGACTGCAGCAATTGCTGACCCCCATCGAGAATCAAAAATCAATACTAATTATATGTCAACCCTTGCCTTTTCCAATTTTTCATAGGCTGCATTCTGGCCGAGCTGTACACGGGATTCCCCCTCTTCCCCGGTGAGAACGAGGTGGAGCAGCTCGCCTGCATCATGGAGGTGCTCGGCCTGCCGCCCAAGGTGCTCATATCGGTTGCCAGGCGACGTCGGCTGTTCTTCGATTCCCGAGATGCCCCGCGCTGCATAACGAACACTAAGGGACGCAAACGGTCGCCAGGCAGCAAGTCGCTGGCGCAGATCTTACACTGCCAGGACCGCTATTTCATCGACTTCCTGCAGCGTTGCTTGGAGTGGGATCCTGCGGAGCGGATGACGCCGGACGAGGCGGCCCACCACGAGTTTCTGCAGCCCTCTGCCTCCAGTCGCCATCGCAGCTGCCGCATGTCGAGCAGTTCGTCCAGCTCCGGACTCAACAGTGTTTCCCAGAAGTCTTCCTGCTACAGCTTTTCGGAGATCTCGCCGGGCACCAACGGTCCCGTGGTGGCCTCGATCACCAGCACCACGGCTGTGCACAATGCTGCGATTGCCACCACCACCAAGTCGAGACAGCAGCCGCCATCTCAGAGTCACGGCCATGCCCAATCGAATGGTCACCTTCCCGACATCAAGTTGAGCGCCAGCGATAAGTACAACAGCATGCAGAAGGTGGCGGTGCGCTCAAAGATTACGTCCAGCGTCTCGGACCTGGAGTCCGTGCAGCAGTACTCCCTGCACCGCATCTACGGAGGAGTGGGTAGTGGCAGCACACACCATGTTTCCTCAGCGGCCACCAGGAAGCATCTGCCCGGCACAGGCAGTGGAATCGTGGGTGCCATGTCTTCCAAATACGGCAGCTCAACGTTGGCGCACAACCATCACAATGTGACGCACCACAATGCATCGACGGCCACAATTGCCACGACCACGCACCACCATCACCACCATGGTGGGCAGCAGCAGCAGCAGTCGTCGTCGGGAGCATCCACCATGGCCATGTCACACTCACAGTCCACCGGCGATGTCTCCGACAGGGCCATCTTTGGGAGAGCTTGACTTCGGGCAAGGCCCACCAAGTTGGAGCTGAAGAAGTGCAAGCTGGTCAATATGATGGACTTCTGGAGCTAGAAGTGGCGTCCACAGCACTGCGCTGATGTTAAGGAGCGGGACGAGGAGTAGGAGTAGGCGATGGAATAGGGCTCCTCGCACGTAGTTGTAGTTATATTGTTATTGTAAGCTATATAGGAATTAGAGACGTGTGTGAATTGTATTTGAATGCGAGCGCATGCTGTTGTACATCTGTTGTACTTGCTCCTGAAAATCCGTTCCCCACTCGAAATAGTTGCATCTAGCTAGAAGGAGATCCCTTTTCGCAGCACCTTGCAGTATTTTCAGTTGCCCTAAACCCCATTTTATTTCGCTACTGCCATAGCTAAAGGTATTCAAAATCGTATTCACACCCACAAACCCTTCCCGAAAAGTATTTTCTTCCCTCCAACTACCAAGGTGTTACAAGTCATCCTTTCACACTGTATTCAAAATGAACAAACCGTCAAAGATAAAAACAAAAAACAAAAGTGTTAAGAAACAAAACAGAAGCCAGCTCAAAGGAACAAGATAACCTAGATATAGTTTATTAGATATGGCATATACTATATACTAAACATAGATGTAGACAACATTTGTAACGATTCACCCAACGCATCCACTCACCCGAACTCAAAGATACATACATATTTCTAGGGTTACGACTAAAATCTGTAACAATTTCATACAGCTTCCATGTCTTTTGCAACAGTATCAAGGCTGTTATTAGTTACATATGCGAAATCGAGATGTATCTATATCTTAATTGTAATTGTATGCATAGTTTAAGACCTTGGAGGTTCGTTGGCCAATATCATACATCACACTACAGGAAATCAGCTCTGTAGCCTGTAGCCTACCAATGCAATATAAGTTTGAATTCCGCTTGGACACATCAACTTGATCCCATTAAACCAATCCATACGGAATACATGTCATAATTTAATGAAAACTCGTATATTTAAAAACTATAAATCTATTACAACTAGACGGATTGAGAAAACAAATGGCCAATATCACAACCGAATAATAAACAATCCAATATACAATAATTGTAGTGCGCCACATCTAAGTAAACTGTATTAGTGGCGGCAAAAGCAAAAAGAAATCAAATAAAAATGTTTTATTCAAATTAAAGTTTGTGTATTGAAGAAAAAACCAGACGGCAGACAGTTTACTAAGAACTTGTGCTGGGTAAGATTGCTTACCAAATCCAGACTGTAATTTGAACGAAGTTTGTAACCTGTAATCCTGTAAGTTTAGATAACACTGTACACAAATGCAATTTTTGCTCATAACTTTTGAATATATATCACATAGGACTACAATACCTAAGCCTATATATACACAGCTGCGATCCTTTGGAGCTTGTTTCGTATTATTTGTAAAAGTTTTCTCTGCCACTCGTCGTAGTTATCTCGGATACTTTCTTTATGTGTTTTATTATAAATTTTGACAGAAAAGCAAAACAAATCCAATTGCAAAACTTGATTTACAAAGTGTGTTCGAATTTAACGTTTAGTATTAATTAAATACAATGATAAACTTATAATTATAAAAATATACGTACGGATATATCAATTTTAAATTAATGACGCATATTAATTGTATAGATCAAGAAAACAACATGTAATCAATTACAATTACAAGAATTTCAAAAAAATAAATGAAAAAGTATGTACTCAAAATCTTTCATGTGTTTTCGTATTTTGATTTTGATCGTGCATTGAAAAGCGTTGCCTCACGAAATTAACTGTTGCCTACTTGCAGGCTGCGTGTAGAAATGCGTAAGATACAAAGTAAGTGGTAAAATGAGTTCATTTTGACATTTTAGATCGATCTTCAGATAAATACGATTTTGTTTTTGGCCCAAATTCAAGGAAGTATTAATTTATCGTATTTTTTCTCTCAAAGCAAAACGTTTATAGCTAGAAGACATTTAAGAACGAACTTAAATGCATTTTATAGTCGCATAGTATTATAAAGATAACAACAATAAGTAATAATTAGGTTGTGGTGGTAAGTATTGTGGAGAAATAAAATACTTATTCAAAGAAGTGTTACTCGGTTGTAATAAATGTGCACGCAGGAACTGAGATTGTATCTTGCATCTTTGCCTGTCAAATCTATATCTATGCTACTGATCATCCCGAACGGAAGCGGTTACGGGATAAAAAGCTATTGACTTTGAATTTAGTCTAATTTTGTCAGCCCTGCTTCTTCGTGTTTCCCAATTTGGTGTTGGGCATAATAACTCCACGTGACACCATTTCAGATTGCCGCAAGGGCTCCCCGATCATTTAGTTTTTGTTATTAATTCATCAAGTCTCTGGTCGTTCGCATCTATTATGCAATTTCCGACAGCGTCTAAAACGCAACGAAAACGAAGCTGGCAATTTTTTGTGTTAAAAATATTTGTATACTTTGTAGATTAAATGGAGCTCTTACTAATAAATATCTGTTTAAATGGCTAAGTGGACAGTGTCAATAGTTGCTTAATAAATAGTCGGCGATTATCCTAAATGACTTGAACAAATGTTTGAGCAGCGAATGAGTACGACGGTACGACTGTCCGTCCCAAAATTTTGACAGCTTCAAATGCCCAAGCGTTTTGTTTTCACTTTTGATTCCCAAGTGCTTGCGTGGGGGTTAACAAGTCGAAAGATTTCGGGGAAAGTAGAATTCTAAGTACGCGCAGCGGATCAACCGCGTTTGTATGACTTAATCCCAGTGCCCGACCCGTTCTTGAATGAAAAGTAAAAGTTGCCAGCTCACGAACGTTCACACACCAACCACAATTCCCTGTGAGGGTCTGGGATCGAGTGATAAAAGCCCGGGCGACCGTAAGCGTCATTGAGTCAAAGGTTTATTGACGTACGATGGTGGCTTCTTCAGCGCCTGCTGATGATCATGATCATGATCATGATCGACGGGTTGCCCACTTGTTGTTGCCAGGTGGAGGCCACTGCAGGTCGGGCTCGGTTTTTCGGTCTCGGGTCCATGGCATCTGGGTATCTCGAAGGCCGCTTCTGCCTTAGCTTGACTGCCTCTTTCTTGGCTTTTTTGCTCTTCCCCTCATATACATTTCTTTCCTTCTTTCTTTCGATCGTACGTCGCAAGGTGAAAGTCTTTCCCCCCGAGCGTTGTGTTGTTGGGTATTTGTAAAGCATTTAGTCTTTTTTCGGTGTTTCGGTTTTTGTTGTTCGTCCGTCTGGCAATGGCTTTTGTTTTTTGTTAATTTCGGGCAGACATATTAACTGTTCGTTGGCTGCCCATTCATCAAGGTCTTTAACTAGATTTTTTAAGTGCAAAATTTTGTTTTTATGCTTGGAACTGTTCTGCATGCCCTCATATAATTATAATATGATTATATTTATGTTGTTGAAAGTAAATAATAAGATTGCTTTTTTATTGGTGAGGTGTGTTACTGACCAAGAAAACTTAGGTGTTAAGTATGCGACATAAAACTGAATTGCAAAAAGGTCAGCAGAAAAGCAAGGCTATAGTAATTAAAGACACCCTTGGCAGTGATTGAACATAAAAGAAGAGATTAACTGAAAAGAAATGATGCAATTAAAAGCTTTGAGTCACAACTAATTTGTCGCACACTTTCAATAACTTGTAATTGATCGAAGACAAGATCGCAACTGCCACTGGGATCGCCCTGTCTCTGACCCTGGTAGTCAGCATTAATGGCAAGCCATTAGCCAACAAGCAAAATGGCCAATTATTACTCGCAGTTTTCGCCATGTGTGGGAAGTAATTACAGAAACACGAGCACGCCGCGGGATATACAGAGAGAAAGAGCGAAATAGCCGAAATAAAAAATAAGTAGATAGAAATTACAGTCCGGTAATTAGAAATTGATTTGACAAGGGGTTAGCTTCCTGCTAATATTTTCATCGGATTTTCAACGGATTGTGCAAACATTTCAATCAGCGCAGGTGAAAATATTTTCCACCGATCTTGGGATAGTGCTGTCTGGTTTCTCACAGCCCGATCGGTCAACAAAGAAAGTCATCAAATAAAATTTAAGCACGCACTTCAAACATCAGGGGAGAGACGAGTAAGCGGGGGGCCCGATCTTTAGTATCATCGGGGGTCATTATCATTGTCTGTGAATGGAACAAAGAAGCCAAGCCTGATAAGCCGACTGGCGCTTGCCACTTATGCAATCGCCACTTAAAGGTACCTGTGGCCGCGTATTTTAGAATTGCATTGGGACCCCAAATAATTGGCCTTGCGATTGCATTGGTTTTCCGGGGCTTCCGTAAAGTGAAAAGTTATTTATGAAAGCCGGCTATGAAGTGCGCATTTGGGGAGTTGATTGATGGACCTGTTGATTAGTAGCCACCGAAATGCTTGCGACCTGGAAATAATTGAGTGGAAAGCTGGAAATGCAATAATTTGTTGATCGGTCTGGCTTGTTCTTCGATATAAAATGCATTTTATCGCCGTATTTCACAAGAGGAAATAATTTTAACAATTAAAGTTACGCTGTCAGTGGGGTGAATCCAAAAAAGTAATGATAAGACATGAGAAACATTTTGCTTACAAAGAGTAATTCAGAAATGTAACCAATTGGTTTCAATCAATTTGTAAAAAAATTGTAAAACATAACCACGCGTGCTTTTTGTATGGAAAGGACTGTTTTATGGATTTATTGCACTTTTCTTTGAAATCAACATTTTTAAAATGATTAATGTGTTTCAATAATCCGATGATCCCTGGCGCTTCCCTATTTAGATATCAAGTGGAGCGTGATATGTAAATTCACTGCCCAGTGGCTGTGATGTAAGGCATAAGGTGCTGTTCAATGGATCGCCTTATGCGATCTCAGTGGGAATTTTAAACACATTACTCAACCGAAATTCCAGTTCAGCATTAATCATGCCCAAATCATAAAAATGTGAGCAAGATTATAAACGCGTTGTTTGTCTGAAGACCGCAATGAACATTGCCGGCTACTGCTGTTACATGGCATAAGATCAGACCCACACGTCTTTGGTTAAACGGTGCAATGCAATAAAATATTTTTGGGAAAAGCTCAGATTCTTGGACGCCCCCCAACAGAGATTTTATCGCCACTTCCGAGTAAGCTACGTGGTTGTGGCCACTATCGTTTGGCCACATGGAAATAGCGATCAGAGATTTAGGTTTCGGGTAAGCCATTTCTGGGTTCGATAAGCCAGTGATTCACGCTAAATTGATAAGGTGATGCAGAGGCAATCCATTTCCTCATGTTGCCAATTCAAAGCCCGGCAACACTTTCTCTTTCGGCCAAAAAATCGCGCTCTTTGCTTTCTCTTTGGCCAGATTGCTGCCTCTTCGCTGAGGTGCACGAGCAACATGTTGCCGAGGTGCGCATGTTGCTGGCGTCTTCGTTGCCACTGCGACCGCTTTTTGGCATCTTCGCGGCAAGCTTGGCTTAAATTGTTACCAAACGTTTAATGATCTTCAGTTAAGCTTCGAACTTTTACCAGACAAGTCGTGTCTGCGGCTGCTACCAACGGCAGTCACTTGAAAAGTCCCCAAACGCGGCTCAAACGTTAACGGAATTTTAAAACCGAGAGCGAAGAAAACAGAAAACTGCATCATTTGCATAAAGCAAATAGAAAACGTAACGAAAATAACTTCGGCCCAAGTTGATTTCGACCTAGTGTTATCATTTCGCGTCGCATAACTGACATTTTTCGCGCGCCCCCTTTCGTCCTGGGATATTGGCAGCGGTATCGTGTTTGTTTTAAAAGAAAATAGTGCACTGATATCTGATTAGTTGAGAAAACAATAACAGTTAACGGAGGAAATAAGCATATCTGGAATTCCCGAGTGAATCATGAGGGTCTCTTTGGCACTGTGGGCCACTTTGTGCCTGTGGGTGGTCGCTGCGAATGCACAAGGATTTATACCACCACCCAACGTCGGGCTTCACAATGGGGTAAGTTAGGAAATAAACTGACCTAAATAGATCAGTTCAATAATTATTTTGATGTTGTATCAATACCTCATCGCTGGTGTTCCACATTCCATAAGACAAAGGCAATGCCTCGTAAACGTCATCCCAAATATGTGCCAAATAATCATAAAAATAGACAAAAAATGTTTATCACTTCATTTGCATATCCATTGAACGATATGCAAATATTCATTGTTAAATCCAGCTTTGTCGACTCTTCGTTTGTCCCGACCAAATTGACACAGTTTTCAGATCTTTTCGAGTCTCGGCCAAAGAAAGTTGCCATGCGTTGGGTAGTACTCGCATAAATATACCAAAGGTCCAAAGATTTCTGACCGCCTATCACAGAAATTCCCCAGACTTGCATAAGACTTTCTACCAATAAGACAAAGATCGCAGTTGGAGTTCGGAAGTTCCAGGTTCCAAGTTCCACTGCCTATTTAAAAATTCAATTATTTAAATATTTGTTTTGGGATTTCAATATTAATTGCTGAAACGTTTAGGACCGCAACTGAAAACGAAAACGATTTTCAATGCCTCAATGAACTTTCCCTTTTCACAAAAATATTTTTATCTTTCGCTCAATCGAAGGTGGGGGACTCGATTAAATGAAGATGCAAAAGAGGAGTAAAGCCGTAAAGTCATGGGACAACATTTAAACCTGTTCGCTTGGAGTGGTCAGGAAGGCAAATATAAAATCGAAAACCCATCTTCCAACATTTCAAAGTTCAGCACAAAATCTGTCAAGTCATTAGGGTTTCTAAGAACTTGCGTGTATTCGTGCCGAGTTGAAGTTCTCTTAGATAATCGATCACCTTTGTTGATGTAATCTAATCATGTTGGCCATCCGTTGTTACAGTTTTCACTTTTACGGCTAAGACCCACAGAGATTCGTCCAAAAGCCACAACGATTTATGATGTGAAATCAACAGCCCTGTTGTCTCCTCTTTTTTCGTCTTTAATCTGTATTTTTGGATGAACTAATGCCTATAATTGAGGTTTGGATTACGTAAAAAGATTTATTTTGATGTTTTTGTGCTGCGGGCAATGTTTGGATTTGGGATTATATTTGAATTGGCAGGCGGATTAAAAGGCCCTGATCATCGCCAGTTTTTTGGGAGTGTGAGTGCAGTCAGTTAGTGGACAAAGGAAGTTAATGTATATTTTTCGCAACTTTTGCTTTGCCCTTAACCTTTTCGTGCATCGGTTTACTTGCCAATTTCCTTTTCGGCAACTTGCACAACGTCTCCATAACGTAGTTAAATATAAAACGTGTTTGAACCAGATTTTTGCCAACATCATATCTCAGCATTGACATAAGCTGTGGCAATGGCCTGCGATTGCATCTTAACAATTTTGTACTTTTGGCCAAACAACTAAGCTTGCAGATGAAAAAAGTACCGTCATCTTCCTTTTGTCTGGCCATGAACAGGAACTGGTCGATGCTCGAGCTGCATCGGATGGCCTGGGAGACTTTTGTTGCTCTTCGGGACTTGTCGGCTTATTGGTGGCTGTTGAATTTCTTTTCGGTTGATTTTTCTTTTTTTTGCTATTGCTTAATTTGAACTTTTATTATTTTGTATATATTGCCTCACGTAGCGCTTGCAGTTGTGTCTTTGTGTCGTGTAAACTTGGCAGCCGGGCAGTCAACTACTCAGTACCATCTGTTGCCCATCGTCCATGTCCATGTCCATCCGCAAGTTCCACAGTTCACGGCGCAGGCGCAGCAGCAGCAGAAATCCACATCCCGCAGAAACAGCGATTTGCTGTCTGCGAACATGTTTTTCTGGGCCTGCCAAATTGTTGGTTTCTCGTTATTTTCGTTTTTCTGTTTGTTTTTAGTTAACATATTTATGTGTATTTCACCCGACTTGCTTTCACTTTTGTTGGGGCCAATAAAGAGTACTTCCTAGGTGGTCTAAAAGAACGCCACAAAAAGGGATTATAGATCCCACTATAAGGTTGATATGTTAATAAGCGAGAAGGTAATTTAATTGATTGAAGTTGCTTTATCACATCATAATGCATCACACAATTAGCAAATCCCTTAACGTATCTATAAATTTTGTTATGAAACCGCCGCCAAATTGCTGCTCATCAGATAAACTAACTCTTGCTGTTTCGAAGGCAAACAATAAATGCCGGAATTAAGCTTCCCATGGTATCTGCCGCTTTTCATATTCGATAAAATGTAGCCCCGAGCCGGTAATAAATACAGCAGACATTTCTCATTGACTTGCGGCGGGTAATAATTTTATATTTCTGTGACGGGGGCCCTACAACCTGTTCGATTTCGGAGCGGCAACAACATCCACCATCACACAAGAAAAATAATAATAATAAAAGCAGCAAAAATCATAATAAGAAGCCGCATTTCATTGTAATTTCTTTTTTGCGGGCTGGGCTCGTTCTGTTCATTTTCAAGGCATGGAAAGTGGGTCAATCGAGAGATCTTTGTAAAGTTGTTGCTGTTCGGTTGCATATTTATCTGAAAGATATTTCGATATCCGAGCGGAGAGGTGACAAACTCTTAATGGATTTAGCTTGAAAAATGAAAGTTGTTTTTGAGGAAGAACAGGAAAGACCAACGAGGGAGAGGCGCGAAAGATGGTGATGCCACTTGCTGGTGCTGAAGAGCTAATCAGGTTCAGGGCCCCAATCATCGCACCTCAATCGCCTTTGATTATAGCCCTCGATTTGTATCCACTTCAGGAAAGTAAATGAGCTGCCATTAGCCTGGCGCCTCTATAAACCGACTCGCATCAAAATAATCCAATTGAGTTCGCTTTGCAGCTGCTAACCACAAACAAATAAAATAATGGAACGCTAATCACACCAGCACAGCGACTGTCCAGTCCAATTGGATCTGCCTTATTTCTTTATTGTGCCTTTTTTCTGGTCCGATTTAATTTGATTGGCTTGGCACCCAACTGGCTTCGAACTCATTGAGAATTAAATCAATTTCGTTTTTGAATGAGAGGAAAATTGCCCGAAAAGTGAATGAAACCAAAGTGTCATGCCTGATTGGGCTGTGAAAGGGCTGTTTGAGAAAAAACACTGAAAATGTAATAGCATAGCTGATATAAGAGCGATTATGAAATTTTCTTAGCTTCCATTTTCCACCTTGCAACTTGCCGAGCAGGAAAACTCACAGCTCACTGTAAGTATAATGCTATGAATGTAAACTAGCTATTTTCTTCTGGAATGTTTTGAGTCTGGACAAACGTTTTCGCAATACGCTGGCCCACTTTTGAGTTAACAAGAAGATAAGAAGGTTGGCTAAAAGTAAAAGGCAAGTTTCTTCCGAGAATTGCGGATCTCCCGCAGTCTGGCAGGGGTTTATGGCATCTTCCGCTTTCTATAGTTCCTCATTACCCTAGCGAACTTCTCAATTATTAAGCCATTAACATGGTCAGTAAACCGCAGGCTTGGTTCCGCATAGTTTCATGGAAACGATCGTCAGAAATTAGCTCAGTGCAAAATAAAAATGCTATTACCTATAAACAATAATTTCACATGCCAACAACTGGTGGGATCGTTAAAACGACGTCTAGGAGCGATGAGGAAAAAGAAAGTAAAAGGGCTCGGCGACATTAATCATCGTTTGATATTGACAGACCAGCCCCGGATGGCTTCTTTTCGGGCAGGTCATTAAAAGTCACTTGGATGGGCCAACCGAAAAAGCTGGAATGCAGAAAACAAAATGGGATTTGTCCAACCATTTCTTGCCTAAGCAAGTGACGACAAATAGGAATTGGATGTGGCACGTTGCAAGGCCCCTGACGAATGCCGCAATTATCTGCGGTATGTGAAGTAAATAGTAAATATATCAAGGCAATTTTCACCCACCATCGTCGTACCAACAGTACCGACAGTACCAAGTGCAGCAAGTGTCAACTTCCGCGTTACTCATACGCCACGTGAAACGGGTTTGTTCAGCTGCATCTTCTTTCTCGCCATAACTCAACGCAAATATGGCCAAAAGTCAAACGATCCTCGCCGAGGAACCAACCGCACGTAATGCAATAGCAAAGGCAATAGCCAAGCCCAACGGCTTGGTTCAAACTGGGCAACCCGTTGTGGCACAGTGTTGTTGCACTTTCGTTTTCTTATTGTTGCTGTGCCTTTGTGTCTGGGGCGAAATGTTTATTGCGCGAAAATGAAGAAGCGTTTGTTGCTGCGGCTGGCTCGCAGTTCCCAAAACAAGATTTTCAACAAGCCGATGGTGATGCATGCTGCAGTTGCTGCTGTTGCTGCTGCTGCTGCTGCAATGGCATCTGCAACTGGTGGACGGGTCGGGTTGGTCTGCCCGGAGATGTTGCAAGCCGAGCCGACGTGGAGTTGCATAATTTGTGTGTGTGTTTTTCCTTTTTTTTTCGGGCTGTCGAGGTGGGAGTCGCAGTACTATTGAGCCGCCTGCTCTGCCTCAAAGCACCGAAAACTTGTCCATCGATTTGCACTTTATTTTTCTGTTTTTGAGCACTGCAAGCGCGCAGCGAAATTATTTAATGACATTTTGCGGTTTGCCGTGGTGTAATGGAAAAGTGCAGATAACGATTTGACTTTCCTCTGGTATGCATGGAAACAACCCTCGGGTTGGGCGGCAAAAGGTTAAAGTTCGTGGCAAATAAGAATCTTCCGGGAATGCAAGGAGCTTATATCTCAAACAATGTTTGCAAGATCTTACATTCTAAAAATGCTCAAAGTTATTAGGAAATATTTAGAGACACGCCCTCCTTTCCCTGTGCAGTTACGCATTCAAACATTGCTCTTCATGATCATGGCAGATATTACACCCAGGGCTGTCATACTAAGCCGCTGCTGATGCAACTCCTTGCCACTTCCACCCTCCGCGGAGGTTCCCTGGGCAGGAAGTCAAAGCCCTCCATGGGGGAGATACTCTGCTTAGTACCTGTCAGGTCCGAACACGCCCCCGACGTGCAGCAACCCACTTCGCACTTCAGTTGGCTGCTTCATGCCACATTATCGCCACCGACAGACCGAATACCCCAGTACAGTACTGCTGCACTGGAGGCACAACTCCCGCAGCCTCTGTCAGCCACTTTCGGTTCGTTGTCGGTGTGGCATGGAGTGAGGAAAACTGAACAAGAGCTGCAGCGAGTGCAGTAAAAGAAAAACACTTTTCGCAAGCTTCGGTGATTTTCTGCACCGCAGAAGTTCCATAGCTGGCATTTCAGTTGCATTTCCACTCGCCTCTTCGCGGCACCCAAAGTGCTTCGTTTTGTTGCAAATAATAAATTTTAATTTGCTCGGCGGTTTTTGGATACATTTTCTTCTCATTTCGCTGCGGCTTCGCCTGCGCATTTGAGTGCATCAGTTGGGCATGCGAGCCGAAATGCTCTGAGCTTTCGATTTCTTCGCGAAAAGATATGAAAGAAAACCCCAAAATGGGTCTAGCTGGGGTGTAGAAATGCTTGGAATGCACATCAATTAAAAGGGGACGAAGGGCAGTGGCAGTCCAGAAACTTTCAGAAATCCCGGGAGACGGCTGCCAATGCGCCAGTGAACTCCGCGTGGGGTTACTAACCGCTAAACAATGGTCAGGCGACCGACCAGATGGGTCTTCGGCTTTGTCGCGTTCCGGCCCATCCGGGTAATTGCTAAAAACTGTCACGAACTGCAGCTACACACAGTTTACCGACTCCGGCTACCAGCAATTCCGAGCCGGTGGCAATTTGAAGCATTTGCCAGACCAGCGACCATAGACCATAGACCATAGAGCATAGACCAAAGTCCGTAGACCCCGCGACCCTCTGCAATTTGCATGGGCTCTATTCCTCGGAAAGAGTGAGCTGAGCTTGCGTGTCCAAAAGCGGGCACGAGACCCAGCAATGTGAGCATTTGGCGAGTCAAGAGCAACGAGCTGGCTGCGATACAATCTGAAAACGACTTAATTGGTTCCTCCGCCTGGCGAAGGTAATTAAAATGGAAAGAACTTCACTTTCGAAACCAGAGTACTCGGCCCGGGCGCACTCCTAACCCACAAATTATGAATTCCAACTGAACTCGCAGTGGGGGAAAATGGAAAATCAAAAGTTGTTCCCTGCGAAAACAATGGCTGCCCGTTTGACAAATGATACGTGGGGTGGGGCAGTCTGGTTGCCGGCTCCGAGTGCAATCGCATGTCTGGGAATCTAAGGCAATGCTAGTATGTAATTAAAGCATTAGACAAGCGTTAAGGTGGATCGCTAGAAAGATCTAAGGCACCAAGAGGACTTGACAGCCGACTGGGAGGTTGGAATGCCTCAGCAGACGGAGTTGAGTGACGGAAGATTACAAGAGCAGCAATATACTCGTCAAATTCATTCAAAGGTCTGTCAAAACAGCCACCTCAGCCCATCACGACCTCATAGCCCCACTCTTCTGCCACAATTTGCCAACCTGAATTGTTAACCAAGGTCGCCAGCAGTATAAATAAATAGTCTGCCCATCCGACTATTGGCCTGACCCATATAATTCAAACAAACGCGACAATACCTTAAGACCGTGCATCAATTGAAATCGAGGCGCTCAACTCAAGTGACAGCCCATGGAAATGAGTAGACAAACACTCCCAACTCGATGGCTCTGAAGTCACTAAAGTAAATACAAGTGCGAAGTGTGCGAGTTGGCAGAAATACGCGCATTTAAAGCCTTTGTATATTGGCGCCATTGAAATACCCAGTGACGGCTACAAAAACGGAGAAAAATTGCACAAAATTACAAGAGCCTGGGATGATGAGTTCAACAAAGGCCCGAATCTTTGACGCTTGATGAGCGTGGAAAGGTTTTTGGGCGTGTGGCACTGTCAATGAAATTTCACGGTGAAGTTGAGTAACGAATCCGACGAATGCAAATCCGAGATTTGCGCCTTTCTTCAAAAACGAAATTGTAATATTTCCCGGCGGTTCTCTTGATTGTTCGCTACCGTCCGTCAACAAAGCGGAGCAAATAAATCTTTGAGTCCAGCGATGTGGGCGCCAAACTCCTACCTGAAAAATATCTTGGCCATGGCTAAAAGATGGAAAGATATATGGCATGCAATTTACTGTGGTGCGTGCGCCAAATATATTGAATTGGAAAGTAAAAATTGCAGCGTATTTAAATTTATTTCCAACAATAACATAATTTTTAGAGGTTTTGGCTTAATGTCCGACTCGCACGCAATTGCCTTTGATAATTATGAGGATCTTTCAGGCGATTGTCTGCCAAATAATAAGTGTGTTATGATATTAGGCGGCTGATATTGTGGTTTTGAAATTGAAAGTGTGTTGAGGCTGAAAATTGAGCTGTTTGTTAAAATAGATTGGGCTGCTGATAGTGATTGACTGTATGCCATTATAATCATAAATCACTGTCTTCACTGAAATTAAGAAATTTAAATAGCAATTTACAATTTAAGGTCGCTCTAAATACAAATTGTCACTTTCTATTCAAAGTACGACCTTCCCGGATTCCACGAATAGACAGCTGTCTTGCAGACCGACATCCGAAAATCATATAAACTATCTGAAGGCACAGTTAAAATTCAGTTCACTGCAATTAGCCATATGAACATGTTAATTACCCAAAAACAGATGGCCCATAAACCCGAATTTTCTCATGCCCCACACCGAGAGCCAAACAAAAAAGAAGTGGGTTTATTTAAATTACACTTGCTTAGTTTAGTTTAGTATCTCGCAGATACCCCGCAACCAAGGAAACTGCAGATGCTGCCCCTGGCCATGCTAATGATACAATAAATCTTAGTTGCTCGTAAAAAGTGTCAGACTGTGTCAAATTAACCATATGAGCGAGCTTACATGCACAAACTTTGATGGTGTGTCGTCAGATGCATTCGGTGGATTTAGCTACCTGTGCGGGCTGCGTGGGTGTTGAGATACAGATACAAACACGACTGCAAAAGTAAGTGAGTTTGTGCAACACTTGCCATTGGCAAAATGCCTAATTCGCAAATGAGGCTGATGCTTCTTCAATTAAATTAAATTTGTGTGCCACTCATGTTTTGAAGTGCCAAGACACTTGCAATCGCATTAACTCACAATTTTGTCTTGCTGCAAGCGATTGCGCAATTCTTGAGATGCTTTGAGGAAGCCAGGTTTCCAATTAATTGGGATAAACAGTTGTTGGAGTATCAAAGGACGGCAGTAATTACGGAGTTAAATGGTATTGTGATTTTGCTAGTTTATTGCCATTGAGATATTAAAACAGATGGCTAGTATGCAGTCAAAATACCAATTCAACGATACTGGAAATTAATTTAAATTCTCAAATATTTTGATCTAATTTGATAAGTATGCGATTGATCTCTAAGTATGCAAAGCAAATTTCCAACATAAATTTAGGAATTAAAATATATATTCGAGGAATATAATTTCCCTAATTAATCTGAAGTTACAGCAGTAACTGTGATATGAGCCAGTGGGTATTAAGTACCCAGATAATCAGACAATTTTGGGCTCTGTCTGCCAAATTGCCTTATTTGTTTTTCAGTTTTTCAAGTGCTTTTCCCTCCGCTTGTGAGAGCGGAGTATTTGGAGCGATAATATCTGCGGATTCGTACGCGAGGAGTAGCCGAGCTGACCAAGTTTCTTTTTCGTTGCTTGTACGGCTTTAAAGAAATTGTTAAATATTTTTTATTATCGTAGAGTAAAATATACTAATTCGTTGAAAGTATGTAACAGAAGAAGCGTTTCGACATATAAAGTATATATTTTGATCAGGATCAGTAGCGATCTGATGTCTGTCGTCCGTCTGTCCGTCTGTCCGTCTGTCCGTCCGTCTGTCCGTCTGTCCGTCTGTCCGTATGAACGTCGAGATCTCAGGAACTACAAAAGCTAGAAAGTTGAGATTAACCATACGGACTCCAGGGACATAGACGCAGCGCAAGTTTGTCGATTCATGTTGCCACGCCCACTCTAACGCCCACAAACCGCCCAAAACTGCCACGTCCACACTTTTGAAAATTGTTTTGATATTTTTTCATTTTTGTATTAGTGTTGTAAATTTCTAACGATTTGCCAAAAAACTTTTTGCCACGCCCACTCTAACGCCCACAAACCGCCCAAAGCTGCCACGCCCACACTTTTGAAAAATGTTTCGATATTTTTTCATTTTTGTATTAGTCTTGTAAATTTCTATCGATTTGCCAAAAAACTTTTTGCCACGCCCACTCTAACGCCCTCAAAGCGACAAAAACCGTCAGTGTTGAAGATTCTCCTTCGCACTTCCACTAGCTGAGTAACGGGTATCAGATAGTCGGGGAACTCGACTATAGCGTTCTCTCTTGTTTTTGCTTCAATTCGGTTGTTTTAACCGCTGGCGGGTTGCCTGGAATCTTTTCATTGTTGCCGCCCTGTTTTTTGTTGCTCGGACGGGGGCTTCTTTCGCTTTCATGTGATTGCCCCCTTTTCAGGCTAGTTGTAGGTGTTGGCCAAAGAGCCGCTTGAGGCAATTTCTTATTTACCTCATTTAATTACACAATTTTATGTAAATTTCACTTTTTGCTTTTGCTGCTGAGGCTATTGTTGCTGGGCATTCTTTTGTGCGGCCACAAATTAATTACTTATTTGCTTAGCCGGCTAGCTATTTTGTTGGCAATTAAAATGCCTTTAGGAAATCCACAGAAATATTTTGTTCGCCTATTTTTTTTTGGGCCATCTTTGCAAATTGCAGTCATTTCTCGATAGCCCCGAAAAGTGAAAGGGAATTGCCAAATTTTGGATTGACCAATTCTCAAAGTAAAAAGAAACGGAACGAAGCCGCCACACAAACTAAGCCATCAACTGCCATCAAAAGCTTATTATGCACATTTACTGCCAGGTGGATACTGTCAACAGGGGGAATGCAGGAGGCTATATCTTAAGCTAACCAGTTTTGGCTGGGGCCAAAAAATCGAAACTAAGCACTCTGTTCTGGACTTTATCGATCGGAGAGGCTGATGTGGAAATTATGTGAGCACGATTTCACAGTCTCAACTCAGATCAAGATGCACTCTGATGATAAGTTAGACAAACAATTTAATGAGCCGCACAATGTGGATGACAGCCCAAAAATAAATCAGCTTGAACGATGGAGTGTCCCAGTTTTCAAGACTCCCTAATTCTCTGGCTATTTTGCAATGTTAAAAAGGTTGCAACTAAGTGATTGGTTACCGAGCCCAGGAGATTTATTTGCTGCGGTTATATTTAAACATTTTCAATATTAGCTTATGTCAAGCAAATTCATTTAATTGGCCCACTTTTTCACTTTGAATCTTTGGTCCGATCTGTCGAATAACCAAAATGTTCTTTGGTTATCCCAAAAACATAGCGCCTCATTAGCTGTGAGATGGATGCCCAATCTGACATCTGACATGTGCAGCTCTTTTATGGCAAGAACACAAATTGCACAACATGACTTCAATCGCCTCTGAAAAAAGATCCTCAGATCCGACCAAAACAACCTTGAAACTCTGTGAATCGCAATAAGCGGTTACCAAACTCCAAAATAAACCGCCAAGAGTGGTAGAAAGAACACACAAAGATCCAGTGCAAAACTGGAAGGCAAATGCATTTGGTGTCTCCTCGGTTGACTGCGGGGCAGGCAGGAAATCCGAAAGGCAATCGGGGAAAACGAGGCCAGCTCGGATGCCATTGGCCATTGACATGACCGAAAAAAACTGGAAAACTTGTAAATTGTGCGACTCTCGAAGCATCTCGCAAAAACCTCGGGCTGTTGCGCAACTCAGGATTTGAAGAATTTACGGCCTCTGATTTTGGGTGACTATTAATGAGCGCACCATTTCTTGGGGCTTGAAGGTCTTGCGGTCTTGACTATTAACTTCTAATTAGCATAAACACCTTAAATGCTTACTAAATATCAAGCGGATCACTTTCACTGCGAGACCAAACCAAATCTGAAAAGAAATTTCCGAAATTTCGCTTTCATTTGGTATCTCGTCGGACTGAGACCCCGTAATACTTGACTCGACGATGAGAAATCAATTATGAATTATTAACAAATTAGCCGGCAGCTGGAGTCATGTAACTGACAGATACATCGTGGATCACAACGCCCCAGCGAACATGTGAAAGATGTTTCTGTAAACTGGTTTCGATGCGCTGGAATGTAGTGACTTCTATCTCATGGCATATCATCTTCAATTAGCATAATGCTCGTTTCATTTGACAGCCCCGAACGGAGAAGTTTACGTAACGAAATGGAGTCGCTTGTGGGAGCTCATCCCCATACGTCTCTCCAATGGAACTTTCCTTGTTTATCTAAGCCAATATTTTAGTTGTTAACAAATTAATGTTGTTTTTGGACCAGAAACACGAGTTTGATTAGGGGAAATCCAAGCTTTGTTGTGGTGAGATTGGATCGACAAAGAGGCACTTACCAAGCTATATAAATTATGTGTTTGTTTACCTAAGTATGAAATTCGAGATGTCAATAAGTGAGTAGAGTGATTAATGTATGCAGGCACTGTTTAGTCACATTTCTGATCTTTGACGAATGAGTAGCACCCACACTACATGCGCCAATCATTTGACATATTTAACCCAGTGGCGAACAGTTGGGTATCAACCACGTGGGTTGCGGTGGCATTTAGTGACAGCTACGGCCACCTGCCAGCAATGGGTTAATGGTAACGCGCATGCGCAGCGTGTTAACGGTGGCGTTTAAAAACGAAAGCGTTTTGCATACAGGCGCCGAGAAAATGTTGAATGAGTACGCTAAACCACGAAATTGACATGTTCGATACATGGCGTACACACTGTTGCGGATAGACAGAGATTGAAAGAGAAATATGTACGTGTAGCCCTGTGAGGACTGGGGTTCAGTGGCTTTTGGGACGACGATGCTGATTTCTTTGGCACTTGTTTGATGACTGATTGACGTTTTCACCAGCCAGGCAATTTGTAGGGAAAAGTCATCTTCCAAAAGAAAGAAAATTGTGGACGGAGAAAAACATAAATTTACGATGGAGATGTATCACAAGACATTGGATGTTTTCCGATTACCTTAGGCGGCCGCAAAGTGATTTCACAGAAAATATACCCAGCCAAAGAATGACTGAATTTGTAATTAAGTAAGCCTTCCATTCCATTATAAGAAAGCGCCTTAACTCCTTCATTCACCTGCATCTCTTCTCCAGTTTAGTCATTGCCCCTCCGATTAGGTTGCATAATCCCACTGCCCCTTCCAACAGTTAGCTTTTGACGGCATCATCGAGCAGCAACATCGCGTCATGATGAGGTGCGGCATTAGCGGCAACAACATAATTACCATGCGAAAAGAAAGAGTCAGAGAGTCAGGGGTCGGTTAGCCTGATAACGCCTCAATCTGGCATCGACAGAGCTCGGCGAGAAAAAAGAAGATTTATGGCCCAGGCAATTAAATTATACATACAGCAGTTTAGCCACAAGACAAAAAACTCAGTACCTCTACAATAAGCGCGGCTGCCAATGCAGCTTCACCTTCTCTTGTAGATACCGAGTTGGATAACTATTTTGAACAATTGCTCGACGACTGACCATTTGCTTGCCCCTCAATTGGCAATACGTATACGCGGTGTATGACGGCTAGTTCGGCCAGGGCGGTCCTACCTCCAAGATTGTATAAGCAGTTCGCCCGATGAGAGAGAAACTCTAATGACATCTGTGGATGGAAGACAATACAAGTGGGTTAGCAAGTGAATAGAGCAACTGCAATTGGGAGGAAGCATGAGGCTGTGATTACTTAAATTTATGCTTAACTCGGATCTGAAATCAGTGTGCATCATTGGGATTACGCTCTTGGGCAATCATATCTTAGCACCTAGATTACAATCATTTAAATGAGAAAAGCCAGGCAACTGCACTTTCATCTTCCGTAATACGTATTTCTTTGTGGCGCAAACAAGTTTGCCATTTTTTATGGACTTCAACTTGACCGACTGCCCGCCAATAAGGACCCCCAGGCAAACCAGACACACAGTCCAGTTTAGCCTGCAAAAGTGGAGCGGAGATTGCTATTACAGCCGCCTGGGAAACTGGTTCATGTCTATTTTAGGAGCGTTCACTCAGTGTTTGACTTATCTTTTAACTGTCGAGGGATCTCGAGCCAAAGCTGGTTTCTGTCTGGCCGCTTGCTCTGGATGATGCAATGCTCGCCATGGAAAGTTGTAACTCACCTGTTCCCCTCATTGCAGCCGCCCTTTCACAACTCGCAGCGCCGCCAGCTGAATCTGCAGCAGTACAATCAGCAAAACTTTGTCCAGGCGGGCGTGGAGCTGCCCATTCCCCACCGCTCCCAGCACGGTCCCCATCCGCAGCACACGCATCTGCATCACCAGCAGCAGCCGCAGCAGCAGCAGCAACACCGCTTCGGGCAGTTCCCACAGCAGCAGCAGCAGCATCAGCCCCACAGCAATCAGCAGTTCCAACGTTCGACCCAAAACCAACTCCAAACCGCTCCCCAGTTCCCGCAGCAGCAGCAGCAGTTGCCCTCTCCCGCCGCCGGCTTGGATCTGCATCACCAAAACTTCTTGGACTTGCGCAACTTTGCTGGCTCCCAGCAGCAGCAGCAGCCAAATCAGCAGCAGCATCAGCAGCAACATCAGCAGCGCCATAAGCAATTTGGTGAGCCAAACTCGAGTATTCTTCTGATCTTCAACCTGTTACCCTCTTCGTTGTCTTCTCGCAGATTCCCGCTTGCAGTCCACGGCTTTCCCTCCACAACCATCCCCGGAATCCTACCAGCAACAGCAATTGCAGCAGCAGCAGCAGCAGTTTGCCTACCAGCAGCCCCAGCAGTTCGGACCCCAGGTGCTGCCCCAGACCACACAGAAGCTGCCCAGCCAGGCGCCCGTGCCCACTTTCCAGACCATTCCCCAGCAGCAGAGCCAGTTTAACTATCAGCCACAGCCGCAGTCCAGCCAGCAGCAGTACCAGCTGACTCCCCAGTTGGGATTGCCAGTGCCGCAGATCTTCAGCAATGTGCAGGCCACACCCTTCCCGGAGCCGACCAGAGGAACCTTCCAGCAACAGCCACAACAGCAGCAACCAGCGCAGCAGCCTCAGTTCCAGCATCAATTCGTCAATGCCCCATCGCCAATTCAGCCCCAGGCCCAACCGGGTGACCAGGAGTACAAGCAGAAGCTGATCCAGAAGCACGAGCAGTTCGTGGCCAAGCAGTACGAGAAGTCGCAGCACAAGGTGCGGCAGCAACACGAGGAGTTCCTTCTGAAGCAGCACCAGATCAAGCAGCACATCCTGCCCACCATCGTGACCCAACACAATGCCAACTACCAGAACTCGCCCTATGTTGCAGCACCGGCACGTGGACGACCAGTGGCTCATCCCACTGAGTACAATCAGTTCAACAGTGCCCTGCAACAGTACTACAAGGAGCACCCGACGACGACGACCACCACCACGACAACCACAACAACCACTGAGGCCACAACCACTCCCAAGAAGAACATCTATGCCCAGGTGAAGTCGGAACTGGGGAAGTTCCCAAGTCAGAAGAGCAAGAAACCCGTGAAGACCATTGCCCGCGATGATTTGCTCAAGCAACTGAAGGCAGCCCTGTCCGAAGCACCACAGCAACCACTGACGGGAAACAAGACCTACGATGAGATGGACCTGGTTCTGCCCAACGGACAGCGGGTCCAGGTGATTCGCACCACGGATCCCAACTTGGTCCAGGGCCAAAAGGCCTACTCCCAGGAGCAGCTGCAAACCCTGTTGGCTCAACAGGCTTTGGGTGGCGAGACCAAGCTGAGTTTGAGTGATGTGGCTCCCAGTAAGAGCAAAGATCTGGAGCTGCCCGGTGGAGGAAAGGTTCAGATTCTGCGATCCCCCGATCCTCAGGAGTCGGACACCCTCCCGTCCGGCTCTCTGCCCGGTGGTGTTGACCTCTCCAGTTTGGCCGCCCTCTACGGCGGTGGGGCCGGTGACATTCAGGGCATCAGCAGTGGAGCCAATAGCATTGCCAGTTCCGCGGTCATAACCTCGGACTCCGATGAGCCACCATCCCTGGAGGAGCTGGCCAAGCGCGGACTCATCCCCGATGGCTATGAGATTGAGGGTCTGAGCCCAAAGTCACAGGCACCGGCCACCGCTGCACCACCAACTCTGCCGCCCAAGAAGAAGGCTACCTACGTGTACCTGGAGGAGCAGACCGATGGCAGCTTCAAAATCCAAGGAGTGAAGGCCAACGGCGAGAAGGAGACCAAGCAAACCGGATCCGAGGTGGAAAGCATTCTGGAGCGCATTAGGAGCGGAGAGATTAAGCTGCCGCCCTCCGTTTCCCGCCTGACCCTGCCCAACGATGAGCTGGTGGAGATTAAGAGCGGCAAGATTATCCAAACCACGCGTGCACCCACCACGACCACCAGCACAACTACCACCACCACAACTACTCCCACGCCCTTCATTTCCCGTGGAACCCCCAGCAATCACAGGCAGTATCACCCGTCCAGGACCTCCACCACCACCATCACCACAACCACAACCAGTGCTCCCACCACAGCCCGCCACAACTTGATTTACGAGAGCAGCACCAGCCATGTGAATGCGGCTAGTCTGATTCGCACCACCACAGCTCCCACCTACGGTGGCTCCACGGTGACAGTTTCCCCATATCTGGAAGGTGTGTCCACCCACTTGCCCGTGGTGACCGAACGGCTGTCCGATGTGGCGAACAATGCAGAGCTCCTGCCACCTGCTCCCCAATATGACGACGCCCTCGTCCAGGAGACGGAGAACACCGAGAAGGCCGCACAAGCGAATCCCTCCAGCAGCTCTGTGCTGTCCAATCCCAGCGAGGATCTCCTGCAAATACTGAAGTCCAACGGACTGTTCGCCATGGCCAAGTATCTGAGGCAGTCGGGTCTGGACAGCATCCTCAACGAAACCGGGCCGTATACCATCTTTGTTCCCACTGATAAGGCCTTTAAGAATCTCCTGGTGCAGTTGGGAGGACCCGAAAGAGCCGAGGAGAAGTTCCAGTCCAATCCCAGATTGCTGAGCGGGGTATGTGGACCCTAAGCTGGGACCTGATTCAATCAAAATGCTTGTCATTGTTATTAATGTTATTACTCGTTTTCTCCTGCGTAGCTCCTTCTCCATCATGTGATTCCAGGGGCTTTCGAAATCGCCACCCTGCAGGACGAGATGACTGGCGTTTCCCTGGCTGGAACGCAGCTGCGAGTTAACCAGTACAACATGCACGACCAGGAATGGAACGATGTTACTGTAAGACAGACGCGATATTTTAATTAAATCTCAAAACATAACATATGTCATTTATTTTCTAAGCTCACCACCATCAACGGAGCCATGGTTGTGCTGAACAAGAAGGACATCAAGATACCGCAAGGAGTGGCTCACGCAGTCGATCGCGTGATGTTCCCACTGCCCGTTGGAGATATTCTGCAGACTCTGCAGTCCGATCGCGAGGGTCGCTTCAGCAATTTCCTCAAGATTCTGTACACCTCTGGACTGTCTGAAAAGCTTCAGAGCAAGGGTTAGTACAAATTCAACCCTAAACTAAAACAATTTCTAATGAATGTGCACTTTCAGGTGTCAAGACGTACACTGTCTTCGCTCCTGTGGACAAAAGCTTCAGCGAACTGGACTCCGATACACTGGAGAAGCTGTACAACGACAAAGAAGCCGCCGAACAGTTTGCCATGAAGCACATTGTTCCCGGGGCTCTCTTCTCCGCTGGTATGCGTTTCTACCAGGTTAAGGACTCACTGTCTACTGGCAAGACCGTGATCCTCCAGAAGACATCTGCGGGCAAGATTAAGGTTAACGATGCGCAGATGGTCACCTCCAACATTCCAGCTACGAATGGAGTGATTCACGCCCTGGATGGAGTCTTGGCGTGAAGAGATTAAAGCTGCCGTGTCGGAGAATCCCTTCATCAAGCAGTGTTTTGCTTAAGTCTTAAGATTAGTTTAAGCGAGGAGGAGTTTCATCAACCACATTCAAAATTGATAGTGAAATCTTGCCAACGTCCTTCGCAGGACTTAAGAAATTATAATCTGTTATAGAACTGGTGCAAGTCCATCAAGTATAAGAGATATACGCAACGATTTGGTGCTTCCATATACTTTTCTGTATTTTTCTTTTTCGCCTTCATAAAACAGTCATTACAAATAGTTCAATTTAAGAAAGAAGCTGAGAATATGTAAAAAGAAGCCCAGACAGGTGGAATCTGAATGGTATCTAAGCTAAGTTCACATATATTTATTTTTGGCATTACATCATGTGCAAATTCATTTGCAAAATTCTGTAAAATAAATAAAAATATAGTTAAGAAATATGCATTAGATCTTTTATTTACTGAAAGACGGACAAAGCAAATATGGTTGTTGTTTTCACAAATGATAACTTTACATAAAATAAAAAAGACATTTTAAAATTCGGCTACGAAAATGGATGACGCTATCTAATTTCTATTTCTGGCTGCACTTACTATTCGCCTTTGACGAGGGTAAACGTGCTGTCATTAGGTTATCAAAAACACAACAAAGGCGATTGAATCGTAAGCTGTACATAAATAGTTGGCACTATTTTCGTGGACTTAGTGAATACAAGAAGCTCAAGATGGTAAGACCGCCTCTGCTGGGTCGAAAAACTTATATATGTACTTTGATTTTATAGATCATTCGCTGTATTCTTGTTGTTTTTATTTTGACTGCACTTGAAATAAACATTTCAACATCGCAAAGAGTTCCGTGTGAAATTTTTCCGCAATTACCAATATGTTTGCGAAGAAAGACGACCACAACATCCATAACTGATTCCACAACTACGGAGGACATCACGACAACTGAAGCATCTTCTTCAACAGCTGAAGACGTGACATCAACCACTGAAAATATACCCACCACCACAAATTCACCCACTACGACAGAAGAACCAAGTACAACTGATTCAAATCAGTGTGAAATTTTTCCTTACTTACCAATATGTTTGCTAAGTACGACCACCACATCCATAACTGATTCCACAACTACGGAGGACATCACGACAACTGAAGCATCTTCTTCAACAGCTGAAGACGTGACATCAACCACTGAAAATATACCCACCACCACAGATTCACCCACTACGACAGAAGAGCCCAGTACAACTGATTCAAATCAGTGTGAAATTTTTCCTTTCTTACCAATATGCTTGCTAAGTACGACGACAACATCCATAACTGATTCCACAACTACGGAGGACATCACGACAACTGAAGCATCTTCTTCAACAGCTGAAGACGTGACATCAACCACACTTACTCCTACAACCACTGAAAATACACCCACCACCACAGATTCACCCACTACCACAGAAGAACCAAGTACAACTGATTCAAATCAGTGTGAAATTTTTCCTTACTTACCAATATGTTTGCTAAGTACGACCACCACATCCATAACTGATTCCACAACTACGGAGGACATCACGACAACTGAAGCATCTTCTTCAACAGCTGAAGACGTGACATCAACCACACTTACTCCTACAACCACTGAAAATACACCCACCACCACAGATTCACCCACTACGACAGAAGAACCAAGTACAACTGATTCAAATCAGTGTGAAATTTTTCCATACTTACCAATATGTTTGCTAAGTACGACCACAACATCCATAACTGATTCCACAACTACGGAGGACATCACGACAACTGAAGCATCTTCTTCAACAGCTGAAGACGTGACATCAACCACACTTGCTCCTACAACCACTGAAAATGCACCCACCACCACAGATTCACCCACTACGACAGAAGAACCAAGTACAACTGATTCAAATCAGTGTGAAATTTTTCCTTACTTACCAATATGTTTGCTAAGTACGACCACCACATCCATAACTGATTCCACAACTACGGAGGACATCACGACAACTGAAGCATCTTCTTCAACAGCTGAAGACGTGACATCAACCACACTTGCTCCTACAACCACTGAAAATACACCCACCACCACAGATTCACCCACTACGACAGAAGAACCAAGTACAACTGATTCAAATCAGTGTGAAATTTTTCCTTACTTACCAATATGTTTGCTAAGTACGACCACAACATCCATAACTGATTCCACAACTACGGAGGACATCACGACAACTGAAGCATCTTCTTCAACAGCTGAAGACGTGACATCAACCACACTTGCTCCTACAACCACTGAAAATACACCCACCACCACAGATTCACCCACTACGACAGAAGAACCAAGTACAACTGATTCAAATCAGTGTGAAATTTTTCCTTACTTACCAATATGTTTGCTAAGTACGACGACAACATCCATAACTGATTCCACAACTACGGAGGACATCACGACAACTGAAGCATCTTCTTCAACAGCTGAAGACGTGACATCAACCACACTTACTCCTACAACCACTGAAAATACACCCACCACCACAAATTCACCAAGTACAACAACAGACGCTCCCACAACCACTGAAGAACATAGAACAACTACTCCTGTTCCTACTAGCACTGAAGAAATAACTACAACCACAATCGGTCCCACAACGACCGCAGAAATATCAACAACAGATTCTTCTCCTATTACAACAGAAGAACTACCAACTACAACTACAACAATTCCGACAACGGAAGTCTCTTCTACAACATCTGAAGAATCATCGACCACTCCAACAACCACTGAAGAAGTAACAACTCCTACAACCGCGGAAGTAACAACAACCACCGAGGCTCCCACTACCACTGAAGAATTAACAACAACAATCGCTCCAACAACCACTGTAGCTTCAACAACTACGGAGGAAAACTCAACAACCGCTCCTACAACCACTGAAGAAATAACAACCACACCGACTGCTCCCTCCAACTCTCATGCTCATCACCATCACCATTACCACCACGAAGTGATTGGACCTCCAGCCTTCCCACTTCCACCCCTTCCTCTTCCATCGCTTCCCCTTCCACCACTTCCCCTTCCACCACTTCCTCTCCCAGCCCTTCCTCTTCCACCACCACTTTTTCCAAATCTTGGATCCTTGCCTGAGGCTGATCATGCTGTAATTGCGATACTACCTATTCCGCCTCCACCTCCGATACCAGCATTTCCTCGACCACCGCCAAGACCACCACTACCCTTTGGAAATTTGTTTGGATAATGATGTAAAACATATATATATTCCTATATGAACACATTAATTACAATTAAAACATTGGTTCTGCAACAAATCTAACTGATTAGGGGCTTTAAATGTCTCTCCCATCTATAGGTGATAGCTGACATTATTGAAATTTTGGCGCCCTCTATGTTTGAGCAAGAGTACTGAAACGATGTAGAGATGTATAGACATATGTATCTACATGTAAAACACATATTGCACATATGCATCAAAATCAGAAAAACATTTTCATCAGAAGAAGTTTTTAAAGTTAACGAAAGTCTAAGCCATGGGTAGTCCTTTAAATTTGCAAGTATTCATTTATTTTGTTGACGTATCGGACTAGTACTGATTTTGTAAAGTTTCGTGCAGGTATTATTCGAGATGTTAATAATATTGAGTTTTCGCAAGCAGCAATTTTAATTTGTGGTGTCAACTACACTTATCAGCATTTATGCTGTGATTATAGACAGATATATACATATAAGCAGCCGCCTCTATAAAATGTTTGTTTATAATACACATTATAAACATACGTATATATTTTAAACAGTTGCCTCTTTAAAATGTTTTTTTTTTAAACGGCAATTCTCGCAAAGTCTAAACATCCACACTCGTCGTACTTTCATTTTTACTTAGTTCATTTGAATTGCTAGCTAAATAAAAATCTTAAAAAACAAAGAACATTGAGTTCTGCCAGAAGTAAGCCCCAATAAACATTCAAGCATTTGTAATGTACATATAATTCTCATAAATTCTTTATTAATTCGATTTTTAAAATGTCTTGTTTCATTTGTGTCGCCCTCGTGTTAGTTTAATTAGTTTACTCTTCAATGCAAATGCCACACATTACATTATATTTAAGTATTCCGTATAAATATTTCTCCTGCAAGCCATCAAGTTCGTTTGGAGTATTTATGTTGGTTTAGTCATAATTATTTGTGGTTAAATAATTTTAGCAATTAATTTATATAATTAAATTCTATAATTTGCCTTGCATCCGCTATGCATCTCCATGTCGTTCTGCACACTCATACATACCAATGTTCCATGTGTTTCTATGAGTTTGTGTAAGTGTTTCTTATTTTAACATGCACATTTATATTTGCAAAAAACATGAAATGCTATTTTGTATTTAAATATTTTATTCCGTATCTATTCAATAATCGAAGGTGAGTAAAAAGCAACAGTTAAACTTAAATGTCTCAGAATAAAAACTTTAAAATTATATACACCTAATAAAAATGAAATAAGATAAAAACTCAGATGGTGGTAATCGAGAACAATTAATCCTGGAACAGTATACAAATGTAATTTCTAAACTTTAAATACACATTTACCAACATCTATGCCTTACCTCATTTCCATAAATTTTTTTTACATTTTCTTTAATTAATTTTTAGCTTATGCATTGTAATAATTTCTCAAAGTATCACCCTGTGTTTTCTCATAGTTTTACGATTTTTTTGTTTTGTTTTGTTTTTCTTCGTTTTTCCATTTTCTTAAAATTTACAACAATACTTTAACTTATTTATCATATTTAAATTTTTCAACAAATCGCGCATCTTAAAAACCGGCCCAGAATCTGCGGCTATCCAAAGGATGAAAGTCCAAAAAAATGCGATAATAAAAGTTGAACAAAATGAATGCGAGTGTTTGTGTATGGCTATTGTAGGTTTACTTTTAGTAGACACTGTAGTACGTTGAACTGCTGCTTGGCTTTACTTTTATTAGAGCCGCGTTGGTATCTGAATCGCATCTAATCTTAGTCGTATTTAAGGAATTAGTTCAAATAGAAAAGTCGAATGGAAGTGTAAGAGAATCTAGTGAAACCATCCCTAGAGTGGATATGCTTTAGTGTCTATGGAAACCGAAGTTGAATGCTGGGAAAATATCGAATGAGCTCAGTACCAAGCAGCTCTACTATTTTACTGTTGTGATATTTGCAATATTTCTTTTGGTTTTTGTTTATCGTTAAGTTCTATTTTAAATATGCTGTACGTAGTTGGAGGAAAAAACACTTAAAATGTTTTGTTTGAACGAACTTCTTTAACTACATATGGATCTGCCTTGCATCCTGTGAGAAAGTGTTAGTCGTCTCTGTTTTGCGCTATATGGTTTGACTATTTGTTTGTTCGCTTAGTTTGGCTTGTGTGTGTGTCTCTTTCGTTTGCAGTATAATTTGTGTGTAATTCATTTTAAATTTAATTTAAAATAGGAACAACCCCCCTCGCCACTCGCCCCTACGGCCACGCCTACTGCTGCTGCACGAGCAGCTGCTCCACCTGGTCGGCGGTGCGGAGCAGGAAGGCGGCGCTCTCGCGGTAAGCGGATATCACCTGCCGGGCGGCCGTCACCTCGTTGGCGCTCAGCTTGTGCGGCAGGATGGGCGGCGCTCGAACGGACTGGCCGTCCATGCCGCCGCCGCCGGCGACCAGCAGTTGTTGTTGCTGCTGTTGTTGCTGCTGCTGTTGCTGCTGCTGCTGCTGTTGCTGCTGCAGCTGCTGCAACTGCTGGGTGGCGGTCACCAGTGCGTTGTTGTTGCTCGCGTTGCTCAGGCTGGCCAGGTTGGCGGCACTCAGCTGCGAGTTGATGTTGCCGGTCACGGAGCTGTTGCTGTTGTTGTTGCTGACCATGTTGCCGCCTAGGCCGCTGGTCGGTTTCATCGAGAGATCGGTGGGCGTAACTGGAAAGCAAGACAGTGATATGATTAGGCATATCATTTATAACACGAGCTGTAGCTTGTACGATGTATGGTAACTACATATATTATATATTATTTGATAATTTGTCGCATTGTTTACTCACCATTTCCCAGGCCAGCCACTGCGGGGAAGTATCCGGGATAGCTGGGGGCTCTGCCGGCGGCCACGGCTGCAGCTGCCGCGACAAAAGGTGAGGCCGTCGAGGGGGAACTGAAGTCCGTGGTGTACGGACTGCTGGCAGGGAGACCAGCTCCGTTGGAGGCGCCTGCTCCATTGGCGAGGGTCAGTCCGGTGACACTGGCGCCGCCACTGACGCTGGCATTCGAGCTGAGGGCCAGGGGAGAGCTGCGCGCCGAGCTCATACCGCCCCCGCCTCCACCGGCGGCGCCACCGCCTCCACTGCCACCCGCGGTGCCCGCCCCTCCAAAGGGCAGCACATCCGCGTGCTCCGAGTTCGGCGTGGAGCGGGCGAAGCCGACGGCGCTGACGAACGGCAGAGCTGCGGCTGCCGCGCTGGTCAGTCCGCTGGCATCCCCCACACCGCCCATGCCGCAGGTAGCGGTGGCATTGCCGGCGGCCGTGGTGCTGGTCCCGCCGGCACTGGAACTGGTGGCAGCCACCACAGCTGCGGCCGCAGCAGCGGCTGCTGCAGCAGCCACCGCACTTCCAGGAGCGGGAACTGCGTGCGTGATGGGCTCCAGGCCGATGCGCATTCGTTTGGCGTTCATGGACTCGTTCTCGCAGGCGATGGCCAGGATTTGCTCCGCCTGCACGGATGTCAGATGAGCGGGAGTGGGTCGGGTCTGCAA
Organism: Drosophila teissieri; assembly: GCF_016746235.2. NCBI lineage: Eukaryota > Metazoa > Arthropoda > Insecta > Diptera > Drosophilidae > Drosophila > Drosophila teissieri. The sequence goes on along the minus strand of NC_053029.1, from coordinate 15,514,708 downwards.
AAGTTGAAATCGGGTTTAGTTCGTGGCCTGTCTTCTGTGTCAAACTTATGATATTTTTAAGAGTGGTGGGGAAGAGGTGAGTCCCTTTTCGAACTGGATGGATAATCGGACTAACATGTACTTGGACTTGAATTGTACACTTCTTTCGAAGTTGGAACTTACCGTATTCTCCCATCCGTCGCGGGTCTTCTTGTTGCGCCGACACGACTTCAGATAGGTGCGGATGCGTTTGCGGGATCGGTCGCTGAACTCCGGGAACTGTCGGGCACAGGAGTCGATGATGGCCTGAATCTTCTCCTTGGGCTGCTTCGAGATGGGAATGATGCGGTCGAGATTCTCATCGACAAACAGCCGCACAAACATCTGAAAGGAAGGAGTGGACGTTGTAGTGACCCGTTGGGCTGACGTGACCAGAAGTCTGGCGAATCTTTGGCAACGCTTGGCTTTACATTCGCCGTTCACTCACAGCTCACGCTTTACTCACATTGAAGGCTTTGAGCCGCTCGGGATCGTGTGTGGTGGCCAGTTTCTCGTCCAGCTTGTCATCGGAGTCGTCCTCGGACACCTCGTCCTCCTCCTTCTGGCCGGAGGAGTTAGTCTCGTCCTGCGTCTCCATGGGCGAGTGGGCATCCTGGCGCGGCACCGGCGACAGCGAACTGTCCATCTTGCCACTGGCCGCCGCCGCAGCTGCCGCGTTCTGGGCCAGAGCGTTCTGGTACTGCGCCCACAGACCACCCACCACACTCAGATCGGGGCCCTCGGTTCCATTCCGCACCGCCGTCGAGTTCTGGTAGTTCCAGGCCAGCAGCATCAGCTTCAGCTTGTCCGCATCCTTCATCAGGCCGGCATAGGCCTCGGATTCGTTGACGAGGCCGCCGCCCAGTCCACTGACCACGTCGCCCAGGAGTCCGCCAGTGCCACCTGCTCCGCCTCCTGCGCCAGCTGCCGCCCCTCCTCCTCCGAGGCCGCCTACGCCCACACCAACCACGCTGGCAGTGTCGGTGCTCACAACCGGTGTTGCCGGAATGGTTTCCTGGAAGGCAGAAATGAGGATATTGTTCGATTATCATATCTTCCATATAAATAACAATTCATTAAACATATCTCTATTGTTTATGTGATTAACTATAATTTCAAGTAGGTAAAGTATTGACTTAAAACATTGGTTTTAGTGGGTAACAATTTGCAATTATCAGTTACAATTGACAGCAGTCAGTTGGCAAATATTAAATTTGTTAATCAAAAGTAAATTCTCTGTAGAGAATTTCTACTTCCGCCTTTCTACGATTTCTGAGCTTATACAAAAAATGTATGAGCGAATTTAGAGACCGCACAAACTTTCTGGAAGCAGTTCGATATGCCAAATCCCAGTGATTAGAAGTAGAACCGGTTGGAAGTTCGTTCGCCCATTTTAAAGAATGCCAAAAGGAACGAAACGTCAAAGAAAGCAGCCCAAAACCCCAGACCGGGCTTCTGGGGGAAAGTTTTGCAGACTTTCATCTTCAGGGCAGCTCACCCCCAATCTGCTCCTTTTTCCTGGTTGCCCATGCTCGGGGTTGCCTTTTTTCACTGTCCGCCTTCTGAGCACTGAAAATTAGTCGGCTTGGTGGCCGGGGTCGGGTTGGAATCCTGCTGGCGTCCTGGAGTCCTGCCCCTTTGCGGCCAACACGGCTCTAATGAAACATTTCGCCCAAGACGTTGAGCGTCCGGCACACAAGCATTTTTCCTCCGCACTCTTTAGGTTTTGTGGTTGAAGGACACTCCTAAGGTGGGGCCGTGGTGCTGGGGCTCTGAGATTGGGGATTGGCACTGGTAATGGCAGCACAAATGAAGCTGTGTTCCGTGTGGATGGCCATCGAGATTGAGGCTTCCTTCTTTTTCCCTTTAAACGTGAACGGACTCAGAGTCTTAATTAACATTAATTTGCTCGATCTCTGGGGTATGGGGGTAGGGGGTCCAGGAAATAAATTGTGCAGTTTTTGGGGGAACAAAAGTTTCGTGTTGAGTTAAAACTGTTTTCTAATTATGACAATATTTAAAGTTGTCACATTTTTTGGTTATTTTCTGGTAACTGTGCCCGATCTCTTTTATCTCTGAACTTTTTGTATTTATAAGTTAATTAACATAAGACCCATTTAGCCCCTCCGTACTCTTCTACTTGAGTTTGAAGCAATATTCCGTAGTTTATTGCCAGAAAGTGAAACAAATATTTGATTTCTTACCTACAGCATTTCATGTTTGTACATATATATCATACGGTTCAATAAATAGAAACAACCACACACACATCATGTGCAATTTCTTTTAATTTCTTCAGCACGATTGCGTAGTTGGGTTTCGAATTTGAATTCTCATTAGACTAAGTTGTCGGGCCACAGCTCGAGACCGACTCGAGACTGACAGTTCGCCCCACGCCCCACTCCCCAGGAACCACCCAGTTCCAAAGCTTGTCTCAAGCATCCCGCTCGCACCGCCCCCGAAAACCGATGTCGTAACCACAAAAACTTTGGAGTTACCCCAAGCCTCCAAACACACACAAGCACTCACATGTGAAAGGGGTGTGGGACTGAGACAAAAACTAATGCATATGTTTAGGCATTTTAATTTATATACACACACTCACTGGCACACGGGGGAGAAGTTCTAAGAAAGCGCACACACACTAACCCCCACCCACAGCCCCAACCATTCCCAATCCGAAACCCTAAGCCCCCAGACCACCTTCTTCGCCGTTGATAAAAGCAACTTCCATTTCATTTAAACTACAATTTCCTTGACAGTGCACAGAGGCAACCCCTGGCAGGGATGTTGCTCCTTCTGGGTACGGGGATCACATGGGTTGGGATGGGATGGGATGGCGACTGGGACTCAGGTCCTGGCAACCCTTTCACGCACTTATGAGTTAAACGCAAATTTTCTTAGCTGCCTTTTAGGCGCCGCTCGGCGGGAGGGGAATGGCAGCCTCTGTCTGGAGAAATATGTCATCGGCAGTTGGTGGCGAGGGAAGTGGAAAGTGGGTAGTAGGACGAAGGATGAAGGACGAAGTACGAAGTACGATTCCTGCCTGGGTGGTAATTCATTATGCGTGTGCTTAGAGGTTGCCGGCATTGTAGTGGTGTGCTCCAGACGCATTCGAAGTCAAAGCCTGCTTTTAGGCTGGCAGCCAGCGACGGCACATGTTTATCCTCCCCCCCCTCCTGTCACCTCATCGGTTGTTAGTTTTGGGGGCTGCCTTCTGCATTGAACTCTGCCCCTTCCCCTTCCCCTCCCGTTTCCGACCCCACTGCTTTGCCTTTGCCTTAACTAGTAAGATGCCACAAGCCCGCATATTTCTGATATTTAGAGGGGCTTCCTACCATCCCCCACCCACCGGGATCGCTGCCGAAAAAGGGCTACAAAATTGTGTGAGCGACTTCAAAAGCAACGCCTCCCATCTCGCAGGCGAGACTCGAAATGGAAGTAAATGCTAGGATTTATGGCCACTGCTACTGCTCCTGCGTGTCTGAGCGCGTGTGTGTGTGTGCTTCCTGCTTGGCAGGTGTTACTCATACGCCTCGTGGGCTGCTGTCAGGCCCAAAACAAATTACTTGCCGAGAGGGGCGCCCCCTCATCTTTGGCCTGCGGCTGCTGGCAAAGTCAAGGTTGCTCGGGATGAGCTCAAGTCGTGTGCATGAGTAGCTGGAGGAGAAAGAGTCCGTAAGTAGAATCCGAACATCGGCCCACATGCAGTCACACAGACTCCCGACGGAGTTGTTCCGGTTCCGTCTCAGCCTTGGACTTTGAACATTTTTGCAAGTAGTCTAACCTCAAGTCTTTGTCCATTCAGAGTCCCGTCCCCAGTTTCAGTTTCGTTTTAATTAATGGAAAATGTGTACACTTTCTTCATGTGGCCAGCTCTTCAATAGTGAAGTATGTGGGGGCAGGCATTCAGGGAACTTAATTGGCAAAAGAAATGGAAAGATATTGCACTTGCTTTGCTCTGCTTGATTTGAAAGTCTTCTACTAGGAGATGTGCTTCCCAAAACATGGTACAAAATAAAGGAAAGACCCTTGGAAGAGCCTGGAACGGGCAATGGAATCAGCCTCGGCAGCCACATAGCTTCCAATAGAACGATTCTATTCCAGTGCAGCACAGCAGTTTTTTCGCATATAGGTGCATTCCATTCCGGTTAAAAATCCAGCTGCAACCCTCGAATGCATTAAGTGCATGTACTGCGCAATAGAATATATATACTATATATATATATAAAATATATATATAAAATAATATCCTCGCTGGTCAAAGCAATTACAAAGAGTGAGCGGCCAAACATGGGAACTGCATTCAACGTGACGGAGCCAGTGCACCAAAATAAAAAACAAATAGGGAATCTAGAAAAAATCGGCTACTGGTGTGGGCAGGATACGCCAGGACAGTTTCAAATTAGTTACCAGCCACGGTTTTAGCCGACGGCTGGGTGGTCAAAATGGGCGGGGAGCGTAACAACTCACAACAAATACCCTGCCGTATCCGTACATGCCGTATGTATGAAATATTGAAAGCGATATACATAAGCGATATGTGTGCATTTACGTAGGATGTATGTGACTCCGATATTTGTATAGGGCGCAAGTTATTTATTTGTTTAGGGCCCGAAAAAGTGTCAAAGGGCGCGTTGTGAATCAAGTAATAACAGGCTTAGCTTAATAGTTCAAAATGGGGATTATGGCCTGGTAAGCTGTGCATTGATTTCTAAGTGTCGATAGATGGTTAAAATGCATTCTGTGTCCCCGCATGAAAAGCATAAAAATGAAAAATAAGTTTATTAATCATTTTTGTTCTTTACTGCACGATATTGTATATATTTTCGGCTAATGAGCAGAAATCTCCCGGCTGACCCTAATCTGAATATGAGTGAATGGCACATATATAGTCCAGTCCTCCCAAATCATCTGCGTATTTGGAGCCCGAGTGTCGCCGTGGCAACTGCCAGCACTCATACGCCCGGTGTGCGCTGTATGAAATTTCTATTTTATTTTTTGCACCACACGCACAAAAGCAGAGGGAATGCGGGTCCAGTGGAAACTATTCTCGCAACTTGTTTAGCTCTTGTTTGTGCAACACGCAGTGGTTGGAAGTGCTGCATGTAAAGGTGCAGTAGCATCGGAAGAAGAAAGGAGCGCTATGGCTACCAATCGCCAACAGCAGGTGCAGCTAAACAGAACGCTGCCTAATTTATAATTATATATGAAAAATGATATATTTATGATCCTAAATAAATGAAATGAAATCCATGAAGAGAAAAAGTACATTATTAACCGCAGTGTATAGCCGACAAAGGAAGCATTGCATCCAGGCTTAGTACCGAATGCATTTGTGCACAATTCGAGGGTGGGCGCAGAGTGCAGCTTTGAACCACCCCCAAAGCGCAGCCCCTGGCTTTTCCGCCCTTCCGTCCTCTATTTTCCATCCTCCTACCTCCACCCTCCGCGTTTTACGGCATTGATGATGTTTTGCTTTTCCATTTCCCACCCACTGGTAGGCAACATTATTTAGCAAATAAAAAAGGAGCGAACAAAAATTGGGAAAAGCGTTCCCTTTGCGAACTTGATTTGATTTTTTTCCGCCCTCCCCCCTCGATTCAACTCTCGCTGTTGGCCACAAAACGGGTCAAAGTTACTCACATCAGATCGCTTTTTTTGTGTGGGTGGCGGCAGAGGGGGGGGTGGTGTAATCGTTGCGCCGGCTGCATACATTTTGGGGGCACTGTAACTAACTCTACATGCCGTGCCACTCAATCGCCCAATAACAAAGGCACGAGCCGTCGCTTTTTATGCAGCACGCGAATATTATTTGTCCAGCGCCATAAAGTATGCAACATTTTGTTGACCAACGCGAAGTTATCCGCTGAAAGCAGGGAGTCCTTTCAGGATCGAACGCGAACGGGTACCGCTCCTTCCCTGTCTGGTCTGATTAGTTTATGATGTGGTTAGGATGAGACAGCCGGCTGACTGGATCGAATAATGGGAATGGGCTAGAATATATGGCTTTTACATTTTACCTCTCCCAGTTTAACTGCTGAATTTTAGTGCCAGTTTTAAAAGGGAAACCTATTTATTTAATAGTAGCTCTGTCTTAAGGTTGAGTAAAGCTTTTTGTGGAAATATATGCCAAATAGTATTGTCCAAGACTGATCGATTATAAATCAAGAAATGTTCTCTGAGTAATTATTGTTATTTAGCAAACGAAAGCAAAAATCTGCCTCACTTAGTTCGTAATTATATTGCACAATTGCAATTGATTACCTTATATATTTGTATAGTAATTTATTTTTTTTCTTTCTGCCCGCTGTTGCTCGTCTATTTTAATCGTAGAGTCAAATTTCTCGCACCGACAGCCAAAATCGTTATCCGCAACTGCCTTTGAAGCGGCTCATTTGTAATTTATCCCATGTCCCTATATATCGTTTTTTACACGCCCCCCATCGCCGCATCACGTTCCGAAATTGAAACATAATATTGTCAGACATTGATGCCCGTTTCCTTCAACGACCGCAACCGCACGAGCTCTCGCTCCTCCTGGCCACTTAACCACATCGACCACCCTCCCCATATTCCCAGTCCAGCCACCCAAAACCCCCCACGCCCACACTCCTGGAATCTGTCGCAGAGGTGCGTAAATAAAATACAAAAAAGAACGCCTACAAGTATGTAAAGAATACCCCACATATGCTCGGGGATGCCCCATATGGACCAGTTAACCGAAGCCGCCAGAGGAGAAAAACATTTCTTCGGCCAGGCGGTTGACGCTCGTTTTTTAACGCCTTTTTGCACTTGCCATTTGTGTAACGGCCTTCCCAACTTTTTCCCTTATTTGTACTCCCATTTACAACAACACTCGCTGCAAGTGGGTGGTTAGGGGGTGGTGGGGATGTGGGTACGTGGTGAATGGGGGAGTGGGTGGTGCATCCCGCTTATCAGCGATTGCAGGCTGCGTGCGTGGTGCGTGAGAGGAAAAAGGAGAAAAAAGACAGAGACACAAATGGCAATTGGTGCGCACACATTTTTAAAGGCGGAGCTTTTTTGGTCCTTTTTCACGCACGCACACACACACAGACGCACTCTCGCCGCTCACTGGACAGCATCGGCGGTAGGCTCCATTGCATCAGTGCGTCAGTGTTGGCGTGTAAAAATATTACGCATGCAGAAATATATACACATATAAAAAGGAGAAAAAAGCGCGTAGCCAGCCGACGTGAGACGAGCGATGCAACGAATGCAGCAGCGCGCGTTGGTAAAGAGCAAAAAAAATGGGAAGGATATGGGGTTAATGCAACGGGGGGGAAGGGGGGCCTTATTATCAATGAGGGGGCCATGGAACCGATTTCCCGCAGCGGCGCGGGGCGGTGAAAAAATGCTGGCTCACATACAAGGAAATCTACTTACTCATCTGCCCGGGCTTTGAGCCCAGCCAGACATCACAATTAATGCCCACCACGCAAATGCACGCACACTGGCTGCAACGCGTGGTAGGCTCGCTGGCTGTGGGTTGTTGGCCAGTTAATGCCACCCACAGTGGGTGGTTCAACCCCGCGTCCTGCGTCCTGCATCCTGACACACACAATCCTCCCCGGCCCGCCCCGCCCCGCCTTGCAATAATTTCAACACCCTCTCCCCGCTTTTGGACGGCAAACAAAAATTGCATTTTATTTTCGGTTTTGCGCCTGATGGCGGACGCATTCCAGTGCTATTTTTTTGTCCTGCCCCTACAAATCACAATCCCCACCCTCACCCCCAAGTTGCACGCATGATGTGCCCGTTAGCCGATGCATTAGCTGAACAAGCCCAGCTGGATGCAGCCGGAAAGTGGAGGTGCAACTGTAGGGTGCTGACAGGTGGTGGGCGCCGGGACTGAGGGGAGGGAATGCGTGAGTGAATCGCCCAAAAGTGGGCTCATGTTCTGCCCGCGCAAATAGGTGGAAAATGTTTTTGTATTTTTCTGCGGAATGTTTTCTATCATGCTCTGGCAAAGCCATAAGGTAATAAATTGCAAAAGTAACATTCATTGGATAGAATATAATTATACGCAGTTAAAGTTGCTGGCTCCGATAGATCAATGGACATACCCTAACACAAACTAGCAAAAACAGAATTTAATTCGAGCTCCTAGACTCTTTCATAGAAGTTCAAAACGAAACTAAATCTAAAATTCTGATTCGTGTCCTTTATTTCTACTCCTCCATTAACAAATGTTGCAGTAAACAATGACAATAGCTTTGAAGGACTGCGATTCCTGTTTTAAGACTTCCGATGCGGTTCTGGCGCATTAGTGATTAATGATTTGCATATTCTGCAGACTGGGACACTAACTGAAGCTTATTGTTTACCGAGCTATTTAGTTGGTATGTTGCGTCGCTTAGCTTTCTTGAGTCCCCTTTAAAACCACTTCGGAATTCTTCAAGCCCTCAGCTCAAAGACAACTAGCGATACGGCTGATGATGATGGGAGCCCAAGTTTCTACGCTGATTTGCGCTTCGGATTAGCATATGAATTCTCATCATCATGATGGTATGAAGATGGCGATGTGCAGAATCCTGGCGACGACACCTGCACGTCGGCACTGCGTTGCAGTTAAGTGAAATCTATAGCCCAGTGCGCCCACACCTCACCTCACGCACATTCCGCATACGCCATGTGTGCAGCAGGCCAACAGCATCGTTTTCGGCAACGAGCTGGCGAGACTTTGTCACTTCAGGTGAGAGGGAAAGCCAAACGGAAGGCTAGGTAGACCCAAGCACCAACCCCAAGCCCCAACCCAAATCCAAAGCCATGCCCATGGGTGTTTTGGTGTTTTGGCGATTGGGTGCTGGTGTGCTCGGGAAATGCGAGAAGGACGCCGATCGACTACACTTAAGCTGACTTAAAGGGTTGGCCCATGACAATGGAGGAGCATTGTGTAACGTGACCCATCTTGGCTTATTATCATAATCCGAGTAGGGGGAGACAGAGCCATTTCGGTTGGCTAATACATAAGCGAATATGTTATCGCTCACCGTTGCGGTAAAATATTTCACCATTAATTCAATTATGCGTATGAATACATCTTTTAATTAGTCCCTATTTTCGGTGAGAATCGTAAACATTTTTGGGGCGTTTAATTGTATAATGTTTCATTAAATATTTGTGGACTTTGCCAAATCATGTGATTCAATTACTTAAGCAATGGACAATTATTGCTGCTTGCATATTTCCACTTCCCTCGCTCCCTCTTAAACAGAGTACTGGGTATCTAATAGACGAGACACTCGCCTCTATCGTTCGCATTTGTAGGTAATAGATTTATATTGCATTTCAGTTGCAATTGATGTACGGGAAGGTTGTTTATAAATGCAGAACGGGATATTTTTTCGCTCCCATGATTACATCATTCATGTATGTACTCCGCTGAATGCATGATTACACAACACGAAAAAATGTAATGACTTTCGTTAATTTTGTATAATAAATGTATGTCTCTAGGCTTTACTAAATCATTTTAGATAAAAAACAGTTCCCATATTTTTTAGTTTTAAATATTTTTCTGAGCAACTCGCTTAACCAAAATTCTTTCTCTGTATGCACGAGTATGCTTGATAAAAAATTATTTGAATATGCAAATGGCTGGAAAAGAATCGCCTGGTCAAACATTTAAATTTTTTTCGAAGCGATCCTTTTTAATATTTCTTTTAGTTGTATTGATGTGGTTTTCGTTTTTGTATTGCGTAGTGGATAAAAAATAACAAATAATACATCGACTTATGTAACAAACTGTACAATGAAATAGTGCGCTGCACGCCCCTATTAAATATTAAATACATGAAATATTAAACCAAACTAAATGTGTGTGCAGCCGAAAAATCATAACAAATAAAAATTCAAAATTAAACAAAATCAAAATAACTAAAACATGAAAACAAAATTTGGTGTATATAAATATGTGCATAAATATACAAAGAATATTTTTCGATGGCGGGGCGCAGTGCTGATTGATGCGGCTTATGCTTTGAAATTTAGATTTAGATTTTTATCAGCATTTTGCATTAAATATATTGGTTTAAACTAAAAAATATTATGACACTCTCACATACTGTCTAACATAATTAAAAGGTTTTTCACAAAGACACATAGCGGGTTAGAGAGCATTTTAAAGCCTAAGCAGACTTGTAAACTTTTGCTAAAATGTACTAAAATTATTTTTTGTTAAGCTGTTTAACCTTTATGGAGACAGTATTAACGCTAGAATCCGGATCGTTTCTCTATTAAAACAAAACCTCGTTAGGGAAATCCATTAAAGCGCTGAGGAGACTCCTCCGCCATGAATTGGACGTATTCCATTCGGCACGGGCATCCGCTGCGAATGCCAAGCAATGTGAGAAATCAAATTCAGCTTCAGCCATCACGATTTTCATTGCAAACGGATGCGGAGGAGTCCCCTACTAGTGCCCCCATACCCAGCATAGACATCGCCTTCGATCGAAACAAATCATAATCAAATCGAATTTCAGTTGATTTTCACTCGCAAAGACAGTCGCAGTGGCTCAGTGGCCTTCTCCCTAAACTAAAGCCCGTGGAAGGCGACTCATTTCCAGGAAAACTAGGGGATGCTGCAGAGGTCGGGGGAAATGGGTCTCGAAATAAAGCAGAACCGAGAGGAAAGCGCAAACAAAAAGGAAAAGAGAGCAAAAAAATCGCACATAAAATTGATGATAAACCATTCCAAATAATATTTTCCTCTTTGACGCTCTGCGGGCGAGGAAATGCGAGGTGGAAACTTCTTGGCACAAGGCTGCCAAGGCTGCCGTGGCATTCCTAACTCCTCGGCTCGGGATTTTGGGCCGAGGAAATACTGTGAAGTCTGAAGGCAAAATGATGAATTATTTGCTGCCTCTTTCGTTAGGCGTCAAAGTTTCCCCAGTTGCGGGGGTTTGGGTTTGGGCGATGGGCGATGGGCGATAGGCGGCTGGCTTTGAGTATTGGATGAGCAAAAACATAAAAATGAATGCGCAGCCCAAGCAAGCGTTTCACGGAAGGTGGAGCCCATAGACCCAAACTCAACCCATCCCCTATTCCACATTCCCCATTCCACATCCCCCATGCAATCCATTCGAGGCAAACGGTTTTTGACACAATTTGCGCCACTGTCTGAATTTTTGGGCCCTGACAGGGACGAAGTGGGCGGGCAGTTGGATTGGGTTTTGGTGGTGTCTGCTGCTTGAATGATTTTTAAACGAGGCAAGAAATCCCAAAAGATGCGGCAAACGCTTTGCTGGCATGAGCTCACGTGGTCCCCCTGCTCTCCCCCTATTCCTCTTTGCGCCACGCCTTCCCCTTGGGTCTTGCGAATATCCCTTTTTTTGCTGGTGATATTTTTCGTAAAAATGGGCGTCCTTTATGGGCAGTTCCCAACCCCAGTCCACCTCCCTCCACCCACCTCCCAAGGCCTCATCCTCCCCGCGGGCAGCAGATAATACAACAAACATTTTGGCAAAAACTTTTTTATTATTTGGTGGCTGCACAAGGGTGATGGGTTCCCTGCTTTAGGTCTGAGACTTCATTTGAAAGAGAGTTTCGGCGCTGGTTTTTTCCGCAGTGCCAGGAGTGAGGGTGGTTACTAGATCGCAGATAGATAGATGCCCACAAAGGGTTATTTTTCGAGAATTCATTTGCCAAAAGGGTCTGTTGGGGCATTTTTGTGGGGTGTGGATTGAGGAAACTTCAGGGTCACATACTGTACCGAGTCCCAAATCTATAGGTAAAGCGGGTTTTTGTTTTGCAATTAAAATAAAAGCGTATTTCTGTGAAATAGCTAAAGAGTATATATTCATTACATACATATTTAAGAAAATTATGGGAACTGAAAGACATAGTCCTTATATTTAATGAATGCCTTTCCAGGCAGCAGGAATTCGGCTTAAATTATCTTTCGATGTCAGAAATCGTTCAGATTCGCTCTCTCAACCTTTCAATCAACCTCGCTGCTGTACTCTCTGAATTTAGGTCCTGTCTGCAGTAGCAGAAGCTGAAGCTGAGGATAAACCACGACCCCGCCAAACTTTCGCCTCTCCAGGCGGCACTGGGTGGCCGGCGCCAACATAATCAACAACGCCTCCAACTCGGCACGGGAAGCTTCCAGCTCCTCAGCTGCCTCCCACTCCAGACAACCCCCACCACCCCACATCCCACACCCCACCCCCTTAAACACAATCCCCGAAGCGCACTTGAGTTCGGAGCAAAAGCGACTGAAAGTTGGCAGCACAGAATTTCCAGCAGCGACGGCGTTGGCGGTTTTGCAACCTTCGCGTGTCCTCCTACTCCTCGTCGGGCTCTAGTCGAGATGGGGCCGGTCTCGTCCTTTTCGGCGGCCCCACCTGCCCACGCCACCCGCTGTGAGTTTAGCACACCTAGCCGGGGCGTCCTCGGTCCTCAGTACTCAGTCCTCAGTCCTCAGTCCTCGTCATCGTCGTCTAGCAGCGGCAACCTTCGCAAATGGTAACAATTTCAATTTCTCTGTCGCCTTATCGCACCCGCGCACATATGTGTGTGCAGGGGGAGGGAAGACGGGAGATGGAAGACGGGAGACGGGTGGCAGAGACCCAAGTCCAGACCCGAACTGAAACTCCGGCTCGAATGCGAAACCCTCTCGACCCGCCTCCAAAGTTTCCAGCTCAAAGTTACCGATTTGCGCTTGGGTGCAAAAAAAGGGAAAAATGCGCCCGACGAGGACGAAATTATTACAAGCTCGCAGGAGTGGCAGGAGCTGGTGCGACGAGAGTGGCACGGCAAAAATGCGTAGCAGATTAGCGATTTAGGGATGTGGAAAATTCGTACGTCTGCCACCCCCGGCCGTCGCTCCTGGTCCGACCCGCAGCCTTCTCCCATCGAAACAGGCTGCGACGAAGGGTTCCGAGTTTCGAGGGTCTTGCAACGGGCTGCAAACAAAGTGAAACCCGTTAAGCTGCCGCTGCTGCTGCTGCTTCTGCTGCCATAATGCCAACATTTTTCGCTGCATTATAATCCTTAACAACCAACTCGCCGGCTGGCAAACAAAAAGTGTAGCCTTAACTGAGACAGATCTACTTATTTATAATTTCAGTGACTCCAAAAGGAGTCGCGACCTCTTTAACAATTAAGAGTTTCCACTGCTAACTAAAACGACCATTTAATGATCTGCAAAACTGTTCTGGTCAAATATGCTTACATTTGATAACCAAATACTAAGTCAAATGGGAAATATATATTGAATATAATCAGACTCGACGCCATCATAAGTAGCGCCTTAGTGTACGGGTTTTGTGGCCCAGTGTGGGGCACTCCATTCACGGAGTAGCTGTGGCAGCCCCTAATGCAGCTTTGATTAAAAACGCAGCAGTTTTTAATTTGTGGCAATGCAGGGCGCCCTCGCCGCATAACCGCGTGCCCCACTCTTTGGCCGCTCCACTTGGCGATCCTTTGGCGGAGACAAAGGCTGCCAATGATTGAAGTGTATATCCTAGTTTTCAATTGCCCCAGCCTTGGAGGCTGCCCCCGCTCCGCTGCTTTGCCTGCTGCCTACTGCCAGCTGCCAGCTTGTCTGTCACTGTTTGGTGGGGCACGCCTCCGTGGCAACCACCGCCCACGGCCCACGCCCAACGCCCACCGCACTTGCCACCGCACGACTATAATTTTTATGTTACCCATGCACTCGCCTACCAATTAAAATGTCTGCACTGGCAGCGGACGAGGCAGCGTCGGATGTGCTTATGTCGCTAATAAACCGTATTATTAAGTGCTCGTTGGGCGGGCGGGTGCGGGGTTTGGGGCAGGGGTTTCAAGGGCCACAACTAGGGGTGGGGCCTTGAGGTTAGACTGCAAGTTGCACCCCTCCCGGCTGAATGGGTGCCGCGGCTGCCACTTTCAACTTCCGCCGGCAAATGTATAATTCTATGCCGGCGCACTGAAGTTTTTTTCCCCTTTTTCCTGCACCGCCACACGAAACCATCGGTTTCAGTTCCACTTGCAGGCCAAAGCTGGTTCCTCGTGCAACACCCATGGCCATGTGAATTAATTTTAAGCTGCTTAAGGTGGGAGAACATTTTTCATTTTGATTTTGTGTTGCGCGTGGGAAAACTTCGTTTCATCGCCATGGAGCTTGCTGCTTGCCGCCTGCTTGCATCTCTGCTAAATTTTGGGCTGCAATTGTTGCTCTAAACGGGAAAGTTGCCCCAGGATGGGGTCGTGGAGGAGGTACCATTTTGGGCTTATCAAAACCAGCACAGACAATGGGAGCTGCTTTAAATTGTAATGTACTTACAACGGAGTCGGCACTCGTACTATTTTGTGTGGGAAAGACTTGTTTTTGCAATGCTTACCTGCAAGGAGAAGATGAGTAAATGTTTGAAAATTAGTTGGGAGATAATTATTAGTTTTTTCATCAAAGTCTACAGTATATTACTTATATATTCTTTCCAAATGCTAATGCGGTTCATACAAATACAATTCATACATCTACAGAGCTTTTAAGGAGTTAAATATGTTTTCAAGTCCGTTTTACATACTGAACTGTACATTTATTGCTATATACATATTTCTTTGTGGCAAATCGGTTACTGTTGCAGACTAGACTACTATGCACCTGCAAGGGGAATTTGCTGATTTTCAAAATGTTTAATATTTGCAAGATCATTTCATACGTTAAGAATGCATAACCATTTGTTTCAATCCACTTAGGAGAATAATTTAGTTTCAGGCGCTTCCGAAACTTAGTTCGTTTGCCTCCAATTCATCATTATCGGCAGTTTTTCAGTCCCCTCCCCGTCTTGACCCCTTCCACCCTCCGCTTGCTCCTCACTTATAGAGGTCAAAAGTAAGACAAACAAGCGGTCGAGTTGGGGATTCTTCTTCGCTTGGTTTTTTTTTGGCTTAAACTGGAACTGGCGTACGATGGCAGCAGACAAACGCGCTGATAAACTTTCCACCCATGCCGCAAAAAAGTCAGACGCCAAAAGGGGCGGGGTATCCTGGGGGGGCGGGGCACGGAATTTATGTGGGTAGCTCGCCGGCGATGCAAAACTTTTGCATTGAATTTGAGCGGGGCGAACCTTTTTCTATTTTTTCTATTCTATTTGCTTTTTTGCAAGTAGTTTTCGGGTTCTGCTTTTTTTATGCACGGCTTGGCGAGGAGTGGGAGGGGGAGGGGGAGGGGGGGCTCGGAAAACAAAAGGATTTTGCAGCTAAAGCGAACGGATTTTTAGTTAGTTGTTATTATTTTATATGGCCAGAGCCCGGCGACTCGGACAACTGCAACTTTTCCCGAGCAATCGCTGCGTCCATCCTTCAGCTTCTCTAACCCTGCTCCAGCTGGTAGTCCTGGCAACGCGGAGGTTGGGAGGTTGGGAGTTTGGAGGTTGGGCCACTGTTGAGGCCGCAACTGGCGGAGGGGTTCAGCTTTTCCATTTTCCCCCCCTCAGTCGCTCCTCCTGCCGGAATGTGCGCCAAAGCATAATAATAAAAGCGCACGGAGTGGGCTCCGAGGGGGGCGGGGGGGAAATCGTTGGCCAGGCAAGGAGTAACATGCTCGTTAGTCCCGGCTAGAGAAAATTGGAGGACGGGCGCAGGATGTGGGGGTAACGAAAAAATAGAGGGAACATTGGACAGCGAGCGGCAAGGAATAATCTAAAAAATGGAAACCCAAACGAAACGCAAGACAAACTTTGCTGCCAGCGTGGGTACAAAATAAATGAGGGCCAGGCCCCCAGTTCGTTTGGCGGCTGGGTGGTTTGGTGTACAGTTGCTAGTGTGTGTGTGGTTGGGGTGGCTGGAGGACCTGAGGAGCTGAAGGACTCGGCGCTGGATGAGTGCCACGGGCAGGACTCGAACTTAAAATGGACAAGCGTGGCGTGGGAAGGCAGCGTGGGCAGGCGGTGGTGCGGTGGAGTGGTGGAGTGGTGAGCC
Organism: Drosophila teissieri; assembly: GCF_016746235.2. Lineage (NCBI taxonomy): Eukaryota > Metazoa > Arthropoda > Insecta > Diptera > Drosophilidae > Drosophila > Drosophila teissieri. The sequence continues at coordinate 15,498,760 of NC_053029.1, read as the reverse complement.
TAGGACTGGGGCTGAAGAAGCCTGATGAGCAAGGACGAGCCAGCCAGTGCGACGAGGAGCGGCTCCTTTCTCCGCCACCAAGAGACTCTCTCGGAAGGAGGGCTGTGCTCCACACCCCCAAAGTGCTGTACATAGAAGTGGGCGGGTGGCGGGGGTGTAAGTATGAAGCGGGCGTCGAAGCAGGAGATGGGTACAAAAAATTTTGTATAAAAAGTGCGCTGGCAAAGTAAGCAAACGGCAGACGTCCTAGGGTAGCAAGGAGCAAGGGAGTGGCCTCCTGCTGCGGCGGTGGTGGTGGGGGGTTTTTAATGGAGAGGGGCGGAGGACCAGAGGACCAGGAAAGGGATGGCCAAGCAAAAGGGTTAGGCTAAGGTTGCCTGTGTGTTGGTGTGGGTGTGAGTGCGGGTCTAGCTGTAATTCCGATGCGATGGTGTTCGTGAGGGACGAGGGATCGCTGGCAGGGGCTCTGGAGATAGTCCTGGAAGGACTAGTGAGGAAAGAGTGGCCGAGTGGTGGAATAAAACTCTGTGTCAGCATCGAGCTTCAAAGACGGGATGGTGACGTACCGAAAGAATACAGTGTTCAAAGAAGTTAATCCTTCTTTAAAAAAATGCTTCATTAGAATTCTTTATATAAATTACTTTGATTATTCGACTTAATTTGCAACCACCCTCAATACACTTTTTTTGTTAGCTTAAAACTTTTTCCTATTTTCCAACGTAATACTGACTCAAATAGCTTTCTGTTTCTCATTCAAGCGAGTTCATGCCACTGTACAGAGCAGCGGTGTTCAAGGATGCCCCGTCCATGGATTGCCGACTAGGGTGTCCAATCCAGAGCCCTTCGTCTTCGACGTCTTCGCAGTGGAAAATAAAGCGCACGTCCTCATAAAAGCCCCTGTAGGATAGACCTTCCCCTTATCGTTTCTATTTCTATTTTTTTCGGAAGGCCTTGTCCGTGTGGGACGCTCAAAGGGTAGGAAGGAGGTGGCCTGGGGGCGGAGGACTGAAGGACTGAAGGAGTGGCAGTGGTGCGATACCAGAGCGTTGAAAGGGTACAAGACAGCGTTCTGGGTAGAGCAGCTGAAATGTTGCTGACTGGCGCTAGTTGGGGTCCAACTCAGGGACTCGAGTAATTCGATAAGGGGGCACAAGAGGCGCGAGTCAGCGTTCAACGTTCAACGTGCAACGTTCAGTTGCTCGACGAGAAGGTTGCAGGCCACGTTACGTGGCGTATTTCATTAGCAGCGGCGATATCAGAGTGGCTCCACTTGCTCCTTGGGTGGCTGGCCCACTTTGGAGTAGGTGCGACTTGGGCTTAATTGTCTATTTCAGTTGGCTAGACGAGGGCTGATATGATTAGCCCCTGCTAGAATGTCGGAGAGACCATTTTAAAGTCGACTCGTTCCCACAATTCTCTTCTATACATTTTCATTTTTCTTATTTCTTATTTCTTTCTTCATTCGCCATTCGCCATTTCCTCATTCATTCATTACGTTGGGGGCTATGCATAAATTTTTTTCCAATATCTTGTGCCTCGAAACTTTTGCCCACGAGTCCGGCCCAGAGTTCTCTAATTTGTGTTTGAGTTTCATCTCTGTCCAGAGGAAGTGAGGAACATTGGCGCAACCGGAAACCTTTTTCCCCCCTTTTATATCCTCTTTCTGAAAACGGAGACAGGACCAGACCGTTGGCATCGCTGTGAGCCAACAGCGAGGAGTGGATCTACTTCCCTGCCACCCCAAAATCTTTCCCCAGCCCAAAATCTTACCCGGCAAAAAATAGAAGGCCCAAGCCCAAGTTGGTAAAAAGAAAATACAATGAAGACGAGCGCTTTGGCTAAGCGGAAAGATGGTGGCTTCAGGATGGTTGGGCCGAGGGCCCAGGGCCCAGGGTCCTGCGGACTCCGAGTTTGGACTTTGGGCTTTGGGCTGGGTGTCGCCCGAAAGCAAGCGAAGATGAATCGTTTCGTGTTGGCGTTTTGAGCACTCAAGTGGGCGAAGTCCTGGCCAGAAGTTGGGCAAAGGTTATTGCCTGGTCGACGAAGACGCTGGGTGTGCTGGTGTGTGCTGGTGTGTGTTTGTGTGTGTTTCATCTGCACATCAATCGTGAGCCATTGCCGGACCAAGGAGCTGGGCCCCTCGCTCGTTTTCATTAAGCCAAAAACCCCACGGAATGGGTGTGTTAGTGGGGGGTAGGGGGGGTTGGATCCCAAGTAATAAATGTAAAATGTTGCTGATGAAACCCAGCACAAAGACGGAGCGAAAGAGAGCAGAAAAATTTGTAGATGCTGGCTTAGCTCATCAGCAGCCACAGAATCGGGGGAAGAGCAGCAGCAGCAGCAGGAGCAGGAGCAGCATCAGCAGCAAAATGGAAAATAATGAAGGGTAAGCCGGCGCAGGGATGGGGAAGGGTCTTTTTGGGGGGATCGGAGCAGGACTCTGCAGCAACATGACGTGGGTTCCATTCGAATGCTGCCTGGCGGCGACAGGCGGGCAGCGGGGAAGGCTTTGTGGGAGTGGGTTGACTCCTGTTCCAGGATAACGAGTGTGTGTGTGTTTCTATGTGTGTGTGAGTGAGTGCCGGCACCCCTTTAAGATGTCTCGGGTCTCGAGACCCCCGCACTAAAAACCATCAGAAACTAACTAAACACGAGTGGGGGTGAAAGCGGAGCGCATGTGAATGTGTGTGTGTGTGTGTGGTGGCTTTTAAGCAAACGTCTTTCACAAGTGAAAGGCCCGAGGGGTGGATCTGCGGAGGTTGGGAGGGGGCGGCATAAAAGGAGCTGGCATCAGTGGTAAAAGCCAAAAACGTAACCTAAAACTGCAAGAAAATTAACCAAAAATACTAAGCCAAAGTCGAAGACGCAAACACACACTCACACACTCGCACGGGGGCGCAAGGGTTGGTTGTTCGGGGGTTTTGTGCCTACGAAAAGTGTAGCATACAATTTGGGGCAAAAATAAGGGAAAAGTGGAAGGAAGGCGTGGGGGGGGTTCATGCATGCCAAGGCAAAGTCTTTGGCTTGGCAACATTGAGAGGCAGCCCGGAATGAAGGTGAGGTCGAGGCGCTTGTGTAGAAACTTTTGGCATTGTTTTTGTGCCACTGCGAGTGTGTGTGTTCGTATTGAAGGCGGCGTCGCTACGTGTTTGTGTGTGTGTGGGATGTGGCACTCATTTCTCTTGCTCTTTCCGTCCCCTTCGTCTCTATCTCTGCAGCTGGGGATGAGCCAAGTCTGGCATCAGCATCAGCACCAGCCCTACCCGAAGACCAAGCGTCCTCCTGCCATCTTGTGAAGCAACTTTGATTGTGGCTGAAGCTGAAATACATCGTTGCCTTCTTCATTTCCTTCTCCTTCCTCTCCACTTTGCTCCTCTTTTTTGGCCAAGATGGAGTTGAGTTGGCAGATTGCTTGTGCGACTCGTTCTAGCTCTGTGCCTGTGTGCCTGTGTGTGCCTGTGTGTGTGTGTGTGTGTGTGGATGGGTACGTGTGGGGGTGGGCGTAAAGGTTGCCCGGCTTGTCTGTTTTGCTTTAGGTGGGTGGCAAACTCGGTTTTTTTCTTTTGGGGCTTTCTGGGGGAAGGAGCGGCCTTCAAGGTGGTCCTAAGCTGATGGCTCATACTTGCGAGAGTGTGGAGGAGCCACTGAGAAAAACGTGGACTTGGGGATATTGAATGAGAACGTTTATCAGCTATCAATAGTGTTATTTCATGGATACATAATCATCGTTTTATTCCCAAGTAACACTGGTTTGAGACATAAGTATGAATCTAATATTTATTAAGAACCGTTAACAGAAAATTGTTGAACTAAACTATGGATATCACATACAATATAAAAATTGTATTCTACAAAGTAACACTTAAAAAACCTTTTTTTTGAATATATAAATAAAGCTTAAAGGGAACTGGATTGCCTGAGTTAATAGCTCTTGTGGAGAAACTTGATGGCTAATTATTGATTTATAAGCTTCGCTACTTTTCGCTTTCAGTGTTTTATTCCTGGAACCAATGTTATCCCGTCGAGCTTGCCGCTGCCGTTGCCCTTAGCCAAAGTCGTTGTCGCAATCGAGACCCACTTCCCGCCCCATCGGCACTCCTCCCACTGGCCCGGCCCAACCCCCCAGTGTCCCTTGCCTTGTCGTCTTTGGTGTTCTTGTCATCTATTTCTATTTTGGAGCCATGGCTGAGCAGATGAGGGTCTTGGGCTGTCTAACTTGTCTGTTTGTATGATGGCATATCACACACACCACCTCCACCCCCACCGCCAATCCCAACAACCAAGTCCAATTCCATCCATTCTCCATTCATGTGTGTGCCACCCAGTGTGTGTGTGTGCCTGTGATGTGTGAGTGTGTTCAAAAAACCGTAAGCAATTTTCCGTAACATCTAACCGAGGTGGAGACCCAGAGCCAGCCAAGACAGTCGAACGACGTCTTAAAAGATGCTGCTCCATCTGCCGCCCCCGACTCGCTCTGCTCCTTTTTGCAGGTCCGTCTCCATCTCCGTCTCCACCTCCACCTCCAATCTTGGGTCCGCTCCCCAGACTGTTGTTGATGACATTGACTGGTTTTCCTAGCGCATCTCCCTCAAATGCCGCACCCATCCTTGGCGTCTGCTTCGATTCGCCTGGCACGTTGTCTGCCTGCGACACTAATGCCGAGATGTGTAACGGTGGCACAGCACAGTCAGCACAGCCAGCACTTGGATCAGGATCAGGAGCGGAATCAGGAGTGGAACGCAGAGCCAGTAGTACTCCATACCCATACCCCATCGATACGAAAAGTTCGATGATGGGCTGATGACTGACTACCATTTTGGCTGTACCAAATCATGTTTGATTACAGCTGAGCAGCATAACAAGTTGCGCCCGTAGTGTGGGTGCCGCCGAAGGAATCTTCAAACTTTCCACAAAGTCTTTAACTTATCCCCCGGAAATTTTGAGACTCAAATTAAACACAAAGGCGTTCTGTTCCTTTTGGACACACACCATGTCCTGCGGCGGCTTATGTGCGCTTAGGCGCAAATCTTGACCCACCCACCCACAAAGGGTTGATGGGCTCCCATTTGGAGTGGGCGCGAGTGGGTGGAGTGAGGGGTTTCCTTTGACAAACACAAGCACATACGTGGTGATTCAACTATTTATGTACAAATGGCGCTGACTATATACAAAAGTCAATGCTTTTGTTGCCTTCGCCGGCCACAGTGGCCTTACGCGATGACGAGTTGGTTCCCATTGGGGGAAGGGCACTGGATCGCCCAATAAACGAGCGGGAAATGCGGGAATTAGTTCGGATCAAACGAAGCCTGGGTGCCCTTTGCCAAAGTTTTGTGCACCGCAACAAATTCTAGCACTTTTAACTAAAACTACTTAGAATTAATGCAATGAAATTCAAAACGAATGTAGTGTGCCCCGGAGTTGGTAGAGTTAATAAATTAGAGGCACAAACATATCGAAGTCCTTTTTAAACGTGTCGCATTAGGTAAACAAAAACGTAATTTTAAGATTTATTGCGCCCGAAACTTAATTAGGAAAATAATCGTATTGATTCAATCTATCCCATTGAACCAAGTTTCCCGCACTTCCTTGGCCACTTTTCGCAACCCTTACATGAAAGGCATGGGACCCCGACCGCCAGAATTCGGATTCGTTCACCCCTCGCACACACGCAAAGAAAGTTCACCGGAGGGCTGGTCACTCGCCGGACTCACTCGCTTTGTGTGTCTGCCGTTCTCGGGTGTGTTTGAGTTTATGTGTGTGTGTGTGTGGTGTGTGTGTGGGTGTATTTGTGTCTTGCGGGTGGCGCATTGGGATGCGGTGGCTTTGGGTGGGGGAGGGGGAGGGGTTACACCCAAGAAGCAACTTCTTTTGTGGCGCCCCAAGTAAGCCCGCAATCCTCGCACCCATTTTCCACTTCTGCTGCCTGTGCCTGTGCCTCCGTCTGCGTCTTCGTCATTTGATGAATTACCGAGCAGAGCAAGTGTGCGCCCTTCGGTGTGAGTGGGTGGGCTGCGATTGTGGGTGGGTGGAGAGATTAGGGCGACGTGGGCATGGGTGGCATGGTGGCAGGGTGGCACGGTGGGTGCGGGTGTTTTGTCGACTGAATGTGTGAGTGTGCGCTTCGTTTCATTTTCGGAGGCTAGCCCCCTGCCGCAATCCCCACCCCCAGGCGAGACATCCCCATGTCGTTACTTGACTGCCCTCGCCACCTTCTTCCCATAATACACACACACACAGACACACACACAGGCGCACACTTTACTCCCCCGCGTCGTCTTCGTTACCGTCGCAACTCGCGATTCTATGTACCAAGGAGCATTCACGTGTGTGGAGAGGAGACCTGCACTGGGATAGCGCCGTATATCATTAGAGTGCCTCCACCTCCGCCTAAATGGCGCACACCCCAGCCTTCGAGCCACCTTTTTTATCCAAAAAGGCATTATGAGCAGGTTTTTCTTTTGCGATTGCTGCCTACGCGGCGTATTAGCAATATTTTTGCAACTGTCTACGTTGCTTCCGTTCCCTTTGGCGCTCCTACCATGCCACCATATATATTTTTTCGAACTGTTTATTTTGTGGCTGGGTAAATGTGTCTGGTCTGCGGTGAGTCTCGGAATGGGAATGTGTGTGGGCTGGGGGCAAATTGATTTCATATTGGACTACTTGCTGAAAGCGGGCGAAAAAGGCGAAAAGAAGGTTCATGCTGGTCTCAGAATGTCTCTATAGGATGGCTGTAAGGCGGAAGAGCCTTTGAGGCCCGTGACAGAAGTGGAAGGAGCTATATCGATGATTGAGGTGAGACCCTTGAATGACTGATACACTGCGGCTCCCTCGTGGCGCACCCCGTTGATGAATGAATCATGAAGTTTGCCATTATCCAATTATTCGGGCTATAGCTTTTCTCGCTCAATCAGGTCATGGATTTTATTTCACGTAAAGTTTCTACGATATTTGGTAAGGAGTTTCTCGTGAAGGGAAATAGCTTTAACCTGAACAATTTTTATGAAAATTACTATCTGTTCTTTTACTTTTTTCAACATTTTCCTTCTTGTAGCACACTTTTTACGAGTGGAAACTAAAAGGCATTAGTTTTCTGGCTGAAATAGTCGTATTAAGTGCACTCAAAACGAAAGAGTTCAATTGCCGTTCGTGGGTGGAGCTCTTTGGTAAGTTACATTCAGGAAACAAGCGCAGGGCAACAGCTAGCTATCCAAGGACCTTTTAGGAAATCCCAACTCACCTTGTGCAGCAACACCGAGGCTTTTCTTTTAGATGCCATCTTCGTGCTGGTGGTGGCGCCTCCGCCAGCACCTCCCCCACCGCCACCGGTTGCCGATGCGGTACGTGTCGATGTTTTTGGTGTTTTCCTCGGATTCTTCGGAATTTTGGCAGTTTTTTTGATGTCCTGCGTGGAGTGAGCGGTGCGCCCGAAGACCAGACAATTGAACTGAAGCAGGCGCTGCCAAAATGCGACAATATCAAAGTTGCAGCTTAGGATGCAACTCGACTCGCTGGTATCTTTAGCACTGCACACACTTGTAACACTTGTGCGGATTGGGTTCGCTGCAACGTTTTGGCACTTGTCAGAATTTTTGGCGGGTTTTTTTCTTTGCTAAGTAGCTCGCACAGTTCACAAACTATATCAGCACAGTTTTGAGTTTCAATAACCCAGTGGCGAACGCGATTTGGCACACTTTCGGCGAGAATTTTCCGGGGTAAGCTCTGTATTCAAAACTCTATATTCAATTTCAGAGTGCGTTTTAATTTTATTTTTGGGCTTTGGGTTTTGGGTTTAGCGATTTGGTTTGTTTTGTTTTGGTTTGATTTGATTTAGTGAGAGCTCCAAGCGCTTCTTCGGCGAACCAAACACGACGCAAGCCAACTGCTGACTGACCAAAACAGAGATGGCCAAGTGGGTTTTGAGCCGAGCCGGAGCCGGAGCCGCCCGCCTGTCGTCCTGCGTCGACGTCAGCAGCGAAAGAGAGGCGCGAGAGTGAGAGGACCTTAGGTGGCAGCGCCTGCGCAGCAAGGACGAAACTTGAATGTGGGACGCCGCCAAAAGCGGAAAGTGCGTGTGCAGGCGAAACGCCGAAAAGTGTGCAACACTCCACCGAGCCCCCTCTTCCCAGCCACCTCCCCTCTCACCCCTTACTCCTTCACTCACCAGGCGGCGGCGCCTCTGTTTGGCCCCCCTCCCCCGGACCGCACTCCACGTTGCGAGAGAGCAGAGGGATATGAGTACAAAAACAGAGAAACGCCGATAACGCGACGCTGGACGTCAACGAACCACGCTGTCCATGGCCGTAGACGACGGTCTCTGAGGGGGGGGGTCGAAGGGGTGGCGGGTCAGCCGAGGAGAGAGGAGAGAGAGCGAGTGGGTGGGTGGCGGGTGAGGTCGCTGGGCGGCGGGCGAAATCAGCCGGATGGCGGCGCGGCAGATGAGTTGACAAACAGCTGAGTGCCGACGGTTTTGTGAATGGGATGGGTGCTCGCAGAGGGGGAGTGGGCGGGCGGAGGCACGAGAGAGTGGGGCGGCAATTATTTTTGTTTTTCCCTTTTTTTTTTGCCAAGTGTAAGTGGGGTGGTGGCACATGGGGTTTGGTGGCTGTTGCTTTTGTTGTCTTTCGCCGGCATGGCGCAAAAAAAAAGGCCGGCTGGATCGACGCCAGGGGTGGGAAAGTGGGAAAGGGAAAGCCCGCTGGAATGGGGTAGGTGATGGCCGTGGGTTTTGGCTTGGGCGCGGATGATGGTTTGTGTGGTGTTGGGGTGATGGGTGGCGTGGCGTGGAGTGGAGAGGGTGGTGGGCGGTGGTTGTCGGCGTTTCGGATATGAAAAACGCACAAAAAATATTGGGAGTGGGTCCGGGAAAAATAAATGAGAAAAATATATATGAGCCGGCTACGTTGTTGCTGTTGGCATGGACAGCATGAATTCCGAAATGCTCTCCCCTCTCTCTCTGTCGCCCTCGTCCTTTTCCCGTCGCTGGCTTGCCGTCTCGCTCTCGGGGGGAGTTGGGGTGTTGCGAAAGTGGACAACGTTGTTGTCGCTTGTCTGCCTGAACGGCACAGAAGGACGATGGCTGGGTGGCTCGTTGGCGGTGGATGGAGGGCGGTGGATGGAGGGTGGTCATGGGCAGCGTAAAGTTTTCGAAAAGAATAAAGGCGAAAAATGCGGTGGGGGAATGTTTTCCGATTTCGTGGGTTGAGTGCAAAAAGGGTCAAGAGCGTTGGCCACCTTGCGTGAGTTGCGGGGGTCCTTTGGATCCGAGGTGGTTTGTTTGAACAGGAAGAGAGATCCGACGCCAGCGCGGCTCGACGTCATTGCCGTCGCTATTTCGATGATTTTCACTTGGCGATCATTAAACTTGACTGATATATCGAGCAGGTGGATTTTTGAAGAAGGATAAGAAAGCATTTTGTGAGTCAGTTCCGTTGGGATACTGTACGAAAATGTTGTCATATGTACAGAAATTGAACATTTAGAGTTTTAAGGCTTGAAATTGTTGTATACCTTCAAAGAAAATTATCTTTATAAGCACCCATGTTTTCGTTTACTAATATTCAAACAGGTGCTTACACTTGATACAGAAAAGAATTTGTTTAAGATAGAAAGATTTGACTAAATGGATTTAAACTTGCATGTAGTATTGCATTTTTAATGTTGACTTCACTTTGTGTTGCGTGTAAGAATTTTAAGCATAGCACAAGAACTAAAGAATGAATTTAAATTAGTTAGTGATTTTATCTAATCAATAACAATATATTTCAATAAGTTTGTTACACATCATTAAATTGTTATTTTAACAGTGTAAAACTTTACATCATGTTTCTATTTGGGATGGTAATGATGAGGGTAGCTTCTCGGTATCAATCTGATCTCAACAAGACAAATTAAAAATTCTTAAAATATTTTATAAAATTTGTTGATGAACAAGTTGGACTCAGCTTTTCTCATTGTCTTTTTTGAAAGTGCCTAATTATAGTTCCTGATCAACTTGGAAGTTAGTCAGCTTCTAAATTCCAAATTCCGCATAAAGTCCTATCTGCCCCCACTTTCAGCTTATAAAACGTAGTTATCCGGTGTACTAAGTCACGAAAGTCAAAGTGTTAACGTAAACCGACCATTTAGATTATGCATAATTAAAGCTCGCACACTTGCTGGTGAAGAGGAGACACTGTCTGGGTAAATAGGTTAAATATGATGGTTCTCAGTTTTGGCATTGTTTGTTGGAATGCTCATTAACATTCATATATATATGTTAGGCTCATCGACATCTATTTGGCTTGTGGATAATAATTAAGGTAACGAAATAGTCGGGCTCCCCTTTCTCCAAGAAACTGAAAGGAAGTCTATTGATCACTACGAATAAATATACATATTCCAACGTAAAACAACCATTTTAAAATGCCATTATGAAACGGTTGTAGTTGTTTTAAGAAGCCGAACAAATTAAATCAAGGAATGATTTGGAAGCATTGTGGAATTTTTTCCCATTCACCTTTTGTCTATTAGTGCATATGAAAATATAAAATAAATTAGGTTTGGCACGCATTATATGGAATGACAATAAAGTTGATGGAAATTGGACTGGCTATATGATAACTAAATGAAGCGAATCGGTAATTGATGTGCTTCGCCATCAGCACGCCCTCGTCTCACCTTTAATTGTTTTGTTTCGAATGGGAAAGAGCAGGCAAATCAAAACGCATTTATGAAATAATAAACCTATGGCCAGAATCGCTTTGTAAATGCCGTAAATCTTTTAAAACTGCCAGCTACTGACTACCGCATAAATTCAAGCGATTTCACCTCTGTTCTGGGATCTGCCTCACGCTGTTCGGCTGAATAAAAAATAAGAATGAAAAAATTGTCATAAAATTAGTTGCACAAAATCCAAAAACTATTTCATCAAAAATGCATAAAATAATAATAAAATCGTACGCGAAAAAAATAGACAACCGAAAATAGAAAAAGTTGAATTAATGAAATATTTATATAGCGCACAAAATGAAAGCGGCGAATGGGGAAAAAAAATGCGAATCAGCTAAAAAAATATGCTATGTGTAAAATAAATAATATATAAAATATTTATATAAATTGCAAAAATGCGCAGCTCTGCATAAAAAATAAAACCAGCGTAAAATGTGAAATGCGCAGTCGCCTCTATTTTTCTATTGTGGGGGTCTACAGTTCCTATATGTGCACATGCATATATGCATCGGCGGATATATAATGGAATATGTATAAAATGTCAAATGATTTGTTTGCTCGCTTCTCTCTGCCCCACTCGCGCCCCACTGCAGCTGGCAAAAAACTAATGCAAAAAACAAATGGTTAGTAATATGCTAAAAAAATCTGAAACCGAGGGGGTTTCGTTTGCAACCCAGTTGCAGTTGTTTTGGTGTGAGGCTCTAGCAGCCGCCGCTGCAGCCAATTCAATTAAAAATCTGCCACTTAAGCCCTCCAGAAAAAAGGATTGGCAACAGGACTGCACTGACCAGGAGTGCATGTTTGCGTTTAGCCGAAGCCCGATTTATGAAAGGAATGCTTTCAATAGAGAATGGTGTCTTACTTGCTTTATAATCATCTAAGTCTTGCCCCCGAAGCTATTATAATATTTACAGTACTTACATTTACAGTGTTTTTTGACATTTCCTATTGGTTTCGAAAAATTCACACTTAGCTTCCCTGCCTGTGTGGAGCATGGAACTATACTATTATTTTCGGATGCAGCTAGGCTGTAAGCCGGCTTGGTCGAACGGACATCGCATCCCTTTCATGGAACCTCCAACAGAGCAGCAAACTAGAATGCAACCCACTCCCACACCCTCACAGATTGCACTCGCACACAGACGGCTGTTGTATATAACAAAAATTTTATTCGAATTTATTTTAAGTGTTTTTTTCGCATTTTCTCTGAGGGGGAAGGGGGAGTGGGAGCAGGAGGGCTCACGGTGGGTGCAATGCATTTTGTTTATATTTTTTTTGGCCGCGACTACTACAACACTAAACTGCAACGATACATGCAAGCGTTGTGCGTGTGTTCGTGTGTGTGTATGGATGTTCGTGTGTGTGGTCATAATAAATAATAAAATAGAGGCGCACACGTGCACACAAAAAATAGGGTAACCTGGCAGGAGGAGAATGGGCGACTGTGCTACAAAAAAAGGGGAAAAAAGCGCTCATGCTGTTTGAATTTTGCGCACATTTTACGCCTGATCGAAATATTTTGCGCCATCCAGGCGATGAGGCCATAGAAAAAGTCATACGCCGCTGCGTTCAGCGGGAAGGACCTCGTCCTGCCGAAAACGCCACATTCCAGCCAATCCTCCTATGCACGCGCCTACAAAACTTTTATTGTGTCCGTCGATGTTTTTTCTGCTTTGACGCTTCGACCAAAAATTGCCAATGGGCTTTGTGCGAATGGGGGCGAACAGGGGTTAAGGTTTTTTCGATTGGGGTCGGGCTGGGCGGTGAGGGGGTGAGGAGGTGAGGGGGGGTTTGAGTGGGTGGTGCACTGCGGTGCATTGTGGTGCAGTGGTGCCCGCTTAGACCACGGTTATGGTTATGATTGTGGTGTGATGGCCCGCTTGCGTTCCATTGGCTGGTCTGCTGCTTGTTTTGGCCCGTTTTGTTGAGGTAGGCTAAGCAGCTGAATGCGGTATATATTCACTTCCACTGTGCACTGCATGTGCATTCGAATGCTTTGTTAATCAGTTTAAAGACCCACATGTGGGTGTGGTCTAAATTTAAAGGTAGTACAAGTGCCATTCGGCAGAGGTTTCCAAAACATAAATAAATTTATAAGAGCGTTTACATAAGTACAGATGGTACTTTCCGGAATTCCCACAATTAATATTAAGCTAATATCTGGTTTTAAAAAACGATGTAGTCAAAAATCGCTCCTCACACAACTGCCATTCAAATTCCTTCGAGTCACCGTTCATACAGAGACTATTTAAATGCTGCTTGGTAACTACTCCTTACTACCTGTAATTAGAAATCTTTCACCGCATCAGTGCGGTTGATTTCATTGCGAGTGGCGACTCTTGCGAGCCAGCAGTAAGTATATAAAAAATCCAATTTCATTTATTTGCCTCAATCAATTTTAATCAAGTCCAGTGGCAAGATGAATGCGCAGGCGAGGAGACAAGCTCCGAAAATACAAAGACAGGGACGACATCTTAAACTTCGCACACTCATCGCATCTTACACACGTCACCTGCCTGAACGGTGCAGGTGTGGGTTTATCTCGAGGTTATTACCGCTGAGTGTTGCCACACAAAATAATGCATTAAAGACGACAGGGGGCGGTCGCAGGACTCAGGACTCAGGACTCTGCACCCGAAACAGGACAACGACGACAGCAGCAGTCGCAGTTGCAGCAATTGCAGCTACATCGACTGCACAAGGCGCCCTTTGTGGGGGCTTTGGAGAGAGGTGGCAAGTGCCACCCCCCCAGGAGGAGCTCATCCCCCGACCTTGCAAAGTGCATTCACTTCCACAAGCACCCAAACCTGAGCATGCTCGGTGATTGTCCAACTAAGCCCGACTCTTTGGAAATTTATGATGGCCGGGTCGGGTGTGGGTTTTCTTGGGCCTTTTCGGCCAATACATGGCCATATGCACGCCTATTGCCCAATACTTATGTACAACAAAAATGCCAAGTTGTCTTAAAATTTAATGAAACTCGTTGCCGAGAAACAGAGCGAGAAAGAGCGAGACCAGAGACCAGAGTCCGGACTCCGGAACTCCTCTTGCCAACCAGATTCTTAGGCCTACTTGGAAGCCAAATCTTTTTATGTACATGCCTCACGTGCGTGTGTGTGTGTGCATGTGTGTGTGTGTGTGCGTGTAACAGTGTGGTGAGATGCAGAGTGCGGCTATGTTGTAGTTGCTTTTTGTGCTTGTCAGAGCCTGCAATAATAAGTTTTCCATGCACTTAATGTCAAGTAAACAGAACGGCACCCATCCGGCCCCCAAAGAGTTCTTCGACTGCATTTTCGGCAGCTCACTTCGGGCCCAGGCACACGCACACTCGCATGCACACTCACACGCACACACTCAGCCACACTCACCCACACTCATAAAACAACAGGCCGACTTTTGCATAGTTTTAGGCGCCTTCCAACACATTACGCATACGCACGGTTGACCTGAGACACCCCCCAAGTTGCTGTTGCTCTGGCTTGTTGTTGTGTTGCAACGACAACTACAACTACAGCTACAACTACAACTACAAGGACTGCAATTGCAACTGCATCTTCGAATTTCTTGTGCAATTTCTTAAGATCCTGCCAGAGTATGCCGCTCTGCTCGCACGCCTGGCTTACCTTCTCGCTTGCACCAACGGCTGGCTATCCGGGCATTGCAACGTCTTTTTGGGATTGGAAAATTTGTTGCTGCTGCATTTTCTTAAAATTTTGTTCAAATATGTGAATAATTGCAAAAGGTTCAGGAGCCGGGCCTATGTGCCTGCCTGCCATTTAATTTTCCGACTCGTGCGGAGGAGGGCACTTTCTTGGGATATCTTCAATACATAATGTGGAGAATGTATTTCGAGATGCGAATTCTGCCTGGCTCTGTCAACCCGCTTGAGATTTACATAAATAACTAAAATTTTAATATATGTTTATTAAAGCTCCACTTTTAAGAAGGCCTCTCCCTGCAAAAAGCATTTATACTAATTGCCTTGAACATTTGATTGGTCGGCCATTGATTGTGCAAAGTATTTTCTTGCCTCCTGCCTTGTGGGGGCAGCATTAAATTTGCAACTGCAGTTGATCACTCAACAGATCTGCCTGATTTTCGGCAAATCAGTGTGCGAGTATGCTTATTCATGCACATTAGACAGCGATATTTCGGCAATGCAAATTCGACCCACCGGGTGTTGAAAATTAGAAATTAATATTTAAGTTTGGGGACATGCTCAAAAATTAAGATGATACTCAACAGAATGGAATACTTTTCAGTAACTTCTAATAGAGAAAACTGAATAAATCCTATTTGCTGGACAATTACGACTCTGTCATATAGATCGGGGAAATGTATTTATGTAGCAACCTTCTTTTTTTTGATACGGATTAATTTTAAAAACCTTGCACATATTCTTCATAGCAGAAATCTTTAAGTTTTATACATCTGAATAAATAGTCATTAGTTGGCAAAACTTGAAATAGTAATTCATTCGGTAAGCCAGCAATGTAGCTTCGATTAAAAAAATCCCTAGATATGCTATAAATTTGAAAACTCAAGTTCTTTGATCTTTTACTCACTGGTAGTGCTAAGCTTTTAGAGTCCAAAGAAACCGGCCACAATAAACTAAAAATGTTTAGATTGCGTGCTGATAAAAATTCGGATCATAAATTAAAACCGTCTTATGATAGAACAAAATAATTTATACTAATTAAGTTCAAGCTTTGATTTGTCGGTCATGGCTTGTGCAAAGTAGATTCTGTGTATGTGAGGAGCATAAGGTTTCAAACTTTAGTTGATCACTGATCCGATTGATTGAGAATTAAAAGGGAATATTTCAGTTCATGGTAATGATGCTCAGCAGTTAGCGGGAAAACTAGAAATTATAAATCAGTAAGTTAGCGAAGTGGTTTCCTCTTCCATTCAGAAAACTCGAATTGTTGGGTTTTCTAACTACCTCAAAGGTAAACTTGCTGAACAAGCCCCCAGATTCTAGCCATAGAACCAACGAAAAGCGACCGGAGTGAAATATAAGTATAAATTGCGTGCTCCTTGCCAGCGGCAAGGGCAAGGAAGGAGAACAAAATTCGAAACATTTAATGGCGTAAGACATATCCCTCGAAAATCTTCCAGCCAGTCAAGACGACGCGATGGAGACCCACGGAGCGAGCAAGGGACAGGGAGTATGGAGCATGGAGTATGTGATTTGGAGAAGGAGAAGGAGCCGGACAGAATGGACCTGAACAGGATGAGCCGGAATGGGACACATGCGCCATGGCACCCTAAAACCCATCAAATCTAATCTCGGACCGTGGCTGCTGATGCTCGCTGGGCACTGGACATCGGACATCGGACAGTGGACAGTGGACATTGGTTGCCTTGGTTGCCTGGGACTCTGACCCTCCTGGCCTTTTTTCCGTTGCTGTCCCACCAAATCCCTTTCCCCACCCGCGCTGAGTGTTCGAAAAACGAAGCGGACAGCTTTCTTGGAATGCTTCTTGCCCTGCTCTTCCTGCGGCCAGAACGAAAATTGATGACCAGCCGGGGTCTGCTGGTCGTCGTGTTTTTAGGTTGGAGGCAAAGCTGGGGTACGGGGGGTTTCCCCATCCAAGGTGCGGGGTGTTTGCCAGATTCGGTTTGGTCATTGGCGCTGCGGCCAAAAGAAGTAATTCATCTTATTTTTTCCCCTCGCTCTGGGTCCTTCCAGTCCTTTCACCCATCTTCCCCACGTTTTTGGCTTTATTCTGCTTTCCTTTTCCCCATTTCCCCTCGCCCACTGCGGGGACCTTTTTTCCCTGCGCCTTGGCGACGGCTTCTCAAGACGCCCACATGAGCCAGGGCAAGGATACGCCAATAGGATAATGAAAGCAACGGCAGAACTTTGCAATAGAATGGGGCTAGGTCGGCGATGGCGCTGGCAAAGGGGATCCGAGGACCTGGACCCAAGCGTTGAACTTAAGTGAACTCAAACAATGGGAGCTGGCGACTCGGGGTGCTCCTGCAGAAAAGGACGCAGGACCTCACCGAGCTGATCCCTCAAACACACACACACACACACATATAGACACAGTGGTGGCTGCCTCCAGGCATCATTACATCAAATGTCCTTCGCATTTCAGCAAAACAACAAGATGGCGGTTCCCAGCCAGAGGACGAAAAGGCATCCAAAGAAAAAACCCAAAAGCAGTGAGCACAGGAATCGGAATGGAAAGGGAGGTTACCCAGAAGGATTGGTGAACGAAAACGAACGGAATCGTGGGGCTAAGGATATCGCCATGGTCGCGCCGGAGACAAAAGGGGCGAAATTGGCGCCCCGAACGCTAAGGCGAAAGGACTAAGCTCGAATGGAAGTGAAAATGGAAATGGAAGTGGACGGAGTGGACGGAGTGGGAAAGGATGGTGCCAAAGGAGAGCCAGCTCATTGGCGCAAGCAATAAACGTTAAATTTTTTCTTGCTTCTGTAGCATAATGGCAAAAAGGACGGGAGTACGAGCCAGAGCCAGCCGAGTACGAGCATCGGCATCGGAGTCCGCAGCAGTCCTGGGCAGGAGGAGAAGTCCTGTTGAGCGGTCCAAAAAGTCTGACGTGCAATAAAAGACCAAAAATCCTTTCCCATTGCGCTAAGCTCGGAAAATGTTCGGTGGGTCGAGTGGAACGGCGACGGCGACGGCAGGACGACCAGTGGAAGCACTAGCTGAGTTTTCGGCAGGAGAAAAGTTTCTGGGTTGGGGCATAAATGCTATAAAAATAATCGTCATAAGAGGACGGCAGGGCGTGAGGGTGTGGGGGGTTGCTTAGGGGAGGGAGCGGTTGCTACTAAAAGTTGCTGGGCGGATGGCCACCGTACTGGCACCGTGGGGACAGTAAATTATTGGGTGCTCACTGTTCTGTATTAAGTAGATATATGGTAAATTAATTAGATCCAGAAGAACTCATTTTAAATATTGAACTAAATGTATTTTAGGTATTAACGTAAATGGTGTTAGCAGTATAGCTAAATGGTTATCCAAAATTAAAGTGTTGATGTAACATTTGACTAGTTTGTTTCAAAAGAGCTTTCTAGATGCGTTTTCATTTTGAACGATTTGTAGAAAGGTGCAACTTATATCCTCGATATCTGCGATTCGAAAACTGGGCACTCAGTTAAAACGAGTTACCAGTTATGTAATAAAACACGCCCCTTCGATAACGCAGATGTCGTTAACCAAGATTTAATTGGGTTATTTCGATCGGGTGCACGGCACTTCCACAGTTCCTCCTTGCAGGACTCCCACTGGCATAATACGGAGTGGCGCCTGGGCGAAGAGAGACCCCATTCCCGAAAGGGACGATCTGTGTTATTAAGGTGGTGCCATGGGCGACTCTTCCCCATCAGGTCCCCTCCTGTCTCTACCTTGGCTTCTGGCCAAAGTCCCCCGAAAACCAGATACCATTCCCTGTGTTGCATTAATTTTTACCGTTTGCTCTTTGTGCCGCAGCGAACATTCTCCCCCGTTTTCTGTTCGTTATTTTTTCAGTCCGCTTCGCTTTCGGTTGGGGATATTTCTCCTTTGGGTGCCTAGTTTTTGGCGCCCCATGCCAACTCGATTCTTTGGCGTTGCCCAGTTGCCCAGTTGCAGTGTTTGACCAGGGCTTTGTTTCAACCTATTCCCAAATAACCCTAGGCCATTAAATTATTGCCCGCTACACCCACACACCCAAAAGCGAGCTGGCTTCCTCCAGCAAACACACTCACACTCACACAAAGGATAACTATGTTAGTTAGAGCCGACGGCCATGAGTCCTCGCACATCCCATACCCATACCGCACATCAAAACTCATTTCATGGAACGCGCATTATGCTTTCCACGGCATTTCGCGTCCACTAACTGACAGTTGATGGATTGGAGGTACAGCCCCCGCCGCCCCCTGGCGTTGGTCAAAGTTGTATTTGATATACATAAAGCATTTGAAAGCGGTACAGCTTTTTAAAGCTCCATTCGGCAAAGGCGCTGGGTTTAGGACAGCCACCCAGAAATTCCATTTATATTGTAGCTGACTGCCGCGCCCCGAAGTTGGTCTCCTTTGTGGGCCACCCACACACACACCCACACCCACGTCCATGGCCACGCACACACCCGAGCGCACACACATGGGTTAAGCCACAATTTGATATGTCCATTGTGTCTTATCAGGCGACATGGTTACCGCAGCGAACCCCCAGCGAACGCTTCGAGCTGCCAGCGGGTCTCGACTCGAAGTAACACTCTGTTGGCCGGGTCCCCTGGCAGATCCTTGCGGCCTTGCCCAAAAAAAAACACCCCCTTCCAACGCTTCTAGCTCGAGTGAACAGAAATAAAAAAGAGGGAAAATGAAAAGCACTCCAAGAAATAAGGAAATCCTATCATGATATTGGGCGAAAATAAATAATCGAAGTACGAGCTGGCTGCAGGCCAATAAGCAAAGGCAGATCACATGTCCAATTAGGTAAAAATTGTGAACTGCAGAACTATTAACTTACTGCACAGGAAACTTTTCTTCAAACACAGCTCTGCTTCAGATATTTAATATTAAATGCAGCTAAAAAAGGGAAAGGTTCAAGTATACAGGACTATACCCTGTTTTCGCCAGTGCCGGACCGCACTCTCACCAGTCTGAAAACGCGCACTCGTCAGTCAGCCAGTTCCCTTTTCCCTTCGGAATGGAAAGGAGCGCAAAGGACGAAAGGACGAAGGACGGAAAAGGAAAGCCAAGGCGGGCCAGGGCCCAGCCCACGTCAGAGGAGTCTTCGTCTAGCACACTGGCACACCGCCTTTTTCCAGAGAATCCCCGTCCCTTGCCACACTCTGAATCCCCAAGACCATCCGAAACTCAGGCAAACCAACCACCCCGTCCCTGGCTCGTTTCCTGCTCAACAAATGCCAAGAAAAAGTTTTTTTCGACATTGCTCCCCCGCAGAAGCCCGCCCAGCTCTGTCCTCATCATCATTGTCGTTGAATTTGAAACGTTGTTGCAGCCACTGGGATGGGATGGGATGGGTGGGAGTGTATCGGTCTGTGAGGGGGTCACTCGACGTCCTCAACACCCTCGTCTTCGTTTTCGTTTGCGTCCTGGCACTCGTGTCCTCCACCTCCTTTTGGCAGGAGCAGCGCCACATGGCTGGCCAAAGCAAAGGCAAAGGCAAAGGCAACGGCAACACATTTGAAGAGGGTCGCATACATCGCCCGAGTTTGAGGCATGGGGTAAGCAAAGAAATGGGAAACTAAAATGAAAGAAATCCGGGAACAGGAACAGTCTGCACTGCGGTTTGATTCGTCACTGGGTTTCCAAAACACAAAAATATTATACAATTATCTAATGAATCTTTAAAAGTCCATAGCCCAGAAGTTTAAGGTTTAAATATATTATTTCTAAAGAAAATGCTGGGGTTGCTTATTACTTAGAGAGACACTGTTTCGCGCAGTGTAGGGGCGGGGTTATTGGACTCGGACCCGGGTACATGTGCTCCCCAGCTCCAGCTGTGTACGTCTGCTCGTTTGTTCTTCGATTTAATGAAGGATATGCCGCATGGCTCACCTCTAAGCACCCAATCCCCAGACCATTTATTGAACTTTTTTTATATATTTCATAACTTTGCCTGCTTACATGAAAAAAGTTCGGTTTTAGGCCTAAAATGTGGAAGAAGCCACCCCTCGTTGGTCCGTTTTTCATGAGGATTTCGGGTTCAGCTTTTCTTACCCTTACCTTTTCCTCAAATATTTCGCCAGCTGCTTTGCATAAAATGACGGTATCGTTCGAGAAAAAAAGAGTTCCGATGGGGTTCAACCCACCTTGGGAAAGACGCGATAAATTGGCAAGGGTGATTTTTTCCTAGAATGCCAAAGATGATGCCAAAATTAGGGCTACAAATGAGAGCGAAAATGTAAGTAAGACACGAAATAAATGGCAGAATAGCAGGGTTGAAAGCAGACGGATATTCCAGGCTATCTGAAATATGATTGTCATCAAAGAAGTCTTCAATGACTTCGAACTTCGATTAAGATTTTCCAGCCTTTAAGCTGCCCATATGAAAGTTGAATCTCCTGCCACTTAGGCTTACCAATATTTCACATACTTAGCACACAACTGAATGCTTACTTCTAAGGCCACTGTCAGAACATATAGTAGTCAATAAAAATGACAGAGGGGAAACCCCAGTTGAGATGAAGCTCCCTCTCAGGATATTGTCAAAAAGTAATTAGATTCGATGTTATTACAGAAGCACAAACGGGCGTCCAAAATTGGGAACACTCACCCACAACGCAACGATTCGAGGGGTGTTGTTTGGGTCAAGGGAGGAGGGCCTCATTCCGTTTGTGGTTGTGAGGGTGAAGCTCTGCCCATTTTTATTTCTTTTTTGGGCCCGAAAAATGTGAAACAATGTAATAAACGGTGACGTAGCCTCGTCCTCTGCGTTGGTCCTTATACTGACTCCCTGAAAGCCACCCAACCGCACCACCTCGTCCATTCGCATCCTCGTCGTCGCAGGCAACAAATTAAATGCGGAAAATAATACAAAGACATCCTCCCTCCTGGCGGCGCTAACGATTCTGGTGACGCGAGCTCAGTTTACGCTTAGCGTGGAAACTTACGGCAAATGGCACTGGATGATGAGCATGGAGCTGGGCTGGGCTGGGATGGGATCTGGATGTGGGTGGAGATGGTTGGAGATGGTTGGAGATGGGTGGAGATGGGTGGTGGGTGGCTGGCGCTCCCTCGTCTTCGCCGTCATGGCAACAAGGCGCACAATCTTCCAAAACAACTCGGAGGTAGAGGTTCTGCCATTCGGGAGGGACTCTACTGCGAGGATAAGTTTGTGCGCTGAAGTTTGATGATGATGGGGGGCCATAGAATGGGTGGTGCGCCCCCCCCTTTTAGAGCTCTAGATACGGTACCAACGTCAGTTTCTCTCTTGATTTCCGGTCCTCTTCTGTTTCGGGCGTTCCTAATCAAAAATACATTTCACTTTCAAAAACCAAGTTACTCGTACAACGGAAAAAGGATGGGACCAAAAAAAGAAGATCTCTTGAAAAGTCGACTTGGTAGATACCTTTTAAATTGTGTACTTCTCGAAACTTCTAGCCTGTGGACTAGACTAGCACAAGAATCGTAAAATGTTTCTCTAATAACTTTAATGTTGACCAACGGAAGTTTAAATGTATTAAACGTAAGTCTAAAGCATTTGTAATTTAATTATTGTAACATTTTCAGGCACAAGAAGTTTTAAAACCCAAAATGCAATGTGCTCTCTTGAAGAGTATACGAAAAGATCTCTAAAAACTGTCGCACTTTTAACTCACATCGGATTTGAAATTTCTTATTTTGGGTAGGAAAATGTGTCTGATTTGCATTTGGGTTGCCGTGACAGAAAAGGGTTCGGTCCTGCCTTGGTTAAGGGGTGACAAAGTGATTAAAAAGTGTGCAAAGGGGTTGGAGATGGGGTGGAGGGAAACCAAGATGCAGGTGAACCTTCAAGGAAGGGTGCAGGGATAAAGAGCTAGGAGAAAGGCCCGTGGTTGGGGTAAGTGATGGAACGGTGGCAGACCCGGTGAGGGTTGCTCGGTCTGAGATTGTGCCTAGTTTAATTTCAGTTAATTGTGTTTGGCTTTCGAGTGAGGCATTCGAGTATTTGATGGAAATAATGCTGGAAAAGCGGTGAAATTTCTCGATCCGGTGGTGGGAAAAGCCACGGGGGTGGCCCGTAAAAGGGTTGAGCTGATGGGAACATACTCTTCTTAGAAGTATGTAACTACATATACATATACATACGGAAGTAGTTTGTGCCAAGTCATTTGTAAATCACATGGTAATGTAAATCAGAAAGCAGCTAAGAAATTTTGGGAGTATGTTTGGGGGTGTGTTAATATCTAGGATACAGAAATTCATTTCAGTTAAATAGTCGGAGTTATGCTGATTATTTCACAGCCACCGAAACCATACAAAAAACAAGAGAAAACTCTACAGGCGAGTTCCCCGACTATCAGATACCCGTTAGTCAGCTAGTGGAAGTGCGAACGAAAAATTTGAACATTATCCCGAATATCGGCAGAAATTGGAAAAAAAATTAATAAAGTGAACAAAATTTAGATGTTAGATAGCAAGACAAATAATAAAACGAAAAGAAATCAAAACATTTATGAGCGGCTTGCTGGTTTTAGAGTGGGCGTGAAAAAAAGTTATATGTTATAAGATAAGACTCATAAAAAATAAAATATATCAAATATTTATAAAGGTTGTGGCATTACATTTTCCGGTTTGTGGCATGTCCAACCATTCTGCTTTCATAGTTCTGAGATTTCGTCGTTCATACGGACGGACAAACGGACATGGCCAAGTCGACTTGGCTATTGATCCGGACCAGGAATGTATATACCTTATACGGTCAGACACTCTTTCTTTTACAAGTTACTTACTTATTAACTAATATAGTATACCCTTTTACTCTACGAGTAACTTGTATAATTACATTCTCCCTTGCAATTACTCTCCCCTTTTTTATTTGCAAAAAACGAATAATATTTAAATGTGTAAATTGAAATAATTTAAATAATTTACATGTGTAAGAAGCTATTTTGAAATTAAAATAATGTTAGGAAATGCACACACAGCCACGTGTAATTGATTTCCCTATGAATTACCAGTTTGAATATACATAATTAAAATGCATTTCCATCAGGTGCTGTGTTCTTCTGCTTGTGCAGAGCACCGATCTGTTTGATCTGCCACTTCACACGCCATTAATCATATTAAGCGCATATCATACGATATCACAATAATAACTCACAAAGTTTGTGAACCCTTTTGCCGCATCATCTTTCCCAATAATTCCTAGAAGCAGAGCATGAAAAATCTCTTGCTGCGGTCATATTGAAAGTTAATTGAAAATCAAGTTAATGCGTTTAATTGAATAGCCGTATAGGCATATGTGCAGTCAGGGTTCCATCGCTAAAAACCTGTACACAGAAATGCAATAAAAACATTATACATCCAGCGAAAAAAGAATCGAGTACACAAACATAAAGCACACATAATTGCTCACACACACACCTACACGCACACACATGCCCGCAAACGCACACAAACAGCGGGTGGGAAAAGCAGAGGGGGAAAACCGAACGGATGTTCTGTCGATGCGTGGAGGAGACAGAGAGACAGAGGCCCATGTGCATATTTATATGTGGAAAATTATATACAAACACAGCACCCACGCCCACGCCCTCACCGCCCGCCGCTCACACAATATATAGAAAATCATAATGACGACGATGCATCATCGCAGAACAAAGGCGACACGCACAGGCCCAGGACCAGAACCAGAACCAGAACGATGTCCCTAACCCTCGTCCAACCTGGCCGAGCCCCACAGGACCACACAGGGCAAGCCTTTGTAAACAGGTGTGAGTTACGCACTATTTTGGGCGAGGAAACTGGGAGTACGCCCGCCCGCCTGTCCCAATCAGACAATCGAAGGAGGCTCCTTGCCGCCAAAGGATTTGCGAGAGCAGCAGCAAAGGACTGCGGGGTCCACAATCATTACCATATTATGTCGAAAACATGACAGATAAAATGACACCTTCAGCTGGAGCATATCCTCCTTACGAGTCATTATTCGCAAGCCTTCTTCTCGAAAAATCCAGCAGGCCTGCAGTCTTAAGGCCTAAAAGCAGGCAAAGCTATCGATTTGTAGGCCTTGTTGCTTCAGCCGTCATCTCACTCACACACACACACACACACACACACCCGCACTCACACACACCCACACTGAGCAACGCACACACCCACGCTCAAGGGGGAAATCCATTTTTCTTAAGATAAATTTTGATTAAAATTTTCGACCAACACACGTGCGATTTTTCGGTCTCTTTCTAGCCCTCAATCTCTCTCGCTCGCTCTCTATGTATCACTTTTCAATTCGAGGTGGTTTGGAGGTGGGAGGTTTGGTATCAGAGATATTGTGGTCCTTGCAAATGTCTTAAGATCTTGCAACGAAAATATAAATGCAACTCATTGGGCGCTTGGGGTGTGGCATCGGCATCTTCTATACATAAATGAGCAATTTGCGTGTTTTTTGATAGGCGCCTTTCTTCGTATTTATGCGAAATTTTCCATTAATTTGCATTTCGTCAGAAGTTTTTACCCAATTGAACAGAAACTTATTGAAACTCATGGACTGTGCGGGGGAAAGAGTTCTAGGCTTAATGGTGGGATTAGAATGGCAAAACATAATGTAAGACATTAAGATGTTTGTTTAAGTTTAAGCGAGAAAATGAAAATTGCTTAGATATGCTCATTCTTAGGGGTTGTATTCCCTCTGCCCTCCTTGATGGCCTTCACAATTGGGATAACAATTAAATGCGGTAAGGAAAGGAGAAAAAAATGGGATTTAGTTGTGCCCAGTCAGCAATTGATGCACATAACACCCAAACCAGGTCTTGAATCATTATGCCCGGCACCCAAAAACTTTAGTGCACTTTCTTCGTACCTATGGCTGTCTCGCTCTGGCCTCGGCCTTCGCACACACTTGCACTCGCTCTCCCTCTCACTTGCTCAATAATAAGAAATTAGACCCTCTCGCTCTGGCAATCCTCAATCCGCATGCCGACTCTGTCTAGAGCAAAATGCAAAAATGTGCATTAGGCAAAGTCCAAGAAGGCAAAACGAAAACTTTTCGGGCGGCCATGTGGGGTGGTGAACGGAAGCTGTTGCAGCTGCATGCGGTTTGCCGTAGTGTGTGGGTGTGCGTGTGTGTGCGAGTGTGCATGGGTGGGTGTTGCATATGCACTTGTGGGTGCGATGGGTGTAAGTGTGCGGTCAGCTTCTTAAAATACAAGCATACAGCTGCACGACGAGTCCCCGAAAATTCTTACAAGCAAAAGTGCAAATCTCTCTCTTTCTATATAACTGGCAATGTGTGCGTGTGTGTGCATGTGTGTGCCTGTGTGTGCGTGCGTATGTGGTCAACTGATGTATGGGAAACTCTTTGGTCAGTTTTCTTGCAAGAAAATCTAATCAACACACACACGCGCGCAGCAACACTTGGCCCACAGTAGTGTGTTACGTATACGCAATGTTGGACGAACGTCGTTTGTGCATAATTCGTTTGAGTGCGGAAAGGGGCGGTAGGGGGGCGGCAAGGGGAAAGGGGTAAGGACCGTAATTTCACCCAAGGGGTCGCCCACAAACACATACATATATAAATGCTTTTAATTTGCACAGGACACACAAAAGGATCCAGGCAGAGCAAAATTTTGAAGAAAATTCAGCAGCACATGTCGGTAGCTGAGTAGTTGGGCAGTTGGGCAGCTGGGTAGTTGGGTAGCTGGGAAATCGGGAGTCGTAGTGGAAAAGCCATTCCACAGACTGGGAAAGTCTTACGACATTTGGCCAGCTGCAGAGCATGGGGCGATGCGATGCGAGAGAAACGGAGATGGAAGTCTGCATAGTGCTGTCTTATCTTTTTACTTGAAAGCCACCGCACCTCCTCTGGCAGTGCGTTGGATCAAAGGACTGGGTTCGGGGCAGAGTTATGCACCCACAGTTGAGTTTTGGGCTTTACGCATGCATAATCAATGCATTTTCTTCGAAATGTCTGCGCCGGCGAAGGAGTGAGCGAGCAAGCGAGAGCATAAGAGAGAGGGAGAGAGACAGGACGAATAGGTCGGAGGAGGAGATGCGTTCAGTTTATAAATTAGTTGCAAAATATAATTCAAGTTCTGGTCTCTATGCATTCGTCTTTGTGCGTGCGGCATCTTTGGGGGAATGTTCAATGCCTTTTCCTTTGCAAAAACAAAATCCCAACGAAAATCGATTGAAGAGTGCAGACTCTTGTTATTTTGATCTTTGTGTTGGGATTAAAGGCAATTAGCTAAGCCATTTTAATTGCACGGTTTTTGAGCGGGTTGCCAAAATGATATTTACTTATTCATTCGCTTCAAGATAAGTATAGCAGAAGTTTTATGATTTCCACGGTAAAGAATAGCTTAAAGAATTGGTATATCAGTAAAAACATGAAACATTTCATTGGAACTTGTTTTAGTACCGAGTTAAACTAGTATGAAAACACAATCTTTTAATCTATAAATCTTCCTATTTCGAGCTCGCAGTTTTCAGCGCCATTTCAATTCAATAAAAAGCAATTACAGCGCAATCAATCGGTCGTACCAAATGCAGCAATAAAAAGGACTTCGCGTCAACCGCAAAACTGACTCGCTTGATAAATCAAAAAATTTGGCCAACAAACGGGCAAAAAATATGATGCGAAAATCCTTTATCCCCTAGTCGAATATGCAAATAGAAAAGAAATATCTTACCATGCACGACCCCCTTTGTCTGGTTTTTAGCTTTTATTTTATTTGATCCTTTTGTTGCTGTCTGCTGTTTCTGCTCCACTTTCGAATTGATTTCGCCGAAAGTCGTAAATTCCTTTGCCAACTTTCGCTCGTTGAGTTTTGCATCCGCTTGCCCGTCGACGCTGCTGTTGTTGTTGCTGTTTATTTTTCGATTGTTTTCTTGTTTTCATTTTGTTGAGTGTTTTGTTGCTACTTTTTTTATGGCCAAGAAAAACGGAAAAAAGCGTTGAAAGTCAGGATCCTCCATAATATTATTCAAAGGCATGCGTGTGTGTGTGGGTGAGAGTGTGTTGGTGGCGAGTAAGAGAGCGAGAGCGGGCCACCAATACAATGGCAAAGCCGCTCATCGTCGTTTTCGTTGTCGTTGTCGTTGTCGTCGTCGCGAGTTGCTCTTTGCTCCTTTTCGTCCTCGTTTCTCGCCTCGTGTTTGTTTATTTGCATTTCCGCTTGAGCTGCAGGACTCTCTCCTCGAATGCGTGTATGGCTGGCTGGCTGCCTGGGTGTGTGTGTGTGAGCGCGGTGACTCAACAAGTGGTTGTGTCTGTTGCTTCTCTGCCTCCTCCATTGTCATTCAGTTCTTTTTTCTGTTGTTGCTCGCTTTCTAGTTCGTGCTGCTTGTTTTTTGTCTGCCGCCGCCTCCAAACACTTTTGCCTTCGCATTTCTTTTCCGCCGCTCACATGTGTGACTGTGAGTGTGTGTTTGTTGTGCTTGGACTGCTACTTGTGTGTGTGTGCCCCTAGCCTTTAGGCTGTGAACATCATCTTCTCTCGGCACTCTCTCCCATTGTCGGCTTCTCTCGACTTGTTTGCTTATTTGTTTGTTTTGCCTCCACTTTGCTCTTTCCTGTCTTCTTTTGTGCGTCTTCCTCGCCCACCTGACCACCCGGCACCTTCCCCCCCTGCACCTCCACATTTTTCCCATTTTCCGGGGGATAATTTTCTTGGTCGTTTGGCTTTTTGTGCTTTTATTATGCCGCACACGGCTCAACTTTTCAACTTGTTCGTTTTTTAGCTTTTTTCGATGCCGGCAAAATAAAATGGAATAAAAAATACATTTTCGTCAAGGACGTTAATTGTTTTGCTTCTATTTTTTTCGTCTGGCCTCAATGTGAGTGTGTGCTTGTGAGTATGCAAGTGCGAGCGCGCTGCTAGATGAGTGTGTGTGTGTGTGTGTGAGTACGAGTCCTTTGACTTTTATTTTTGCTTTTATTTTCTGACGCTGCTTGTTTATATTGTTTTTTATTGCCGCCTCAATTTGCGTGCACTTTGCGGTTGTTGTTGCTCCCGTTTTTGCACTGCGTGTCCTTGCCGTTATTTTGCTTTCTTTTTCCACTTTCTTCCGGCTCGTATGTATGTGTGTATGTGTGGCCATACGGCCGTAAGTGGCGTTTAATTTATCAATTTGTCGTTTGCCAAAGGAATTCATTATTTGATTGTTGCTGTCTTTTTCCCGCTTCCGGTTTCCCCTTTGATGCGGTTTGTTAACTATTGTCTGGGCTTAATCTTTTGTTTATTTGCCATCAACGGCATCGTTCCTTCCTTTAGATGTTGCCGCTTTGTCGTTCGTTGCATCGGAAGTTCAATCGGTCGCAATGGATATTTTCTTTTTTACTTTCCTTGTCCCCCCTCGGTGCATCTTTTTAGTGTGTCGGTAATTGGAGTCAAATTGTTTTTTGCCCCCGATGGACTCTTGATTGGGGATATTGAGTCCTGAGAGAAAAGGCTCTTTAACGTTAAAGCCGTGTATTCTGTTCACAAGGACCTTTTGCCTATTGGTTAATAGTTGCGCTTATATCTTTTCATAAAGTTCTAAAAAGTCCAAAGACTTTTTTCGGGTAAAATGGACCGATCCCACAAAACAAAACAAAATTAATTCTGCAAACCAAAAGTACAAGATTAAATATTAACAAAAGTTAATTCACCCTTAAGGACATTGCTATATAAACCCAATGAGATTTTTTAATAAGTGAAAAGTATAAAATTAGTGTTGAAAGAACATAAGACCTATTGATTGTGCACCCAAACAAAGGAACTAAGAAACAGCATCAGAGAGTCCTTCGAAGGAGCGATAAGGATTGAAGAAGAAACTGAAGCCACTTCCCAATTAATCTCCCTTCAATCCCTGTCATAAACGCAGCACTTATTCAAATACGTCACGTAATTAAAACGCAAGTCCCGAGGCTAGCCAAAATAAGTAATTGCCACCATGTTCGACAACTCATCAGCAAACAGGAAAACTGTCCAGGACTAGAGATGATAGAAAAAATGGACAAAGACGGGTAGAATGCCCAGCTAGGAAAACTCCAACCGAATTGACAAATTAAAAGCAAGTGAAAATTTTCGAAAAACCCTGAATGCAGAACAGGCGAGCTTTGAAAAGGAAACCAGTTGGGGGCCCAGTGGACAATTAAGCAAGGGGGGACTGACAATTAGAAGGAAAAGGGGTCGATTGTTGGCGCTTCGAAGGAGGGACGAGGGACGGCTGAAGAATCGACAACTTTCGGGCGCGCAATTATGATTATGGGTGCGTTTGCCCATTCTTTCGGCCAAATCCTACTTTAATTGTTTTTTTTTGTTCGCTCTTCGCTCTTCTCTCTTATGTTTCCCATTTTTCCAGGGATGCTGCTGCTGCCCAGTTGCCTGGACGGAAATTCATTAGAACAACCCTAGAGGAGCGGCGGACGCAGGGGTAACTGGTCCCTGGTCATGTCAAAGCGACTCCAAGACGTTGTCTTGCCTTTTTTCCTCCGAGAAAATTGCAATTTTTCCAGGACCAGGACCAAGACCAGGGCCAGACATCGAAGGCAGACAGACCATCTAACCCCTCGCCACACCATTCGCCACATCTCTGGAAGGGTCTGGGGCAGAAAAGGGCTTCGCATCCTGCCAACGATAAAAAAGGGAAGAGAATAAGGACCGCTAGACGACGGGCAGGCGAGCAAACATAAAAATGCGTTTGTGCCTTCAGAAGTCCCTTTTCGAAGGGCTGCTCTGTGGGTGGGGGCTTTCGGCAGGGTGGCGACTTGGCCGGGCACCTAAACTGAAAGTAATCAACCCACACACACACACACCCACACACAGAGAGCTGTGGAGATACACCCACACAGATACAGGGGAAAAAGGACGAGAAACGCGTCTCCACCTTCACTCATTTGCACAAAACACACCCACAACTTCGGTCCGAGCTGGAGAAACTTTTTTTCGCTTTCGCCGCTCCAGCAATTCCGCTTCCTCCGCGTCGCGGGGCGGGTGGGGCGTGGCATTGTTCTTGTGCCGCCATGAAAATTAATGAAGAAGTGCCCGACCCATGTTCCAGAGGCACTAAAACTCCGTTCCCCGCCCATCGACCGCCTGACAGACAGTCGCTCCGGTCCCCAGTTTTTGAGGTTAGTTCGGGTTCTGAGACTGGGATTGGGACTGGGACTGGGACTGGGACTAGGGACCTGGGCTTAGAGCTGGGTGTGTGGCAGTGGGCATGCGAAAAGGACGACTCCCTCTTGGGGGTGGGTGTGTGCCCATTGCTGCTGGCTTTCCATTTTTTCACAGTCCCCCAGCACTAAGATGGGTTTTACATAAAGTTCGGATCTAAAAGGTATATATAAAAGGAAAAAATGTATATATATTTGAAATACACCAAAGACTGCTAAGATCTCAAAAGAAAATTAATCAATAAGCCATTTTAATACCTTAAACTTACATTGAAATATATTTGTAAAGTACTCTGATTACCATTTGTAGAAACGTTAAAAATATTATTAAAAACATATTAATGTTCAGTGCAAATAGAAGACTCTTCGCTTTTTCGTTCTAGGTGATTTGGTTTATGAAAAAACTAGAAAATTTCGAAGGAATTACACTTCTAGCACGATAACACAATATGTGCAATATTCAGATTACCTAAACAATTTACGCAGCTTCTCGAAACTAACTAGATGCCTAACTAGATTCCTACCTCCACAGAAAAAATGCAGTTCGAAAAATGTGCCGCACCGAATGACAATATCTGAAACGAAGCGGCTAAAAAACAGCAAAAGCTATTTGGACACACTCACGGAGCATTGGTCAAGCCAAACCCTTTGGTGGTGGAGGATTTGTGGACGGCGCTGCGATTTCGGGTGTGGGAGACCCAAACTGACTCACCCAACTGGGACGAGGACTCGGAGGACGAACACTCACACATCCTACGCCCACATACGGTCAAGTGGGTGTTGACCTGTTCACATTTAGAGGGGTCCGGACTAGTTGTTGCCTCGTTTTTTTCGGATCGGATCGGGGCGGGGAAGGGGAAGGGGCGTGAAGTCGCCTGGCTGCGGCAACTGTCGCTAGATGGCGCCAGCCGGGACTCCGAACAGGAGCCGTGGTAGCAACAGGACATGCACGAGGACGAGGACGACGCCTTTGCTTTTAGCTTGATTGCCAAGCCTAGTTAACTGTAAAGTTTTATAACTTTGGCCGGCCACCCAATCACCGCCTCCTCGCCGACACCTTCTCCTCACTTTGCCCCACCTGCAAAGCGTTAAAATCGGTTGGTTTATAGCACGCGCCAACGCAGCCCTCGCTCCTCGGCCTTCCTCCCTTCCTTCCTCCCTGCCCCCTAAGCCAAGTTCGTCCTGGCTTTAGCCCCCACACCCCTGTGTCCCTGACAGCGTCGCCGCTCGTTCGACCCTTTTAAAAAGTCGTCAATACTCGCCTTGCCTGCCCCCGCCCGTGCAAAAGGACGAAAAGGGTTTGGGGATACGTGCAACGGCCTGCGAGCTCTGCGCTCTGAGCAAGGACTCCGACCAGGATGGGGAGCAGCCACGGGGCCACGAACCTGGGAGCAGAACAACCAGAACAAGGACCAGAGGACCGGGCGTCTATCAAATTCCAATTTCGGTCCCTTTTTTCCTCCGCTCTGTTGGCATTCAAGGTTTATGGCGTCTTTTTAGCGTAAATCCTGCATGGTCATGACCGAAGTCCGGTCCCGCTGCTGCACCATTCAGCGACTGTTGCTGGACCGTAACCTCCCAGTCCCCGGGTCTATATAATTCCATCCTATCGGTGGAGCTCCATCTTCAATATCCTATCTCCGGCACCCATACTCAGGCTCTTTCCCACCGAATAGCAATGGAACAAGAGCTACACTTTTATTTTGTTCATGTCGTAATAACATGTCGTTCGTTTTAACTGCTGTTTGGAAACTCACTTGATGGAAAGATTTGAATTTCGCAGTACCTTGCTGCTGATTGCCGCTACGAAGTATTACAATATTATTCAACTGACAATACTGTTTTGCCATATGCTAAACCTTTTCGGCAATATGAAATGTTTTATGCTGCATGCTCCTTAAGATCAAAGCTACAAAGTCTTATTTGTAATCAGTAAGTCTATACACGGAAGTTTATTAACCAAAAAGAAAACAGCTTCCTGAAT
Source organism: Drosophila teissieri (assembly GCF_016746235.2). NCBI lineage: Eukaryota > Metazoa > Arthropoda > Insecta > Diptera > Drosophilidae > Drosophila > Drosophila teissieri. The sequence continues at coordinate 15,466,285 of NC_053029.1, read as the reverse complement.
TATTGCTACCGCTATCAATAGCTTGGGATGCACACTTTGCAATGATGAAAACCCAAAGCCTTATAACTACAATTTTATTGGCGCTGATTAGCAATTTGCATTCGCGGGTAAAGCCAGATGTTTTATTTTAAGATTATGAATACTCATTTAACGAATCAGGGGAAACTATCTCACATTTAACTCGCAGTTCTGAACTATTCTTAATGGCTCAGTAGAATCATATAGCTGGATGATGAGTTTTAAGGTCGAGAGCGAAGTGACTTGTTTTTCATGTAAAAATTGTGCTCAATATGAACTGCAAAAACCGGTCTGTTCTGCTGGGGAATGACAGACGTATATGCAGGCCAAAACAATTCCCAGTTCATTCAAAACTTCTCTTACGTGATAAGGTTACGTGATATTAATAATTTTGTTTATTTCCATAGCAGTTTTGTCTTTTGATTTATTGTTGTTGATTTTGTTTCCGAATCTAAAAGCAAAGCCCCCATTTAGTTTAAAGTTCCTTTCGAAAAGACGTGAGCCCCTGAGTAAGCAGCTGAAAACGTGACTCTTTAAGAATAAATCTATATATATATATATACAGCGAGATCAGCATCGATCGTAAATTGAGTGCTATGCTGGCGGAACACAGTTCAGTTTGAACAAAGCACTCGGAGCGGTCGCAAGTTCCGGTTAAAAAGCGAGAATGAGGTTCGAAAGTCTTCTGATTATCTGCACTAGCGTGCTTCTCCACTTACAGGTAAGTCACTAAATTTCCCACCATCCGGAAAGTAATACTATTTTGCCATTTATAGATGGGAGCAACTTCACCTGTGGGCAGTGCACTCCCCCCTTCTGTGTACGCACAGGCTAGGCGTTGGAACCTGAATGAAGAAGTAGTAAATAATATGCGGCTCAATAGAAAGCCGTGGATTGTCTCAGAAACTATACCGAGCGGTGTGGTGATTAGGAATATCTTCGAGTTGAGTCACAACGAAAGGCTGTCAAGGAAAACGCAAGTCATGTTCCCACACAATCGAGGCAATCTGGAATTTCTATTATGCCAGTGGCAATCGTTATTCGAATTTCTCTATGACTTTAATATCATGCAATTGGGTTCGCAATTTATTCCTCCCGGAGTAGATCGTCCTGCGAATTATCCTTGCCGAGGAAATCCCTGGTTGAAGGAGCAGGATGAAAGGAACTTAGGACCTCAAGACTTCCCCAAGGGCAATGAACGCATTCCCCATAGGAACCGGAAATGATAGAAGGCCGCCAAACCCACCTTCACCACAGCGGCCTATGGCACCCACGCCCACCCTGACACCTTCAAACCCACCTTCACCACAGCGGCCTATGGCACCCACGCCCACCCTGACACCTCCAAACCCACCTTCACCACAGCGGCCTATGGCACCTATGACACCCCCAAACCTGGATGATACGCAGCCCATATGGGTTCCAGTCCCGGATCCAACATCAACCGAGCGAAGTTCGGTCCCACTGCCCACGGTTGCACCCAAAGGCAATGGATCTGACCCGGTAATTGATGACTTTTTGGCAAAGGTGGATCTCACTGTCGCGGACATCAAGGAGGAGGATGGCCAGTTGGTCACCACAATCGTGGACAAACAAGGACGAGTTCTAAGTGTCAGTTTTGCTCTGAGTGAGAATGACAAAGGGCAAGAGCGTGTGGCGAACTAGAAAGCCACACTACGAGATGATATACATATACAGAAAAAGTGAACGAAAAATATAAGAAACTTAAAGTCAACAGCTTAACAAGATTAGTATAAATAATATGAATAAATTTAGGTTTACCCCCTATGTATCTTCTTCTAGTATCAAAATAATATATAACCAAAAGTATTGAAAACTTATATCGGAATTTCTTGTTCATTATAGAATGATTCAATTTCTAAAACCAATTTAACAGAGAGAATTTCCAGAATCCAGGAAAAACTGTTTATAACAAACTTATAAAAGAAGCTGTGTTTTTATGAAAGTAAAATATATTTGCACTCTTTGATAAGAGCTGTTGATAACCTTAGAGTAGCCACTGCGAACAGAAGCGATGAGCCTAGTCGACTTGAATTTTGAAATCAGTTCGATTCTGGCGATCGAAGTCTTCACAAGTGACGCGGAAAGATCAAGAATGCAGTGCTCTTATATACTGGCAATCTGTGCCAGCTTGCTGCTCCTGAAACTGGAGCTAGGTCATGGAAATCCCCAGAAATCGGAAACTGACCTCATCTTCCGCTCACAGCGATCAGCAGCGACTTCCGTTTCCGCAGGACCGAGTCAGGAACTTATAAAAGCGGCCAGGGAAGTGGATTTGGATGAAGTTGGCTTGCGGGAATTGTGGAACAGCAGGCAGCCGCTGGTTATCAGAAACCAAAACGACGCTGGACATGTCACCACTGTGACCTATGAGCTAAGTCCGGATGGCAGAGGGATTGCAAGGCACAGGGTAGTTGAGAGCACACTGCCTGCTAGGCTGGAGGATAATTCCGCCTCCAAGCCCCGGGAAGAGTGGGAGTATGTGCCGCGTCCAGGGCATCAGCTCCGTCCCATTGGAGAATCTAGTTTCGGGACTGGTAATTTTGAAACTAATGGATTTGGCACGGGTTTCCCGAGGCCTGCATTGTTCCCGAACTGGGAGTGGGAGCTGCCATCGGGAGTGACTCCGAAAGTTACAACTAGGACGGAAACGGATAACTTGGGACGAAAGGTGACCATCACAACGAGATCTTACAGCGGCACTCTGCTCCCAGGAAGCAATGTGTTCAAGCAGACATTCCCCGACATCTCAGAAGAGCCTGGTCCAATCCACACAGACTCCAATCCGAACACTGCATCCTTCACCCCATCTCGCACTGCACCTACTGAGTCCAACTCTGTACATCGTTCGGGAACGATGTACCCAAGTCAGGGAGCCCCCGTCTTTGTGCCAGTGATTGACTCAACCCCCACCACCCAGCGGACTTCTGTGCCCCTGCCCACCCTGGCAGGAGGAGCAGCAGGAGCCGGCGGATCGGACCAGGTCATTGATGATTTCTTGAACCAAGTGGATCTGAGTGCCTCGGAGATCGAGAACTCGAATGGAGAAGTGGTCAAGACGATTGTGGATAAGAACGGTAGAATCCTAACCGCCCGATTTGTTCTAAGCTCCGTCAAAGGAACTCAGGAAGGTCCGCAGCAGCAAAAGCCGACCAAGTAAATAGCTCGTTTTAAATAATATTAATTTTATATAGACAATTTCGCGTTATTTTGTAAACAATGCTTATAAACCCAGAGCGCAGTTAAATAAATGAGCTTATCAGCCGGGGCAAACCCAGAAAATATAATACAAGTTCTAAGTAAATCTATCACTGAAATATGACCTTTATATAGGTGGGAGATTGATAAGGGAGTACGAGTTGATATATAGTTTTCAGCTCAATTGAAATGGTGGAATGCCTATATGTGCGAACTTACCTGTTTGTTTATATACAAGCAACTGTAAATATAGGTATATAAGGAACTACAAAGCGCTCTAAATTATTCAAAAGCTACTCGCATACATGGATACATTTTGGGAAATTAATAATTCTTTATTTTCAGATCGCTGGCCAAATTAATTAAAAAGCATTAATAGTTTTGTATAGCTAATTTATGACAAACAATTTTTTGTTCTCGCTAACAACTGAGCTGTAAAAAATAAAGAGAAAGGAGAAATATAAAAATATAATTGGGATAATAATAATAAAAAATCAACCAAATAATAGAAAATAATAACATTTGGGAACTAAGCTTGATTAACAAAACATTTCAGCAAAGGAAAAAGTAATTGCATCCAAAAATAATTCAAGCATTAGGAGATCAAAATCATAAATACATAAAAAAAACGCAGGGCGGAACGAGAAATTCAATTCGAAATTAGAATTTCGAATTTCACGGCAAACTGATTAAAGCACGTCGAAAAAACTATTGCATAATTTTGTGCGCAGCTCGGTGCAAAGCGCATTTGGTGGCCGAAAGCAATGTGTTGGTTATGAGTTGGTTATGGGTGATTTGGTTGCAGTTCTTTGTAGTCGTGTGGCTGACAGCCTGGCGGTAGTTGTAGTTGTTCGGCCGACAAAAGTGCTTTTCTGTCAGTGTCTTTCTCGCTCGTTAGCATTGCATTAGTTGGGTTACATTTATAAGCCAAGCATGTCAGAGAAAAGAGAAACTAGATTAGTAAAAATGTGTTGTTTTAGCGATTGCGTATGGTGTGGAAATCGGGGGAAAGCATTTCTTCTTAACTCTAAATATGCGGGTTAAAGCCAAAGGAGCAAATCAGCTTAAATCAATTTAAAAGCATCGCCTTCCTTGGGGCGCTATGTAAAATTCAACTACGCATAAAATATGTTACAAAAAGCATTAATATTTGAAGAATTTCGCTGAGTCCTTTGTTCGATTCGTTTACTGAATAGCATATTAAAATATATTGGTGTATGAATTAGTACATTTTGTGGAATTTTTTCTTATGAGATATTGTAATAAAGGTTTCGCATCGCCAGCGGCGTTCAAATTTAATATAATACGTTCAATTGCAAATATATATGGCTGGGAATAAAACTGCCCAGTGATTGACAACGTTTTTTGTGTTAATCAATATCAATAGTGTAAATAGCGTAAATTTCAAAGAAATCTGGTAAAATTAAACGTATTGCTCGATAAAACTTTGGTTGCTCGTTTGAGATCGGATATTTCCGTTCAACTAACTGGAGTGGAATCTATCATAGCCTCTCAACATTCGCCTAGGTCTAGAGCGAGTACTTGAAGTCCTTACTCACCAGATTGTCGAACCGCAAGGCATCCTCATCGCTGAGTCCCATGCTGCGTGTCAACTGCAAGTACGTGGAGGTGATGGGCTTCAGTCGCTCCAAGTCCAAAGGCGGCAGCGGCAAGGAGAGCTCCACAGGCGGCATGCCGCGCAGCTGGGGAATGCGTAGTTCCGGCAGTGGCTTCGGTGGACTGGGCAGCTCCAGCTTGAGTGGAACCGGGGTCGATGTGGACGGTGCATGTCCGGCTTTCAGGCTGGAAAATATAGATTTCGTTAGATTAATCGGAGTGTGAGCGGTATCCTTGCGTGCGGCGGAGGTGGCTGTTGAAGCCACGGGAGGAGTGCGTGCGCGCAACAAGCTGTCCGGAGAAGTCTTGATCTGCGGAGGATTGGGTGGCGGAGTCGCGGCCTTGGGAGGGGCCAGCATCTTGCCAGTGGCTGGGGTAGTGGTGGTATTGATGGTAGTGGTGGTAGGGGTGGTAGGGGTTGCTGTGGCCGCGGTTGAGATGGTGGTTGGATAGCTGAGGCTCTGCAACAGGCTGCTGCCGTAGATGGGCGGCGCTAAAACCGGTTCGCCGGCATAGAAGCGCCTCATGAAGTGATAGTATCGCAGCAGATTATCCCGCGACTTGAGCAGCTGTGCATCAAAGCACTGGCCACTTGGCTGGGACTGGGATTGCGACTGTGACTGCGATTGGGATTGGCACTGAGACTGAGACTGGGACTGGGTTTGGGACTGAGTTTGGGACTGGGGTTGGGGACAGCTTTTCGGGTCAGCAGGGGACTGATCTAGCGGACTGGGCGGACGCTGCAACTGCGTTTTGATCCGGATCTTGGGCACGCTAACAGGTGTGGTTTCAACAGCCGCCTCCGCAGCCTGCGGTGGCCTGGGGCTTCGGCTCTGGGGCAGTCCAGTCCACAGGACATCCAGCTGAGTGGCACTCGTGCTGCTGGCGATTCCCGCACCCACAGCCAAGCCACTGGCCATCGAGGCCTTGATTTCGGCACTCGAGTGCCGACGGCGCTTGGCCGTGGGCCCCGCCTCCAGCGAGCTCTCCGTGTGCGATGAGTAATTGAGGTAGTTCTCCACTTCGGAGGAGCTCTCGTTGCCGGCCAGGTCGGAGTCCTTGCCGCCCCCCGATGGAGAGGAGGGGCGAAGGTTCTTCTTGCACTCGGGACAAATGGTCAGGAAGCGGGTGACCGCCTCGCGGGGCAAGAACGCGTAGGTTTCAGTGATCTGCGGAGAACAAATAGATAAATTTAAAGTAATATAAATAGGTAATATTTAAGGAATCTGAAATGGTTTCTATCGCACACTTAAGTGGAATAAACATAATTAGCTGATATTGAGTAAATACAATCCCAACGATGTTGCATACTCTACTCACAATGCGGTAGGTGCGCTTCTGACCCGCGTGCATGCCACTGCGGCCTCCCAGCTCCATGTGCACATTGTAGATGATGTCGAAGAACTCCTCCACACAGGCCACCTTGCGGTAGGTTCGTCGACCGAATCCCTTGCTGGTGGAGGCGGCAAATAGGTCCACATCACCGGGATTATCCGACAAGATGGCCGAGCTGGGAAGCAGTTTCAGGCAGCGTCGACTGCCTGGAGCCTCTTCGAAGCCCTCGGGTCGATTGGTAGTGAAGCCTGCCAAGAAAAGATATTGCACATGATATTCCACTTGATATTCCCTGTCACTTACCCTTCGTCTTGACCCAGAAGCGGAACTTGGAGCTGTCGGGGCGACTGTGCTCCTTGCCCTCGAGTGCCTTGAGAATTCGCGCCTTCTTGCGCAGTGTTATCGTCTTGGTCTTGGCCTGATCGCCATACGTGCTGAGTGCCCACGGCTGGAAGAGCTCGTAGATGATCTCGCGCTCGGCCGACGGCTGCTCCAGCTCGTCCACATCCGCATCGTAGGCCAGGTCGGCCTCCACCTTGCCCACAGTCACCGGCGAGCTCTCCTCGCGCTCCTCGATGGCATAGAGCCTCCTTTTGCTGCTCCTGCCCTCCGACGAGGCAGTCATCGCCGAGGACTGTGGGTGCGGTGACTCGGACTGGTCTGAGCTGGGCTTGCCACTACCATTCGAGTGCTCCATGATGCGAATTTCGGGGGTCAACTCAAGCACACACTGTTAAAAGGACTCAGGAACTAGCAAAATCAAAGCCAAGTCCAAGCGATAATCGATGACATGGGGTTTTTGGGGCAGAATTTTGTGTGAAATTAGAATTTCAGCTGAAGTCAATTCTTCGTTTGGTGGGATTTCTCGGAATGTCCTGCAAAAGATAAGTGCAAAGAGTTTTGATCGTATATTTTCACAATAAGCTTACAGAACTTAAGAACAATTAATTGCATTTAAAATCTTATTTCTAATGCACAATTTATATATTACAAATACTGCACTTTCTGGATCAACAAACTTGATTATGTAAGGAATTAAATCTGTAAATACTTGTTACTTATTTGCACTGTAAGATACATACTTTTTGTATGTCCAACTTGGGTTAAATGGGTTGGCGAAATAGCAGACACAATTTTATTGAACAAATATTTAACGAAAAGTCAACAAAACGATGAATTCTTTAACAATTTTACAAATTTAACAGAAATCCCACAAAAACGAAAAACAAGGCTCAGATCTTTTCGGCTCAACAAATAACCAAAGGCCAAAAAAGAAATGAGTAACAGCGAACGCGACGCGACCGAATGAAAGTTCAAACACAACTGACTGGCCAACCGATCAACGTCCCGCCGAGAAGATCTCGAGGAGATGCGGATGCTTGAAGGTCTTGGGTCTTGAAGTCCAGTCGAAGACAGGCTGGTCCAGATGCAAACCGGTTGATCGGGCATCTCTGAACTTTGAACTCCCGCCCCGAGTGCCAGACAAATGCCAGCGAAGCCAGCCCCCGAACTCGCTCGCCTCGTCGTATCTGGCAGATAACCATGGAGTGCCTACCTCAATAAGTTGCGCAATTGCTGGTCAGCTTCCTGTTGCCGAGCTAGGCCAACCCGAGGATGACGATGCTCCTGCTAAACTCACCCCTAACCCGGCGCTTAGGTGTTTTGCATTTCCACTAGCATACTTTTGGGCGGCAGCGCAGAACGGGAAAACAGGAAAAAGTGGCGCTCGTTTTCCCAGCCACGAAAAGCGGCGATGCCGTTTAGAGGTCGGCCTAGCCACCCACCAACCCAGCCAATCGACCGCCTGTTGCTTCCCTTTTCGCCTTCAAGTGTAGAGTATATTATTTCGTTTGTTTTGCGTGAGTTGTGAGTTTGCCAGCGAAGCGTCACAAGTTGCGCCACTTGATAATAGCATGTTTATAGCGCGGTAAACTTGTGTTGTTCCAAAGAAAAATAGCAGAAATAAGCAGGTTTCTGAGTGAAAAAATTAGGGAAAACTGCTGAGGAAAGTTGGCCGTTATTTATGAGGCGCATCCAGAAGCAGACTTTAAAAATACCACTATATCTTATTCGGCAATGGGATGGTCCTTAAAGAAGTCGACTTCCTCTTAGGGGTGATTCTCAAGCTCGGATATTTCTTGTTTTTTATGCTCTCAAAATTATCTTGCCTTGCTATTGGTCGAGCAAACTATCCCAGAACCGGCTTTATCTACGTTACTGCTCCGTTGATGTGACTTCTGTCTGCATCTCAGGATCTGAGTTTTGGGTTCAGCTTAATTACTGGACCCGGCCAGAAATGATGTTGAAAGTACTGAAAACTGGTTGATCACGAGCATCCTGCATATACTTATTATTGAACGCACAACGGGTATTTGTAACGAACTTTTAGAAAATCCGGTAGATACACGTTAATTTATATTAATCATGTTTGTTATTAAGGAAAAAATATTATATTTAAAGCTTATATTGGCTTTTTTATCAAAAATATAAGAAATTTTATATTGATCAATGCACTGTTACCGATGTGACGATTAAATTTGAGACGATTAGTTTCAGTTTTCTTTGCGTGTTTGTTACTTAAGACTAACAGATGTTGTATCCTAGAAATACTATTAATGTATATTATGTAATATTTTAACTTTGAAATTTAAGTTTTTCTAATTAATTTTGTATTACTTTAATATTTATAGTAAGTTCTCCTATGTCAAAAGCCGATCGGGGAGGTCATGAGGGTGGAGTCGCTCAAGTCTTCTTCTGATTTTAGACCGAGGGTCATCAACGAATGCAGCTGTGGTTCCTAGCTTTTTTGTGTGTGCATTAAACCGTTCCTTGTTTTTTCAGCGATGCTTTGGCACTTGTCTCCGAGCTTGGGTACCTCGAGATCGCATTTGTGACTGGTTCTCATGTAACAAGGAGTCCCAGATATCCTTCTTAGGGTCTTCGCTCGTAGAACCCGGATCATTTAAGTGACTCTTTGCAGCAACGTCGTATATCTGAAAGCTGATCTTTGTATACACTTTTTATAATTCCTGTAACTATAAACTAGGTATAACTTCAACAATACAAATAAAACCCCTTAGTTGCAATTGCAAAAGCCAATTGATTACCAGATCTTGTTGATAAACACAGTAGCTACAATTAAGGAATATTACGAGTGTGTCCAGTGTGTTTTTGAACCATATATTATAACGCTAGTTTCAACTTTAATTTTGTTTTAATTTGAAGTTAGTTAGCAAATTGCACAGAGTCCATGAAAGCAGTTAACTTTCAAACTCTGGTAAATTGGGGGTTGGACAAGCGGTGTTCATTAGTGGCCGTGGCCTCATCGCGTATGCATTGAAATTGGCAGTCAGATGTGAAAAAATCAATGCATGTCTGAGTAATCGATGCGCCTAATGGAATATCTAAGCTAATAAGGTGGAGCAGCACGTCATCACGTCATCCGCCAGGAGCCAGGAGCCAGCAACCAGATGAACTTAAATGGTGACTCCGTTCGAGGACAATTACCGAATCGACTTATAGACAAACAATGGATGGCTTTTGCCCATTTGGAGAGCTAATGTTTGGCCGCCTGGCTGGCCGTGTGGTTGGCCGGCAGGCTACTTGTCATTTGGTTAGCAATTAGCCGACTGACCAAATAGCATGAGTAAATAGACTCCCTGACTAAGTAGTTGGTCCAGAAGGAGCGACTGGTTTCTCGAGGCGGCCAGGCGGGTCAGCATCTGCGGCAGGACATTAGATGCAAACAAGTTTGGCTCCGGCAAGGAAACTTTCTCACGCTCAATACCCAGCATCAGCATCGGTAGCAGCATTCGCATCTGTGGCCGGACACGGAACTTTTATAAGAAATCCCTTTATCGTTTTGCTGAACTTTCACATCAAAATTTCAACGGATTCGTACCCAGAAGCAGGCCGGTTTTCCAAACTGGACAACAGCATCGAATGCCGCTGAACTTTGACACGCATCCCGGCCAAGATGAGCATCCACAGCAACCCTTACCCATCTTCCCATCTTCGGAGCAGCGCAACCAGTTTGCCGCTGGTCACTCCTCAGCCTCCGCTGGTCACTTGGTCTCCCTTTTTATTCGGGGTGGGTTTCCCGCCTGCACCAGCTGATCTTTCTGTTGCTGTTGATCTATGCCGATGATTTGGCCCGCATCGCTCCTTTTCCCTGCTTTTCGGCAAGATAATGTCCAGTTTTGGTCACATCTCCGCTTGCTCCCGAACTCGTAGTTTCATTTGTGATCTTGCTGCCGATGCTGTGCCAAAGGACACCAATAAAAAGTCCACACATTGCCACCATGAGAGTTTTTATTTCAAATGCGAAAAGAAGACGACCTTTGCTTTGCTTTGCTTCAAACCTGTTTCATTTTCAATGGCCTGCAACTGGGTATAATTTGGGAATATTCTTCAGGATTTTGGAATTCGGAAATAGGTAAACCAAGTAATTAATGGCGAAAAAAAAGATATATTTACAGCCATATGACGAAGACTATTTTTAGTGTTAAGATACCAGCATTAAAACCATTTGACTGATTCAGTAAAATGCCAAAGTGAACTATTTTTAAACGCAGGCACAGCCAAATCTGGAAACCAAGAGTTTTTGTTCAATTAAGAAAAATCAATATTGATAATAACGGCTTGTTTGGCAACCTATTTAATTGGTGCTGCCCATTCTAGAGATTTCAAAGAGGAAACAAAGCCATCGATGGGCATGTAATTCTTTCGTTGCAATCTATGAGAGATTTGGCGATCCGGACGCACTGCAGCTGGAAAAACTGATTCGTTGTCGGCCACAACAGGCAGATAATGAGGCATTAACATGGGCACCGGGTGCGGCATTATTCGCCGAAGGGAAGATGCAATTTTCCGCACAAAAAAAGAGTTGACTCTGGGCATGATATGGGTGTGGGTGGTGGGTGGTGCATGGTGGGCGGTGGGCAGTGGGTGGTGCGCTGATGCTGATGCTGCTGCGGGGGGTGTAAGCTTAACAACGCAACATAAATTAACGCATATTTCAGTTGCAATTTAAAAAGCGCACAAAGCGAACGCAGCCTGCAACGGACGATGGCGATGCTGGCTGCGCTGCCAGCGCTCCAATTATTTGTTGTTGTTGCTCCTGCCCTTGTTGTTGCTACTGTTGTTGTTATCGTTGTTGTTATTGTTATCATTAACATTGGTGTTGTTGTCAAAAGTGCCAGGGCAGCGCATTATTCCAGCTCCCCATTGCACGCACAAAAAACGAATAAAACCGACAACGCCCCAAATGCTGCAAAAAATGCGGTCCCCCTCCTGTAAGGATGCATCGATGCGCCTAAAAGTATGCAACGCAGCGGCCGCCCATCTGTCTGTCCCCCTGTCCCCCATTTCGCACACCATCACACATTTCGCACAAACGCACACACACACACACGGATGCAATACAGATGCATACACAGTGCACATTCGCGCTGCCTGTACATTATTTACCTCTTGTTCGTTTTTTCCCGGGGACAGCGGCGGCAGCGCGTTTTTTACAAGTTTTATTGCATGCGTGCGCGAGTGAAAAATAAAATATATAAAAATATATATCGGTACCGCTCCTGCACGAACGACCACGGCCACCATTGGCCTCCATGGCCGGCGAACGAACGACCGCTCAAAAAATGAACAAAAAGCAAGAGAGATGCCCAAATGCGAAAGTGCGTGCAAGCAAACGGGCCAGCAATGTCCTGGCTGCCTGGCTGCCTGGCAGGATCAGGGTACATAGGTGCACTGATTGCCTCCATCGAGTGGGCGGTTTGGGGCGGGAGGGGCTGCTGCAGCGACGGCAACTGCAACGGCAGCGGCAACGGCAGCGGTGACCATAAAAAACCCCAGCAGGACAGACGCCGGGGCCAATGGTGCGTATGTGTGATGTCGGCAAATGTTGGCCGACAACAACAGCAAGAACAGCAAGAACAGCAGCAGATGCAGCTGCAGCTGCAGCAGCGGGAGAGGAAAAATAAATTAAAAATTGCTGGAGCCGCTGTTGCTGCATTTTTCACTCGCATTGTCGTTTGCCCATTTTTTAAGCTCTGCGCAAATATATTGAAAATATTTCCCTTTTTTATGCCTACATTTATTATATTATTTCGCTTTTTCACTGTTTGTCCGCCTAAAAGCGCACATTTTTTAATTGGGTTAGTAATTGAAATTTATCGAGAGGCTTCCACGCGCTGCTAGCTCCAGCAGCCAGGCAGTCGAATCCAATATACAAAGCCAAATGAATTCTAACGCGTTTTGGTCAGCTCGCAGCTCGCAAACAAATCAAAAAGAATACTATCAACATCTCTCATAAAAACGCAGAGAATCGAAAATGTTTCAGCTGAAAATCACCATAAAAAATGGCTTTGTTTCCAATAATGCATTTTTAGGTATTGATTCCTGCTGGCTGCTATGTTTAAAATTTCAATTTATTGTGAAATTTGTATCACGCACACTTAGCTGCTTTCATGTTCATGTTTATTTGATCAAGTATTTTTATTAACGAATAATTTTAAAATATATAAAATAAACAGAAGCAAGGCAGCAGATTTTCCAAGCTCCCTCAACATTAAGGTGCTAACCATAACTGAGATTTACTGGGTCATCGAGACAAAAACTATTATTTTTAAAAGATTTCAAAGCTTGATTGTACTTTCGCAAAAAAAAAAACTTAAAGAAAGCTAGCAACCAGCATTTAAAATTCTAAAAAAATCAAATAATTACAGTAAGGGATGAAAAACGTGGAAAAGAAAATATCTATTTAATTATGTTCTATTTTTAATGGTTATAGGGCAGCTATTCATTTGAAATTATACATTGTCAATAAACTGTTGTATACCAAATCAAATAAGATCCCCTTATGATCAGAAAAATCAAAGGCATATAATTTCATATATAGAAGTCCGATCCGAGTTCCAATAGGAAATATAATTTTGGGAAAATTTTAATCTAAAAGTTGTGAAACGGAGTTACTACTTTTATAGAATCGACTGCTAATACTGGAGTTTATAAATAGTTTATGTAATCTTGGAAGTTCTCCTTTCTACGTTACAAACTTCTGACTATAATCTAAGCCCTCTGAAAAGGTATACTCTTATATGTTCAACCTGTTCTGTATTATCACTTATTATCCATATGATTATGAGTTTCTCATTATTACACTATTGTAAGTACATTTTTAACTAAATACGCTGTTTCTTTTACGTTTCATTTATAGCTGAAATAAATATTGTAATTTTCTGGGAAAACCATTTAATACTTTAGACTACTTTAAATCACATTTATCTGCACGTGTTGGGTTACCTGCTCAAAGGACCAGACTGAAGTCTAATTGTATGGTGCGCTGTGTTGATGGTAAGACAAGCCAGCCAAAGAAAATATAAGGCCGAAAAATGTTATTATCTTAGAATACAAGTGTGCACGTATAATGCATGCTATACTCGGGATATTTATTAATGCCATCCAGTCCGGTCCGAAATTAGAAACCAAAGTGAGCCACACACTGTGTGTCTTTGGGGGCGGCCTGACTTGGGAGCAAGTCAGGAATTTATGGCCCGCTGCAGCTGGGTTTGGGTTTTCTTGAGAAAGTTTGACAGAATAACCCCTTGGAGTATACGCAGAGGATGCAAAAACTGCATCAAAGTGCAGTGGCAACAACAACGACAAACACAAAAATGCAATTACCGAAATGATAACAAGGCCTACGAGCGCATAAGGCTTCGATGGACACTGGACAAAGGACAGTGGACAATGGACGGAGTCCTTCATCTTGGACTTTGCTTTTCCAGCTCAAGATGTTGCTAAGGCCACATTGCCATGTGCATGTGTATGTGTGCCAGAGATTGTGTGCCAACGCACGTGTGGCTGTGTGTGCGAGTGAAGTGAAGCATAAAATATATATTAATATAGAAGAGTACAAAAATGCCATATGCGATTGTAAAATACCTTGCAAAGACGAGCCAATATTTGTTTTCTACATTTATTTTGTTGCGATCCATCAGTTCTTCAGTTTTGTAAATGCAATTCGAAACGAATATATTTGTTAATATTGGAACCCAAAAATAATAGGATCAGAGATAAAATTTGAGGAAACCAAAAGAAGTAGCAACATTACTGGATTTCCATACAATCTTCTAGCAAAACACAATGTGTTGACCCTCATTTAAATAACGAACATCCCGAGATACTCGTACTTTCCATGCCCAGTGCATGCAGATCTTAAAACACATTTCTGTTTCCATGCCTCTCTATAAATATTCACACACATAGACATATACATACATACATATATGCCGGAGCAAGATGTGCTTACGCATCTGTGCGTGTGGCTGTGTGTGTTTTCGAGCAAGTCAAAGATTTTCTATTAAATTTTAAATAATTCAATTTTACATTTTACCAAAAACATTGCAAATGAGTAAAGTAAACCCAGCACAAACACACACGCACACACACACACACACACGAGCGCAGCAGTGCAAAATGCAGCTGCATCTCTAGACATTTCGTATACATATACGCCTGCATTTGTATCGGTGCATTGGTGAGGTGGCTGCATCTTGTCCAAAAATGTTTCATTATGTTTGTCTTGCAACTCGCACTGTCCACTCGAAGAAAATCTTAAGCCTGCCCCACCGCCCCCACCCCGCTGCAACGCCTTGCATTTTGTGAAAATATACTGCATATGCTTAGACGTTGCATTCCACACTCAAGTGTGTCTGTGTGTGTGTGCGTGTGCTTTCTGGGTGGTTGGGAGGTGCGTTTTCATTTGGTTTTTTGCCGCACCACTGGCCCAGCCATAAGGCACACATAAGTTTCTTCTGCTGGCGTCCTGTATATAATTAGGATGTGCCATGTGCCGGGTACAGTTTTCTATGTACCAGAAAGTGCGTTGCACTACATAAGAATCCCAGTGCGTGTGTGTGTGTGCGAAGGTGCGTGTGGGTGTGCATTAAAACGAAATGGTTGCAATTTGCAAAGTTAGTTATGCCCGAAAATATTATTATGATTGCACTTCTAAATTGCTTATTTTGTCTCCTTTCGATTATCAAGACTTTGATCTAAAAAGATCGAAGCTTGGTATGTTAATATTAGTAGCAACAATGTACATATATAGCTGAAGATATTTCACACAGCTGATTAATAATGTCCTGCTGAAATTTAAAGACGTCGTATTCATAATATCTCCTAATAACTAACCATATCTGCACAGTTAATAAATTACAAGCAGACAAAAGAATGTGAATGAAATTATTTCTTAAACGAAAGGGAGTCAGCTTCGTTTTCTTTCTGCATGTGCAATCTCACAGGCAAATCTTGGGAGCTGCTCCAAATATTCGCATTCAAGTGCAAGTCGCAGGACATGTGCCCCGCTACCCCGCTGCCCCAAGGATACTAAGCCCACCTCCCCCTCCCTCTGTGCCCAATGGACAGCACTCTTCTCGGACCTCGTTAAGTTCAGCACACACTGTCCAGAATGTGACGGCAAATGCATAAATTAAAATTGCACATAAATTTTGCCATAAGAAACGACACCCAAGAAGACCCAACGACAACGACAACGACGCCGTTGACCCCCACGGACAGCCCCTTAAACTCCTAAGCAACTGCCACTCCACACCACCCACCCACACCACCCACAGCCGCTGTCCAGCCCCCCTCCACCCCCTCTGACCGAAATGCGTACTCGTAATTTGTGCTTATTGTGCAAGTCTGATGGCCAAGACGGCAGTGGGTGGTGGGCAATGGGAAGTGGGCAATGGCCAGTGGGCCACCATGGGGGTCACCATGGGGCAGGAATGGCCCGAGGAGCGGAGACTGTGCCAAGATGCACACCAAGCCACAAAAGAAGCGGACAGCGTCAGCACCCACACCCCAAGCACACTTACACTGTACACTGCGGGAAAATGAAAGAATTATGCTATGTTACCTGGTATTCAATAAGAACGGAAGCGTAATAATCGCATATAACTATTCCATAAGGGGTTTATAAGATCAGATGACAAAACCTTTGGATATAAGATCAAAAACAAACAAAAAACGTAGGGAAACTATATTGGCCATTACCAGAATCTTTTATTTTTATTGGTAATTTGAGGTTGTAGATTATCAGTTTCTGGACACCTACAGAGTATTATGTTCTGACTATACTAGACTTTGTCTTATTATTTCTAATCCTAACTCTCGGCCGCTCTTAAAGCAATTAATACTTACTCGTTTAACACACAATTAGATCTTACTAATATTAATATATTTCCTCGTTCCTTTACCATTTCCGATATCGCGCCTCTCGCCAATCAAGTCGTACGATACCCTGCAGCGCTCATCTCACGCGAAAAAAAAGAAAATGTTGTATATAATGAAACATATAAAATTTTCAAGAAAAAATAAAAAAAAAAAAAAAAAAAAAAAAAAGAAAATGTATGTATTACATCTATATTATCAGCTAGTATCATTTCACATGACATGTTTGCAATGCTGATTTTCAACTGATACAACTAAAAAAAAAAAACAAAATTTTAAATGCTGACTGTCTAACTAAAAGTTGAAACATAAAAAAAAAAAAAAAAAAAAAAAAAAACATAAAACTGAACTGTTTAAGAACAAATAAAAACTTGCGGGATGTTATGTAGTTAATACTAGTTGTATCAACTAGTTATACACAGACGAAAAAAAAAAAAAAAACAAACATTCACAGATGAAAACTGAAATTTAAGTGAAAGCTAGTTAAAAATATTACCTAATACTTTAAAAACGAGATCCTTGTAATGATGAGTGCTAAATACCTTGATTTATTTTAACATCATAGCATTTAGCATCATAGCTATTTTGCCTCTCGTTGAAGTGAAGTGTTGCCTGGCTAAACAACACGATTATCAGAACCGCCAAGGATCCACATATTCGCGCAGTGCACTTCGAACTAAGCGGCGGAGTTCCTGTGCCTCTGTGTGCATGTGTCTATGTGTGTGCTAAAATTGAGGTAGGCCGCTGTATTGAATGCTTGGGCGGTGGGCGGTGGGCGGATGCAGGGCGCATGCAGGGTGGCCAATTGGGGGTCGGAGGTCAGGGGTCGCAACTTGCACTCATCATCAACTCAAACTCAATCAGCAGCAGCAACAACAACAACGACAACAACAACAGCGGGAGCGGGAACAACATTAACAACAAGAAGGGCATCGGCAACATCGCGACAGTGCGTTTGTGTGCGTGCGCGAGTATCTGTGTGTCGCTTTTGACATTTACTTTATGTATTCTTCGCATGTAATGAGGTAAGTGGGGACTGCAAGGGGACGTCCTATGTACGCGAATCGTGCTACGCACATTGCCACATACTCGTATGTGCACTGCCGTTAATTATATACTTTACACGATACGCACACACACACACACACACGAATGCTGGCGGGGAGACAGGCGGCGATTTTAATGTACAACAAAAGCGCATTGTTGTTGCCGCCCAGCGGAATTGTGTGCGGTGGGTGGTAGGCTGTAGGTGGTAGGTGGTATATAGGTGGCACCCACTCTCTCTATTTACAACAACTACTAAGTGCGTGCCACCTATATATATATGTATGCACTTATATCATCGCTATGTACAGCCTTAAATCGCTTTGTTAAACTTGTAAATACAAGAAAAAATAATTTTCCATTTTAACTCCCTTTTTTCACGCACAAAAACGTGTGAAGTCGCGAAAAAATGACACAATCTGGTGGGGGCGGCCAGAGGTTGCCATAGGCATAGGCATAGGCACAGGCACTCGGGTGGGTCTCTCGCTTGCCCGGCAGCAACGCATCCCTTATCATTATGACAAGAGGGGTCAGCCCGCTTTTGGGCCGGGGGCGTGGGTATTTGTGTTTGCACTGCACTTTTTTGCAATAGCAGCAGCGACCACAAAGGAGCTTGTTGCTGCCCTTAGCGAGTTCGGTTGAGAGGGCTTTCGAACTCGCGAATGTATTTGTTGGTGTGTGCGAAACCACCATATGTTTATTTATCCAATTGCCAGTTTGTTTGATTGGCGAAGTCAGATAAAGTGGATCAGGAAAGCAAAACAATCAATACAATATTATAACCTGTTTCCTTGACAATACGAGATCACTATGAGCCGTAGAAAGAGAGGCTATAAAAACATAAATAGCCCAACGAAACTTTAAAATCAAAAAATGACAGTTACCTTTTTAAATTTAAATTCAAATTTGAATTCTCGTTCCATTCCCCTATTCCGCATTCCACTATTCAACACTGGTTCCAGTGTTGGCGAGCACAGAAGCACACAGGCGACGTTGTCTTTCAGTGGCTGCATTTGGAACTATTCAGTGGTGTTAATTAACCGCCATCTACCGGCTTGGGGTACCTGTGTAAAATTTAGGTAAGACCAGCGTAAAATACATCTGACGTCTGGCAACGCCAAACGTTGTCTGCTGTTCACAAGAATGGCATCCCCAGGTTCTTTTATGTTGTGGGCACACTTTTGGCGCGCAATTTAAATTAATTAAGCATTAATCCGCCAGTATATACTGTTTAAATGATTATTTTTACTTTATTCATTAAACGTACCGTTAAGAGTTCCTACAATTGCATTGGATTGAACATAATGTCCAGTTGCTTTCGGAAAAATTATTTATTGAATTGACGCTAAAAACCCATAATTTAAACGCTGCTTGTTAAACATTATAATATTTATTTGTCGCAAAATAATAACACATCGTTTTTAATACATAAACTGAAATAAAAATAGACAACATTATAATTTGTTTTATGTTGGTTAATACATGATGATCTTTCACTCGAACCAGACGAAGTTTATTCCTATAAAAAGAGATCCATTATTAAAGAAGTCCACAATAGAATGATTGAAAACTCACCTCGAAAATCTCCCGATAACGTTAGCAGTTGTGAACGGATTAGACATAAAAAGATTATTTTAGTTGGGAATAATTTATGAGTTTATAATAATATCATGCATAAGCAAATGTATACAAAAGTGCAGGAGGAGAGTAAATGTGACTGAAAGTTTAATCTAGTTTGGATCGATTTGAGAAATTAGGCTATTGATTGGACGTTGGAAATAAATGGAAGAAGGTTGTAAAGAAAACATGCCAAAATATTGGGATAAAAATGGGGCAATTTCTTACAGTTTACTTTCCACAGGGGAAGAATGAAATCAACTGGTTATACATACACGCAGCATTCCTCCAGCTGTTTTGTATTTGAAATCTGTGGTCTGACTTGCTGGATATTTGGGTTTTGTTATATAATTGTTTCTGTTATGGGAATAGCGTAAAGAAGGAACTGGATTTTAATTTGGATTTCAGCTGGTTGTTGACAAACTGCGCGGGGATCAGAATTTTCCTTTAGTAAAATTCGCCAAAAACTCTATTTTTGGGAAATTAGTTTCGAAATTTTACCACTTTGAATATAAATGTCAAACGACTTGGTTTCTTGTTTTCAGTATACATAACGCTTGCTTGTCCATTCGTCACAGCGTAATTGCTACGTAATCTAGGCATTGATTTTTACAGTGTATGGTGTTGTCTTGCAATGAGTTTATGACAATATGAGTTGGTTTTCATGAACATCGATACAGTATATTTACATTTTCGTAATTTATGCGTGAGTTCCTTAAGCCTAACTCGCAGCTTTCTCTAGAGCATAACACAATTTACCTTTCCGACTTCGGGATGCAACTTCGACTTCGTCCTCAGAGTCCTCGTCCTCGTCCTTGGTGCAGGGATCCTTCATTTTGTTGGGAATAAAACCTAATTTGTTTTTTGGTATTTCTGTCAAATCTTTTCTTTTTGAATTTTTATTATTGAATAATAATTAAAATTTTACAATCGCTTTACTCGGTTTTGCTTCTGTTTCGTCATTGTTTCCTTTCAACTTTATATTATTTTCCTTCTATAATTTACTATTTAGGTCAAAATGACCAATTTAAATTTTCTTCTAATTTTTTATGTCATATATCTTGTGTTCTTTAGTTAATTCTGTATGTTTCTTTATACGCAATTATTTAAATTTAAATACTAATAACGACATAAAAAATCAGCGCTTTTCTTTTGTTTTCTGTTTTCTCTTTTCGGTTTTCTGTGTTCTTTGTTTCTTTTCACGTTTTAAAATTAATTTAATTTAAATATTTACTAGGTTACGATTTCATCCCGCTTGATTTGGTTTTTACTAAACCCTTTTTAAATGACTAATTAAATATTAATTTAAAGTTTTGTGTGTTTTTCATTTTTATTTTTAATAGAGAAAGGAGTTTGGTTTTTGCTTTTTATGTTTTTTAAGAAATTTATACTTTTTATGTATATTTTTTAAAATTCTTTTAAATGCAACTAGTTGTAGGAAAAAGTTTCATTTGTTTCAAATATTTTCTTTTATAATTTATTACATAGTATACTATATATATATTTATATATATACTTGTTTGTCTGTGTAAAAAGAAGTATATACGTATGCACATATATATCCATGTAAATATACACATATATGTATAAACTGTGTATTAATGGTTGATGAAGAACTATTTTCCAAACTGTCCTCTTTATGCACTAGAACTTTATTAGTTATAATCTCCATCATCTGCTCCATTCTATGGCCTCGATAGCCAGATAGCCTTACTATTTCTATGTATTTATTTACTGGGGTGACGTCTTTCTTTAAAAATTGCTTATATGAAAACTTTCGTTCAACTTCAGCTAATTGGATGTTGAACATAATCCAGTTATTGATTGCTATTTGAAAACGGCCATCAGATATTTCAGTTGGGCATTTCTGGTTTCTGGTTTCCGGTTGCCGGTTTGCTTTCTCTTCTTGTGTTTAAATAAGCACATTTGATGGAAATGTATAAAAGATTAAAATTAGTTATTGTTTTTATTTTTCATGCTGGCAGCTTGTTTGCTATGTTTTCTATTATTATTTCTTTAATATTCTTAAGCGTTAGGATTGAAATCTATCGTTCTATCGTTCTCACTGACAATCGCATTGGAAAAGCATACAAAATCAAATACTTGTTTATCAAAAACATTAAGAAAAGTCCCCACAAATTTCAACCATCAAATTTCCCATCCATTGGTTTCAAGCTATTCCTGTGGGTATACAACAAAACGTACAAATAATTTCACCTTTCATCAAAATATACCGAGTTCCAAGTTCTCATATTATTTTACATTCGCAATCTTTTATCAAAAGCTAAACCTTATCTGTAAACGTTGTTCAATCATTAGAAAATAAACCAAGCGAAAAAGAGTGGATCAGAAATCTGTATAGTTGGGCATACAAAATCCGCATACAAAGTGATGTTGAAAATGTCTTTAACCGAATCACATAAAATCGAAATTTCTCAATATTCATACTCGCTTATCTATTTCTTCGTTCTGTTCGTTACTCGAATTACACTTATTGTTGCTTGTAAATCTATTTCTAGTATGTTTGTTGAGTTCGCCTTTCTCAGCTCTTTGGATAGAGTCTTAACAATTTATGGTTTTCTGTGTAGCCTAGTCTAAGTTGAATGACATCGTTTAGTTGCTAATCATATTTCCATTATTTATTTTGAAATCTTATATGTTTTTCTTTTGTGACTTTGTGTCCTTACTGTGACCCTTACGCGTTTGTTTGCTTTTGCTTTTGCTTTAGGTTTTGGTTTTGGTTTCGGTGTGTTCGTATTGTTTATATTCAAAGAAAATTCTGATTGTTTACATTGCACAAGATTTACAATTAGAAGCAGAATAACTGTAACTTAAAAATTAAAAAGCTATTTCCATTTCGAACTTTTTCCTTGCTCTTGTGTGGAAAGAAAAGTCTGTGTGAAATTTCGACCAACGCAGCTTTGCTTTTTCTTCTATTCTCGGCCATGGGATCCTCTCCTTCGGGAAATACGCAGAATGCCCGGGGATCGTCCTTCGTGGACTTTCCCCGGCTAATCCTCCGCATTTCCCAATCGATCACCCGGACCTTGGTAATTTTTAAGATTTTTGTTTCTTGTATTCCTTGTCTGGTCATCTTGAAATTGTGTGCTTGGCTAGTTGGCGGACAGAAACATACGAATTGCCATAAACTGGCCATCGAACAACCGAGTGTGTGTCCTCTATGGACTCGTGTGGATTCGTGTGTTGTGTTGGTTGTGTTTTGTTGTGTTGTGTGGTACAAATATATGAAAAGTCGGGTCAGACTGGCCCACGCTAAACGCCATCGTATATATACATATATCTGTATAAAGCTCCTTGGTTTATATGTTTTGGTTGTTGTGGTCTGTGATCAGTATGTTATCAGTGCGCTCGACACTAAAGCAAGCACATAATTACCCATGCACCGGCATGCTACGTGTTCTGGGGTCTGTTGGGTTCATTGTTATTGGTATTTTCGTATATTGCTATATCTCGAATGCTCTACTTCTTGGTCTGCCTCGCCTTTCATTTGCAATCAAACTATTTGGCCTGTTCACGTTCAGTGTTTCGTGTTGAATTGCTTTCTGGTGTACAGGGCCCTCAACTTTGAGTATTTAAACAGAAGAATTAAAGTTCAAATGATAAAGAAATGAAAATGTGTGAGATCAATACCGAAAGTTAGACTGTTTGCTGTTCTCAATGCGCTGAAGGAGCGAACTCTTGCCCTCGTCGTGGACCTCGCGCAATAGTTCGATCGATCATCGTTTGCATCACCAAAAATCATGCAATTCATCAACACGCAGATATTATTGCTCGCAACCATTTAATTTATAAATTCATTTCCTCGGCAGCGCCAGTCAACATGAAATGCAATCCGTCGGATGCATTTCACATACTGAGCGCCTTTCTGGGCTCAAATTCACCTGCTGTGCCGCTCGTCAATTACTCATTTTCACTCGCATCTTTTTGATTTTTCTTTTTCATCTTTCATTTTCTCTTTTATATTCCAGTAAATTTTCTTAATTCCAATTCAGATTGGTTATTCTATTGGTTTTGGTAAGGTTTACGGGGAATGTTTGGGCTTTACTCTTAGGGGATTGGTTTGATTCGGTTTGGTTTTCGATTTATCAATTCGTTTAGACATTGAGTTTAAAATAAAACTGGAAAGGTGGATAGGGAAGGGGGCACTAGATACACAGTACTGGATATGTAGGGTTAATTGGTTCTGTTTCGGAAATGCAGTTTCGCTTAGAGGGGGGAATGTGGCGTAATCACCTAATTGGCCTAGGTACTAATTGGTAGCAAAAAGTTGCTCGGAACAAATCTCTGGACTGACTTCAATGCTGAAGAAGAAGATACCAATTTAGCTGTCCGTCTGTATTGTGTATTCTGTACTTTGTATTCCTAATACGTTGGGTTTTCATCTGGTAAACGCGTCGCAAAGTTCCCACCTATGATTCCTACTATAAAGCTCTCAAATCGAAGTCTTCCTAAAGGTTTGGAGGTTGGGGGGCTTTTGTTCTGCATTGAAGTGCTGCACTTTCCATTGAAGTCTGTCAAAAAAAAAGTTTCGAAAACCCATGTGACTATAGGTGTGAGAACGCCTCGCTTATCCTATAAAATATAACATATAAAATCTAAAAAGAAAATATACCCGTTTTGCTTGCTTGTCAAACATATATGTATATATATATATTCAATGGAAGAAATCTAGATACTGGCTTGTGGGGCTTGCGGGAAGTGAGGGGATTTCTTTGGTTTACCATTATATAGATTTTGTATAGAATTAGGAAAATTGGAATTAGTTAATTTTTAACGTTTTAGTATATGATGTTGGTTTAGTCTCTTATTTGTTTAGTGTCTGTTTGATTTGAATGAAAGACTTTAAACGAGAATTTTATAATTAAATTATTGTGTTTTCAGAGACGATTTTTAATTGTTTTTTTTGTATGGTTTTTTTTTTTGGATTTTTGGATGTATTATTTAGTTGACGGTTTTTATCATGTATTTTCCTATTTTTTTGTGCTTTTTAGTGTCTTTTTTAGTTTAATTTACTTAAAAAGTTTCGTTATTAATTTAATAATTAACAAATTGATTTTATAATAAAACCAATAACAATAACCACCTCGCCCATATGGCTACGAGACAATAATATGTGGTGCTGATAGTAGTACAGCTATTGTGGCTAATATTGTGAACATTGTGAATATGATAAGGCACAGTCTGTCAACGACCATAGCTGCAAATTTCCAATCATTGGCAATGTCATTGCACTCGTCATCTTTACGTAGCTGTACATTCGATTGATTATTTATGTCATTTATCAGAGTTACCAGAGTTATCACAGTTATCACAGAGAAAAAGTGGGTTGGGTTGGAGAGAAAGAGATGAAGCGGAGAGTTAAACTTGGTTCTAGTCATTTTTTCGAGTGCTAAAACTAGGCTGCGCATGCAAAGTAATCGTAATTGTATTCGGAACGCAAGTCAAGAGCTAAAACGTGGTTAGTACAAGTGAAGGCGTGGTCTGCGCAAAGGATCTGCAGCACTCGCCAGCTTACCTGATCAGTTATAAAGCGGATTTCCTTCAAGATTAAACCTAGTTCATATTCAGTTGATGATTTGATGCACGTGTGATGTGTGACCGCGTCCGGCATTCGGGTGCTGCCAATGGGCCCAATGCTGCCATCGTCGCCTTGTCTGCTTGGTGCCATTTGGTGTTCATTTGGTGTTTGGTGTTCATTTGGACCGGGCCGAAAACGAGAGAGAAAGGTGGCACGTGAGTGGCTGGATCACTGGACCCCATCCCAAGTGTGACTCGTTACCCATAAACCGTGCGGTAGAAGGCCGGGTTGTGTGGCAGTGTTCCGCCGGGCGTCATGGGGCGACAGTTGTGCCGGAAGTCGTCATCGATGTCTAGTACGTTGGCCAGCAGCGATTTCGACGAGCTTCATTGCGGGGAATAAAGTCAGCTTTAGTACCCTCGCAAGAAATGTCTTATGCAGTATGTTCCTGCTTTCGCTTTACACTCAAAGAAAGCGGAAGCAGGAACAGCGAAACTCGGAAAGTGAAAAATCTGAACATCGATAGGTTGTTGATTACATACTTTGGTTTTAGGTATGTACTTGTGCTTTTTAAAGTCAGAAAATAAGAATTAAGATCTAAACTCATATCTAAATGATATTTCGATATTTTCGTATAGACTTTTATAGATAGATACGTTTAGATACTTTTTCTGATGGGAATATGACTCAGAATATATTTAATTGATACGTTTGCAAGATCAGGCTGAACACACAGACTATGCGAGTATAGTAGTCTGCAGTGGTAACACCAATAACACCAGTAATTAGATTAAGTACCGCTCTTTCAGCTCAACGTCGGAGAGGATCTGGTGCTTCCGCTCGGAGGAGGTGTCCGAACAGGGCGTGGTCGGGAACTCCAGGATCAGCGGGCGTCCCGGGCGACTCATTCGCAGTATCCATGGCAGCCAGCACAAAAACACGATGCGTATCTAAGCGGCAGGTGGCGAAATGAAAACGTTTAGTGGGACGGCCCGGGAATAATCCGATCAAAAATCAAATTTGATGTATTTATGCTCGAATTGCGTGTGCGAAAAGTTCGTGTCCGTGGATGATGATTGCCTCCATCTGCCTGGGTGTGTGTGCTAGTGTGCTAATGTGTGTGAATGGTGAGTGTGTGAGAAAGTGTTATTTTGGACTGGGACCGAAAGATGTGTGGAAAGCTCAGGCGGGCTTTCCACGATTTATGGGTATTTTGCATGAAACCGGCACTCACACCCAGACAGATGACCACAAGTATGATTTATATTTGATTTTGATTACAACTAAAGCAACACTGTTTTTAACTTGCTGCCCGGAGATACGGGGAGCAACATGTGGGTGTTCGTTGTTTGGTGTTTGGTGTTCGTTGTTTGCTGTTTGGTGTTTGTCAGTTTGCTGGATGATTTGTTAGTACACTTATAATAATATTTATGTGGGTTGCTGGGTTTTCGCTTGCGAGAAATGGACTGTGTTCGCATTTCGCCATGGTCTCTGCTTATTTATAGCTACGGTGCATGCAAAATTTATTATCTACAACACAAACACGGATACGGATACAGATACAGATACAAATACAAATATAGATACTGATACAGATACAGATAAACACGTGTATAGCACGAGGCAGAAACACACATACACAACAAGAGCTATAACAAACAACTGAGATGATGTAGTTAGCCCAAAGCTGCTAAGCTGCAAACAACTCCCCCATGACACATTCACACCGATCTGCAGATTGAGCTATCTATCTGCATAACTTTTCTAGCACTACATCTGATTTATATGTATCATAAACTAGATCTTAAAGTATCATTTGGAAATATCAATGTCCCTCTCTAAAACTGCAGGACTTTCGAATTAATTTCTAATTTCCTATCCCGCCTTTGTGTGCGAAAATCAATAAATCCAGTAGCAAAGAGTGATTGCGTATCTCAGTTGTGCCTCATAATCTCATTCATCAACGATTGCTGGTTAAATGGCAGGGAGTAAACATGGTAGCTTGGCAACATGGAGAGCGGCTAAACTGGTTAACTGGACGTGTAGTCGAGGAGCCTTCGAATACGACCACAAAAAGGAGCGCCATTGTCGCAAAAACGCAAATCGATTGGATAGTCAGGACATGTTGCACTCCCTCCCCTCTCGATGCAGCTTATCCCCAGGCATCGGTGTTCAGATCCCCCCCTTACTCCGACTCCATGTCCACCGGCTCGAAATCCGTAATGCAGTTGAGGAGCTGAAAACCGACGCTCATAGCTGACAAGCTCGCTTGCAGTTTGTCTGAAACTGTCGTTGTCCTTCGTCCTGCGTCCTTTCGGCCAGGCTTGCTGCCTCCTCCATCATGTCGACTCCTCCTTGCTGGTGGTTTCCACGTTTTTTCCCTGTTTTTTGTTCCTTTTTCTTTGCCAGCAAGCGGGAAGCTTACATGGAAATGCGCTTCAGGACGTGGCATGCAAACCAAATGCAAAGTTAACCATTGCCATCGAGCAACTGGCATTCTTGCCCATATCCATATCAATGCGGTCCACCCACACTTTCCACCGCCCTTTGTGCAAATTTTGCGCAAATTGATTTGTTGTTATCACACAAAAGCGCGGGCCAAGCGGGCTGTTTGGTGGCAGCCAGTCTCTGGGGCCAATTCAAGTGGCAGGCGACACTCGGCAGTCAGCAGGCGGCAGAAAGGACTTGCAAAAGGACTTCTTGGGCATGCACATTTCTAATGCACCTGGCCCCGGCCCGCCGTCAGCAATTGGCTCAATTTTCGGTGCCGTGTAAGCACTACTCACAACTGGGCCAGCTGTCAAGCCCCGAAACTTCCTCCGTACTTGCACTCGATTGCTGGCTTTGGTTTTTCCCCATGTGCTCCATGTGCTCCATGTGTTCCAAATTCAATTGTGTGTCGAGGGGCGGAGACACCACACATTCTTGCGCGAAAGCCATACAAAACTTGTCATGTGAGTGACTCCTTAAAAGCCAATCGACTTCGTCTGAGCTGCCCTTATTCTTGATTTTTCCCCACTTCTCTGGGTCTCGTCTAGCGAAACTTTTCATTATGCACTCGGAGGCCATTGCAATAATGTGCAGAAATTGCTTTCCACTTGGCTGTCTTGTGAAAATATTGTCATGAGTTGTCTGATATTTTCACCATTGATATCAGTGTTGCAGGCTAAACGGAAAATAAAGATATTTTTCGATACTTGCTAAGGTGAATGGGAAACGAAACACTATTGAGCTTGGCAAAATATTTACTTTTGTGGCTATGGCTTTTACTCTCTAAGTAATTTTCACTTTAAACAATTTTAAACTCCATGTGCTTATACAGTAACCACTAGAAATGTTCAAGAGCAGGAAAAAAGGTTTTGTTCAGAATTGTAAAATAAAATAATATTCCAACGAGTTTTCTATATACATACTTTGCTAATTTCATTAATTTTATTGCCAACTTTACTACAATTTGAATGAAACTCGTCAATGTGCAGATTCCCACCATTTTCTATTCAGTTATAATTATGCCCGCCACCAAAGGCATTATGAACTACACCACACTCAAACACACTCGACACCACACACAAAGAGACTATGTACAGAGATACATGGATTAAATATGTACTTAGAGGGAAAAAGATATTGGGAGGCAATAGAGGCTAGATTACCATTTACAGAACTTCGCACACCAGCACAGCATATTGCATAATGGATAATTGGACAGCAGTTTTGACGTTGCCATCTGCTTTGGTTATTTTGCATTTTTTGTATTTTTTGCATTCGTTGCATTATTTGTTGTTTATATTTTCGTATGTTAAACCTATTCACATTGGTACGGGTATAATGATGCAGATACAAAAGCGTGTGTGCAATTGGTGACAAAGTTACGAGATAAAAAGGGGTTTGGGTTTGGCAGTGGGCGGGAAAGTGGGCGGGGTTGCTGGTTAGTCGGTTGGTATCTGGATTCTTGCTGGGATCGAGGGTGTGGCTGGCATACACGTAAGTTCAAAATATGGGCCCAACATCAACATTACGATATTTTTCATTACATAAATTATTTTATAGTAGACACGTATAGTAGCTAGACATGTTGGATGGTTACAACATTCATTTCGTACTCTGTACATCCGTCCGTCACATTTCGGCTCGGCATTCCCTTCGCTTCGTTATATTACGTTCCTTTTGGGTTCTTTGGGGTTCTTTGGGTTCTTTTGATTTACGTTTTGGGGTCACACACACAGGGTTACACGGGGTTACACCGGGTTGCACTGGGTTACTCGGGCTAAACCTCGACTCAACTGACATTTCTTTCCTTTGGTTTTCGGCTGGCTTTGGTTCTCAGCTAAATTGCAGATACAGTTATGCATACTAACAAAATCAAAGGGGCAACACAAAATTGCAGCTTGCATAACGGCCTCTAAGTAGGCATCAAAACTAACAAAGAGCCAATTGAAAAACCGAACAACGAAATGGGTTTTTGTGTGTTTGAAACTAAAATGCACGACAACATCAACAATAATAACAATCAAAGGATATCGAACAACATTTATTTGTGCAACTATTTGCAAATACGTTTTAGGCATTTTAGTATTTTAAATGTTTTTATAGCTTGATGCTCTTTAGGGATGTGAGCTATGATATAAAACATGAACATGTTCTTCGTTTTGGTTCGAAATGATTATGGTTTTCACTGGAATGAGTTAACTGAATGTGGGATACTTTTCTCATTTAAACTAGAATTTGGAATTCATTTTTCAAAAGTTATTTGGCTGTTTGTATATTCCCAAGAGCGAAAATAATTTCAGAATTTATTATTATGAGATCTGAATAGTTTCTTCGTCTATGATTAATTTGACAGAATTCTTTTACATCTTTTACTTTATAATATTTGAGTCTGATGAAATAGGCAAATGTAAAATGCTCATTGCTGAATTTAAAATAAAAGAAAAATTCCTTTTTTTTTTTTAAGAATCATGTTTTAGAGATTAGAGTTCTTTTGTTAGGCTTCGTTTTTACAATCAAGGAACACAACACAATCACAACAAGTAACTAAACAGTGTAAAATAGCTAACACAAAAACATTTCGCTAGCTAACACATAAATTATCTTAGCACGGCTCTTTTTCTCTTCGCAGAGATAAATCATATGAAAAATGCTAATTCTATGCGACAGTGGCCTCAAGCCCGACAGCACGGAGGACCTCAGCTCGAGGGCATTCCGCCCCACGCTGGCAGGAAGAAAGGATATATGGGGCAGGATATTTGGGGGATATGGGAGGATATGGGAGGTTCCTCTGGAGCTGGCGTTCTGAGGCCACTGAAAACTAGCTGAAGCTATAAATGATGAGTGATGGTCGCTTTTGCAGTTGTTTCTTATTTTGATATTTTGTTGTTGGTTGGTTGGAGATTGTTTTTGGTTGCTGTGGTTGTTTGGGATGCTTGTTTTTTTTTTTGGTTGGTGGGTTGACCTATTTGCAACTTACCCATTCGGACATTTCGTGCGTATCAGCATTTCGATGATGATAATTTAATATTAAAATCGTTGACACAACGGATGAAGCTACCATAAACATTATGCAATTGAAATATGTACCTGTTGGTTGGTTGGGCGTGTTGTCAATATATATATATATGCAAATATTATATATATTTATTATGTTTAGTGTGGGAATATATTGTAATTGTTGTAGTGGTGCACGTGGATTTGGTTGGTTTCATTGTTATTATTATTATGTTGGATTGGAAGTTGTTGTTGTGTTTTGTTAGTTCGTTTGGGGTAACGCATATTTCAAAGTTAAGATTTTATTCATAGTGTATGGTTTTCGATTCGTTTATATGCATTTTGTGTGCACATCATATCATATCATTTTTGCGGAGGGTACACAGTTGTTTGAAAGAAAGAAAAAGGCAAGAAATATGTACAAAATATTTTAGTTAGTACATTAAATGCAAAAATTGTCGGTTTGTTAGCTTCTTATCGTTCTGTTTTTAAAAGGCATAGCAAATGTTACTTTCGGGAAAAATACATATAGATTTATTTTCTGTTTTTATTCACACGCACACGAGGTTAACTTTAGTTTGTATACTTTAGACATAGGTTAGGTATGTATATATAGAAGTTAGACACCAAAAAGTGTACGCCAAGAACGGAATTAGAGAAATTCAACAATATAATTTCGATTTGAATTTTGTTAGCGCTTTTTGGAGGATAAGTATTCGAATTTGAAGATTGCTTAATTTTGAGATACAAAATTATGAAGAAGTGAAAAAAAGTTTAGTTCGGTTGACTCAAATTTGGCTTCATTTATAAAGTGGGGTTGTTCCTTCTTGCTCTTCCCTAACTATGAAAAAGATACTTTTTTTTTATTTATTTCACCCTGTTTACCCAGCTTATAAATTCTTGAACAGCTTATAAATTCCACTTCTTATAAGGAGAAGTTGTTTCTTTTTAACTATATAAAATAGTAAAATAAATTTATTTATGAATTCTTGAAGTGATCCCTAACAGTGTTGCTGTAGTCCTGTCTATAAAGATTTTAAAAAGTTTAAATGAGAAATGAGCTTGCCTATTAATATCTAACTCAATGCAAACAGTTTGAAGTCCAAGCATTTATATAAAAGTTTTACCAAGCTATCTATCTTCTGGAAACCGATCTATCTTTAGGGAAAGGCGCTCCCTATCTCCATATCGCAATTCTCTTTTGTTTTTTTTATGATTATATCAGCTCTATTTGGAACATCCCAACTTTATGTAAAATTCCGATACCTTGACAACCGAAACTAAAAGTAGTTATAACGTGCAAGAAACTCGTTGTCAAATATGTGTGCATTGTTCAAACTAACTCGTGGTTTAATTTATATATAGGTTTTGATCAGCTTTTGGTCTTTAAGGTTCATATAATATAGTGGTATTAATTCGTTCTTCGCAAATTCGTTAAGGCTTTATAATCTAATTATATGCCCCTCTAGTTATGGTTAATTAGTTTTCGATCGCTATTTCGTTTTGGAAACATTTATCTTTGTTGCAACAGCACTTATATTCCTTTAGACTTCAAAGCCAAATATTTAGGCACAACATTTGACTTTGCTGCCAAAGTAAATATCTCAAGTAGTGAGCTGTGCTCCAAATTCGCTGGGGTTTTAATTGTGTGTCAAAGTTTTAATATTATAAGATCATCGGATTTTATTCGGATTTTAAAATCATTTTAGAAATGCATGGATATATAAAATGAGTATGCAACTGCAACTCTATAGATATTCATAAACGATAGGTATACGAGTATGAAAGTAGTACGGCATAAATGTTAAGTTAATGAATCAAAAGCATAAGTAGGAACAGCGATAACATGATTCAGGTTACATATAAGTACGACAATACGAAAGCTCTACCATCGACTACTATTGGTAAACAAAATGATCTTACCCAGCAATGGCACCGCATCCGAAGTAGCCGGCATTGTCTCGGCCACCATATTGAGAAACACGGTCAGCGAGAGCAGGATGGTAACACCTAGATATCAGATGGAAAGTTCCCATTAAGTAACGAGGTTTGTGCATGGAAAATCAAGGCAGTGGCGCCATACTTGTCGTTAAGTATGGCATTACATTCAGAATCCATTGTGGTTTTGGTTTAAATAGTTTACAAGTAAGTATAAAGTGTTAAATCTAATGAAAAATCAAGTCCTTCGCCCTTTTAGTTCAGTGTTCCTAGCAAAGCCATTTCTCACCGCTGCCCGAAATTTCTTACACTTCACTAATTGTTTTTCGAAGCATTTGGAATGTCATGACCCATCATTAACACTTCCTGAGGCAGTGCAACCCCCCACAGCTTTTGGTACCATGCACTTTCCAACTCGCCCCGACTAGCCATTCAGTTTTGTGTACTCAAGGAGCTAGGTCGAGTCCCAGAGTCCCAACTGATTTTCCGAGCCACTAATGCCACGTCCTGTCGACAGACAGCACACTTTGAGGAGCATTCCCCGACTCGTTGAACACTTTACACTACTCTCAGCCCCGATGGCAGCGTTAAAAGTTCAATAGTTTGCTTACCATCGTTGAGACTGTGGCGTCATCCGCAGGCCCAAACTGGCGGATGGGTGGCGATGGCCATAATGGATAATGTGCGAAGTCAGACGGTTAGTCAGTTAGTCTCTTAGTCAGTCAGTTACAAAGTGAGGCAGCTGTAGCTCATTCCCATCGACACGATTATGAGGGGCTTCTAATTTGAAATTCGCTGTTTTCGCCGCCACTAGGCTGTCATTATTTAAAAAGTACTTGGCAAATACTTTTCGAGTGGCTCTTAAGCTGTTTGCATGTGTGTAGCGACTTCCCCCCGCCCAGCTTGTTATGCCCCAGTATTTGCGTTGCGTAAGTGGTTTGAAATTAATGTGGCTTGCTTTCCCCTTTCCCCCAGTTTGGTGTGCCCTCCCTAGAACCCAAGTCCAGGCTGACTTACCCAGTGATAATTTTTCACCCGAGTCCGGCGGCAGGGTGAAGCCGAGCAGGGCCATGGAGGCAATCAGCACACAAGGAATGATCAGGTTGAAGAAGTAGTACAGAGTTCGGCGGCGGATGATGATGGCGAAGGTGATGTCTATATAGGGTTCCGGGCAGCAGTTGTAATAGATCTCGTTACGTTTGCCGGGCACACCTGCGGTGGTTCAATGGTAGGGATAGTGTGATTATGAAAAGTTCTCGGCGCAATTAGTCGGTATATATGTTGGTATCTGTTCAGATATGTTGTATCTGTGGCAGTTGTTACTTGTCGCTCGGGCTGAGCACCTTGTTCTGAGCATATTTCGAGATAGGAGTAAAGTGGGGAGTAGGAGTATGTAGTAGTAGTAGAGCATGGTAGAAAGTTGGAAAAAGCGTGTTCGGAACAGAGCAGAGCAGAGCAGAGCAGATCAAAGACTAGAGTGGCTGGTTGAGTGTAATTAAAGCATTATTGCCATTCAGAGTTCTTGAATGTTTTACAGATATGAGTGGCTGAGAGGTTGAGGGGCTGGGAAACGAGTGCAGTGTGGGTGTTCATGCAGGGCTGATGTTGGGATCTTGGGTCTGGGTTTCATGGTTTCTGGGTTTCTGGGTTTGGTAGAGTGTAAACTTAGTTTCGGGAAGAGTTTTATTTGTCTAGGCAACTAATTGTAAGTAAAGTTACGTAAGAGCAGAGCAGAGAGGAGTAAAGCCGAGCAATTTACTATGGGGTAAAAGTTGGTATGCACTTTGCTTTCCAAAATGTAAATACGTAGTAGAAAGTATGTAGAGATAAGAAATCGTTTGTGGGTAGTTCAAGTATGCATATACATGTACAAAATCAAAGTTCAGAGTGAAGTTGTGTGAGCTGAGTTTATTGGCTGTAAATGGAGGGTCCTCAATGTGTCCATGGTATTGTGCAATTTATACTTATTTTCTCTTTGGTTACGAACACAACCATATTTACTTGGCTAACTATTACCCCTTTGTCACGGTATCGATCTTCTAAAATTATTGCCCAACTGTGGCCAAGGAAACTTATTCCACAGCAGAACCAACTAGTTTTCCTTGCTGATTGAAAGATTTCCCGAACTTCTGCTAATCTGCTTTTTGTAAGAAACTTTCTCCTAGCATTCTAAAGCACATCCATTTAAAAACCATGGAACCTCTTTCCATGACAACTCCGGTCGCTTCTTAATTGCTTTCGCCCCGCCCCCGCCCCCGCCCACTCCGCGACATGTTCGCAAACATATTTGCAATAAAAACTTTTGGCAAAAGCATTTGCCATATGCCCAAAAGAAGTGCACAAAGTACGGAAACGGCAAGTGGGAGTGGTAGACAACAAAACTTCAGGCAAAATTATCTGCTCAACTTACTCCAAGATTACCAAAGGGATTACCAGCGACACAGACTGCGAACAAAATGCCTTGGCAGCGTATTTAAAAATGACCTAGCTACTTTGCGGGTCCCACCCGAAGTTCCCAAACTCCTTTCCGCAAACAGTTTACCTCTTATGTCTGGGAGCACTTGGCCAACTCAAAATAATTTGCATAAGCTGCTGGAGAAAAAACCCGCAAATGCGGATAGAAAATAAGGAATGGCCGGCCGAAAGGGGGAAAGGAAACCGAAAACAAAAAACAAAAAGCCGGCGAAAAACTTTTGAAAACTCCCGAAAAATTACGCACAGAAAAATAAAATAAAATAAAGAACCGAACACAGGAAATAAAAGAGAGCGGAGTTGGCAAATGAAACCCAAATTTGTTGCAAACATTTTTCTTCTGCACTTTTGTGGCCAGTGTTGAGTTGAAAACTTTCTGCGTCTGCAAAAGGCACTAATTCGCAGTGCATGTACGAGTATGTGCGGGATGCAGAAGTATTTGTCTTTTAATTTCTTAATTGGTTCTGCTGCACGGCTCCAGCAGACAGCTAAAGAGCTAAAGAGCTTGGCTCCATCCCTCTACTTATCTATTCAGCTGGCTCGAAGTTTTCCCCGACTGCGGAAAGCTGGAAAAATGAGGGTGTGGCTGGGTTTTCAGCTCTCATGGTTTTCAATAGTATGCTGCCATTTTTGCCCATTGACTGCAAATGTATTTTGACTTTCCTTCACTAACATCTCTCGGTTGTGTGCTCTAAATGATTTAGTCCTGTTGTTGAATACCTCCTCTAATAGAACTATGGAATGCATTTTGTTGTTTTGGAATTTGTGTTAAACTAAATCTATCTTTTAAGCTGTGTTTTTATAGTTGCAAATCCCTTTCTATATAGAAAACTTACTAGAAATAAATAAGGTATAAATAAAGGGTAATTGTTCTTTGGCTTCGTGTAATATTTGAACGTCTTAGACAGGCGTTTCAACTGATGTCAGTAGCACTTGGATTAAATAATAACAAACGGAATTTACGTTACAGATTTCTTATAAATATCGATCACTTTTATGCAAAATTATGTACAGTTTTTTCTTTAGGATCTCCTCCTATACATATGTATATGAATATATATAGTTGTTAGGCAAAATGCAAAAGGTGTCCAGCCATCTTCACAGCCGTCTCAGTAGTTTAAAAACAGTTTGTAAAAGGTATAAGCTAGCGATTCTATTCAGCATTCAGTTAGTTTCTTATCGTTACGCTATCCGCATGCCGTTATCAGCCATCAAGAGTAAGATGTAAATATTCCGGGAAAAATATTCTAAAGTAAATGCATACTGGGTCGGGCCTTACCTCTTTATTAGGTTTATATCTTATTGGGGCCTGCACTTGGAGTAGCATAGTTAGACCCTTATGAGCCCGAATTATGCTCCTCCAGGCAGGCTTCTTACACTGAGAGTAAACGAAATGTTTACGCGGCTATTTCGGACTTAAAGTTAAAGCGCCCAAAGAATTTTTGCGATAGTTTTGTTTGTCGGAGTTTGTTTTGAAAGTAGAGTGAGTGGGAGAACACTGGATAAGCGTGTGATTTGGGTGGAGTACGAAAGTTGAGTTAGTTGAGTACGAGTAATTGGGTGGGGTAACAACAGGGTTCATCGAGTGCCTTACTTAATTCCGTATTCATTGACCTCGAAATTGAATTATGATGAATTAACCATGTGAGGAAAAGTATCAAAAAGCAGTGATGTAAACCTTCTCATCTCTAAATGATTGAAAGCTGCTTTCAATCACGTATCGATGAGCAACACAGTCGTAGTTTCGAACGGAACGAGTTCGGAACTGTAGTTCGCAGCTTGAACCCTGCTCAAGAGTGAAAGAGAGTAAGTAAGAGGTGGATAGAGAGCGAGTACTGAAGTATACTGCTATTCTCGTGTACTGGTGTACTGGTGTGTGTGTATACCTCTGTGTGTTTTTGGGCACACGAAAGTGCGATATGCTATATGCTATAAATCAGGCGCAAGGCCAAAACTCCGCGAGGGAGCAGCAGCAGCCGCAGCAGCAGCGAGTCCTTAGCACTTGGCCAATGTCCTTTCGCTGGCTGGGAGTGTTGACTTCCACGTGCACTTCCACCTCCACACACACACACACACTGGAATCGGGAGCATTGCGGAGTAACATTGTATCTCAATGGTAATGTGATTCATTCTGCCTGAAGAACGGGGTGGAGACCGCCCGCTCAGAGTCTGAGTTTGGGTGTCGAAGTATGTAGAGAGAGAGGAAGGTGGTCGCTCCAGGACGACGTTGGCTTACTCACCCAGTAGTTCCCACTCGCCGTTGAGCACGTAACTGCTGATATCACCGCCAGTTTCATCTTGTAATTGTAAATCCAGCTTTTTATACGATATTCGGGGAGAGGGTAGAATAATGTAAATATCTCACTCGCATCAGATCAGATCAATGCAGAAAAACGAACCAAGGGCAAATCAAAAGGCATAAATACACTCGATTCGAGGTCGAATTCGAATTCGAATTGGTCAAGCATAACAACTACGAGTAGTTAGTTTTCAGTAAGTTAAGTACTTCCTGGTTGCCCTGCTTGCATGGGAGACTGAACCAAACCTGGAATCCGTCGTAGGTCCAACTGCCGAACTTCATCTCGCACCGCTGGTCGTCGAAGGGGAACCACGTGATGTCGATCTTGCACGTCGACTTGAAGATCCCCGGCGGCACGTACAGGCACGACCCGTTGTTCCGCACCACCACGTTCGTCTGGTAGGTGCCGTCGAATCCCTCATCCGCACTGTTGTACATGAGGACGTCCGGCTTCCAGATGCGGTGCGGCGGGATTCGCAGGTCCTTGAC
Source organism: Drosophila teissieri (assembly GCF_016746235.2). Classification (NCBI taxonomy): domain Eukaryota; kingdom Metazoa; phylum Arthropoda; class Insecta; order Diptera; family Drosophilidae; genus Drosophila; species Drosophila teissieri. The sequence continues at coordinate 15,428,969 of NC_053029.1, read as the reverse complement.
GCCGCCGTAGTCGGAGGTGTTCCAGCGGAGATTCATGTCGTTCCACTCCAGTTTCAACCACACATTAGTGACTAGCAATTGATTTTTCTCGTCCTGCGGGGAGAAAGAAAACGAAAAAAACGGACGGAATGCCCAACAGGAAGTTAATTACACACGTCGCACGGAATCATGTTTTATTAATTAACGCGCAAAAATCGCGGCTACGTATGATGTATTCATAGAGCACAAACTTTCACCCAGAACTCCACTGCCTGTTTTTCATAAAGTATATAGTATTTCCTGCCGCAACGGCTGCCAGCTGCGGTGGGATTTGGTCGGCGGCTCACTCACGTGCGGCAAGAATGGCAATTGAAACAGCGGATATACGAGATGCTTGCACAACCAGCTGCGAGCTGTGTTCCTTTCATTTCACTTAAGAGATTAAAACATAAATCCACGCTTGGTTAAATGTTGATTTAAGTCCGCCTTTTCCTTAATTAAATCATCGGACAATATGCCGTTTCTTACAAATTCCCTGATAAGCGATGTTATATATATTTATATATTTTAAAGGCAATCTAAAACTGTCGCTTAGTATTATACAAATATTATAAATTACGGAAGTGAATGTTAAGCATCATCACATTTTCAGGTCACCCGTGGCTTAAAGTTATAAATAATTGAGCACAAAAATCCGCAAAAATTGGTTGTATACTTTAAGCGTGCCTTAAACGAGATAGTTGCATTTTTCAATGCATCGCAGCCCAGTTTCCCCAGGGATGTGGCCCAATAACCGAATCCGCGCTTACAGAGAAACCAGACACCGAATCCGCCGCAGCGGCAGCTGCTCCTAAAAAATGCAACTGCTGCGCACAGGGCGTATGTGTAATTTACAATTAAATGCCTGAAATATTCATGGTACACTCGCTGGGCGCTGTTGCTCACAGGAAACAACAAAACGGGAAGAAAACAACTCGAATCTCGGGCGCCTAACTAACAGAGCGAGGGCCAAGGACCACAGGGATCGGGATAGACATTGGGTAGGTGGATCGGGTGGAGGACAAAGGATTCGGGATGAGCACGGACTCCGCGTGGCTCGAATGTTTTGTCCGAGCAATTTCCCTTACTCAGTGTGCAAGTGCAATCGTAAAATGGGCTCAAATATGCGACAGGAATGCGGTGCAGATGAAATGGAGCCGCCCGCCCCGGCGGAGATCCAAATGCCCAGCCCGCAAGCGGTTTCCAACCAGCATGCTGCCAATATGTTGTCCGACCAAATCGGATCGGATCGGATGACGGGGATGGTGGATGGTGGATGCTGTATGGTTGATGGTTGATGGCGAGGGGGTGTTGAGCTGGGATGAAAGCCAACAGACCAACAAAATCGAAGCTTTCGGCAAATATAACGTTGTAAAGGAGCGACGTGGCAGGACTTGGTAATATTGCGGCCATAACGCAGTCCAAAAGCAAACATGCAACGTGTCCCTGTGTGCTTGCATGTTTGTGTATCTGTGTGTGTGTGTGTGAGAGCCTGGCTAAATATAGCCATTACATTATTGCACTTGACTGCAGCAGAGTCCATTTCGGCCAGCCACCTATCCCTATCCCATTCCCCATTCACATGGGCAAACAACCTCACTCCCTCGCTCCTCCTCCTGCATACTTGTATTTTGCAGTGTACTTTGCGACTGCGACCGCAGCAGACAAACAAATGCCTGACGCTAAAAAGTATGCCATGGTTTTTGCGAGGACGAAAGTGTTTGGAAAGGGGGGGGCAGGGGGATTAGAGCTCTACTGCGACCTAATAAAATTCCGTTTTCCAAATTGAGTTTCTGATGACGCTTCATAATTTTCACGGCTTACACATTGAGTGCGATTTTGGTTTGACGCCACTAGGATAATTCACTTAGCTGGTCGCTGAAACGTAATGGAATATCCCCAGGTCCTTTTATTTGCAGGATTTCGTGGACCTGTCCTTCCTTAAACCCATTCATTCACTTAATTTTAGGAGGAACTGAACTACCTGCTTTTGACAGGACATTGCCATTCTGGATGTACATTCAAGCTGCAGTTGTGGGAGAAACTCCTATTTGCAACCCATCCAATTTAAATTTTGAATGCGCATGTTCATTTGGAGTAAAAGCGGTGCACACAATTATAAAACTAACAACCGCAAAACGTGAGAGCGCGAAAAATATAATTAAAAACGCAAACAAAACGGGAGCTGAAAGGGGAAAACTGCAAACATATATATCTTAAATAGAGTTTTGCTTGTCAGAACCGCGAAACAGACTTAAATCAGGTTTTGACTTGGCTTTAAGCACTAAAACTAACGACAATTTAAAAGGAAGCCAAAACTTAACAAAGTTGGTTTAGAAATGTAATAATAATAATAATAATCATCATAAGTAATAATGCACTGTGTATCTTTGGCTGGTGCTCTGAATGGCTTTTGATGCTTCCTTAAGGGAAAAGGACATGTTTTTGAGGCCTGTGTGCAGTTTTTTGTGTGGCTCCCAGTGCAGCAGCCTCAGAAGAAGGCCCATGTATAAATGAAGCTTATTCACATTCAAATAGTGTGCGTATGTATGAATGTGTATGGGCTTTGCATGTCTACTGAAGGAGGCGCGGAAAAATATATAAATAAATGGCGGCTACGGGCGGCAGTTGTTGAATTTTAAATGAGCAAAAAAGCAAACGGCAAAATTATTACAGCCCAGAGTTTTTATTTCCCCCCCACCCCCACTCCGCCATGCTTTTTGCGCAGCCTTCGGCTGGGGCAAAGACAAGTTTTGGTGTGCGGAAATTTGCATATGTGCGCCGCAAATACATATCCTCGCAAAGCACACATACACACGCAGGGGCGGCGGTTCATTGACATGGCGGGCCAACAACGTTCGGGGAATTTAAAAAACAGAAAGCCAACTCGAAGCCTGTAACTGAAACTGTAGCATAAAGCACACCACCATGCATGTGCACACATACACGTACACCAGCGGAGGCCTAGTTTCCCATTGTCCTGTATGCATAAAAAATGGCTGGCCCATCTCGACTTCATTACTCATTTTCCGCTGATATCCGTTGATATGCACCCCCATCCGTCGTCCCGCGTCTACTTAATCACTTCCTCCGCAGATCCTTGGCCTGCGTCTTGGCCCTTATCTAGGCACTCCTCACAGCCTTCTCCTTACTGCCTTCTCCCACTGATGCCAATTAATCTGCGCCTCGCTTTGTCTGCTCCTTTTTAATTAATGCGCCTGGGAGTTGTTTTATTTGTACTTTTACCGCCTTTCACCAGCCCTTAATTTCACCTCCTTGCCCTCCTTGCTCTGCCTGCTCTGTTGCCTTGCCCTGGAAGTCAACTTCTTTTTGTATCCTGCTTTGCCCTGGCCTGTTTTTCACTTTCTTTTTTCATTTGTCTCTGCCCAGCATAGTTCTCAATAATCCCCTCTCCATTTGTCAAGCTGGCTGATTGTGCCGAACGGCGAAAGCATGCTTATTGGCTTACTCGCAGCCTTGTTTCCAATTTGACTTACTTTCGAACGGATTAGATTTTTTGGCATCGGCATTCTGAGAAACTATTTCTTACTCCATTCGAATCTATAGGACTCTCAATAAAAGCCGAGTTCCTCAAGATGCAGGAGAAGTAACTCGTTTAATTTAATTTCACATCTTACGCTGTTGACCGCTGAAAGTTTCGTTTCTTCCATTGACGGCTTCATTTTCGTGGTTTATGGTTCTCAATATTTACTTTATTTACTTTACCCACCCACCATTCAATACACTTCGGCTGGCGATTCCTTTCACTCGGCGCATTTAATTAAAAAACACTTCAATATTCATTTGCTCCGCTGGGAAAATAATTGGAACTGATTTCAACAGCGCTCTTTTATTTTGTTTGGGGTGACAAGAGCGATCCTTGGGCCTTCCAAAATGCAATTAAATTGCAATGTTTGTATAATTCCGCGGAGTTCGCTGTTCTCCCCTGAGAAAACACACTCGAATGTTCGTAGTGAAAAGTGTTTATTTATTAAAAGGGAAACACAGTCATGTGCACTTTAAAGTGCCTTTTCATCAGAATATAATAATTGTACAGCTTTTTTTGCGGTGCTCTTCTAAACTCGAGCTACTGAGCCCACAAACCCTTAATTTATAACAATTAAAGTGAAAAGCACCGCTCAAGTACAGTTGCGTTAGCAGGGGTCAAAGTGCTGTCCCAATTCCTGCTAAACACTTTCCCAGCCACAAGCCATGGAGCAATCCTCTGGACAGGACAGCCATCCTGTTATCCTGCCATCCTGCTATCCTGCCATCCCTTACATCTATTTATGTGTGCCTGTGACGTTGTGCTCATTTGACAAAATCGTATCTGCACAGATGAACGGAAACGGGAACGGCTTGGCGAAGGACTCGCAGGACTCGCAGGACACACAGGCACATGGATCTCCGTCTCCGCCTCAGTCCTTTGCACAGGCAACCACATCAATCAAAGTGAAAGTGAGTGGAGTGCCCCATCCTCAGCCCCCAAAAGAGTCGAAAATGCATTGAAAGCATTTGCGAAAGTATGCCAAGCATGTCCATACCCATCTATGCACATGGCAAAAGTGTTTATGCTGTTTAGGTTTTTCAACCGATGTAAACCCCGCAGACCCAAGCAGCGAGCATTGATGGCCAGGAATAGAAAACCGCTGGCAAGTGTTGCACGAAGCTATTCTAATTTCGTTGCCACAGCGGAGCGCATAACAAAGGGAAAGAAACTCACGAGTGGGGGAAATGCAATTTCCAGCGTCAAAATTGCCAACAGGAAGTGAGCAGGCAAGACGCTGAGCTAAATGGCATTGTCCTTTTCCCGAGGACAGGTGACCTCCGGCAAAGGCAATTATGACCTGTGCTTTACATAACTCAAATGCGCATAGGAGCCAGCCAGTATTACACTGAAAGGACTGCCATTGCTTACACGCCGTGTGATTAGAGTCCTTCGGACGCAGGAGCTGTTGACATTGCCTGATAAGTGAAATTGATGAAAGGTTTGCCTTTGTTCCTTGCCACACCGAGTGCAGCACTTTCGATTGCAATCTGGCGTCGCTGTTGCTGCTGCAAAATCCCTGCCAGGTGCTTAATCTTTAAATGGCTCGGATGCCCAGTTGGATAGGGCAAAAAAAATATGCAAATGCCGGTGCAGCCACTGCATTTAACAGTTAAAATATTGCCACCGACGAAAGCTGGCGTATCCTCGGCGGACAACTAATGGCCCTGCCGACCTGCAACTGGCGGAAAAATCGTTTACTTGACACAAAAACTGCTCTACTTATGGCGAAAATGTATTTTTACAACTCCGCGCCATTCTTCATGGTACGATTGATTGAACAGATGGCACTTTTCATTCTTAAAGCACCCCCTGCAATTTAATATTATTCTTTGCGATTCCTTTTAGGATATATCATATATATTTAAATTAAGAATTACGTGAAGTCAGAGAACACGAACTTCCCGCGCTTTTTTCATTGCTGGCAGCGTAACGAGCTTGCCAATTGAAACGCAGAGTGGCAGGAGAGTAATATCCTTTATTATCGCAGCATATGCAACTAATTTCCTTACGATTACGATTCCCCGTGAAGCATTAGGCATTAACAACTTTTGATTGCCGTGACATCCAAGCGGGGCACTAACAGTGCGCAATAAAAGTTTGAGTACACCACTGGGCTCATAAACCCTAGTTTGGCATCCAAAGGTGGTAACGGCCGTCATTCCCCCTCATTTTACCCGAATGACCCGATTTTGGTTTTTATGCCCGGAGCACCGCGTCGGGCTCCCAGTTACCAGTTCCCAGTTCCCAGTAATTGCCGCATTTCTGCTGCTTTCGCTGGATTCCTGCTGCGTTTCGAGTGTGCGTGCTGCAGTTTTTACTGCCACCCAGAACCAGAAACAGAAACTGAAACAGCAACTGCTACAAACAACGACCGCCAGCGCATTGTGCCCATTCGTTCTGTTCTTTCGACTTCATTTGCACCAGCAGCAGCAACTCGCACTTCATTGCTTTGCCCACGCCCCACGCCCCACCATTCTCCATTCAGCAGGAACTTCAGAACTTCAGAAACACCCCTCGCCTGCCCGCGGGCTTATATGTTTTGGCACAAGGTGTGAAAAGCACATGTGCAAATTTTATTTATTCATTTTATTTGCATGCCAAGTGTGTACGGGTGTATTTTATTGTAAATGCACGGCACAAAATAAAGAAAGTTATTCAAAACTTTGGTACTCTGCAATTTGAGTTATCAAAAATAATAACCATTTTATGATAGGCTGCACATTGCCTAATACAAATACGATATCATTTTGAATTGCACTTTAATGTAGGTATTCTTTTCTGATTTGATTATGTTGTGGACTACCCCTGTTTTCTCTCGGTGTACTCTGCATCGCCTTTCACTGTTTGCCTTTGTGTGAGTGTATTTGTTTGTATGTGCGACTTTTAGCGCGTCACTGAATGCACAGTTTTCTAGCGTCTGGAATCGTTTTCGTTTTCGCTTTTACTTTTCCATTTCCATTTTTTTTCTGCCCCAGCCATATATGCCATATATGCCAGCAGCAACTTTTCTGCGTTGCTGTTTTTGCTTTTCATGCCTCATGTGTGAGTGCCTTTTGTTTGTGCGCTCCATTTTGCTGAATCCCAACTTTATGCGGCCCAGGATCTGGTCCTGGCTGGGTCCTGGCTTGGATCCTGGCTCCGTGGTACTGGCTCCTGGCACCGTGGGGATGGCCAAACAAACAAGCCGCACATACGGACAAATGCAATGCAAATCTAATATGAATTGAGGTTGTCTCACTAACAAAGGCAAACGCCTCGCGTCGCCTTTTCCGACAGTTTGCACCTTACTCGCTCACCAGTTCTTTCTCTAGATTCCTGCCTGACTTTTCACCCCCATACGCAATTGTAAGTTGGGGCAAAGTTTTCGCAACTGATGAATGCAGAGCGAGCAAGCGACCAAACGACAGACAGACAGACGTACCGCCCACCGCCCTTTCGAAAGGTGAAAATGAGTCAAACGGCGCACATGCCACATGACGTTGCATGTAATTTGCTCGACACTGCCAGTCAGCCAGGATATGTGTGTGTCCTGTCTGCAAATAGGCCACAGGGGCGTGGGAAGGAGTTGCGCGGGCAGCTGCCATTCAAGGAACAGCCAACAGGCAGCAGGACACACACACCCATACATGTGGGTGAACTGCTCTCTGGCAAATAATTAAAATTTCACTTTCTTGGCAATTCACTTTTTACCCAAGCACCAAATTGTGTCATCAGGGATTCTTTTTCCACCCGCCTACTTTAAGGCACCTATTCAAAAGGATGAGCTGAAAAAACTGGTGAAACCGAAAGTTCCTTGCTGACACAAGGCTGGCGGTAATTAAAACAGGAAGTTAAAGGAGTGCTTTTCATTTCGTGTTCTTAGTCACAGCGGTTCAGTGGTTCAGGCAAGCGAAATGCAGTGTGGTTCTTGAACTTTCAGCCCTTTGATAAAGTCAATTGCAAATAAATATCCTGTATCGTTTAACCATCTGAATAGATGTAACTATAAATTGTATATATCTAGGTTTTATTTGCTCAAATTCTTAACAATATGATATACTAAATGTATGTACTACTTACCACATCGATAATTTGCATTAAAGTTAAACCAAAGCTTAATTGTAACGGGTCCGATTCATTGAGAACGGGACGTTCTAGTGTATTATAAGGATCCAAAAGATCGTGTAACAGTCTCTTTTCATGATATCCTGCTAGGCAAACTGCAAGTAGACAAAGTTCGAATTAGTGCATACAAGTCGCTGGAGAAAGTTGGCCAAGAGTAAGTGCTGCTGCAACTGCTTGCACTTTCGCAGCAGCACCGCAAATCAACATCAATAATTCGGCAATGGGTTTGCTGGGGGGTTTCGAGTGAGACAACAACCAAGATTTATTGATATGCAAAAGTTTACGAGTTTTCCTGGCTTCTGCCAGTTGGATTCGCCTGCTTCTTGGACTTGGAGCCGTTTGGGATGCGGGTCCTGCAGGCGGCGTCGGATTGGAAAGGCAACAGAGAAAGGAGTTCGAAGGATGGCAGAAGCAAAGTTTTTGTGCTCCGCTCTGCCAACACACATATGTCCTTCGCAGTCGCAAACAGTGTGTTTGTGTGCGGGGACGAGACCATTGTTCTCTGGCAGGCGAATAACAAAAGGAAACTTTTATTGAGCAAAACTTTTTCACATACAAATTTTCTTGTTACGTTTTTTCCCCAGCGATAATAGATTGCCTCATCTACACACACACACACACACACACACACACAGTGGAACAAATGCAGGGACGAACATATTCGCATCGTTATCGTGGAATTATTTATGCATGAATGTGGGCAGCAGAAGAAACTACAAAGGAAGCCAGCTGATGTGGAAGGAGGGATCCTGGCTGCCCGCCTGCTCTTTGCCTCCCAATTTGATAATTTCTTAAGAGTTTTCCTCTAGTTTTTCCCACCACACGGCTTTTTCCCTTGTAGCATCTCTATAAGCAGACAGTAAGTAGCGATAAGTTGCGGATTTATCGAGTTGATTGCGAATGCAGTTCGTGTGGCAACGGCGAAAATAATCTGGGAAAATTGCCATTGATTAGGTTCTTGAAAAGTGCATTAATCCCAGATTGATGAGCGTTGCAGCGTTTGCCCTGAATGCGAAGTGTTCGGTAATTAAATTCTCGAATTATTCAATCTGCTGCTTTGTGTGCAATTCCTTTTTTTTCCTATTTCAACGATAGCTGAAATACTGTTGTACGCAAAAAACTTTTCACTTTCCACCGACCGAGCTTAGTGCGCTTAACCCAGAAGATTTGCATACGAAATGAACAGCGTTTAGAAATTATGCACGTGAATTTTTTAGTTTTAATTTGTCTTTAGTCCTGCTCCAGTGTTCCAGCTGGCTTTCTCCTGGCCCTGCCACTTTCTCGGCCGTTTTTGCATATTTCATTCGCTTTCACGCGCTCTCCCCTCTTTGTTCATTTAATATTAAAACAAAATGACGAGCCTGCAGGGCAAGAAGAGGGCCGAGAGCAACCCAATGAAGGAAGAACTGCAGCTAACGAGCACAGTACGGGCCAGGCCAACAATGAGTGGGTTGGCTGGTAGGTTGGAAAGCTGGTAGGTTGGAAAGTTGGATGGGACAGCAGCAGTTAGGCCTTTAAGGCAAAGCATTGACACCAGTCGAGTGGAGGAGTGGAGGAGTGGGCCTAGAACAAAGCAACTCAGGGCTCAGGACTCAGAACAGGGCACAAAAACAGCAGGACAACAACGAAAAAAGAGGCCAACGTCTGATGAAGTGTCAAAATGAATGTGATAATAAAGCAAATATGAGGGCCTGCCAGCGATCCTGAGTATCGGCCAGCCATTGTGGGCGGTCACAAAGGCGGTTTTGCCGACTCTTGCAACATTTGCGACTTTTGACTGCGACATCACGAGCCGAGACTTTTGTTTCTATTTGCTTTTGTTGCCAGGCCATCAGAAACATAGATACAACGAGCAGAAAGCAAAGTGTGTGCCTAAAATGTAGCTTGAAGTACAAATGGTAAGCTGGAAAACTAATTAAAGATTAACTATTTTAAAGAACCTAAAATACATTTTAAGCAACCTTTTTTCAATTAGAAATAACAAAATGGAAATAACTTGAGTAAATTGGAAGCTTAAGCACTCGGAAATTAACAACTCTGAGCGGAGTGCATAGAGTCATTAACTATCCATTTTTAAGTCGTTAACTTTTCGCAGTCATCTTTAAACTTGGCTTTCTTCGTCCCCCCAGATTTTCCCAACAGTCTGCGGCCATTTCGAAATGCCTTTTCAATGGCTGCACTTCCGTTTCGCTATTTTCCCTATTTTTTGGTTGATGCCACCGTTGTTGTTGTTGTTGTTGTTATTGTCCGTTGGCAGGCCGCATAAAATTGCAATTTTATTGCAGTGGAGCATGAAAAAGTAATTGCTATTTCACAAAGCCCCACCAAGTCGCTGGCCAGACGGGAAGCGCAGACAGGAAGAGGAGCGCTAGGAAGTGCGGCAACAGCTGCAAGAGTCGCGGGCTGCAAGGACCTCCAGAATGGGGCACACACTTGAGCGGGCCAATTTAATGTGCCAAATAAAAAGCGACCAAAATTGGTTAGAAAATGCAGCTGCCTGCGGAACACAGGCCGCAACAACAGCCATAATGACGACAGCGAATGGGCCGATGCTCCTCGGAATCGAAAGTAGGACCGAGAAATAGGAAGTCCGTCTGAAACGACGTGCCGGTGGGTTGATTTCCAACAATAACCTTTTCATACCCTGGTACAATGTTTGAAAGAAAGAAAGAACTAAGAAATATAGTAATTAAATAAGTAATTTATTTATTTTATTTAACAATCAAAACCCTGTTCTTGCAGCTCAGTTCGCGGCTTATCGTTATTGCAAAAATCCCTTTGGTTCATATATTTTCCCTGGCCTGGCTCCAGGACCTGAGCTGAGAGTAGAGAGATGTCAGGGATATTTTGACTCGCGCTATTCGCCGATATTAAAAATTGAAAGCAAAATGAAAACTGACGGGGCGCCAAACCACTTAAGCTTCCAAAACCGATACAGGACGGGCTGGTGGGGAAGATGGAGTCGAGGATGGGGACGAAAGTGATGAAGCTTGATGGCTGTCTGTTCAGAAGGGTGAACACTGTACGGGCGGTCCCAGGGCAGGGCACCTGCTAATGGCTGCGGGGAGGACGTGGACAAGGATTTGCGCAGGACGATGAAGGGCTTTGGGAAACAAGAAAGAGCTCAGAAGCGAGCATTTTAATAGCGCCAAGGTGACGCTTAAATATTCAAAGCTTAATTTATGCAATAAAAATTCCAGCACTAACACCCGCCCCTTCGGCAGCACCCTCCATTCATCCCTCCCCACACACACCCACACACACAGCCACACACACAGTTGCCCTTAATTGGATGGAGCTTGGGAGCTGGGAAAGCATTTAATTGCTTATGACTTTCTTGTTTTCCTTTTTCCTGTTTCTTTTTTTTTGGGGGGGCACGGATGAGGCAGAAAAAGTATCCTGAGACAAGAGTAGTCTTAAAAATGGAAACAAATCGATAGATTGCTTTGGAAGGGAAGCAGGGAACAGGAGAAATGTAGGAGAGAAAATATCATTTAGGTTTTAATATTGTTTAGGTTTGGGGTAACTATTATGCTTTTCTTTCTAAAATGTGACATCTCGAAAGAATTCTATGTATTCGGTAGAAACAGTAACTGGTATTTCCAGAACTCCCCTGACAGGGCCATCAATCAAGCCGCCTTGTGTCCACTATTGAAAATTATGAATGCCATCACATTTAATGATTGATTTTAGACCTGCCAGCCCCATCCCCACACCCTCGATCCTGCTCACGTTTGATCCTTTGTGGTGCTGGATGGAGATGGGCCGGGGATTATCTGAGCCTGGCTGATGGGCTCATCATCTGTCTCAGCCGCATGTGTGCGATGCTCTGGGATGCCTGGATGGGCTCTATAATGCAAATGGCAGGCATGACAGTGTGTTTTTCTTTCTCGCACAACCCTTTAGCTAATGATGGAATGGAACTTGTGACATTTACCGTATAGATTGATAGAGCTGAGAGGTGGTAGTTGACATCTAGCGAATACTCCTGAATAATGCATGCCTTTGTTGGTAGAAAGGAATAGTATATTCGACGACAGAACTCCTAACCACTGTTCCTTCAAGTGCGAACTTAAATTCAAGGGGAGCAGTGTAAGCTCTCCATGCTGCTGCCATAAATACAAATTAATGCCATCATCGCATGTTAGCGGCAAAAGACAAGGAATTAAACAATAGGGGGCTGTCAGATGCGAGGAGACCTGAAGTTCTGGAGTCCTGAAGCATGCCAAAAGCCTTTCGGTAGCAATAAATGTCATACTTACAGGACATGACCAGGCGCACGTAGGAAGGGCACTTGGCTGGCCGACGGGGCGTATGAACGATGTCATAGGGCAAGCGCATACTCGACACACTTATGAATACAGTAACAAGTAAAGCCGCACACACTTACAGCTGGCGTAAGCAACGTTGACGTTGTGCAAAGTTTAAATCTGATTAGCGATGGCAGCCAGAAGAAAGGAAAGGCGGCGAGGAGAAGGCTGTGGGAGGGGGCTGTACAATATGCCCGGGCGGAAACGGAAGTGCTGCCATAAAATCATAAACATGCACACGCATGTGGGCAAACGGCAATTGTTGTGGAAACTGCTGCTGTTCCTGCTGCTGCTGTTGGTGTTGCATGAAACATGAAACATGAACTCAAAGCCAAAGCCAAAGCGACAGGACAGACACAAAAAACGAAAACGGAAGCGGAGTAACGACTTCGACTGCAGACACAGAGTTGCCCCAGTGCACACATATGGCTTAAATTTATGAATACAGTGGTGCGCTGAAACTTAACTCCCTTTTTTACTTCACTTTAATACAGTGCAATAAATGGCAAATTCATTTAAGAAATAAAACCAGTTACACAGTCATAATAAATCTCAAATCAAAGGAAATAGTTGCTGTTTCCAAAGTCAGATAAGCAGTAGAGTAAAAAATGAATTAGCAGCACATAATATAATTTTTAAATAGAATTGCACAACCCTTGCATGGTTGAAACACAGGAATCTAGTCTACATTGCCTTTTTACCACCTGCACCACCGTTCAACGTGTGTACTTAGTTGAGCTTTCATGGCCTGGCACGCCAACCACGACACGCGAGTGCGACTTACTACGCGGCAGCCTGAAACATTGGCAACACTTTCCATCTGGTGTTTTTGCTGCCCCAGCCCAAATGGGCGGCCATTAATAAGCCCAATATGGGTAAGTGGCAGTGGAGCCATCTCCTTGCCACCATCTTCAGGTGGGGATTCGTTTTTTGCATTTTATGCCGCTAATGGAATGGCAGGCGTTTGAGCTGCTAACCAAACTTAGTCCTTGTCTTGTTGGAATATTGTTGTCGTAGCAAAGAATTTGTAAGCTTCTAGTGCAGCGCAGTAAGGACGGAAAAAATGCCATTACACAAGATTTTCAAAGCCCCTTTGCCGCAACCGCTTGAAATGGGAAATTTCAGTGCAGCAAGCGTTTCAACAAGCATTTGTTGAAAGTATTTATGGCATTGCAACTTTTCGGCACAGCATCAGCCACACATTGTTCGACATAACTTTGCTTAGTTTCTGGCGAATAGTTTTTGTGCCGGAAAATGTGGGTCAACTGGAGCAGGGAATTTTATATAATTAACCAATAGATTCCACACTGTGCGGCAGTTCCTTACGATGATGCATGCTCGAAAATCGCCGCAAGCGTTTAAGTTTCAAAGAAGTGCCAATTAAAAGCTGAAAACTGAAAGCTTCTCAATTACAGACACAAAATGGTTTATCCTTCAATAGGGCTCGTTCAGGTGCATCCGAGTCAAGAGCGTTTATGCAACATGCCCTTTGAAGGACCTCAACTGCGGCCTGCCACGCGTTAGCCACGAACAAGGACTAAGGACTTCTCAAGTGGGGGCGACGGAAGAAAAGAAAAGAAAGAAAATAACCTTAGGCGCAGACGCCTTCAAGTGGCATAGACCGGTCTGAGATGGCTGTTGTTGCCTCACTTGAGGCTGTCGTAAATGTCACAACTGGCAAACAACAATGACATCAACAAGGGGCAACACAACACAACACAACGACAACTCCGGCCCACAAAATATCCCACCCGTGAGTGGTTTTATGTGTCAAAGTGACAATATGTTGCCGGCGTGCATTATGTTGCTGTTGCTGTTGCTGCCACTGCCACAATGGGGCAAGCCATGCGCCGTGTGCGGCAACTGTTGCTTGCTGTCGATGTTGATGTTGTTGCTGATGTTGCATGCAGCACTCGAGATAATTTAAATGGCACTCACCTTTAGCAGATAAATTCAAATATATCAGTAAAAATATCCATGAGTGTTTATTAAGTCCGTTTATAATTTGCGTGCTGCTGCTGTTGCCGCTGTTGCTGCTGTTGCCACTGCTGCTGTTGCTGCTGCCGCTCCTCAGTTGCGCCGCAAAGCTGCCTAAATAGGAAACGAAGGCGCTGGTGGCTACCGCAATGCCTCTGAGCAGGAGCACCGATCGCTGTTGCACGTGGAGGTGCCACTGTTGCAGCGACACCAGCAGCACCTGCAGCACATGCAGCACCCAGGCGGCCGGGGAGAGGTCATGACTCGATATCGGAATGCTGAACTCGTTCTCGCTGGCGCGACATTGCATGTAGGTGGCTGTCGGACAGCTAGTGGTTGCTGCTTGTGAGCTGTAGGTGTCCGTGGATCTGCGCGTTTTGAAGAGAGGCATGCTAAGTGGCTGTTGTTTCTGCAATAGAAAGGAGAAGATCTACAATATACATATATATTTCAATATGATGTTTTTAATGCGTACCTTGATATCTGCTTCGGTTGGGGTTGCTGGTTTTCTTTTTCGTCGGCGACGCAATCGTTGTCGCTTGCGTGCACACAGTCTTATGTTTGTTGGTTGTTGGGTTGTTGCTTCCTCGCCGGCAGCACTTGCTGCGGCTGTCTTTGGCGACAACATGTTGCTGCTGCTGTCTAGCTGCTGCTGCTGTTGCTGCTGGTCATTGCTGCTCCCGTGGGTGGCTACATCCTCGTCCTTCGGCGCTGGCTCCTGTGGCTGGCTATTGTGCTGCTCGCTCGCAATGTTGCTGTGGTGTTTTGTACTTAAGCTCCTTGGTTGCAGTGTTGTGAGTTGCTGGTTGTGCCGCTGGTGGCTGCTGTTGCTGCTGTTGCACGGGCTGCTGGTGGTTTGTGTGCTGCTGCTGATGTTGCTGCCGCAGTGCGCTAATCTTACTGCCAGCCACAGCTCATCATCGTCAACTTCAGTCAGTTTCAGTTGTGCATTTTTCATAGTCTCTTTCGGTGTTGGTTGTTGCCAGCGGATATGTTGTCTGCTCTCTACTAGATTACAATAATATAATTTTCGGTTTAGTCGGCCTTATCCAGCTGCTGCAGCTTTCATTGTTCTGCAAGGGGGTTGAGTTCCCTTTTCTTTTTTGCTGTGTGCCTTAGTGCCTACTAATCTTATGAAATTTTCACCGCCTTTTCACGATTTCCTTTTATATCAATATGGCAAGTATATGCTTTATTGTGTGCAACGTTTTCATGTCTTTCTTTTGTCTTCTTATTTTCTTTACAACCCATAGAGCGTTTTTCTATTAGTTTTATGCGTTTTCTTACAATAAGAGTTTAGACCACAACTTCTTTTTTCTCGTTTTTCTCGTTTTCGGGCTTCCTTCATTCTGCGTCCATTTTAACTAATTTTTTTATTTTGCTGTTGATGTTCCTCCTGTTCGCCCTTTCTCCCTCATTTGTTCGTGAGCTCCAATTTTGTATAGTAGTTGCTATATTATTCTAGATTTCGTATTGTTTTGCTATAAATGTTGAGCTACTCAATTGTTAGTTCTCATAATGCAATCCTTTGCAGTTGTATATGGCAGTGCTTTGTAGCATTTGGTTTCTATTGATTTACTTGACTTCTTCCTTATTTGTGAATGCAAAAGTGGCGGCTGTAAGGAAAAGAAAAGATTTCTCAGTTAATTGTATTACATAATCAAAAAATTGTTTATACGACATGAAGTTCATATTCAAATGACAAGCGCAGCACTTTAGTTTCCTTGAATCCAACTTAACATTTAACACACATTTGATTACGATAATCCAAAGGCAATCGCTATTACCGAAACAACCTCAATCTGCATTATGGTTGCCGTTTCAAGTACTCGCATTAAGAATTTGCCCTGTGGCATCTGCCATTCCAATTTGGCTAAATAAAGCCTCTCGGATTCCGAACCAATGACCCATTCAGTAACCTCAGGCAATAACCTACGACGTTGCAGTTGACCACAAAGGAAAAGGAAACTACATACGACATGCTCAAATTTCAATAGCAGGCTGAGAGCTCTCTAAGCAATTGCCCAAATTTTAGTTTCAATTACTCAAACTAATTAGTTTTGCTAAAACAATAAACCCCAAGCATTTTGCATGCTAATCACTCCTAAGAATTTGCGCATCTGTCAGCTGGGATGTCAGAATGTGGCAAGAAGATCCAGGCTTGCCAAAAGGCCTACTTGATGCCAAGTTCGAGCTCTAAGTTGCAGTTGCACACTACCGCACTCCCGCAGGACTTCCAATTCCTGCCCAACTCGCATTGGCAGCCTCAATAAATAATGCGTATGCAAAACGATAAGCACACAAGGGTCCCAGTGTCCTGGGCAATGGCCGAGTAGGAATAGGAGCAACTGCAGGATGCGAAATGCAAATGCGACAACGGAAGGGCTTCGGGCAGGAATCGAGAACAGAACATAACCAATCCTGACGTTGATGGACGTGTGCGGGACATTTATGGCATGTCCTGTTAAGCAGGACTCCTGCAGATCAGAGCGGATTTGCTGGGAACGGACCATGGAGCTTATGCATATTTATGCCACAAGTTGTAACATTCGCCCAATAGTTTGCATCCGAAAGTTTTTGAATGCGAAAAGACAATCAAACTTGGACCTCGCAATTACTTTGTACAGATCTCTGGCATAATCCGAGGAATCCGGTTGGAATCTGAATGTCAATTCGTTTTTTAATTTTTTTGAAATGCCCACCGGTTTTTGGCAGCATCTTCGAAAACAAAAACTGAAAAAGAAATGTGCCCGACTGTCGGGGAGGAAAACAATAAATGCATAAAATGGAAATGTCAACAAACAGTCTCTCTGCTGTCAAAGTTCAGTTTTGCAACTGTCAGTGGAATTTGAATTGAAAGAAATGGAAATAGCTTCCGTTTGGAACGAAGGGAGTTTTCTGCCCTGACATGTAGTGAGAAACATTGTTTTGCATCTAAAACGCTGTCAGCGACACACCAACATCACAGCACTTTTTCATTCTAGATATTCACTCTGAATATTCGTTACAAAAATATTTCATCCTGAAAGGAGTGTCAAGTAGTAATGCTACGAGGTCTGAACAGTGTGATTGTTATATATGTTCCTACCCTTCAGACTTTGTTAAAAATAGAATGTTTAAATCTATATTAACCTACTGACATCGTCGTACCACAAAGGAAACGTTTTACATCAAAAGATATTATTATTTTCATCCAATTTTGAAAGTGTGTTATACTTCACGTGACGTATTTTGCACGTTCAGATTTCGGCCCACCTGCACGATTTATTTAATAAAATCCCAATAGGCCAGGGCGAACTGTTTCCGCGGGCTAAGAAATCTTTTCGCGAAAATATCCCGCAGTGGGCACCCCAAACAGCGTTTAAACTGCAATTGAACCTGTCCGGATGGGAAGCGTCCAAATGGCGAGCACAAAACGAGGCAGCTGCTTGCGGCAGAGCCGAGCTGCAACTTGCAACAGTTGGCGGCGCGATGTGGTGGCATTTTATGGGTCACTTGGCTTGGGGCGTCACAATAACAACGGCGATGGCTATGGCGATGCCACTCAAATATTTAGCTGTGCGATGGCAGGTGCAGGAGTGGCCCCGAAAAGCAGGCAGCACTTTATTTCTTGGCCGCGTGCCCAGCGGCGAATATTGCGCATACGTACCGTGGACCAACGGCGGAAAGGTATCGCTTTTATTGCAATCGCTGTGAAATATTCGAAGCCTCTGCGGTCGTCTAATCAGCTGAAGTGGCAGACCGCAGAATTTGCTGCTCTTTTCTCGCATTTGCCCACTTCACTCAGCCAGCCAGCCGTATTGATGTATGAAATTTTGGGAAATTTATGCGATGGTCGTCGCATAAAATGAACGACCAGCTCACCAGACACGAATCCTGGCCAGTGGGCAATGGGTTGTGGAGGTCCGGAATGGGCATGGCGATGTGGATGTAAATGTGGATGGGGAAGAGTGGCAACTGTTGGCGTCGCATTGCAGATGAAACCATTTTTTCGGACTCCAGAGACTTTTCCGTTTGGCGCGTGAGCAAATTAATTTTCAGCGCACAGAGCAAAAAATGGTTTTTGCATGATGAACGGAAGGGAGGGGGGCTAGAGATGGAAATGGGCAAACTGCATGGTGTAAATGATAGCCAACCCTTGGTGTGGTCGCTACTTGCCACTCGCCACTCGCCGCTTTTCCCTCACACAGCTGGCTCGATGAATTATGAATTCGGTTGGCAAAAAGTGGAAATTGTTTTTCTTTTTCATTTTTCCCAGGCCGACTCTTTCTCTGGACCGGTTTTTATTTTGCGGCTTGCAAAAAGAATTATGTGCTGAATGTTCTTAGCCATGTTACGACCAGACTTTCCTTGGCGGCTTCATTTTCTTTTTGCTGTTCCGGAGTTGGCGAGAGCTGGCGACAGTTTTGCAATGCAGGAAAATTAATATTTGTACAAGTGGACTTTCAGTTATATTTTTCTGTTTTTCCCATTTTGGCTGCCAGCTAGCCGCGAAAAGTTGATGAAAAACTGCGGGTATTTTAGAGGGAGAAAGCTGTTTCTTTGGAATGTGACAAGAATTAAGCGTCCATTTAAAAATGTTTCTGTCTTTGTTCGAACTCGCGTACGAAAGGTTTTTGTCTCAGAGCTTAATGAACTTTAATATTGAATGGAGATGATATAATGGATTATGACTTAAATGTCACATATATCCCAATAATTTGCGTAGCTGGTTAGAAAAATTGCATAATATTTATTTATAATATTTGACATTAGATGTTCTAAAAATAAGTACATGATTTGCTGTCTTCCAACACTTATGTATGTATAACATGACTAAAATTAAAAGCGAAAATCAACCGAGTTTTTGAGCCCATAATGCAGAAACAATTTACACTCGTCCATGGAAAGCCCACACATATCCTTTTCCTTTGGTGCGCAGAACTGTGTGTGTGTGTGTGTATTTATTATTTATGCGACTGCTACGGATGATTTATGTTCGGTTATATTTGTCGACAGGCGACACATTGAAAGAGGCAGAGAGACAACACCACTTTACATGTGTTTGGTTAAAAGTGTTTGCCGTGTTTAATGCAAATATGCAAACAACAATGGCAGCCAAAGCAGGGAAGCATGGAAACGGCCAGAACAGGGTATGATCAGCCGAAGGCAAGACCGAACATGGCCAACAAACAACATACAACCAACAACCAACAAGCAAACGTGGCCCAGACAATCAGCAGCCCAGCGACAACGGCAGCCAGAAATATTCACGAGCTTGTCGGGGGATATGCTCGTATATGTATCTGAATGGCATGCAAAAGAGTTCGAACCCGGAGCACCCAGTCCTCGGCCACGCCCATTCTGGGGCCTGTCCGCCCCGAATGTAAAATATTTCCCTCGCCTGCCGCTCAAAAAATAATTTATTTGCACTTACACGGCGGCCAGAGCTGCTGGCCATGCTATCATCGTCATTATCATCTTGGGTAGTGACGCAGGCAAAGGCACCAACATTGTCATGGACCGAAGTCAAAGTTCAATAGACTTAAGGCCCGAATGGAACTAGAGGCGAAAGCTGCCAATGAGGTTGAAAATGCAATTCATCACTCCAAGTTTTCCTGCTCTGAAAGGAAATTGAATTGGAATGGCAGAATGGTAGAATGGCAGACGTGAACGGGTGGAAAAGCAGCCAAAACGCAGATATCCCGGGTAGACAGTAGACCAAGTGAAAATAGATACGACCAGAAATGGGAACCTTAAGATAGCAGTGACATGTTCGCAGTGATATTTCAGCACTGTTTCTCAGCGTTACTCAACTATTAGTACCCCAAAATGATAAGCCCAAGAAGGCCTATTCTCAAAACCTTATGCTTCCAACTCATTGAGCAGAACTTTTCGAACAAACCCGGAGAAAGGCGTAAAGTATGCAATTTCAGCGTCTGCTTATAACCGAAAAATATGGCCAACTTAATGGGCCAGACCATATGAAGCATACGCCATATGAAGACCCGCCCCGAAAGACAACATCCCCGTTTTCCTTGACACATTGCAAATGGGATGGGAATCCAAACCCTTTCAACGCACCAACGCATCTCTGGCGAAACTAAAAATCATAAAACGCAAACTCTGCTGACCAACACAAACAGACAGACGCACAGACAAGGGGAAACATGAAAAGGCGAACAAAGTATCATAAAGCAAGCGATTTTTTAACAATAAAATAAAAGAAAAGCACACAAAAGGTATGACCCCCTCCATCTAGCCCCCCTTATCAACCCTCAGCCTTGGAATACTGCTTCAGCAACAGCACAGCTTGGCATTTAACACGGCCCATAAGACCAAATATAGAATGTCCAGGACCAAAAATAAATTACATGCCCATTATGGCCAAGAATCCGATTTTCGTAGATACACACCAAGGCCCCACAGGCCCCACTGGCAAACCGAGTGGAGAGCGCTTTTTTCTACCCCTTTCGGAATGGCCACCACTTGGCCAGAGCGTGATTTACCAAATTAGTGTTGCTGCAGGTCCGAATGGCGCTGGCCGTAACCGAAATCACATAAAATATGGCTAATACAATCCCTAATAGTCATTCGAAGTCATTCGAAGGCCCGAACACAACAGCAAAGGGGTTTCACACTTGTTCCACTCTCTCAGCGGCATTATGTGTGCTTAATGCGAAATATTTGGACTAAAAAAGCTCATTTGAGGATTTGGGGTAATCCTATATTTCCTCCAAATCAATAATAAACAACATGAGTAGAGTATATGGAGCATACACGAAATTCCGAAATAAACATGAAAACAAATAATTGAACGTATAGAATACGTTTTAGTGTAAATACATATAATGTAGCCTATTAAGTCATTAGCGCCATTAAAATCTAATGAAATTATCGCAAACTTCATTTCGTGTTCATTTCAGGCGATAATTTAATTATGGATCAATTATACAAATAAGCAAACGAGTTATAAACAAACAGTGAATCGCATAATAGCATAATAGCTTAATTGGGTATTAATGGGTATTGATACGTGCATCAGTGCTTTTAAAGAAAAACTCCCCCCTTTGAAAGCCCTAAACTCCCACTGATAAATATACCCGTATTTAACAGTATTCCAGTTGCGGAACCATATAAATTCGATTCAGCTGCAACAATAAATAAGAATCATTTTGGGGGCGATTAACTTGGCGAACAAAGGGGGCCAAAAGCATTCCCCCTATGTATATGTGTGTGTGTCTGTATATATTGTTGCTGGATTAACCCTATAGGATTAACCCTAAATGTGCTGTGGCAATTATTGCCAACCGGATGACGCCGACGTCGACGTCGACTGCAGCTGGCATGCCAACTTAATTTTTAGCGCAGACGGCAACAACTTGACCCATATTTCCAATGAGCTGACACCCGCTCACCAACACAATCTCAGTGGCACTTAAAGCTCACACACACCCCTGTCCAAACGGAAGCCCCACCCCCCCCCCCCCAACACCCACATCCCCCACCCCACCCCCTCATATCCTATCCCACTGCACATTAACGTACTGAAAACTGAAATTCTTGTCGTCGAAGCGGCAAATGAGCTGGAAGCTGGTGATGCTGGGTGATGGAGGATGGTGTTTCGGGGGTCCTGCTAAGCAAATATATATACACGTAAATCTATATAAACTTGTTGGTGTGCGGGTGTGTGTGTGGGTGTGTGTGTTGGTGGACACACAGAGGAGGTTTGTTGGTAACGAAAAACGAACGCAAAAGCGAAAACCGAAAACCATTGAAATGCCCATGACGATGATGACGGGGGCGGGGGGCTGCGAGGAGGCTGCTTTTGCGACGGCGCAAAAATAAATTAAGTAAAAATTAATGTCACAACACAACAGAGCAAGAAGAGCAGCAGCCTTGGCTTTTCGAAATGAATTTTATTAGGCAGATGCGCTGGCTGGAACTTCCTTGCCCATTTCCCATTTCCCACTTCCCACTTGCCACTTGCCATTTCCCTTCGGCACTCCCTATTTTCCTACTGGTGCTACTAGTCCTACTTGGCCACGCATAAACAAACACTTAAAGAGCGCATACAGGGTGCTTCGGTTTCAAAATCAAATTACGCCTTGCTGTTCCTTCCACTACCCAACACCCTACCACCTGCCACCCCCCACCGCCCGAAAAAGAAAAACCCCCAGCCACTACTTTCTCCCCGAAGAGAGCATCTCTCTCTTCTGCTCGGCACTCTCTCTCTCTCTTTTTCTATCTTTCTCTGTGTGTGTGTGTGTGTGTGGAGAAAGTGCGTGCCAAGCGTGGGTGGGTGAAAGCTCGCTTTTGCTGAAATTTAGCCCTGGATGCTGCTGGAAGTTCCTGCTTGCCTCGCCTGCCCCCCGAATATTGTTGCCGTCTTTGGGGCACGCATAGAAATTTTAATGTTAGCCTCGTGCCAGCAGAAAAATGGGAAAAGCCCTGGGGAAAAGCGAGGAGGCGACGGCGACGGGAAGGAAAAGAGCTATCCCAGCGAAACTGCACGCAATTTAATTTTGATTTCCATTGCTTTGTCGCACGATGAGCGGCGAAATGCATTAGCATGGCATTTCAAAGATAACTCCACTATATTGCATGTTATTGCTGCTGCATTGCAATAATGTCAGGCTGCTGAAATGCGGCAACGACATCCTGGCCAACATCAATTTGGGGCAATTACACTCGCAATTTGTTTACTGTCTGCCACAGCACTTTATTTCGTGTTCTCCGATTATGTTGGAGTTTATTTTGGTTTTTGAGGAGTGTATATCCGGTTATTAGGCACCAAAAATATGTTATTTTAAACGACAGCTTTTTGTGTCGGAAGCTGAACGGATTTCTCTGATTTTTATTTCACATAATCACATTTCCCACAAAGTTAAATTTATTCGGTTTTAATACATATTAATATTTTCCAAACTCAATGTTAAGCCTAACAGCCTAAACATTTTTGCATAAATTTCTTGCACAGTGACTTCAAAGTTGCATTTCTTAAAGGAAAGTCGAGTACCTCTCATTTCTAGGTAAAAGGATTTATTGTGTCTTTAAATGAAAACCCTTTAAGCATGAATAAGTCAATATTTCGGCTTTGCCAAGCAATTTGATTAGCCACTCTTTGTACTTCGCTTAACCAACTAATTGTGTAAAGAACGGAAAACACTTTGCAGCTGGGCTTTTGTGCTCTGATCGAACCGACCGCGACTTAAGTGCATTTTAAATGTGGCCTTTTGTGAGCTGATTTTTCGCCGATATTCCCGCTGCCTTCTGCCCGCGCGGACTGAAACTCCATTAAAACTAATTAATGTTGCGGCGTTTAAAATAGTTGCAGGAACAGGGAGCTGCGGTGGGTCGGGGAAGCTTGGCTGCTGCAATATCTGCTCCAGCAGGGAAGTAGGAGTAAATAATAATTACTAATACCGTGGATGCAGCCAGGCGGTGATTATAGTCTGGGCCACGGCCTGCACCACCGACAGCAACACCACCACGGGCGGTAATTCAGCGCACAGGCAAAGCAGATTGCGTACCACCCGCTCACCCCACCTCCTATCCCACCTCCAAAGCTCCATTCGAGCTGAGCTGCCAGCGAGACAATTGACCAACATTTTCAATTAATTTTTGCTCCAATAAGCAGGCGGGCTGCGCTGCCAGCGCAGGAGTGAGTGCGACGACAGGCGACCCACCAACCCACCGACTCCACCGACCCCACCTCCTTGACCTCCCAGCCCAGTGAGCAGCCACAACCCAGTCAACCACCCATCATTTACATGCCCCTCGGTTGAAAGTTTGCTTTGGCAGTAAAGTTATTTGAAGCGCAGCTGTTGGCCAAAGTCAACCCTTGCCACGAAATGTTGCTGCAACCATATATTTTCCCTAGAGCTGTAAGTATTGTGTCTTGAAATTAATAAGCAACGTTAACAAACTAACAACATCTTCTCATAATTCAATTCTAATCGCAGAGACACTGCCAAAGTTCAATGAAATGAGAGGAAGGAACAAAACTCAATTCTTACATTAATATCAAATATAACTCAGTTTTGAGTATTTTCCTTTCAAACGCTTTTCGCTTTTCCTATCTTTCTAAGAAATTTGACCCGATTTCTAACTTTGTAGCTGCAAGAACTGGCTGAAAACCTCGTAAGTGATATGTTTTGTTGCGAGGTTGGTCTTTCTCCTGAACCACTGCTTTTTCTCCTTCCTTTAAGCCAGCAACTAAAAATGCTTGTAGTTCTTGGAAAATATGCTTGCAACCGCACATACACACACGTGTACGCACCTGCAGTTTGTGAGTTTTGTGTAGCTGCAACTAAACATGGTGCAAGTGATGCCATGTGCATTAACTTAAATGCTTTGCGGGATGGGCACTTTGCGTTCTAAAAGGTAGAACTAAAATAAAATAAAAATAAAAAATAAAAAGCTTGGTAAAAAGCAGCAGAAGAAGGCGGTCCGCAGTGGCGAGAGCTGTGGAGTAGGCAAAAGGAGCTGGGTGAAAATGCTTTTTCAAACATTTAACGATTTTTTAGGTCAGCCAAGAGCGCACGAATATTTTATCATAAAAATACGAATGTACAGGTGTACAGGCAAATATCAAATTGTGTGTGGCCCAGGTGCACATAACTTATTTCTTTGGCCTCAGTTTGTAAAAGTCAGTCGCCACTCCAATATGCAGTGGGGTTTATGGGAATTTCCCTTTGCAAGTTGCCAGTTTCTCGAATGCGAAACTTATTAACGTACTTCAGGATGTGCATTAGGAGTGCGAGTGCCACCGCTGCCACCGTTGGCTTCTCTAATTGCAGCATCCACCAATGTTGCATCCACAAAAACGTGGCCTTGCCACGGCTTGACAATAAGCAGCCTGCAAACTTGGCTTGCAAAAATTGTGAAGCAGCGCCAGCACAAATCATGGAATGCAGCTGCGGGGGCAACATTTTGTGATTATTGAAACACGGCCCCCTCCTCGTCCTCAGTCACCCACATGCACATGCACTCGTTCTCTTTCTCTTTCTGCCCCGGTGGCACCGTCTCTCTCGCTCGCTCTCTGGCCATCTCTCTCTCTTCGGAACGTCGGTACTTCGGTGCTTCGGTGCTGTAAATAATTTCAAAGCCTGCGTACCGCCGAAAAAATAGGTCAACAGTGTTGCTACCGTTAAACTGGGCGTGACGGCAAAAGTGGCGAGCTGAAGTTGCATGCGCCACGCCCCTTCGGATCCCTATGGCTCCCCATGGCTCCCGCTGCGTCCCCAACTGAATATTCCGCCCGAAAGCTTATGGAACATAAAGTAGCTAGCCCTAAAATGCAGCCACGTTTCGCATATTTCGCATTCGCATTCGCCAACGCCCACCCCCCACTCCTAATTGGACTGGCGGTGGGCGTGGCAGGGACATACACTCGCACACATAAATTGCACAGGATCAACTAGTGGTTAATATTTGATGGCTGCTGTTTGCGTTTTCCCGAGTTGCAGCAACAGCGAACTGCATCCGAGCTAAACTGCAGCGACCTACTTTCCGACAATGCATTTCTGCAGAGCAGATGCCGAGCGGGGGGGGAACTGTGGGTGGATTGGCTTTTTGGGTGGTGGGTGGTGGGCAGGAATTTGGGGTGGCAAGTGTTATTCGAGGGCTGCATCAACAAGTACACACTGAATAATTTGCAGGACTCCCGCTAGGATGCGATGGGAAATGACTAAGAGCTCTGGCTGTTGATTTTGACGAATGTCTTCAGCCAAGGGAAGTGAAGCCATCCCGTACAGAAAGTCATAAAATTGCAATTGCCGAAAGAAAAGTTGCAATCTTCCGAAAACACTTACTTATTCAATTACTAGAAGAATATTGTATCCAAAGCTCTAGCCAATATTTTATAGTTTTCGTTTTGTATTGCAAATCTGGGAACTTTGGAAGAAACAATCGGATTCCACTCATTTTTCATCTACACCGCGCTTTCAAGGTTTAAGGTTTATCCTTTTACCAGTTTTTCCCCAGCCCTTTTACAGTTTTAACAGTCTCTATTCCAAAACAAACGAACCATGAAAATGCTCTGCTTAAAACTGAACATTTCCCCTCGTGGATTCCGTGTGGAATCTTTGAGGTAACTATTTATATAATTTGTTTATGCATTCGAAAAGTTTATTTTGCGTGCGCTAGTTGCCCAAGGCTTTAGCTCAACTGTTGCAGAACGCTCTCCAGTTGCAAAGCTAGGACAATTTTGATAGCAAAATATAATAAATAAATAACTAAGCAGCAAAAGAGCAGACTGTGCGAAAAGTGAGGGCAAAAAGTGTGTGTAAAATTGAAGAGCGGGCGAAAGATAAGGCGGAACGAAAGGCAATGACAGAGGCAAAGGCAAAGGCAACGGAAAAGGCAAAGGCAACGAGTCCAGTCGAGTCAAGTTGAGTTGAGCCAGGCCATGTCCTTGGGCGACTTCCCACGCAAAAATATTCACCAGCAAAGGTTACCCCAACGCAAACACTCACACACACACACGCGCGCACGCACACACAGATACGAGTGAAAGCAATCAAAGTGAATGGCGGAAATAAACACACATACACATACACAGGAACAGAAACAGATACGAGCCGAAACACAGATACTCAGCACAGCGGCAAAGAGAGAAGAAAACAACATAAAAATTAAAGAAGCTTTAAGTATTCCCGTTGTTCCTGCCACCGAGGGGCAGATAGTGGTTGCGAGCTCCATCCACTTGCAACAAATCGCCCTTTTTCTTAGAATTTGCACGCTTTCGATGTTTACTCGCTCTCACGCACTCTCTTCGCTCGCACTTTCTCTGCGGCGGATTTTCTCGGCTCTTTTTCGGCTCTGCTCTCCCTGTTTACCCCAAAGCTCTGCTCCACGCTCCACGCTCTACGCTCAACGCTCCTTTGTGCAAAACACATATAAATGTGCAGCGATTATGGCTAAAAAGATCCGTGTGCCGCTGCCAGATACACTTATACACTTCGCAAAGATACAAACACAGATACACAAAAGCGCTCGACTTCTGAAGCAGATGCTTGGGCTTAAGATATAATATAAATAATGCCTCTACTTAGGCATAGAAGTAAAGCCTTTTAATTCTAATTCAAAATATCAGCGTTTAATCAGAATCAACATTTTTCCTAGAAAGTAAATGGGCTTAGCTGTTCTGGATTAAATTGAATTAATTTTTTATAACTTTACTTATCCACAAACCATTTGCTTGCATAATAGCATTTTATGTTTCTAAAATGAGTTCACACCAAGGTGTTTATATATTTAGACGGATTATAACTCCTTAAATAATGAATTTTCAATCTAGATAACGTTAAATATGAGACTCACACTCAGTCTCAATAACTTAATAGTTGTGAGTGAAAACATAACATTTCAAGTATGTCTGTTCATTCGCCTGAGTATTTTTAGCCATTTTTAAGTTGGCTTGTTTGCTGATGTGCTGAGCATGAGCACTCTCGCCTCGAATGTTTATGAATATTTTATTTACGTAAGCCAGTAATCAGCATATGAGTCCATATTGCTGCTCAGGGACTCACAATCCGTAAGCGAGATATGATGAGTAAAATGTTTATTAAACGTTTTAAGTTTATCAGCCACCAGCTATGAAGCTGTGGTAGTATCTAATAGTTTATCAGATGCTTTAATCCTCTTAATCTCCTAAATTTGATTTTTGGCCACAATGACGATGGCTTATCCTATCTGTCTTTTTTGTAAAACCTAAAAACTTGCATGCTTACATCGAACACGGCCAAATTCTATGTTTTCTTATCTATGTGTGGTTCTAAAATCCTGATAAAAAGATACAACATTGATGGGTTACTTTCCATATGTCCATAATATTATCTGCCATTCAAAACATAAGCATTATAAGGTGTGATAAAGTTGATACGCTTTATTCTCTAATAAAAATTGGTTTAAAATTAACAATCAATGTTGATCTAACACAGCCCAAAGCCCAGGGATGCACCTGACCCCCTCATGGCACCCACTCGTCCACGTCCACGGTCTTCTGCGAGTACTGGCACTCCATCTCCTTGTTGACCAGCGCAGCCCGCTCCTTGCGATACCGTCTACCTCCAAGGAGACCCACAATGAGCAGAACGAAAAGGAATCCACTGGCCACACCAATGATGGGAATGGTCCAGGGATTCAGCTCGTCCTCATCGTCGGTGGCTTCGTTCAGCCCGAGAATCTGGTCGAGCAAAGTGCGCCGGCAGCTGAGCACTCCAGCGGCATCCCCACTCTCCTCCGGCACATACCCATCCGAGCACTGACATACGCCGGAGTCCAGGCAAGTTTGATGCGGGCCACAGCCGGATTTCAGGCATCCCACTTCATTGCTGGCGAACTGCTTCTCGCGGCATTCGCCGCGGAAGAGGACGAAGTCATCGGGACAGTGAGTGGCCGTGAAAGCGGCTGTTGAACTGGTGCTCAGGGCCTCGGTGCTGTCCTCGGTGGTGTCCAGTTCCTCAGAGATGGACTCTGCACTCAGCTCGGTGCACCGCTCTTCGGCCTTATCCCACCGATATCCGGAGTTGCAGGAACAGCGCTCCACATCGATGCACTTGCCATTGGCACAGCCATCGCCCACCCGGCAAACGGGGGCACATCCCCCACTCACCCCATCGTCAGTTGGCTTCAGTTGGGTGTACCCGTCGCCGCAGGCACAGGTATTGGGAGCCACGCACTGAGCTCCCGTGGGACATGGCGTCTGGCAGATGGGTTCGCAGTAGTGGCTGCCGTCCTGGTGATTCCTGGCCGACACGTAGCCGGAAATGCACTCACAGCGATCTGGAGCGGCACAACTGGCGCGGGCGGGACAGCCGCGAGTGCAGATGGGCTCACACAGGCCGGAATCCACCTCCAAGTAGCCGGGGCAGCACTCCCTGACCAGCCGGTGGGTGACTTGCTCCCCCACGGCAACGTAGTTCTCGGTGATCTTCTCCGACTTCTTCCAGAACTTCCACTTGGAGGGCTGCCTCACGATGACCCGCTGCTTGGTCACTGGTACTGTGGCTCGAATCGTCTCGTTCCTTTCACAGTAATTACCGCGCTGATCGTTCGCCGCCACGGATCCGAGCACCAGAATCAGGGCCCAAATGTACTTCATTTTGCAGTTTGACGTTTGACTTGTCCGCTCGCAACTGCAGTCGGTACACAACTGAATTTTCCCAGAACAAGAAGTGCGGACAACAGCTAAGCTGGCCACTCAGGCAGTCGACAGCGGGGAGGATCGGCGGAGAGCGCAGGCAGGCCACCAGATAGGACTCAACAACATCCGCAGCTAGATACAATCGCTCTCTACACTGAAAACAATCCTCGATGGGAATGTAGCGGTATGCAGAATGTTGCAGATACTTAGCTAACTGGCCATGGCTGTGTTTCATTGAATTAATGAATCTAAATTGTTTAAGGCAAATAAATACCATTTATTGCACTTTTAAATTAAAGAAATATTAAAATTGTTATAATTTCGTGCAGTGCTGTGATCTCGGAGGGTTGCAGCATATCTGAGCCGCTGCCAAAGGTCACCCTCGGATTTCTGATCTCTCTGACTTTGAACCTCCCTCTCTTTATCACAGTGTACTATCTATGGGTGTCCCTTTCTGTTATTATCATAAAACCCGCCTTATAAATTGCCCGCATAAAGACGGCGATAAGTTTGAAAATAACATACAACATAAAGATGCAATTGTTTTCCATTGAGAATCGCTGCCGATATGACTCACATAGAGCGGAACTGATCGGCTTACATTGATGTATTTTTACTTCACGACTTCCTCCACATCTAATAGAGAATTATAATCACTTTACACTACTGCGTTCTTTAAAAATGCGTCTGATTTTTTATGGGTGAAAAGTGTACTTCATGTCTAAACAGTTTGCTCCTAGGATTTTTCCACTTTTCTCTTATCAACTGGTCCTTTTTGGTACCTGCTATTTTGGAATTTTACCTGTTCAACTGCTGTTTTCTTCAAATAGAAACGAAAAATTATACATTTTCCCAGCAGGTAAGGTTTTTGTATCCAATTTAGTTGACAGAAATAGTTTCCGTATGGTAATTTTGGGAACACAATTTGACCATTAGGTTTTTGGACGACGTTTTGGAAACTGAGACTATAATTCTCTGATTGAAATTCCAAGGAAGAATAAAATGAAAAGTCTGCTATTAAATATCAAAAATGATAATGTAACACTGGTGTAGTGAAATGTTTGTCCATTTCAAATCCAATTTTACAGTCAGTATGCCTAATATGCTTTCCGATTGCCTTTCCAGAGAGCTCGGTCAAGCAATTATCGCAATTGAAATATGATCCCCAAGCATTTAAGAGGTCACTCATTGGCAAGCTGAGCTTAATGCGCTTTACCGAAACGCAAATCAATTTGCCAGGATGAAATTCATAAATGTTTGAGGCACTTGAATAAATTCTGGCCCCCAGGAAGCCTGACGTCATTGGGCTGGTAGCAGTCGCACATTTGTTACTTTTGTCACGCTCGTTGCGAGTCGGGATCTCTGGGACAATGTTGTGTTGAGCACATTCGCAGTGAACCCGAAACCCACATCCATATGTGCATGTGTTTATATAAACGAGTACATATACATAGATGGATGTGGCGGCTATATGCGAACGAGTGTCAATGCAGGAACAGGCGGCGTATAGGGCACGTATCCTGTGCCGCAAAATGCTCCAACTTCGTCGCCCCACGGGCTGACTTTGTGGAACATATGAACGGATGAATGACAGCTGACATAGAGACAAAAGTGTGTGTGACACAGTCACATTCTAATCTAAAATAATTGAATTGAAGTCAGATTGCAACTGATGCCTTGTTCGCTGTTAGTGTGTGTGCGTGGCTGTGTATCTGGATCTGTATATGTATCTGTATCTGTATCGCACAGATAAAGATACAGATACGGCACGACGCTCTTCTTTTGAGCGATTGTGGCCGTGCTGGTTATCCCAGTTGTACTGGGTGTGCAAAGTGTAACTGTTGGATAACAGATAAACGGCATGTGCCACTTGCCACTTGCCACTGACAGTCAGCCCGTATCTGTATCTTCTGGCGGCGTACTCGTATATTTGTATCTTTTGCAGCCGCCAGCCGCCCACATCACATATGCGAGGCGCCGCCTGAGATAATTAATGGTTTACGGGGTTTCGCTAACTGGATTTTGGTTTTTCATTGTCTTCACAGCATCCCACAGCACCCTCTGCACCCACAGCACCCGAAAAGCGAAACGGAACCCAACCAGCTCCTCACTTCTCGCCGAGATTTCTCACGTCGGCGACTGCAATTAGGTCGGGGGACTAGTCAAAGTCGTGGCCGCCCCCTGAGTTATTGCCGAGTTTCGACTGCGATTCGCGACTTGCTAATTGCCAGCCATAAATTTGCATTATCTCACGTAGAGGTAAACTCCCGAAAAGCGTTCAAGGAAGTCCAAGCCCTTTCGTCCTGTCCCTTCCCTGGCACTGTTAAATTATCTAAGTTGCTGGCGGACCCAAAAACTTTGGCCCACCTCGTGTGACATCTGCTGCTCAAATGCACAGGCACGTAGCTGCCTCCGAATCAGTTTGGGCTGAACTAAGAGGTCCTGGCGCTCGGAGGTACGAGATTCACTTGCTATGGACGGCTTAACTGGCTGCCTGTTAGGGCATTTCATGGCTAAGCCTTCATCGGCACCTCAGCTCCCCGACCCGCTCTCTGCGGGCAAAAGTTTTGGCGGCACGAAAGTTTCCAGCTCCCGAATGATACGACAATAATTTTAATTATAGATTAGCAGACAAATCCTCGAATGGGCACTAAAATTTCACAAATTATGACGGCCCAAGAAGTTGTGCCTATAAAGCTGCCAGCTACGTAACCCTAACATCCATCCTTGACATCCTTTTAAAATAGTTCGAATCAAATATTTGTAAAGTTGTATCGCGCCAATAATCGCCAAATGAATCGCGCAAAAAAATGAAGCAATGAATGGTTCGGAAAGAAAATAAAGTTATTTGGGATTTTGGAATATTTGTAATATTTATTATATTTATTTATTCACTTTTTATTCTAATTTACCCAAGCATACCGGTGAAAACTAAACTAATATAGAATATTATAAATATATAAACTAAACTAATATAAACTAATAAGTCACATTTAGACTTATTAGAATACTTAATTAAGTCTATTTCCATTTAAAAATATTTTTCCAGGGCATGCGTAAAATGGTTATGACCACTTGAGTTTGGTTCAAGGATCCACATGAGTTTCTTGCTCTTAGCAAAAATAAATCTAGCATCTGCGAATTGCGCTGACCTTTGGCTCCGCCAACTATCCATATCTATATTTACCAAGCTCTGCACTGGCCTAGTTACGGCTAATATTAAGTGGTCCAAGAAAAGCGAGAGAATTGTTAACCTTAAATTCCTTTTTCATTCGCGAAGCGATGCGAAGGTTAATGGAACAAGCGCAGAAAGCTGAGACTGAGAAGTCCAACAAAAAGTGAGCATTGTTTGTCAGCTTTTGTGCGTTGGACTTGCCAGCTGCCAGTTGGCCCGACTACTATTACAAAAAACACAAAAAACACAAAAAAAAGGACACTGAGAAAGGCTGGGGAAGACACACGTGGGAAACTTTGCAAATGGAAAAGTGAAACTGAAAACTGCGTCGCCGGCTGTGATTAAAAAAGTAGCGACGCCATTTGTGACACTTGTATATGTATGCCGTGGTAGGTGGGTAGGTGGGTGCATATAATTTGGTTCATGGGCTACTCAGCAACCCAGCTACTCTGCTACTCTTCTCACTCGGCTGCGGCCATTTTCATCCGCTGCAAAGTTTAAGGTCCTTCATACATAAATAAGCAGTAGGCAAAGCGGCGTCGCCTCAAAGAACGGCGGCAAACAGCAGCAGCTGGAGGAGGGGCAGGTGGCAGGTGGCAGCAGGGGCAACAACTAAGCGGACATGACACCCACTAGAAGAGCGCTCTTCAAAAGCAGCCAACAACAACGACACTCATCAACAACGGCCAAACAAGGGCGATAAAAACAAGCGCAACAAGGACTCTGAAACCCGAGACCCGGAGTCCAACATGACACATCGTCATCATACACGAGCGCCACGTAACAGTCGCGACTGCGACTTCCACAGCCGAGATCCTGACAACGCCTATGTCCTATGCACGACTCTGTGTGTGTGTGTGTGTTCGTGCCAGAGTGGTGGTGAGTGGGCAGGAAGGGAGGCAGGCTGGAGGCTTTGGATGTCCTTTGAGCAGTCACTGTGGCAGTGTGGCACTATGGCAGCGTGGCAGTCAGTCAGGGCTGCTGGCACATAATTAAGGACATCGTCGGCAAACGCGAGAGGCTGCGAGGCGGGCAGCGCGAAGTGAATTACTTTCGGGGATACTCTACCCAAATGGCACTGGTCCAAGGACAATGGATCTGCGGTTTTCACTTTCAAACAATGTGTATTATTATACTTGAGTGTGCGAAACCAAAGAAATCCAATTAAATTGTGCAATAAACGTATGTATAGGATTAAAGTCGGAAAAATGCGAACTGAAAATGAAATGGAGCTACATTATCTGTGGATGCAACTTCAGAAATTAATGTTAAATATACCAAACATTTATATTTGCATATTTAAATGTTACACTTGAATAACCAACTAAGTTGAGTTGAGACATGTATCTTTTGCATTGTTTTAGCTCCAGCAAAGCATTACATTCATATGTTATATGGCAACATAAAGAACTCTATCTCTAGAGCTCTATAGTCCGATTTACAGGTATGGCCAGGGTATATTCCATAGTGCGTTATAGTGCATTTTGTATCTTGTTTGCACTCGGATTTGCTGACGAGTGTGAGTGTGTTTTGTGGGTGGCAACGGTGGGTGGGCGTGACGGCGTGGAGTCTGCATGAATGAATGATGAATGAAATGGCCTAAGACGCGGCCTGAGCCCGCCCAGAATGGGTCTGGGTCTGGGCTGTGGCACTGTGCCGCTGTAGCCGAAGACAATGCCTCAAATGGGCATAATGAGCGTAAGGAGGCGGCAGAGCCGAAAGTGCTCTTGGGCGCTGCCAGTGCGGGACAATGCAGCGCGAATTGTGTCATATTATTAATGAAAAAGAGCCAGGCCAAAATGAGCAGCGAGTGCAAGAGATGAAAACAAAACAGGAAGCCGGAGCAATTTTAATATGCAACAGTAGTCGTGCCTCTGCGTGTGTGTGCGTATTTAGCGGCGTGTGTGTGTGTGTGCCTTCCGAAATGAAAATGAAAATCAAGCCAAAGCCCAAAAACCACGGCACCAGAGCAAATAAACCCACGACGGAGCGAGCGTCAAGTTATTTATTTGGCAATTGTGCGCTGCTTTTTATTGTCCTCCGAGTGGCGGCTGCTCTGTTTGCTTTTGGGCATTGCTCCGGAACACCCAACCCACCAAAACACCACCCACCCCGGATGCCACCCACCGACACCCACCCACCCACTTACTCTCCAGCTGGGTGCTGGGTATTTGAATGTGGCTCTGTGGTCGTCGAAAGGTCAATGGAACAATTTTAAATTGCTCGCCCGAGAAGTGAAACAAAAAACCAAATCAACTCCAACTGCCTGCAGAGGAGCGATGGAGAAAACTGAAATAATGCCTGCGGTTATGGCGTTGGGTATACGAACCCCTCTGTGGCTGTGGCAGGTTTTGAAATACTTTGGCTGCTTTCAAAGCATTCAGTACGCAATATTAAATCAAAACAAGGCATTGAAGCTGGTTGCCCTAACTTGTCTTGGAAATAAAATGAATAATGGTCTGTACATGTGAACATTCGTTGAAATGTATCAGCAAAACACGAACCAGAGTTACTAAAAGGAGACTTAATATAACTTAAATACATGTATCGAGATTGTAGTTAAGGAACTCACCTTCTATCCCTTCTCCATTTGTTATGCAATCAAAGATTTTTCCAATTGGCATTCAAGGATAGCGTTGATTGTGTCGAATAATTACTTGTACAACTATTCCCTTTACTGGTTCGTGTATTAAACTTGCTGTATGCGTATTAATATTTTTAAACTTTTTTATCAAATTTGTCTCCCGGAATTTTTGGTTGATAAGTAATGAAGTTGATGTAATTTATTTGTAATTCAATAATGATTATTATTTATTTATAATCGATTATGTATGTATGTATGTATCGAGTTAATCGTAATTTTCAAATTCCGTCAATCGAAGACTTTCGAGGAATTTCCGAATTATTCCCACCTTGATTCATCAGCCGATTGAGCTGTTGTGGAACTGTCCTTATGTTTTAATGTACTATTATTAAAAATTTGTATCAATCTTGTGCGTGTTTCAGTTGCTTTTCGAGAATTTATATATCATTTGCGAGTTTAGTTTTCTATATAATAGAACACTTCGTATTTAAATGGATTTCTTGTTGGTAATCTGTGTATGGATATTATAATTCTCTTGTCTTTACGTGAGTTTGGAATTTTAGGTGTGTATGCATTTTATGTTAATGACGGTTTTAATATTTACAACTGGCTCAAGTCGTTTGCTTTTGAGTAGTCATCGCCATTAATAGTAATTAATATTTTCAGTTTGTTTTCCCTTTGTTTGAATTACAAAATTGCTTTAGTCGTGGGCTTATGCGTTTATTCAGTTCAGCGATTGAATAGTTTTCGCGGTTTAGTATTCGTTTCCGCAGCGTGAAGAACTTTAAAATTGATTTATTTCTTGCGAATTTCACTCAACCGAATTAAATATTGCTTAGCTTATAAATTTGTGTGTACGATTTGTGTGGCTTTATATTTGTTTATTCCGATATCCACTATTAGTTCTGGCATCCATGGCATGTGTTATGCGTGTCGACGGCTATAAAGTGGAGAGGAATAACATTTAATTTAGTTAATGAAATTAACCATTTATTATTCAGTGAGCAATAATCACGCGTTTCTCACTTGTTGATAATGGCCCAGAATATCATATCATTCGGTTTTATTCATTCGTGCCACCCCTTTTTCCCAGCCAGACGCCCACACAATGTGAACATAAAAGTAACCATTGCCGTTTATTTTTTGGCACCTGTTATACAGGCAGACACACATACGGGTATGTAAAGTGAAGACAGAGAGCGAGCATGGACGAACGACGAACGAAAGAGAGCGCGAGAGTTGCACTTGACATGTATCTGAAAGATACTTTCCTTTTTGAATATTGATGGCTTGATGGTCAATTAGCGATTCGCCCCTACGCTTCCTTGCCACAATTCGAAAGTAATAGGAATGACAAAATCGGTGGCATAAAAATAAAATAGAGGCAGGAAGGATGTACGAAAATTTGTGTACGGCTATAAACCGAATGATAATGGTTAAACCGATACACAGATGATGATGATGATGGTGGAATTTTCACAAACACACGCACACACGCACAAACGAGCTCCGGACCAAATAGAGACGGACAAAGAGAGCAAAAAGGACGTTCACAGTACGTTATGTTTCATTTGTTACATTTGCTGCTGGATATCAAGTGCATTCTATAGAAAGTCCTGGATAGTTCAATGGGTTTACCTGCTGGAATTGTTGTATATATCTGTTTCTAATACTTTATTTGCAGGCCGTGTGCGAGTGTGGGCACACTGGTATTAGTATATAAGATATATAGTATTGTTGTGCACACACACACACGCACACACACACACACTGGCAGGGGCACGCACAGAGTCACACACTCACACAGACAGACGCGCGCGCACCGTTAGCGACAGACAACAGCCACACACTTAAGCACACGCACAACCACACGCACACACCCGGAGAGAGACGCACGGAGATACGGAGATACGGATACGGATGCGGACACAGACCACGGGCAGCGCGTTAGGACTCTCCGGCTCCGATGGCACACTCTCAACCGCTCAACCGCTCCAGCGCTCAGCCGTCCAACCGTCCAACCGTTCAATCGTTCAATCGCTCAATCGCTCAGCCGCTGTGCAAAAAGGCAACTGACAGCACAACCCGAAACCGGAACACCAACTGAGCCCGATGCCCGTGCAGCATTGCCAGCGAGGCGGCGCTGGAAGTCCTTTGGCTGCAGAAGCAGAGTCCTTTGCTGGAGCCGAGAACCAGCACGAAAGCGACGAGCTCGAGCCTCGGCATCCCACGACACATCCTTGTGCAGGAATTCGAAATCCGAGCGCTGCTTGGGGATGCGCTGCCGATGTGAAGGCTGGAACATGTACCTAGGCGCACACATATATGCCACGAGTCCTTGCCAGCCGTCAGGACTCGTGACTCCACGGAGCCTGGAAAGTGCTGGCTATGTGCAAGTGTGTTCGACTCCGGCAGCTTTCAAGCTCTTCCCGGCGAGCTTTTCTCGGAGGCTGCAAGAGAGCGCCAGGAGATGAGCACTCTCGGGCTCATGTATACAGGGTGCGGGGCACTCCTGTCGATGCCCATTGCTTCGGTGGTTGTGCGTGGTCAACTCAAGATGTTTCGAAATATTCTGGAAATATAATTTCATATTACTTAGCAAAAATCGTAATGAAAAATATAATATATTTTATGTTAAATGTAAATACAAAATAAATAAATTAAGTAACATTAATAAGTCGGGAAGATAGCATTTAAATTTAAATAAATTTTAAAGTTTTGACAGGTTTCATGAGCAACTTATAACAAATCTCTTATATAAAATGTACATTATCTTACTTTTAACTAAAATATATTTTCATAAATATTAATCACTTACACCCCCCACACCCGAAATACCATTTCCTTAACATTCTGCCACTCGAGCTAACTTGACCTACTGCTGCCGATTTTCACCTTCATCAATTCAATCGAAACTAATTTGAAAGTCCTGCGAACACAGAGAACACATTCATTCATACACGCAATACCAAATACACGTTATTGGAGCTTACACCCATACCAATAGGAGATTACACGGACACACGAACGCGCTGATGGGCGATGGGCGATGGGCACCCATACAGACGCAGCATGCGTAGGTCCAGAGCCAAAAATGATTTATGACCCCACAAAAAAATTAATTTAAAGTAAGTTCGTATGAATGAAAAATGGCTTTTACAAACCGAAAACTACAGGGCACCCGCAGAGCGAGAAAATGAGAGCGAAATGGGAAAGCCAGGCGAGCGAAAGTGAGAGAAAGATGCTGCAAAGCATAATTCCACGGTTCTCTTTCGGTCGAAACACTTGTGGGCAGCTGGCTCTTAAGCTCGGAGCTTTAAGCTCTTAGGGACCTTCCAATGCAGTTATCCCTGTTTGCCCTTCCAGTGGCTCTCAAACCTTTTCGGGTCGCGCACCCGACGGACGCACCCGACGAACGAAGGACACGGGAGGCAGCCAGGAGCTGCTCGGCTTTCCTGCTCACATTTTTCTCGCCATTCTGCCATCGGTTGGTATCCATGAATGAAGGCTGCTGATAATGCCAGCATTTGCGCCAGGATGTAGCCGCAGGACATGCATCGGCTCCGCATCCCCGACCCTGCCGCGCCCAAACATCCAGCTGAAGGATCTTGCGCCTGTTTTTGCCTGATAAATATGCACTTTTCATTATCTACCTCAGCGAGCCATGGCCATGCACGGTAGTCACACTTCATTAATTACGTATACGTAATTTTCCTCGGCTCTGTTGCATACTTTTCGGCAACCACATTTTTCAAATAATGAAGTTCAGATGAATGTTTGTCATAGACTTAAAGGAAATTTGGAGAAATTATCATTAGATTTATATCATATTTATTTATGGAGAAATTATCATTAGATTTATATCATATTTTAATGTATGACTACTTGGAATTTGAGAAAATAATAGTTTCACTCTTTTCAATTAATTTAAAAATCACACGCTTTAAAGAAAGTGCTAGAGGCCATTTGAACCTGATTATTTCCGCCTAGTTCCCGCACTATAATTGAATGGAAAATGCTAACCAGAGCCGGAGCTAATTAATTTCCTCTCCCCATCCGCAACTCATTCTGGCTCAGTTTTCTGTCGGCGGCTTTCAGCCATTGTTGGTGGCATTTGTCGCGGCCTCTTTCAATTGCTTCATTTTTATCACAAACTAAAACACACACTCACTCGCTCCTTGTGGCTGTGTCAACCGCCATCTAAGTGGCCTGCTCCAGTATCCAGTACCCAGCACCCAGTATCCTGTGTCTCTGTCTCTGTGTGCATGTGTATCCTTGCGCCTCCCTCCCTCCATTTGGCTCCTCTCTTTTGGCCCGGTCCGCATTGCTTTGTTTGTGCGGATTTTATTTAATTTGCTTGGCACTTTGTTTGCCTGCCTGTTGGCTTATTTGTTTTGATTTTTCATGCTTCGTGTTTTCGCTGGCGTTTTGGGTTTTCCCCCACACTATTGTTTGCTGCCTTGGTGGGCTGCTGCTTCTCAGTTGTCTTAACCTTTGCCTTGGCTGAATGATTGTCTGAATGCTGGCAAGTGGTTCGAGAAATGAGTGAGACATCTCACATCACACAACACAGCACTAGCGAAAAGTTGATTGAAATACTTCACCGCAATGGTTTTCCGTGCGCACGGAATGCATTTTCCGAATTTAATATTTGCCGAAACCGACGTGTGCGCGCCAATCAATCGCCACGAGCTGACCCATTTAACCAATGTCCATTTCATGCAAACAAATGTCCATTTGCCTCGGTCAAACCCCAAACCCCACTCCCTTTGGATGTCTGCTCCACTTGGCAGCCCTGCTCAAATATTAATTCATATCAAGGTTTTGGCATTCAATTTCAATCCAACGCTGCCACACACCCGCAAATC
This sequence comes from Drosophila teissieri, assembly GCF_016746235.2. Taxonomy (NCBI): domain Eukaryota; kingdom Metazoa; phylum Arthropoda; class Insecta; order Diptera; family Drosophilidae; genus Drosophila; species Drosophila teissieri. The sequence goes on along the minus strand of NC_053029.1, from coordinate 15,389,253 downwards.
TCTTTTCCCTTGGCCCAGTTCCTTTCGCTGCGGATCGTGTAATGAAATTTAAGCACAATTGTAAACAAAGTTGTGCAATAAAATCAACAAACCGCAAATAAACTGCAATTTAGAGCGGAGACCGTGGAACAGCAGGCGTGAGAAAGACATGCAAAAGGCTTTTTATTTAAGCCGAATCAAGGCATCTGCCTGATTTCACGACCCATTTGCAAGACACCATTTTGCGCCGAGTGCGGCAAGTGCTGCAAGTGCAACCCGGCTGCACTGGTGGCGAAAAGAAAGTGCCAAAAAAGCGGAAAATGGCAGAGGACGGCATTCAATGGCGAGGCATTTTCACAAGGCCGCACAGGAACTCCATTTGAGGCTTCGGCGAAATTGACAGTTCCTGGGAATTTGCAGTGACACTCAATTGTTCCAATTTGCCGATCTGATTTCTCGATAATTTATGCAGCTTGATTTCGTTTCTCACTTTCTGCTTATTCACTTTTCCAATTGATTTCGTGACTGTCAAATGAATCGTCGCCTGGCGAGTGTCCGCTTTCAGTTTTCGGCTCTCGACTCTTAGCCAGAAACTGTGTCGAGGACATCGACGCTTATAAATAGTTTGGCCAATAGCTGGGGAATTTAATTTATTCGCCTGACGCCTAAAGTCAATTAAGGAGGGAGAAAGTGGCTAAATATTTCAAAACATGCTTGTTGCAATACCAGCTAGAAAAGTTTTCAGTAGCAACGCCAATAAAATGTCCTCTTTAAATGGGACAGTGAGGAAAAATAAGCAGGTGAACATTTCTTTGCCATTTCCAATTTCCGCATTCGCTGATGCGAAGTACTCAAGACGCAAAGAAACACGACTGCCATAATTGCATTGGCTCTTGATGCTCGATTCTCGATGCTCGATGCTCATTTGGCATTTCATATCGATGCTGGCTGCACATTATTCATCTCCAACCGAGTCAAACATGATAAATGACATGGGAGAGGAGGAAATTTATTGGCACTTCGATAGGCAATACTGTTGCCAGCGCGATTTAACAGGCGGCATTGATATCGGCCCATCATCGCAGGAGAAAGGCAGAAAGCGAACGCATCGGGGACAAAGACTTTATCGGGATTTTAATCCGCATGAAGCAGCCGGAAGTTTCACCCACTGCAGCTACTTTCGAAGGCGTGGCACCTGAACGCGAAAATTCCATTAAGCTCTCCAGGGGCAGATTCACATACTTTAACCACGGGTGGCATCGGTTAGCTCACTCGATAAATTTCGTAAATATATTATATTTTGGCAAAACACAAAGGATCCTGCTGTACAACTATGCAGTAAACTCTGACACTATAGATAAAAAGTACACATTGTAGATAAGTTCGAGCTCTGTGAAATGAGATGGCTTTTAAGGAGCCATCATTCTCTTAGGGTATTTAATATTGCAGTTCCGAAAGCGATATGCTCATTGTGCAGTCACTCTTCGTCCTGCGCGCTGTTTGTACTCCGACTGCCTCGTTCTGGCTGCTTTAATGCAATAATCCTTGAATGTCGGACGCACGAACGAGTTGATAACAATTTCAATTTTTATGACAAGTCAACTTGGCCAGCGCAGCCAAGCCAGTTATCCGGCAACAACGTAAGGGCCAAGCGAAACGAACTCAATCGTGCCGATGGCGAGCAATAATAATATGAACAGCAACAATAATAACATGGCCGATTGCACCATTACCGCTCTGCAAACCCTTCGAATCCAGCCACTTCGAATGGCCATTGCCTGAGCCCGCACTTTTCGCTACACATATATACACATCCAGATACATATATCGAAATACATCTCTATATATATGGGTATAAATGTGCAGTCCGGAGTCACAGCGTTATGATTTATTGGCATGCAACACGGCGTGCCCCTCCGGAAATGTGTGTGCAGTCAGCCATTTTGATGCGAGAAAGGAGAAAGGCGTGGAGTGGAGTGGAGTGGAGTGGGCGGAAGGGCGGCTTTATTACGGCTGTTGCCTCCGAGAAAGCTGAGATATCACTCAATTCGCCCTTTGCACACGACTGTCAACGAATTTGCATCACCATCTGCAAAGGAAGCGTGGAATGCAGCTCACTCACTCCAACTTGTCTGCCGCCTGATGGCTTAATCTTCCCATCAGAGTGATATATAAAGTATGTCGAAAGTGCTGCGGTTACTATATACTCATGTACTCGTGCACAAGTGATAAAAACTGGGAAATAGTCTGGATATAAATGTGGAACATAGCTCAAAAATAGCAATCTCGATTTTTTATACAACTCTTATTTCATCCAGACAATCCCCAGGTTAGTTATTCGCAGTCCCGTTGTGAATTCCGAATTAAAATTTGCATGCAAAACTTTTCACTCAATTCATATTCATTTTATTTTTGTTTCCGTCCCACAGCCACCGCAAATACCCAGAAAATTACGTCGATTATTCAATCATTTCGCCATCATCCATTTTGCAAATCCTTTTTTACCAGTTGCCCGTTCGGATACACACGACTCTGATTTGTTGAAAGTTTCGTTGTCAGCAGCAATTAAAACAACACCGCCTACGCCCCAAATTCTGCCATTTGCCCATTTTCCCATTTGCCCAGTTCTCGCCCACTAAAAAATGCACTGAAATTACGAGGGCTGTGCAGCAGGGCAAACAAAAACACAGAATCGTGGAACGAAAACAAATTGAAGTCCGGCCTGGTGGGGCGACCACAAACGAAATGTTTTTACAGGCCTGGAACCCGGATTCAAATAGGAACTAGGACTCGGTTTGGGGCAGCTCAAATGAAATTAAATACGAAACGGCATGGAGCCGGAAAAGCACCACCGCCCGCCAGGCAAAAATCCATGTGAATGTGGCTCGAAAGTCAGTCAGTTTCACAGCGATTTCAGAAGCGTGTCCTGGCCCTGCTCCTGGTCATGGTCCTTATCCGTATCCCCATCCGCATACGTGTCCGGGTCCGGGTCCGGGTCCGTTTTTCGCTCCGTCCATTGTTGGCATGCCAAAATTTTAACTGCACACCAAAATAAATAAACAGTGGCACATACACGCAGCTGCAAGAAATTGTTGTAACTTTAGCCGAAAGTCTGGACGGAACTATCAAACTGAATGCATCCTTGTGTTTTCGCTAATGAAAACTGTAGAACTTTCTTTGCTATTTTTGGCTCAGAAAGGGAACTGATGACTGTAAGAGCTTTTTCAGCTAATCTCTTTCCATTGCTTCAAACAATTAATTGCGACTTTCAACTGTGATTATTACTCCAATTTGAAATTGAATGTAACACTATTTAGCATCTGTAGCCCTGAAATGAATGGAGTTCCTTTAAATTTCGCATTGTATCCCATTTGTTGGCTCAGTAAATAGGCCGAAAATTCTATTAAGTGTGGAAAGGAAAAAATACGGCTTGGGAACTAAGCTCCATTTTTGCGAACCGCTGTGTGCACATGGCCAACCTTCAGAATTGCAATTACAATGAGTCGAGGAAGTTGAAATTCGGTTAGGGACATGCATTTCGGATGAGTCCTGTGTGGGAGTTTGGCAAAGAAAACCCGTATACTCGGAAAAAGAACAATGCGCCTATTGAAATATTTATAGAAGAGAAAAATGGGCCAAGCTGCTTGAAAGCTCTTCTCATTTCAGGGGAAATTAATGTGCAGTGTCTACAGCGGTAAGGTCAAACAATCAAAAATTAAATAAGTTCTAGAAAGAATAAAGCTCAAAAAGAAGAAGTTTTTAGTATTTATCAAGCATATATTTTATCATACGGCAATAAACGAAAGAGCAGCATTTAGTTTGCAGGATAAACCTTAAAATAAATCCAAAACTAACTATTTCACTATTTTGTTTTATTTTAGTTTTAAAAACGTTTTAAATTAGCCTCCAAGTGGCCGAAATATTACAGCTGTTTGTGGTTTAGTTTAAGCGATTCAAAGACTTAATTTGTCATATATATGATTCGCTTAAGTAAATAATATGGCACTTTCATGTTCATCGCATGAAAACGAAAAAAATCACAGAAAGCCAAGAGCAGACAAAAACGGAAGCAAATTTATTTTGCGAAACTAAATTGAAATAATTTTGGCAGCTGAAATATGTAGGAAAATATTTTAATACCCATATATACACACTCCAGAATGGAGAGCCTCTGCAATAGAACTGCGAGTCTCCAGACTTGCTGGCAAATAAAAACAGTTTGGTGAGTGTGCAGATATCCTTTTGCTCCTGCTCCTGCTCCTGCTGCTGCTCCTTTCCCCGAACGCTTTTCCGCTTTTCCTGAACTCCCGACCATCTGCAATGCTTCTGGCAAATGTGTCGGCCGTCCTCTGCCTTCCGCGTGCTCCAGCTGGCATTTGGCCAAGTCATCGTAATTTCTTCTTCTTTTTTATTGCATTGGCCAAAAAGGAAAATGCAGCTGAAGCGCCGAGAAGGCAAACAAACAAGCGGCAGACAAGAAGTACATATTAAATTTGTCATTTTAGCGCAAGGACCGAGTTTATATCTGCGGGGACACTGAAGTCAAAGTTCGTCCGCCGCTTGAATTTGCTGTGGTAGTATAATTTAAAACCGCATTTATTCCGGGTAAATCGAATTCAATTGGCTGGGGGTGAAAGAACAAAACGTTTAAGGAAAATTCAGAAGAAATTGCTGAAAGCAAGTTGCTTCTTGCGCATTACTAGGCGAATGAGTAATATTTAACGACGCTTTTCCCAGCCGCCCAAGAGTATGCTACAAAACACAAATCGAACTTTTCGCCCATTTACAATAACTATTGCTCCCAATATTTGGCACTTCTACAAGATTTTGCCATGACTGCTTTTGTATATATAGATATTTTCCCTGAACACAATTAATTTCCCTTCGTTTTCCGCCTAGTTTACCGTCCTCTTGGCACACCAAGCCAACCGCACCCTAATTATTTTATGATGACACTAAGATTGTTTCGGGATTGCACTCTGGCTCAGTTCGAAAGCCTTTCCCAATTGCTATAGTCGACCTTTCGCCCAATTGCAAATCGGACGCCCACTCGAGCAACAAACACAACAGCACTTTTGGCACAGACTCAACATTGTGCATTAATAAACATTGCCACAATGTGGCAACAGGCGAATTTGTGTAGTCATAATCGTTTTATTTGGGGAGGCTCTGGTTTTGTTCAATATCTATATCAACATTTCTGTTCATTGGCGTGCTTGCTGCGGCTTTTCAGCTGTGGTTATCATCTTTTTTAGGACTGCAGCATTGCAAAACTATTTCTCACTGGAATTCCACATATGCACTGATGTACATTTCCGTAATGCCGTCAAAATCAGCAAATAGGATAAAGTAAATGTTGAAATGCAGGTAAAAGGCAAATAGACCGAAGCAAAATCGACCAGCAAATATGAAAACAGAGCAGCAGTGAAAAGTTTTCAACTGCGCTGATGTATATTTTAATTGAAATATGAAATATGCGCAATTTGTTTGAACAAAAAGCTTAACACAATTTTCCGTTTCAGCTGCGCTTGCACGAAATTTTATTATGTAAAGTCCTTTCAGTCATTTTAAGTTTTTGTTGACTGCTTAATTGGAACCAGTTTTGCAAATACGCGTTTTTTCATTTTAAATACTTAATAGTATTCAGTATAAAAACATAAAATATCAGTTATTTGGTTTTTTTTTTATTAAGCAGAAAATACAGACAACATTAGAGTGTTAAGTCACACCTAACTGCCAAGTGGGATCTAGTCTAAGTCTAAAATATAGAAATTAACTGTTGTAAAGCAATATAATGCCGATTATCTGGTTATGCACTTGGCGAGTTCTTGACACAGTAGCAGAGCTTTTGGCCGCTGACTGAAAGGTGGGCAAATATTTTGGCTTTGCAAACGGTGGCTAGTAGATGAAGTGATTACGTATCTTGACGGGTTGTCGGCTGGCGCTACAAGCTGCTGCAATAAGATAAGGGTTTGAGTTACAGATCTCCAGATCCATAGAGTTAGTCTGGCGAGGTTTGTTTCACGCGATGTACCTTCTACCAGGTAGTCTCGTTCTGCTGATCCTTAGCTTCAGCTCGAGGGCAAGTTGCCTGCAGTTGAGCAAGTGCAACAATACTGAGGTGACCTTGATACGGAACACGGAGCTCCTGGCGTCACTCACCTTGAGCAACTGCACCCTGCCGCATCTGACAAATGCCTTCTTTGTGCGGTTTGAGCATCTGCTGCATCTGGAACTGAAGCACAGTGGACTAAGTGACTTGGATGACTTTTCGCTGAATGGATTGACCAAGTTACAATACCTCTCCCTGGCCCACAATAATCTGAGCAGTCTGAGATCCTGGTCCAGTGATCCCTTGGGAGCATTGACCAACTTGGATCTGAGCCACAACATATTGTGCAGGCTGAGGCCCAATAGCTTTAAACTATTTCCCCAGCTGCAACAGCTCGACTTGCGTTACAACCAGATCTCCCAAATCGAGCAGGACTCCTTTGATGGATTATCTCACTTAAAGCATCTCTATCTAAACGGAAACCAACTGGCCCACATTGATGGTAGTTTCTTTCGGGGCCTCCATCGGCTCTCCAGTTTATCAGTTCAGCATAATCGCATTGAGGGCATTGATATGGACTCCTTTGAAAGTAATACCCATCTTCGAAGTCTGCGAGTGGACCAAAATCTCCTGAGCAGCCTTCAGTTTCTGAGTCAACGAGGACTGGCTCGACTGGTTCACTTGAATCTGTCGAACAATGTGGTACAACAATTGGAGCCATTGGTATTTTCCAAAAACTTCGAGCTGCAGGACCTGGACCTGAGTTATAATAACATAACTAAGCTCAACAAGGAATCATTATCGGGATTGGATTCTTTGGAGGTACGTTTTTATAATCATTGTATTTGTCTTTATTCAGAGTATGCAATCTAAAAAGTTTGTTAACTGATAAGGTAGAAAAAGATAAGTAAGGTAATGAAAACTAAAATCTCCAAATCAAACTGTGCCACTGCACAAAAATGGCAGCTTGAAAAAGTAAATTGAATTAAAATTGTAATCAATTTTATTACAGCGATTCAACATAAGACATAACTATGTGGATGAAATAGAAGTGGAAAGCCTGGACTCCCTAGTCGCTCTTCTTCAAGTGGATATCAGCTCCAACCGACTGACCACACTGCCAGATACTTTATTTCGTGTCAACACTCAACTGGAGGAGATTGTCCTTGCTAACAACAAAATAGGCGAGATATCCTCGCAGATGATGCTTAATCAGAACCATTTAAGATACATTAAATTGTCGGGAAATGCAATCAGTGATGCCGCTTTCCTGCAGAGGCTTTCTCCCTCAGTCAATCGTCTTTCTCTCTACGTGGATCTCAGTTCAAATCGCCTCAAATCAGTGAACCTCAGCAGTCTTCTTCACTTTCGCTACATAAACTTAGCTGACAATATATGGAGCTGCGATTGGTTAGTGGCTAATCTGGTGCGTAAACTACCAACCTCTGTCAACTTCGCCCGTCCCTGGACCGTAATCAACAATTGGAGTGAAAATACCACCAACATTAAGGGCATAGACTGCATTGAGGACGGCAGTAATCGATCCATAATATTGCTGGATGTGAGTGGAGTGCCGCAACAAAGATCAGACAATTGCGATTGTGGGGTAAGTTAAAACCGAAACAATGCGAGTTGCTACATTAACTTGGAGCATTTTCTTAAAGGTGGCCTATGATGAGACCAATCCTTCGCCTCCACCTCTCACCTGGCCGAAGATTCCCACGGATCGCTTTGATTCGCGATCGGTGATCATCTGGATGCTGGTGGCCATTGCAATAGCTTTTGCAGGACTCCGTTGGTTGCGACGATTCGTGGATCGCAATGAGAAACGTAAACTGGGTCAAAAGATGCTGCACAATGTGGTTTGTTAACAAATTTTAAATGCTTGGCCCCTTTTAAGTGAGCTTTCATCACTGTTTTCAACCGAATCTTATGAAAAAAAAACATATTAATTGTAAAGCCATTAGCTAATGTTGTACTTAATTCAATCGCAATCAGTACACTACTCGTATATTTACTAATCAAATTGATTGGCTTGATTTTCTCCCCTTATCGATAACCCGCTTGTTTATTTCAGTACGTCAGCAAAGTTCAGTGGCAGCCCATCAGAACCCATCCCGATCAGAGATTATAGCCCACTTTAAAAATAAAATATGAATATGCAACGCTATAATAACAAATATATTCAGTTCATAGTGCAGTACATAATAAGAGAATTTCGTAATTAATCATTACAATGTAAAGGCTTGAGTAAAATAAAATTTAAACCTAGGTTAAGAATTCCATTTGAGAGATTACATTTACTTGTACAGCCGCTCAATGACTTTGTCATACTTGGCGTGCACAATATTCCGCCGGATTTTCAGCGTGGGACCCAGCTCTCCGGTGGCCACGGAAAACTCGTGAGCAATGAGGGCGAACTTTTGCACCTTCTGGGCATTTGAAATGGCATACTTATTCGCTCGCTTGATGCCCTCTTCGATGGCTTCCAGGAGCTTGGGCTCGGCGGTGATCTCCAAGGTAGCCGCCAGAGCGGCAGTGTCATTGGGGAGCTGGAGATCGGCGGGGATGTTCAGGAGCTCGGAGAGACGGGTCTCATGGATATCCAGGTCCCGCAGCCATTCGACCGTCTCCTCACGCAGAGCATCCAGTGGAATCCCTGTCTTTCCATCGCATTTCGTCTTCAAGGACAGCAGCACGGTCAGATACTTCCGATGGTCGCCGATAAGTATCGCATCGCTCACGCAGGGAAGCTCCTTCTTGATCAGCTCCTCGATGTGCACAGGTGGAATATTCTCGCCGCCGGCGGTGATGATCAGCTCCTTAAGGCGCCCGGAAATGATTAGATTTCCCTTGGGATCGATGTAGCCCAAGTCACCGGAATGCAGCCAGCCATCCTCCTTGATCGTTTCCTCAGTCTTTTCCTGCAGTCCCAGGTAGCCCATGAACATCGTGCGACCCCGCATCAGAATCTCCCCCTGACCATTGCAGTCGGGCTCATGGATCTTCAAAGTCACTCCCTCGCACGCTTGACCAGCGCTATACAGATTGCTTATCTGGACATTCAAGGTGATGGCACCACTAGTCTCCGACATCCCGTAGCACTCGCCCAAGGCGATGTCCAGTCCCAGGAAGAACTGCTTCAGCTCTTCCGAAGTCGGTGCTCCGCCGGTGAAGAAAACGCGGCAGTTGTCCAGGCCTATCATTTCACGGATTGGCTTGACCACTCGAGACGCCAGCCAATATTTCGTGCTGCCATAAATGGAGGGTGATTTACTGAAAAAGAAAACAAACATGTATTAACTACTAAGTCATATACTGGCTATTCTTATTTAGTGTTTCAAATAAAGTCTAAACTTTTAAAGACGTCAAACAATTGGATCCGCCTAAACGGCTATTCCGAATTCCATGTTATGTCTGACTAGTGACCTCAAATCATCTTTGATAATACTACTTTTGACTATCTCTACTTACCCCGCCATCAGCGTTACTTGGTGTTCAGCGACAGCAGCTCTAGCCCTTGCTAGAAGCAATCTGGAGTAGGGTCTGGCCTTGGCCTCCGCGGCCACCAGACGCTCCTGAAGTTTCTCGAAGACGCGTGGAACGCCGAACATTTTCGTTGGCCTCGCCTTTCGAAAGGTCTTGATCAGCGTGCCCTTCAGTGCGTCCTTATCGGCAAACGTGACGCATCCGGCATGGGTAATAGCCAGAAACACGTCGAAGATCTGGGCAGCCACATGGCTCAGCGGAAGGTAGCTCACAAAGCTCTCCTTGCCCACTTGGATGTCCTGCATGCGTGCGGCCAAGGACTTTGTATCGAATACGAGGCTGTCGTGCGACAGCATCACTGCCTTTGGCATGCCCACTGTGCCCGAGGTGAAGATCAGCATGGCACACTCGTTGGCACGGATCCTGCTTTCCCGGGCCACCAGTTCCTCCTTGAGTTCGCTGGAGAAGGTCCGCTCCTGCAGTTTCTGCCAGCTGTAGTAACCGGGCTCGTGGTCGACAAAGGCTTCAAAGGGTCCGTGCAACTGGATTACCGCCTTGAGGAGAGGCAGGCGTTCCTTGATGGCCCTCAGCTTGGCCATCTGCTGGGCATCGTCCACCACGCAAACGGAGGACTCTCCCGTGGCTAGGACGTGATGAACGGCCTCAGCCGAGTTGCTCGGGTAAACTCCGGCCACAACTGCTCCAGCTCTCAAAGCACCGAGTTCCGCGAAGAACCACTCGGGACAATTGAAGGCCAGGATGCCCACCGAACTGCGTTCCTCGACCCCAACGCTCAGCAGCATCAGCGCCGCCTGCTCCACTCGCTCCTGGTACTCGCCATAGGTAATGGTGGTCCAACCATCGATGCCAGATCCCGGGGTTTCCCACACCAAGGCGGGCAGATCGGAATACTTCTCGCACGATTCCCTGAAGAACTCTGGAATTGTCTGTGGCAGGACTGTCTGTGAAAAGGATGACGGCTCGTCCAGGCGCAGCTTGACGGCCTCGTGAAGCGAGGTGCTCGTATAACTCGTAGCTGGCTTGAGGTCGTTCATGCTGAAGGCGATCGCGACGAATGAATTCGGTCGACTTCTGACCACGGGTATTTATGCCCTCGCCACCAGATGCTGATAAGACCGGACATTTGTAAAAGTCGGAGAACCCGGAGTTCCGAACCGAGAGCTGTGGCTTAACCACGACGGCGGATCTCTGAAATTTCATGAACTGATAACGGCGGCGAACCACGATGATCCTAGTAAAGGTTATGGCTATCCCATTTGTACAAGAAGTTGTAAAAAATGTATAAAATATATAATAAATAAATAGAAAATAATTGGAAACATATTTTCTACCCGTTAGTGGTATTTTAAAAATATACGTTATAGAAAACTATAAAGAGCGCAAGAGCAGGAAAAATATTACGATCTTACAAAGTTGAAAGTACAGTTTATATCCATGATTAGGATCACATGGACTTGGCTCCATCTGGCCGTGTCCGTTTGTCCGTTTTGAGATGAAGTAGTTTCTTTCAAAACGTTGCTATGTCCTCTAGGGCACCAAGATGCTGCTGTGTCTGGCCGACATACTTGAAGTATTTGTATATGTGTAAACATTGGCTCATTATAAAGATTAAATACATATGAATATTTGAACATTTGGTAATCTGAATCACAGAGCCTGTGAGCAATAAATAGGTTACCGCCTTTGGTAATCACTTGAGCCACAAGCAACGATTAGTCAAGAGTTCTTGTCTGCCATTTGAAATACGTCGACCGACCTTTAGACACGTGTTACGCACTGGGAGTGGGGTCACTGTTTGGCTGATAAGAGCGCAAGTTCATCTCTGTGGGAACAATCCAACACGAATAAGGCCGATAATTATAATCAGCGGTCTCGCACAGGAATCTTCGACCTTTTATGTTTTGTCTACTCCGAAATTCAAAGTGTTCAAAGGTCGATAATAGAAAAGAGGGATCAGTGTATTTCCTTACTAGGATCTGGATACAAATGATGGTCTAAGAAACGAAATAAAACTAAGTTCCTAATTGTGTCAAAACAGAACTGATCTAACGCAACCAGAAGTAGCAAATGTTAATATATAAAACATGTACCCCTGGGGAAAAATTAAAAAATCATATTTTGCTGGAATAACTGAGATAGGTAATGAGGTTAATAGGTAGAGTTAAGTCTAAGTTTATTGCAAATAACGTTGTCTAATGCAGGTTACTAGTAACCTGGTTGGTTTGATGGTTTTTTAATGAAAACGCTGACCTTCGACAATCTCAGGGCTGACTTTGGGCCAGGTAGCGAGAGTGCAAAGTTGCCAAATGGATAACCATGCATCCCTATATCCCTATGCATATGTGGAAAAATACCCAAACAACCCGAGACCAGGTACTGCAGATGAGTGGGAAACGGGGTTACACGACCGGCATTACCCCCTCCAGAGCCCGGACTACCCACTTTGGTCAGTGGGGCGCATTAGACATATGCCGCATACACACACGCACCTCGTCACATATGAAGCCGGGGGAGAGAAAAAACTTTCACACACAGGCCAGCTGAAAAACAACAAACAGCAGGCGAGTTCGCAGTGGCCTGGTGTTTTTCGTGTTTCTGGTGTTTCTGGTCGCCTGTTCGACGAACAGTCATTTTTTGTACAAATTTATAATTTATTGTTTAATTTATTTTATTGCTAAGTGTCACCATGGGCGTACACTGAAAAACGTGCCGCAAGTGCGCTGACAATCGGCAATCGTTTCGATAAAACGCAAATATTATTAACTCAAATGTAATTGTTGCAATTTGCAGCTTATCTTTTGTTATGCCCGCAACAACAACATTATTATGAAATTATTTACCAATGAACAGCAGCTCATGAATCGCTAACAAGTGCAGCCGTTGTCTGTGGGCATTTCGATGGCATTGGGGGTGTGAACGGGGGCTTTATTGCATCAAAACTACAACACAAATAGTTGCAATATTCTGCTTTCCTTGCTCGTCTTTTTTATTCCGCTCGCAACTATATAGATATCTGTATACATGTGGCTTCGAGTGTGAGTGCGGTACATGGGATTTATATCAACTAATGCCGGGAAAGAATAAAAATCCGAATATGTATTATACATACATATATATGCGGGCAGGGGCCGAAGGGGCGTCAAAGCAGATGTAATCGTATGTACGGACCTGGTGCAAACATAGCCGCAGCGGCATGAGGAAAGGAAAAGCCCACTTTGAATGGGAAATAGCGGTGGGGCTAACAATAAAACGGACATTGAACACATTACAATTGACTAGGGTGGTTCGGCAGTATCGGTTCGGGACTGGGATATCTTTATACAAATAGAGTATCTTAAAGATACAGTCAGACTTATAATAATGCTTGAATAGAAAGGGCATACGTTTCATATTATAGTCGTTTGTATGATTTCTAATAATTACATCTACGTCTAGTCGTTAATATTCTATAGAACATACTTAAATTAAGCTGATTTATGGCTAGCCTTTTAATATCTAGAAAATAAGCAGCAGTTTTCAAATAGAATTTTGATACTCAACATATTTGATAAAGCAAGGGTATCCTACTGGCGGTTCACTTCTACGAAATACATTTTAATTCATTATCTGACGCATATTGAGCGCATTAAGTGACTACATGGTCCAGCCGAAGTAGAGTGGCCCATAGATTCGTTCAGCCATTGGACATGCAGACATGCGTACGTTCACACACAGTCACAGTCGCATAGACGGGCCCACTTGGCGGATACGTGTTGAAAGTGATTTGCCATATCTTCGGTGTGGTATGGGCTATATCGATATGCAAGCCCTCAGCCATTCAGCCGTTCAGCCGATCCGTCCGGCATGTGTAACAATATGCTTTGTACATATTTACACGCCCATCGAGTGACCTAATGTGCGGGCTGTGGGCGTGGCAGGGCCGCAGTTGGGCGGTGGACGGAGGACGACAGACGGAGGGCTGCGAATGGGTAGTGGTGGCGCACATGTCTGGGACTTTTGTAGATTTGTTTGTGTACATATAGATATAGCAAAACCACCCGGCGCACAGCATTGATTAGCAGGCGTGAAAGAGCCGAGCCAAAGCAAAAAGTTCATGCGAGCAAAGCAGCAAGCAAGAGCAACAATAACAACTAGCAGCAAACAAACAAGTACACACAACAATAAGGAAACACATTCGTGCACATACACTCGAGCCACACACGCACACACACACACACACACAGCCACACACGACCGAAGGGGCTTGTGGGGCGAAAAGGGGGAGGTAGAGATAAACAGCATTTATATTCATGTACCAACAGCAAAAGCAAAAGCAACAACACCAGTCACTGCCACAGCCACAGCACAGCGCAGACATAAAAAGCGAAACGAAAATCAAATAACATGTGTACCCTGTACATATTGACAAACAAGTGGACGGACGGGCGACATACATGCAAACCAGTACGAGTATGCACGAGTATGTACATCCGCATGTACATATGTACATCTGTATGTCTCCTGCAACTCATTCAAACTCATTTCTATACCCCGCCCTACTCACACTCGCAGCCCAGACCTCTCTCTCCATCTCTCTCTCTCGTTCTCCCCGATTCTGGTTCTATTTCTTGGCCCCTCCATCGGATCCTCCTGGTCAGCCTCATAAGTGGCAATTACAATGAGGCAACCGGTATTTAAAACGGTTTTAATGCCAGCATTAGCACGAAAATGATGAGAGGTCTTGCCAAAGATCGATGTCCAGGCGACGAAGTCGTCGCAAGTCTAGAAAGCTACTAAACGAGGTCGCAAGTGCACAGCGGCTATTAGATACCCTTCGCAGGTGAACTCTACTAGAAATGTTTCTCTGTGATGCTATACAATGTTAAGTAAAATAGTTGATATTATAAAAATGCATCCATTGCATCCAGAAATAAATTAGATCAGCAAAGAGATGAATCCAAAAGAGATACTTTCTTAAGAAAAAATCCGAAACTTTACTTAATTTTGAAATAGAACAAATGACCTTTGAATATGGAAATCGGAAAACATCGTTAAGAAATGTACTTAGCCATTTGAGTATATTAAAAGATCTATTTCAATGATCTGGTTTTTATGCAGAATGTGCAAAGTGATAATAACTAGATGTTAGCGGAAAAATGCAAACTCATCTGCAATTAAATATGCATTTGTGAAGTTAGAACTGATGTACGACGTTGACCTCCTTTTCGAGTCTGTCGTCAGCAGAGTCACAAGTTCGGCTTGGGTGCATCTCGCTGATAAGTTCCTGGAGATAGTCGGTGCAACGGCACCGGTCATATGCCTCCATATGGATGCACCCCGTGTAACAGTCATCATTACTGTCACTATCATCGATTATAGCGTGCATTATCAGCCATCATTCACGCACCGTATATGGGTGTCACACTCTCCCTCTCGATCGGGTTGCCTTGATTTTCTGTCGTCATTGTTGATCAGTGGAAAATTCTGAAGTCACTTCAAGAACAATGGTGTTAATTGAGCGGAGATGGTGCCATCTGCTCGATCATGGAAAGTGGGCGATGACTTTTGTAATTTCTTCAAATGGAGCAGAAAGGTTTTGCATGTCATTAAAATAAAACAATATCGAGGCCAATTAATAAAGTCTTCTTAAAAATTCAAATGTTTTTGTACACTAGCTGAGGAGAAGCAATGCAAATTTTTGTATTTAAATATTCTGTAAAGATATACAAATGTATTTAGTTAAGATGAGAATATATCGTAAAAAACGCTGCTTTGGAGTTGACTGGCTAATTTAGTTATATTTTTTAATATTATATATATGTATATCATTATTTGCGAATCCTTAAAATCTTGAAAAATAATATTTGTGAATGATCGAGACACGCTTTAAAGGAGTTGCTATTATATGTGTTACTTTCTCGAAACTAGAAACACGGCCTTCCTTTCGCAAGGTGTTCTATATTCCCGACCGCCACTGTGCCATGCTGCTGTCTCACTTTTCTGACAGCAACTGTATGCGATTCGCTGAACGCCGCCAGCCGATAATCACAACAAATAAAGTTGTTGCTGCTCTGAGCTCGCTGTTGTTGTAGTTGTTGTTGTTGTTGATGGCGTGCCGGTAAGCAATCTCCGTGAACGGCTACGTCATCAGTGCCGGCATACAACAACACACATGCTGATTGGCATGCGAACAGGTCGCTCTGCCTACATACAGTTACATATGTAGTACATACTCACATGTTCATGCAGAGAGAGAAACAAAGCAAATCTACAAATATATATGTACTTATTTATTATAGTATAGTATACTAATAGAAATATAACAAAATAAAGAAAAAATAAAAATATTGCAACTTAACATTTGTTCTTGGTAAAATATTGATGCTAAGTATGGTAATAAATATGTTAAATCGTTCAATGTGCTTCTAGTGCTCTCCTAAATTAACACTTGGGAATTTTAAGCCATTTGTGGCGTGGACGAACTCTCACCTCTTCATTATTTCTGTCCTTTCGTTCCTTCCTTTTGGCAGTTCTTTGCGGTGCAGCTTTGCATATTTGAACACTCTCCTCGCCGCCGCCTATTACATTTCATTTTGATTCCATTTCTGGTTTTGGCTTTCGCACTGCCCCGTGTGCTATTGCTCATTACACACACACACACGCACACACACACACACGGTGGCGAATGTAGATAGACGGGTATGTAAACATGTGTACGTTACATACGTACACATACCTACGAATTTGTGAGAACGTCGCCCGTTACCGTTTTAGCTTTCATGGGGTAACATTAACCGACCCGCACCCCGCACGCCGACCCAGCCCCCGCCATCCCCACAACCCATAACTACACAATGCCGTCGCAGCGACAACAACAACAGCAACAGCACCAACAACACCAAACAACATGCGAGCATTGCACACCACACACACGCTCCTCTGCTCTTTCGGCCTGCTAATCGTTTCTGCTCGCCTGCTGGCTGCTTATGTTTATTTGTATATATCGAGCAACACAAACGCACAAAGCTCATATGCAAAACCCGCCCGGCACATACAACTCTACCGTGCCACCCGTATACCCATAGACTCATGGGTACACCCCGAGCTCTGGCTCCCCCCGCTCCCCACCGAGCATCCATACACCGCACACCCTGCGACGGAAGCATCCGCATCCATCAGAGCTCGGCTAGCAAGGGAACACGTGTCTGGTTGCCTAGTCCGTCTGCTGTCGAGTTGTATGTTGCTTTACACTTGGAAAAATAGTGCAATCAACTCCTTTAGGTTTAATATATTATGCAAAACATATATGCTTCCAAATTTCAGATTCTTGACGATCGTTTAATCTGTTCAGTTTGTACAAAGATTTGACAAAATGATATATTATTATCGTTTGCTCTTTATGATGGTTCCAACATAAAACTTTGAAATGACATAAGCTTATGGCGTCCATATTACGTACATATGTAAAATGTACCAATTTTTTATTTGACTATAGTTTTTGGCCAAGTGTAAGTGTACATGCGCTCATACAATCTTGGCAGTAAGAGCTTGCTAGCAGATGCCCAAGTATTTACATACGTATGCTTAGATTGAGAACCAGTTGAAGAAAACCATTTGCTCAGCTGATTTAGCTTAGATGTATGTATGCTCGTATCCATCCAACTACAATTGTTGATTCAACTATAGAGTAAAGCTTTGGTTTTAATGATTATTCATTAAACTACTTTTACAAACTAGACCCACTTAGGTTTTGCATCGCACTATGATCAATGCTCTCATCAAAATGACTTGGCTAATGATCCTGATCAAGAATATATATATAAAGGGTCCCTAGCAGTTCTTTCTATTTGTAACTAACTTTTAAACGAGTCTAGTATACCCCTTTTCTGTACCAGTAAGGGGTATAATACTATAGGCAACATGTTGCATCGATCGGTTGGAACGAGTTCCCGGCACTTCAGTTCATTCTTGAGTTCGATTCGAGCCCGCTTGCAGCCAAAGCCAACATGCTCGAGCCAAGGCCGATTCTCCACTCTCCAAACGGTCGTCTTGGTACATTTCCAATGCTGTTGATAAGAACAACGGGCGATGCAAAAAGAAGTAATAATAAGAGACCAAGTGATAAGTGAGTCTTATCATACGGCCAAAGACTGCGAACGGCCGAAGTTTCAGATGATGCACACCAAAAAAAAACCTAATGAATTATTGACTCTATTACAAATGAAAAAACATTGGGTACTCATTTCATGCATAATAAAGTTTGACTCTAATGGAGATCTATAGGTTGTGAGTTATGCGATAGATAAAACTGTATTCTGGTATAGGAAAGGTACTTAATTATTTCCAACAAATTACTCTTTTAACTGTTTTCCAGTTGGTTTTCAGATTTCAATATACATTCAACAATGTTTTCGGAATCATAGATTGTATCTATCTTATAAGTTGAGGCGACATACGCATGGATATTTTTATTAATTCACTTTTGGGATGCCACATTTTTTCCGAGTGAGCTGCAGCAGGCGAATCGGATGGGGTTTCTCTTTAATCTGCGGCTGCTGCGCTTAGTGCACTTGCGACGACGTACGCACAATCTTGAACCCAGCCCGAGGCGAATGGCATCAATGCTGCAACAAGTGCTGTATCCTGTGTTGGGCCTCGTCCTGATGACGAGCCACTTGGAGGTCAGCAGCCTGGCCATCACCAACGGCCATTGCCAGAAGAACATCAGTGTGAAGTATCAGGTGCCCGTTGCCAAGACCCGCATGGCAGGTCCTTCGAATTCCAGCTATCCAGTCGACCTGGACAGCTATGTGGTGTACGAGGAGCGGGTGCGTTGGGACAACATCCAGGTGTGCTGCCCGGGATATCGCACCATTCTGTTTGGCTTCTGTGAGCCAGTCTGCCAGGAGGCGTGTCCCGCCCACAGCTACTGTGCGGAACCGGATCGCTGTCACTGCCAGCGGGGCTACGAGCCGTCGCACCTCCACACCACTGGCCACCAGCTCGTCTGTCGACCTGTCTGCCAGGGTGGCTGTCCGGAGCACAGCCACTGCGTGGCCCACAACGAGTGCGAGTGCTGGCCGGGATTCAAGGACGCCAGCAGCTGGTTCAGCCTGAGCCTGCGCTGCGAACGGGTGCAGTGCGGCCACGAGCAGCGATTTGATCCGGCACGACGTGCCTGCGTCCAGATCGAGATGAGCATGGAAGAGCTGATGCAGCGCGTCGCCGAGCGACTCGCCAAGGGACTTGGGGCGGAGGACGAGGCCACCAACGAACCGGAATCATAGAAGCAAAAGCTTCAGGACGAGTAACTGCATCATTGCTAACCAATCTGAATCTCCAGTGCTGAGCCATCAACCATGTATTGAACTGTTCAATAAAGTGAATTAGTTTTTTAATAACAAAAGCTAGAGATACGGATACAAGCAATTAAAAGAATCACCACCGAGTTGGCAGTTACAAATCTAGTTACAAATTTATTGTTGCTCTTCAGACAATAAACACCTTTCGTTTGTTCAGTTGGTACAACCAAATATATAAAAAATAAAACTTAGGTACTAATTAAAAGATCTCTGGACCTAATCGTTGGCAAGCTAGTGTCTACCTAGGCATAGGGCCGTAGTTGTTCTAAGTGTAATATCCAACAGTTAACATCAGCCTAAAAGTTAACATCAATTTAAAAGTGGCACTCAATTGGCTTGGAAGTCCGGTAAATTCAAATTCACATTAAAGCTCAAGTTCCGCGGCGATTTCCAGTTTCGATCTCGCAGAGAGAAATCTAGGCATATAGTTTCTCGATCTCGTCGGCATACATCTTGGAAACAACGTTGCGCTTCACCTTCAGGGTGGGTCCCAGTTCGCCGGTGGGAATGGAGAAGTCGTGCGGCAGAATGGTGAACTTCTGCACCTTCTGGGCATTGGAAATGGACTGTTTGTTGGCCCGCTTGACGGCATCCTCGATGGACTTCCACACCTTGGGGCAGGGGCCTGCGGCCAGGATCTCCGACACGGTCTTGTGCTCCACTCCCAGCGACTTCACCCACACGGAGGACTCGTGGCTCAGCTCGTCCAGGGGCTCGCCGGAGTCCTTGTCCACTTCGGTCTGAAAAATAGAAGCACTCAGATGCTTGGCAACAAACTAAATTGGATTCGGGACTCACCTTTAGAGTGATCAGAACAGTGAGGTATTTGCGCAGCTCGCCCACCAAGAAGGCGTTGGAAATGGCATCCAGCTCCTTCTTGATCGTGTTCTCGATGTGCACAGGCGGAATGTTCTCGCCGCCGGCGGTGATGATGATCTCCTTGGAGCGTCCCGTCAGGGAAACGTATCCCTTGTCGTCCACATATCCCAAATCACCGGAGTGCAGCCAGCAGTCGTCATCTAGCGACTCCTCGGTCTTCTCCTTGTTGTCGATGTAGCCCATGAAGACGTGACGTCCTCGGATGCACAACTCTCCGTGGCCATTGGCGTCCTTGTTGATGAACTTGGACTCGCAGCCAGGCAGAGTTTTGCCAATGGTGTTCAGGCCCACGGAATCGGGCAGGCAGATGGTGTGGCAACCGGCCGTCTCCGACATGCCGAAGGCATCCACAATCTTCAGGTCCAGGCTGAGGAAGTACTTCTTCGTCTCCGGCGACATGGGAGCGGCGGCACTGGCCAGGGTCAGGACGCGATCGAAGCCCAGGGCCTGCTTCACCTTGGACATGATGAGCGACTTGGCAATCTTGTACCGGAATCCCCCGGAGCTCTTGCTGCGCGAAGTTGTGGGCGAAAAGTTTAATTAGCTTTGTTGACTGATGAGTTTTGTTGAAGGCTGGGAGGGAGTGTGGGTAGGTGCAGTGGGATGAGTGGTGTTTGCGAATTAGTCACACATCAACAAACAAGGGATTACAAGCAGATTGTGTCATATGAAAATGTGCAAAGTGCACCTTGAATAGAATGACACCATTTAATAAACATTTACGGTGAGAAATGCATTCTATTAGTTATACATAAATAGCCCGTATGATTTGTAAAGCCTTAAATGCCAGCTTTCGTTTTAAAGTTCCCTCAATTACTTGTAATGTATCGCTTGATTTTGGATCGCCTGATGGACTTCCTAATGCTGCAGTCAGTGCAGAAGTATGTGCACTTAAACGAATCTCCCCCTCTAGTTCTGCACTTCCCCCTCTACTCCAAATTCACCCGCTTTTACTTAAGAGGACGTGCCCGCATGGCGTGTCCTGGCTCTGCTCCTAGTCGTGGTCCTGGGTCCTGTTCCCCCTGCGTTTTCTATTTTCTGGTACATTCCAGCACCGGGAGCAGCAATAGCAGCGGGAGTTGCCGCCGTGTTCCACGTGACGTATGAGTAATGTTGTTGTCAGTGATTTTCGCTTTACGAAGCGATGTCGGCCCGCTTGGCTTGCATAATTTAGCGGACCCCGAAACTCGGCACACATGTACACAGAAAAAAATGTTGCCAGCAACTAACAGTTTTTATGAGCAAACTAAAACTAAACGAGCTACATGAAAATTGGTTCTTCATTTTTAGATTTTTACTTTCCATTTAAAGGATCTTTTCTCAATATAGTGATTAATGGCCCTCAATTCTGTTCTGTGCACCCAAAGGCTGGTGGCTCTTAGCTCCTTGGCCAGAAAGCTGGCCGAAAAGCTGGGTGAACGGTGAACGATGAAAAATGCAGGAATGGGAGTTGCGAGTGGAATTCTGTCGTTGCAGCCACTTTAACTGTGCATCCTTTTTGCATAATTTATGCGCACACAAAGTCGGAGTTGAAGTATTTAAAGAAGAGGCCTCATCGGGGGAATACTTACCCTTGACTCACCATGTAGTGCTTCAGCGTGATGCCCTTGGCCCAGCTGGCGAGCATCTTCTTCAGGCTGCCGCTGGAGCTGGCCACGGCCACCATGCGCTCCTGGAACTTCTCGTAGACACGCGGCACGCCCATGAATCGCGTGGGACGCGCATCCTGCAGCGACTTCACCAGCGTTCCCTTCAGCGCATCCTTGTCGGCGAACCAGATGCAGCCCGCCACAAAGGCGCACGTGTAGATGTCCACCGTCTGGGCGGCCACGTGCGAGAGTGGAAGGTAGGAGACGATCGACTCCGCCCCCACCACCACCCGGTCCATGGCCTTGACGATCCCGCGCACATCGAAGGTGATGTTGTCGTGGGAGAGCATCACGCCCTTGGGCATGCCCACCGTGCCGGAGGTGTAGACCAGGCAGCAGCACTCGTTGATCGCCACGTTCTCCAGGCGGGTCTTGTACTGGTCCTCCACGTCGCTCACGTTCATCGACTCGATCTCCGACCACTGAGGATGATGAGATACATACATTTAAATAAGGAAGGCTTTGGAAAAACAGATTGATTACACTCACCCTGTAGTAGCCATCCTCCTTCTTCAAGTAGGGGGAGTAGGGCTCCTGGATCTGGATGGCGGCCTTCAGCTTGGGCAGCTTGTCGCGGATGGCGTGGATCTTGTCCATTTGCTTGGCGTCATCGACGACCACGATCTGGGCATGCGAGCTCTCCAGCACGTGCTGCACTGCATCTGCGGAGTTGGTGGTGTAGATGCCGGCGATGATGCCGCGCGCGTGGATGGCGCCCATGGCCGAGTAGAACCACTCGGCGCAGTTGAAGGCCAGCACACCCACCGAGTGGTGCTCCTCCAGGCCGAGCTTGATGAAGGCCTTGGCCACCTGGTGCACCTTCTGCTCATATTGTCTGCGAATGGCGGATGGCGGATGATGGCAGGCGGTTAATCCGGTTGGCGTTAAGTGAATCGCGCGCAAATTGGCAATCGGCCAGCAATTCGATTAGCGGTACTCACTTGTAGGTGACAGTGTGATATCCGTTCTTGCCGTTCTTGGTGCGCAGCGCAGGGTAGTCGCCGTAATTGTTGACCGTTCGCTTCAGCAGGCCGGGCACTGAGATGGGCTCCTCCGCGCCGATGCCATCCTTGGCCAGCCGAATCTTGACGGCGTCCTGGCGGTTGGTGGTGCGATAGGCTTCCGCCTGCCGGAGGCGATTGGGCCCAGGACGATTGTAGAGCGCGTCGGTCGCGGACATGGTGCAAGTCTGTAATGGCGAATGGGAGTCAATTACTTTGAAGGTGTTATGATTAACTAAAGCAATTCCCATTTCATTCCCACTCTCATTACTCATTCCATGTTTATGTATTCGAACTTTATCTTTCTTACTTTCTGTTGGAGCTTTATGTTCCTACACACATTTAGTTTAATCCTTCACCCACATCGATTATAGATTTAAAACATTATCACTATTTATGATCGATGCAGCAAAACTTTAGAATCACGATGGTTAATCAAAATATGGAAATTGCCTTGTCGAACAGAATCATACGATCTATGGCTAAAGTACGTGCGAATATTTGTACTTTTAACCATTCAAGATAAGACCCACACTCTACTCTAGTTGGCCTATGTCAAGGCTTCTTATCGTACGCGTATAACTTGGCACCTGATTATAAGGTGGTAACAACCAATGTCAAGGTGGGAAACATAATTGTAGGAAAATTCGAGGGTATGACGAGATATGTTGAATCAGTTTGTCCGGGCCGCGGAAAACAACGCGGCTGGTTTATCAGAATTACCAACTATTCCGCTTTTTATGCTATAATAACTTATCAGGCGCAGCCCCTTATCAGATTCGGTATATCAGAAGTTGTAGCTATTCGACAGTGGTAAGTTCTTTGAATGAGTTTTATTTTCGCAGTGCAAAGGCCAAGAATCGTAATTCTTGATATCTACAATAATGCCAGCTTGTTTTACCTGCAGCTTTCCGTTCTTTATTAATCAATAAATTCTGGCCAACTATGCGTTGATAAGACCCACAGTAGGCGGTGTGGTACGGGTTATTCAAGAATAGAAGAACCCAACAGCTGACATAATAGTCAGCTGAGTCCAAAGGGTCAGCACATAAATTACCCTCTATGACAAGGGGAAAAAATATAATTATTAGATAAACGCGAATTTGCAATGATTTTCAGATTTTTCGATTTCAGATTGATTGGCATAGACATCGCAGATGATTGACAGTTAAATTGTGCAAAGTTGTAAGTTTTGAATTGATTCACTCGGAAAGAGCCCGAGGGCAATCATTATCAGCTTAATGGAAGTGCGTCTTCCACGCTTTTCGGCAAATATGGGAGGCACCAACGACATTAACATAGTTTACTTGGGAATCATAAATCACTGGCAAATAAATGGCAGTCTGCTGCTGATAATAATTCAAAGTACTTAAAGTGGCGCACGCGTTCGGGGCATGAAAATGAATCAGTAGCTTTGCAACCATCATACCATCTATACCATTTAGAAAACCAAGCTACCGTCGATACCTAATGAAGAGAACTACTACCAACGCGGAAAGCCCGCTTGTTTATCAACTTCTCAAAATGCCAGAAATGTTGTTTGCCATTTGTTCTTGTGATCCAAAGTGGCCAGAACGGGAATCTAATGATACGTGGAGGGAACTACGAAAACCGGCCGTCGATCGCAGAGATCGGGGTGGAAATGTTGGGTGCTCTTGCTCAGACGGAAACTAAACCAAACGTACTCGGAATATTTCGCGACGCACAGAAATGGGGGGTAAAAACAAAACTGATAATGGGGCATGGCATCTAAAAATATTTGACAACTATTCGGGGCTCTCGCTCTCCACACGAAAGACATTTCGAAAGTGTGAAGGGAACTGAGATGAAAGAGAATGGTCTGAGAATGGGGAACCTTGATGTAAAAGAGGCTCGATCGCTGGCAAGGTGAAAAGAAATTGGCATTCGTGCGGCGAATTGGAATCAGTGCGAAATCGGACGAAATCGGGCGATGATGATGACAATGAACCCGCCGAAAAAGTGCACTGACCCACAAATTAGATTTAGACAATGCGAGGTATCACGTGTTGCCCGGAAGTCGCAGCAACTATCCAATCAACACTTCAATTGTTCTGTGTTCTGGGTACTGTCTACCAACAGTCTTCTCCCCGGCCAACTTACATAATTAACTAGTTTGGTTTCTACGGCGTTCTCGGTATGTTTGTTCTTCGGTCACGCAAATCGATTCGATTGCCGTCTATTTTCTGTACTCCCACTCTTTCGCTCGAGAACCGACAGCACACACGACCGAATTCGGCGAAGGTAAGGCGTGAACTGAACGCCGTTCAGGATCGGATGCTATAGAGAAGCCTCTGCCGGCGCGGCCTCCGATCGCTCTGCCGGCGTCTGCGTCTGCGTCGACATGGGTGCTACCTGGTACTGATACCCTCTTATCAGCAGCATGCGATCGGCGTGCTCGCTCGCACCAAGTGTGAATACCACCACATCTCGTCACAATGCCCTGGCAATTAGGGCTTATCAGTGGGGCGTGTTGGGCATCTTGCAATGGATGTAATGACACTAATCTCGAAATCCTCGCAGTAACACGATCTCATAGGGGATCATTTAATACGAGTGGTACTTCAAAATAGCGGAAAACCTAACATATCATTGAGTTAATGTTTGTGAAAGGGACTTGTAGACTTTGCTCGGTAATTTGGTTGTATAAATAAGGCTATTATCTTCCCAACTTCGACGCTTTGATTAAAGGCATTATTAAAAATTTCTCAATTTACTTGGAGATCTGTAGGTGCGTGTTTATGTGGCGGAAATAGATGAAAATGCTTGTACCTCAAATAAATACATAGCGACACAACTGATAACCCCAGGAAACAAATCTTAATCGAACCAATATTAGCAATTACGCATTAAAATAATATTATGAAATTCCCTTTGTGGAATTCAACAACCTTCAGACGGCGTTCAAACTTGGGGGCCTGTCTAGAATTTACCAAATAAGGCAAATGTTGTATTTACCTGTGCTACCATTTTGGAATATTCTCCGTGGCGTGTTCCTTGAGATCCTTTTGATTGTAGTTTCAGTCAACGCCTGTTATCACAAGTGGGCTTTCTTATAAACAAATATTCAATCCAAGCAGGTGTTCAACCAAATATAGACTGCCTAAAATCTGCCAAGTCAAGCTCTTTTATTTTAGTGGGGGGCGATGATAGCTGGCATTCCGGGAAAGTAAAGATAAGTGTAAGTAAATTAATTAAAAAGAAAAACAGCAGATGCAGAACCATAAGCCATGAATGGCAGGGCTATAATAGCCCAGTGATTCACAGAAATTAACCAAATATTTAGTAAATTATTCAAGGGCTTAATAAAGGCTGATATCGGCAGCGCGTCAGCAAATATGAGGGCAATATAAACAATAGGGGAGATTCACCTATCGATTTTGACTGTTGCCAATGGTTGGTTCTTTACCTTTGGGGTGGCATTTTGGGTGTTGTTATAGCTCTTATCGAACAACACAAGCTGGAAAACAGTTTATGGTCTGATAAACACGGAACACTTGACCAATGGAAGGCTATTAAACTGCTGCCACTAATACTATATATAAGGCGGCAATTCCCTTTTAAATTTATGCCACATCCGTGGAAATAGTTCCACCCGTCCAATGGTTCAACTTCGGCTGGGTTTCATACGGCACGGTCACGGTTTTAATACAACGCTGATTATCCCGTGAAATTTACGGTTATCTGTTAACGATTAGATAGTGTAGCTCCCGTATAAATCACAGTTTGCTAGGATCTCCCCGATTAAAATGTCAATGGGTTGTGCGACTATCTGCACTCAAATCTCTTCCAGCTAATCGCCACTTGCAGTTCCCTATAATGTACGTATGTATGTACATTCGATTGCCCGCAGCTTGTATTTCCATATAGATTGTATAAAAACGTTTGATCTTCAGTGCAGCCTTATCGGGTACATGCTAACGCAATAAGCGATAATATTTATGAAGTATTTTTAAAGCATCCCCTGCATGCGAGCAATGGGAAAAATTAGCCGAAAAATGTTCCTATTCTGTTGTTATCAGCCAAACTGAGCGTGTCCACTAGTTCGCGTGGCTCCTCCAAGTACGGGCTTTCACCTGTGGGTCATCTCACTTCCCAAGACTGATAGCTCTAGGTAATGGGCACTCCAAGTTGTGAAACCTTATAATGCCTGTTTGGAGAGAATTCAATAATACCTTTAACTTTTTAAACCATGTTAAGAGCTTATAGATATTTAATAATTTTCTTAAACATTTTGACAATAATACTATTACCTTTTTAAACCATATTAAGAGCTTATAGATATTTAATTATATTCTTAATACTATAGTCTTTTTAAATCATAATAACAGCTTACAGATATTTAATTAAATTAACTTAAAATTATTAAAAAATATATAAGACTGATATGCATCTTTGCGGTAGGGAGAATACTTTTTAAACAGACTGTACAAGCTTTTTACAATGTTTACTGTTTAGCTAAGTTTGCAACCTTCGGAAAACTTTACACAGCTTTAAGAGAAGTGTAAATCTTATGTAAAGTAAAATAGCTCTCCGTCGCAGAAGAAGGAAAATGAAATCAGTAGCATCTAGAGTTGAACCTGCAATGGTAATTTGATTGGCAATCGCCGTTTACTCAGACAAGAGACGAGCATAAAGCGAGCATCTATCATTGAACTGTTCCTCGGATTTTATTCCCGACTATATGACAACATAACCCGACGAGCTCTGATTTCGGTGTCATGTTAATGAGATTGTCATCGTCAAAGTTGGCATCGAATTACGTTCGCCTGAGCTGCACAGAGCTCCACTTATTTACCTCCACTGCCGCCCCCACTAAACGCATGCAAATGATGTGATAATAACGTCGGTGGTGGAGTGGGAGTCAAAGGGAGGAGTCTTTTCCTGCGGACATATATGCACAATGAGGGTTTATTTAAAAATAGCGCTTAAGTCCATTTAAGCAAGAGGTAAGCAAAGCAATGAACGTGTCCGGGCATTTCAACGAGTCCTGTCGGTCGGAATGGGTCCTTCGAGTGGGGCTGAGTGAGGGCTGAAACGGTCGGGTTAGCATTACAAGTGTTTGGCTAATTAGCTCCGTTTAATTGTGCGACACCAGCACAAAGACAGCACAAGGATCACAAACAACGCCAGACAAACGAAAGTGAACTGCACATAATTGACCTGACACGCCCCGCAAAAAACACAAACAAAGGAACTCAAAGGAATTTAGGAGGCGAGAAGTACAATTACTTCTAGGCGAAACACTATATTCTTAGCTTGCAATGGGAATTTGCCCTCTACAGGATTAGAATTTTACATTTTTCTTTTACTATTTTATATGCTTAAATGGTGTTTATTTAAATATAACGTTTTTATAGCATTGAATAAAAATCGAACTATTGTAAAAGACCACCGAAATAAACTTTAAATTGTATCCCATCATTATACATATTTACAAATATAAATACAGAACAGAACATGTATAAATATGTTTATAAAAATAGTCTTCTTATCCATGACAACATAATATTTGGTTTTCTTTTATATTAACACTAAATTCCTGTATATTTTATGGTATAAAAGCTCTTCCAAGATCACCGAGTTCAGGAGTGCAAATTTTCGTGGGACTTTCACCTGGTTCTATGGTGTAATGGTTAGCACTTTGGACTCTGAATCCAGCGATCCGAGTTCAAATCTCGGTAGAACCTTTGGGAACTCTTTTTTCTGAATATTTTATCTGTATCTATTTCATTTTTAAACGCGAATTCTCCGAAACGAGTTAGTTTAAAAAATCATCGCTTTCAGCCAATTGACCACCAAATCCGAAACGGCTGTCTTTGGCCAGCGGAGTTGGCTGTTTCAATTTAACAACAAGGTTTCATCGTACAATCAAACAATCGCAGCGAACCGAGAACAGACAACTGCATTTGCATATGTATGGGGGCTTGTCTGCGTTTCAGTTTCAGTTACAGCTTCTGTTATTTCCTTTTAGCTGTAACTGCACCGAATAGTTTTGGGGCTCCAATAAAACGGCATTGGCCATAAAAAGTGGCAACTCATTTCGCGCTGAAAGATACGAAATGCCTGAAAGCCAAACAATTGAAAATGCGCAGCTCTTTCATTAGCCACTTTGGCTGCCAACTTTGGCCCCAACAACATTGTTTTGAATAATTTGTCAGCTTAAAGTTTTTGCCAAATCAAGGAGGCACCTCGCACCCAGTGAAGCCCAGACTATCAGCAGACCGGACTTTAGACTCTTGACTTTAGCCGACACTAAGCTGGCCATTATGAGTGTTCCATCAGCAGCAGAGTCGCCAGTGAGTTTGTATCTCTAGGTCGCAGTAAAGCAATTGAAAAGCTGGAGATGGAAAAAATGGCAAATTTATGTATGCTAGCGGAAGGTGGAACAAATTTAAATAATGACACTAAACTTTAAGAATACATTTTTGAATTTATTTTAGTTTAAAATATGTACGTATAAGAATGCCATTACTTCTTGAATGGAAAGCTTAAGCTGAAGAATTTGCTCATGTTTTTATATTTGATATTTATATCAAGGCTCAAAAGTATAACGACCCCTTGAGTTTAAATGAAACTTGCCACTTTGCTGTATTTATGGGCCTAATATAAAACGTAAAATTGTACCCACTTGGGCTCAAGCTCTTAATCAATTATCCGCCCTGTTGACCTTTGACCCAGGAGACCCTATAAGCAAGGCAAGGCATCAAACGCTGGAGGCTAATAATAGAAAGCAAGGGAAACCTTAATCAATAATCGATATTTGACAAATTGCGTAACAATTGCTACATCACTCGGCTTTAATTTCATACCTCGAGTGTCGCCCTGTCAAGAGCTAATTAATTGGATTGGCTAATTTGGCGAGCTGGCCACTTGACCACCAGCCAGTCGTCCATCCCTCCAGTCCTCCACTCCTCCGACCATCCTGTGCACTTGTCAAATTTCAATAATTTAGCTCACGAGCTGTCCCAGACAAACTGGAGCTGTCGACGATAAGCCAGAGCAGCCACAAAGACGAACATTTTGCAGCGGAATTTCTTAACCCCTTCAGTGAACTTGTTTTGGTGATAACCGCGAAGGGGGGAGGTGGGTAGGTATGTGTTTGTGTTTGTGCCACGTTAGGTGGAAAACTGTTGACGTTAAACTAAACGAGATTCGTCTCGTGGCGTTTATTTAATGCGCTTCGCTGACTCGCTCCCACATAAAAATTCACCGAAAATTTGTCTTGATTGCATTTAATGTGGCGAGGTGGGATTGTTATGGCTTTCCTCCCCACTCGACTTTTCCACAAGGTGCCATGAAAAGTGAGCATTTGCGGTGTCCATTACGGCCAGAATAGATCAAACATCACATGGTTTATTAAATTTAATCACAAAGCTCTCCGCGCGACAGTTGCACATGATGACTTAGTGGATTTATTGCATTCGCGGAAAAAGATGGGTTTTTGAGTGTTGTAGATAAGTGAAATCGTGTTGTTAAAGTGATAAAGCTCTTTGGGGCAATAAAATCGTCATAGCACGCATTTCAACTTCTAAAATTCTCTTCGCTCCTCCAATTATTAAATAATAATAAAATAAATATAATAAAGTTGAAAATCATGTTTATTTTAATACAAATTTCTTTTTTTCTTTTATACTTTGTTTATAAAATATAAACAAATATGCACGAAAGGCGACATTCATTCTGTTACCCAGAATTAGTCTTCACATGTCATGCACATGTTTAATGCCTATCATTTTATTACTCCTTAGCACCGATTTAGTTATGGTGAATATAGTGAAGACCAGGCTGCTGATTTGCTCAATAGGTCCTTGATCGAAGAGTAGTGAGAAGAGTTTACTTAAAACTTGGGCTACCAGACTTTTCATTTGGGGAACCTCCGTCTTTTGTGATTCTTGCTCCATCAATTTCGTTGTAAAACGTTGCGATCTTTCAATTGGCCTTTTTTGTCTTTCTGAAGGGATTGAATAGCATTTTCTTTCAGATTTTTTGGTCAACGTTTCACTTGTATGCGGCGTTCCTAGTAGTGTGAATAAAGTTAATAATGAAAATAAAGTTAATAATTAATCAAATCTGATGCCACACTTACTAGTCCTTTCAAAATACTCGAACCAGTCACTTCTGTTATGAATGCCCAGATTCGACAAAATATCCCTGAGCGATGGGGTGCACTTATGGTGTCTTCTTCTCGATGCTTCTTTATTCATTATTGTAAGTTTAAGACCAATTAGTTTGCGTAATGTAAAACAATAATTTAAATATAACGGACTATAAATTTGTAGCTTGAGCCGCTTAAAAAGTATGAATGATATGAAAGTCTGCCCCTACTTGATGCAAAAAATCGTAGTTTTATCTTAGTTAGTTTTCTTGCCAAAAATTGACGCATTCAACTTCGACCGAGCACGTTTGGCCATATTCTCGACCATGAAGCCAACTTGTCCATTTACTTTGCATAAAAGAAACATTTTACTGCAGGTTTCCTCGCTCAGCAATTGCCTTTCATCGGCTCCCGGTGGCTCACATATTATTTTCTTTCTTTTATTGGAATTGATAAATCGCGCAGATAAAGAATTATGAAGCGTATCTACAAAACAGATATCCAATGCGACCGATAAAACACGCCAAAATACAATAACAAAAATCCAATATAACAATTTTCATAAAAAATGAATGCGCTGAAATTTTTTGCTCCGGTCGCTTTTAAGTGCTTGTAAGTGAATGCACATGTATGAGTAAATGTTTGTCCGAATTTTTTAATACGAAAACTTTTATTCGAGTGCATAACTTGCCTTTTATGAGTGGCCAGAAAGGATTGGAAAAGGGTTTTTCCCAACAAAAAGCGGTTTACTGAGAACAGTGCAGCGCTTTCCGTAAGTAAAAAATGTTGAGCACATTATTTTTAAATTTAATGATAAGCCATAATAATTCGCAGAAAGTGGTTTGGTAACTTCTGGAAATTTCTTTACTTAACTATACTTATTCTGTTGTGCTTTAAATGGGCGAAATCTGCGCATCAAATCCTAAACATGTCAACGCAAATTTTTGTGGCCGAGCCAAATTAATTGGCTTCCTTATCGCGATTATCATTGTGACAAATTTAATACAGCCATAAAAACTTACAGTTCTGGCAGAGGATTTCTTTGTCCGAAACAAGAGCCTTTAAAGAGCCGACATTGTGCGGTAATTTATCAACAAATTAACGCCCCCCGGAAATGTGGAAAAGTGTGGAAAAATTGCCGCCTCATTTGGGCCGGAATGTCAGAGGTTCGTCTTGGAGCAAGGTCAATGGCCCAAAGGCCAGTTCCTGAGCTCCTGGCCAAATCCGCGGCGTGCTCTGGCCAGCCATAATAATAATCAATATTTGCTGTGCCACTGAAGACGGCCAAAGACACTGGAGAAATCCCCAGTTGCGTGTTTGACATGTCACCCGAAGCCAACTGGCCAACGGAGTCAGGGGTAAGTGTGGGTATGGGGCTTACGAAAAGGAGCAGCAAACAAAAATTCACGATTTGGCATCGTCAACAGGAAGCACATTAGGCATAGGACTCCCCAACCGCTAAGTGGGTGAAAGTGGAGAAGGATAATGGACGAGGTGGTGGCGTGGACGATTTGGGGGACATTTAAATTGAAATGGCCTGTGATTTGGCAGATTTTTTCGGCTTGACTTGCTTTAAGTTGAGCCTCTTCAAGGACGACAGGACACGCAGCACGTACTCAGAGCTCAAAAGGAGAGCGAGCACAACACGGGCATGGAATGCGTCGGGTCAGAGGATGCTCGAACGATTGCTTTTTATGGTGATGGAAAAGTTTTTTGAAGATAACAACTTTCAGTTAACTTAAATACGAGTTGGGTAAGCACACATACATCGCAGGGAAGCTTGTTTAGGTGGATTAATAAATATTAAAGTCATGTTTAAGAGATCTTCTGTACTGTCCACTGATTAAAATGAGTAAAAATAACTATTTTTTTCCATTTTAGCTCTGATTAATAGGCTGAGTAGCCTGCTGTAAGCCACTTCAATGCTGTGAACCAATTCCCAACGACGCACAAGATATCCACAAGATATCTTAATGAAAATCGCAATATGGCCATGTCAAGAACTGTACAATCAGACACACGAGAATCTGCCTGGCAAAGCTGCTTCTAGTAGTTCACGTTTGCAAAATATGGTTACCTCGCACTAAATAATACATATAAAGTTTAGTTGTGTCACACAATTTATGCAGCCGTAAGCAATCTACATGTAAAACGCTCAAATATATGCCTCACCAACATTTATTTTCATTTTGAATTATGGCTCTCCTCCCGCAAAGATCGAAACCCAACTAAACAAAGCCCGACGCACGGAAGAAGTAAATTAAAAAAATAAATAAATAAGCCACAAGGGCAGGGCAAACAAAAACCCAATGGAGATATAGAAATCGAGGGACATATATAACGCCGCAAAGGGGCGGAGTGGGCGTGACATGGGCCCGAGCCTTGACGTGCGTGGGCCCGATAAAAACTGAGTTGTGTTGCCTACTTTTGGGCGGCGGACCCGGAAGCGCCGCAAAAGGGTGAAGCGGAAACAGTCTAAAGTTTTCTAGTCCAGGGCGCGTGTGGCGGTCAATGAACTCGGCTCATCTAATGAGCTCGTACATTTGAGTTTGATTTATGAACCCGGTCGATACGAAATCTAATCCATTCATTGCTTGTCTCGATTTGAAGTACCGGGCTAATCGCACTTTATGCTCAAACACATGTCGTATACTTAACGTTGGCAGAACAGAGGGCTCCGTTTGACTGGCATGCAGTCCATTTGCATATTTATCTAAGGCTACAAGCTCCAACTGGTGACAACATCGCCACTGCCCTTGTCGGATTTGCTGGGGGTAGAAGTAATGGCACTTTGATGAGTTGCTCGCAGGGGGCGGCGTGAGCTGTGGATGTGCAAATGGGGGTCAAAGGTGCAGTGCCAGCGCTAAAATACTCGGGGATTATGTCGAGCCAGTTTCAATATAGATAGTCGCAAAGCTTGGTTAAGCCGTGCTAAAAATATGCACAGAGAATAATAATACTTAGACGCTTAACACAACTCATTGACCTCGCAAAGGATTGTAATAAAATCAAATGGCTTACCCATTTTTCAAAACGACTTTTTTCGAGCGCAAGGAATATGTATTGTATTTCCTAAAACCAACATATTTTTATTACCATTCCTTAGGCTTTTTATTTCGGTGTAGACAACTGTTGAGGGAAAATAGAAAAGTGAAAACGAAAATTCAAATCAAATATTTGTGCTAGGGCCACTGGAGCAGGTTGGATCCGAGCCTTCCAGAGCCGTCCACCCACCACTCGCCCATTTGGAGGCGCAGTGGGATTGCGGGCTCGACAACATCCTTAGATTGGTTTGTGCTGGAGCGCGCCAGGAACGCCGCCCGTGGAAGGCATGGAAATTGGCGCACAGCAGACATGACAGGGCATCCTGGCATCGTGCAATCCTGGTACCATCTACCAGCCAGCAAGCCCAGTTAACGCGGCTAAATGGCGGGGAGCGAGCCATGCATTGGCATCGCCAAACAGGATCAGCAGGAATTTGCATTTTATGGCGTCTGCGAATGCATTACCCCAACTACGACGCCCAAGAAGTCCTGTGTGGATTGCGCCCACGCCTGACCCTGTAATTGCTTGAATTAAGTTTCCTCAACTAGTGGTGAATGCAATTAAAGTCAAGCGAGAGCCGCAAATTATGTGGTCGCTGTCACTTGACTCGCTGGTCGCAGTGCAGGATCCTGCATCCTGTCGTCCTTGTGGCAGCTTCTTCACATCTTTTGGGGGCAATTAAAGTGTCAGAAATGTTGTGGCACGACGCGTTCTCGGTGTTGTTTTACAGTTTAATTGTCTCTGACTATTGTTTATCTTTCGTTCGGCGAAGAGCGCGAAACGTGAAACAGAAAAGTTCAATGGTCAGCAAACTGTGACACACAGTGGGCCAATTTACAAGGTATAACTTAAACAAATGTTGGTTAACCTAATTAAATAAATAAATTTATTGTACCACTTCATAATCTTTATTAATGCGAAGCCAGTGAATTATATCTTAAATAACATAAATTGAAGTTCTCATTTCTAAATAAGTGAGCTGACGTTTTGCTCCCGATTATGCCCCGAAGTATTTGTCAAATAAAAACCAAATGCATATGAGCGCTTGACTGGCTTTCTACCAGATCCCTCACAACTTTTGGCTGCGAAGCGATATCCACAAATTTGCTGTAACTCGAGTTTTATGCAGCACTCGACATGCAATTTTGTGTGCTCCATGCTCATCTGGGTTGTCTTCGGTTTCGGCTCTCGCTTTCTATATATGATATCACCGCCTCCCCATTCCAAGGACCTCAGTCAACTGTCACACACACATAACGAATGAGAGCTAAATGCTGCCGTCTTTTCTATATTTTCCATCCTAGCCATCAATATGCCAGCGCTGGTAAGTAAGTAGGTCGATGTGGGTAAAAAAACACAGAAGCTGACTTTTGCTGCATGTTTATTGTTTGGACATTGATCCCCTATTTTCCACATGAACCGGAATTAAACGAGTGCTGATGGCCATAGATATTTTCCTCGAACGGAACTGAACTCAGACCAAAATCGTAATAATAAAGAAATGGCAAACCAATTTAAGAAGCAACTTCTCCTAGACAACTTGGCTTTAAAACCTAAAGTCAATCAATCATTTTACGCCCATCCTCTTTTCAGCGTTGCCTAATTTATGATAATTTCGCAAGCACACATTCAGTTTCCTTGGGCATTGAAATTGAAATGCTGATGAATTATGGTTTAAATACGCGCTTTTCTGCATTTGGCAGCTTTTTCAATGCTAATGAATAGTTTATTGTGCCAAATGAGTGGCTGCAAGTGAAAAGTATGCAAAATGGGTTGCGTTTTCCCTGGGCCATTTGTCAATCCACGGGAGGTTTTAATGGGCACCTTATAGGAAAAGAATTCATTGAGCTTTTAAATTGATTTAACACGCTGTTCTCCTAATTGCATAATTGAGGCTAAAACTCTGTCCAGTGCATAGTGAAAACTGAGTTCAAGCAAAGTGCACAGGGCAAACATCCCGACAAGGTCATTACACACACACTTTCACACGCTGACAAGGACTTTCGCCTGATTTAGTATGTGTAAATATTTTGCTCTCCAAAGGCCCCCTTCAGCGTGAAAGGTTCCCTGTTGTAGTTATCGTCGTTATCCTGTTTGTGTGTGCCTGGTCAGGACTCTTGTTACGAGGACAGTCGGCAAGGAGTTCCCCTTTCTCACCACCCCCCACCCAATATTGTCCTCCCTTTTTCTGAATTGCTATATCCCGCACTAGCACCAGCACTTGCACACACACATACTCGTACACACTCCATCCCATACGCCATTTGCTGCAACTTCCGCTTCCGTTTGGCTTGGCCGAGTTCAAGGGACGGGGGGAGGGGAAGTGCGGGGAGGCTGGTGATTCTCAGCATGGCAAGCTCTTGAAAATTTACGGGGCCTTTGGTCCTCTGTTGCATTCCTCAAATTACCGACACGCATACTTTACATTGGGCCTGCATTAAGCAGCAGAAACTCTCCATCTCTTGCCCCATATCTATTTCCCTGGCCCATGCCACGGCTATCTGGTGCACTTTGTGGCGCTTTTAATTAACGGGAATTTATGCATAATGCGCTCGGCCAACCCCCCCTTCGCAGTCCGTTCGTGGCTGGAAGTTATGAGCCGTCAGCGGAATGTGGAAATTTGCAAATGAAAGGGAAAAAAGTGCAGCTGGTTCGTTGTCAGTGGGAAAGTGTTTAATTTCGATTTTTCAATTCGGATGGTGAGCTCTCATTAGACTTATTGGGATAATATGCTAATGCCGAGCGGGATGAGATAATAAATCTCCTTTGCTACACACAAATTGAGCATAAATTTTAAATAATTACTAAAAGCTTAGAAAAACGCGTGACATCATTGGCTAATTGAAAATAATGGTCGCACAAGTAATTTTCTAATAATTACACAAACTAAAAACATCGCAGACTTCAATTGACACCCGGCGACCACAAAAACATTCCGAGCTAAATGCTTTTCAATTAACAAATGACAGTTTTTCCTTTTGGCCTTTTGACAATATACACACTTTTTGGCGGCAGTGCCGACAATTGAACTTTTTCTGACCTCTGTCATGCCACAACAAAGCGAAGCCAAAAACAGAAAAACAGAAAAATCTGGGAAATATTTCCAGCGGCTCGCAAGAATAGCAGCGGCAGAACAAATAAATTACACAACAATAAAACAATATTCTATTTTCACATAAGCCGCTTTCGAATGACTAAAAATAATAGAAACTTTGCTGCTTTCGCAGTGGGCCATAAAAAAGTTTCCTTGTAGCCAGCAGATGTAGCAAATGTCGGAAAAGCGAAAATGTCGGACTCCAACAGGAGCAACAGGTGTTTATGGCCACTCAATGAATGCCGGCGTAAATCTTGCACTAAGCAGTTCTCCCAGCCAGAGCAGGACTCTCCCAAGGACCTGGCCGCATTTACGAGCTGGCAACGGGGCTATGGTACAAGGGAACAGGTAAGGCATTTGCACCGCCCTCACTGCGCAATCTCTGCAACATTTTGGGAAGTCACAAAATTGAAACATGTACAAAGTTTGGTTTTAGCACGTAATATAGCAGTTCGACGGAACGAGCAGATTTGATTGTCAGTTTTATGATAAGATATTCACAAAAACACTCATGCCATTCAAGTGGTTACATGTTCTAAAAGTCTAGAAGGAGTTACTTTACGCTTGGACTGTAACTTTCAGAACTAAAGTTTGAGGCCAGGAGTGTTTAACATTACTACACCTAAATTAACATCTTTAAGTATATGATACAAATGTTAATCCAAATATTCAATGTTTCTTAAAATACTATCTCATTTTAGTTATGATCGTACTTTATAGGCTTTTGCAAACCCTTGATCATTCGAACCGAAATGAAGCCAAAGGAGTGCCCACGTGCAGCCTTTTTGGCAACATTCCTGCGTGTTGCTGGCAACTTGCGATGTATGTTGCTGCTGCTGCGGTTGTTGCTGCTGCTGCTGTTGCTGCTGCTGTTGCTGCTGCTGCGGCTGGAGGCTCCTCCGAAAACGCTTCTCGCTTCAGTTCGCTTTGTGCGTTCGACGCGTGCGGTTGGCTCTGGCGGATAGAAA
Organism: Drosophila teissieri; assembly: GCF_016746235.2. Lineage (NCBI taxonomy): Eukaryota > Metazoa > Arthropoda > Insecta > Diptera > Drosophilidae > Drosophila > Drosophila teissieri. The sequence goes on along the minus strand of NC_053029.1, from coordinate 15,351,619 downwards.
ACGCAGATACACGTTTGGTTGGGCGGCGGATTGGGCAGTAAACGGATTAGCAAGGTGCCACCGAGATTTGTAGATTTTTCGATTTGTAGGCGCGTGAACTCGTTACGCATATATTAAACTGCTGGGCGCTGACCGCGATTTTAACGGATCCAGCGGCGGCAGCAAATTGCGGCAAGGAGTCGGCAGTGCCGCTGTGCTCTCTTCTGTGGAGCTGCTGTTTGTGGCGGCTGTTTTGGTGTGTGTTTTATTGGCGTTAAAGGTCGTTTACTTTTTGGCGGCATCAACAACTTTTGTTGCTGTTTTGATTTTCATCTCCCCTGCGTCTGTGTTGGTGCTTGCATTTGTCACTGCGCGCGTGTGTGTGTGTGTTTGTGTGTTTGTGTGTGAGTGTTTATAACACACTTTCAATTTTCAATAAAAACACAAAACGACCCACCGGCCACAAAAATATAATAAAAGTTCGCACACTGATCTATGACGTCGATTTGTTGAACGCAGCAGCTCGTGACGCTTTAACTGCCTATAGAATATAGAATAGCGAATATCGTGATCGTGATAGCATACTCGTATATGAAATCGAATTCACATATGACACGCGCTTGGGTGATACGTGAAAACTGTGCCAGCTGAAATGGATAATTATTTCAAATCTGCTATCGCAAAGTGATACGAAATTGAAATTTACATTTAAATGCATCGAGATAGTGCCGTTTTATTCACAAGTTAATTGAGTGTCCAAACACGGAGAATTCGTTTATTTTATCGGTGAAGTACATAAAATAAAGTCTATAGAAAAATAGGAATGAATAAGCCAAAGCACAAAGTATCCTTTTTTAATGTCCACTAAGAATAAATATATGCAAGAAAAAGGAACTTAAAGGCTACTCGATTAACTAACTTTAAATGTAAAGTAAGAATGCTTTGAGAACGTTTTAAAAGTGTTTAAAAAAAAATACCTTTTGTGCTGTTTTAAACGTTTTTGTCTGGGATAAGTGGCCAAACAAAATGAAAGATTTATTAAACTCCCGCAGCAAAATTCTCGCGCAGTTGAATGCCTTTGGCGCAAATTTCCCAAGGCGAGCATAATGCATGTGAATACTTTTCATTCACCGCGACTATCTGCTGTCAGATTTCGTTAGCCCATGGAGGGAAAACCCCGAGAAGAGTGTCAATGCACCCGGGGCAGAATTCGAGTCCCCGAAAGCCATTAAATATGGCCACATCAACCTAGAGAGCGCGCCGCGAGTGCAATTGTTAATTATGTATGCCAATCTGGTAGCCAGAAATGTTCACAACACTTTAGCGCCAAAGATATCAGCGGACAGCCGAAATCTCATGCATTTCATTAAGCCGAAAACAAAGAAAAAATGCCACAAAATGTAAGAAAGACTGAAATCATCACCCTAGTCACCACCAGCCACAACCACCCACCCACTGACCACCGGCCACAAAGTGTTGACGCGTGTTTGGATTTCCATTTAGGCCCTGGACACTGGGCGCTCTGAAGCCCCAAAATTCCCAACGACTCCGATTCCCACTCGGATTGCATATTTAATCAGAGCTGCCAAGTCTCTGCGACGATGCAGCCCACATCAAGTTCGGCTTCAACTTAATTTGTAATCCATCAGCAATCCCGAGCATAACCCTCTTCTTGTTAATTTATGAGCTTCAAGTTTTGCCACACCAAAGCCCTGAAACCCCCGAAAACCGAAAAAAGGTTGCTCCGGGGCGTCATCAATTTTGGCAAATGTTCTTTCTCGGGCAGCTGCCGCTGCGATTCGCAAATTGCAGCTAATTGAAAAATGTTAAATGTATACAAAACAAATAGCGAAAAGCGCAGCCTAAGTGCATTTCCAAGGCGAGCCGGGGCAACTAAACGATCTGAATTGAGGTGGAGAGCGGGGTTTTCTATTGATGACGACAGTTTATAAGAATTACGCATGAACAAACTAATTTCCATTATGAAAAGCCCCGAAGAAAAAACAAAAGCGTTGCAGTGACAGACAGAAGTGTGATAAACATGCACAGATAGCCGACCGAGTAATGTTCTTTGTGTTCGACGCCAAATGGATGAATCAATAAAAAATCCAGCACCAGAAATAACATTATTTGCAGACAATGACATATTCAAAAGGCAATATAGCTATTTTAAATAATTTTAAATAGGTGTAATCAAGGAATTTAATTTATTAGATTAGCTCCCAGATCAAGTAAGAGTATTCCGCAGGCAATCAAGTCTGGCGACTGCAATCAAAAATTGGTAGCGCACAAATAAACATTTTCATTTAAAATGTTATATTTATTGAGAGGCGACATTACTTTTGATACGACAACTCAGGCGTGGGCGTGGGTTCTCTCCGGCTTTTTGATCGTCATTGGCGGAAATTGTCGTACAGTGGAAAAAAACGTGCTCGAGCAATTGACACGATTGCCGAAATATGGGTCGCGATATATGGAAGCGCGCTCGTCTATAGACTCTATATGTATGCTTTTCATGGTGTTAATCAAAAAAGCGGTGCAAGTGTCTTAATGATGCTGCCACATTGGTGTAATTAGGCAAATGGAAAGGGGCGCTGAAGGAAATGGAGCCAAGAAGAAGATGCTGACAAAATCGTTCAAGCTGAAAGGAAAACTTTTGCCCTAATGCAATTTGCGCATTTGCCACAAATGGAAAATTTTCTACTTGGCTTCGAGTGAACGCCATGGCGACCCTTAGACTTCAAGGTGTGACGATGAAAATTTACCCTTCATTGACTCAAATGAGATTTCACTTGCTTTATTTCCCTTAAAGTGTGTGTGTGTGGGGATGCGTAATTAAGTTGCTTCATCAATTAATTCAAGTACACGCGACAAAAAGAAAGGCTATTGAGATGATAATATTTTAAATGACTTCAAATGTTCGTAGAAACAAGGAACTTCAAGCTAATTGGTTTAAACTGTAGCTTGATTGCCAATTTTATATATACGAAAGATATAAATCCTAGTTTAATTTTACTTAACGTGTCAGTTAACAGGCTCATGACTCGAAATGGTTACAAGCAGGCCACAAATGTCCGTCAGCAATCAGCCAGATAGAGAGGGTCCTGGAAAGGACCTCCTACTTCTCAGTGGCCTGCTACTGACATCTCAGCCCGAGCATTTGAGTGTTACCAATTTGGGAGCTATAAAAATGTCTGCAGCAAAACAAAACACCGAAAATGGCGGAGGAGAAAGAAATGGCATTTTGGTATTGTTGTCTAGTGCAGCGGTCAGAGTTAACAGGGTTCAACGGGTCGTATGCGTAATCAATTGTTGCAGCTGTGTCACGTTCTCCGAAAGATAGCCACAAATAAGTAAGACCCGATCTGGTTGGCTCCCCCACTGCAACGATTTACTTAATCGAGTTTTGGACACATTTTCAGGTCAGTTGCCAGTTGGCAGCTGCCTTTGTGCTCGATACTCCATTGATTGCCAGCCAAGAGAACCAAAAAATGATACAAGCTGCAATAATAAACAGAGTGGCGTTTCCATTTGCCAAAATGAAATTGCTGGCATGCACGTAATTTCCCGGAAAATATGAGGGAAATGTGGAGAATGGAAAACAAAAGCCGCAAACCAATCAAGGGTCAAGATTTCGGGGATTAATTACTTTCGGTTGTCTTCAACAAAGAATCCGAAAACGATTTCAGACACATTTCGCTCGTCAGACAATTGACCCAAACTGCCAATAAAATTGAGTAGCATGAAATGTAAATAAGAAGCCTTCTCTCTTCTGGCTAATAGGTCGATTATGACCGCGATGACGTTGCCACTTTGCACCGCACACAGCCGAGGAGAATGTAATGAGAAAGCCATAAAATAAACAGTTGAATAATCGCCAATAATGAGAGCTGCCAGCGAGTTGGGAGATGGGCGATGGGAGATGGGAACATCACTCCCTGGGGCCATCTTAAAGATACACGAAATCGATTCGACAGCAATCCGCACAATAATAACATCGCAAAATACATGTGAGCTTCTCAACAATGGGCCAAAAGCAAAAGAGCCACGAGATCAAAGCGATCAAGAGTTCCCCGATCAGTGGGATAAGGCCATGATATACCAAACCCGAGAGGTGTGAACTTTCGTGTGGCCTTTCTTTTGATTGGGGAACTCATATCGATAATTGTTTGGCAGGCCTGCAGAAAGATCCATAGTTCTGTATGGCTGGGCATTTATTGTCAGACTATGGGCTAGGTGTTTATAATAATAATTGGATTAATTACGTACATTCCTAACAATTCAATTTGTGATTTATAAGCGAGCCATTATCTAGAAAAGATATTCATAGCTATTCGTAACATTGCCTTGGATTTGTGGGATATAAATAAGTACCTTATATCATATATTCCAGCTATTTAATTAGTTAAATTTCATACTCATCAGCTACGTTGCCTCTTAGGCGATTTAGTAGAAAATTGATTTTCACCTTAAACAGAAATCACATTTAATTATTTTTCTCTCAAAACAGACTCGAGCGCGCCAAAAAATTAAATAAATTATGCAACAGCTGTCATTAATAAAGTCGAGCGCGAAAAAGCCAAAAGCAACAAAAAATCGAAAATATCCCACAATGAATCAAGGTCAGTGTAAAAACAGCATAAATGCAACAGCAGCAACAGCCAGCAACAAAACAACACAACAGCGGCAAATTGAAGTTGCATTTTGCGTTGAAAATCCAGTTTTGTATTTGGTGAGGTGCACTTGTTGTTTAAAAACACACAAGCCGAGATATATTCGAGAAAACGCACTCACGTTCACTCACGAGCGACTATTGATTTCTTTTACATATCAAGTGAGCTGAAATCGAAATTGATTCAATCATGCCGCACAGGTTTGCATCTCAGGCTGAGAATGTGAATGAGAATGAGTGCCGGCGCTCTGTTTTTGGGGAAATATAAATTCACTCCATGTCAAAATCCATTCACAGCAAGAAAATTAAACTTTTGCCATATCGGGTTTCATATTTTTCATATTTCCCACCGACGGGCGAACTGAACTCACATCCACACTCAAACTCGCATCCACAGATCGCTTTTTTGGGGCGTGTCAGTGTCTGGGTTCTTGTAATTAATCGCCGCGAATGCAAAAATTTATGAGATTTCCATGAATTTTTGAAGCCTTCTGCGGAGTTATGTGGGTTGCCCACGGATTGGCATTGAAGTGCGTGGAAAACCGAAAAACACTCGCGGTGACTATGTGCCAACTGACCATATATCAATTAAAGTCACAGTCACAACAAAATCGTGTGACAATTAAATCCGCAAAATACCGAATCGATTGACTTGGCAATCGTTCAACTGTGCACATTTGCATGGCTCGGCGAAAAATGCGATAAACCGCTTTAACGATTATGTGATAAACACTGAGATTGATCTGTCACAATATCCAGTCAATGTCAGCTGATCAGCCAGGCGGCTAATAGCGATATAATTAGTTAATTAAGACCCGTCCGAAGGCATGGGAATCGAGGATTGATTTAGACGAGATTGGAAATCGGGAAACTTAAAGCGATACTTAAATATATACAAGCATTGAGGTTCCATTCGAAATTTATGTTGAATCTGCAGTAAAAACGTATCAAGCTTAGTAGCTTTATTTCCATTTATGTAAATGAAGTCATGAGAAATCCAGGTCCTTTCGCAGGTTATTCACGAGCAAACAAACAAGTTTGGCCACCTTCTTCAGCGTTTTGAAAAATAATTTAATCAGCCGCCAATTTTCAGCCAAACAATCCCAATCCGGAAAACGTGTGTTTGCATTTGTCTGCCTTTTGGTTTTGATTTTGTTTCCACTTATATTATGTTGTTGCTTTGCTTGGCTTTACCTTTTTCATTTTCTTCGCACCCAACTTTGGATGTAAATATTTGAATTTTCCATTCGTTTGCAGATGGCTTAAAGTTTTCGATTGTCTAGGGTTGAAAGTGTACCTCGAGGATGCGTTGTTAGGGGAGAGTAAAAGCAACAAATAGCTCCATAGATACCTTCTATAGACTATATTGTTAGATAAGAGCTTCAAGTTTTCTCTTATAAACCACTTTATTTCACTTCCCGAAGTTTACATAGTCATTTTCATCACCTTGTCGCCTACCTGCACAAACTCTTTCAAATTCGCATAAAAGATACTAAATAACCGAATGCTTATAATCGATATTCATAGTAAATAAATAACAATCGTTGATTGTTTACAATTAGCCGAGGCGAGGGGAGCGAAAAGATTATTATTCATGAATGAAAATGGGCCATAAAATACTCCCCAGATTCGATTAGAGCCAATTGAATTCATTCGTCGTCAGCGCTTGCGGGTTTTTTCGTGCTACTTAATACCTTAGTAAGAATACTATTAATGGGTATATATAGTTTAGACTCTGTTCCTATAATTACAAAAATCGTTTGCTTAAATTTGTATTTTTATTGAGAGAATTCAATACTATAGGTTTATACTATGCGGTTTATATCCCTTGTCTTGGGACTAATAAGTATCTTGAGGTCGTCATTGTCAAGAACTGACTGTATTTTCTTATAGTTTTGCCTTATCCACAGGCACTTTTCCGAGGTGCCCAACTATCCGCTCAGTTGTTGCTGTTTTCGGTTGCTAGTTGCGAGGTCAGTGGAACATAAACATGCCATAAATCATCCGGCAAAAGTGTGAGTGAATTCGCGAGGGAGGTGGAGGTGGAGGTGGTGGGGGAGGTGGCTCGTGCTGGGAAATCTCTTTTATTTTTGGACATATTTTTGTCCTTCCTCATCCTGCACTGAACTCATCATACTGACATTTGGGGCGCGCAGAATGTGAAGTTAAGATTCATTTAGTTGTTGGGCGCGCGTATACGAAAAAGCGATTCGTCGACACTTTGTAGCCCATCGCAAATCTAAAACTGTCAACAGACTCATTAATTATGACTTGGTCATAGTGGTGAAAAATGGGTCGTGGCCCACGATTCGGCCGGAAACATTCTGTGTCAAATTTGTCATTCATCAGGTCTGTGTGTGTGCTCTTCCCTTAGCCTTTTGTTTCTGACAGGAACAAGGCTCGGTCCTGTGCCCTGTGTCCACCGGTTTGGGCCATCTAGTGATCTGGGCCCATTGTTTAGATGAAGTGTTTGATGGGCCGTTGGCTAAATTTGTGCGTTATGAATTCGGGTTAAGTGTGGGTGAAAAACTTTCCTTTGTACCGGCATGATTAGGGTAGTGTGACAAAAAGTTTGGAGTACTGGACAAGGCTTTTGAACAGAATCCGCTTTTCTGATTCCAGAAACTGCTAATTTACAAATGTGGCATACAATTTAAATATCATTTAAATTGGTAATAGCATAATGCGCTGCTGGAGTTAATGGCGTGCATTAACCATAAACCATCAAGAGCCCATATATAATGAATATATACATATAATCATTTACGAACCGTGACTGACACCTCATTATCGCGTCCCCTTAGACAGCATCAATCACCCCGATAACCCGAGAATTCGCTGCATTTGAGCCACATTGAGCGCAAAAAACGGCAGCAATCACAGTGAATTCCATTTGCCGTCGTGCAGTATATACGTAACAGACAAAAAAAACAATAAAGTGCAACTGAAGCGGAAAGTGAATGCAAAGTGAATGAAATAAATTCGAACTGCGGCAGAGAAGTGAGTGAGCTGAGCTTAAGGAACCGCAACGGCGGCCGAGAATCATGAGCGAGAAACGAATCGCACACAAAACTGTCATCAAATGACAAATGCTTGACAGCATCAATCAACAAGAGCGACGACAGCGACGATGGCAGCCCGTTGCCGGTGGAGCTGGCGCCTGGCGCTCTGCCCTCTGCTGTTGCAACTGCTTCTGCTTCTACTTCTGCTTCTGCTGCCAGCGGCGATGGGCCATGATGAAACCAAAGAAACTCCCGCTCCGGCCATGCAAAACCGCCAGGAGCAGCAGCCATATGCCCACCTGCAACATCTGCAGCAGCACCAGCAACAGCAAAATCCACAAACCGTCCAACAACTTAGCCAAATTGCCGTGAATAGAACCGCGAAAGCGCCCACTGCCACGCCCACGGGCATCAGGGAGAACGTGATGCTGCCATCGGCCGATCCCGAGAAGGAGGCCCAGATCCTGTACGAGAAGTCCCTTCAGGAGTACCACGGCAGCCAGCTCTCCACCGCCTCCACCTCCCCCTCCGCCGACGTCATCGGCGGCAAGCGGACGCTGTACGCCGTTTGCGAGCGGTGGCTGCAGAAGCACTGCCACTGCACCGGCAGCCTGGAGGTCCTGCGGCTCAGCTGTCGCGGAATAGGCATCCTGGCCGTGCCCGTCAACCTTCCCAGCGAGGTGGTCGTCCTGTGAGTATACTTACACTACTATGAACTGATTTATATAATTATTTCAAAACATGTTTGCAAATTACATCTATCCTCGATAATTATACAATCCATGATAATTATTTTTATTCTACATTAATTTTATCTATGTTATTTTAGTGATAACGATATTAATGTTGCAGAAGGCGATGAAATTATTCATGTTGAGGAAAAGAAGGATTTTGAAATGTATGCGCATAAGAAATTGCCATTTCTAGCATTTTGTATTCATAAATGCAAATTAAAGAGTGCTTTTTTTTACTGTCTAAATAATAATTTCAGAGTTCGGAGACTATCTTTCAAACATAAGACATTTAAACAGCTGTTCTGAGCTTGTAACGTCATATTAAAAAATATGTTACATTTAAACATGATTCAAGTGAGCAATAGGGTTACTAAACAAATTTCTTCCGAATGTTTTAATTTCATATCTTGATTTGATTTCATTCTCCAATAACAATACACACTAAATAAGGTGTATCCTCAGCTCTAAGTTCACCACAATAGCTGCTTAATTAAGCGATTAATAATTCGAAAACTTCCCTTATTAAGCGATTAAGCCTGCTCAGCACGAGGTATTGGACCATTTCCCGCTGCTGAAATTCCGCAAATCGCATAATTACAAGTCAATTTCGCAGTCTTCGGTCCGATTCGGTTTCGCTCGATTTTGGCATGCGGTTTAATCTAATTACACATACGCCACGTTGTGCAGCATTTCGCAATCATCGTCATCGTCATCGTCACCATCACCGTCACCGTCGCGTCGTCATCGCAGCCACTGCTCACGTATGTGAGTCACGTTTTCTTGCCGCCGACGGGCTCTCTCAAAGGAGTTGGGAACCGCTTTTGGCTTAGCCAAAGTTTCAGCTGATTAATGGCCAACTCGAACGGTCCATAAATAAATAAATAATTTATTAATTAACGCATCGCTCAGGGACACTAGTCATAAGCCATTAAAATCACTCGAATCGCAGATCCACCACTCACTTTAAACGGGGGATTCCTTGGATTTTGGCAAAAGTTCCGCTTGGCAAGAGGAGCATTTCCAACGAAAGAAAAATACCTGATACCGGCGGTTTATCATCATTTTTACGCCATTTTCCGCTGGGCAGAGATCTTGGGTTAGCTCAATATGTTTTTATGCCATTTCCAGTGTGATTGATGGCCCACAGAGGCTTCCCCCTTCGCAGCAATCTTTTAAGCCTCGTTTTCCATTCATGAGAATGGCAAATGTTTTCTCCTTGCCTTATTGATAGATGAAATGTTGGCAGCGATACAGTTATTAATTTGTTTATTGTTTTCCTTCTGTCATTCATTTCGCCAACAGAGATTTGGGTAACAACAACTTAACCAAATTGGAGGCGAACTCATTTTTTATGGCACCCAATCTGGAGGAGCTGTGAGTATAAGTCCTGATTGATGTAAAATTCTTATGGTAAGGGTTCAGCCCCACAGTTTTATGGTGCCCTTTAATTAATGATAAATTCACCAATTTCACTCATGGTCCAGATTATCCTGCCCATCCCAAATAAAGCTGTAGTAAAAACAACCGAACACCCAGCTCTCTTGGGGTATTTTAGAAACCACAGAACTTCCCCATTTTAATCTGTGCTAGACTGCAGCGAAAGTGTAGAAATATGACAACAATATAAAAACTTTCGTCATTTTGAACAGCCAAAGTTGCCGTCTCCGGGCCTGGCAACTCATTATTCAATTTCACAGCGAATCCACGCAAAAAAAGGAAATATCACAGCGGTCAACATGCGACCCAATCCTGACCAAGCCGCAGATCCCCCAGTCCTGGCTTGGGTCGGGTCCTGACCCTTGGTAATATAAATTACTTGATTACGCTGTAGGAGTATATTTCAGCGAGTTGGCACGATTAATTACTCCCGACTTTGCTATCCTTGCAATTTCCTGCACTTCAGCCGACGACACTCGACTTAAGTTTGACTTTATGCGGTTATATACGTATACGTATTATCTGTTGACCAAGGGAAGGTTTATTTGCAGAACTTTGTCGGACAATAGCATCATTAATATGGATCCCAATGCATTCTATGGCCTGGGCAAGCTGAAACGATTGAGCCTGCAGAACTGCGGCCTCAAGTCCTTGCCACCGCAGTCGTTCCAAGGACTTGCCCAACTGACCAGCCTGTAAGTATGCAAAGGAACATTTTTAAATAATAAATACAGACCCCGGTCTGTGTGTGTGTGAGTGTTAGTGGAACGTTGTGTTTGCTTTTAAGTACTGCAATTAAGTTGGGAGTATCGCCGAGAGGAGATGTAGGAGCACAGCGAGGACTTCTCAGCCGGATGAATTTGTTTGTTTTTCGGGGCAAACACATTGCCACACGCACATGCACTTGCCGAGCAATTACACGCTATTTTCTCATATTTTCCGCTTTTCTCTGCTGTTTTTCCCCCTCTTATTTTGATATTCTTGCAATGGTTTAAAAAAAAACCCCACACAGACAGCTGAATGGCAACGCCCTGGTCAGTCTGGATGGCGATTGCCTGGGCCACCTGCAGAAACTGCGCACCTTGCGATTGGAGGGCAATCTCTTCTATCGCATTCCCACGAATGCCTTGGCCGGACTCAGAACCCTAGAAGCACTGTGAGCCCTTTGACTTGCCTCGATTCGAGAGTTTTTAGACTAATTAATGTCCTGCATGCCACCAAAATTAGTAACCCAGTGAATTGGCCAATCGATTACCTTTTGATTCTTTAATCCCTGTTGCTGCTGCCGCATTATGTATAGTATGTGGTTCTATGTTTTGGCATGCACTTTGGTAAACGGTTTTTATTTATATAAGCAAACCAATTAGGCTAATTATTATACCGAAGAATTTATGTGCAGGACTGCGAAATCGGGGTTGTCTAAACTCCATATCAACATTATTACTAATTTATGGCTTACTGCCAAACAATTGAATAAATACTTCACCTAAATCCCATATAAACCATATAACCACAGTCAATAATAATAATTTTATGTGCATGTTTTCATCGAACATTGACCCCGTAATCATTCTCAACTGAAGTATATTTCCATTTTTAATCTATAAACTTACTCGAGCCACAAAAACCATTGAATTATAAACGAAAGTTGGGGGATCATAAAACCATGCGATTGCTCATAATTTCTGTCTTCTGCTTCCACTTGAACCATCGACAGCAATTTGGGCAGCAATTTGTTGACAATAATAAACGACGAGGACTTTCCGCGAATGCCAAACTTGATCGTCCTGTAAGTAATTGGTGTCTCCTGGTGGCCACAGTCATGTGCATAAGTTTGAGCATTTATTTCTTCTCATTTTGCAGTTTGCTGAAGCGAAATCAAATCATGAAAATCTCCGCGGGAGCTCTAAAAAATCTAACCGTCTTAAAAGTTTTGTAAGTAGCAAGAGCCATGCGAAAGAACTTCGAATACTTTAAGAACTTTATGCAGGAAACGCAAACACACACATGAGCGAAAGGCGCATAACATAAACACACTGACACCAAGACGACCTACAAAACTGCAATTGATATCGAATAGAAAAATGTGTTTTTCGGGGCTGAATACGGGCTAAAAATACCCTCTACTTTTTCACTGGTATTAAGCAACTGCCTACCTTAAGCAGCCTTTTCAAACGGGGTTAACGCCAAGTCCTAGTTTTTTTTTATAGGAAATTCCAGATACAGTGACCAAAATAACATACCATACGTCTGATATCACAGTACGAACAAATATGTAAAGTGGGATATATTTATAAGTATAAGTTTTGAATCAGGAAAACTGATTTAGCCCATGTACAGAAAATGCGATGATACCTCAGCGAGCAGAAGTGGCAAGTGGAAATGGCGTTTATCCGTTGTGCGGCCATGGCTCGAATAAATTTCAATTTTACAGCAAGAGCGTGGAAAACTTTTGGCTTTTCTTTATTTTCCCCCGCGCCCTGGGTTCAGTTCAGTTCGGTTTGGTTCGGTTCCGACAGTTTAAATTGTCGTCGCCGCGTTGACGTTCTGCGCTGCTGTTTACCGCAAATTTTTGGCTTTTCCGCTGCACGCTTTTCCGTGGGCGCATAAAAACCGCTTCTTTCGGCTCCTTAGCCACCCACCCACTTATGCCACCAACCACCCACCACCCACCGCAGCGGCAGACAAATATGCAAATTTATGTTGTGGCTGACAGAGTCCCATTCTCTTACCTCTTTGTTCAGAGGGACTGAGATGGGGGCGTGGCCAACCTTGCGAGGAATGCATCAAGTGAAAGTGAAAAACTTCTCCCCGTGCAATGCGTAAATCTAACCATTCACCGAGAATGAGGGAAATATTCCGTGTGCACAGTGCCGTTTGCTTCTAGATTTATGGAAACACAGTCACGCCCACCGAAAGTGGAGTTAGAGTGGGTCATTTGTGGGGGAAATGTGTAGGAAAATGAGATTGAAAGTTGGTGGCGAAAGCATCTGTTCTCCCCAGCACCCTTCGGCATATGGTTAAGCAGGTTACAGAAAAAACAGGTCAACAGTCGCATTGTAAAATGGATTTAATACTGATAAAAAAGTGTCTCAATAAAGCTTTTGTATTTCACTTTTCCATGGCAATTAAAAAACTATGACAATGAAATAACTCCATTACATATAGGAGATAAAAAGTTTGCAATTAATGCACACTTTTCATGTATTTAAATATTTGTTCTCTGTTTTGTGGCCTCAATCGACGACACATTTTCTGCATTACTATTATTTGTTGTGATAGACTTAAAGTTTTTTATCCCAGTTCACCCAATAAATTACGTCCATTAATAATTACTTATGACTGGAATGATACGCTGTTAATGTACGCATAATTAGGCCAATTTGTCTATTTAGCAATTCATTTCCACGTTTCTAAATTCTTTAAAAATATGATAAGTAATTGGAATCAATGCAGTTTGTTGAAAAATACTCGCAAACTTTATGCTCACGCATAAATTTGCATTTGCTGCCAGGAGTCACCCCATCGGAAATGGAAAACCCACCGCTGGGAGCTACGTGATGTCACGTAGGAAAACTGAAAACTGACCCCCAAACAAAGTCATGCAAATGGCTGTGATTTCTTTCGAAAGTAAAATGCGAAAGCAAAATTTGCAACTCAATTTCTATGATCGAAATCAAGAATTGTATTTCAAAGCATACTATACATACTATACACTACATTCTCCCTTTGCAGAGAGCTGGACGATAATTTAATAAGCAGCCTGCCCGAAGGACTCAGCAAATTGTCGCAACTGCAGGAGCTGTAAGTATATCAGATGGACGAGAAGCACAGGTGCTTGGTCCATATTAGCAAAAAGTAGAGAGCAGGGAGCACTTGCAACTGCAACTGCCAAACTGGTGTTGTTGACTTGCCACGACATTTCCCACTTTGTGGCGCGGCAATCAGGCGGAAACCGAAAATCATAACGCATCATTACTTGTCCAATTTATGGCCATATCCAGTGGCAGCCGGCTCGGTTCTATTCCATATCCTGCCAACCACGAATCGTGAGCTGCAAGTTGCAGTTTGTTTTTGTCACACGACCGATTCCCTGACTTCAAACTCCGAAAGGAGCAAAGCAGCCACATCCAGACTGTCATTGCAATACTGACATCGTTTGCGATGGCAAGGATGGCAAGGACCAAGAACTCCCCAAGGAAATTCAATTTCTGGTAAACAGGATAATTATGAGCATGTTAAATGTTGCGATAAAAGCCACGCTGTGCTGCATCTCCAGAGCCAGTGCATCCATGATTGGGGAATTAAGCGGGTAAATAAATTCGTACGAGTGTAGAAGCAAAAATCCAAGTCCCTCCACTTTGCCCTCATGTGTGTGCGGTTTGTTGCGATGTGGCACAAACAAAAAATTAAATTTAAAAGGATTAAGAGCTTCGAGTAAGCGTCTGCGTTCTGTTGACTCCATTTGAAAAGGAATGGCAGCTAAGCCAAGTCGCTGCAACAAAGTATGTTAGACTAGATAGACAAATGGATCCTTTCCTGCAGTCAGATATTCTGACGAGAAGCAATCTGAGTGCAACTTAATTTGTGTGCTTTGCAAATTTAAATGTTGGTGTCGAGGAATTGAAAACACGCCTTTCTAGGTGAGCGCCACTTTCAGCACTTCGAAGTTTCATTACCCCCCAAATGTTGGCCAAGAAACACAAAAAGACGCTAACAATATGAGCGCCCAAGAGTATGCTCTTGTCACAGTTTATTTTTGGCTTTGTTGGCTTGTTTGCGAAACTTGACTTTTAAATGCAGCTGCATCCGAGTGCCACTTGCCAGCAGTGTGCATTTCGAAAGATACTTTTCTTGGCATTGGATAAACGTTTTTATTAAACTTCTGCCACCCCTCTCACCCTCTCAACGTCTTGACCCCCTCCAGTTCCATCACCAGCAATCGACTGCGCTGGATAAACGACACGGAACTGCCCAGGAGCATGCAAATGCTGGACATGAGGGCCAATCCGCTGTCCACAATTTCGGCAGGGGCGTTTCGGGGGATGACCAAGTTGCGGAAGCTGTGAGTATCTCAATATCCGGATTGCCAGAGAAGTTCAAGCGCTCGATTCTTTAGGATTTTATCGGATGTGCGCACTCTGCGCTCGTTTCCCGAACTTGAGGCCTGCCATGCGCTGGAAATACTGAAACTGGATCGAGCCGGCATTCAGGAGGTGCCAGCGAATCTGTGCCGTCAAACGCCAAGACTGAAGAGTTTGTGAGTGCCCAAACATATGAAAGTATTATTGGTTTTTAATGATATTGCAATACTTCCATCTGCAGAGAACTAAAAACCAATTCCCTAAAACGCATCCCAAATTTAAGTAGCTGCAGAGACTTAAGGCTGTTGTGAGTTCCGCATGGATGAATGTATTTGAGTATATAACATATTTGTTTTCCACCCAGAGATCTATCGAGCAATCAAATTGAAAAGATCCAGGGGAAGCCCTTCAATGGATTGAAGCAGTTGCACGATCTGTTGCTCTCCTACAATCGAATCAAGGCACTGCCCCAAGATGCCTTTCAGGGCATTCCGAAGCTCCAGCTTCTGTGGGTCAACTTTAACCAGAATATGTTTGTAGAGAATGTAGTACTATTCGTTTCATTCACAGGGACCTGGAGGGCAATGAGATCTCGTACATACACAAGGAGGCCTTCTCCGGCTTCACAGCCCTCGAGGATCTTAATTTGGGCAACAATATTTTCCCAGAGTTGCCTGAATCGGGTCTGCGCGCTTTGCTGCACTTAAAAACCTTCAACAATCCCAAGCTTAGGGAGTTTCCCCCACCTGACACCTTTCCCAGGATCCAAACTCTTATCCTCTCGTATGCCTACCACTGCTGCGCGTTCCTCCCCTTGGTGGCCATGTCCTCCCAGAAGAAAACCTCCCAGGTCCAGGAGGCTGTCCTCTTTCCCTCCGACGCGGAGTTCGATATGACCTTGTGGAACAATAGCATGATGAATATCTGGCCACAAATGCGTAAGTACACATTTGAAATATAAAATTTAATGTACCGATTAAGTGCTAGGGTGTTATTATATTAATTTTCCGTACTCCCCAGATAATCTCAGCAAGCAGTTGGGTGCGTCCATGCACGATCCTTGGGAGACGGCGGTCAACTTCAACGAGGAGCAGCTGCAGACGCAGACGGGAGGCCAGATCGCCACCAGCTACATGGAGGAGTACTTCGAGGAGCACGATGTGAGTGGGCCTGCCACGGGCTACGGATTCGGTACTGGACTCTTCTCTGGCATGTCCACAGAGGACTTTCAGCCGGGTTCGGTGCAGTGCCTGCCTATGCCAGGACCTTTTTTGCCCTGCGCCGATCTGTTCGACTGGTGGACTCTGCGCTGTGGAGTGTGGGTGGTGTTTCTTCTGTCGCTCCTGGGCAACGGAACGGTGGTGTTTGTGCTGCTGTGCTCGCGATCTAAGATGGATGTGCCCCGGTTTCTAGTCTGCAATCTGGCCGCGGCGGACTTCTTCATGGGCATCTACCTGGGCATCTTGGCCATTGTGGATGCGGCGACGTTGGGCGAATTCCGCATGTTTGCCATTCCTTGGCAGATGTCCGTGCTCTGCCAGTTGTCCGGATTTCTCGCCGTACTCAGCTCAGAATTGTCCGTTTACACGTTGGCAGTGATCACCTTGGAGCGCAATTACGCCATCACTCACGCCATTCACCTGAACAAGAGGCTCTCCTTGAAGCAGGCGGGATACATAATGAGTGTGGGATGGGTTTTTGCCCTGATCATGGCCTTGATGCCCTTGCTGGGAGTCTCGGACTACAGGAAGTTTGCCGTGTGCCTGCCATTCGAGACCACCACTGGACCGGCCAGCTTGACCTACGTAATCTCGTTGATGTTCATCAACGGATGCGCTTTTCTCACACTGATGGGTTGCTACCTGAAGATGTACTGGGCCATTAGGGGCAGCCAGGCATGGAATACGAATGACTCGCGAATCGCCAAGCGAATGGCTCTGCTGGTCTTTACGGATTTCCTCTGCTGGTCACCGATCGCCTTCTTCTCCATCACTGCCATCTTCGGTCTGCAACTGATTTCGCTGGAGCAGGCCAAGATCTTCACGGTTTTTGTGCTGCCCTTGAATAGCTGCTGCAATCCCTTTCTCTACGCCATCATGACCAAGCAGTTCAAGAAGGACTGTGTGACGCTGTGCAAGCACTTCGAGGAATCCCGCGTTGTGGGAGGCGGTGGACCGGGTGGCCGTGGCGCAGTCGCCAGGACCAAGAGGGGAGAGCTCCCGCCACCGCTCCTGCCCGCTGCGGCGGTGGCACATCCGCCAGGCTGTCGCTGTCTACGGATGCTGCCCAGCGAAATGCCCAACTGGCACAAAATGGAGCAGGCGCCGAGCTTGTGGCAGAGACTGAGAACCTTCTGCTGCGGGGAGAGTCGGAGGCGCCGCAAACAGCGTCGGCAACCGCAGCAGCGACGTCAGAGAGCCTATACTGCCGCAGCCGCGAATCCGTATCAGTATCAGTTCGCTGAACTGCGTCAGCAACGCCAGAATCGAGCCAGTTCCATTTCCAGCGAGAACTTCTGCAGCTCCAGATCCTCCAGCTGGCGACATGGGCCACCATCCTCCGCTCCCGTGCCACCGGGTAACTGCAGCATGCCGCTGAAGATGCTGGAGCCACATGCTCATCCGCACGGCCATGGGCGAAGGCGCCACTCCGCCTGGCTGATCACGCGGAAAACGTCGCAGGACTCGAACTTGTCCAGCTCGCGCAATGACTCCTCCGCCTCGGCCACCACCGCCAGCACCTCCACCTTCCGGCTATCCCGGTCCAGTGCCGGGAGCAGCACACCACTACCCTCGATCATAGGTGAGTACCAGTTGCGATTAACCAACATGTGAGTGGAAACACCTTTCCTTCGTACAGCCCACAACGGGAAGGGCCAGCTGGATGCAGTAAAGCCACGTCTGGTGCGCCAGGAAGCAGTGCAAGAGGAAGAGGACTCGTCACCACCTCGTCTGGGAGTGCGCTTTCTGCCCACCATACCCTCAGCAGCCGACAGTTCCGTCGTCATGGAGGATGGCGACTCGGCCACCACGGGAGTGGCCAGTTTTCTGGGCATGCCGCTTCCTGGGGCGTCCAGTGGCTTCCTAATAGCGGCAACCACTGCCACGGCCACCTCCCCACCACCAGTGGTGCTGCAGCCAGCAAAGCCGCCGCCCGATCCCAACGACGCGCCACTATGATGGTGGCACTGGCGCTGGCGAAGATTGGATGGGGCCAACCGGGAGACCTTTCTGTAAAGGTAATGGGGAACAGGACAAAAGCTGACTGTGTTCATAGATTGTATGTGGGGTGGGGTGGGATGGGGAGGTGATGAGGGCTGTTCGATGGGTTTGGCCTTTAGGCTAAGAAAGACACAAATTATAAAATTCGCATTAGGCATAAAAGAAGTATAATGTATTTGTAGCATTAAGTAGCCAATTTGTTAAGTAAGAACAACCGAAGATCAGGATCCCATTAAATCAACACATAAGCCCAAAGGATAGCAACGTTGAAAGGATCAGTTACAACTCCAGTTTCTCAAATGATTGTTAAATGTTGAAATACAACCAAATTCGTTTTTCGAGTTGTGTGCATCGACTGGACGTAAAATTTAAACTTTTATTTAGATAAATATATGAGCATTATTCGGTGGCCAGCAACCAGTAAACCAGAACTGGTATATGAACAACACTTTGAGAAACTGAAGCTGACAATGAGCATTAAGTATTACCTAATTTATTACGGTAGATTACGTTTTTAACTTTTAACCATACATGTTTAGCTTAACTATATATATATATATATATTTATATACGTGTGTATTATTTTCGATGCCAAGCATCCTTCGGTGTAAAACTTAATCGAATGAGAAGATTGTAAAGGAAACCAAGCCATAAACATTGAAATTAAAATATTTCCACATACAACAACTGAATTGTCCCGTCTTCACTTTAAAACCTGCGAGATATTTGAAAGTCGTATAAAAGTCGATCTATGAAACAATTAGAAGTTCCTACTTGCTCTAGGAGTTGTAAAATCAGTTTGGTTAATCCCCCAGTCCAATGCCCAACTCGCTGTTCGCATCCTCGCTGTTCGCCTGCACAACTCCATAGGAAGGATTCTCGATGAGCCGGGTCCGGTGCTTGCAGCCTTCACGACGACGTCGCTGTATTTCCCTGAGCAACAACAGGGGGATCATCACCAGAGCCAGGCAGAGCAAAATGGCTAGGATGAACATGCCCCAGTGGAAAACTATGTGTTTGCTATATGTGGAACTAATTCGGGGCTCAAAACCCTCACAGGTGTCTGGTGCAACGCATTCCTGCCCAGAAGGACATCCTTTCGAGCAAATCGGTTCGCACTCGGTGCTGCTGCCCGGCAAAAATCGGTAGTCCGGTAGGCAGACGCACTTCTCCGGCGCCAGGCACTCGGCATTGATGCACTGCTCCTTGCACTGGGGGCGACACGAGTTTGGCTCACTGGAGTTGGTGACCACATGGCCGGGATCGCATTCACAGTGTCCGGGAGAGGAGCACCGCCCATTCTCGCACCTCGGCCGGCAGGTGGGCACACACTCGTAGTGCACCTTGGTGTCTTCATAGCCGGCGAAGCAGGCACAGCTGTTGGGCTCCACGCAGGTTCCATTCATGCATCCTGGAGAGCACTCCGGATCACAGATGGACGTGGATCCCGGCCTCAGCTTGTACCCCTCGTAGCAGCGACACTCTCCCGATCCCAAGCAGTGGCTGTTCACGCACTTTTGTGGACAGTGCGGCTCACAGGGCCCAGTGGCCCACCGTTTGACAAAGCCCACATCGCACTGGCAGGTTCCTGGGGCGATGCAGACGCCGTGCACGCATCCCTGGCTGCAGATGGGCTCGCAGACATGCGCTCCCAGGCTGGGAACTGGTCGGTAGCCCGTGAAGCAGCGACACTCGTTGGGCGCCACACAACTGCCATGGATGCAGGTCCTCGAGCAAATGGGTATGCAGTAGAACGAGAGAAGGGCCTGGTAAAAAGATGATGGAAGAGGTACCAATCAGTTTTGCTATTCTGTGTGTAATATCTCGCCAAGGAGCTGAAAGTGCGAGGAACCGTGAGGGATCCGTTGAATGCTTGGGGTCTTAGTTTGTAAGTCCTGGGATTATATACTTGTTACCCACCTGAAAGCCTTCCAAGCACGTGCAGACGCCAGGACTGCTGCAGATTCCGTTCCGGCAGTTCCTGGGACAGAAGGGCTCGCACTCGGTGCTGCTGCCGTTGACGAAGACGTAGCCGACATCGCATGCACAGGTTCCTGGAGCGGTGCAGCGGGAGTTCTGGCCACAGCCCGGTTCGCATGTGGGTGTACAGCGGTGCGGGGAGGTCTTCACGAATCCCTCGTGGCACTCACAGCGATTGGGGGCACTGCAGTAGCCATTCTCGCAGCCGGAAAGGCAGCTGGGAACACACTCGTGACGCGATCCATCGGCGAACACGTGACCCTCGGGGCAGGCGCAGTGGCCGGGTGAGATGCAAGTGCCATTCGCGCAGGGCGGATTGCACACAGGCTCACAGCCGGAGGCGAGGGAGTTATCCTTGTGGGCATAGCCCACCTTGCAGGCGCACACCTCGGCTCCCTGGCAGTAGCCGTTGGCGCAGCCGCTCGAGCAGATCGGGTCGCAGATCCACGGCACCCCCAAGCGCTGCTCATGTCCGGGATGGCAGCGACACTCGTTGGGCGCCACACACTCGCCATGGTAGCAGGCATCCTGGCAGATGGGCACGCACTTCTTAAGCCTTTCATCCCGCTGGTAGCCGTTGTTGCACTGGCATTTTCCCATCTCCATACACCGGCCATTGGCACAGTCCTCCACACACAGTGGCTCACACGCCGTTTGGGAGCCATTCACGAATCGATGGCCAGGAAGGCATTCACACTCATCCGGGGCCACACACCTTCCGTTTACGCAGGACTCGCTGCACTCCGGCTCACAGTGACCGCGATCCCGGCGACTCGCGTAGCCCTTTCCACACACACACACGTTGGGCGAAAGGCATTTTCCCGCGGCTCCACAATCCTTGCACTCTGGCACACACTCGCTGCAAGGGAAAGAAGTGCAGGTACTGTCAGGTATCCATTAAGCTGATATATCTATTCCTACTTGTTTTCATCGCGTGCATAGCCGTCGCAGCAAACATCAGTGAAGCCCATGTAAGTCTACGAAGAAATCAGAAACTTCCTTAAGTGCCTTAAGTTCGTCGAATGTTGAGGTAAAGCTCACCTCAGTCTTGGTTCTCCCCACCAGGGGTCCACAGTTTGTGGTGCAGTTAGCTGAGTTCTGGTGCTTGCGCATTGTTATCAAGGTTCCACGCATTTTAACCACTCTTAAGTTCAAAAAACCGGAGAATTGAAATTAAAAGAATTTAAAATACCATTGTGTCTACTCACTGAGCTTGCTTGACACAGCCCTGCACCTGCAGGCTGGTCAGTAGAACCACGAAGAGAACAAGCATATTAAAATGAAAATCCTATAATCCTCGACTAAACGACTTCGATCAACTGTTCACTCTAAGTTACGCCTGACAAATGATCACCAATTGACTTTCCATAGATGCCATGGGTAAGTATCTCGGACTTAAGCGCTTATCATTAAACGTATTATTTTCCTCTCTCTATCGTCTTTCATGTGGGACAGATACCCACGCGTTAAGCTCGTATGTGTTTAATGAACCCAATTGCAGCCAGAGCAATAGCCCCAGAGATTGCGATACGGGTCCAAGTGCAGACCGACCCCTCGCATTCAGATCCTTAACATTGAATTTGCCATATAAAGAACTTCAGATTTGCCTATCATTATCATCTCTGGTTTCTAATTTTGAATCAATATTACTGGTGACGGCTTTGAAAATACCAAACTTAATAATAACAAGTATTTCTAGAGATTCTACAAATTATAGGTTCATATCTGGTCAGTTAACAGATAACCACTTAAAAGTGAACAATCCGTAAAAAAACCATTTAACATCCCTGTGATAAACTAAATATCGACTAGCCAAATAGCTCATTTAATGAAAATCTTTTATTTTTAAAACGTTATAATCACCTCGATCATTATATACAATAACCACAATTCCAAGTAACTACGAGTTTACTATGCTTTATAGCCTTATAGTTTTGGTTCAATCCCTATGCTGATGACGAAAAACACAATTTCATATGCGAAATACGTTTAATAAAGACAACAAAATGTGTACATATATACACGGAAAACAATAACAAAGTCCGCCAATTGCGAGCTTGAATATAACACTGGGTGTACATATCATATATTCTATAAAAATAGACTGGGGAACGGCGGCACCAATCAACTTTTCGATTAGTTTCGTCGCTCGGAGGGGAGTTATTAAGTAATTGAATCTCTAAAGCTTTTCAAGGTCTAGCCAAATGCCCCCACGCAGACCAGTGATAATTTGGCCGGGGTCATAATCATTGTCTTTGCGGGTTTTGGCATTGATCTTGACATTGAACTTTGATATCAGTTCCACAAGTGCAGCCTTAATCTGCACCGTCGCAAATCGCATTCCTGAAAAGAAAAATAATAAAATGTTACAATTATAATCATTTACGCATAGTTCAAATGATCTGTAAAATATGAAGAGATCGGCAGTAGGCACTATGAATTTGAATTGTTAGGATAATCTTAGCATTAAAGTATAAGTCTAGAAAAGTTTACTTACCAATGCACACACGCGGTCCGTCTCCAAATCCCATGAAGACACCTCGTTCCCTGAAGGTTTTTGCAGCATCGGGCTCCATGAATCGCTCAGGCTGGAAGGACTGAGGATTGGGGAAGAATTCCTCGTCCAGCATGAAGCAGTAGTGAGGAACAACCACAGTGGTGCCCTTCTCCACGACGAAGTTGGGACCTTCCTTGTTGGGGAGCTCGATGGATTCGGTGCAGAGTTTATTCGCCATGAATGCGGGTGGGAAGAGCCGGATGGTTTCTGCCAATAAAAGGGTAAGTACAGTTAGAAACAATAGCAGCAGGTGGAAAAGTCATTAAATTCACCCTGCACACAAGCGTCCAGGTAGGGCAAATCGTTAAGCTTTTCAAAGCCAATGGAGCCATCCTGCAGATGGAAACGAATCTCCTCTCGCAGAGCCTTCTGTGCCTCCTGACTACGACCCAGATTGAGCAGGGTGTGTGCCAGAACCGTGGCCGTCGTTTCGAATCCATCGAGCAGGAAGGTCATGGAATAGGCCAGCAACTCGCGATTGTCCAGGTTGCGCTTCTCCCCCAGCTGCAAGATGTAGTCCAGGAAGTCGGACCGCTCGAACTGCTTTCCCGCCGCCAACTGGGCACGACGTGCCCCCACCGCACTGCCCATCAGGTCGACGAAGAAGCGCTCCACATCCTTTTGCACAAAGCGTAGCCTAAACAAATGACTCAGCGATGGGAAGGCGCTGGTCGCTATGAAGAACAGCATAAAGGTCCAGGGTTGGTTGAAGAGCTCCTTGATTTTCGCCACCACGGGAGTGGGCTTATCCGAAAAGCTTTCAGCACCCAGGCCCAAAACGCAATCGGTGACCATCTCGGTTGTAAAGCAGAGACTCATCTGTGTATGGCAAAGTAGCACGAAACAGGTTTGTGTTCATATAATATTCATATAACACAATGCCATCACACAGAATCTTACGTGCTTTGCATCGATGCCGTCGGTAGAACCCAGGCGTAATTGCTTATCCACCCACTCGCTCAGCTTCTGGCACACCTGGTTCGTCACCGGATAGACTGTCTTTATCTGTAATTATATTGGATGGATCAGTATTTTTCGGGCTTGCCACTGGATGCACTGCCTCACCCGTCCCATCGTAAGCCCAGGAGTTACGTCCGCCCTTCGAGCCTTCCACTTTTCGCCCGTTAACGAGAACGGGTTGTTGGCGAAAATAAAGTCGGTTTTCTCGTCAATGTTCTTGGCGATCTCATTGTCGTGGAAGTTCTTGAAGTTGGACACAAATACTCGACGTGCCAGCTCGGGATTGATCACCAGCAGCTGTGGAGAGCGAACGCCAAAAATGCCCACAGCATCGTACTTGTCCTTGTACTGCCTAAAAACAATAATCACATTAAATGTTAATAAAGCGTTATTATTTAAATGAGTTTTAAGTCAGCGGGGGGGTGTTTGTTTGTGAAGTCGATGGTGAATCAACTGATTTTTGGTAGTAAATATAGCAAAGTGCTATTGGCGGTGATGCTCACCTGTAAATATCGTTCAGATCGTAGATCAAATGCCGCTTCATATTGAACATGTGTGGATAGTTTCCGTAAAACAGCTTGGGCTTGGGACCAGGAACGCCCCGTTTTCTCCAGTAATCGTAGTTCCATACCAGAACGGCATACAGCAGGCCCACCACCAAAGACACCAGGGTCAAAGTAATCAGAACCATTTTTGACAGCTCTAAATCTGCTTCCAACCGCGAAGAGTTCTAAAAGGCGTCTGTCGCAGAACCAGATATTCTGCTCTATTTGTAGCTGCTGATAGAATTAGAGAGAGGTACTCAACAGTGTGGATGACCGAGATACCTGAGTGCTCAATACTCAGGAGGCACTGAGAGAGAGTAAACTACTCACAATTTCACCGCAAACAGTACTAACATATAAATGATAAGAGCTAATCATTATTGCGGGCGGTCAATCTTCATATCAAGCAATTATTATTTATTTACGGTCTTGTTCTTTACAAAAAAAAAAACATTTGCTGTTGCAACTCGACCAGCCAAAATGAAATTTACCAGGTAGAGTAGATTTAACTATCTCCAGGAAGTCTGGGTGTAATTGACGACTATATAATGGCTGATGAAATCTATTCAGTAAATGATATTACAACAAATGTATAACATCTTTAATTTTGCTTCTGGATTGCATATTTGTCTGGAATATTAGGATACACAATTGCCAAGATAATCCCAAGCTGTTTATATACATATGTAGGTCTAGATTATCCAATCGTCAACGGATGTAGCTGAACTTCGAGCAATTCAAATATAACAATTCACATTGGCAGCCCAGTTGAATTTGAAACGTTGCACCGAACTTACAGATATTGCCAAGCTGAATTTCTGCCTTTCTATAATGTCACACATCCGATGTCTTTGGTTGTGTCTGGGTTATTTAATGGTTCTCGTCGACTTCATTCAACCCTCTCAGATGAATGTTTGTCGACGTCAGCAGGTGGTTCCTTACACGAGAAATGTCTACAGGAGTAGATCGGTACCTTACCAGATAAATTCTTTCTGGAGAGGTTGGCAGACGAAATACCGCACGGAGTATTACACAGAAGATGAGGTGAATACAAATCTATCGATAAAAGATTAATGAGGAACTACCCTCTTAAAAACAAGCAAAAGACAACGCTATAGTCGAGTTTCTCGACTATCAGATACCCGTTACAAAGATAGTGCGAGTGTGGACGAGAAAATTTCAACACCTTTTTCAAAACTGTGGGCGTAGCAGTATTGGGGCGGTTTGTGGCCGTAAGAGTAGGCGTGGCACGATGGCACTATGTATCTGGAATGTGCATTCAACTTCCTAGCTTATATACTCGTAGTTCCTTTGATCTCGCCGTTTTTAAGTACGGACAGACGGACATGGCCAGATCGACTCCGCTTCAAAGCTTAGTTCACTTTTCGGTACTGTGCAGAGCAGCTGACATATACATATACACTTGAAGGTCTAGATAATCGAGCCCTCAACAGTTGAGAACTTTATATGATATAAAATATAACAATTCACATTGGCAACCCAGTTGAATTTGAAACGTTGCGCCGAACTCATTTACAGAGATAGCAAAGCTGAATTTCATAAGTTTCTGCTGATTCCATAATGTCACACATCCGATGTCTTTGGGTGTGTATCAGTTATTTAATGGTTCTGGTCGGCTACATTCAACCCTATCAGATGAACGTTTGTCCACGTCGGAAGGTAGTTTCTTACACAAGAAATGTCCTCAGGAGTAGATCGGTACCTTACGAGGAACATTGGATAGTTTGGCAGACGGAATTCCGCACGGAGTATTACACACAAAATGAAATAATAACAAATCTACCGATAAAAGGTAAATGCGGAACTAGCCTCTTTAAAACAAACTAAAGACAACACTTAAGTCAAGTTCCTCGACTATCAGATACCCGTTACTCAGCTAGTGCGATTGTGGACGAGAAAATTTCAACAAATTTTTCAAAATTGTGGTCGGTTTGTGGGCGTTAGAGTGGGCGTGGCACGATGGCACTATGTATCTGGCATCTTCATGCAACTTCCCAGCTTGATAGTTCCTGAGATCTCGACGTTCATACGGACGGACAGAGGCTATTGATCCTGATGAAGAATATATGTATATACTGTATACGGTCGAAAAGATTTCCTTCCACCTGTTACATACTTTTCAACAAATCTAGTTCAACCTTTTGCTCCACGAGTAACGGGTATAATAATATATAAATTATACTTTCTACTAGTAAATAAGAAATGAAAACACTTGTTACGTATTTTTCATCTAATTGGATATACCCAAAACTTTACATATAAAGGGTATTAAGCCGCTCTGCAGAAAGCAACCGAAACTTCAAAGCTTAGTTCAGTTTTTGGTACAGAGCAGAGCAGTTGATATAACATAATATAACAAATCACATTGGCAGCCCAATTTAATTTAAAACGTTGCGCCGAACTCATTTACAGAGATAGCAAAGCTGAATTTCATAAGTTTCTGCTGTTTCCATAATGTCACACATCCGATCTCTTTGGGTGTGTCTGGGTTACTTAATGGTTCTCGTCAACTTCATTCAACCCTATCGGATGAATGTTTGTCGACGTCAGCAGGTGGTTCCTTACCCGAGAAATGTCTACAGGAGTAGATCAGTACCTTACGAGAAATATTCTTTTTGGAGAGGTTGGCAGACGGAATACCGCACGGAGTATCACACACAAAATGAGGTGAATACAAATCTATCGATAAAAGATTAATGAGGAACTACCCTCTTTAAAACAAGCAAAAGACAACGCTATAGTCGAGTTTCTCGACTATCAGATACCCGTTACAAAGATAGTGCGAGTGTGGACGAGAAAATTTCAACACATTTTTTAAAATTGTGGGTGGTTTGTGGGCGTTAGAGTGGGAGTGGCACGATGTCACTATGTATCTGGAATCTTCATGCAACTGCCCAGCTTGATAGTTCCTGAGATCTCGACGTTCATACGGACGGACAGACGCTATTGATCCTGATGAAGAATATATGTATATACTGTATACGGTCGAAAAGGTTTCCTTCCACCTGTTACATACTTTTCAACAAATCTAGTTCAACCTTTTGCTCCACGAGTAACGGGTATAATAATATATAAATTATACTTTCTACTAGTAAATCACAAATGAAAACACTTGTTACGAATTTTTCATCTAATTGGATATACCCAAAACTTTAAATATAAAGGGTATTAAGCAGCTCCGCAGTAGGCAACCGAAACTTCAAAGCTTAGTTCACTTTTTGGTACTGAGCAGAGCAGTTGATATATACATATACACTTCAGGGTCTAGATTATCGAGTCGTCAATGGTTGAGAACTTTATATAATTTAAAATATAAGAAATCACATTGGCAGCCCAATTTAATTTAAAACGTTGCGCCGAACTCCTTTACAGAGATAGCAAAGCTGAATTTCATAAGTTTCTGCTGTTTCCATAATGTCACACATCCGATCTCTTTGGGTGTGTCTGGGTTACTTAATGGTTCTCGTCGACTTCATTCAACCCTATCGGATGATTGTTTGTCGACGTCCGCAGGTGGTTTCTTACACGAGAAATGTCCGAAAGAGTAGATCGGTACCTTACCTGACGTATTATAGCTGGAGAGGTCGGGAGACAAAATACCGCACGGAGTATTACACACAAAATGAGGTAAATACAAATCTATTCAGAAAGGATAAATGTGGAGCTAGCCTCTTTAAAAGAAAACATAAAAATAATTTATATGTATTTTAAGTTCGCTTTGTACAAAGCAAACGAGATATTTTATTGAAGATAGAGTGTGCTCTTAATCTGTAATTCATTCAAATTAAAGAGGAAACAAAATCGGAAAAAAATTGAGGGCACAGTTCTGTTTATTTCATCGGACAGACTGGTCGCTTAAGATAGTGCATGTACAATGTACTTCAGGGGACGATTTGAGTCATATTACTCATGCACTCCTTTTCACTACATTTTGTGTGTCTGGCATTGTCCCTTGGCACAAGTATGGCCTTGTTACATGGTCAAAATGCTTGCAGTCACCCGAAAAGGGTTCAGTATACCCATAAGGTTCTTAGGAATAAGTTGGTTCCGTTTCAACGTCGCAGTTTTCATGGTTGGGTGACGAGGTACAGGCATCAATTTGCCTACGAAGATGAGGTAATTCGAACTCATAATCTATAGTATTTATATTTTCGCTACCTATGTAGTTTCAATTTTATTTTAAAGAGGTTATTTCTTTCATTCTCTAGATTGCCTATAGATCTGAAGTGACTTCCGTTTGCTGTGAGGGCTACGAAGGATCCATTGAGAACTGTCAACCTGTCTGCAGAGAGAAGTGCCCTGCACATGGTTTCTGCTCATCTCCCAATACTTGCAGTTGCCACACGGGCTACGGCGGATCCGACTGCCATCCAATTTGTCCGGCGGGATGCGGAAAAAACGAGTTTTGCGATCAGCCCGGAGTCTGTAGCTGCCAAAGTGGCTACAATCGAGCTTCTAGCAGCGACAATTGCCTTCCTGTTTGCCGAGAGGAATGTGGACACCATAGCTTTTGCTCGGAGCCCGGAAAATGCGAGTGTGAGCCTGGGTACGGGAAAATGGATAGCGGCAGCGCCTGCCATGCCGTTTGTTCGCCCAAGTGTGGGGAAAACGCTCGATGCCAGGAGCCACAACTGTGCACCTGTCTAGATGGATACAAGGCCGATTCAAATGGAAATTGCTTGCCATTCTGCCAGAAAGATTGTGGCCAAAACAGCCGATGTGTGAGGCCAGGAGTGTGCGAGTGTGAAAATGGATATGCCGGTGACGAAGGAGACACCAATTGCCGACCTGAGTGCTCCACTTGTCCGGAGAACGGAATTTGCTTGAGTCCAGGCGTTTGTGTCTGCAAGCCAGGTTACATGAAGAGAGATGATCGCTGCCAGCCGCATTGCGAGGAAAACTGCCCCGATTATGGACGCTGTGTGGCGCCAAACCAGTGCGAGTGTTTTCCGGGCTATGAATCGTCTGGGGCCGACAAAAAATGCGATCCCAAGTGCAGCAAGGGATGCTCAAATGGCTTTTGCTTTTCCCCGGAGACGTGTGTATGCAATATTGGTTACCTAATGGGTCCCAATCAAGTTTGTGAGCCACAATGCAGCCTAAACTGTATTCATGGCAAGTGCACCAGCCCAGAAACCTGTTCCTGCGATCCGGGATATCGTTTCCAGAACAACTCCCACCACGTTTGCGATGCAATTTGCGACAGTGGCTGCAGCAACGGAGACTGTGTGGCACCCAATATTTGTATATGCCACGATGGCTATCAACCCAATAACACAAATCCTGTCACTTCTATGTGTCAGCCCGTCTGCGAGGACTGCAAGTTCGGAGACTGTGTGGCGCCGAATAATTGCCAGTGCAGTATAGGCTACGAGAAAGTCAACGGAGTCTGCGAGTCCCAAACCACGACAGACCCCAACGAATACAGCACCACGACAGAAGATTCCCAAACCTCAACTGCCGACCTGGACCCACACTCCATAACAACACCTAATGCAATAGGGACACCATCCAGCGAGGTTCCCCACTCTAATTGCACTGCCGGTTGCATGTGCTGGATTGAATATGATGGGATGGGCACTTTCAATACGGCCAAGTGCGCCAAGATCTGCGTGGATCCCCAGGACAAGCCGTGCCTCGATTTGGATAATTGCCACTGCGATCTGCCGAGTGGCCAGCTGGTGTGCCAAGAGGATAGTAGCGTGGACTACAGCGGGGAGAATTCGCGTTACGTCTGCCACATGTTGCAAGCGAAGAAAGCGAGATCAGAGGCCGAGGCACGGATTCCTGAGCGAACAGAATCGTCCCACAAATGGATGGTTATCATGGGCTCCTGCGCTGGAATGATCCTTGGTGTGGCCGTCGCAATTGTTGGCACAAAGTACTATCGACGTTCTACCTCTACGCAAAATTTTGAAGTCGAACAAGCCATCTATGAAAGTGATTTGGAATAACTTATACTCAATCATAATTACTCATCCTTGCAAAGTCGGTTGTAAAATTGTTAAACTACTTTCAGAATAAATGTAATAAATTTAATTTTGTAAAGCAGTGCTCGGATCGTTAAATTTTTTAATTTGAATACGACTCAGAATCAATCCGGCAACTCTTTATATAGGCTAGTCTAAAGCTTTGTCATTCACACAGAAAGTTATACAACACTGATTGTAGTTGAAGGCAACCCTGATAACTTCATTATCTTTTAGCGAATTACTATTTATTTCGATATTGGTAAGAACACAAACGATATTCTTAAAAAAATGTTCCCCAACCCGTAGAACTGTATTTCTGTCTAGTTTTTGTGAATTTAACAAGTACATAGTTGTGAGCAGCTTCTGTTTTTCGTTTGTACAGGAAGACCCCTTAATCTTGTAGTTTTGACCGTACAAATTTCTGAATTTAACTTTGAGTTATTATTCGACTTAGTAGATAAGAGTTGTTTTTAATATATGATATGATAATTGGACAAGATGTATATACCCGTTACTCGTAAAGTAAGCAGGTAAGTATACCTACTAGATTCGTTGAAAAGTATGTAACAGGCAGAAAGAAGCGTTTCCGACCATATTTGTATCTTACCCCGTACCCCGTATGTTTTTTTCTGCATCGATACTAAAGTATGCGGAATGAAATACGAACAAAATTAAACATGTTCGCAAGAATTTCAAAGAATTACCGGAGAAGAATAGAACACATGACAATTAACGGTACTATTCCAGCTTGCAACGCAATAAATATTAGCTTTCAAGAAAATCAGTAGTCGTAATAATGTCTCTAAGCACAGCAGAGCTTCGAAATTTGATTTGCACATATTGTGCAAATATCCCAACTCAGCAAAAAATGCAATTTTTCATTACTTTTCGGCTATGGGCTTCAGAAAAACGTTTATTTATAAAGTTATTTCGGATATTCAGAGCGGAAAAAAATGGATAGAGCCCCTGGGCCCGGAAAAAAGTGTCCATTACAGCAGTCTCAACTTAGAGCCAAATTAAAGGCTGAAATTGTGGGTCGCACAGCAAAATCGAATCGTGCACTTGCCAAAAAATACAATGTTAGCGACAAAACAATAAAAAAGTACATTCAAGAATTGGGAGTGATGAAATGTTCTAAAAAAAAACTTTTCCTAAAGTCTCAGATGCCCAGAGAGAGACTATTAAACTGCGTGCGCTTACTGGAAATTTGTTCTCTGCAAGTAGTTCAAAGGTTTGCATAATGGATGATGAGACATATTTCACAATGGAGGACCAAATGTTTACAGCAAGGATTATAAGCCGAAAAACATAGACTATTGTATTTGTATTAAAAATCAAAAGAGAGCTTGCTAAAATGGATACAAAGGGAATTCAGTAGGCTATGCGAAAGGTACCCGAAAATCTAAGGAAAGCTTCTCGCTACGGTCATGAATATTTTTTGTAATATAGCTTAAAGTCTAATAAAAAACATATACAAAATATAAGTTGCTCTGATTTGAAATAAATTTGCTATTTGTATTACAACACGTGTTCGAATTTTATTCCGCATACCTTATCATATGTAGGATATGTATTTAAGAACCTAGCTTAAAAACTGAAAATTTCGTTGAAAAATCGGCTTGCTTTGATTAAAGTGCTGAGAAGATTTATTACAAAAATTAATAAATCCTCAAAGTAAATGTGAGCAGGTGGACGAGCCAATCAAAATCAAATCAATCAATCAAGAGAAAAATTGTGTTACCTCACTTATATATTATGTATTTAATTTTTTTTTGACTTTTTATATTATATATACATATATATTTTTCTATGTTATTTAACTTATCCTAATTTAAATATATTTTTACAGGAATTCAGTTAAAGAGTGCGCATTTAAATTTTCGGTTGAAGTTTGGCAAAGAAAAGTTTATTAAAATACATTTTGCTTCGAGAAAACATAAGTGAAAGTGTCCGTCTATTTCCAAAGTCTTGGTGGAAAGCGCCACGCTTTTATTTCAGCTCATCTGCGCCGTTAGATCGATCTTTCGCCGAGGATTAAAATTGAGTGAGTTTTATCTGCATTAATACCTCAGAATAATGCATCTAAAGAATACACTGGGAACAAATAATTGAGTATAAACGTATGGCAAGGCAAACATAAGATTTGCGATTTTGTGCTATTAAAAAGCGAGGAACACCACCAAACGAAACAAGGGAGCCGAGTTCCCAGACTATCAGATACTCTTTACTCAGCTAATGGAAGTGAGAAGGAAAAGTTTCCACACTAATAGTTGTTTGCGGTTTGTGGGCCTTAGAGTGAGCGTAGCAACATGGATCAAAATACTTGCGATGCGTCTATGTCTCTAGAATCTGTATACTCAACCTTTTAGCTTTTATAGTTCCTGCGATCTCGACGTTCATGCTGACAGACCGCCGGACAGGGCCTAATCAGGAATATATGTAGATATATACTTTATATGGTCGGAAACGCTTCCTTCTGCCTGTTACATACTTTTCAACGAATCTTGTACGAGTATATCCTTTTACTCTACGAGTAACGGGTATAAAAATGCGAAAATAAAAAGAATTCGATCTGTGGTATGAGCGAATTGGTATCCAAATGGTCGAGCTTATGCAGAAATAAGCATTTTACTCTAATTGTAAGTAAGAGAGCCAGAAGCGCCTGCCAAACTGACATTTGATGACTTGTGATTTGGTAGCCAGACGATTGAGCTTCAGTAAAGAGAGCTTGTACAATAAATGTTGTTAATTGATATCCTACTAATGTCTGACAAAATGTATGAAATTTTATGAAATTTTGAATTATGAAGTACAATGAACTTAATGTTGAGTTAGATAACACCAGGTGGTGTTATAGTCAGGAAGAAATATTTCAAATAACTAGAATTACTTATTAATTGTAGGTTTCTCAGAGTAACCGCTATGAAAATAAGTGAAGATCAAAGGGAATGAAAAAGAGAGATTTCGAATGAGAGAGCGGTGGGAAAGGAGAGCGAAATCACTGTGGAGCATGGCGCAATGGTAACAAGAGAAGAAGTGAAATAGAGGAAAGAGATGCAGTTCGAGCTTGCCCTCCGTAGAGAAAAGAAGAACTGATAATGCGACACCACGGCGACTCGCTGCGCTGTGAAAGACAAACGAAACAATAATGGCCAACCAACGTGACCCTGTATCTCCAACATATACTATGTATAGTAATATGTATAGTTTGTTCTTCACTATGTAGACTGCAGTTCACCGTGCTAACAATTCTTTTCCAAATAAGGGAAAACTTATTCATTACATAAGCCATTTGCGGATTTGTTATATTAACAATTTATTTCACATTATTCTGGCAATATTTTTGTATTAATAATTATTATTGCTTACAGGAAATGTACAACTCATTTGAGACCTCTGATACATATATGTAGAATGTACGCTGGCTAATGAAATTACCGAGAACAACTTTTTTTATTTATTAGTGATTTTTGTACAGTAATTCAATTCGAGGAAGTAAAGAAACTAATGTTTATCTCACACACATAAAATCCAATTTTTTAAAAATATAGAAAAAACACATTTTAGGGGAAGATTTTATTTAAAACAAGAGATAACGCTATGGTCGAGTTCCCCGACTATCTGATACCCGTTACTAGCTAGTGGACGTTAGAGTGGGCGTGGCAAACAGTTTTTTGGCAAATCGATAGAATTTACAAGACTAATACAAAAATGAAAAAATATCAAAACATTTTTCAAATGTTTGGGCGTGGCAGCTTTGGGCGGTTTGTGGACGTGGCAACATGAATCGACAAACTTGCGTTGCGTCTATGTCTCTGGAGTCTGTATGCTTGATCTCAACTTTCTAGCTTTTGTAGTTCCTGAGATATCGACAGACAGACAGACGGACATGGTCATATCGACTCGGCTATTGATCCTGATCAAGAATATATATACTTTATATAGTCGGAAACGCTTCCTTCTGCCTGTTACATACTTTTCAACGAATCTAGTATACCCTTTTACTCTACGAGTAACGGGTATAAAATTTAAAATGTGTTTTAAAAGATTGGTTGGAGCTAGGGTGGGCGTGGCAAAATGTCGTTTGGCAAATCGATAGAAATTTACAAGATTAAAAAATATCAAAACATTTTTCGAAGGTGTAGGCGTGGCAGTTTTGGGCGGTTTATGGGCATTGCAAAAAGTTTTTTGGCATCGATCGAAATTTACAAGACAAAAGAAAAAAAATGTAACACATTTTCCAAAAGTGTGGGTGTGGCAGTTTTGAGAGGTTTGTGGTCGTAGGAGTGCGTTAATAAACTTGCAGCCTATGTATCTGGAGTCTGGATGCTTAATCTCTTACTTGCTTTCATAGTTCCTGAGATCTGGACGTTCATAAGGACGGACAGACGGACATGGCCAGTTCGAAACGTTTCCCTCTACCTGTTACATACCTTTCAACGAATCTAGTTCACCCTTTTGCTCCACGAGTAACAGGTATAATAATATATTAATTAAACTTTTTTCTAGTAAATAAGAAACGAAAACTCTTGTTACGTATTTTTCAACTAATTGGATATACCCAAAAGTGTACATACATATAAAGGGTATTAAGCAGCTCCGCAGAAGGCAACCGAAACTTCAAAGCTTAGTTCACTTTTTGGTACTGAGCAGAGCAGTTGAAATATACATATATGTACATACATTTGAAGGTCTAGATTATCGAGTCCTAAACGGTTGAGAACTTTGAATAATTTAAAATATAACAATTCACATTGGCAGCCCAGTTGAATTTAAAACGTTGCGCCGAACTCATTTACTGAGACAGCAAAGTTGAAGTTCATAAGTTTCTGCTGTTTCCATAATGTCACACATCCGATCTCTTTGGGTGTGTCTGGGTTACTTAATGGTTCTCGTCGACTTCATTCAACCCTATCGGATGAATGTTTGTCTACGTCGGCAGGATGTTTCTTATACGAGAAGTGTCCAAAACAGTAGATCGGTACCTTACCAGCATCATATTTCCTGGAAAGGTTGGCGGAAATACCGTATGCAGAATTACACACAAGATGAGGTAAATACAAATCTATCAAGAAAAAATGAAAGAGGAACTAGCCTCTTTAAAACAAACAAGAGCTTTAGTCGAGTTCCTCGACTATAAGAAACCACTTACTCAGCTTGTGCGAGTGTGGACGAGAAAATTGTAGTTTCAATTTTATTTTGAAGATTGCCTATTTATCGTTCTTTAGATTGCCTATAAAACTGTAGAGAGAGACGTTTGTTGTGCGGGCTACGAAGGATCCGACTGCCATCCAATTTGTCCGGCGGGATGCGGAAAAAACGAGTTTTGCGATCAGCCCGGAGTCTGTAGCTGCCAAAATGGCTACAATCGAGCTTCTAGCAGCGACAATTGCCTTCCTGTTTGCCGAGAGGAATGTGCACACCATAGCTTTTGCTCGGAGCCCGAAAAATGCGAGTGTGAGCCTGGGTACGGGAAAATGGATAGCGGCAGCGCCTGCCATGCCGTTTGTTCGCCCAAGTGTGGGGAAAACGCTCGATGCCAGGAGCCACAACTGTGCACCTGTCTAGATGGATACAAGGCCGATTCAAATGGAAATTGCTTGCCATTCTGCCAGAAAGATTGTGGCCAAAACAGCCGATGTGTGAGGCCAGGAGTGTGCGAGTGTGAAAATGGATATGCCGGCGACGAAGGAGGCACCAATTGCCGACCTGAGTGCTCCACTTGTCCGGAGAACGGAATTTGCTTGAGTCCAGGCGTTTGTGTCTGCAAGCCAGGTTACATGAAGAGAGATGATCGCTGCCAGCCGCATTGCGAGGAAAACTGCCCCGATTATGGACACTGTGTGGCGCCAAACCAGTGCGAGTGTTTTCCGGGCTATGAATCGTCTGGGGCCGACAAAAAATGCGAACCCAAGTGCAGCAAGGGATGCTCAAATGGCTTTTGCTTTTCCCCGGAGACGTGTGTATGCAATATTGGTTACCTAATGGGTCCCAATCAAGTTTGTGAGCCACAATGCAGCCTAAACTGTATTCATGGCAAGTGCACCAGCCCAGAAACCTGTTCCTGCGATCCGGGATATCGTTTCCAGAACAACTCCCACCACGTTTGCGATCCGATTTGCGACAGTGGCTGCAGCAACGGAGACTGTGTGGCACCCAATATTGTATATGCCATGATGGCTATCAACCAATAACACAAATCCTGTCACTTCTATGTGTCAGCCCGTCTGCAAGGACTGCAAGTCGGAGACTGTGTGGCGCCTAATAATGCCAGTGCAGTATAGGCTACGAGAAAGTCAACGGAGTCTGCGAGTCCCAAACCACGACAGACTCCAACGAATACAGCACCACGACAGAAGATTCCCAAACCTCAACTGGGACACCATCCAGCGAGGTTCCCCACTCAAATTGCACTGCCGGTTGCATGTGCTGGATAGAATATGATGGGATGGGCACTTTCAATACGGCCAAGTGCGCCAAGATCTGCGTGGATCCCCAGGACAAGCCGTGCCTCGATTTGGATAATTGCCACTGCGATCTGCCGAGTGGCCAGCTGGTGTGCCAAGAGGATAGTAGCGTGGACTACAGCGGGGAGAATTCGCGTTACGTCTGCCACATGGTGCAAGCCGAGGCACGGATTCCTGAACGAACTGAATCGTCCCACAAGTGGACGGTTATTATGGGCTCCTGCGCTGGACTGATCCTTTGTGTGGCCGCCGCTATTGTTGGCACGAAGTACTATCGACGTTTTACTTCTAGGCAAAATGATGAAGCCGAACCAGTCATCCATAAATGTGATTTGGAATAGAACGCAAAATTACTCATCCTTGCAAAGTTGGTAGAAAAATTGTTTAATTACTATCAGTAAAAAATTTAATAAATTTAATTTTGTAAGGGTATCAGGTTTCCGAACCGTTGAATTTTCGAATTTGAATAGGACTGAGGATCAGTCCGGCAACTCTTTACCATATATACATAGGATAGTAAAAAGCATTGCCATTCGGCAAGAACGTCTTACAACACTGATTGTTGCTCAAGGCAACCCTGATAACTTCATTATCTTAAAGCGTATTCCTTTTTATTTTGATCTCGGCAAGAACACAAGCGAATGTACAGGAGCACCCCTAATCATTAATTAAGAGAGGGCTTTAATTCCGCTCTGTCCACCTAAGAACTTACATGGATCCCTCGGTCGGCCTTTACATTATAAGGGAGAACTGCAGCAAGCCACCGGCACTCTTGTGTTTTGCCACTCGGGTGTTTTTTTTACTTGCAAAGAAACACCCGAGTAATTGCTGCGCAATAACGCTTCGGGTGATCCGACGCACAAACAACGATCGGCCGCACGTCATTTTCTGTAATCATACAACTTGTATGGGTGGGAGAGGGATGGTCTAAGAAATGAAGGTGAAAGGGAACACCAAGAAAAGGTCGTGCACAAGTTTTTGTTTTTTGATGCACACCATTTCGCACACAAAAAATATTTGTAATTAAGGACGGCATTTGTTGATTTTTTTTACGATTTTTAATGTCTTAATCAAAATATTTATAACAAAGTGAGTTTAAAAAGTATATATTAAATATACATTAAATCGGAACTTCATTTTTCTAAAATTTTTAGGATTTTACATTCTTTGTATCTAATGTCTTAACAAAAAACAATCTTGTGTATTATTAAACAATATTTATACTTAATAAACACTATTCCATTTCTATTGTTTTGTTGCTTGTTTTTTTAACATGTTAAAAAGAAAAATCATAGTTTAATAAAGTTAAATATGGGAAGCAAATATAAAGAAATAATATTATAATATACATATATAAAAGCGGAATCCCTATTTCGTGTTTGTTCACGCCAGAAGGGTGCGAAGTTCTGGCCGTCAGTGTGAGCGGCCAGCACTTGCGCGCGAACTTTCGCTCCGCTCTCTTCGTTTCTCGCTCTCCCTCCTTCCAGCCGGCAAGTTCACCACTCCGCGGTCCCTCGGCACTCTTTTGATCGATTTAAGATTAGAATTATTCCAAGCTGCGACGAAATAAAGTGAGGTTCAGTGCATCATGTTACCTGCTAGGGAACACACTCTCTCAGCTGCTGCGACACTGGCTGGTATTGATAATAGTTTTAAAGCTATCTTTGACAGAAGAGGGTATTTTTCATTATTTTTCCACCACTGAATTGCTTCAAAATTTCCTGAGAATGGATCTCTTTGTCTAAAATATCTTTCAATTTCATCTAATGGAGTTTCAATACTGGTGGAATTAGACGCAGTTATAAGCTTTGAGAAAAAGAATTTGATTTCAGAAACTGTTGTTGTTTATTGGTAAAAAGTTTGAACTTTCTGGACTTAATGTCAATTGACTTGAAAAACTTGAGCTTCTGGTTGAACTGGTATTTAAACTTTTAATTTCAGAATTGCAAAACACTTTAATTTCACAAATATCTTCTTTCCGCAAAAGTGCAGCGGGTGGATATAAAAAAAAACGCCACCTTATGCAATTTGCTTTGATTTGCCAGCCAAATCTCACGAATATTTTGTATAATTTTTTCTTTAAGGAATGCTACTGCCGAAAGATCTAAAATATTCGGCTCGCAAAATTCTAAAATTTTAGAAATGGAAGGCAATACAAGGCATAGTGATGGTGAGCTAGACGTTTGCAACTTCTTAAATTTTCTCAAAAATTCTTATAGAACATTTAATGTCGATTTCAGTCTCGCTTAATATTGCATCCACACAACCCCAGTTATCCAGAATGGGTTTCAGCATTTTGTAGTTGGAGTTCCATCTAGTCGGACATGCGCTTTTTAAAGTCGTTTCTAAAGTGCTGCAAATTTGCAAATCTTGTTGAGTTCAATGGCCTTGTCAAATATTTTTCTAAAACATTTGACAACAGGTGACTGCTATAATTAAAACGGGTGTTGCCCTCTAAAGCCTTTTTAATATTTGCTCCCCTGGCAGTCACAAACCTAACACTATCAATGTTCTCAACATCGAATTCCGAAAATAAGCACTTCATTTTCATTAAAATGTTTTCTTTCAAAATCTTCCAGAAGATCTACCAGAACATTTAATGTGGATGTATTTACATCTATATGGATTTCAGTCTCACTTAATATTGCATCCACACAACCCCAGTTATCCAGAATGGGTTTCAGCATTTTGTAGTTGGAGGTTCATCTAGTCGGACATGTGCTTTTCAAAGTCGATTCTAAAGTGATGCAAATTTGCAAATTTTGTTGAGTTCAATGGCGTTGTCAAATATTTTTCTAAAACATTTGGCAACAGGTGACTGCTACAATTTAAACGGGTGTTTCCCTCTAAAGCGTTTTTAATATTTGCTCCATTGGCAGCCACAAACTTAACATTATCAATGTTCTCAACATCGAATTCCGAAAATAATCACTAAATTTTCATTAAAATGTTTTCGACAGTTGATTTTTGAAAATCGATCGATTTGAGTGGAAAGTGATGCCCATTCTTTGGACATACTCGTCAGTCCACATGTCAACGATCGCACTTGCTCCTCCACTATCAACAGCTTCTTTTATCTCGGTCGAGATTAGAGTCCTCTTTTTATCTGCATCCGATTTGGCTTTCCGACGTTAATGCTGTTGGAAGGGTAGTAAGTCATAATTTTTAAATCCGGCAGAAAACGGCCGACAATCTTGCACAACCCATTGGATGCATCGGGAAATATTTTCAATATTCGAACATACTTTTACACACCTTAAATAATAATCTTGATGCTTATTTTTTTTTTAAGTGCGACAAACGACAAAAAAAGCGATATCTTATGTGAAAAAATATCACGATCTAAATATTTATTTTTATTAAAGAATATCGATATATTGATATTTTGATATACTTTTCACATCCCTAATTCTTCGTAATTTCCCTTAGCACAGAAGCTTTGAGAGCACTAAGAGTGACTGCCGATAAGAATCTGAATACAAGCTATGAGCAAAGGAATTTCCTTTTATTACGGTGAAGAAAATACAGCTAAATAACTAGTGATAAACACACCTAATAAATTTCTGATATCCTGATTGACAAAATACAATAAATATGCCATCTAAAATTTGGTTTTTCGACACATTTTGGGCCAATCACATTCTTTAGACGGAGGAAATTTGGCTTTTTATAGCATATACATATACATATATACATTATTTATACATATATAAATTAACAAAGCTTTTACATTTTACATGAACATGAACATTGCAAAAAAATGGAACTTTAACACCACTTTAATCTGATTAACTTTTATAGAATTGGTTGCCAACCCCTTTGGTTGTCAAAACCTTTCCTTTAGTGTACTGCATTTTATGTTCGAGCGATCGCAGCAGAATTGTTGTATAGTAGTATAGTTCGTTCGTCACTATGTCGGCTGCAGTTAACCAAATTTTTTTTTCCAAACTATAATAATGAACAAGTTTATTATCTAAGCAATTTGGAGATAAAATATTAAAAAAATGTATTTCTCATTCTGGCAATATTTCTGTATTAGTTATTATCATTGCTCACAGGAAATATGTTGAGTAACACAGTGAAGTTATTGAGTCACATGAGCTTACAAATCATTTGAGACCTCTGATTCATACATACATGTGGAATGTACGAGGACTAATAAAATTACTGAGCACAACTTTTTGTTTTAATGCGGGATTTTTCATATATTAATTAGAAAATATTTTATTTTTTTATATATTTTTTTTTTTTTAAAAAAATACAAAATTTAAAACACGTGTTACCTATTTTTCATATATTGGATATACCCCTACCCTTATTTATAAAGGGTATTAAGCACGCTCCGCAGAAGGAACCCGAATTTGAAGTTTAGTTCATATTTTGGCACTGAGCAGAGCAGTTGACACTAATAAGTCACAAGTCGCTAATATGCATCATTTTCAATTGACATTCGTTTGCCTGGCACTGATCACTTTTAACAGTTCCTTTGGTCACCCACCTGTCCACACAAAACCACCAAATGTAAGGAATTGTTTTATCCGTGAAATCTATAAAAATCAATTCTTAGGCCAAGGCGTAAAATGGTATATATTAGTGATATACAATTAATTATAAAAATTAAGTTTAATAAGTATTTAGCTAAAAGAAAAAGCTAAATTTCATCTTCAAAAAGTAACAATTAACCTACCTTTTTAGGATTCTCCATTTACGAGCACCAGTCCAACTTCAACTACCATAACAACAACAGATTCAACCACAACGCAACCCGAATCCACTTTGGACACATCTACTGAAGGAAGTACGGAGGAAAGCTCAGTCAGTGAAAGTTCATCACCTGACTTTTCCACGACACCGAATATAGTTCCAAAGGACGAACATCACCATGAAAATTCAGATTCTAGCAAAAGTATCCATGCCTGGATTTGGGGCACTCTAGCTATTTTGGCTATGTTAGCAGTGGTGATATACATTATTCTACGCCGCCGTGGTTCTTATACTGTGAAGGAGCAATGCATCCCTGTTAATCCTACTGTATATTTTGGGAATACCAGTTACCAGCTTGCAGCAGCTTAAAAACGAATCACTAACGATTTGTATTTAAATAATATTTTCTAAAAAAAATATGTAAAGTATAACTCACTTCAAAAACAAATTTGAATCTATTAAGTAGGAAAACGGCTTTGTCATAAGTATTTAAAAACTAAAATAAACACGACTCATTTGTTCTGATAAACGCTTAAAAAGTTTTATCTCAAATGAAGCTTTTATTTCTTTTAAGCGAAATGGAACCAAATTATCACAATGTAATTAAAATGAGCTAAACTAGCCAATTTAAATAATTTGTAAGATAAGGAGTGCTTTATTATTGCTTGATTAATGTTTTTATACCGATCTAAAAATGTACTTGTTCACGAAAGTTTTGGGAGGATTTTGAAATGTCTATGCCGGAACGCACATGGTCGATTGCTCATGGTAGGCATATCCCGGATCGCATATACATCGGTTTCGGCTGACACACACGCCATTGTTGCACTTCCTGCGCCGAAAAAGATTGCCATTAATCTGGTGTACATAGCACAAAGTTTCCAGCTTACTGATAGCAATCGGCCTGGCAGACGCCATCCCTCAGGTTGTAACCAGGTGCGCAGTCGCACAGGTTGTTGTCCTTGCAGAGTCCGCCGATTCCACAGTCCGGCTCGCAGACGGGCTGGCATCCGTCGTCGGTCAGCTGGTAGCCCTTGGAGCAGCCACAGACCTCCGGTTCGGTGCAGTTGTGGCGCGGACTGCTGCCACAGCCACTGCTGCAGATCGGGCGGCAGAAGCGGCGCGTCTCGTCCAGCTTGTAGCCCGGATCGCACTGGCAGCTGCCGTCCAAGTAGCACTGGCCATTCTGGCAGCCCAGCGGGCAGGCAAACACACAGTCGCCGTTGTCGTTCTGCACAAAGCCGTCATAGCACTCGCACTCCCCCGGAATCTTGCAGCTCCCGTTCTGGCAGCCACATTGCGCCCGGCACACGGTCACGCCCATTAGCCGGCTGGCCGAGTATCCGGTGCAGCAGACCTCGATCAGGGACAGCCGGTTGGCCTGGTCCGTCTGGATGACGCTGGGGTACTGGTACTTCTCCACCGTATCGGGGCTGCTCAAATAATGTCGAAAACGAATATGTTGTACAATTTTTTATCTATGCTTATGAATTTTGGCGGTTAAAAGTTTCAAAAAACCCCGGTGGTACAGATAAGGCTTGTGATATCGTATTCCCGGAAGGAAATAGAATTGTTTTTAAGTCAGTAAACATTTTAAATAAAATAAAAGCATTTTTGGAAAATACATATATAAATAACTTATACTTATATACACAACATTCAACGTGGTTTCCAGTGCATCTAACATACTTACGGCACCCAAACGCGGCATTTGTGCTGCCCTCTATCGGACTGCGTTTCATGGGATCGAATGAGATACTCTCGTCGCTTCGGTTGCAGCTCCACACCTCTGGGATCTTGGAAATTGGCTGGTCCAGGTCGATTATAGGACAACTGTCTGTTTTCCATGTACCCGCGGACATAGGTTCCCACTCCCGGATCCTGCGATACGGGCCTCCTGTTGTACCGATCCGAATAGTTTGGCACATTTGTGTAAATACTGGGCAGACACACCATCAGGTGAAAAAAACTTAGCCGCAGGCCCAAATCTCTGAACCACATCCTGAGTTCCCGCACTATTTTGTTCTATTTTCTAGGTGTTCACAATTTGCCAGCTAAAATTATACTAATTTTCGCCACTAAAACAGATTTTGTTTTGTTTTCTTATCAGAAAAGCTATATTCGATGCATAAGCTAAGATGAGAGGAATTTGGTTCAGTTTGTTTCTGAGAGGATTGAAGACTTGACAATCGAAATCATTCAGTCTTGCGACTTGTTTATACCTCTTTCGGATAAAATTCCAATATTTATTCAAACATTTTAATTTTGAAAGCACATTTCTTTACTCTTGCACTCCGTCAAATTGCACTTTATACATAGGTATGCTAATTTATTACCTTATCTTAAAGTTAATTTTGGTTTCTCAAACATTTCTTTTGTGTACCATCACTAGTTACCCGGAAAAAAACAAGGCAAGTCCTACAATTAGCAATGAAAGAACATAAAACATAAGACGATCTTAAGCTCGTTCTCATTTGACATACATTGGCATGGCGAGCTCTGGAACTCCCCTTCCAGATCCGAATTAAGCACTGAAGCCCTCTTATCGTTGCCTCCGGCTGTGATTAGAGGCTGCCCCAACTGCGCCGTCTCCGGAGCAGTAAACAATCGCGACTTGAGCGTCTCGGAAGCGCGGCACAAAGAAATCTGCCCCCAGCACTGAGATGTCGCCACTTCTGCGATCTCTGTGCCTCCACTCGGTGCTCCTGGTCCTGTTCCTCTGCGTGCTGCAGGCGGTGGAGCTGCAACTCCAT
The DNA here is from genome assembly GCF_016746235.2 of Drosophila teissieri. Taxonomy (NCBI): domain Eukaryota; kingdom Metazoa; phylum Arthropoda; class Insecta; order Diptera; family Drosophilidae; genus Drosophila; species Drosophila teissieri. The sequence continues at coordinate 15,307,531 of NC_053029.1, read as the reverse complement.
GAGCAGCAGCTGCAGCAGCAAAAGGACGAGCAGCTGCGCCTGCGCGCGGAGCAGCGCCAGCGGGATCTGCTGCGGGAGCAGGAGGCCCTCCAGCGACGCCTCTCGTCCTCGACCACCACGCGGAAACCGTATATAATCCCCAACGGATTGTCGCTGCCCCGGAGGGGGGAACACCCGGACAAGTGCTACCGGGAAGTGCCGTAAGTGGGTGTAACTCTAAGCCCATTGAAGCGAGGGGTTCTGTTTGACCTTGCCCATAATCAGCGACACGAGTTATCATATGGTTTACCAATTTCAATTGTACAAAAACATCCCAGATACATGCTAGATAGATAAACTGTTTGAAAAGCACACATACATGACGTACACCATCCCATCCCCAGGGCCGTATTCTTCCAGTACGACAAGGAGGTGAAGATCGTTGGCAACAGCAGCACCAATCCGTACATGAACGTGATCGAAATTTGCTGCAAGGGCTGGCGGCGCTATGAGTACGACTGGAGCCAGTGCGTCCCGGACTGCGGGGAGCGGTGTCAGGAGAACGGGTTCTGTGTGGCGGGAGGCAGATGCGAGTGCTTCGCGGACTTTGTGCTCAACTACCGCAACAATTGTGTGCCCACCTGTCCGCTGGGCTGTCCGCATGGCCGCTGTTACCTGAATGGCACCTGCCAGTGCGATAAGGGATACGAACTGGACGGATCGCGCAGCTTCTGCCTGCCGCAGTGCAACTCCACCTGTGGCCACAACGAGGTCTGCCTGGAGCCGGGCAAGTGCTCCTGCGCCGAGGGATATGCCCGCGGACTGAGGGAGTCTGCCGTCCTGGGGTGTCAACCCCTGTGTGTTCCCGACTGCGGATACGGTCACTGCGTTCGGCCCAACGAATGCGAGTGCTTCCCCGGATACCAGAAGCGCAACAACGGCATCTCCTGCCAAAGCGAGTGCTATATGTGAGTACTAAGACTTTTTCATTTTACGATCGTCTATTTTATGCTGATTTACGTTATCGTAAGTAAGGTACTATTTTGATATGTCAGGCAGAAGGAAGCGTTTCCGACCATATAAAGTATATATATTCTTGATCAGGATCAATAGCCGAGTCGATCTGGCCATGTCCGTCTGTCCGTCCGTCTGTCCGTCCGTATGAACGTCGAGATCTCAGGAACTACAAAAGCTACAAAGTTGAGATTCAGCATGCAGACTCCAGAGACATAGAAGCAGCGCAAGTTTGTCGATTCATGTTGCCACGCCCACTCTAACGCCCACAAACCGCCCAAAACTGCCACGCCCACACTTTTGAAAAATGTTTCGATATTTTTTCATTTTTGTGTTAGTCTCCTTAATTTCTATCGGTTTGCCAAAAAAATATTTGCCACGCCCACCCTAACGCCCAAAAACCGCCAAAAGCTGCCACGCCCACACTTTTCAAAAATGTTTTAATATTTTTTCATTTTTGTATTAGTCTTGTAAAATTCTATCGATTTGCCAAAAAACTTTTTGCCACGCCCACTTTAACGCCCACAAACCGCAAAAACTGTGAGTTGTGTTCACTTTACATCTGATAACGGTATAGATAGTCGGGAATGATATAGTTCTCTTTTTCATTTAATGTAAATGTGAATGTAAATCGCCTTTTAGGACCTGCGATAATGGCTTCTGTGCGAACAAAACGACGTGCGTGTGTCAGAATGGATATCGCTACGATAACAGAACGTCGAGCTGCCTGCCGGATTGCGGGGACAGCTGCGACAATGGGGTGTGCATCTCGCCGGGAAACTGCCGCTGCTTCAAGGGCTACGTCCGGAATCGGGAGCGTTGCGAGGCGGTCTGCGTGGGTGGATGTGGCTTCTACGGCAAGTGCATCGCACCGAATGTGTGCGGATGTGCCATAGTCCCGGGACCGGAACGCACCTACCAGCGATGCGAGTACGGATTGTGCAACGCCATGGGAAGGTGCCGCTGCCAGGTGGGCATGACGCGGTTCATCGATCGGTGTATGTCGCCGGACACGGTCACCACGTACGCCTCCATGAATCCCGTCAAGGTGAACGCCTCGCTCATCCAGGAGTTCAATCTGCTGCTGGGCAGGCACTTCAACTTGACCACACTCACCGATATGTGGTGGCTTTGAGATAAGAGCTCCGGGCTACCAAAATACTCTCACTTAATAAATACTCATGCATTTCCCAAAACGTTGTGGTCTTATCAGGCGTGTCTGAAATTCTTTGTGGCTTCATCTCTTGGGATTTTTGCTTTTTGAAGCAAGTCTAGCTTAGGCAATAAAAATCTCTGGAAGATTTTGTACCCCCTCGATAGTTGTTTCATTTAAATAAGTATTCAATTTTTGGTATAACGCCGATTTTCTGCATAGTCAATATACCCCACGAATACCGGGTACGGAACACATAATTATCTTCTTCGGAATATGGAACATTTCTATCTCCGAACACTTAAATGCCGCGCTTGACACAGACGACAATTTAGTAGCACCGAGACACTGGCGAGCATTGCGCTCGCATTTTGATACGACCTCGCCTTCAGCTGAATCTGAGCGAGATGCACTTGACATCCACGCTGATTGGGCTCCTTATCTGCGGCCTGGCGATCGAGCTGCCCACACCCACAGCCGCCCAATTCTGGTCCGTGGATCCTGTCGCGCAGTGGCGGAAAGAGGCTCTGGCCGAGAGGGGATCCGGGATCTGCTACAGGACTCTCACGTACGTAGACCGTTCCGCTCCCCCAACCAACTCCAAGATCTATTCCCTCCCAGCGTGCAAGCCGTCAATCCGAACTCCAGAAGTCGTCAGATCTCCCACTGCTGCGATGGTTATGTGAACAAGGGAACCACCCAGAGCCTCAAGTGCGAGCCCATTTGCTCGGAGGACTGCACCCATGGATTGTGCCTTGCGCCCGAGGAGTGCGAGTGTGCTCCGGGATACTATAGGCGCAACAAAAGGTGTATCTTCGTCATGGCATAACAAAAATATCTCATCTCAAATGCAATATTCTCTGAGTTGATATTAATAATGACATATGTTCTCAAAGTGCAGTTTTATTGTGTTAGATAAACAAATGAATGCTGGCAACAATGCGGTCGTACCAAATCTCTTTGTAATCACTTTGTATAGGTAAATATCTTTAGTCTTTTATAGCTTCTACACTGTGTTGAATTTGAACGTTTAATCACTTTATATAGGTAAATAATCTCTTTTATAGCTCCTACACTGTGTTGAAGTATAAATATAATATGAAATACTATTAATTAGCTTTTTATGAGCATTCGTGTGCCTCTCATGATTTCTTGACATAGAAATATGTATATTATCACTTCAAAAAGTCTTCCATCAAGAAAAAAACTCTGTACCTGAAGTCATCGTTATACTCACACTTTTCTTGGAATTACCCGAAAGCAATGAGTTTTGTTTACGAACCGCAATTTATGGCGGTGATCAATTTGCCTTGCCCGAAGCTGCCGAGAGAAAACCTTCGCTCCGTTCGCCACATGGATGGGTCCATTGGCGAGGTGCTCATTAGAAGGGGGGCAAGAGGTCGCCGGAGGCTATTGGCGATTGCCGGCTGAGAGATCCGGAGCTTCGCATCGGCAGCCGACTAGTCGAAGTGCAACTACAGCCGCCAGCGGACGTGGACGTGGGCGCACAATCTATTTCCATACGTACGAAATCCGTAATCAAGTGACATCACCATGAGCTCATCGTGTCAGCTGGTGACTCTGGGCGTTCTGCTGGCCATCTGTTCCCTGGGTCAGGGACAATTCAAGACGGCTGGCATCAAGACGCGCCAGCCGCCATCGGGAAACCTCCAGCTTGCCGGCAATAGTAGTGAGTTTGGGTGGGGGAGCAGCTACAACCAGAGCAGCTACGGCTGGAGGAGTCAGAACCAGAGCAACTATGCCTGGACCCAGCAGAACCATGTGGGCCAGGGATCAGCAGGGTTTGTGCCCGCCGAGACCTACCAACCGGCCACTTTGCCGCCCCTTTATGGACACTACGTGCAGCCGGTGACTCCGCCGGCGCATCGTGTCCAGGTCCTGGATGAAACGGCGCTGTTCATCAACAAAACCCGATCTGGCATGGCCAGTGGTGTGTGCTTCAAGGAAGTTCCGTAAGTAATGGGGAGTTCCGAAGAAATTGTAATCCTAATCGCGAGAAAAACACTTTTATTATTCCACTTGAAATTATCGCCCAATTCGGAGGGCATTCGAAAACAAGGCAAACCATTAAAGTAGTGAACTAACGACCTCAACTTCCTCCGCTGGCCTGATAATTAAAATGCGCCTTGATTTCACGAGCATATGTGTGCCAAGCTAGTAATGCGAACGAATTTAATATGCAGCGAGAGGAAGGTCAGTAGATAAGCGCAAAGTTTTCAAATTTAGTTGAATTAGTTTCATTTGCATTGTTTTGGACCATCTGTAGGTTTAGAATTATCTTGAAAGCACTTCATTACTTCAAAATGTTGGCTCAAATCTTCAATTTGCTTCCAAAATGAAAGGTTACTGTAAATTAGTATTATTAATAAACAAACAAAAACTATTTAGATTTTTGTGACTGATATTTATATACCTAGCAAGATGTCTTTTGAAACTAAACTAGCAGCTAGATAAGTAGATAATCTGTTTTTGTTGGTTTCTACAAGGAAAATGTATGTTAATGCCACAACAATTTAAAGCTTTTTAACCAAAAGTGAAACCCAATGTTACTGTATCCACTTGACTATACCCAGAACCGCGTCGCTCCTGCGCAACTCCCGGGACCAGTTCGTCGGCAATGGCACCACCCCGGACATGAGTCGCATCCAAGTCTGCTGCGATGGCTATGAGCGAAACCCGCACATCTACCGCCGCTGTGAGCCGATCTGCGCGGATGACTGCCGCAATGGAATCTGCACGGCTCCGAACACCTGTGTCTGCATTCCCGGCCACGTTCGCACCTCAGAGGGCAAGTGCATCTCCACCTGTCCCCTGGGCTGCGGCAACGGAGTGTGCGACGAGCAGAATGAGTGCAAGTGCCGCGAGGGATACTCGCTGGAGCCGGAGACTCGCAAGTACTGCCAGCCGGAGTGCAAGCCCGGCTGCTCCTTTGGACGCTGCGTGGCGCCCAACAAGTGCGCCTGCCTCGAAGGATACCGCCCGGCCGCCGACGGATCCTGCGAACCAGTGTGCGACAGCTGCGAGAATGGCAAGTGCACGGCTCCAGGACACTGCAACTGCAACGGCGGCTACCTGAAGCTCCAAGGACGCTGCGAGCCCATTTGCTCCATGTATGTGTGGTTTTCAAAGTCAAGAAATTGCGAAAAATGAAACGATTTCCCAACTTCAGACCCTGCAAGAACGGACGCTGCATTGGACCGGACGTCTGTGAGTGCGCTTCCGGTTTCGAGTGGGACCGGAAGTCGGCCGAGTGTCTGCCCAAGTGCGACATTCCCTGCCTGAACGGCGTCTGTGTGGGTAACAACCAGTGCGAGTGCAAGTCCGGATTTGTGAGGGACGAGCACCAGCGGAACATCTGCCAGCCCCACTGCCCCAATGGATGCCAGAACGGGTTCTGCAGCGCCCCCAACTTCTGCATCTGCAGGCCGGGATTCATCAAGAGCGGCATCAAGGGACGCCAGACCTGCCAGGCCGTCTAAGTTAGCCTTAAAGACTTTATTGTTGCTCCCTCAGAAGTTAAATAGACGCCCGATCAGGGCATTAAACTCGTAAGCAAGCTGGCGATTGAAGTGCTTTCTCTTTTCGCCGGTGTTCAGTTGCTGGCTGAGGCGGTCTGACTTCAAACATCGATCGATGAAGTGGGTTTCCCCCGGTGGGCAACTGCAGTGCTCCACATCGTCGCAGCTTCCGTTCCGGCAATGCTGTTGGCCCTGGCCACAGCCGCAGATTTCGGGAGCCACACACCGACCGTATTTGCCACAGGATCTGCGGAATAAGCGGGACATCAGGAAGGTGAACAGCTTTTGTGCCCGGAAACAGACCTCTCACACTTGGGCCGACAGTCGGCACCGTGGACCTCGTATCCTTGGAAGCAGCGACACACTCCGGGTGCAATGCACACCCCATTTCCTTGGCCACAGTCGTCGCTGCACTCCGGCAAACAGCTGGTGGTGTTCACGTTGTAGCGATATCCTTCTCGGCAGTGGCACTTGTAGCGCGACTCACAGAAGCCATTCTCGCAGTTCCTGGAAGGGATTTGCAGTGGTTTAAATTGGTGTATTTTTAGACGAACCAAAATAGCTTATCTTATATACAGCACATTTCTTAGCTTGAAGTTTTTTTTGAAAACTTAATACATTTAACTATTCATACATTTTAGATGAGATTGGTTCACTTACAGGTAGCACTCAGCCTCGCAGACATTGCGGTTGGGCCGTTTAATGAACCCGGCGAAGCACTCGCACTGGTTGGGCGCCACGCACTTGCCAAATCCGCAGTCCGGAGCACAAACAGGCTGGCAACCCAAGTCCGACGTTCTCCGGTAGCCGGGGGAGCAGTCGCACTGTCCAGGCGCCACACACTCCTCATGGGTGCCACATGCCTGCGAGCACTTCGGGCGGCAGAACTGACGGGTCTCCTCATCCAGGACGAAGTCCTGGTGGCAGGCACAGGTGCCATTTAGATAACACCTGCCGTGCTGACAGGCAATGGGACAGGTGTGGATGCAGGCACCATGTTCGTTACGCACAAACTCTGCGAAGCACTCGCAAACGCCCGGACCGCGACAGAAACCATTGCGGCAGTTGTCCGGCGATGACTCGGAGCAGTCCGGCACACACTCATGGGCATACGGATCTCGACGGTAGCCCTTACAACACACCTCTATGCGGTGGAAGTAGATCGTGGATCCATTGCCACGCACCGGGGAATCCCGCTCGGTTTGGAAAAACACAGATCTATAATCGTAGAATCGCATTAATCAATGGGGGCTTGCAATCAAAATGCCTAGCAGCACTTGCTTGAATGAAATATTTTGATTATTGCACAAAGTCTTAGCCTCTATTATTTTACTTATTATTATCCTATTATCAATAACTTTATTTTACTCACGGCACCTCGCGATGGCAGAGATGTTGCTCGCGCTCGCGCGTCTGACTTAGTGACTCAAAGTCGCCGTACTCCGTGTTCTCTATGTCCCCGTAAAGCTCCGTGGAATCCGCCTCAATCTGGACAGGAAGTGCCACCAGCGTCAGCAGAGCGGTAAGCACGGCCAACGGTCCACTAAAGTGCATCCCGTCTTGGTGTTCTGAGCTTCGATGTCGAGGAGCGAATGAATGGGCAGCCAATGGGTTTGAGTCTACTCAAAAGACCTTATCAGCACCAACTCTCATTCTCAGAAAACAAAAACATTCAGAGAAAAATTAAAACGTGTGGCCCTTTTCAGGCATTTATAGTTGTATTTAACTAATTTATTGTGGATACATGTTTTATTTTAATAATTACTTTATTATTTATCTTTAACGTTAGTTAAAGTTAAAATTAGTTCAATGATTTAATAATGTTATAATATTTAAATTGATTTTGCATCAACTCGTAACTAAATTGTTAAACTAATGTATTCTATCTTAACATCGACCCTTTGTTATACGATTATACAATTACTTTTACTTGGGTTGTATAGATAAATGGGCTGTTGAACACAATTCCGTTGAATTGCCCAGTTTTACTTTATTACTTTCGAATAGGTAGTAAATTGTATTTTAAAAACTATTGTTAACTGCTTAGCAAAATGCTTTTAAATTTTTAAAAGATTATTACAATGCGGCAAACTGCACACGCCACAAACGTAGAACTTAACGAAAGCTATAATCTAACCAATAGATTTTTAAAGATATAAAAGTCTTATCTAAACAAAAAGTAACCCTAAAGAATGCAGAAACCTTTAACCATGCAAATTCACAACTGGAAAGTGATACAAATAAAGTGAAGCTGTATTCATTTGATAGGTATAGAGTTTAACCACCTCAGTAGTAACCTATCCCACTTATACATTTGCCTTTCATCTTATAATACTAAATATCATTTATATAATGATTTCTTTCAAACTGATATATAAAACTGATATACAAATAAAATACTCGAAAAGTATTACAATATTTCCTGGGCAGCTAAAATAATAATGTAAGCAATAAAGTTAGCTGATTGTTTTAGTCACCTAGCATTTGGTTTTACGTCTGTACATATATTTATTGATCTTAATATGTCATAAAAATAAGTATAGTTGTGAAAAGTCGCAAACTTAAAATGTAACTGTTGGGAGACATTATTGCATAATTTGGTATAAGATTACCTGGTGTATGTTAGCTTAAATTAAAATAAATTTGTACAATATGTAAAAGTTACCAAGGGGTTAACGTATTTTCATATGTTGGGAAAAATGTCTTGTTTTAGCAATACAATTTACAGGTGGGCCACTCTTTTGGCTGTGATCTGGGCGGGAACCTGCAAGAAGTTGGAGTTCTGTGGCGGAATGATCAAGTGGGTGACATGATGCGATCGCTGGTGGGGATGAAGACTTCCATTGGAGAACTGGTCGTTCACTGGCATCACCTGTGGCCTGGCCGGCAGGAAGGCGGAGGCGGTGGTGGAGTGCTGAACATGCTGATGGTTCCGTGGGTGGTGCTGCTGATGGTGGAGCTGCTGGTGGTGCTGCTGGTGGTAGCGGATCTCGTCGTACAGGTGCGAGTCCAGGCTGCCCTTTCGAGACTTGGGCGAAACCACCGAGTAGAGCGATTCCTTCCTAGCATAGGCGTAGGGTGGTGTTTTAATTGAGGAGTTATTGCTGGGGGTGTCATATAATTCTGGTTGTGCTGTGGGAGAATGTGATTTCTTTTGAATATAATTTACTAGAAACATAGTCGAAATTGAAATAATATAGTTTATAAATTCATAGTTTATAGATATGTGGATAGCTATTTTAAGGTCGGCAGAGACACTTACATACCCTCGTTCAATTGGGGAGTGATGGCGAATGCCACGGGCGGTTCTGGCAATGGTTCGTGGAAGTTTTTTCCCAGGGCCGCGGCTTCGGTGAGAACCACCTCCGGATTCGCAGGCAGCGTGGTCACCGATCCGTTGGCATTGTATACGGCTGAATTTTTGTGGTGATACCTCCGGTACACGTACAGTGAACCCAACGCAATGGCGACCAGCAGGAGGAGCATTATGCTGACCAGTGTGATCACCAGACCGGACTGATGATCAGCCGTCGCCGTCTGACTTGAGTTGGAGTCACCACCGACGAATCCGGCCAAGTGCTCCTGTGGGGAGGTGATTCCATTGGTGATCACGTGGATGACCTCCGGAGTGGGAACTCCGGCGGCTGCAGCCGTATGGAGATTCTCTAGCAGGTCGCTGCCCGATTGATGGACAATGATCTTTGGCGAGTGCTGGGCATTTTCGTGGCTGGCCGGTTGCTTGATCACTATGACCTCCGGCAGGGGAACGGGGGTGATGGGACGCGGAATGATACCCATCTTCTCCAGCGTGGAGTTCACAGTCTCCACGATGACGTGGCTCACATTCAGCTGAAGAGGCTGATCCTGCTGAATGCAGGCACCCGTTTGGGGATTGCAAGGATTCTCATCGCAGTCGCAGGCCTTGCGGCACATGATACCATAAGTTCCCTGAGGACACGGCAGCTCGCAACTACGAGAAATTACAATTTGTACAAAAGAAATTAATTAGGAAGTTGGGTGTATAAGGGCAATACTTACAATTGTCCTGTCCAACCGGCGATGCAGTGACAAAGTCCCGACTTATTGTCGCAGGCTGCTCCATTTTGACATTGGCATACATTTCTGCAGTCCAGACCCCAGCGATCGTGATCGCAGCCTGCGAAAGGCTCATTAAGCCACAAAGTGATACGGATTTGTAAATATACTTACGCTGTGTGCAATGCTTGCCAATATAGCCCTCCTCGCAGCTGCAAGTGTCGGGCATTACGCAACTGCCACGCCCACATCCGCCCCTGCAGATGGGCTTGCATGTGGCTTGGCTGTCGGAGAGGTTTCCCTCGTATCCTTGGCAGCAAAAGCGAACTGTTCGCGTCTTGTTCAATTTCTGAAAGAATATTGCATTCAATTCACATTAGTAATATATGAGCTACCAATTTTACCATAAATAATTTGGAATAAATTTATAAATACGAGGAGTACAAGGATATATTTTAAAAGATACATCGTTTTGTCCTTCTATTCTAAATATCCCAATATAAATGATAAATTTACCAAGCTGGCATTCTGAATAATTCCATTTAAAAATTCAAAAACAATGTCATATCAATTAGCTTTAAAGTGATCATAGGTAACGCACAGCCGAAAAGTATACCCCACAAACTTCGAATACTTTAAATACTTTACTGGGAAATCTCAGAGCTGCCATAAAACCTCTTTGATCTACGACGCTGAGGAGGGCATCATCGCAAGAGTCCATTAATTGGATAAACTTTGGAGGGCACTCCTCGCCATCAGCCCTGTCAACGCCTCAGTGTCACTTGCCCCTGTGGCCAGTGGACTTTGATCCGGCTCTCGACAGTTACAGAATTAAGATGGAGATTATTGTAAGTCGTCATTCCGCCCCAAGAAGAAGTACACGCATCACATCACCCTTGAAACCCCTTGAGTTGCCAATTTAATTGGATAACTGAATTCCGGGCGAGCTTCTCACACTCATTCCAGTCCCAGATTCATTCCCAGTCCACATTTTCCGATTCACGCATTGTTCGCAGTCGAGTTGATGGATTCGTATCTGAATGCGGCTTGTGTATCTGTATCTGTAGCTGTATGTGTATCTGTATCTGCCTGCATATGTGCCCCCACAAATGAATAAGGCGGAAATTTTAATATAAACAGTGAAATTCGATTCGAGTTTGGTCTTCTGATTCATTGTGTCTGCATAATTACGGCTGGCTTTTCAAATGTTTGTCATAAATAGTAATTGAATACAAGTTGAGCAATTTGTGCATTTGCTACTCCAGTAACCGCATGGCCACCCCCTCACCCCACTTCACCCCTTCGCAGTGGCAATGTGGTTGCCCATCAATCACAGCTGTAATCATATCTTTCCTCTGGAAAGCTATCGAAAATCATGCGGCACTTTACTGGCTCAAGTTACTGCCAGTTTGGAGATCAAATCTATTTTTCCACTTACACTCGAACTTCTTAAGGCGTACACCTCGATGTTAATTAATTAAATTAAATTGGCAAATTAGTGGCTACATTTTCCGACCAAAAACAGAGTGTTGGCCAAGCAGGCGTTGACCAAAATCGCCAGGAATGCAAGCGACAGGGTTAAAAAATTGTTTCATCAATCGAATAAATATGGTTTTGTAGTGCAGGCCGTTAAGGCGATTCTCTTCAAACACCTATGTATGCATGTAGCTAGGCGACCAGAAGAGCTGAAGAGCTCCAATTAAAATAATTATGAAATTAATTCGAGCCAAGCGCGAGCTTGGATTCGATCTCGAATCCCACAAATCATTAGACACGAAGCCGAGGAAAAAATAAACTAAGCCAAAACTGGCTGCTTCTTGTCATGGCTTGCAACTCGGCTTAGTGATGCAATCGAAAGTGTGTCAACAGCTTTGGCATCAAGTCACCGCACACAAGTGGAGCTCTTAATGCCCAATTGCAGATCGGTCCGCCTGGCGATCCAGCCCGGCCATAAGTGCTGGATTTTCCGCTTTTCATTTGCACTTTCCATCACTGACACCATGACATAATTATTTTGCCAACCCCCCGCCCCCGCCCCGTGCGCAGTTTCCATCGAAAAAGTGCGCAAAGTAAATAAATGAATAGAAAAATAAAATAAACCAGCCGAGCCTGATTAGACCCCTCGGATCGAGCCACTGCAACCGGATTCTAGCCATGCTTGGTCAACACTTGGCCGCTGCCGCTGCCGCTGTTGCTGCCGTTGTTTTCCTCGCTTTTCCCACTGCGCAGTTGAAAATGGCCAGGCGGCGGGTTTTGTGGCTTTAATAGTTTGTTTGTCTGCTCCAAACAATTGCCTAAAATTAATAACTATTAATTGACACTAATGGGGAATCAGTTATCATCATTTATAACACAAGCATTCGCACCATGGTGATGTAAGCGAGCTGGTTCTTTCATTTTAAAGATGTAATGAATAATCGTTTAAATAAACGTTACTAATGGACGAAGTTTGGTTTTCGATAACCACCATTAAACATTTTACTTTAACATTTGTAATATTTTTTTATAACAAATAATAACAAATAATTTTATATTGAAAATAGTTATTGTACTAAATAAATTGTTAAGCAAAGATTAAGAGGGATTTTCCTAAGATCACAGTAACGCATACGCCACATGTGCCCAGTAGTTCAAGAACTTGGCAGCCAAGGACGCGAGTGGTGCCTCGGATGCTTCAGGTCAAAACCGGTCGCTGGCATCTCGACCAAGTAAAGTGCATCGGCACCTCCTGCTGCAGAGCACAGCTGCCTCGAAAGCCAATCCACGAGCTTCCGTTCTCCATACGAGAAGGACAGGAAACCCCGTTTAGATTGGCCAGAATTGCGCAATGCATCTGGTCGCGCACAGAACCCATATAGCGAGCGATACATGTGAGAAATGTAATCAAAGTCGGCCATCGAATCGGGGCAATTTATGGATATCGTGGCGAGCGGCTTCCTGGTTGGGCAAATCGAAATCGAATCGAAATCAGGTTTGTGGCGCAGGCTCCCCGGGATGGTGGAAAAAGTGGCCACGGCGAAGGTGTTGCCACTGGCTGGGATCGCGGTGACGCAAGAGATGCCCGCAAAGGCAGAGCCGGCAGTGGAACACCTGCGTCCATTTGGATACTTGGTCAGTTGCCTGGCTCCCTGATCCGGAGGCAGAAGCAGTTCGCAGCCCACTCACCTGCACCCTCATCACCTCGCGCATTTCCGTCTTGAAGGTGGCGCACCTCGGCGGGATCTCCATGCACCAGCTGGAGGTGCGCACTCGCACCGGCTGCATCTCCGGCACCTGGACGTGCTCCACGTAGGGCTCCTCGCGGATGCAGATGTTCCCGGGACCCTGGATGGAGGGCAGGGCCACGACCCCAGCCTCGATGTCCTTCACGTTCGTGTTGATCTTCAGGGTGCTGTTCTGTCCTGATCCCAAAGGTAAAACAATCGCGAGGAGCAGGAGCAGTTTTGCGATAAGCTTTTCTCGTATCATATTTTTTAAAATTATTTTCCACTTATTTTACAACTTAAAAGCATTCACTTTATTGTGCGATTTTCATATCTATCGAGGATTAGTGATCACAAAATGTTGTTCTTGATTGATTTCCTTGACAAGTTCCGGATATTCTGTTTACAAGTCCTGAACTATTTACTCTGATTACACTTTACTATATAATATCCCGATCTAGTTCTGGTTCAAGCGAGGATCTTATCCGTTTACAACGACCAATTTAATCCATTTGATGAGCGCTGCGTGTACGCTTGGATCGCGAGTCTCGTGAAAACTGTTTCCCCGTTGGCGGCGATTCTGTTACTCACCCCGAATGCTCCGAATGTTCCTCCTCGAAATAAAGTAAACTACGGAAAGCAGCAACAAAATACAGTAGTCATTGCAAATTGTCGTCGAGCCAATAAAGGCCGTCCGGGGTGGCGAGGGACTTGAGATCGGAGAGCGGAAGTACGCACTGCACACCCAATTCTACAATTCATGGTAATTCTACAAAGCGAAAGTGAAATGTAAAGCGCGCCGGCGGGCAGCGAAGTCTCCACTGCAAGTGAATGAAACGCAACTCCCCAACGCGATTACACCCCATTCCCACTAGCCCCGCGATCGCGACGAGGGCGATGATTGCATCTAATTGAAATGTTGATCATGTCCTTAACATGCGGCTGTCATTGCGGGGCAAAAACCCGACTGCGTCTGTTGTTTTCGTTGTCACTTTTCAGATTTTGTTTTGATTTCGAACCGACTTGCGCTTTTCTTCAGCTCCAATTAGGCGATGATCCAAAACTGGGTATTAAGTGGCATAACGGAGATTTTGAAGAAATATGCTGGGTAAAGTAATATACAACAAAAGGTGCTTAAACTTAAATTCAATCAATAATTATTTAGTATATAACATAACATGTAAGTTGGATTTTAACTACTAGAGCCCAGAATATAAAGATATAAATTAATACCAAGTTACGATATAACATCTATGATAATCCCAAACTGAATTGACACTTAAGTGCAAGACTTTGCAGTCTAAATAACCACTCAGGAAACTAAACGACAACCAACAAACTATATCTATGTTTATTGGTACTCACTAGACTTTTTAGTATTACAAGCGAATAGAGTAGCTGCCCATTTATTTGACTACACATTAAATAACTGCCAGATTTAACTTAATAATCGTGCTGTATTTGTGCTAAAACAGCACTAATATATTGATACGACTTGGTAATTTAAATGAGGATTATACTTACTTATCTCTCTTGAACAGATTTAAATCGCTCCGCACATTCATCGCATTGCCACCGAAATCGTCTCCATCTAAGTTGATTAGAAGTATGCGGAAAGTGAGCTGCACCACTCAACTTACTTAGCTAAAGTGTCTTATTTCTTGGATAAACTTTAGAACAATGCCATCGAGATGACCGTGCACCGCCCCATGAAATGCAACAGCCACCCGTCCAACCCACTCAAGTGTTGATTGTCTTGTTTACACCGAAGTTGCTGCTGCTGCAATTTATTAAATAAAATTTATACACAACGAAAAACCAGTTGGCCACTCCGTCAGAAACCGCAGACGGGGCAGCAGCTGCAGCAAAAACAAAAGCACAACTATGAAATTGCAGCACGTTTATTTATTTTATTTGATTAAATTGTAAGCAACAACCATAGCAGCAACAACAAACCCACCAAATGAGTGAGCAATGTGCGTGCGACGCCGGAGTTCCAATGACCCGCATGGGTTGCACACACCATCCCACTCGGAGCTGCCCCAAGTGCCCCTTTCCCACTCAGCTCCTCTCCCATTTGGATACTGGTTTTGAGGAGGGGTATTCTAAAGAACAATGGTGCATGCCAGGATCAGCTAAATCTTCTGGAACTTATAAGAGTTTACGGTAAATAGTGGGAAAAGGTAACTGAATCCCTCTCTTGACACATCTTCCTTCCATCATTTGTTTTATATTACATGTGGCCACTTCAAGGGGTATCCTGCATTCGAGCAAAGTCCGTAGCTTCTGTTCGTTTTGTTGCAGTTTTAGGGTGCAGCCAGAGCCAGTCGGGCAATTTGTCAGATTTGCTTGTTTTGTTCGTTTATTTAATTTTAGAATTGTGTGTGTGTATTTTTTGGCATTGATTCAAGTTCAACTTAGTTATAGGTGCGACTTGAATAAGCGGAAGTATTAAGTGGAACAACACTTTGTCTGACTGTTTTGTTTACATATTCTAAGCATTAACTTGTAAGCGACAGAATTTTATAACAAACGTAAGCTGAAGTAAAAGTAGATCAGCACGATCAGAGGGTATAGGTATACCGACGACCTTTGGCCCGTCGCTCCATTGTAATAGCCTCCAAAGACCTGCAGACCAGCAGTTTCGATGCTCCTCTTGCAGTAGTCACCATCGTAGTTCCATCCCACATACTCGTTGGTCCGCAGATTCTCCTGGCGCAGCCATTCCTCCAGCGGAGCGAAGTACTCCCGCAGAGCGGTGCCATCCAAGCGACCCTCCCGCAGGGTTTCCTCAAGGACCTCTTGCCATGGCTGGGAGGCTCCCTTGGACATCAGGGTCCTGTGGAGAGAAATTAAATTCATAATTGGAGCAGGTCATATTTTGATAAAAGTAGTCAGTCTTTCAAAAGTCGGTCGATTGTGAATTATATAATTATATGTGCCATTTTTAAAACAATAAAACATGCAACCTAATTCTATAATTATTTATTAAGAAAAAGTATATCAACTTTTCAAGGAAATAATAAGAGGAAATAAAAGGGAAAAATGTAACTGAGCAAAACTGTATAACTAGGTATTCCTGATGGCATGAGTTTGTTTCAATAAACAAATAAGAACGTTTGAATACAAATGAAGCAAAGCTTAAGAAGTTAAACAACAACTGAGTGTTGAAATAAAATGTTACTATTGGAAACTGTCATCTAACCAGTTGTTAGTGACACTTTTAGACTCTCTTTAAACATTACTTACTTGAGGATATTTCCTGCTGCCGGCTGGCGGTAGATGTCGCATTGGTGGAGCGGCTTCCGAGGATCGCCTGGGACATACTGGCCGGACTCGCGGCACAGGCCTCGGTAGATCTGGAACTGCAGAACCGTGGAGAAAAAGTATCTGCAAGAGGACGGAAGCGTGGTTTTAGAGATACTTCGACTTAGAACGTCCGCGGTCACGCTTCTTGGCCGACTTAAACATGGTTAATTGTCTCGAGTGAGAGTGGCTACGAATGACAGTTCGTGTTAATGGTGTTGGCGGTTGTAAGTTGGATTCAGTTGGAGCTGCAGTTCAGCTCTGGCCGCTCGTTCGCATTCTGGCTCAAGGTCGAGCTCCAGTTGAAGCCTTAAACTGAAGCGAGTCGCCGGCCAAAGTCGTTCTCTTGCAGTTTCGAAATCATGCAAAAGTCAAGTTTTGTGGTCTTGTAATTGCCATTTGCTTTATGCTCATTTGATCGCATTTATGTTTATGGCATTTTTATTGTATTGTTAAGGCGACGGCTGCGCAATCAGGTAGCAATTATTCATAAGATAAGGCTCGAATCGGCTCTATCCGAAGCAGCTGGGCTTCGCTTTTTAAATTAAAATTTTAATTTTATAGGAACCAACTATTTTTCGAAGAAACTACTTTTCTGCGGAGTCACTGTCCATTGATTTATAATAATTATGCAACATATTGGTGGATTTTTGTGATTTTTTTAGCGTTGAGGGCCAAGAACAAGTTCAACTAATGGATTTCTTTTGTTTGTTTTCTTTCTAAATGCGAGGGAAGAGGCGATAATTTATTTTCGGCCTTCTGCTCGGGGGTTCCCCAACTGAAGCGTCATACTCGTAGAGACGGTTAAATTGGAGGTCTTGGGTCGTTCACTCTCCAACACCCCAGTCAAACATACTGTTCATTCCTCACAGCGAGAATGTTGCAAGTGGGGGTCTAAAAAAATGGCATTTTTAATGTTCACTTTTCACAATGTTCGATCACGGCTGCAAAACTCCCAGCCACCATTAAGTGCATCAGCTTCAGCCACATTGACGAGAGCAACTGCAACTGCAACCACTTGGCCCGGTGGCTCACTGGCTCACTAGCTGACTAGCTCACTAGCTCATTGGCTCGGTGGTTCGGTGGTGTGTTATGTTTTTGGCACTTGGCAGCGGTTGCCACATTGCCACATCGTCGCCACATTTTCCCAGAGACGCGACATGACCCAATAACAGGGATTAGGCAGCTGCCTCGTCGTGTTGCTGGTGTGGTGTTGCCTCTTGTCTCTTGCCGCTTGCCTTTGCTGTTTGCTGTCTCAACGCTTGCCATTCATTCGTTCAATCATTCAATCAAACACTCGGCCAGTCCGACGGTCTTTGGTCCAGTCAATCAGAGCCAACATTGTCGGCAATTAGTCCAATTTTTGTAGCAGCCACTGCGGCAGCCGCTGTTCAGCAGCATTGTGCTAAAATTAAATGTTGCGAAAATTCTATTCAACGTCTGAGGGGACATGGAACATGTGTACCAATGAAAAATATGCGAAAAATCTTTAATTTTCGGAGACCACAAAGCGAGTACAATTATTCAACGGCCGCGGGGCGTATGAACGATGTCGTTTATGCGATCGCCACTAATGATCGGTTTTCGGGTTTTCTGCTTTTCGGGTTCTCGTCTCGTTGGCAAACCATTCATTTTGGCCAATTGCTGAATGGGCCAGCTGAACTGAGCTAACTGAGCTATCGATTGCTATTTTCCCCCATCGAGTCTCGGGCAATCGATGGCAATTGACATTTCTGCTTCTGTCCGCTGGTCTAGCAGACAATCAAAAGACTTAAGCCGCGAACTTCTTGCACAATGCCGGTTTCAAAGGAGGATTTGCGAGTCGGGCAAAGCCAGATGGGAACTCAAGGAAAGCAACGAAGAAAATATATAATTAACTGGCTGTTAGGTGAATGCTCCAATCGCACAAATATATCTAGTATTCCATACTCTAGTTTTCTATAAATGGTATGCTTATAGATTCTCGTTTGAGCTTATAATTTAATTCAAGCTCGATTCTTCAAGTGATGTGAATGTCACTCGTTGAGGTCACACTGGGTTACTACTAGCACAGATCGGTTTTGGTTTCATTGGATGCCGTTTTCTAACCAGTAGCCTGCTAGCCATGCCCCTAAAGTGGTTCAATGTCCATGACTGACTGACTGATTGACTGGGGGACCCATGAATGCATTCAATCGTTTCGCGAAACTGCCTTTTGGTCTGCCTGAAATTGTGCTGCGGCCTGTAATTTGCTGCTAATGTCGTTACTCTTAGGGCAAATATCACTTCTTATTGTTTCGCTTGACGAAGCGAAAATTACTTGCGACTTACACATTTTTCGTTTTTGTTTTTCGGCTGCCTTTTGTTTTAAGACCGACCTTGACTTTCATGCGCATGCTCATCAGGTGGAAACGGGTCGGGTTTTGTAATGGAACCGTGGGGGAATCCGAAAGCAATATCAATTAATTTAAACATGCCGAGTTCATGACTTCCCAGCTCAATTTGTGCGATAAAAGATTCGGGTCATACATGCCCGACATACCACAAATAGAGTTAAGAGCGATCAAATAATTAGATACAAATAAGTGGGTTTTAAGTAGAAATTTTGTGATAATTTCCTGAATTTTGGTCTTCGCATCAGCGTTCCAGTTTTTAGCAGCAATTAAAATCTACATGTCGAATTCTACTATCTTAAATTTACTTTGATGACAAATTGATTCCATTAGGCAATCTGTTTAATATTTACCCCACACCCACATGCCGAACTAATTCCCAACTTTTAGATTTATTTAAATGTTACCGAAATTTATGCGCATTTGTAATGTGCAGTTTTCTGTAGACAAAAAATGAACCGAAGCAAAAACTGGTTACTTGTCGGAAATCGTTTAGGCTTTTCACTTGATATGTCAAAATGCCAAAACTTTGCAAAGAAAACGAGGCCAGCCCCAATCCGATGCCGTTGCGGAGCCAATGGCCGGGGCATTAGGCATACGCCCTGTTGGCCACGCCACTCTCTTGGCCCGGCCAGCAAATCATTTAAGCGCCATGGGCGTGTGGCCTAAACAAACTAAGGCGACCAAGACAGCGAATGGCCAGCAGCTTCCTTCAAAAGATCGCCACTCAGATGGTTTAGTTTTACTTTGTTTTATTTTATTTTTCATTTTTTTCGCATCGACTGTTTTTTTTGTCTTCTCGTTTAGAAACATTGCGGATGCAGTCGCTCCAACTCGGCAAGAAGTCGGTCCGGTTTTGTGTCTTGGCCATAAATAGAGTTCGAGTTGATGTCGACGTGGATGGCGATTCAGTACGTTGCACAATGCACTTTCAGTTTCAGTTTCGGATTCCGATTCCGATTTCAACTCCAATTCCAATTCCGATCCGTTCGCGGCAGCTTAATGCTCATTTTCGAGAAAAGTCAAAATGCAGCGCTATGCAATTCCACTCCTAATTGTATCATTATTTATTGTTCTAGATCCGCTTTTCGGAACCTAATAAGCATTTAATTCGAGATCACTTTGCTTGTGCCTCGATTGTCGCTAGATCCGTGCGCATAAATCAATAATCTTGTGAACCCAATCGCCAGACAATCCATTCAAAGCAACCCAGACTCGTGGCAGCGAACTTGATCTAATTCCTATCCGAATTGCCGCCATTCAAGTTGTTATGTTCGCAGTAATGATTATTTTTATTTCTATCATTTTACATTATTTTGCTTGGGCTCGTTTGCTTGCAAAAAGCATAAAAAGTTTGCAGCCCGGCATGGTAGTCAAAATAAAGTGGTTTAAAAACCAAATCATTTACGTTGGCAGCTCATAACTTTTAAGAGGATGGGCGTTGGAAAAAATGACAAGGATAGCTTAAATGCTAAGGTCAAGCTGAATAGAGTTTTTTTGAGTATTACTTCTAAAATATTTAACACCAAATTTCTAACACGATATATCTTTACATTGTTTGTACTTTATAGACATTTTGTTAAGTTGTGGAATACAGTAAATGAACATATAAATGTTTTTAACATCTTCTTAAATATAGCTACCACAATGATAGCTTTCATAATTCCTCACTTTGTAACACTCCAGTTTCCGCCATTAGTCATCTTATGCGGGTTGAAATTTCCCATACCGTCTTTCAACTCGCATTTCAAGTCGCTTACCTGCGGCCCAACACGCTTACAATAGTGTGAATAATCGCAAGCCAGGCGGCGTGAATAAGCGAGGATTGCCACCAACTTGCGGCCCAAATAAGCCTAATTATTATTTGGCTAATTTGGGGCCCCTTTGACACACTCTGAGAGCCAGTCGCTGGGCCAAAACTCTAGAAAACAGGCCACAGCAGCGGGCACAAGGCAGTCAAAACAAGCAAACATTAACACAGCGCAAAACAATTGGCCATAAATCAATAGGCGGCTATATGCACTGGCCTAACTGCAGTTACCGTTGTCGTTATAATCAATGAATAACGTCGCATCGGTTGACCACAATTTATGGCGACTTCGAACATGAGAATCCGCACAGCGTCCAAAAAGGCCAACTGAGAAGGCAGAGTCGAAATGCAACTGCAGCAGCTTGCACACTGGGGAGGTCTTTTCCCCGTCGGCTTTGATGTTGCAACCGCAACCCGCCACGCCCCCTCTCTTTCTCTCTCTTACCACCCCCTCCCTAAATGGGAGTATCTGGTAGATAAGTTTGACAGAACTGTAACTCTCGTTGTTGTGGGCAAACAGCTGCATAGGTCCAGCTGACTTGGCTCTGTTCCATGTGGGCAAACATTGCGAACGACACATTTTCCGCAGTAAAAGTTGTTTAGACCCAAAAAGTCAGGCGAAGAGGACTGGGATTGGGGAAATCCAATGTAATGGAGAAGACAACCCAGAATTGTATTCTTTGGGGCCAAGGGCGTCGTTCAAAAGGCAAATCAGGTTATGCCTTTCGCGTATCTCAGTTAGTCTTGATTGGATGCGTTAGCTAATGGTCACATTTAAATATTTAACAGAACCTTTTAATCGTACGTTCTCTTCTTTATGATTACATATTATATGCAGATTTGGGTTGAATTTAAACGGTTGTTAATTCAAGAAAGGCAGCTTTTCATTGGGGATTTTTCGATTTTGAAAATTTTGCATATTAAAGCTCAAAGTACTTTAAGGATTTAGTGGCACTACAGTTCGTAGAGCCTCAAATAAACACCCACATAGCCTTAATATTGATTGAAACTATCTTATGAAAATTTTATGAGTGCTATAAAACTTTAGAATCTTTAGACTATGGACCATAACTGAAATAACGGCAGATATATTTTTGATAGTTGTCTGACAGGTCAATAAGGAATATAAAGCAGATCGCATGCAAAAGTTAAACAAGCTTTTTTTATTAGTTGAGCTCTAAAAAGCTTAAGTGTTGACAAATCACCTTAGAGATTGGAAAGCGGCTTTATATGGCGATAGGTAAGTGTTTGTTTTAGTTTGATTGCCTATGTAGAATCGGATATAGACAATAGAAAATGCAAATATCATTCCCGCCCGTCGGCGCAAGACAATGGGACTAGGATTAGTCAATCACGGTATACGCATATCATTTTGGCTGCCAGTCGGCCGCTTGGAGCAGAGTCCAACATTCAACAGGTTTCATTTTGCGCATTAACAAATAATTATGTTAGCAATTGCCAAACCACGGACTCAGCCTGGCTGAAAAATAATCTGATTTTGTGCAAATGCACAGCATCTAACGCCGCTACTGCAACGGCGACCCATAAAGGCCTTTCACTTTTGCGCCACAGTGCAGATCTCACGCATGGCACCCGATCCAGTCACTGTTCCAGTCACAGATCCATTTGCAATCCCAGTTGGTGCTCCACACCACAATCCCACACCCTGCGTTCCGATAATCAATTCCAAACGCGAAACTTGAGATCCTCACCCCACGCCTATGCACCGCATCGGTTACATCACTTTTCACCACCCCCATTCGCAGATTTTATCTATCTTTTCCGCCCGGTGACCATTGAACCATTCGCCGCCAAAGAGGCCGAGAAATTCCAGAGATGCAGCTTCCATTTTCACCTGGTTGTTGCAGGAAGTGCAAGTGGTAACCCGAGTCCCATAAAGGTGACAAGAAAACCAGAAAGCCTAATTATGACCGCAGTAGAAATTGAGACATCGCACTCAAATTACTATCTTGCAACAATGTATAATGATGCAAATACAGTAGGGAAAAAGTACAGTCACCTTTACTGCAGTTTGCTTACTTTCATTTACAAAATCATCGGTTTAATAAAATGAATTGCAAATTAAAAAAGATCTGAAATTGGCTAAAAACTAAATTCTAATATCCGAAAAACCTTTGTTCACCAAATGCACATAATAATATAGATCGAAACATTAATTTAGCCAAAAATAGCTTTACTGTTAATTCAAGTTATTCAAAATTGTATCTTCTAAGTCATTTTGAGATTTATTCAATTCAAACAAAAGAAATTACTTTGTTACTCTTTGGTTTGCTGTTCCTCAAATGTTTCGTAATAAATTTTATATCGACATTATATTGTGATCAAAATGCAGATAAAAACCGGAAAGTGGTGAATGCTTTTTTTTATTTATAGACCCTTTGTTCAAAATGCGAGACGAACGTATAAATATTATATTAATAAGCAAGTTTCGTATTACTTAATGGAATCAAAACAAAATCTGGTCGAATTTCCATTAAGTAGACTCAGAATTATTGATATTAGGAATCAGGTTCGAGCAAAACTGTTGACTTCTGAAACTTGATAAACAAAACATAACGATTTTAATAGACATATGACCTTTCGTTGAAATCTATATTTTGGGAATATTTTGCTAGAAATCCCGAAGTGTCTTTATCCAAATAAAAATATCGCACAACAAACGATTACTAGTACGTTCTGCGGGATTTTCCCAAAATAAATTTCAATTCAAGAATTGGTTAATTTATTTTATTAGCTTTTTATGTTCCCAAATTGATTTGATCAAATTTGCACCCATATTTTATAAGCCACTTTCAAGTCGGCGGCTAAAGTCACCAATACACAGAGAGAAAAGCCACGATTGCGCGAGTATTGGTGCTCTGCCTATGTATTGGTGAGCGCTTCCGCTTGCAACTTTCCGTGCCGCACTAACACTCACACATATTACCAATACAGGCAAAAACCAAGCCGAACTGCGAGCTTTGAAGAGAGCAATTTGGCTAGTTTGCGGTGGGAAAAGCTTTTGGAAATCGCTCAGCGACTTGGTTTGGCGGCGTTTTCAGTTTCGTTTTGACACAAAAACTCTTTGGGGGTATAAAAGCGCGCCACTGACCACAGACAGCATCCAGTCAAAGGTTTGGAATCGCTAGTGATTCTACAATCCTTCCACAGTCTATTTCGCTGTTTCTGAGTTGCTTGTAAGTGAAGCCAAATGCCAAGTTGATTTTTGTTTGTTTTTGAAATGCGTGTAAAGTCTCTGTGAAATTGAAATAAAGTTTAAGCTGTGAATTTAAAGTTGAAAATTACCAACTGTGCTAGACTTGTGCTCCAAATGACTTTTATTTTTCAAGGAACATTTGAATAAGTTTAAATTCCCAGAGAACAGATTATTACCACAACTTGAAGTGCTGATTAAAAACAAAATTCTATGCTGCATTTCGTAAAATAATTGTATTGTTTTCTTTGTTTATTTACAGCCTTGGCAAGTCCCATTAGACTCCACAATGAAAGTATTCGTAAGTACAACAGCCATATAGTAATTAGACATATAGAAATTCATTAGAATTTAGTTTGATATGTAAATGGGTGCAAATATGTGAACAATTGCGGTTCGTAGCATATTTTAGTGTGGGAAAACTAGAAATCATTCAAAGAATGGCAAACAGAACAATGCGGACTTGAACTAATTACTCCGTGTAACAATACAGCCTTTTGCATTGCAAATAGCATATTGTTTACCTGACCATCTTCGGCTTCGAACCACTTCCTTAAACAAACCAATCCGACCAATTGCACTAATCAGAGGTGAAATGCTCGCAAACGACCAAATTCAACTTGAACGACATGGCTAATAAGCGTCTATTAACTGAACGATCATAATTGGAGTGCCAGCCACGTCTATTACCAGGCCGTAATCAACTGGGTTCATGTGCTCAATTAAAGCCAGCTCCAAATGCATTCGCTGCGTTGCCCACTGCGTATGCGTAACGTGACGCCAGTCGGAGGGGCGGATTGCGGAAACGGGGCGTGGCAGTGGGCGATGTCTGCACTGCATCATTTATGCCAGGCACGCACGAATTTCACTTGACCATTTGAATCGCGAAAGAGGGCGCTGAGACAACGGACGACACAATGCGAATCGGGCCACATAGCGCCTTCGCTTTCTAATGCGATGCGATTAGGTAATCGATCAAACTAGGCAATGGGTGATAAAAGTCAACCTTTTCGTTGGGTAATATAAGTAGGTTGCATATTTTACATTTTTGTATTACAGCTTTAAGTGTTTGCAGAATAAGCTATGGCATTCTTATGGTAGATGAGTTTGCAGAGTTCAGAATCTAAAGATAGTGTTACTACAGTGCAGAATCTTACTTTGTCACTGGAACTGATTGCATTAGAGCACTTTTTAATCTGTAACATTTATCTAATATGTTTATATAGGCTAAGAATCAAAGACCTACTTCTTATGAACCTCTATGATATTGCGAGCAAATTATGTTAAAAAGTCAAGAAAATTCCTAGTTTATAGTTCATTACCAAGCGTACCAACCCGACTCATTGCAGATCTGCCTAGCCGCTCTGCTGGTGGCCTCCGCCTGTGCCAGCAAAACCGAGGGTGAGAAGGTGCCGCTGGAGAAGAAGCTGGACAAGCGCGGTCTGCTCGACCTGGGCTACGGCTACGGGCATGCTGGTCTGGACACCGGCTACCTGGGACACGGCTCCATCTCCGGACACGGAAGCTACGGACACGGCTACGGACTGACCGGACACTCTGCACCCGCTGCCATCGCCGTGGGCCACAGTGGACCCGCGATCGCCGTCGGACACACCGCCCCCGCCGTCGCTGTCCACCACGCCCCCGCCCCCTATGTGATCAGCAAGCAGGCCGATGTGCACAAGACCATCACCATCACCAAGGGAATCCCAGTGCCCGTGCATGTGGACCGCCCCTACCCCGTCGTCCATGAGAAGCGCGTGCCCGTCGAGGTTAAGGTGCCCGTGCCCCAGCCCTACGAAGTCATCCGCAAGGTGCCCGTGACCGTCAAGGAGTACGTCAAGGTGCCCGTGCCAGTGCCCCAGCCCTACGAGGTGATCCGTCACGAGAAGGTGCCCATCCACGTGCCCGTCGACCGCCCAGTGCCCGTCGAGGTGCCCAGGCCATACCCCGTGCCCGTGGCCAAGCCCTACCCCGTCTACGTGGAGAAGGCCGTCAATGTCCAGGTGCCCGTGCATGTGGACCGCCCCTACCCCGTCTACGTGAAGGTGCCCGTGGTGTCCCACTCCGTGGTCAAGCACGCACCCACCGTCGCCGTCAGCAGCTACCCCGTTAGCGCCATTGGCCACGACTCCACCGTCTACTCCGACCACCATGGTTACCACAAGTAAGCGGACGGAACGGACCGGAAGCAGGCGATTCCATTGGAGCGAGCGGACCTTATGGAAATGAGCCGAAGGAAATCTAGCAACATTTTCAATTATCTTCCCCACTCTCTCCACCTGTCAGCCTTCCTCTCCAAACCCGAGCGAAAAAGAACTCTAAACCCTAAAAATACCCCCTGGAAGTCCAACTTCCGCCCTGCCACTCTCTGTAGCTGATAAGAACCCCCAAGATGAATCAAGCAATGCCTTTTGTAAATTATTTCCAATCCAGCCATCCAATGGAAGCCATTGTGCTGGGCCACGAACTCCAGGTTTAGGATAAATACCAGCTAACTGTTTGTAAATTTCGCCATTTATGGACAGCTTAGCTGGCCACGTTTATCAGTGAAAGGTTTCGGCGCACAATGAATTGAATGGATAATAAGAGCAGAAATGTCTATGTGAAAATCTATTAAGGACAAATAAAATAAAATGTATAAAATAAATTTCACCGTCTTTGTCACTGGTTCGCTGCTGGAAATAGTTTGTCATAGGGATTTTTGTAATTGCATATCTTGTAAATATATATTTTGTAAATAAAGAGTATGTCGTTATTAATCAGCTATCGTTTTTGCATGGGTGGATACTCAATTTTTAATAATTTAAATTTCAAATATCTACTGAACTTTCTGAGGATTATGTTCTGGAATATACGGCTATAGATTTACAGCTCTTCAAAGTGGAACTAAGTAACACAGACTAAAATTACAAAAACTGTATTCATTTATTAAAAGGACTGAATGCATCAAAAACTGTGTGTTTCACTTATAATCGAAAGTTTTTTGAAGACCCCGTAAAATTGAAAGGGAACGAGCTGGATACGAGTATCTATTTCAAGCCAAGGGATTTATGATTTATGAATTATGCATGCCTGTAATTAAGCGCGGCTTTAAGCTTTAATAAGTCAATAATACTCAGTCCCAATTAAAACATATGGCTTGACGCCTTCCTTGTCCTTAGGTCCGAGTATCCTCTCACCATGTCAGTCAGTCAGCTGAGGTGACATGACCCAAATTGGCAGTGCATTTGCGTTGAGACGGAAGAAAATTTCAAGTTGTGGATGGCACCAACGGACAAGCTCATAGGCTAATCGATTACAGGCCAGGTGAGGTAAAAACCAAGATGATCTCCGATCAGATTGGGACCAGACGTGCACAAGGTCGACCGGAGCAGTTGGTAGCCAAAGATGACGTGCACTTCTCCACTGTCATCCATTTCCAAGTCAACGACAGGTGGGTTCATTTAAAAGTCGCTCATAAATTTCAGAGTAACATTTAGCCACATGCGTAAAAAGAAGAGAAGTCACTTGATATTTAATGTTGGTTTTCAACTTTTTACGACAAGTGAACGAACTGTGCCGGGTTTTTCCTCATCAAATACCAAAATATCAACTTTCAAACTGCAAAAAGCTTCTGAGCATGTTTGTTTTTTGATGGATCGAATCAATTAAGTTTAGGGCTGTTTAGCATTTGTTTACTTCAACGACAAATAAAACTAAAAAACAACAATCCGGTTCGGACCATTACCCAAACGAGGGCAATTAAAACAGTTCTTCTAAGCACGCTTACCATATATTAAAGATCAGTCCGTGTATTTCTGCGATGATCCGTATTTCTTTTTTATTATTTGCCTTATTTGCCTTAATGAACGGGGCCAAAGCCCTCTGGGCGGGTTTGGGCTCAGATCTGATCCCAAGGACGTTGATCATGGCAAAGACGGAACTGAAACAACTTTCTAATAAAAAGTCACCCGTTCTTGTTAATTTCTGACTTAATTTTCTTCGACTCCCATTTAGAAACAAAAGAGAGCCGATCTTTGAGTCCGTCTAGAATCGGCGTTAGAATCAGAATCAGAACCAGTTCCAGACCAAGGAATTCATTTGAAGGTCGGCGGCTTTGCGGACAGCTTGTGCACACATCCATTGGGGGCGTGGCAGGGGCACAGCGAGTTACATGCACTCGTAATTCTGTATTTTCAACCATAATTTGTTACGAATTATATTCTCAGCTGTGTCACTCGTAGGTGTTGTGTGCAAATATCCATATCCCATTCTTACACTCACGCTCTCGTAATGCATTAGTTTCGTTCTTGACTTGGTTATTGTTTCGGGTTATGCAACGATTATAAAGCGGATCTCTCTATCAAGCTTAATTGTCGCCGAGCTGAGGGTCTAATTACAACGAATTACTTTGCACAAGAATGCTTCACGTTGATCAATACCACTGCCTCCAGACAGTAATTAAATACGAATATATTTTAATGGTTAATAATTACATAGAATGCATAAAATGCTTATATAGAGGATTTGGTCAGAGGTCGCCGTTTAATACTTATTAATATTTAACTTATAATAAAAATAGTTTATTTAGCAAAATCCAAGATCGCTAAAATGGTATTTTGCACGATTTATAGAGTTGCAATGTAAAAAAACAAATCTACATAAGATCTCACCATAATATCGTATTTTTCTCAGCGCTGAAAGGAGATTATATCAACTTAAATTTGTTTTCTCGAATTAACTGGCATAATACGAATAATATGAATCGATTAAGGTTTTTCCATGAATATGCATAGTCTATATCCGCAATATCGACGATGCTCATAACTGGAGCACCGTCAATTAATAAATCATCGCTTCGGTTTCCGCCCATAATCGAAAAAGAGATCCCACACATGCCGTAAAAATTGAATACCAGACATAAGGAGGAATTGCCCGAATTGCAGCATTTACGCAATGATAACCATTCCGGCCGAGAGACAAGACAACAAATTGCGCCAACTGACGGCGGCCAATTAAACCCATATTTCTTGCGCCGATCGGCGGGGAGATCGGTGGCAATGATTTGATGATGGGGGAGGTACGCATACTGGTTGAGACTTAATTAATTGCCACAAAATGATGGAGACACAATCGCAACGGCGGACGATAAAAGATGGCAAGCTGACAGCGAACTTTTCGCAATTCTCGGCGTTTGACTGAGTCTGAGAAAAGACCACCTAAAGACGTTCCACATATTGCCAAATGTGAAACTTTTGCTCTAATGAGCGACTATCCAGTCGGCGGCGACGTTTTGAAGGTCACCGCCAACTTGTCCATCGCCAAAATCCAAGCCGAATGCGTCTGCAACGTCAAACAGTTGTCGGCCGATTGCGAAATGAATTGGTTTAGTTAAAGTATGTGATGTTTTTTCCTTTGGCCAAAATGCATGTTCGTTTGCCAGCGGTTTGCACAGAAATCACGACAAAAAAACTTGCACCAGTTTCTCGATCACAAAACTCAAAACCCAAAACCCAAAACCGAAACCAAAAGCCGAAACTCAAATTGCGAACGTAATCGAAGTCGCCGGTGCGCAACTCAAGTGAAGCGAACGTCTTTGGCAATCTGGAAATCTCCGTGTCTCCCAACCAATCCGAGCCCCCTCCGAAGACCCTCCCACAAGATCTCCCCCCACATCGTATGTGCCTTCTGTTTTCGCCCTGCAATTGTGCTTGCCGCTTCATTTGGCCAGCCAGTCGGCAAATAAAATACTTGTTATAGCCACAATGCAATTGACATGGTGCATGATCGGAAATCAGCTAAATGCTAAGACTGTTGACCCCACGGCGATGACTGGAAACTCAATACACCAAACAAGAATAATAATAAAAATAAAAACTATAAAAAACCGGCAATAAAATAAGATCTTGTTAAATGTACATTTTGGTTACTGACTTATGCATATGCTAAAAAGTTATTTTACTTAACGGCAAACTTACTTGACCACCAGAATTGAAGAAGAGTGATTTTGTGGAATACACCTAAATCTATCCCAAAAATACATTTATAACTCAAATTCTTATTTCGCTTCCCCACTTTATCTAAAAGACACTCTAGATCATATCTGGACATAGACTTATGACTCGACCTCCTTGACTTCTGGCTAACCACCTGTCCATACTCATCTCCGCCCCATCTGATGGTGCATTCAAATTGCAAACAATTAAGCGCATAACTGCTACCGCATCGCATCGCATTCAATAGGATTATGCAATCCCTCTTTTGAATTATTGCCGTAAATTGTGGTCTGGTCTGGCCTAGTCTCGACCACGGGTGTGTTTCTCTCGCACGAAAGCTGCGCCGCGGATCCTTTCACCTGCGTCCAGCGAACGAAACAAAAGACTCAGGCAACGAACTCGAATTCACAGCGATTTATTCCCAGCTTCAGTGGGACATTTCCGTATTGAAAGTGTTTCACTGGGACTACGGACACTCCTTCAAGTTCTTTATCTTAGCCGCGAACTAAGTCAAACGGGCCAACAACAAATGCCAGCCAACGCCTTTTGGGGACTGAACTCCAACCAAGTAGTCCCAAATTGAATTGAAAAATCTCTTGAAAAACATCTTTCCCAAAAACCCAAAAGAAATCAAGCTGCACCAGCGGCAGATTCCCAAATCTGGCTGGGGCACCAGGCAACCAGACAGGAGTCCAGCCAACTACCAAGCTGCGACTTGCTGCTGCTAAGCTACAGCTGCTCGAAAAAGAGATACTTTGGAGAAGTTGCATAATTTTTGTTTTTGCATTTAGGTGCTGTTGCTGTTGCTGTTGTGGCGGCTTTTGGAGTCACCCAGTTAGTGTGTCACTGTGGCATTTGCAGCAAACTGGCTCCGTTTTCTGTCCATTCATTGTCTTCTGTGGGATGGCTGCTGTTGATATTGGTAATTTTTTATTTCACAAAGTCGCGTCGAGTCATGACATGTTGTTGCAGTCGAATCATTTGACTAATTTTTCATTGATCCTAATGGGCGTGGCACTCCATGCAGTTGGCTAAATGTCAATCGAGCAATTGAAAATGCCTGGGTTAGTTAAGCGAATCAAGTTAATATGCAGTTTTTGCAAATCACTCAATTACAGAAGATGAATGATACACATATTCGCGTTTACAAGAACGTTTGCAAATAAAGTATTTAAAGCTTGAAAGTGAAGATTGAAGTAAACCTTTTTGAGTTAACTTTTTGTTTGCTTTCTAAGATGATTAATCTTTTGAGGTATTTCATTTGAATTCCTCGGTGCTGACAACTATGTGCCTGGGAATTTTATACGCTTGCTACATAAAACTACAATTTCCATCACCTCACACGGTGTTACAAACACTCTCACACTTTGCCATATTGCTTAAAATGCAGCAACAAAAGTCGAGCAAACGACATAATTCCCAGGCCGACCCAACTATTGTTATTCGTTACGTTTTTATTCGAAGTTCTGTTTTTTGAACTTATTGTTGGTAAGCTTTTTTGCACTAATTGCTGCATAGTTTTCATACAAACAAACAATGGCCAGAGTTCAAAATGATTTATTTATTTTTATTGCCAAACACGAGCTAGCCCCAAACATGAAAACCAGAATGTCAATGAAGCAGCATGCGATACAGCTGACAACAAGAACGACTCTTGAAACATCTGGAAGCCATTCTCAGGATCTTAGATAAATAAATTCGGGTTTCTCCAATGACTTATTTGGTTAGTTCAACACATACATACATAACTAGAAAGATCACTTTAAAATTTAAATATATTCTGTGCCTCTTAAAAATTGTATACCAGTATTTCCTATCTCGATTCCTAATTACCTTCTATAGGCACTCACGACGCAGCTCAACTAATATCTTTATTTGCCTTATTGCTTATTGCTAACGTCTTTTGGGCCGTCAAACTGGCTGCTGTAGGTGTCTGCGTGGGCGTTTCGGAGGGCGTGGCAGCCAGTTCTTCACTGGAGTCGGCCGCCAAGATCGCTGGAATAGGGGCCTTCCCCTCGGGTTCTGTTTGGCGGCTTTGGAGTCTGGTTCCGTGTGCACTTCGAGTTCGACGGCAATCGAAGGCGGTGCTGTGGTACTGCTGTGGTCTGATAATTCAAGGTTCGAAGCGGGGCCGGGCCTGTAACCGCATTTGGCCAATTACACGGAAAATGTCAAATCAAGAGATTCGTTTTTGGGTCTTTTCCTTCGCCAGCTATTGTTGTAGACGGAACTGGAGTTTTCCCAAAAATATTACAGCACGAGAGATTTAAGTGCGAACCACTTACAGTCAAAGGTCATTATTTTTGTTCATTTGTGGGTGTTGAGGTCGAAACGGTGGCAGACAGTGGCGAAAAATTGTGTCCATCAGCGAGCGAATCAAAAATTTATTTTCGGGGTCTCTTATGACCTTTTTGCGGGCAATTATCAAACGAAGAAAAAAGAGCCAACAACAATTGCTCCATGTAAACCGTTTTTTATTTCTAGACAATTTTCTTTGCTAACCAAACGTGCAGACCAGAGATAAACAAAAACGAAACAAAATTAAATGTCGAAGGTTTTGCACGATTGTCTTCGACCCGCCGTTGCTACAAGTTTCTGTTTTTCTGGCCATTTCAATTGACAAATGTTATTTGCCCGGGCTCAAAACCCAAGCCGATCTAGGCAAAACCTCAAGCTGAAGCTCAAAAGACCTTAGCTCCAGCACGAAAACGTTTATGGCCATCCGAGAAAATCTTTTGCCACTTCACTCGCATTCGCATTCCGATTTCAATTTCCAAAATTTGGGTCAAATTATGTCGCTCGGCGTCTCTTTAATTATGACAAATTTCTGCCTGATCTACCGCCGAAAAGACCCTGAATGCAAGTACTAAACTTAAAAAAAATTGAGCTCAATTAAATAAAGCACTTACATTTCGGTGTCTGCCGGCATTACCTTCGCAATTTCCTTTCGGAACTTGTGATTATGATAAATTAACCGGGTTAAAATCTGCTGATGAGCAGGGGGAAGCAGAAGTGGATGATAATGAGTTTTGATTGGAATCAGCTTCCTTGTGCTAATCAACTGATTCGCAATATATATAGCATGTATATGCAATCCGCTCGAGTTTCAATCAAGTTATAAGTTTCGAAGGCTTGCAGTTTAGACATTTTGGAAATCAACTCGAACGCCATTAGGTCGCAATTAGTTGGCTGCAGCACAAAAAGTGGTTCCACAGTTTTGATTGGCCACAAAATCGTAGCAAATTTTATCATTTTGGGGCATTTTTGCACTGCTCAGACATCCAAACATGTTCGGCATTCGATTGACAAATGTGTGGCATCTCAAAACTGGAGCAAGCGAATCGAGAGAACGCCTGAGGACTTGGCGATTTGGAAAAGGTGCAAAAATAAAATGGCAACAAATGGCAAATGACAAATGTTAAGCAGCAGCCAATAAATCGAACGAGTTTGAATGAAATCCATAAGTGCTTCTGCCCTATAATTAATGACACTCCTTTGTGTTCGGACTGTTAATTACCATCTATATATAATGCTCATAATATAATATATAGCAAAACTTCCTGTTTCGGGGTTTTTTGTCTTTGATTGTCAAAAGCCGTATAATGCTTACGGAAAGTCGCTTTACTAAATGGAATAGTTTTTTTTTGGATGTGGATGTGTTTTATTACCCCCTGAACACGAAAGGTGTTTTTCGTGTCTAAGACTTAAATCATTTTTAATGGCACAATTGTCTAAAAGAGAAGAACATTTTGGGCATCATCGCTGACTGAAAGTTTATAAACAAATCTACTCTGAAGATGCTTAATTCGTTTGGTTATGTAATCATTATTTTCAACAAAAAATCCCCCGAAAATTCCATAAATTGTGGCTTAACTCCTCTGAAGAGAACAGAATTATACAAAATAAACAGTGGCAGATCTCTGATACTGGTGTTGAATACTCTGCAAAACTAAATATAAAATATTCAACCACATAATAATGTTTTTTATACAGCACATTAAGAAATTAACCTAATCACTAAATTTAAAGCTAATAGTTTGTAACAAGATTTAAGTATTCTAGTTCAGGCAAATGTATTCTTGTTTAAGAGCATCCAGACTTTAAAGTAAACAAAAGTTAACATCATCTGTGATAATTTCTTTTCGCTTACGACCTGAAGCTTGACGTCAGTTTAGCATTAATTAATTATGTTAGTTAAAGTGGCGGCTGGTGAACGCGAAATGTCAAACAACAAATTTACTAATAAAAGACCCTCCCCTTCGACAGCCGCGGGTAAAATCATATGCTAATGAAATGTAGAATTGTGTGTTGAAAACAGAATACAGTATTACCTTGCATATCTAAACGGAAATTGAATATTCCATAATTAATTTCTCAGTGTTATCATATGGTTCTTGTGAAAAACTGCTACTTTCTAATTTATTTGTGCCTTCCATATTGATTTTTAGATCGATTTTAGTGCCATTAGTGGGAGAAGCGCACACTTTAGGAATAAGTCTGGCTAGTTAAATTATGCTGAATCTAATGAATAAACTAAATAAATTAACTACAAAAATGCATATTCCTTTAAAACCAAAATACCCGTCTTCTCCATAAGTGCTCGGTATTTAAATCGAAGACAACAACAAAAACTTTAATCTAAGATCTTCGAT
The DNA here is from genome assembly GCF_016746235.2 of Drosophila teissieri. NCBI lineage: Eukaryota > Metazoa > Arthropoda > Insecta > Diptera > Drosophilidae > Drosophila > Drosophila teissieri. The sequence continues at coordinate 15,273,276 of NC_053029.1, read as the reverse complement.
TTATCTCTGTCCATTTATTCAAATGTTCGCGAATCAACGAAAAAATGAAAGTGATCTAGAAAATTCATCACATTCGAACAACGAATAGGAAACCACAATAAACTTGAACTTGAGCTCGGTGGCCTGGGCTCTTTTGTTGCCGTTCATTTCGTGTTTTTTGGCTTGCATATTTTTATCTAAGCGCTTAAGTCATCCGCACTGCTGCATTGCCGTGATTCTGCGGTGGATACTATAGCCTCACATTAGTAAAAATAAAAAACTGGAAAACGAACTGGACTGGCCACAAAAGAAGCGCCACGCCGGGCAAGGCCTACCATTTATGTAGTTCAACTTTGACTCAGTCTTTGCCACCAATTGTGATGCTGATGATCGTGGCGGTGATCATGGCGATGATGTCTGGCGACCTTCGCCTTCAACTGCACATTACAAAGCCTAATACGCTCGGTTGCCATTATGTCAGCGGCGCTATGTCCACAATTAAATTAATGCACATAAAAACAACATGATTTGGTGCCCGTGTTTGTTCTCCTTTGCGCGCATTTTGCGGTCCACTCATTGTTCACACGTTCCATTTACATGGCCATTGGCGAGTACGAGTATTTCCTCTGCAGCATTAAAATGTCAAATTACCCACACTGGCGCAGCATTCAATCAATGCACCCATATCAAGGCTTGAACGCCGCTCAGCCTGGCCAAAAAGCAGAAAAAAAACAAAAACCATGCAAACGAGAATACTGAGCCACAAGACACAAATCCGAGATCAAAAGTTCAGTCACGAAGCCACACAGAATCAAGCAGACTATGCGGCGCATGTTTCTTCTACAGCCGAGCAATTTACATTCAATATGCAACTGCAACTGCAACTGCAACTGGATTTGCAACATGAAATTTTCGGAAATGTGTGGCTAATGTGAGTTTAACTTATGGCTGTGGAACACTTTGGCCGTTGTGTCTAATTTGATTATGTGACTGAAGTGCTCGCGGTCAGTTAATAATGGCTCAAGGCTTTGGACGCGGAAAAATGCAACAAAAGCGAACATTTCCCAACACAAGAACTTTTACAAAAGATACATTAGATCAATGACTAAGGATTTCTTTTTAAATGTATTAAATATTTAAAAGATTTATTTAAAGTATAAACGGCTTATCTTATTTGTAGTGTTTATGTTTGTGATTTTACCACTTATTCAAATATATTTACATTGCAATTTGACTTAAATGTGAACAAAATAAATTGTGCTATTGGAAAATTGTAATCAAGGTATTTATTGTCTCAGACTTTAAAGATAATATATACATTTTTCAATTTGAGAATGTTATCAGCATATCAAAAAACAAAACAAAAATGCTCACTATTCGATATTTCTAGAAACAAACTCTACGCCATATCGTCAACTAAGGTTGTTGATTAAGATCCATTACTATAACTTCCTTTAAAATCTATCTTGTGTGTACAATTAAGAGCGATTATCCGAATAAATTGATTGGATTTCTTAGGTAGATAAGACCAAATAAAAACTATTGGCTAAGTCAGGCGCGAAACGCTTCTTTCTACTAAACTGTGCCCCCAGGTACTTGGTGTCGGAATACTTTCAGTGCTTCCCAAAGATCGCTACAGTTGGAGCTCGAGTGCTCACAGATACGCACTCACACAGCCGCAGATCACACGGACGACACGGACACTGTCCGTGTGAGGCACCCTCTGTCGAAAAAGCTCGCTGGCTGACGCATTTCCTTTGGGCCACGGCTCACACGGACAGTTGGCCAAGAGAGAGAGGACGGATTGGACGGATTGAACGGATTGGACGGATGGAGAGCGAGCTTTTTCGACACGGCTGCTGCGATCTCGATTCACGGCGACTGCGCAGCCGCGGCTGAAGACAATCCCGGCGCAGCATCGGCCATATAAAAGCTCGCTGCGTCTGTGCGAAATTATTCAGTTAACTGTTGCGGGTTGGTTGAGACATACAAGCCCATCTTGATCGCAAAGTGTTGAGGAGCTAACCTAGTGCAAAATGAAATCCATGGTATGTTCGGTCTGAGCTCAGTGTGTTCTCCTTCGAAGTGTTACCTAGAATAATTGTGCTGCAAGAACTCGGATTCAGTTTAAGTGACCAAAGTCCACAAATAATATATTTTTGGAACAATCTAGACAATGTCGGTGTTGCAATTAAAATATATGTAAAAGCCAGTTATCGCACCATTTCATCAGCTCTTTCAAGTGCGAGGAAAAAACGGATGTTCTAAAATGTCTTAAAATATTATACTTTTTTGTGGCATTTTGGTTTTTCTAAACACTAAGGAACATTGTTTTAAAAAGGATTTTTAGAGAGAAGCTTTAGCATTTCTACATTTAAAACTTATTCAAAGAAATCACCACATTGCATAATAACTAAAATCAAAAATTGTAAAAAATAGGAAGTTTCAGAAAACGTTTTAGGCATTTGAAAACAAAATTGAAAAAGCTTAGAGTACGAAATAAAAGAGACGTAAATTTGCCCGATTCCAAAATGTATTTCACCCGATGTATTGCGAAAATAGCAGTCCACATTAAGTATACGCCGCATGCCCAATATGTTAGGGGGCCGAGGCCCAATTGAACCTGGCTGCTTGCCCAGCCAACTTTCCACCCAGCATTGCATAATTGTCATATTCCAAATTATGGAGTAACCGGGCGGAGGTGAAGCCGGAAGCGGCTGCAGTTGCATAACCAGCCGACCAAGCCAATTGGGTTTCGATCGAATTTAACCCACTTGTCATTGCAGCTCATTTTCGGCCTTGTGGCGATGTGCGTGCTGGTGGCCAACGCCAGTGAGGAGGCACCCAAGAAGGCCGTCGAGACCGCCGAGCCCGCCGAGAAGAAGCAGGAGAAGCGCGGCATTGGCCACGGCCTTGGCTACGGATACGGACCGTCGGCGGGTGGCGCCATCCTGGGATCCGGCATCGGTGTTGGAATTCCAGTGGCTCCCGTTGCCGCTGAGCTGCCCACTCAGGTGCACACCAACACCGTGGTGAGGACCGTGCAGGTGCCCTACCAGGTGGAGCGTCACGTTCCCTACCCCGTCGAGAAGACCGTCACCTATCCCGTTAAGGTGCCCGTGCCCCAGCCCTACCCCGTGGAGAAGATCGTCCATGTGCCCGTCAAGGAGATCGTGAAGGTGCCCGTCGAGGTGCCCCAGCCCTACCCCGTCGAGAAGGTCATCCGTGTGCCCGTGAAGATCCCCGTTGACCGTCCCTACACCGTCCACGTCGACAAGCCCTACCCCGTGCCCGTGGAGAAGCCCGTGCCATACACCGTCGAGAAGCGTGTGATCCACAAGGTGCCCGTCCATGTGGAGCGCCCAGTGCCCTACAAGGTGGCCGTGCCCGTGCCTGTCCACGTTGAGAGCCACGTGAAGCCCGCCGTGGCCGTCACCCACACCGTTGCCGCTGCTCCTGCCATCATCAGCCACGGCTACTCCGGACACGGTATCTCCGGACACGGAATCTCCGGATACGGAATCTCCGGACACGGAATCTCCGGACACGGAATCTCCTCCTACGGCGGCGCCTCCTACGGCAGCTCCGCCCACGGTGGCTACCTCCACAAAAAGTAGATGAAATCGCATTGCTGTCGAGAGCCAAGCGAGAAGTGAAGTAGGGTGAAGGCGAGCGAACCAACAAGTCGAAAGCACCCAACAGACATTAAGAATCAAGCACCCCGCCCTCTTTTCCCACGCCCAGCAACCGCCAACGTACGACTTACAAATTTAGTTATAGTTTGTGATACCAACCGAAATTCTGGACGGATCGGAACCAGGAGAAAATCACACAACTGACGCAATTCATCGATATCGAAAGCTTGCCAAAACCCATCTGGGGCGTTTGAAAAGTGCCTGTCTCCTGGCATCCAAATCCATCGAGTGTACAGTTCTTTTGTAGACAATCACAGAGAAATACCCGCTGACGAGTTGCTCCTTCGACTTTTTCGCGCAAATTTCTTTTCTATGAAATATTTGTACATATTTAAATAATGTAAATAAAACGAAGATTAAAAAAAATGTAACTTGTTTTTTTACGGAAGTATTATTGGACTTTCCATAAAAAATTTTAAAAGTGTCTAAGTTCGGTATTTGCAGGGTATATAGAGCATTTGCACTAAATGATTGATTCAATTTTGTTTATGGTAACGACAGAAGCTGACAGTTAATGGGAAATTGTTGCATTGCTATTTTGGACTGAATTAAATTAATATTACGAAGTTCTGGTCTGCCAACTGGGAGCTTCGTATAATGTTACATTAATTTTTGGTTTCAAAGTACTGGTCCTAAGGGTAAATGTAAGCATAATATATATTTATAGATAAATATATTTTTTTAAGAGGTGTGGTGTCTTATTTATTATTTGAGCCAGACGGTATTCCCACAACTATGCAACAAAATGTGTGATTACATATTTACAACCTATTAGCAATAGACAGGATTTGTTATCATGTTTGTGAGAAAATTTGCTGTTCTTAGGCATTTGACAACGGAACTAATTAACGGAAATAATTAACCGATCTCAAATATTGTCGTTATCTACTTAAGAGATTAAAAGTTGCAACTAATATTAACATTTATATTTGAACTGAGATTTCGAGACTTGGGTATACTCGCATTCTTCCTTCTTCTAATTCTAAATAAAAATGTATTTATTTATTTTTAACTACTGTGTCAAATACCTTCATAAAATAATGGTTCCCAAGCAATGTTTTTCAAACTGTAAATTTAGTGAGTAGCCCCAAATTTATGCAACAAATTGTAATATGTTACAGCTTTCCTAAGCTTTGATCTTTATTTTTAGTTTAAACGCTAAGAACAAGGTTTAAACTAAAAGCTTAGTTAAGGATGTAAGTAAAGTTCTAAAGAAATTGGTTGTATATATTATATAAAATTTAAAACGGAAATGTAAACCCTGTCTAAGTCGAAAAAGCTCTGAATAAAATTTCCTAGCGAAAATAAAACAAATTTGTTGGAAACTTAAAGATTTGGCATTTGAATCAAATGATATAATTTCAACAAAAAAGTGAAAAAAAATTTTAAAATTATTCTAAGTGAAGTAATAAAACAGTAAACATATTATAAACAAACGAATTTATGTGGATATTGTGATAATGGCAGGCTTGCCAACCCAATATCTTTAAAGCCTAGCGCTATGCACCGAAAAAGGCTGAGTTAAAGACAAGCTTTCCTTTATCTCCTATAGCTTTCCAATGTATTCGCACAGAGTTGGCGTAAAATTAGATTAGATAGGGGGTTTCTAGTAGCTATTTTCTATATTTATCTATATATACAAGAAAATCGTATTTTAAATCCTCCTAAAATGGGAAGTATAAACCCCATTCCCTTTCAAAAAAATCCCTCGACGCTTCTGACCTTTTCAGAAACGGTAATGAATATTAATTCTCAAATGGTTAAATCAGTCCCTGTTTGAATGTTTCCAAGAGCGTATCGAAAATACAAAAATGTATAAAATATTATTGTTAATGGCGTTCAGCCTTATGACATATAAAATCACTAGTTGCGATGGAGATCCTCATTTATGTCGTCAGCTTGTGACTGTAAATTATACCGAAAGGGTTACAAGACCCATGGAGGACTATGGAAACTTTGCCAAATTTTTCAAGCAACTGAGTATACCTGCAGGAAAAAAGGACGTGGTAAGCTGCATATAATAGGCAATGACCAAGTTGTATTTAAGATGGCAACAAATCTTTAGACCCTAACCAAATTAGAAGAACAAGAAGTGTGTTGTGCAGGCTTCGAAAAATCCACCGACGGAAAATGTGTGCCCATCCCAACCACAACCACAACGAAAACCACATCGACTACAGAAACTAACGAGTCAACCGAATCTACTGACTCATCATCTCCCCAATCCGACTCAATTGGCCAAGGAAATGCGCCCAGCTCTTTGACGAAATTAAATAGTAACCACCACACTCTTATATTGGTTATTGCTTTAGGAATTGGTGCTCTAATAATCGTTTTAGCTTTTATAATTACTTTGCGTATTCGCCAAAAGCGACGATTCGCATCAGATAATAGCATCAACATTGTGAAATTTAATTCTGAAATGCAAACAGCTCTTTTGTAGGACTGAGAAAAATAAATATTCACAAATAGAATACTTAATATTTATGAATGAAAAAAGATATCTTAATTTCATGTAAAGTACCGTGCTAATCAGTTCCATTCCAAAGTGGGAAGGCAATATAAGTGAATTTCACAATGAGGGAAATGAAGCGAAACAATAAAAAGTAAAGTTCAGTTTTATTATGATAAGTACTTGTGGGGTGATAAAAAGCAAAGCCTTTGTTTGCAGATGAATGTCCAGCCCAGAGTCATTTTCTACGAAATAAAATCATATTACTCAATAAACTGTCGTATTATTTAATTTATTTTTTTGAGCACTGGAAGTTTCAGCACCCAAATATTTATGATATTATAATCAACGAAGAGCAACCCTATTAATAATATTTGTAGCAAATATGGAATTAATTGTATACATACATAAACATAAATGTGCAACTTATCAACATTCCGGTGCTTACTAGGCAAATCGGCTTTATCTATGCAATACACATAGATATATATTATAATTTAGTGATTTTTATTTAAAACGCTTTTTATGTCTTCATAATTAATAAGCTCGGCATATAAATGCCTATCAAAATTCGAGTATATTAGCCGGCGGCTTTAAACGGATTACTTCCCATTTACTACACAACTTCTCATATAATCTATCAGGCACTTAAGCTGAAAATAATGTGAATAATTTGCCAAAAACGAAATGAAAAGCAAGGCGGGGAAAAGTGATGCAACAATTAATGCACGTGAGTTAGAGCACCGACATTAATCGGCGCAATCAACTGCAATGACAGGCAATCCAGAAAGAGCCAAGACGCGTTTCAAGTTCGCTGCCTGAGTCTTTCGTTTTGGGAGAACCTGTTGCCTGGATTGACCAACGCCAACAGCATTGATCTTGTCCTAACCCGAGAAACGGAGCCACTCGTTTCATTCGTGCTGCTTCAATTGCGAATGTGTGTGTGGCAATGGAGAATGGCCCGACCTAAAAAGCCAAAAGCAAAGTGAATGCAACAATAACAACAGTAACAGCAACAGCAACAACCAATGCAGACGCAATCAATTAGCGATATGCTGATGACGTCGGCTTGGCTGATATTATTGTGGCTGCCAACGGCTGGTTTCGTTGTGGTTTCTTGTGTGGCTGCCACATGTGGCGATTGCGTCATGGCGCCATGCAAACCGTCTAGCGGTAATTGACTTGCAATTTCTTTTGCCCGCAACTTTTCGGTTGCAAAGAAATTTTCCAAACCCAAACAGTTGCCACATTTCAACAATCCCACAGAGCCAAATGAGCGAACGCCGAAGGCGAACCAATCTTGTATGAGGTATTTTTGGCATTAATCACAAAGTAGATCTTTAATGGCCGAAAAGTAGCTTACTTTTCACAATGCAACATAAAAAACTGCCAATATATTCTGGAATGACTAAAGTAAGATTATCCATCTCAAAATGGTCGTAAGTTACTCTAAGCTTTGCATACCATAGACTTGACTAGTTCCTTAAGTAAATATTTAATATTATTTAAACTGTAGTTGCCGTTTTTAGGTGTCCAGCCAAAACAAGGAATGTATTTTTAATGCGTACTGCTTTTACTTTCTCTGCTTACTTATTTTCAAATTCGGAAGTCGATTTGCGCAATCAAGTTTAATATTGCGTTTTTCCATGCTCTAAAAATATGCAGGAATAATTTAAATATGACTTCATGATGTTCCTACATACAAATGTGTATATTTATGGAGCCGGCCAAAATAATTGGTATTATTTTATGTTTTCCTTTGGCTTCCCAATTTGTAAAATTCGCAAGGATATTAAAACTCCGTCCCCGTTTTGGCTAAGATTATTTCTTAACATACGTACTTTGCTTTTGTTACAGTTGTTTTGTTAATTACAGTCATTTAAGTGCTGCCTAATTACGCTCCGCTCTATATTTTCAGAGTAGCCGAGGTCGGCGGGAAAAGTTGTATGAGATTTGTGTTTGATATTAAATGACTAACTCAAATAATGTGCCTTTCTATTATACATACATACATACAAAACTATACTGTCTTATTGTACTGTATAATTAAGATGTAAAAAAATATTAAAATGTCATCTTAAATTATGTTTCATCTTAAATATGTTAAATTATGTCATCTTATGATGAAATTTATTGTAAAATCATGAAGTGCTGAAAGATTTAGATTCTTAGATTTAATAATTTAGATTTTTAATTTTCTCCGATAACTGCTGAAGCATCCCTCGCTCGCCCATCCACATTCACACTAAGCAACAACTCCGGCTTCGCCTCAGAAGGCAAGAAACCCAAGAGCGGCAAAAACCGATTTACCAAATGTAAAACGAAAATGCAGACAAGAAACGGACCAGCCCGTCCGATGTGTACGTTTGCTACCCTGGGCTACACTTCAGCATAATGTTTATTCAATTTACGCAATTTGCAGAAACAACACGAGCCGTACATTTGATTGCCAACTTGGGGTGTTGTTGTAATTATGGCCACGAGAAACAAATGGGAATGGTGGCCAAAACTGAAATCGAAATTAAAGTCTTTATTTAAAATAGTTTCTGCTGAAGAAGTGACGACAGCCAGCGGATTTTCCTCATAATATTTCGCCAGCTTTTCGCTGGAAATACAAAATTTGTTGACTGAGTCAATGGGTCAACTATTACACCCCATCACAGCTGGCCAACTCGAAGTTGGGCCAAAGGCGGAATTATTATGCTAATAAATAGTTTTACTTTGACTGGTTTTTCTGGCTTTCTCGAATGAAAATCTGCATAAACTCGCAGGTGGGTCGCAGGCTCAACTTCCTTATTAATCAGTTTAGCTTAGTGAGCTCCCCTCTAAAACAGAGAGGCTGCCGGCCGCGAATTATTATAAAGTAAACGTCACGATTAGCTGCAGATGCATAAATCAATATTGAACATTTAGGTTTTTTGTATGATCCAATTAGGAGAGGCAACCACAATTTAAAAACATTTTGACTTGGCTTCTCGGACAGTGAAACTCAACGAGTTTTCACGCCAAAATCAAAAGAAGGCATAAACAAACTCTCGTCGGAAATAAACAAGAGTTCAAATGCTTTTGCCATTGACCCCATTTCCAGCTTTTGGTTTTTATAAGTCTATTTCGCCGATCGGCTTAGAGATGCGTTAAACCGAGATCGTAAACCCCGATTGAGCCCTAATTGCAACGATCATTGAGGGAGCGGTTGGGCAGAGTACCAAAGTGGAGAGCTGATCGCAGCCAACCGATTGTAATAGGGCAGTGATTGCACTTTACACGTATTGCAAGTTCGTTGGAATGGTCTTTAACCTGAATTTCGAACAGGTCATGTGGATAGTTAATAAATTGTTGGCCTGATAGACCTTTTGGGTGGGCAAACAGTGATTTGGCATTGAACTTTTGGGGTTTCCCCTTTCTGATAACTCTAGTTCAAGGAGTCTTACTTTCTGTTTTCATGAAGACGTTCATGGCTGCCACTTATAACAATTATCATTAAAATTTAATTCGCTCTACAATCTGCATATCTTTTCTAATCCGTGTATATTAAACATCAATATTTGTATTGTATTGCAAACACAATCACATTTATTATTCACGTTTTGTAGACAACTAAAGGTGTATTTTAAAACCTATTAAGGACACGCATTTACTACATACTCTACATCATTATAAATTTGTATTATGTTGCACGAATTCTTTTATATCTCCACTGTCACGTAGGTATTTTTTTACTCAGACCTTAGCGAGGGATTGACGTACTTTCTTGAGGTTTCCCACTATCAAATATTCAGAGCCAAGTTTTCGCTCAGCTGGGCAGGCTAACCAGCCAAGTATCGACCTTGACCAGTAATGCAATGAACCCTGCGGTGGCCCGAGCCAAAAAGACAAAAACATGAAACCAAAATGGCAGTAAACAAAACGCGAATTGGTTAAACCGCCGAGACCCAAAAACAGTTATGCTACATACACCTTGGCAAGTGGAAACCACAGGCGAAACAACAACCAGCCACAATTGTAGGTGACAAAGAGCTGAATGGCAGTTTGTAAACGGCACATAAAATGTCATAACTGTCATTTTCGCCTACATGGCTTACAGCTCTATTTTTTGCTGGATGTCGTCCAATATTTGAGACATCACAACTCGGAATGGGAACGAAGTGGAATGGAATGCTCGAGCGGAGACAATAAATTGTTACACAAATCAGGCAGCGAATGCAAATCGAAGAATCGATGATCAATCGACAGCTGGTTCAACTTTGACACCTTTGTCGGTGGATAAAGACCCACCGAAAAAATATTATAGATGAGTGAATTTATGTAAAGCTTAGTTGATCGCCAAATGCGGCAAGGTCAGGCCCCAAACAATGTAAACAAACGAGCTGCAGCCTGAATATCGCCACAAAGAAGCTCAGCTCCAGTCGAATGATGATTTTCAAAGACGTGCCAATACAATGGCGCAGAGATAGTATGCATATATGGAGCTGATATATATGGCGGCATATGGTAATTAAGTCGAGGAAGTAAGTGCACACCAACCGATTTTGATGGGGGCTTAGACAATGTACTATAAAATCATCTCTCTGACGCCAGGCGTGCGCCACTGCAAACGAACATATGACATAATATCACCATCAGCTGGGGCAGCCTCCAAGCGCCAGTCTCTGCCTCTCTTTCTTCTGACTATGCGCCATCTCTTTCGCGCGGTCGTGGAAATGTGCATCGAACAATGTGGTCAAGACATGCAACAAACGCGAATCGAAACGAAATCGAAAGTTGCATGCATGCAACGAAAGCGAGAAAATATTTGCTATCGTAACAAGTCTTGGATTAGAAGGTACTAGACATGAGTGCAAGACCACAACTTGGTTACAAGAATTTACATTTCTAAGACCTTAAAAATTAGGTTTAACAATGGTATTACAATATTTCAGTCCACCATAAATACAATCAATTCGAATCTATAAAAAGTAGCACCAAGCATAAGAAATCATTACAGTAGAACTTATGATCTAAGAGTAAAGGAAGTATTTTGAAATGCCAAATATTTATATATGGATAATTATGGATATTTATATACAGCACTAGTTTAATGTAGTAGGTAGTTATATATCAACAATGATCGTAATCTTTTGCAGATCGTGGTACTTTTATATCTTAATCGTAACCAATCAAGAGAAATAGCAGTTATGGCGCGCACTTTACCCACTCGTATTCATGCTTTAAGTGTGATATATTTACACTCGATATGTGTGCCAAACCACAGCTGACTGAAGACCCATTGACATAATAACGAGGAAGGTAATCGGACTAAGACTGGACCCGCCCCGTCCAGGGTCCACTTGGACTCGGGTGGCGCTACTGTCCACGGGGCTAGCGGTATTAATTACGCAGCAATGGAAGTGGATTGAATTTGATTGGAGTGGAGTAGCGTCTTAGTTCGCCAGCTTCTGTTTCTACTCCATGCGACTGCTTTTGTCTTAGGTTATGGTTGGTGCTTCCAATGTGGAGCAGTGACACAACCACAACGGTATGACCGACTGACACACTCTCCACTTCCAGCTGATATCGCCATTGGGTCCCCACCTCGCGGAAACTGGTCTGAAATCATTGGGGCTGGGTCCGGTGAATGGGATAATGGCATAATGCGAGTGGGGAAAAAGTAAAAGGATGCAGATGACAGCCAGACAGAGGATTGTCTGTGGTCAGTTGAGAGGGGGAAAAGCAGGTGACACGAACAAAAAAAAAGGGGGTGTAGCAAAAGCGAAGGGGTAAAGACTTGTTGGAGGAGAAAAAACTAACCAGGATTACTAAAGCATTCAATTAGGAAAAGCGTTCAAAGCGGTGAAAGGAAAAGCTGAAGTAGATTAGTTTTTTCAAAGCATGACCAATGATTTATATGTGAATTTGGACCACTTTTAGTCAACGACTAATGGCCTAGATTGCATATTAGACTAGTTTTATGAATGGGTAATACCTCAAAAAAAAACAATAAATGTTTAGTAGGAAAAAAAACTCTTATAAATGGTAGCTGGCAATATTTTGGGAATACTTTGCAACAGGTCTATATGTTCCTTAATCCTAGTGGACATTGAAGATCTTTGCTAGCTGCACAATTACATCGGTCCACAGAACAATCGCCAATTACGAGGTGCTGGCAAATAAAACTGCAACAGCAGCAAGTACATAATCACCTGTGATTAACATAAAAACAACATTGAAATGAAAACCGCCAGCAAAGCGAACAGCTCATCACTTGAAGTGGCTTGAAGGCGGCCCATCCATATGAGTATTATTCAATTACCAGCCAGAAACTGTGGGGCCTGCTGCTGAAGTTGCCGTTGTGGCTTTGGTTTCTCAAGCCTTTTACGTGCACTGACTTGCGGCAGCCACAAGAAGCAAGCAAAAATAAGCAGCAGCTGACGGTAGTCGAATTAAACAGCAAAATGGCACGCATCCATAGACCCTCGTGTGCTCCTCCACCACTCCCCCCGAAGAGTCAACCGGCAGCCCCCACTTGTTGAGTCTCCTCTTGATATTGCAATCTTATTGCTGCTTTTATGCCTCTGCAGTGAGCTTTACGACTTTGAAGATCGCTTTGGCACGGAGCTCGGAAATAATGGTCGAAAAATCTATTCAAAATGTCAGACACTAATGCCTAAGGACCAAATTTAATTTGAATATAGCTGGTAATTGTTTTACCATTTCTACATACATGATGTTAAAGTGGAGACAAACTGGTATATGGTTTTACAAGTAACGGATAAGCTTCTTTTATTAGGCGCATCTCATATAGTTGGATTGTATTATTGAAGTAATAAAGGAATGCAGTACGCTATTCCTGAAAGGAAATACAAGTCCGGGTTCAAGACACAAAGATTCATTTTTAAAGCTCAATTTTTAAAACGAAACCAAAACTCCAAGCTTGCTGAACCAATTTGAATTAGAGGGTATGCAAATTTCGGTATATTTAAGCTCGATTCCCATTCTGGTATTTGTTTTTGTTTTTTTTGCGGAGACGGTGGCGCTGCATTTGGCGCTTGGCTGGGTTGACTTCGCGCCTCCGAAATCCAGCGGACCACCGAAGGCAAAGTAGACAGGCAACCGCACAGCAACAGCAACAACAACAACTATAACAATAACAACAACAAGAAGAGAAACAGAAACGGCGTACCGCTCACCATTCGCTGCGCCGCGTGTGTTTTGGGCCATTGCGATTATTATTGGTGCTGCCGATGGTTTTGGCCGCCGTATGCTCTTCGGCTTAGCTCGCTTCGTGCATCCATTCATTCCATTCGGCGGAGTGACTTGGCCTGGCTTTCGATTGGCAACTATAAAAGTGCGCGCAGGCGCTGCAGTTGGCATCATTAAACCGTTAACCGTCGAACAGTCTACAGCACAGCCTAGAGTGGTACGGAACGTGTGGAATAGTGATCAAAAGCCATCCCCCTCGATTAAAACGGGATCAGTTCTCGCCCAGTTCTCGAATCGCGTGCCACACCACCTGGGAATACGGATTTCCATTCCCGTCCCTCGAAGGATAAACGCAGCAGCATGAAGTTGATGGTGAGTATCGCTGGCAGGACGATTGTGTGCAGTGGAAAGTGGCTCAAAAGGACTCAGTAATGAGCATGAAAACTAAAACCAATTCGTGATAATATGCAGAATTCTCTTCATAACTTCGAACAGTAAAAGTAGTGAAAAAAACAGTATATGAACATTTAATTGGAACGATACAAATTCTTCTTCAAAACAATCTCTGTAATCCGACATGAACTTTTCGTGGTCTAAAATTGTTAGAATTTTAAAAAGACATTTTTCCTTATTCCTTAAATAAATGCAAACTGAGCTGCATATGAAAAGACTTCAAAAAACTCTTGAATACAATCGCCACGAATTAAATACCCCAAGCTGTCTTCTAACAAGGACTCCTTTTACCCACAGCGCACAGCGACATCGCTGGCTTTGGTCCTGCTCCTGGCCACCAGCTACGTCCGAGCTGAGGACGAGAAGGCCGCCGCTCCCGCCGAGGAGAAGAAGGCTGAGCCGGAGGCCAAGGCTGCCGAGGCAGCGGCCAGCGAGGACACCACCAAGTCGAAGAGAGGACTGCACCACTACGAGGACTACCACCACCACCACGTGCCCCACTTCCCGGTGCACGAGGAGAAGACGCTGACCGTGATCAAGAAGGTGCCAGTGCCCGTGCCCATCGAGAAGATCGTGCATGTGCCGGTCGAGAAGCACATCCATGTGCCCGTTAAGGTCAAGGTGCCCAAGCCCTATCCGGTGATCAAGCACATTCCCTACGAGGTGAAGGAGATCGTGAAGGTTCCCTACGAGGTGCCCGCTCCCTATCCCGTCGAGAAGCAAGTCCATGTGCCCGTCCATGTGCACTACGACAGACCAGTGCCCGTTAAGGTGGGTTGGGAAACTTGGGAATTCCAAGCAATGGGGGTTCTAATTCTTTGTCCATTCTGTCCACAGGTTCATGTGCCCGCTCCTTACCCAGTCGAAAAGAAGGTCCATGTGCCCGTGAAGGTTCATGTTCCGGCTCCTTACCCAGTCGAAAAGATTGTCCACTACAATGTTGAGAAGCACGTGCACGTGGACAAGCCATATCCCGTGGAGAAGGTTGTCCACTACCCGGTGAAGGTGCCCGTCGACAAGCCAGTGCCCCACTACATCGACAAACCAGTGCCCCACTATGTGGACAAACCAGTGCCAGTGCCCGTGATCAAGAAGGTGCCAGTGCCCGTCCATGTGCCCTATGATCGTCCCGTGCCCGTCCATGTGGAGAAGCCAGTGCCCTATGAGGTCAAGGTCCATGTGCCCGCCCCCTACCCGGTGATCAAGGAAGTGCCAGTGAAGGTGGAGAAACACGTTCCGTACCCGGTCAAGATCCCCGTGGAGAAGCCCGTCCATGTCCACATCGAGAAGCACGTGCCGGAGTACCACGAGAAGCATGTCACCTACAAGGAGCCGGAGTTCCACCACAAGCACATCGAGGAGGAGCATCACCACGCCCCCATCCATCACCACTCGCACCCCATTGTGGAGCATGAGCACGAGGTGGAGCATGAATTTGCCTCTCATGATTATCATTCATATCACGGTTACTAACCTGGTGAATCGAAATCTTCTCTCTTTCTCTCCCCTTCTTTCGCTTTTCTTTGCAGCATTGAGAATGAACTGGGATGGCAAGCTAAACCACTTCCATTTCCACTATTTCCCAAATCCAAAAAGAAAGATTCCGAACCCATAACACACATCACTCCATTCCATATCATACCACCATACCACCTTTCCTCTACACACACTTTGCTATGCAGAACGTGATAACCGACAGAGATTCAGTGAAAACCAGACGAGTAAGCGACGAACATAGCTTTTAGACCGAACTCTCTTCTAGCCTTAAGCCATAAACCATAATAGAACACAAATGGATACCTTGAAACCTTGAAACGTTGACGACGAAACCGTGACCACTGCGAATGAGTGGATTGTAAAGGAACTTTAGTTTAAGACTTCGAAGCGACACATTTGGGCCGCACAGCCCACACAACAAGAACATCAACATCAACAAGAACAAGAACACCGACCCACTTCCCGCCCCTCCAAGACACCCGATCGAACACAGACAGTTGCCAGGCAGATCCAGGACCAAAGGATCCTAGGACGCGAGGCTTCCCTGTACTGCTACGATTTGTGTGGAACCTTGGATGGACGGAAGCGACACCACCACCTGGGTGCAACATCGATGTGGTTGCTGCAGCTGTTTTGTCCTCCAGCCGCGGCTCCTCCCTCTTCTGCTCTGGTCCACCCGACTCGTGCACCCGTTCCGGTTCCCAAGTGAGATGAGTATATCTGCGTCCAGCAAACAGGACTACGATCAGCCCATCCAGTTGTGTGCAGCGTCCCAGCGTTGTGAGCGTGTGATAAGACTACTGATAGCGTTTAAGCTTGTGCGATATTCGAGATAGGAGACGCCTATTTAAGTCAGTTTGTAATCGAACGTATTGTATTAGTGTTTGTAATATTCATTGCTATACCTAGTTTGTAATTCATCTATGTAATGTTGCTTGTTCGCATAAGCAGGCGAAACGGATTTATAAAAAGTACTTAATTTACCAAATATCTTCTGACTCTGTATAAAAACAAACGAAAAATCTCATACAAAATGAAGCTGATGAACGATACACTGTTAAATAAATGAAAATCCAAGTGATCAAAACGAAAATCAATTGTTCTTAAAGTTTCTCTTATTTCTTAACAAACAGCAAACGAAAATCTAGACTTGTGCCTTTGCATTTTATGTCATTATTTGGTTACTTTCACGTACTCCAATAACAGTTTGCAAAAGCCAATCTTGATGGTAATAACGCAGCGAATAACTACATAACTATCTAAGCAACATAGTTACAACATAATTTAAAACATTTTATTTCAAAAAGTTGGTGCAATAGCAATATGTAACAAGAAAAACATGGCCATTTTTCCAGTCATTTAAAATTTCAAGTTTTATCAATGACTTCACCTAATGTCTCTATGAGTATAAACAATTGCACCATACAAATTAACAGAAAAGCGTATGAACATGAAAATAAATTTTATTAGCTTTGTGAATACTTTGTGAAATTGCAAAACGGGGAAAGGCAATTAAAGCATTAAGTGCAGTTTACCCAGATATTTGAAACAACTTCAATAATTTTCAACCGCTTATTAAGCGTTTTATTTGCCATTTAGACATAATTCCCAATTATGATAATTTTAATTTAACCACAACGTATACCACTGTTCGCAGCTATTTGTATTGACCAAAGACAGGAAATTATTATGAATATTCATAAGGTTCAACAACTAATGCTCATAGAACAATTTAAGGAGTTTAAGAAATTACCAACTACAGAATCCCTTTTGGAGTAAAGCCCATGATTACGATAATACCAACTTAACCGCAACGTGGCCCACACACTGCAGCCTTGCATTGGCCAAATTCACTTTTCAGCCAACTCACTTTGCCCACAGAAAAGCAGCCATGGAAGGCGAGGAGCCGAATCAAGTCGTTCCTTCATTGCCCATAAATGTCTTATCTAATTTTCAAATGAGGTAAACATCGCCTTGCATTCATAATTGCATATTCAAAGTGTCTCGCCCACAGAAAGACAGCTAGACAGCCAGACAGGCATATTTACATACATATACTCGTACAGACGGGGGGCTGGAAGGAAAATGGCCAAGACAGTTCAACATGTTTATTACATTTTCCACACCATCATTTCGCTTTCCTCGAGCTGGAGCACTCGTGTCCATTTCCTAGCGTTTATTTTGCGGTGTGGGCATTACTTTTTATTAGCACCAGCGAAAAAGGGGGTTTGGTTTTTCTGGTATCTGTATCGGTCTCGGTTTTTGGTTTTAACTTTGGTTTCTCCTTCTTCTGTTTTTCTACTCCTTTTTTTATGGCTGCAGTTTGGCCGCCTGTTGCAGCGACCACAAAGATTGGGTTTCAATTTGCATTTTCGGCTTCATTGAAGCCGCTGCAATTTGCAGAGTGGGTTAAATAAAGTGGGCCACGGATTTATCACGTTTTTCCTCCAGTCGGTTTGTAGGACATGTGCTGCTAACCGATATTTGAGCCAAAAGACCCGTACCCGTCGAGTCGAGTTGAGCAGAGTCGAGTGCTGAGGCACAGCTCTTTTTTATTACCATATTGGGGCTAACTCTCTTGGTGGCTAGTTGTTTCTGGTAGCTCTAGCTTTTGTTTATGTAACTGTAGCGTTTGCAGTTTATTGATTATGCAATAAATAATCGCCAGCACAATGCCCGAGCTGCGAACTGGTGTTGTAATGCTCTCCTTCGACACCCCCTCGTTTGCCCACCAAACTCAATGTGTGGCTAATGCCAAAAGAATGGCTGCAATAAAAATCTGGCTAATGGCTCTGATGGGGAGCCGAGCTAGCACTTCATTCAGGCGGTGCTGTCGGACTATTTTCAAGAAAACATTAAACCCAGTAGTTAGTAGCTACACATTTTATTTAAAGATTTCGCAATAATAGAGTAATTAATATTCTATTATTAGCTTTAGAGAAGCAAGTGTAGTTAATTGCTATAAGAGACCTACTATACATGGAATTACTTCATAACCGCATTTAAAGAACCTTAGGCGAAACTGTAAGATTCGGCATTGACAAGTGGAAATTCGAAACCCGATAATATGTGTAGATTAGTGGGTCAGCGTCTCGGGTTTTGGCAGTCTAGCCTGCACAGTTAAAACCGTCTGGTCTTGGATTTTCGTAACAGTTTTTCAACCGGGCTTATTTAAATGATGGCCAACTAAACACGCTCGGCTTGTTGGCGGCAGCCAAGTGGAAAGTGAATGCGGGAAACATTGCAGACATGTGAGTTTTCAGTTTCAGTTTCATTTCATTTTCTTTTCCACAAACCCGAAGCTTGATTTTGTGCCTGTGTTGGACATTATGTGATGTTAGTGGGCCAACTTTATGGCCGGTTCGACGATCCCAGGCGATCGCAACGCGTAATCGCCGGCAATTTGACGGAAAATGTTTGATATTGTGTGTAAATGCAATCAAAAATAGCAAAGCTAATAACAAGCCGCTGTCTGACGCTTTAATTGTCCTGGTTATGCAGCTCATAATTATATCAGAGTAATGCTTTCTAAGTACTTATGCAATCAATGGCTTAATATAGAACATTTGGGTACTCACTTGATGTAGGGAATATTTGCTGGTATGTGGTACTTGGCACCCGGGTCAAAGTCCTTTTCTGATCGCAGAACTGGGGGCTTTATCCCGGAATACTTTTCTCTGAAATGTAAAATAATGTTATACAAGTTTGTTAACATTAAAAAGACCTAATCTAACCTTAAATTCCAGTAGTGACAGTTCATTGTTCGTTTATTCGCATTGCCACTAAAGACATCGTAACGCCAGTTGTCCAGAGATAATGCGAATGGTAAAAATGCCACCTGAAAGAAACAAATTGTATAATACACTTACACTGAATGTACTCAATTTTTCTTTAAACTACATATTTAAGTCTTTAAATTATGTGATAATCACATTAGAAGCAAGCTGAGTAATGTCACCAATTTGATTACAGTTTCTATACGCGGAGTAAGTATCTAAAAGTTTCAAGAATCCAGAGCCACATCATCGTTTAATTTATCAAATACTGTATGAGTAATTAAAATGTGTTCCTTACAATCAACTTTAGGAAAAATATATATAGAATATAGAACAAAGAATCTACATAAGAGCTTTATTTAGCAGTAGCAATATCTCCCAAAGAAACACTGAAATATATTTCACAATAACCACTTTATCATTACCTTGTCAATGGCCATGGTGAACAGATAGTTGATATCATAGCTGGACTCGTCGAGGGATCGTTGCAGAAGTCCCAGGGTCTGCAAATGCCTTGGAGTGGATACGGACAGCCCGATGGCATCGCCCACCGCCTGGTGAAATGCCGGATTGGCTCCATTTCTGAAGATCTTTGGCAGATGGCGGTACTGCAAAAAGTACTGAATGTGCGCCATCTCATGGTGCACACTAATCAAGCTCCGCTGGTTGATATCCGCACAGATCTTTACCCGGAAATCGTGACGATTGCAAAAGTCCCAGGCAGATGGCTCACATAGGACCCTTCGGTCCAGTGGCTGTTCGAATATGGAGTTGCGATAGAACTCCGGACCCACTGCGGACATGTTGATGGAGGTGAAGAACTCCTCGGCCAGCTGGAACATGAGTTGCGGTGTGTAGCCCTGCTCCACCATTCTCGGGGTGACGTCGATCAGCTTGCGGCCTGGATAGGGTATCAATATGTCCAGCACATTGGACCACGACTGCCCGTACATGTTGCCCAGAATGTGCGAGGGAATGGGCGCTATGCGGTTTATCCGATCTGGACCATAGTAATCCCTCAGCTTCCGGCGAACATAGGCATGCAATCCTTCGTAGAGAGGCCGTATCTGTTCCCAAACAATGTCCATATCCTGGCGGAAGTTGCCCGACTCGTATGCCAGATACCAGTACTCCCCGCCATTGGTGACATCTGCAAAAGAATGGAGTTGGATTTATGTGTTTGAGTTCTAGTTTTTTAGGAACCCTCCACTCACTGTTTGTATAGGCCACCTCCTGCATCACGTCGATCAACTGCTCATAACTATCCCGCATGCCGCGTCCCGCCTTCCTGTGGTACTCCACCCAAGTGTGCTGCAACTCATCCCAATCCCTGCTCTTGGCCATGATGTCCTTCAGCTGGGGAATGTAGTGAAGGTCGCACTGAAAGGGCTGCTGATAGGCACAGATTCCGGCGCTGTTGTACAGGAACAGCATCTCATTGAGCAGGCGATTGTACTGAAAAAGCTCTTATTCTAGACATGATGTCTTATAGAGGTGCACATGTGACTCACCCTATCCAATACATCTAGGGGCAGGGCATTGGGCCCCACTTCCGACTGGAGCATCAGTTGTCTGTAGAGGCGACGGTCGAAGATGAGATCCTTGTTGATCCGCTTGGATTGCTCGGCGGTGATGCGCTGGAACTCCACATACCGCTGTTGAGCATTCAGCTAAAAATTCAGTATAAGAAAATATCATAACTATTTAGAAAGACTGTGACCCATTACGAACTTGATCAAAATAATTATATCAGATATCACACCCTTAATAGTTTATTGACTACACTGAAAGATTAGTAAATTGGCCAATAACAATTTAATAGCTTATCATGATAATTCTATAACCAGTTAAGCTTTGAAGTTCATTTTACATCTTATTTAATTTAATTAATTATTATTGAAGTCCAAACCATTTAACTCGAAATGCTTTTTTCCTGCTTTTGTGAACTTCATTAATAAACATCGTATAGACATATTTATTTTAAATAAAACTATTTTAATATAAAGAAGGCTGTTATTTTTATTTTGAAACACTTTAAACTTAAGCCCCGATTGTAAAGCAAACTAACTTTAAGATTAGCTCCGCTGTAACACATGAGGCCCAGTCATACTATGTATCTACCTTCAGGCAGCGATTAGTCCACAAACTGTTTGGTTGGGAAAACGCATGACATTGGCATGTCTGCCTGGGAATCTGACAAGGCGATTCGACCTTCAGAATGCGACTTTTCTGACTTTTCACGGGTGTGCGTGAGTAAGAGAACCACCACAGCGAGCCATGGGAAACTGCACCACCACCACCACCACCACCACAACCAGCACACCGACAACCACCACCGCACCGCAAAGATCGCGTGCCGTTCAACCACAATTACGCGATTTACTAGTTTTTGGCATTTTTACGAATGTATGTATGGCCAAAACTGCTCACTCACCGCTTCCGTTTGGGTAAAATCATTCACGTTCGTCTCGAAGTTCCACTGGGCAGCCACATTGGCGGTGCACTCCAGAGATCCCTTCTGGTCCGACTCCACCAGCAGGATGCGCAGCTTCTCTAGTTCCTGCTGATAGCGACGATCCTGCTGGTATCGCTGCCGCTCCAAGTATCCCTGGTTTAGGTTGAAGCGATCCTGGTTCGAGAGGAAGGGATTCTCGAACCGATTGCGATTGTTGATGCCCACAAACTCCACATTGGGATTGTTATTGTAGTTGTACTGATCGTTGGGATTGAAGTTACGCTCCCCTTGGGAGGAGTAGGGCACATCCGAGTAGCGTCCATTGAGGTTGGCATCGTTGCCGTAGTTGCGATCGGTGGTACTGGAAATGGGTCCGTAGTTGTGGTTGGAAAACCTAGCCCCACTGAAGGGTGAGTCACTGAAGTTCAGGCGGGGCGAGGGATAGGCATAGCCAATCCTCATCCGCTCGTCATCCGTCTGGCCAAACTGCAAGCGGAATGTCAAGAGGTTAGGATGGCAATCGAACACTGAGAGAATATCATTCATGTATTTTTAATAGAAAATCGCATTTTATTTGATTCACATTATAAGCATTCAGATTTGCAGTATTGGAATAGTAAATTCCTGGTTTTAAACAGATTTTCAAGTGAGAGATGTGCCACACCCACCCTAAAGTCGTCCAGTCCGTCGTCGGTGTTGCCACCTCCTCCCGCATCGGAGTAAGGTGGTCCGGAGCGCTGGTCGCGATCCCGATCCGCTCGAAGCTGGGCCGGAGTGGTGGCCACGTTCGGGGTGTATCCATTGTAGAAGACCTCGGGCTGAGGGGTGGGCAGGTTCAGCTGGGGACTGGCGAAGCTCAAAGTCAGGCTAAGGCAAAGACAGCCCAGAACCGAAACACTGTGCATTGCGTTTATCTTAAGATCTATATTCCACACTGTCAAGGTCGCCGTTGACAGCTTAGTTATTAACTCTTTCGCAAGCAATTAACTTATTTAATTGCCAGTAACTGGCAGTACATTTGCCGCACACGATCACACAATTCTATGGATATGTTGATATATATCTGTAAGATCTTTGGGCAGGGCAAAGAACTTGTATCTTTCCGTTTTCACTTTCACTTAACAAACACAATTTCCCTTCTGCTGGTAGCGCCTACGTAGCGTCCGGTGTCACGTCTAAAACTCTACTGACTAGACAGTAAGAATGCTTTTCGAAATTACTTGCCACTTTTTTTTTCAACTCGAAAATGAATTCAAATTTGAACACAGTCGCTGCTGCTGCCGTCGTTGCAGTTGACGTCGCCGCCAACTTCTCTATATATTTTGTATATTCGTGTGAGATAATCGCAATTAGCACCGCCAGCGACAACAACTACAATCGCATCTTCCAAAACCTGGGAACAAAAATGAGTCGGAACCCCCATTTGTGTGTTCGTGTGAGTGAGCATGGTATGTAAATGTTTTCGCCATGCATGTTGGCCATTTCAAGGGAGGGCAAGGGTGCCCCTACATCGTACACACGTATCTAGGTATATTCGCGTACTTATCAGGCGAAAAGCTCAACCGCATAATAATAGTCGGCTGTGGGAAAGCAAACGACTTTTGAGTGGACTGCTCCGGGCTGCAACTCACTCGAAATGAGTTAGAAGTTATAGTATCAGCTCAATTGTTGAGAAAAACTAAGACACGCGAGTCAGATTCCGAAATTCTTTTACTCAAATTAGGTTTACCAACAACACAATCCCATCAAAAAATTAGCTAAGCCTTCTTATAATACAGCTACACTAAACAGAAATCATTTTGTAAGCCTTCTTATAATGCAGCTGCAATAAACAGAAATAATTTGGAAATACAATCCCTTTGGAAGTATCTAGAAAGTATTTCAATCAAATGGCTAGAACTAATTTACTTCTCGTAAACAAATCAATGATCCAACATAAGATGATCCATACAAAGTCATTGCATTTAAACTATTTGTTTAGTTAAGAGCTTCGACTAAGCTCGACTTGCATTAACTATCAACTTGCACCAGCATCCACCCGCATTTGAGGCGTTTGTATTGCTGCTCTTGACCCAGAGAAATGTGGCGAGTACTTTGAGTCATACCGGCAAATACTAAAAACAGGTGTAGCTAACGTGCTGCAGCAAATGCGTTCCACCTGTAACTCAAACTAGCGGCAAGAGCAAATCACCGGGTAATGGGCTGAAGTAAATGACTTCTGACGCCTGTGATGCTTCGCATTTGCTTAACAGCCCATTAAACTAATAGTTATAGTACTTCTCCATAACATAAAAGCAAAGCGATTTTCTGGAAATTATTAAACACTAAGTTTTGTTACTTTTATTTTATACCTTAAGGCCCAGTGAAATTATTCAAATACAAATAGTTTGGGAACTAGTCATTAAACTTGAGCATTAAAATTCGAATCGAAGTACATCTCATTAAAATGCAAGGGATCGCGATCGGAATTCTGCTCCACCCTCGCTCGTGGAATTTGCAATTTCTACACTCGCTCTTGACCCAACGGCATGTGAAAAAGTTGTGACTCATGTCAGGTGAACGATCACCGGAGAAAATCGAGATGATATATGGGAAGAGAACTATCCACAAAGATGTCGAATGGGGGGAGCATGACTCTTCACCCCGATGAATCGAATGAATGGCCTGGCACGCTGACTGATGCCTTGATTGCCAATCTGCTGACATACAAATGGGAATGCATATAATATATTATAGATTAATGTGTGCGGGGAGATGTGTGATTCAGGCAGTAATTAGATTGGGATCTGCGAAGTCTATCTGTCTCGGATATGAGCTCATAAATATTAGACACTTTATGATGTGGTTGGCTGGCTCGGGCTTGTACCTGGAACTGAACCCCCCAAAATAAAACCATATTTTGGGCCAAAATCTAATTACCACTCAAGGTCGGGCAGGGTTTTATTACCACTGCGCTTTGCAGAGATCGAATATAGAACAAGTTCTGGAGAGCTTAGAACCGTGGGAAAATGGCGCCAAGTGCCTGTAATCAATTTACACGAGTGAATAACTTATGACGCACACCAAGCACGTATTGCAAATACGTTTTATTTTTATTTGCCTGGTTTTAATAAGTGGCTATTGAGTGAAAAGCCTCTGCGAGACACAATAATTAAGTGCATTTTAATTACAGAGCGCGCTTATGTTTTGCATTTGGCTTAGATTATTTCCGGTTATTTTAAGTAAACAACAAGTTAATCATCATTAAGAAGACGTTGACTGATTGAGAACAAATGGAAACCCACCGAACTGTGACTCTACATCCCAAACTCACTTCCCATCGGTAATTCAAGGATTTCAGAATAATATCAGATATTCCAGGGACTATGCAGATTATTTTATCAATTCGTTCGGGGGGGAAAAAATAAACTAAACCTTCCTTTCATACCAAAATTCCCTTTTATTTTAAGCACAATTCATACGTTTAATTTTGTGGTTCCGTCAAAAATCCGCTAATGGCTATCGTTGTGGCTGGAACTACTGCCCAATGCTTCGTGAACTGGGCGCCTCTCGTGCGGATCGGGCTTGATGTGAAAGTTGGCATAGCCATACCGATCGCGCTCCCGCTGAGAACTGAACTCCACCTTCTCGATGCTGGAGAGTGGACTGCCCGTCGTCCTGAGCCACTCCTTCATCACATCCATCTCGGCGGGACGACCCTCGATGTAACCCTTCACGGTGCCCCTGCCGGAGTTCATGCACCAGCCGCGCAGACCCAGGATCTTCGCTTTTCGCAGGGTATGCCGCCGGAAGTTGACGCCGTGCACCCTGCCGAATACCTCGAATTCGCAGGAATGGACACCCTGGGCCGCCATTGCAAAGAAGTCTCTCCTTTTACTTCTGGAAAGGGGGTCATACAATGTTCCGACTTTTGACGGAATCAAAAGGGGTAATAAATTTATTAAATCTACATTTTGAAGTAAAACGAAAGGAATACATCCTAAGCTACGTAAATTTGTTCTACATTGTAAACATTTTCATTTCTTTCGTTTGTCTATTGCATACTTTTAGGTTGCTAAAATAAATTAATTGCTAAACTGTTTTCATTTCTACAAGCCTGGGAAACCAACAGCTGATCAGGGCTGCGGGGTGGGGGGTGCATCAAAAATTGGAAAAAATTTGAGAAAAAATAAATTTTTTTTGGTAAACACAGTTTGATTGGAAATTTAATTACGAATTCAACGAGATATGGCATATGGATATGGCCATATTTGGACCAATATTTCGAATGTTCTGATCAAAATACTGATATTTAAATCGCAAAAAAACAGAAAATAAATTTTCGGCCAAAATCCAAAAATCATCATCAAAAATTGGAAAAAAAATTTAAAAAAAAACATTTTTTTTGGTAAACACAGTTTGATTGGAAATTTAATTACGAATTCAACGAGATATGACATTCCATAATTGGACCAATATTTCGAATGTTCTGATAAAAATACTGATATTTAAATCGCAAAAAAACAGAAAATCAATTTTCGGCCAAAATCTAAAGATCATCATCAAAAACTGGAAAATAAATTTAAAAAAAAAACATTTTTTTTTGGTAAACACAGTTTGATTGGAAATTTAATTACGAATTCAACGAGATATAACATTCCATAATTGGACCAGTATTTCGAATGTTTTGATCAAAATACTGATATTTAAATCGCAAAAAAACAGAAAATCAATTTTCACCCAAAATTTAAAAATCATCATCAAAAATTGGAATAAAATTCGAAAACAAATTAATTTTTTTTTGTAAACACAGTTTGAATGGAAATTTAATTACGAATTCAACGAGATATAACATTCCATATTTGGACCAATATTTCGAAGGTTCTGATCAAAATACTGATATTTAAATCGCAAAAAAACAGAAAATTAAATTTCGGCCAAAATTTAAAAATCATCATCAAAAATTGGAATAAAATTCGAAAAAAATTAATTTTTTTTTGTAAACACAGTTTGATTGGAAATTTAATTACGAATTTAACGAGATATGACATTCCATAATTTGACCAGTATTTCGAATGTTCTGATAAAAATACTGATATTTAAATCGCAAAAAAACAGAAAATCATTTTTCGGCCAAAATCCAAAAATCATCATCCAAAATTTGAAAAACAATTTAAAACAAAAACATTTTATTTAGTAAACACAGTTTGATTGGAAATTTTATTACGAATTCGACGAGATATAACATTCCATATTTGGACCAATATTTCGAATGTTCTGATCAATATACTGAAATTTAAATCGCAAAAAAACAAAAAATCAATTTTCGGCCAAAATCCAAAAATCATCATCAAAAATTGGAAAAAAAAATTTAAAAAGAAACATTTTTTTAGTAAGCACAGTTTGATTGAAAATTTAATTACGAATTCAACGAGATATGACATTCCATAATTGGTCCAGTATTTCGAATGTTCTGATCAAAATACTGATATTTAATTCGCAAAAATACAAAAAATCAATTTTCGGCCAAAATTTAAAAATTATCATCAAAAATTGGATTAAAATTCGAAAAAAAATTAATTTTTTTTTTGTAAACACAGTTTGATTGGAAATTTAATTACGAATTCAATGAGATATAACATTCCATATTTGGACCAATATTTCGAATGTTCTGATCAAAATACTGATATTTAAATCGCAAAAAAACAGAAAATCAAATTTCGGCCAAAATATAAAAACCATCATCAAAAATTGAAATAAAATTCGAAAAAAATTAATTTTTTTTTGTAAACACAGTTTGATTGGAAATTTAATTACGAATTTAACGAGATATGACATTCCATAATTTGACCAGTATTTCGAATGTTCTGATCAAAATACTGATATTTAAATCGCAAAAAAACAGAAAATCAATTTTCGGCCAAAATCCAAAAATCATCATCAAAAATTGAAATAAAATTCGAAATTAAATTAATTTTTTTTTGTAAACACAGTTTGATTGGAAATTTAATAACGAATTCAACGAGATATGACATTCCTTATTTGGACCAATATTTCAAATGTTCTGATCAAAAAAACAGAAAATCAATTTTCGGCCAAAATCCAAAAATCATCTTCAAAAATTGGAAACAAAATTTAAAAAAAAACATTTTTTTTTGTAAACACAGTTTGATTGGAAATTTAATTACGAATTTAACGAGATATGACATTCCATATTTGGACCAATATTTCGAATGTTCTGATCAAAATACTGATATTTAAATCGCAAAAGAACAGAAAGTCAATCTTTGGCCAAAATCCAAAAATCATCATCAAAAATTTGAAAAACAATTTAAAAAAAAACATTTTTTTTAGTAAACACAGTTTGATTGGAAATTTAATTACGAATTCAACGAGATATGACATTCCATATTTGGACCAATATTTCGAATGTTCTGATCAAAATACTGATATTTAAATCGCAAAAAACAGAAAATCAATTTTCGGCCAAAATCCAAAAATCATCATCAAAAATTGGAAAAAAAATTAAAAAAAACACATTTTTTTAGTAAGCACAGTTTGATTGAAAATTTAATTACGAATTCAACGAGATATGACATTCCATAATTGGACCAGTATTTCGAATGTTCTGATCAAAATACTGATATTTAATTCGCAAAAATACAGAAAATCAATTTTCGGCCAAAATTTAAAAATTATCATCAAAAATTGGATTAAAATTCGAAAAAAAATTAATTTTTTTTTGTAAACACAGTTTGATTGGAAATTTAATTACGAATTCAACGAGATATAACATTCCATATTTGGACCAATATTTCGAATGTTCTGATCAAAATACTGATATTTAAATCGCAAAAAAACAGAAAATCAATTTTCGGCCAAAATCCAAAAATCATCATAAAAAATTGAAAAAAAAATTTTAAAAAGAAACATTTTTTTAGTAAGCACAGTTTGATTGGAAATTTAATTACGAATTCAACGAGATATGACATTCCATATTTGGACCAGTATTTCGAATGTTCTGATCAAAATATTGATATTTAAATCGCAAAAAAACAGAAAATCAATTTTCGGCCAAAATTTAAAAATTATCATCAAAAATTGGATTAAAATTCGAAAAAAAATTACTTTTTTTTTTGTAAACACAGTTTGATTGGAAATTTAATTACGAATTCAATGAGATATAACATTCCATATTTGGACCAATATTTCGAATGTTCTGATCAAAATACTGATATTTAAATCGCAAAAAAACAGAAAATCAAATTTCGGCCAAAATATAAAAACCATCATCAAAAATTGAAATAAAATTCGAAAAAAATTAATTTTTTTTTGTAAACACAGTTTGATTGGAAATTTAATTACGAATTTAACGAGATATGACATTCCATAATTTGACCAGTATTTCGAATGTTCTGATCAAAATACTGATATTTAAATCGCAAAAAACAGAAAATCAATTTTCGGCCAAAATCCAAAAATCATCATCAAAAATTTGAAAAACAATTTAAAAAAAAACATTTTTTTTAGTAAACACAGTTTGATTGGAAATTTAATTACGAATTCAACGAGATATGACATTCCATATTTGGACCAATATTTCGAATGTTCTGATCAAAATACTGATATTTAAATCGCAAAAAACAGAAAATCAATTTTCGGCCAAAATCCAAAAATCATCATCAAAAATTGGAAAAAAAATTTAAAAAAAAACATTTTTTTAGTAAGCACAGTTTGATTGAAAATTTAATTACGAATTCAACGAGATATGACATTCCATAATTGGACCAGTATTTGGAATGTTCTGATCAAAATACTGATATTTAATTCGCAAAAATACAGAAAATCAATTTTCGGCCAAAATTTAAAAATTATCATCAAAAATTGGATTAAAATTCGAAAAAAAATTAATTTTTTTTTGTAAACACAGTTTGATTGGAAATTTAATTACGAATTCAATGAGATATAGCATTCCATATTTGGACCAATATTTCGAATGTTCTGATCAAAATACTGATATTTAAATCGCAAAAAAACAGAAAATCAATTTTCGGCCAAAATCCAAAAATCATCATAAAAAATTGAAAAAAAATTTTTAAAAAGAAACATTTTTTTAGTAAGCACAGTTTGATTGGAAATTTAATTACGAATTCAACGAGATATGACATTCCATATTTGGACCAGTATTTCGAATGTTCTGATCAAAATATTGATATTTAAATCGCAAAAAAACAGAAAATCAATTTTCGGCCAAATTCCAAGAATCATCATCAAAAATGGGAAAAAATTTAAAAAAAAAAATTGTTTTCGGTAAACACAGTTCGATTGGAAATTTAATCACGAATTTAACGAGTTCTGATCAAAATACTGATATTTACATTTTACTTTTTATACGTTTAATTAAGCCCAGACCCACAGCCCAGACCCCGCAGCCCAGACCCCGCAGCCCAGACCCCGAAGCCCAGACAACGCCACTGCTTTGACGACTACTCCCGGAATGCCATCAAATCCAGGGGCTTTGTTAGCCTTGATGCGCCTTGCTGCCTCCACAACCTCGTGTGCAGTGATGCTCGGGAAGTCGGAGAATGGGGCTGCGGCTAATGGCTGTCATGTGGTCGACTGCATCGGGATCATCATCATCGGTTTTGTGCCGGGTTTTGTGCGGGGTTTTGTGCGGGGTGTGCGGGGTTTTGTGTTTTGTTACTCTACGAGTAACGGGTATAATTACTAGAAAAGATATTTTCAGTGATTTATATAGTTTATTTAAGCCACTCCTATTTTATATTTTAGCTTAACAATAATCTGCCGAAGATAACATATTTAGTTTTAATTTTCGAATGTAATTTTACAGATGATGTCTTATAAAAGACTTTTTTAAATGTCATATAATTATTATTTGTTTTAGATTAAATAATTTACAATAAGTGTTTAAACAGCTCCAGAGCTACTTAAATGCTTAAATTATGTCCAGCCCACCTCCAGGTTTTTTTCCTGATTCTGGAGCTGCAACCAGTCTTGAAGCGGTTGAAAGTAGGCGAGCAGTCCATCTATGCTGATCTCTGGCTCTCCAAGAAGAACTTTTAGCACCTCCCTATAGTGAACCGAAGATCCCAGGGACATGGCCTGTCTCAAGACCTCGCCAATACCTCGCTGATCGGATAGGTCGCACAGGTCGAGGGGTTTCCTGGGATTGCCCAATTCAAACTGGCCCGTTTTGGTGCAGAAGTGTTTCAACAGTTGGAACTGCAGGACAATGCTCAGAAAGTTGCTGAAAATCATCATAATTTTAAAGTGATATTTTCACTATACACGGTTTTATGGTCTCACCTGGCATACTGGTCATCTACCTCCATAAGAAGTTTGGCCGGCACATCGAACTGTTCGTTGGTTCGTTTGGTTGGAGCAGCAGCTCCGGTATAATGTTCTGTAAACCTCCAGTAGGCCTCGTTATCATCCGCCTTAATGTGTCCTGCCAGGACTTCCACTCTGTAACGATCTAGTACATAGAAGACGGGTAGCAGGAACACAACCCTCAAGCCCTGAATATACAGGCGATTCAAACGGGCGGGCAGCTCCTTCCACTTGTTTTCCCTCAGAATGCCCAGTTTCCTAAGGAATCGCGGTGAACTGGCTGCCATGGAGAAGCACTTCCCGATGGCATCGCTAAAATTGGGAAAGGGCTCCTCCTGGAGCAAAGTTGGTTGAACCGAGGCAGCTCGATAGTATTGCAAGTCCGACTGCGCCTCAAACATATTGAAGAAGCGCTCCTCGTCGTTCAGAGGACAGTAGGTGAAGTTCGTCCTTGGCAGAGCATAGTATCGCCAGGCTTTGTGCCAGCAGCGGTCATCATCATCGGAGGACACCTTCTGGGCATATGTCCAAAGCGAGCTAAAATGATGGAAAGTATTTAGACTATGATACATCAGATTAAATAACTTACTTCTCCAACTGAGGAAAACCCAGAGCTCTGAAGTACTCGGCCACATTCCAGAAAACCCGTTGAGTGGTGCTCAATCCTCGACGGTGCAGCTCCTGGGTGATATTAGCCAGCCCAATCTCCGGCGATGGCAGATCCACATACCATTCGGCCTGAACCCGCCTGAAAGCATTTCCGATGAAGACCTCTGCCAAATGCTGTGGATAGGGTCTGTTCCTGGGCACCAAATGATCGCCATGCATCTTCCGCAGCGATCCCCTGACATGGGCGTGGAATTGAAGGA
The DNA here is from genome assembly GCF_016746235.2 of Drosophila teissieri. Taxonomy (NCBI): domain Eukaryota; kingdom Metazoa; phylum Arthropoda; class Insecta; order Diptera; family Drosophilidae; genus Drosophila; species Drosophila teissieri. The sequence goes on along the minus strand of NC_053029.1, from coordinate 15,241,591 downwards.
ACAGAGGTCTCAAGCCATGCATAATCCTATCCAGCAGAGTCATGGTCTCCCGGCCATCCAGTTCCAGGGATCGAAACCAATAGTCCTCGGCACGCGGATACCCATTCAGCTGGGCGGTCTTTTTGTACAGATCCATAAAATCAACGAACTGAGATCTGGTGGCCAAGCCCGTGCGACTTCGCCACTCGAACCAGTAATATTCGATCTCGTCTAGATCTCGGCTTCCTTGAACTATGGATTGAACCTCGGGTATGAGTCTTAGAGTGCAATTGCCCGGCTGCTTGTAGGCACACAGCTTTACATTGTGGTAATTATCGCTCATACTGGAGGCCAATGCGTAGACCAGCTTCAAGTCTCTGCCACTCAGAGCCTCATAGCCCAATTGGGGGATTTTGTCGAGTAGCCTCCGCTGGCGGGCGTCACCCAATCCCAACCGCTTGAACTTGGCCTTGCGGGTAGTTAGGGTCCTCACATACTTCATAAGCTTGTCATCGGTGACCTCGATCTCCAGGAGAGCCACCAAATCATTCGGCCCGCGCAGCTCATTCAACAACTGTGCCAATACCGCCTGATCGTAGATAACAGCCAGTTGCTGGTTGGTTTCATTCAGAAAACTTTCCAATGTGGCATCAGGCGGGGATTCGGCACGGGCTAATCCCACAAGAAGCTAAACAAAAGGACGTTAGGGAAGTGCGCAAGATTACCCTGCCTACTTGACTCACCCAAACCGCAAGTATCCACATATTCCCACACTTTCTACTAAACTCACTTTCGCAACTTAATTTATTAGCTCATTGAAATTCCCGACACTTTTGGTCAACGTTCTGCGCTGGCGCAGCTCTCGAAGTCAACTGACTTGGGCCAACGACAATCCATGGTCAGTGGAGTGAGTCGGTGGCCAGCTGAGCGCCCAGTTGGCCATTTGTAATTATAATGTGTTCCACTTAGAAAATACAACCACGGCTTCGCTTGGCAATATCTACAACTTGTTTAGTGAGACAATTATATCTAGCACTGGGATTTCGGAGGGGGCTTTCATAAATCTTGAACATTTTGTTAAAGAGCTATAAAATTACCTGTTTGTAGAAGTGAAGCTCTATAAAGGTTTAAATGTAAGGTTTGTCTGTTTTGTACCATAAATACATTTTATAGACCATTTCCTTCAACTAGTTGGTATAAAGAACTGTTCCCGGTTAAAATATAGGCTTTGTTTGTAAGATACTGTTAAACTTTATTGAGCAATGAACTGTGTGAGAACACTAAAATCATTTGATTTACGAAGACACGCATTCTGAAATTAGAAAACACGCATTTAGAAATGGGATCCTTATTTCTCATGACCGTGCTATGACTTACTATTTGAAGTAGTCCAGCCAATGTGGACATTGTTCTTGATGTTCTCCGCCTCCAGCCAGACGCGCAGCGGCTCAAAGTATTCCGCGATGGCCTTTCCGGACATGGTGCGCTCTCCGTTGAAGGCCTCCAGTGCATCGGGCCAGGGCTTCGAGGCGCCCATGGACAGCATGTTGCTATGGGATTATCAAAACCATTATGATGTAAGCCAATTATATGAGTGCCCAAGACTTACTGGAAAGCAGCACCAGCTGCAGCACTTCCATAGATGTCGCAGTTATCCAGAGGCAACTCCACATTGTTGGCATCATATTGACCAGCCTTGATGCAGGCGGACTTGTAGAACTGGAACTGGATGATGAAGGACACCAGGTACCTGCAAGATATTACCAATTATTACCAATTCAGATATTCTCGGGTAAGTAAGCAGGTACCCACCTCAGATACTCGACATCCGCGGAAATGTGATACTTGGCCGGGGCATCGAAGTCCTTTTCGCTTCGCACAACTGGCGGTTCAATGCCGGAGTACTCGTCCCTCAACTTCCAGAAGGCACAGTTCCAGTTGGCCTTGTCGACCTCGCCGCGGAACAGCGACCAGCGATACTTGTCCATGGTGAAGGCGAAGGGCAGGAAAACGATCTTGTCCAGGGCGGTGAGGAAGAGCTGGTTGATACGAGCCTCTTCGTCGCGCACGTAGTCCTTCAGCAGGCCAATCTTCTCGAGATGTTTGGGCGTCGATACGGACAAGGAGAGCACATCGCCGACGGCTTCGTGGAATCCGGGATTGGCACCAGTGCGGTAGACGAAGGGCTGGTGTTGATACTGGAGGAAATACTGAATGTGACCCAGTTCGTGGTGCACGGTGAAGAGCTGATCCTGTGTGACCCGGGTGCACTGCTTGATGCGCACGTCGTCGGTGAGGTAAAAGTCCCAGGCGCTGGCATGGCAAACCAGGTCGCGGCCATCGGTGGGCTTCTCAATGATCGACTTGTCCCAAAAGTCCCTGAAATACATACAAAATAAATAAATAAACGGTCAATTAATGATATATATTTATCACTTACTGCGGCAATTTGGTAAGATTCATGGAGGTGAAGAAATCGTCGCCCATTTGGAACATTTTGAGGGGGGTGAAGCCCTGCTTTTCCATCTCTTCGCTCACATCGACTAGGGGCTTCTCCGGGAACGGGGATACGATGTCCGCGATCTCCGACCACTGCTGCGCCCACATGTTGCCCAAGAGGTGCATGGGAATGGGTCCTGTCTCGGAGACCACCGCGTCACCATAGTGTTTCCTCAGGCGGAAGCGCACATAGCCGTGGATCTGCTGGTAGAGCGGGCGAATATCCGCGAAGATGTCCTCCAGCTGCTGCTCGAAGGTGTCGTCCTCGTACTCGTCCAGCCAGGCCTCGGCCCCAGAGGTGAAGTCTGAAAAGAAATTATATTTTTATTAACTTTTGTTTACAAGGGAAATTCATATGAACAAGTACGATATTTCACTTAAATGTGATTAATTTGTATACACTCGTAATTATATTCATAACTGAAATGACAAATAGCACTGAAGTTAAAACGTTCTACTGGCTCAAATTACATTCACTAAAATCTAATCTACAATACTTATTTTATGCAAGAACTCTAAGCTAATGGATTTTGTGACAAATTGCACTGCAATTACAATCTCACACCTCTTGTTATATGACGAACAAAATATTTAAAGTATGAAACAGAGAAGTTCTAAGATCTGTTTTTCAAATCCTACTGAAGCATAACCGACTCATAACCGACATATTTTGTTATTGAAAGACTTCTCCAATCGCTTTAATAATTTACTTAAAATTGCAAAAAGGTTTCTACTTACTATTCAGCTTGGCTGCCTTGGTGTTGAGCTCCACGTAGCGTTCGAATTGGGTTCGCACGGCGGTTCCGGCCTTGTCGTAGAACTCGCGCCAGTAGTAGGCGAGCTCCTCGTGGTCACGGCTCTTGCTGATGACCTCCTCGATCTCCGGATCGAGGGCTAGGTCGCACTTGGTGCTGTCCTTGTAGTCGCACACCTTGACCTTCGCGAAATTCGACTCCATGGAGGAGAGGGTGTCCAGCAGCTCGGCATAGTCGGCTTCGGGCAGGGCGGCATAGCCCAGTTTGGTCAGGGCCTTGAACTGGCGCTTGAGATCCTCCGACTGGAAGGAGCGCCATTGGAACTTGGTGGTGTCACTGGCCACCTCCTTCATGAACTTGGCCATCTCGGCGGATACCTCATTCTTCTTCTTTTCGTTCTCGTCGGTGATGTTGGAGCCGTAGGCCCAGGAGGCCTCGGTCTCCACGTTGGTTCGCTTGGCCAGCTCCTTGTTCAGATTCTCCAGGTACTCCTTGGCCTGAATCTCCTCCTTGACCAACGCTTGGGATACCGCCAAAGTGGCCAGCAGGGCCAGCAAAAACAGTCTCATGTTGAGTAGCAACTTTCTCGCCTGTAAATTAGAGTAAGCATTTTTGAATTTCGATTACAATCGTTCCAGTTGTTATGTCAATTCGATGACGTATCTGATGAGCAGAACGCTCTCGCGCAATTGATTAAAATGTCTCATTTTCGGATGACTCTGGGGTCAGATCGAAACGCCCTATACTATATATCTGTATGTATCTCAAGTGATTCTCTAGAACCCACTTCAACTGAGCATGTCGACCATTAAGATAAGATATTCGCTATCATTTTGCTTTTCTAATCTGTTACAAAATCAATTTTCAAAAGAGCACACTTTCGATACGTATCAGTTATTGTGTTTTGGTGCACAAAAGTGCGACTTTCATTTTATCTAACATCTATATGTATAGAAATGATCGTAAGTGCAACATAAGCAAATAGCAGGTGCGTTCAGTTTAGTACACGGAAAGCATTAAATAAACTAACAGTTTATGGCCGTAGATCATAAATAACATCGATTAGATCGCCTAACACCCGCAGAAGTGTTTCAGATATTTCTTGAATTTATGACCATGTCCACCGAAATGACTATGAAAAACACAATATATCCGTGGACTGCACGATCCCGATAAGATTATCAAGGGATTATAGTGACTGGTAAAATGGTAAAATGGAACATTTATAGTAAATGTTAGAAACCAATAATGGCGAAACAATGCGCTAAGTAATTATGTCATAAAAGTAATTGTAAACGATCCCAATTAAAGGCTACTAAAGGCTATTTGAAAATCCGTTAATTGCGCTTAATGGAAATGACTTGTTTCAAGTTCTCAAAATTCGAATCCGAAAGAGAAACTTACGCTTTGTCCGACGATATTTCCCAACCGATCGAACGTGACCGGTTCGCCTGCGGTCTGAACTAAAACTGAGAACGCTTGAGTAAGATTGCGTGAGTTTTATAGCCAAGCGCAGAGGAGCAAGCCGAGAAACGCCGGCAAAAATGCACTAAGAAAAATATGATTGATATACCTAATATGTTTGTTGCTGATCTGAAATAGTTTGCAATGATTTTGAACAACACAGTTGTGGGTATATTTTGTGCAATGTTTCCCTCAAGCCAACTTATTCTGATATTGAAATTATTCCGATGGGAATTCTATGTTATTTTCATACTTATCAAATTTATTTGAATTACTCTCTGGAGTCATATTTAAATCATATTTAAACATGAGCAGACGATGGGGAATATCTAATGAGCTGGGCACAGAAATAAAATCAAACAATGTATAAATAAATGTTACATATTGTAAAACGGAAAATGTTTGCAATTTATTTAGGCAAATGTTCGATATATGTAAGATTACAAATGAAGTATGATAAAGGGAATTTTTTAGAGTGGCATGGGCTATCTGCCCCTCGACGTGCCCAACGCTAATCGAGTGACCAAACGACTTGACGTCGCCCAGAGAAATGGTCGATAAACTCGAGCATTATTTATTTTTAATGCGAGATCGGCTTAGTCGCGACTGAGGTTTTCACTCCGTCTGGGGTTCTCGGCCAGGTAGGCACGAAGATAAGCCGACGTTTGGAAGATCATTAATATGCCTGACACATTTCCTCACATTTGGCAAATATTATTGAAAAAAGACTGAGTCAATATAGGATGATAATACATATGATGAAAATAAACTAATGGGCACTTATCTCGCTTTGGGTACAGAAAAAAACATTGTTAGTTGGCGGCCATTGCTCCTTTCACACTTTAATTACTTGCTAAACATTGCTTTTTTTACTTTTATTTTTTCTTTCGTGACCCAAATAGATCACCGAGTTTATGCAAGAAATTCGCCAAATTCTACTTAAATTATTAGGGAGAAGGAACTTTCACATTTTACATATATTCTGATGAACCTTAACATTTAAATTGATGGACAGTAATTAATTCTTAATCGCAAATTCTTAATCGCCAAAAAAATAGGTTATGTTTATTGTAAGTTGAAGTTTGACAATCAAAATGTAAAATGTAGAATTAATTCGAATAGCCCGCCGATAGCAGAATAGTCGATACTAACCCCAATCGATAGTTGGTTATCCAACACTGAAAAGTGTGCGGCGAAACAGCACGACCAGACAGCATGATGCGATTTTGGTGGTGAAATCGACCGAAACAATGGAAATGCGCCGAACTTTACCTGACACATTCCACATCATATTGCCCGTAATTTAGCCATCATTATTTCTAGCCCATCTGAGCAGCTACCCGTCAAAAATATCGAACATCCCATGCGGAGCATTTCGGGCTGCGCAGTCTGACCGTGCATGCGCCATCTTGCTGTTCAACAAAGGAAGAGCGAAAACGTGAAATCTGCAGAACGACACAGAACGACAAACAGAGCATCTGAATCCGCATAAAAGGTAATCCAAATCGCGCAGGTAAACAGTAAAGCAACGCCAATCGATTCTACCTGAGTGCAGCTGGCCAGAGTGCATCCCAATATCTCAGCGCAGCGCAGCGCATCGCAACGTTTTTATTTCGCAATCGCAGTTGCAGTATCGAAAATACCAGAGCAGAGAAAAGCAAAAGCAAAAGCACAGAGTGTCTGCGTGTGTGTTTAATTGATTATTCAATAAAACGAAACTACGCAATGCGCATGTGTTTGTGTGCGTCACCAGTTGAAACAAAAACAATAAAATAAAAACAATAAAGTACGACATTTTATTTCGAAAACAATTCGTCAGCAAAAAAACCGAGTCGAGAAACAGCTGGAGCATTCGAGCATCTAGTGGGTGTTTACTGTATCTGCTCAGTTGACAGTTGTGTTTACTGTAGCTCCTCAGTTGCCAGCTGTGTAGAATCAAACTTTTGAGTGATAGCTTGGCTACTTTTGTGTTTCAGTACCTCGAAAAATGGAGGCGACACTCAGCTCGGGCGGATCATCGAACGCCTCCAGCGAGTGCGCCATGGACGGCGGCACGAATCGCTGCCGCGGCTTGGAGCCCAACAATGGCACCTGCACCCTCAGCCAGGAGGTGAAGGATCTGTACAGGTAACGTGGCCACGTGGTGCGCTTTGCAGGATGACTATTAACTTTTATTAACCAAATCGCCCATATAGGTCCCTCTACACCGCCTCCAAGCAACTGGATGATGCCAAGAAGAATGTGCAGACGGTGGGACAGCTGTTCCAGCACGAAATCGAAGAGAAGCGCTCGCTGTTGGTGCAGCTGTGCAAGCAGATCATCTTCAAGGACTACCAATCGGTGGGCAAGAAGGTGCGCGAGGTTATGTGGCGGCGTGGATACTACGAGTTCATTGCCTTCGTGAAGAAGAGCTGGCACAAGCAGGGCCAGGATGCGGCCACGACCCAGGAGAACATGCAGAAACTGGAGCGATTCCTTTGCGCCGGCATCTTCAACTACAAACGATTGTCGGCACGCATGGAGGAGATCTATGACCTGGATCTGAAGTACTTGATTGATTTCTCCATCATCAGTGATGGCTACATAAGCGATATGATCGGAGATACCAAGGAGACGTCGCATACGGGCACTCACGCTGTGGACAAGAGCCTGGAGGCCGTGTCCTTTGCCCTCGACACCATTCACTCATCGCTGCTCAGCCTGGGCGATCTGCATCGCTACTTCCTGGACTTTCGCATCGACAGCAAACTAAGCATAAGCAAAGAGCAGGTGGCCAAGTACTATCTGGAGGCCTTCAAGCTTAATCCGGCCATTGGAATGGCCCAGAACCAGTTGGGTACACTCTTCTACGGACAGAATCATGACCTAGACTCCACTTACCACTACTTGTATTCCCTTGTGTGCATCATACCTTTCGAACTGAGCGAAAATAACCTTAACAAGCTGTTCGCTAAGCACACCGAATACCTGGAGCAGATGGATCCCGAAAAGCTAGACTTCAGCATCGAGGACTTCTTTGCCCGTTTCTATCTGATTGTGGACATATTTTTCTTCGACAAGGAAGTGCCGGACTTTAACGCCCTGTGCCACTGCGTGCTGATTGATCTACGCAAGATCCTTTGCTCCCAGCAGCTGCGCGTTCCGGAGCCAAGCATCTTCAAGATTGTCTCCATTCTCTTCTTCTGTCTATCCAAGCTAAAGATGATCAACTCACCAAAGGTTTACTCACTGCACGCCTTTCTGGTGGCTGCCTGTTCCGATCTGATGGACGCCTGCATCGTCAGCATCGAGCAGACAATCCTGGCTCGCGCCCAAGACAACGAGCGCTTCCAGGCGGAGTACGAGGAACGTTTTCAGGAGTTCGACACTGTGGTGCGCAAATCCCGGAATGAGTACAAGAACTGGCTGGCGGCAGTCGGCGAGTGTGAGCGCAAGGACAAGAAGCTGATGCCACGCCCGCACTCTCTAAAGGATTGCAGCTCGGATTCGCGGGACAGCCAGCACTCCGGCGAGGAGGCAAAGACCCAGGAGCCTGCTGACGGCGACAAGATCGGTGAGGCCGTGTCCACGCGATCCAGTGACGAGGCCAAGGAGTCCGACCTCAAGACCCCGCTCTCCTGCAAGAGCAAGCGACGAGGAATGCGTCTACGCCGCCGACGCCGCAAGATCGCCCAATCAGATGACAGCTCATGCTATGACAGTGAAAGCGAAATGGACACAGACTTTTACAGCGACGAGGAGGATTACACAGATCTGAGTTCAAACTTTGACACTGATTTCAGCGACATTGATGCAGCTGATCCTGGGGAGCCATGCGGCGAGGAGCACTATGAAGCAGGTGAGTCTTTAAATCCCAATTTCTTTTCAAACTAAAGAAAAGTTATGGAAGTTGGACTGTGTGCAACTCATCTTTCGTTTTCAAACTTATTTCAAAAGTCTTTCGATTTCTTTCAGCTAATTACAACAAAAAGGAGCGCAAATCTGTCGGCGGCGGAGGAGGCGGCGGCGGCGGCTTGGTGTACTCCGACAACGAAGACGTTGTTATTGAGGAGGAGAAAATCGTGTACCCCGACGAAGTAGAGCGTAGATCGAACTCACAGGAGGCGGACTCAGAGGAGTTGCTGCGTAGCTTTGAGGTACTGCAGCTGAACTTTAAGAGCGCAGAGGAGGCTCAAAACAAGCCAGTGGAGGGCGTGCCGGTCGCACCACCGCCCGTCAGCTTTTCGGAGCCACCAAAGAAGCTGGTTTATCGTAACAAGTACACCAAGATCAATCCCAACATAGTCATCGACTGTCTGCACAATGAACCGACCATTAGAGCGCTAAAAATGCTGTTTGACTGGCTGCGCATCAACCCGGAGATTCTCATCGGCTGCTACCACTCGAATCCGGAGTTTGTGCACAAGATCATGAAGCTTCTTAACTACTGCAACATCGACATCTTCACCAGGAAGGTTTACTTCGAGCGCGAACTCCTGAACACCGCCAACGTGCGCGATTCACTAGTCGAGTTATTCGATGTCCGGGCCAACGTACCTCTCACCGAGGACTTCGCTTTCAAGAACTTTGACATCTTCCAGAGCACCCAGATTACACTGGACTGGGAGACCATTATCCGGGAGCGCGTCACTCCCCAGGAAGAGTCCATTCTACGTATTTTCAAGATGGTCGACTTTGGCTTTTTCATTTGCAAGCAGAAGAAGTTTAACTACAGGTTCTGCGTCAAGACGCGTCGTTTTACCGAGACCCAAAAGAAAAAGCAGCGCGAGGAGAAGAAGGGAGGCGGATCACGTCGCCGCGAGCGTCGTACCGCCCCGAAGACCAACCGAACAAAGCGAAACGAAGGACGCACACGTCGCTACTCCGATCGCAAGAACGGCATCGTCCGCAAGAGCTACACCAGTAACGAGGAAAAAGACACCGTGGAGGAGTGCCGCAAGGTGCCGCGCAAGGGCTACCTAAGGAATCGAAATGCCGAGAAGGCGGCTGCTGTAATAGCCAGTGCCACGGGAACCTCTGTTGCCGGCGGAACTTCCGCCTCCACGACCACAAACAGTGTCATCGAGAAGCTGAATTTGCAGTCCAGCTCGGGGGCCGACGAGGAGCGCTCGGAGGCCAAGTCGAAGAAGTGTGAGCTCATGGGCAAGCTGTGGCTGCAAAACGAGGTGGAGACATTGGAGGAGGAGCTGCGGGACAGTCCCGCTCATGTGGTGATGTCCCCGTTTGTGGTGGTCGATTCAAAGGCATTGACCGAATACAATGGCATAGTCAAGTCGCTGGTGAGGACCAAGAAGTGCATTGTCCTCATTCCAAATGCAGGTGAGTGTGCATACCTTCGTGTGGGCTGATAAGTTTGACATCAAGTCAACGATGTGGAAAGTAACAATGCCATAAAATGACACCTTTAAAACTTCAAAATCTAAATAATCTATACAATCTCATATCAACAAGCTAATTATTTCGCGGTATTCCCTGAAGTCAAATACGCTTTTATAGTAGAAAAGATTAGGTTCTTAACGCATTTTGTATGACGGTAGCACATTTCTACCAGTTCCTTTCTATCCAATTGTTTTCATAATTGATTGTACCCACAATTAGTAAACTACTTAACCTACACCCAAGGAGAAAGATCCCATCCTAATCGATTATCATTTCCCATTTAGTGCTCAATGAGTTGGATGACTTGAAGAAACGCAGCGAGAATGTTCGCCATGTCATCCGTTGGTTGGAGCAGGAGTTTAAGCAGGGCAATAGACACTTGCGTGCCCAGCGCGATAACGAAAGTCAGCCGCTTTCCCTGCTGAAGATATCACGCAAGATGGGTGAGTTTAGCAAATATTTATCGCACTAGAATGTGCCAGCTAATGGTGTTGTTTTGTGTTTCTACCCACAGATCGTGACGCCTCGGTTTTCCTTCAAATAGCCCAGTTCTGCAATCACCTGGTGGCCAACCATGCCGATCCGCACGTCAGCGAACTGCAGAAGAGTGTCGTCACGTATTTGTCCGGCGACAACTTGCATGAGAAGAACCGCCAGCAACAGAACTTCAGCTACACCGGCATCCTTGACTCGATACCCGTACGCTATGCCCAGATCCAGAGCTTCTACGCAAAGTTTAAGGCCAACAAAAAATGAACGGGCCCAAGTGGAGCGGCAACGGTAGCGGGCGCTAAGGCGGCAAAGGCAACTGCAGACCAAATGCAATGCGAGCTAAAAAGGGTGCGAGCGTGTTCTCTCTGTACAACCACAAATCGACATGGAGTTCCAAAGTTAACGAAGGCCGTGGACGACGGCAAAACCAAACCAGCAATCGCTGCTGCAGCTTCGGTTGTGGCCGTGTTTTCCCCAAAAAAAAACTGAAACTGAAACTGTTACCATCAGCGGGAGCAAGATTCCCCCAGCCTAGCCTGTGCAGCAGCAGCATTGCGTGGAATTTGCTTGTTGTGTTTAGACCAAACTAAAACAAAATACCAATCAAAATCGTTCACTTTCAACTCGATGGCTACAATGATGACGACCTCCCAGCTAATGTTAAATGGACAACGGCATACGCACAACCTTAAACAAAAATTCTTAGGAAAAAAAATCGTAAAAAAAAAACAACCAAACAACTTTTCAAGATAACAGCAGGCATGACCTGAGCGGTTCACGGGCAAAAGATCTTCGTGGAGCAGCTAATTGTTGGGAGAGCGGGATGACGGCGACCAGGACGGATCGACCTTCTAATCGGTTATTTACTTGATGTACCACTTCGTATTCAAGATTTCGCGTTTCCTGCGTCGGGCTGGACTATGGATCCAAAAACTGTCGATCTTTCCTGCAGTTGTGTTTCGTTCTCGGTTTGGCAGACAGAGTAAATTTAAATTTTCGCGCTTCTGACTAGGCAATCCGCGTGATCTTCTCCACAAAAACAAAGTATATGGTATATATATAAAACTTACATTTTAATGCAGTCATAACTAAAGCCTCTCTTGTGGTTCACCAATGCAATTTCCCATTAAAGAATAAAGGAAAATGCCGCACATATGTAAACAAAATTCTATGTCATTTTAAATGTTTCCCAAATTGAAAGCTATGTTACATTTTGTTTGACTAATAAAGCGCCCAACCACAAATATACTGTTTTAATATGGCTTTTGGTTAATAAATAAAAGCTGGAAATGGAAATGGCAAGAAATAAGAAGTATATGGTTTAAAATGTTTAATAGATTTTTATTGAAGGGTTTTTCTTTTGTTGTTTTTTTGTGATTTTTGTGTGCTACTTTTCCTTCCAATTAGATTGAGTTTGTCACGTTTTGTGGTTTGTAATTCGTACAAATAGCGTACACAATATATAGGGGTGTATACATATAGTAATATTTAGATTGATTTATAACTATTTTGTATAATAGTTTTGAAATACTTTCAATTAAATTTTTGTCTACCCAGATTCCGTACCACCGGAATCAAATTTTCTGCAGTTTAATATCTAAAACGAGTTATTTTTGTTTGGAATTTATATAGCAAAGAATTTTGTGAGTTTGGTTCAGCATAAGCTACATTTGGGCGTGTTCATTTGTTTAAACCGATTATCAAGCAATTTCAACTATGTATGTATATAATATATATATGTTCGTGTATATTGTTTAGCATAAGTTTGTTTTTGGCTTTAATCTTAGATTCATTTTGTTTATACGTATATTTTGCATCAGCTTTTATCTATTGTTTAGGTTGTAAAAGTATTATTCTTCTTACGTGGAGTCTTTTGCAATCTGCTGATGGTTGTCGAAAGTTACAAGTTACAATAGTTACTAAATAATTGTTTTGCAAACGATTTAAAAACCTGCACACGATTAAAAAAACAATAATAATAGTTTCACGTAATACGAAAATAATAAATTATACACTTGAGATTACAACAAGGCTGTACAGGTTTTCATGGCTTAAGAACTAAACAAACTAAAAGAAAACATAAATAAAACTTGTGAATTTCCATTCAACGCTTGCCAAATAATAATAATATTAAACATTTGCACAACATTCCTAAAACCTAAACGCTATACATTTTTTACGCTCGAATTTAAACTAAGTCCGTCATGAACAACCAAAACTAATGAATTGTACACTTGCTATGAAAATTCACGTTTCTCTTATTTCAATTTTAACTAATTCAGATCACACCCGACACAGACTTCTCGTACGGCGTTCCCAACGTGTCGCGTCTCCGAGGCAGGGTGCCACTGGCCGTCAAAGGAGCCGCCTCTGGGCAGCCCAGTCCTTCGAGCAGCTCCACCAGCGCCGTCGTGTCCTCGACATTGTACTGGGGAGCAGGAATGCCGCCGTTTGTGGGCGGAGCGGGAGCAGGAATCGTTGTGCCCGCCTGAGCAGCTGCAGCGGCCTTGATCGACTTGGCGGTGGCCAGGGATTGTGCTGCTCGAGCGTAGGCCAGGCAGGTGCGACCCTCATGATCCGTGTGCTTGATGTTGGCACCATTCTGTAAAGAGCAATGAGTACTTGTTAATAACTAATTCAGTTAATTTGGTGTCCAGTTAACTTACCCATATGAGCAGCTGAGCGATGGCCAGGTTGCCAATAGCACAGGCAAGCAGCAGCGGAGTTCGCACATCTCGGGCACTGACATTGGCATTGGTCACCTCGGACGGGCAATTGGCCAGAATCGAAACAATCGACTTGATGTCCGCCCTGATCACAGCCTCGATCAACTGCTGACCCGGACTCGGGCTAGGATGCGCTGAGGATCCGTTGCCCAGTGGGGTCAGGAACTCCTTGGCCTCGTACTTGCTGCGCACCCATCGCTCCTTGTCCTCGCGACTGGCCTGCGAAGTAGGCTTCACCCGCTGCCGCGTGTTCGACTCCCAAACAGAGTTGGCCAGACTGTTGCCAATGGCCAGCATCACGCTGAGATGCGGGGATCTGGTGGAGTATGAAAATATATGTTAGAATGATGATAGAAGTGCAAACTTTGAATAAACTTACGGCCAGTCATCCAGTCCCAGAGAGCGAACCTTGGATATGTGCGAGCCAAGATTGCGGTGCACGCCAGAGCATTCGATGCACATGAGTACGCCCAGGTTCAAGCTAGCCCATTCAGGATCTAGAAGAATAAGAGGATAAGAGAAGGGTTAGTAAATATAAAAGTAAGCGGCTTAAAGTTAAACTCACTTGGCGCTCCACAGTCGACGCAGAACCCGTTGCCAGGAACCCGCTGTCGGATAGCCAGCATGGCAGCGAGATCGGTACTGGTGGCCTGTTTGGTCTTGCTACTCTCGATGCTCTGCAGGCTCTTGAAGATCTCCTGCTCGACGGCCGCCACCCACTCGTCGCGCTCCTCGGAATTGGCGGCCTCGAAGTGCCACTGCTTGGAGTCCAGCGATACGATGTAGAATTCATAGCCATCGTTGTCGTCCGCCTCGTTTGCTTTCACGCTGCTGCTCTTCATGCGGCGATGTCGCTTCTTCACGTTCGGCGTCTGGGCCTCCAGCTTGTTTCCCGCATTGGCCGCTTCTCCGGCGATAAAAGTCTGTGAATTTGAGTTGGACATGGCTATGCCCTCGTCCCCGCTCGTCTGCTGTGAGCTGTTCGACTTCAAAGGCTCTCCACCGGCGCCAGCTGCTATGGATCCGGCACCAAGTAGGGAGAGTTTCTCGCTCAGCTTGCGCTGATTGTCCTTGGCCAGGGTGAGACAACCGATGCCATCGCTCAGCGTGTTCTGAGCCCTTTGGCCATTGGCCATCAGGGAACTGGTGAGCGCACTGTTCGTGATGATGCTCTTGGAGCCACGAGGCTTCTGTCCCGGCACCTTCACGGTGACGTACTGCAGCGGAATCTCCTTGCCGTGCACATCGTCCATGTAGTCGTGCAGAGAGGGATGATAGGTGAGGCGGCCGTCGTTGCACAGGGTCACGTACTTCTTTTTCCACTCCTTGTTCAAGGACTTGCTGGAGCGCTTGTACAGGTAGCCCTGCTTGATGGGAATGGAGCGTCCACTGCCCAGCTCACTGCTCTTTGGCTCCTTCTCCTTGTCGGCCTTTTTCGAAGAGGAGGGGATGAAGAGGTTGGAACGCCGCCGGCTCTTGCGGCTCGTCGTGGGCGTCGAGGTGGGTGTGGGCAGCTCCTTTCCCGGCGGTGGCGCCAGGTCACGTGGATCGCGCAACTGCACCTGGGAGCAATCACCCTGCAGCGAATTGGCCGCTCCGGGATTGTATTTGGTGATGTTGTTGTTCTCGTTGGTGGTGGAACTACTGGCCGTTTGCAGGGACCAAAGTTTCTGCTCCGCCTGGGCGAAATCCGCACTCATTCGCAGTGGCAGCTGCTGCTGGCCACGTTGTCCATTGGTGGGCGCCTGGTAGGGAGCCAATCCCAGGCGATTGCCCTGCGGGGTCGTGGGTCTCGCCGGTTGCACCTGTGGTGGCAAAGGCAGGCGCTGCGAGAGGATCTTTTGACAGGCTAAAAGGATTAGGTAACTTTCGATTAGTCTTCTGCGGATATCTTATTTGAGTGGCTGGACTCACCATCCTGAAAGACACGCTCCACATTCAGGCCGTAGGTGGCGCAGGTCTCGTAGTAGGAGCAACGCTTCAGATCGCTGGCCAACTTCCTGGCACGGGTGTCGTCAATCACGCGAGGATTGCGCTCGCTGATGGCATCTATAAAGTTAATAGGGTTAATATTAATAATATATGAATGAATGATGTAATGCTGTGCTATGTTATTTCGGTAGAAATAATTCGTTTCAGGAACGAACATATTCACATTCTTTACACTATTAAATAATTTACTTACCTTGCGTTCCGACCAATATCATGGGTATTTCCTGGCCATTCCGAAAATGCGCCATTTTCGTATAGTAGTTGTAGACGGTGTTGAAGCTGCCCTCGTTCTCCAGGCTGAACACGAAGATTACCGCATCCACCCAGCCAGCGAACTGTAAGGAAAAAGACGAAAAATCATATAATGAGTTAAAAATGGCAAAGGGTTGGCAGTTGGTAAGGGAAAGCAGAAAGCTGAGAACGGCAAACGGAAAACAAAGAGAGTCCTGCGAAAACACAGCGCGCTTTGGGACGCGTCGAGTCCTTGACTTTGCGATGGATTCTGGGGAGGAATGACTTGGATTCGCATGCGGCGTCTGGCGGAAGCGCGCAAAACAATGGTCATATGTATAGACGCAGCTCCTTACTGAGGAGCTGCGAGGAGTTTGGAGTTAGAGTTGTTTTTATTTTTCATCCTTAAATTCAGCTGGGCCGAAGGACTGAACACACACACTTGAGAAAGTCGCTAATGAAGCACTTGAAGCCTTCTTTCCACTCCACTCCGCTCCGCTCCGCTCGCCAGGTAGACGTGTGTTAAACTTTTTAATGATTTTTGTATGCCCCAAACACACACGCGCACACACACACACATACACACAAGCGCACACACAGTTTGGCAGGATAATGAACTTTTATATGGCATGTAAACAGGCTCTGCTGTTTCTGCGCAGGATTCCCATTGAAGGCGACGCCAGGAAATGGAGTTCCCAGTTAATATTGATTGACTGTCCTTCGGTTCGAATCAATTAATAATGCATCGCAGGCATTTTACCTGGACCCAATGCCGGAATTATTTATGTAACTCGCTCATGGAGAAGTCGCTGGCACTTTCGAGTTCGGTCGTTATCCTGTCCCAAAAAGGAGCAGCAGTTCGGCGATGGAAAAAAGCCGCCCGCACGCGACGCCAGTCGACAAACAACTGGCTGCTAGAATGTCCTGGCGACGAGGACACTCGTCTGCGTTGCTGTGTGCTGTGTGCATTGTGTTGTTCTCGTGGTGGGTGGTTGGACCGACTCCCTACTCCCCAAAAAGCAACCCTGCCCCGCCGTCCTGGGCGCCGCCACCATTGCCACTTTTTATGATTTGTTGTGAAAATGTATGCAGAGGAAACAGGAAAGCAAAAACGAAGCACCAGTGCAAAGGGGGTCGCAAAAAAGTTGCACCAACTGGCGACGAAGGGCTCGAGCTCACACAGATACTCGATTGTAGGGTGTGTGAGTGTGTGTGTGTGTGCAGGGGGGAGGTGGGGAGGCGGAAGATCCTGTGTGTGCTTACTGCACATATGTATGCTGATGACGAAGGAAAACAACTGCAGATGTAAGCATTACGATGAGGATCACAAAAGTGGTTCGACCTATTCTTCTAAATCGAAGAGATTCCTTTGACGAGGATTCATAATCTACAAGCTATTATTACGCAACTAACAGCTTTCTAGGCCAAACATTGAAAAACCAATAAAATGCTTTCTGCCATTTATTTCTAGTATCCTATCTGCAGCACCGCGAGTGTGCACCCCCATTTTCCGGGTATGACAATAAGAAATCGACCATTCTTCGGTCGCATGCAATATTGTTGTCGCTGCCTCTCGTCGTCTCGTGTCTCGTATATGGTATGGTAATGATATCCTTCGCTGGGGAGACGGAAAAAAAGCAACTACAAATGCGCCAGAGTGGCGACAAGTCGACCATTGAATGAGTGATTTTGCCCAGAGTCGGGCGGCGAGTGTTTTTGCTGCGAGGGTGGGTGGAACTTTCCGGGTTGTTCTCGTTTTGGGTGGGTTCGCCGATGTAACAGCCACTCTCGACGTAACTTTTGAGGGTTATTTGGACTATGAAATATGAGTTTATTATGTCCCATAATGCTGTGACTGGCATGAGTTGGCCAAAGAAAGTGATATAAAATTAGTTGATTTGTGAATTGGAAGGAATTACAAATGTAACGAAAGTGGGAGTTGATATGGAATGTGTGCATTCAAGTGAAAGGGCTGACTGACAGTTTGACATGCAGCGACTATTATGTAATATGCATTATAGTGCAGTCGAGCGAGAAAAATCGCTTATGAAATGTGTCACTGCTAATGACAGTCGCAAACTTCTGTTGAAGAGATAGCAATTTAAGAACTCCTTTTATTTAAATCCATTCTGAAGTGTTCCCTTATATTCCAGTCACTCCCAAACTGTGGCGCGCGTACTGTACCCACCAAACTGTTCCCAGCAATCCAATCCGTTCCCTAAAACATTTTAAGCCGTAATCCTTTGTTAGGTTTGCCGACGATAATTTAGGTCAATCATCTGCTTGACTTGCGAAAATTCTCCAAACTTATAATTAAAAAGGATGAAAATAAAAAGCGAAAGCAATTTGAATAAGAATCGCTAGCAACGGGCTGCAGCAAATAGACTGGCAGTCAGTCAGCGGGGTTAGAGCAAGGATTATAGGGATATTATTGGGATTTCGAGGGTCGCGTGTCTGGCACATTTTTTTAAGCAACCCCCTAACTACCCGAAGCACCTCCCCCTGCAGGACACAAAGTCCTAAGAGTGTAAATAGAACCGCAAATAAAAAATGTGAGTGAGACTAGTGAAAAGCAAAAGCAGCTTAAAATTTATAATCCTCACTTTCACCCTTTAAGCCGCAGGCGCAGGAGGCCTTCGGGCATTCGGCTGTTGGCTGTTGGCATTTGGCATTTGGGGTAGCGAAAATTGCAATTGCGAAAATGCAAATGCAAATGCGAACGGCGAATGGCGAACTCATGCAGCACATACTACAGTAAGCGATATATCAAAGCCGAGTGCCGAACAAAAGCTCCTTGAGCCACAGAAGCCCCTCGGGGGAATCAATGAGTCAAGGCCCTGTGTTCAAATGTAAATAGCCCGTGGTTAAGTTGCCTTTAATTACGCTACCCAATCTCGGCAAGGCTCTACATTGATGTATTGACAAAAGACGAATTCAATTGCATTCGGTTCGCAATCGGTGGCTGCAGGAGGAACTTTTGCAGCTCAGGGGTTGGCAATCAACTGAGAGCTCGCCGGTATTGTGTGTATTTTACACTGGGCAACCTCTGCAGTTCCTGGACCCAGTTACTGGCCATCGGCCAGGAGATGATGGCCGAGATGATGATGATGACGATGCTCTGCTGTTGCTGCATCACGTTCTGCCATAATGGCCAACAAAAACTAGACCCGTTCAAATCGCTTATCTGGCATTGCGACAAAGTCTCTCTCGACTGCCAAAGGTCAAAGTTGAGCTTCGAGTGACTCATGCCGTGTGACCCGTCCAAATTCCAACTCCCCAAAGTCTAGCTGTGGCAAACTTTCGTGCAAAGAGCAACGAAAAATTCAACTAAAGGCAAGTTGAGTGGCCAAAACTTGGATAATTGGTTGCAAGAATAAGTCTGAGGGCCACAAAAAGAAAGTTCTCGGCTCAAGTTCTGAGCTCAATCAAATTATATTGATAAAAAAAAAACTGAAACCACCCCCAGAAGTTCTCCCAGTTGATCCCACGTTGACCTCAATTCAAATATTTACAAGATGATAAGGGAAAATTTATTTGTCTACGGCACGGATAACTTAGACGGCAATGTGCTACCCCTAGTCATAAGTCATACATCATATTCCCATTCCCATGAATATTTCATGGGAAAAGCAAAAAGAAACCCCAAGGCCTTACCTGCATTTCGGGAGCTCCACCCTCATCGCGAATGAGCAGCAAGTAGCTCTGGCCGTCGATGAAGACCTCCTTCTTGAACCGCCCTCCTTCGGGCGACTCCTCCTGCATGTAGGATCCTGTGAGATAGCGATGCACCAGGGCCGACTTGCCCGAGTTCAGGGAGCCGACGATTCCCAGCCTCAAGTCTGGCACGGAACGAGAAATGGTCCATTCCTGACTGTTCACAAACGAATCTGTAAGAAAACATCAAATCATCATTAGCCCAGGAGTTTCACTTATAATTGGAAATAGAACACAAAAAACACAAAGTGGAAAACAAGTTCATGCAGCGCAATTAGCGATCTCGAGAAGGACGAACCCGTTTCCCTTTTTGACCTACATGTCGCGGCCAAAAGTTTCCAGCTCTCAAGAAACCATCCTCGCATCATTATGCAAATGTATCCTTCGCGAAGGAATCCTAAATACACATACATCATCCTTCATCCTTCAAGCGTATGTTTAGCCCGCTCGCTTGATTGACAGCACAAATGTTTGCCGGGAAGCTTCCCTTTCAATTTTCGGCAATTGTCAGATGCTTTTGGGAAAAAAAACCTTTATGTTGTCAGCTTGCTCCAACACTTTTCTGATTTAAATTAGCTCATTGTCAAGTCACAGTCAGTCAATCAGACTTAAGGTATTCGGGCTTTCAAGGCTACCAATTGCTCCATAAATGGGTTGCTAATTGAAATGCCTGGCAACCTGATATCAAGGCAGACCAGCTGCTGCTGTCTGAGCTTTTTTGGAACCTGAAGAGGAGCCCTCTGTGCATCACGCCCAAGTTAAACTATCCGCTTAGCCCGGAGTGAAAACACCATTAAGGTGCTACCATAAATCTTTTCCCAAGAGCGAAGGGCCAAGCCCGATCCATTAGATTTCCAAGTGCCCACGATCAATTTCAATGCAGGAAAAGGGAACACCGGGTGACCGCCTGGCACATACTCCTTTCAATCAGCCCAGATCCGCTCAGAACGTAGGGTAGAAGGAGTGACAATGGCTGACCAGTTGCATGGTTGCTCGCCCGGCGATGATTTACTGGATCCGGGCGGAGGGTTACGTGAAAATTGCTCTATTATGAGTTGTTAAGAGTTTGCTTAAGTAAACAGTGAGGACTTCTGCCGTCGCTTTGGATGGACAGCGACAGGGACATGGCCATAGACACAGACATGGACATGGACATGGATATGGATATGTAGGATATATGTACGATGTCGTGGCCGTCGTCTCAAGGGTTTTGGATTGTCACAGGGCTGGGAACTTGTTTTCCTGCCGCTCGTTAATCGACTGAGGCGATGGACAAGACAAGTTCAACTGGTTTGCACTCCTGCCTCGCTGACCAGAGCGCAAAATTACAAATTAAAACGAAATAAATATGCCTTTTGTTATATAATACTGGAAACACCGAAATAAATCCGGGCAAGATATTGTTGAGTCCAATTGAAAGCGATATGGCAGGGAAAAATTAGCGCGGTTTTGCAATTTGCATGCCTTTTTACATTTTTTTTTTTCTTGGTTTTCTTAGAGCATAATGGAAATGGGTTTTGGATCAAAGATGGCGTTTCGGCGACTGGTTTCTCGCGGTTCTCATTGCTCGAATTGTAACAAATTGCAGGGGCTGAGCTGCACTACAGACAATCCCGTCTAATTAATGGCTCGTCATTAGCCTAAAGCGCTTAGAGTTACAAGCCAGTTACAAATGCGTCTTTAAGTTTGACTAATGATGTCAAATGTCTGACACCGAGCTGGG
This sequence comes from Drosophila teissieri, assembly GCF_016746235.2. Lineage (NCBI taxonomy): Eukaryota > Metazoa > Arthropoda > Insecta > Diptera > Drosophilidae > Drosophila > Drosophila teissieri. Next base: position 15,220,637 of record NC_053029.1, on the reverse strand, counting down.
GGTTAACTATCACCTGAGGGAATGGAATCGGGATCGGTTAGGAATTGGAATCGGACTGGGAATTGGGATGACGATCGGCTTATGTGTGAAGTTCAAACCGCCAGCCCAGGGCAACCCTTTCTTCTTTCTTGTAACCACTATCCCTCGGAGATTGCTGCATCTTTATCTGCTCGGGATCGTAACTCAAACTCATGTCAAATGTCGCCATCGTTGTCAAAACTCCAAAATATAATTACGTATGCAAACTAGCTGTAACCCAAAAGACGTTCATTCGATTTCCGAGTTTTCCATTTCCATTTGCATTTCTTGTTCCGGGGGGAAAAAGTGTCCGTGTTTGTTGGTCGAAGGGGTTTTTCACTTCGGTTGGGATTTGTTTTGCCTTTAGTTTTTGAGTTCAGTTTGTTTGTGTTTGTACACTTTGGCCATTGAGGCGATAAGAAGGCTTGGGATTTACAGCTCTTGATGTGGGTTAAGCATTTTAATTAGCGAGCATTATGAAATATTCATATCCCTTTTTGGGAAACATGTTTTCCCAACAAACAGCTGACCTCCTGACCCCAAACTTGACGATATAGATAGCTTAGTTTTATGACTGACAGCAGCTGTAACCAAACTGAGCCGAACTGGAAAACCAGACTGAGTTTTATCACCGAGAAGCGTGCCGGGCATCCAAGAAAAGTATATGCCTCAATTCTATTTGTCCAGGAGGCGCCAAGGATTGTCAGCGGAAAAGTCGTAAAAATGTTCTAACCGCTTAGTTGTTTACGGTAGCCGCAACAAGAAGCAGTTAGAACTGTCATCACATATATGGTTTTACGACTGTCCTTTGCTCAAATACAGCTGAAGGATCCCAACAAATGGTTTGCAACCCATAAAACCACAAGAAAATTGATAATAACATCGAATAGGCCTCACGTAATCGTAGCATATAAATAATAATACCTAAAAACTGAATAAACAGCTTTAACCAGCTGCAACATCCCATCCTTGAGTACAGTTTAATGCAACCCCGAACCTCAATTTACGCTAATTAGATCCCACAAATGGCAAACTGTTCGTGCCATTGAAAAACGCCACGGATGTTTTGATACATTGGGCATGCCCGTAAATGGTCAAATAATGTGATTTTAATAAGCCATAACCATAATAATGGAATATTTTCCCATTTGCCTCGCCTTTCACGGAATTATGAATAGCGATGGCGATGGCGAGGTGGAGATCTTTGGGATACACATCCATCCCATGGATGCGAGCTGCCTTGGCCCGATATTTGCATTGGCCCACGAAAAACCTACGATAATATTTAGGTAGGCTGACCCCGACGACAGTACACTGCAGTGTCCAGTCCCAGAGATCTGGCAATAAATCTCAGGATCCCCGACTCCAGCTTCACCTATGTATATCTCCCTCAATTTCCTTCTCGGTGTTGGCGTGTCCATAGTCCTCCGTCCTCCGTCCATTCTGTGCATTCTGCACATCTGCTCCAAAAACCAGATTTACTTTCTTTTTGTCCCGAACGCCGTTTGTATTTGCCCAGAGATCAGTGAAAGAAGATCACGGCGACTGGTGGCAAAGTTGCTGGCAGCAACCAGCAAAAAGTAGCCTGCACAAGAATTGGTTTTCTTCTCCGATTCCGATTTCGATTCCAGCCGAGCCAACAAAAGGCAAAGAAAATTAGCAAAGCCCACAAATGAATCGAGGCAAAAAGGGCGATCGCACAAACAAGATTACCAGGGGAACTGGCGAAGGAGGAGGATATTGCAGACAGGAAAAGGTGACTTAAATGAGGAATACACAAAGTGAAAGGTTCTGCGAAGGAATGCCTAACAGACCATATTTAAGATACATGTACATGCCAGAAAAATGTTCTACTGAATCATTTTGTTATATTTGTTTACTGCATACTTGAAGCGCATTAAACCCGAACTTTGGTAAACAACTTATTCGCCCAAGCTAAACAGTTACATTTAGCAATTAATTGCCAGTCAAAACAAACAAACAATAACTGGTACACCTGAGAGGGATGGCACTCATTTCATCCAACTGTTGTCTTACACAAATAGGAAACCCATAGAAAAGTTCTGCACCAATGATTGCGACACTTCAAGGTCCGCCCTGGGGCATCATCATCAGCGTCACGCAACCTGAGATGGAATGGGATGGCATGGGTGTGTATCCGAAACCGTATCTGTCAGATACATTCGCCTAGTGTCACGTGTATGAATATTCGCGCGGGAGTCGGATAAAAACAATACATAACAATATATGTATTTATGACTTCATCGCCCAGAAATCCAGAGGAGAGCAATTGAAATTGACACAGAAATTCACGGATCATTAGCAAATGCGCGAACATCCAAACAGCCAAGCAAACAGGCGAGCAGATGGCAGATCTCTCGTTTGCCTAAGTGTAAGATCTTTTCGAAATGGAACATGTGTTGGATTTTGATAAATTAGATCGAGGAGCAGGCAATTTCATTCAATTCGCTGTCCAAACACTGTTGAAGGTTAAGCCCACACTCAGAAGACCACGCCCCGAGCATGGGAAAGGGTTAAGCGAGATCCTTTTTGCATCTGCAATCCCTTAAGGATGCTCTGCTTAGGAGGCTGTCATTGGCCGAGAGATTTATGTACTCAGGTAATAAAGCATCTTGGCTTGCCAGTTCCTAAGTCGCGTACTCCATTTTACTTCTCGGCAAACTTGTTCCCATTTGCAACCAAAAAAGAAGTGAATAGGCATAGACGATTTCTTTGTTGACGCTTTTTTGGTTGGCTTTTTTCATTTTCGGGTCGTTTATCAGTTTTGGGGCCGAATTGAATTTATTTCTGTGTTGAAACTCATTTATCATGCGGGCACAGGAAGAGTAAATTGCAAAACACGCGGCAGTAAAACAATAAAAATAGCAGAAAGTAAATAAGGGAAAAATCACTTGGCTGTAAGCTATGATTTCTTATCGTTCAGCAGTTAAAACCCTCACAATGAGCGAAGTGCCGAGTACACCGTGAGGTCTTATCAGCCTTAAAGTATTTGTAAAATCAGTTTCCTATACTAAAGTTCAAGCTCTGAAGCAATTAGCTGATTATGCATTTCATAGCTGATTTTCTTTTTTATGGAGAAAGCGTTTCCAGAGAAGTTATTATTCATTAAGTGCAGCGCTTAAATAAAACTTCATCATGACCGAATAATGTGTTCCAGTTCCTTGTTTTTTTTACTTCGCCAAATTAATCTAATCAAACACTATCTTATCTGTAGCGTAAACTTTTCATTTGAATTGGGTGAATCTTGTTTATGACATCAGAGCGGATAGTTTAACCTTACCCAATAGGCTTACTAAATAAGAATACAGTCAATAGAGAAGAACTTTCCGATTATTCTATTGAGAGTTTGAGGAAATGTAAATTTTTCTTTTCCCAACCCAAAACGATTAAATGTCAAATTTACGACATGACTGTCCCGAGATCATCTTACAATGATCGGAGAAAATATGATATTTTTTCTCTTTAGTTTTTCCTAAAAAAATATGTTCCCGCCACCCCAAAAAATTAGTTTTTTCAATCAAAAACAGCGCAAAAAAAAGACACCCGGCTGAGGAATCTTTTGAGCTCGTGCGAGTCAATCAAAGTTGACAATGGGAGAGGAGGAGAAAGCAAGTGAGATCGCCCAAGGACATGCAGGACACCATCTCCTGGTGGTGGCTCCTTTCACTTACTCTGCCGTTTGCTCGGTAGCTCACTGTACTCTATTAAATATGACATATTTATGAAGTGTCAGTCCCGAAGACAATGGACGGGCAAAATCCGAGGAAGAAAGCGAGGAAAAAATGAAAGGAAAGTGCAATGGGAAATGGGATTTTTCCTGGGATTCCCGTTGTCAGCTGCTCCTGGGCTGATGGTCGATCGTAAAATCAAATAATATAAAATTGGAATCGTATTTGTGTTTAATATTTATGCGGTGTGCATTTCAATGATGAGCATTTGATTGTCCTGCGACTTTGAGGTTTTCCTTTTGCGGTTTGGATTTGCTAAAAGAGCCTGGACGAATAAAAACTTTCCTATGGACTGGGAACGGGGATTTTCGTATGTCATTTGTGTCCCATAAATACCGCTTCAATTAAATCGATTCGGAATGGTCAGGCGCCTCATTAGAGAAGAAGCAGCTGGCCAACAATATTCCACGATCCACGGCCAACTCCGATCTTCGATCTCCGACTACTGACCAACTGACCAGCTGACTTTTTCCTTTTCTTTTCCGCTTTCCTAGCCGCTCAGGCGCAACAAATTATTAAATTACTTACTTTTACTTTTCCACGTTCTACACGAGCTATTTCTCGCTCCTTGCTGGCAGCCTCCTTAGCGGTAGTTTGCTGTTGGCCAGTTTACCTAGAAATCTCATCTCATCTGCCATTGTGCGAGTGGCTCGTTTACATCTTTTCTTCCAGAGCAAAAAAATTATGATGACCATTGTTTCGCACGAGGCTTCCATCCATTACAATCTTATTTATGGCTGGTTTTGGGTGCTCAAGAGTGTGAGTGTCCTGGCCGAAGGATTCACCCAAACGGACAACGTGTGCGTTCGCAGTCTTTTACTAGAATGCAACAAATTCGCCAGCATTTTTTGGTGACCAACTGAATTAAATTAAATTCATCAAGGTTTTACCCGTGGGTTTCAGCGATCTGAGTCTCCTTGTCCCACTGTCTTTCTGCGGTTCAATGACTTTGCTGGCCATAAGCTGAGTTGTTTGTGTTCCTGCCAAGATACACCAACTGGTGGAAACTCACTGCTATCAGTCAGACGCCAATGCAATACTATGTTCGAGAAGGCTATAGAATTACACTAAGCTGCAGGCTTAAGTTTCTCATGAAAATTTCACCTAATGTGCACGAAATACTTAAAGTTTGTGGAATAGCTATAGGAAAGAGCCTTAGTGCCTGCAGCCAAGGGTTTTCTCTACTAGGATCAACAAAGGTGTACATATCAAATCAATAATCAATATTCTTAGGGGACACAGCTTAAAAAAAACACCACCAAGCCTCTATGGTTACAAATGATGTCTCTAATATGCCTACCCCTTACCACCTTTTTATGGCCATATCCCACATATTAAACCTTTAATTAAACGGCGTACTTTATGACTGTTACGATTGTGATCTTGTGAGAAAACCCGCAGAAATCGTAGGCTAGTGTAGAGATAACTTTTCAGACAGATCATAACTACCCACAAAGCAACCGAAAATGCGAATAGCACGGGGAAAATACGAGAGGCAAAAAACCTGAACCGGTTATGTAAGATTCGTGTAAGTTCCTGAGAAGAGAATCACTTGAGTGTGACTGAACTTTCGGCCAGGCCAAGAGGAAATCAATGCAATAATGAAGGGCACACCTCCGAATTGGGATGTACAAAGGTAAACTTAATGATCGGCGACACACACACACACATACCTATCAGCCTTGGAATTGCCATTGTAAAAATTATGTTGGAATTTTATTATTATTTCGTATAAGCAGAAGGGACCGACCGCCGACCGCTGAGCGCCCCCAACACCATCAACAATTTGGCGGTGTCAACGCCACATTAGAATTTCAATGGGCATTAAACCTTAGATTGAAGCGAAGCGGGAACAAAACCTAAATAGGAACTTCCGCTGCTGAATGCGTTTGCCATATAGGAAAAACTACCCAGTAAAGCGTAGGTTTCGAATGGGGCTTTTGGGATTTGTGAAAAAACAAAGGGCCGGCAAGGCAAAACGAAAATGCAATCCCGCTATGGTCAACCTGCTATTCAAAATTCAATTTTCGATCGTTGCGTTTAGATACACTTTGCATTCTGAATGGAGTTTGACCAATAAACCTGCCGCCTTTCCTATCTTTCCGCTGCCCACTGTATTTGGGGAGAAAACTCCTCCGACGACTGACGCATTTTGGTGGTGGATAGATAGGTATTTTTGTTTTCCCAACAAGTGTCCCACTGTTTGAGGCGGAAGCGGCGTTCGAAACGTGTCGGTTTTCATCTAATTTGCATATTTTTCCTGCTATTTTCTCATTACAGGCAAATGCATTCAAATTTCCCCCGTTTTCACTTTGGCATTTGACAGGTTTTCTTGAGACAGGGGTCTTCCTTATGATTTAATTGAAAATACGCAAATTTATTTCGAGCTGTTGCCGTACGAAGTGTCGAAATAAATTTGAATGCTTTCGAGAGCTGGGAATGTTTTGTTTTTAAAGTTGGATTGGATTGTATTGGATGCATTTCGTCATGGTCGAAAGCCTGTGTGTGTAGGTTCTAGTTTTCCCAGGCTTAAGAATGATCAACAAATTTAATTGATAACTCGAAATTAGCTAACGAAAAGTAAAGAGGAAGTATTTTATTATGTTCCACTCGAAGAGAACTCTGGGAAACTAAAAGTTAAAACCAGTAAGTGGCTTAAACAGTTTAGCTTTAAGAATCTACTACTAACGTTTGAGAACTCCAACCGTTTACATCTGTCTCAACTAAGCAACCAAAAACCATGACGCCTCAATTTTCAACTATTAATAATACGATATTAACATCAAAGATAGAGACATCATAAACGAGATACGCCAAGAAATTATCATATTTTTATTATTACTGCGAGAGATCATAAAATTTCATTAATTACACGTTAGCGTAAGGTTTCACTTTTCCAAGACAATGAGGAAAGTGAAGAGGAAAATTCGTTAGATAATTACAAGGCGTATAGGACAGTTAAAAAGATACCGAATAAGAAAAGGTGCATTTTGAAAGGTGGCGCGTGCGTTACGGCTGCAAAATAAGAAATATGTTTAGCACCATTTAGAGAGAGGACCATATAAAGAGTAGCATCCCATTTGGCTGGTGACCGTGAAGTGGAGAATGATTAATGGTGCGCTGAACCTATAACCGATCGATGAACTCGAGAGCCTCTCCATGATTGACACCAACCAAGAGTGACACTTCTAACAACAATACTTAATCCAAGCCGTGCGCCGATGACTCAACTTGTGGTTGCGACCAAAATCGGAGATAAAATCAAAAGTCTCTCGAGTCTGCGTCTGCGAGTTGCCTTTTAAGGTTTGCCAAATGATGATCTATGTTTGGTCAGTGGGCGGTTGGTTAATTAAGGTGGGCGGATTATTAATTCAACTGGCAAATGCCGAGACATCGTCACTCATAAAAGCCACAATTTGAGGGAACTAATTAAGGGCACGCGTGAGAGTTTCCGCATCGCAAGAGGTCAACATGTGGGTCGTAAATCGAAAAAATTATACTGTCATTAAAGTACGAAATAATTGAATACTTTCTTTGACCAGATTAAGCCCAGCAACTAAACTTTCCCACAAAAATCTACACGCAAGCTGGGGTCATTTGACCCAGTCGCGAAAGCAAACGAGCCATGATCTCATCAAAATGATTACCATCTCCGCGTAGATACACTTTGCAGATACTATGTATATGTTTAGATCGCTGGAACCCGTTCACACACGCATCTTTGCCCCCAGCAAATACAATTGCGTTTTAATTTTAATCATATGTGTTCTTTTTTTTCGTGAATATATTCTAAATTTCGGTGGCTATATTTGCCTTTCGCACAGAATGTGTTAAGCGTATTATTTCGCTCCTGTTGTTGACTCTTTATTTATCTTGTTTAAGCGTTGAGAGCACGAGCGGCTAGAGAAATAAGAAGTATAAGTATACAAAAACAGGGAACAATAAATAAAAAATACACAAAACATTAAAAAAGTTGCGTGGAACACATTGTACTCAGAACGCCAAGAGATTTGCCTATTAAAATGTCTTGGAAATTGCGCTACTCCCCCATACAACAAATACTATAGATCTGTTTGGCGTGATACTTTTGGGACTTTTGAGCAAACAAAAGGGGGGCAAATAACAAAAAACCGAAAGGCTGTCAAGGTCTTTGAAAAGTCACAGTGCTGTCAGTTGAATAGGGAATTGAGCACTGGGGCTTCCATATCTCTAGATCTCAGGTATTTTATATTCCGGACTTATCGCAGTTGCAAAACATATCAGTTGGCGGGGGATAGGATAGAGGCTCTTTTTAATTAAACAAAGTGAATGAACGGAAATCAATGGGAACACATTTAACTATTTATACTCCATGTACATAGAATAGACCGTCCATTCCTTATCTTATCACTACATGGCGCGACTTGAGGCAGCAAAAAAAAATACACACGAAATAATAGAACACAAGCTGAAACACTCTGCAGTAATGGGATTCCGAATGGAATTTGCAATTTGAGTGGAAATTAATGAGGCGATCAGGAAAAATATCTGCACACACATGCAGGAATGCGTTGCAGCATGAAAAATTGCAATGGGGCAGAGAAATAATCATTCAGCGTTAAAAATAGAAAATGATCGGAAAAGGGATAGAATAAAACTTAATTTTACTCGTGGCATGCGTTTTCCAGGGAATGAGGAAAGCAAGTATCAAGACATGACGAAGTAATTCCTAGGAAAAAGAACGCATGATGCAATGAGTACAAAAAGCTGAGAATTTTATGGTGAAAAAAGTTTCCAGAATTTTGTATTGTAAGACATTACCAGTCCGAAAAATTTGCATAAATGTTTATTTTTGTAAGTTTTCATGGTGCTAGTCTACCGCAGAAGTGTTTATATATGCCGTGATTCATTGCCCGAACCACGGGTGATGTATTAAAGTGTATAATCTCCTGCAAATCAATCAACGCAATCTCCTGCCCAGATCTCTGGTGCCAAGAACCAGTTGACACATTTTCCAAAGCCCCATTGGCCGAACCAGCTTCTTTAGCTTGTATCGCAACTCTAAGCCGCGCCATGTGGCGGATACTTAACAAGCCAACTGATGGATACGCGCGATTAGGAAGAAAGGGGGTACTTGGCACCTTCCCACCTATCCTGCCTCCGATTGACGTCATTAAGTGGCATTGATTGCAGTGTGTCAGTGCTGCCATCGTTTGGCTTCTTGTACCCGCATTTTTTGTGAATCGATAATTGCATGCCAAAGCACCAAAGTACCGAAGGTGCCAATGGTGCCAAAGTGAGGGGTAGACAAACTTTCGTAGTTCGGTTGTCACGGCTACTGAAAGTCAATGTCGAACAATACGAATTTGAGTCACTGTTACAAAACACGAACCTCCTCTTTCCTTTTTATAACAACACCCTTACTTTCGCTCTCTACCTTTTTATTGACCTTTCACTTCGACAGCTTTTGATAGAAACAAAGAAGTTTGGCAAACTTTTGTTTGCATGTAATTTTCATTTGCATGCAAAAGAGCATGAAAACAAGACATAATGCTGTCATAACTTGGCATCATAAAGCCCAAAACTTGGAACTGAGGAAGTATCGGAGTGAAACTATGCCAAATTGCATTATTTTCGCGCTGGCTGTTTACAACACCCAAAGTTTGCCTCACACTTTGACACATGACACGCGATGTGCCACATTCAAAAGGTTGTAACTTTTCCTCTATCTTTTTTTACACTCTAATAGAGTTAGGCAATAGTTTATTTCGACTGTTGCACATTCAATGTTAATAAGATAACATGTGCAAGGTCATTGGTTTATGATTTTTCTCATTTCGGCTGAGGTAATTAACGAAGTTGCATAAAAAGTAAATGATTTTTTAGTCATAATAAACTAATTATCTAATATTTTAATGCCCCGAGTGGCGAAATAAACGTGTGAGAAAAGCTTAGTTTCGGTTAATGGTGATTAGGTGGCAAGGTCTGCAAAAGGGGAGTACTTAAGGCGTTACTGTGGGTAAAGCAGTTGAGTGGTGTTCAACAACAATGACAATTTGTATGAGGAGGTCTTGAATGGAGACATTTTGGCTACCCAAGTTTTAATTGCAGATTTAGTCGCAGGTTTTCCTCAGTCACAGGTGATTAAAATTGGAATTCTACGAATTTGTATTGCATAGGATATCCCTAGTTTCAAAGTGAACTTTGACCCGCTGTTCCCCATCTTGGTCGCTTTACATCGACACTGTACCTCACCTGATTTACGTTTCTCGCTGCGATCGGGCACCACCAGACTCTTGGCCCGCTTCACCCTCAGGGATCGTCTCCGGATGGAGCGGAGGAAGGCCTCCGGCATCCGGGAGAATCGTTGTGGAGTCTCCGGAGCTTTGGTCCTCTCCGGGAGGAAAAAGTTCTTTACCGCCAACATGTTGCTGCTGTGTTAACTGTTGCTCTTGGCGGCTTTTCTTGGCCCTGTTGTCTTAGTTCTTGTTGCTGCTGCTTACTGGGCGCGTTGGCAATGAAAAGTGTTTTTGCGTTTCTGCTATTTTTATGCCGCTTCAGTGTTATTTATCTGGTGTAATCCTTTTTGTGCGCCTTGGTTTTGCTGCGCTTCGCCTATTTATTTATTTTTATTCGCACTTATTGGCTTCCTCTGCCTCATTTTAGCAACTTGTTTGGTCTTGTGATTTTCAATTTGCATTTTAACACATAAATAAGCCGTATGGTGACTAACACACTTGGTCACTTTGCAATGAAAGCACAAAAACTCTTCATGTATGTATATGTTTGTTTCTTTGTGGTATTTATACAACTGACGACATCAATTTGCCGCTGCTTTGGGTTATATACTATCCAACTGACGTTATTTCATCAAGTATCCAAAAAAATTGCGAAGCCGAAAATATTACGCGAAAAACTACGCGGGGGCCCTAACGCAGATACAACTGAGAGATCGAGTATCCGTGCGGTACGTCTACATCGAGTGCTGGTCAAAACACAACTGACTACTGTAGCCACAATCGCAGAGTTCTTCACCCCAGCAAACTGGCACTGGTGGAGGGTTAAAGCATAACAGCGCTCTGTTGGCCAACAGCAGCTGTTGCTTGGCTGTTGTTGCGCTGTTGCCACGTGCTGTTAGCAGCTGCAGAGGTAATCGGCAGGTAAACCAAATGGTTTACGGAGCCAGGTTTCCCATTCCCCGACAGCTTGTTGCAGATACTCGAGGAAACACAATACCCCTGCTTCCGGAAGCCACCCAGTGACTTTTCGACGTTTATCGGCATATAAAAAATACATTCCAGAACGCTTTTTATACTTCCATATGCCCACTTCCTAAAATATGTGACAACTAAGATACGAACACATCTTTTAAGACTTTATATATTTTATATATATTACATTATATTAAACATTTAATTTATTAAATGCTTATCAATGCTTCTGCAAAAACCAAACTGAGACGCTTTTTCCCACAAATCAAGAGCTCGCTCTAGTCTAGTTTTTAGTGCTATACTGCTCATCAATTTAAGTTCCTTATGTCTTGCACATAGCGAGTACCGAGTATTAACTATTTGGCTGCAACGCAATTTGTGACTAATTCGGTGCGTTTAAAAATAAATACTTGCTTATTTAATAACGCCCAACAAAACACGATCTACGATAAGCTATGTAAGAAACTGCATGTCCATATCAACAGTAGTAAATCGGATCCGTTTAACAGTAACAGGGCAATGTTAAATTTTAAGAGAGAGCGGAAAACCAGCATGTTTTCTACTTTGGGGATGATGACGCAAAAGAGAGCGACGAAGAGAGAAAAGGTGACGCAAAAGAGTGGCCATAACAAAAACATCATACGGAAATCAAAATGCAATAATAAACATTTAGCTGTTGTTGAAGACTATCATGATGATGCAGATGATGAAGTCAGAGATAGGTCTGCTTGGGGGATACTGATGCAGTTCCACCACCCATAACCACCCCATCCCCCGCCCATCTCCACCGCCACCTCCATTCCCATTTCCAGCTTCCGCCGCGTGGAAAACTGTGCAGACAGCGGTTTGTTGCTATTGTTTTTTAGCTGGGGTTTCGGTTAGTGGGCCGCTTGGGGCTCCTCATCTTGTTTTTGTTATGATGCCAATTCACTTCCTACAGAGCGAGATGCTGGCGGGGATTCACCGTATTCAGCATGTGCTCACTGTATTTTATCATGCACAATAATTTGTCGATTGTTTTTTATGCAATGTGCGAATGCACAAGGTGTAAATCGAAATTTAGAGGAGGCTGCCGGGCAGATTGGTCAGTGCAATACCAATCAGGTGTGAATTGCACATAATTTGGTTAAAATTCAATTTTCCTTGGCGTTGTGTCCAAGCTTCAGCCATGAATATATATAACTTTCTTCTTTGGGCTTAGCTTAATCCAAATCAGTAGCAGACAGCAATGCCTAGGTCGTTTAATATCATCCCCAAGATCATCCGTGTTGCCCCAGTTTATCAAAAGCTAAGCGGACCCGGCGATAAACCAATATAAATTATAACCTTTTGTTGAGCAACAGACTGCAGTTTGCTTTCAGATTACATCTTCAGCATTGTACCCGCACAGATTGCCTTAAAAATGCGAGTCCCAAAAGCAGCCAGCGACACGTGAACTGCATTACCATATATGCCCGATAATTGGACACGCTCGCCACTTTTGCTCGACTCACTTATCGGGGCCACACTCCGCACTTTACGGGGACCATCCAGCCATCCGACCATCCTAAAAACCGACTAACAACCCGATCCGAATCCCAAGCAGGGACACACTTTGCGACTTAATTAGACGACATCAGCGGCAAGCGACATTGAAATACAAATCAGCAGAGGAAGTGGCAGTTTGGTGGAGTAAAGTGTGGGGAGGTACAGCCATTGACAGCAAGACATCGCACGCGATTGCGGAGGAACTTGGGTGGGTGGGTTCCTCAGATATAAACCACCCTCGGCGAGAAACTATGCACTGGAAAAAAGTGGTTGGTAATACACAGGAAGTCCGAAAAGCTTAAGAAAGATATGTGTTTTCCCAGTTAATGTCTCTATCGTTTTAAAGATTTGGTTAATTAAAAACAGTATATGCTAAATTTCTGCATAAGTTCAAAAAAGTTAACTAATCTAATATATTGCAAAGCTTATCTAAAGTAACTTAAGGTCTAGACCGAAACTTCTTCAGGTAAATAATTTATCTTTTCTCTAATAAAACACTGTATTTATTAGTGTAATGAGGGACGAAACTGGGTGCGGCTGCTACTGAACATACATTTTTTTATGGAATTTTAATGGAATTTCTAATCAACCTGCGACACAAGACTCGCTGGCAGAAGGGCGCGTCCGTCTGGGTCGCACCCCGCGAGGATTCCCCTCGCGAGTCGACGACTTGCCCAGATTTCATTGAAGAATGTTGCACGGAAAGCACGCACCGCATTCGCCAGGGGGTTGCAATTGTGGGTGGGTCAAATTGTGGCCTTCGGCATGTGCGACACTTTCCATTTCAATTGTCCCAGTTCAGCTCGCTTTGGCCCCGAATGAAATCATCGAGATAAAATGCCCAAAAAAAAAAAAAAAAAAAAAAGTGCCACTCAAATGACGTTAATAAAACAGCTATTTGGGCCTTAAGGGTTAAAAAGTAGCAATACAGTGGCAACTTTAACTCCCCCTTCGCAAACAGCCGCGGGCTAATTAGAACCTGAGGGTGCTATGGTCGATGTAACTTTAGGGTGTCAACGATTTCTCCCACTCCTGCGCAGATCCCCTTTCACACAAGAGCAATTCGTTAGTGCTTTTAATTGCCTGCAAATGTTTTGGCCAAGGGTGTAGTAGAACTTTTAGGGGATTCCCTTTAATATATACAGTTTCATTTCAAATTAGTTTATATCCGTAATAAAGTCGAAATTATAAGTACAGGCTAAGTTGGGATACCATTTATGGAAACTACTTTGGCTACTTATAAACTGATTGGATTGAATTAAGTTTCTGCAATAGGGCAAGCTTTTAAACCTTAGTTACCATTTAGAAAATTAAAAAACAAATACATTTTTATATCAAAAATCCTCAAAACATATTTGCAACTTGTCTGATCTGATATGAACCCCTTGTCGAATAGCAACTACTACCCTGTCCAGTTGTGACGGCGAACAAATTGAGCTTCCCTCGGCAGCAGTGGAAAACCACGAGTCCTGCACCCCAGCACTGAAATTTGATACTTTTGCAGTGTCCACCCACTCGGAGCTTGTTGGGCCAATATTTGCCGGGCTTAGCTGGGTTCATTGTGGTGACTTTGACACCCTCCCCTCGTTCAAAAACAGAAGAGGTCTTCGCAGGGTTAAAGGCGGAAGCATACGATTTGTCATGATGTATGAAAACCCATTTATTTGATTTAGTTGAGTGCATTTGATGTACATTTGATTATATTTAATATTCCGATTTACTATGCAAAAAGGGAAACAAGCAAGAAAGCAGGGGATTTCGTAAAAAAAGGGAGGAAACTATGGCTCATTTGCATTGAAAATAAATGTGTTATGAGCTTTTTTTTAGTGGGTCATCTCAAATCTCTTCACACATGTCTTTGCGCGGGCGGAAATATGATTCATGATTTATTCAAAATTTTCAAGTGAATGTGGCGCTCGTACGTCTCTCGATGCGTAATCTTTTTTACCAAGGGATATAAATAAAATACTTCGCATTCAACAAATTCATTTCACTATAACACAACGGAGCTTAAAATGTTTTCTTAAAAGAGTTAAGAGAATTACAGGAAAGGATTACAAAAGTATTATGAATCTTTTTTAACCCTTCATATTCGTTGGCGAATTTCATTCAATGCTCATCATCCAAAACTAATTTCGTATTCATAATTTTCATAATTTGCATGGAAAGTCATTTACAGTTTCTAACCCCAGGGCCAGCTTCACATTTTCCATTTTCCTCGGCTGCAATTACGAGCGAATTAGTTCTCACGCCAAAATGCGCTTACACATTGGACATGGGCCGCAAAAAGGGGTGGAGTGGAGTGGGGTCTCCTTCGAAAACCCTTGCCATAATTAATAATTCATAATTTTCTCGAAAATATTCCTGCCGGTTTTGGCAAGTTCCTGCATTTGCCAATTTTTTTTACGAGCCCTAATAATGAAGCGTGAAAGAAACATTAGCGAAAATGTTCGGAAATCCATGAAATTGCCCAGGGTAAAGGAGCACGGCGATTTTTCTTGAGACATGACACAATTATTAGGGTTAGAAGAGTTACGGTTATGGGCAGGCAAAAAGTTCCCCCCTCCGTTCAAGTTGACATCGCTGTCTGTTCATGTAATCAACGCTCCATCGCCGCCTCTTTCCATATTGCACTTTTACGCAAATTGAGTTGATTAATTTAAATGTGGCGGCAAGTGGGGGGTGGCGGTGGGATGGGATTGGTGGGTTAACTGTGTTGGCCAAAGGGCAGAATTGCAGACGGCAGAAAATCAATAATTTTAATGGCCCGGCCTGCGGAGACGAGCCTGCCCCCAAATCCCAAAACCCTGCTCCATCAAGTGCAGACATATGAATTCTGAATACCTAAAAAACATGTACATTTCGAATGTACTCTGTATCTGTATGTGTATCTGTATCTGTGCGAGTGTCCGCTTGTTAATGCAAATATGTTAAGTACCGTAGGAGCGGCGAGGATGAGGCAACTTTGCTGAAGGAGCAGCAGCATCTGTATCTGTATCTGTATCCGTGTGGCAGCCCCAAAACTTCGTTCGCAGCTTCTTAACTCCAGGAGCCCTTATACAAAAAAATGAAAAACTTCGTCGGAGAGCTGCCTAAGGCAAAAAGCAGCCAAATTCAATTTTGTGCTCCTAAAAAGATTTTCTGAAAATTTTCGTTTTCAAAGTAGAAGTTGAGCATACCCTTTAAAAAACTTAAACAATTTTAACTATAAAAGTATCTTCTTAACATTAAAATTGCGCGTCGATGGACACAAAAGAACAATTACCTTTTTAAGACATTGTAAGAATTAAGATTATAAGTTTTACACAAAAATATGAATCTACTTCATATAAAAATTACTCTTCAAAGCACTAAAGGAACAATTCCAAATTCTATAATATTAAACCGACTAGCTTAGAATGCTATCACTGTTTAATAGAACTCAAAATATAAACTGAAGATGTCTCAAAATCGTTAAAATTGTTAGGGAATCCCCACCTCCTTAGGGTATTTATTTTAAACCCCCCGTTTGAAGTGCAAACTCCATTCAAATATTAAATATAATTCCCATCGTTTGCTCCATTTTCCTTTCTTTTTGCCTCGCGGCAATTTTTTCCCGGGAGGAGACGAACGGGACTCACTGCCAGTTGATGCCGAAATATGAAAAAATATACTTATAAATTGCAAGTGAGTATATTCTTTTTGCGTTTCTTGAAACAATTAAATTATATTCGCTTTCGTATGCAAAACCCAATTATTTACACACGTAAATTCGGCAAGAGCACAACTGACGCAAGTTGCCAGCAACTGAACTCAACTGAACTGAAATATATATAATATATCATTTAGAGGAGCTACGCAAGGGGGTGTAGCACACCATATAAATTGTTTTTATTCAGGGTCAGTGGGTGAGGAGGAGAGCTGTTGTGGCCCTTGTGTTTGTTTTGTATTTCTACTTATTGTTTCTGTGTGCCTTATTTCTGTAAATAACGCGTCACAATTCTTACAGACCACGAAACATCTCTCTGAAACTGTTTGGTGAGGGATTTAGTGGGCTAAATATTGAAGTAAATTGTGCAAGACGCGATATGTGATACATCATACTCGCATTCGAAAGAGCTTCTAAAATTAGATGCGAATATGATAATTGAATATGGCCAATGGTAATTGAGTGTAACGAGTTGGGTGAAATCATGCATATGCATAAAGAAACAGGGGGTAGGCAATTCTAGTTCGCTTAATTCCATCAGTTATAATAATAATTCATTTGAAAAATTTACAATTATATTCTAGATATCTATCTATAAATCATGTACAATGAAATGGTATCTACTATACTTTCAACTATTAAATAAGCTATCCTATCGAACAGCATAACCTACTGCATTTCTCCTTGCGCAGAATCAATTTTTCCCAGTTCAGATGTCCATAGCAAGAAAACTAATTAATATTTCACATGTACAGTTTTTTAGGGTGTTTCCCAACCAGATCTTGGTGGGCTTACCCGAAATCAGGGCACGCTCGAGTGATTTTTCTTCTTCGGGACACGGTCAAAGTTCAAATGCGCAAAACGAACTAAGTAGGGATAAGAATTTCGCAAGAAAGAAGATCAAATAAAAATGTTTCCAATATTTTTGGACATAAATTCAATTTCGTTCCTCTTTTATTATTTTTTGGCCCAGCAATTTCGAGGGGTGTAACTGCAAATCTTTTTTGGCAGATCTCTCAAGGCCTGCAATCTTGGGGATGCAATTTTTAAATGGCGTGCAAAATTTAATATTGAAAAAATGATTCTGACATTTTGACGCGAATTCTCCTTCTTTCTTTCCGATTTTTTATGTGGTGTTGTGAGATCAGATGACGGTTTTATGATCGCATTACGAAGACTGAAAAAGTATCCCAAGTTGTTCACTTTTTTTCTGGTTCGCAGATACAGTTTTCTAAGGATTTGTTGCGGCTGTCTTAGGAGTATAATTTTTACGTAGAATTTATGTAAGTACGCAGTATTTTATGAGAAGTATAATTCGCCACAGTTAATTGGTGATTTCATACAATAAATACAACCTTTGAGTCAGCTCATCCAATGATATCAGAGTTTAAGAAAATCGTTTGCAAATTTCTAAACGATGTGAGTCACAAGGTGACTAAAAGTCTCTGAATAAGTAATTGATGCAATTGAGCTCACCTGAAAGAAGGAAAAAGAGAGAAAGAAAGAAATTAATTCAACTCATGAGACGCTGCTTTTGATATATCTTTGAGCAGTAATAAATGAGATAAATTATTCAATTTCCCCCATTTAAGAAGAAATCCATTCTCGATTTACAATTTTCCCGTAGCCACCCCGCAGTAACCTAAATCAACAATGAAAATTGCGAACAAATTGATGGAAAAAAAAGAAATTTCAATTTCTGCTAAAAGGAAACCCATTTTTCATGCGAAAACCCCAGCCAAACTGCGGCATTTTCCGTGCCAAAAATGCAGGAAATTTGTTTGCCAAATCAATCAAATGGCTGAGCGAAATGAGGCCTGCGATCGGGGGATCGTTGCTGCGTTGAATTTTTCACTGTCAAGATCTTGCGGAACATCAGAGGAACATTATGCAACCCCCTTACTCGAACGCATTCATCTTGCGGCTTTTCAGTTGACTTCTTGGACATGCGATAAGGCTTTGTGATACGGAGATCCCAAAACTAAAAAGAGGACATGCAATTGATACTTTTACCCCTACAAAAAAAAGAGGAAAAACTGCCACAAGAAAGGTTTTCCCGACCACCGTCCGCAGGACACATGACGCGTGTCCCATTTTTGGCCAGTCACTCTAATGCATAATTGTGGGTTCCACTGACAAATCGCTGGAAATTAGTTAATTATACCCACGAAACGAACAAATTCCCTCGCGGCGCAATTAAAATAATTGAAATTGAAAGTGGACGTGGAAGTGGAATCGCCAAGGGAGGAAAAACCCACAAAAAAGGCAATTAAACAATAAAGTTTACACGGCATTAAAAATGCAGCAACACCGAACGAGGAAAACATCATTTAAAGCTGTCCGTTCGAAAAGGGTAAGCATCCGAAAACGGGACAAAGGACAACTGGATGAGCGGGTTGAGTTCCGGTTTGGGATTCGGATTCGGATTTCGCGACCCTGGATAGTTAGCAACCCCCGCTCGAGCGTTTTGTGTGATTTAACTTGATGGACATGCGTCGCTTTTGTCGCCGAAGGACAATGCAAGTCCTGCAAAAGGATACCAGTACCAATGGCAGTACGCTCCCGCTCTTCATTAGCGGACTGGGCAAACAATGCAGCCGTGACTCGCTCAAGTGTGCTCATTAGCAGGGGAAGGGTTGGAACCCCTAACAACGCAGCTTATCCTTATCAAATGCAGTGCACGTTTTTGCCTCGGAATTATTTATTTTTCGCTCTACATACATTTTTTTTACTTACCAAAGAGACACGTTCCATCGCCGGGCTCATCCCCCTCGGGCGATCTGAGATAATTCAAAGCTCATATCTTGATGTTATGAAATTTCATGTCCACCGCAGCAGTTATGGAAAATCATCATCGTCGAGCGAACCCACCAACTGCCCAGCATCCGTCCAACCCGATACCATCATCCGCATTCCCTTCAATGTTTGCCCAAACATCACCTACTTCAAAGTGCCTGGTCCTGGGTGGTTGGGTTGGATTCGGGTTATGCTCGTACGGCAGCTGCTGGCCAGCGGGATTGAAGGCATCTCATCTCTGGTGTGCTGGTGTGGAAAGTGTCGGTGAAAGTGATGAATAAAACGTATGCAGATGAGGCCGTTTCGGGATTGTTATGATTATTACAGCTGCTGTTTGACCAGCGCAAGGGGTCCATTGTCCCACTCACTTCGGAAGTAAAACACGCATTATGCAAACTAATTGTTTATGTCCCGAAAGTGTGCCGTTAAAATCCTTATCTCTAACTAGAGATGTTTCGAGCATGCTTTAATGGGGTAGCCACAAAGAGTTTAATTCCAGTACAGTCCGGATAAAACAGGAAGCCACAACTTGTTAGAAGGATATTCGAAACGCTTCCTTAATCCCTGGTGTCAAGCAATTTTATATTTCCAAGAACATGGCTTTCTCGAAATTGGAAAATATAATAAATATAAATATTTATTCCTGTACTCAGCAGTCATTCTATGAATACCACCTCATTTGCAAGTCCAATTATGACCTTTCCTTCTACTTTCGGCCTGTCGAATCGGGCGACATCTGAATTACCACAATCAACTTTGTCCTTTGCCGCATATATTATTGCCATGACATTCCTTACCTTCGTGTACAAATGGCAACCGTTTCTTTAGGCCCGTTTCTAGACTATAATTTTTGATTTGAGGCAATTTCCGTTTACAATCTGTATAATTGGCGCATGGTAAAAGCGATTTGCTGCAGTTGTCCCAGTCGCAGGACAATGACCGAAGGTCCGAGAACAGTACAAGTCTGGCTGGCAATGGCCATATTCATATTTCAACCATTGACCAGGTTCTGCTATGCGGCTTCTGTTGCTGCTGGCTTGCGTGTCGAATTGAGTGGCAACTGCCAGGATACACATACCACTACCCGCGGTGCAATTGTCCTGCGCACGAGACACGCGTCATATTTTAATTATGACAGCCAAAGGACCTCTGTCCGTCCTCCTGCCGGGGCGTTTCGCTGTGTCCTGCCGTCCGCCAGTTCATCCGTCGGTCAGTAAGTCAGTCAGTTGCTTGGTTGGTTGGTTGGCTGGTTGGTGGGTACGTGGGTATGTCAGTCCGGAACAAGGACACGCAACAGCCGGGCGACAGCAAAGGGGTTGATCTGTTGGCTTCGGTGCGGAAACCGGAAATACCTCGATTCACCTTTGTTGACAGATTAGTGGCGATCGCCGCGTGGTCCATAAACTTGACATTTTTATTTGACACCTTGATTGTCTAAGCTGGCCACCACTTTTTGTGTGCCCTATGTGTGGGCTTATTGTATGCCGGATTTTTTGGTGTTTGGTTTTCACTGCAGGCAAATGCAAAGCCCACATTTTCATAGAGCCGGCACGTTCCGTAGGCCATAAAATGTACTCAATGCTCCCGTTTATATATAATATTTTTGCATACATGCATGCCGGAAGCATTGTCCTGGCTAAACAAACTAGAACTAATGAGTGCGCTTTCTGCACGCTGAGTGGTAACATTTTTAGCAAAAATGTTCCAATTATGCGGGCCGTGCGAGTCAAGGTGCAAAAAATAGCGCGGCACTTGACAAATGCCCAGTGGTTCGGTGGTTCGGTGGTTCAATGGTTTAGTGGAGGGATGACGGGCATTTCGACTCATGATCGGCGAGCAGTGCACATGCCCGAGCAGCGGGCAGTCCAGGATCTCCCCTATCAATGCACCGTAGTCATATAGTCATATAGTTATATAGCAATGCATAACCCCCGCCATAACTCTCTCCTTGTGGGCCTCGCGTGCTCGCATTAATTTCATTACGCTGCATTTTCCTCATTACCCGACTTGCATTTTATTTTAATGAACTGCGCAAGTCGCGTGTCCTGCGCCGCGTATCCTGCGCCGCGTATCCTGAGCGCGATTTTATGCGAAGCGCTGGCGCAGACAGTTTAAGTGCAGCACGCTTTTCAGGGGTGGACGTTGGACCGTGAGTCAGTCAGTGAGTTGACCACCGGTCAACTGGCGTCCCAGTTCGCAGTTGCAAAGGGGTTGACGAGATGCAGAGCGTTTGATTGATTACTCAACTGACCGTTGAGTGGACTTAATGGCCATCAAAGCCTAATGCCATTTATCAATTGTGCTTCGGTCTCATTTGCATGCATTTCGGATTAGTTTGACAGGGGCATCGAAATAAGTACACTACATACGAGAGGGGATCGAGTGCTAAGTATGTGGATCTTAACAAGGCTTTGATGTTCTTTGCCCAGTTTTGAAAGTATATAAAGTACGTTTTATGACATCATTAAAAAGAATGCATAATTGGGGTAAGTTACAATACGATGAAGTACAGCTTCTTTTTAAAAGTTTGCTTTAAAAGTTATTATTATTTGCCATTTGTTAAATTTCTAAGCCCGTTTTCTTTTTGGGTCTTTAATCTCTTTAATCCGCCTCTAAACCCAATCGATTCAATGCTTTTGCTTTGCTGTTTTTCCACAACAGGGCGTGCTCTATTTTGGCTTGCAGTTGCATGCCAGAACATTTTTCCGCATTGACGTTGACAGAATGTCAGGCCAGGATTTATGTCCTGGCAGGTAGGCTGCGTTACAAACAGTATGACAAAAAAACACAGAAAAATTAGAGGTAGAACAGCGGCTGTCATTCATGGACTTGTCCAAATGCGGGGAATTCCGTTGCGTTTGCGAATGCTGGCCATTTTCGGAATCTGATCCCGTAAATGCCGAAATCCCTTTAGCTCTGCCCTGTCGAGTAATTAGTCGCCTGTCAGCGCTTGGTGTGTGCTGCGACTTAGGATCCTATCCAGCTAGGAGCTAGCAGCTAGGATTTGCCACCTGCGCACACACAGAAGAGCTGCTCGAATGTCCTGCGGCAGGCGTAATCTATCAGCGGCAAAAGGCAACAATGTGCGACACGTTCCCCTTCCAGGGAACGGCCTACATTTGATGAAATGTCTGTGTGCCAAATGAGAAATCGCCATGTGCTGCAGCTCCTCCATTATGTTCATGGGCCAGAAGTAGGCTCTGCCCCCGTTTACGGACACGGACTGCATAAAAAGGATAACATAGTAAACATCAGCAGCAGCTACTAAATGAGTTTTGCTCTACATTGAAGCCGATGCAGAGCTGCTCCTCTTCTCTTTATCCTGCATCGTATCCTCTGTATCCTGATGTATCCTTATTGTATGCCAAAGTGGGTCGGCGGTTTGTTGTCGCAAAACTGTCGCTCCCTCAATGCGCAACTCACAATGCCCTGACAAACATACACCATTGCCGTGAAGGATGAAACTCTTCCATCTCCGGAGTTCTGAATCACGAGTCCCGTCACGTCGCAGGCGACGTCAGAACAAATTAGCTTAAATGCGTCTGGGCTTTTGTCCCTGATCTCACACCTTCTTTCCAGATTTACGAGACAGTCACAATCCCAATCGCCCAGACTCAATCAGCTGCCTGTGTAATTGGCTTAGATCGATTTGATGATCTGTGACGATCGATTTGATAGAGTTGGGCAAAGGGCTCTACAAATTTTCAAAGGAAAAGGTTCGGCAATAAAGTATGGTAAAATCTTAGTTTTCAGATGCATTTTTGGTCTTTGGAGCCTCTTTGGTTTTTGCACTACATTTTATGGTAAATTGAAACAATTAATTTTACGGCTTCTTGAGTAGTTTGGAACAGAAGGCGAAGATTGTGCCGAATTTATAACTTTTATTCATTTTTCTTAACTCGCAACAATAGTAGAAAATTGCTTTTTATTATCGCCCATTTAAAACTGAAGGCATTTGAAAACTTAAGGCTTATTGTGGCCTACAGAAACCCACAAAATCCAACTAAATGCTTTTGGTAAAACCCCCAACATAGACTCTTAGCCGAAAATTCCCAAGAAAGCCATTGTGAGCTGTCTGTCACAGAGCACAACTGTAGTTTTTTAAACTCCAAAATAAAACGAGACCAGGAGAATTGTAAATGAAATGAGCTCGTTGCGAAACGGCAAAACATTTTCAGCCTCAATTGCAGTCGTCGGCCGGAGGATGGAAGAACAGGCGCGGGAACAGGAACCAAGGAACCACTGCCAGGAGGGAAGCCAAAGGCAGACATTCAGTCGGCTACTTCCTTGACACGGACATAAAAACCTAAATAGTTAATCCTTTCCTTTTTTGGGCCCGCCAGAAGATTGCGAAAAACGCCCGAAGGCGCAGGCCAAGGATGCTGGGATGCTAGGTTGCTGAGATGTGGATGGCAGTGGAAGGGGATCCTGCGATGTTGAGCCTGTGAATTTGTCAAAGAGTTGTGCAAACACTCGGGGGAACGGGTAGCCGAAAACAAGAGCAACAACAAATCGAATGCAATCAAAATTAAAGCGCTTAGAGCTGTGACAACAGCGGGGCAAACAATCGCCGAGCCGTAGTAAGGAGCGCAATCCTTTCGGGGATTTCGCACAAAGCATCCCTGGGATGTCCTGCCGGCAATTTAAGCGAATTAAAACGGAGTTCGTATTGATTTAGGTTCTTGGCTCAGCTCCGAATAAAAACGAAATTCCCGACGAAGGACGAAGAAATCTCCTGCTGTGGCTTAAGAAAAAAATAAGAATAAAATAGAGTACACAGTGTACTGAAGAAAACAGAGCAAGCTAAGGGGGGAAAACATGCAAACAAAAACAAAAATACGGCACTCAAAGCGTTTAACTTTGGCTTAAGTGTTTGCCAGGACGTGCCAGGACGAACCCCTTTACTTCGTACCTGACACGGCCCAAACGTGCAACGTTGCAATGGCTGCGGTGAGCAGCCACCGAAAAAATCCCTCCAAGTGTCATCGACACTTGTGCGGCAGCCTTAAGGGTTGTGCCCCCTCGCGGGAAGAGGAACTGGATCGGCATTGGCATCGGCATCGGGATCGGGAACCGGAACAGGCACAGGATCGATGGAGGGAGCATCCAGGGCAACAGTGCCGCAGTGCCACAGTGCCACAGGATGGAGAGTAGGCCTGAATGTGTCGCCTAAGTGCTAATAATTGTGCCCTCGCACAGTTGGCGGTCGTCTTCGGTTGGAAAAGGGATAAAACGAAAAACTTGAACCCAAAACCCCTCAAGACTTCCTACAGCTAAATGCTTTAAGGATTTGCACATTAATAGGAAAAGGACGGGAACTCCACCCAGTTAATTTGGGCAAACTTTGTCGTTCTCAAATGTATAATAGCTGAGATCTGATCTAGAGGCGGAATATTTATATTGCCATCCATACGATAGGCGCAAATTATCCTAATTTGTGGTAATACAGAACTGGGAAATGGTTGATTTGAAGAGCACATTTGAGGAGTAATTATGATATAATAATAATTATGATACTTAGTTTATCTTAAAGATGGTATAAATCTTTTTTCGCTGCAAAAAGAATTCATAAATATTCATTTTCGTTCACATTTCCATCTTTCACTCTGCGTATTCTAACAATGAAATCCATTTGTGCAATAACCCAATGCTTAAACTCTCATTGAGTGATTAATGATGATCAAAATCCGCACTAAACTCTAAACCCCATGAATGTAAGTTCAATTCATTGACCAGAATTTGCTCATTAATGGTCTGGGCCATTGGCACATCCTGATCCGTGTTGAAGATCAAAGAAGTCGAGCAGTAAAACATTTTTTGCCTGCCTGTCCACTCCATTAGTGGCGAAAAAAGATCCCCATCATTAGCCAAAAACTCGACACATGATGGATGATTAATGATGCTTGGTCCTTTGGGCAGGACATGCGCCGGAGTACAGCACTCAAGTGCAAACCACTGAATCGTAACGAATAAATCATATCGGAAACCGCAAATTGATCGAAGTTTGATGACATTCGGGAAGTTTCGGGAGTTTCTATATATTTTGAACAGTCTTAGGTTATTTTCCGAACCTTTTTGTTTCTTAGCCTTGCTTCTTTGTGTTTTTTTATCAATGTGCTCTCATCTAAGAAATTACTTTCACATAATTTGTGTTGTCATTACGCCGATCGATATTGTTAAGATTCCTATGATTTATTTCCATTCTCTGGATCGTGCTCATCCCCTTGCGTAGATAAAACAGATCGATTACCGTTGTCTTGATCATCCGTAATCGAATCAGATATAACCGCAAAGAATACAAAAGCCTTTAAGAACTATCCGCTCGAAATGGAAACTTCAGTGACACAATGCAAAGTTAAACTGCTGAAATCCGATGTTGGAATGGGTAATCAACCACAGCCGCAAAGGGAATGTTATCACTGATCAAAAGATTTAAGGGCCATTAGGGAGAACAATACAAATTTGTTTTGCCAAAATGAGAAATAAAATATAGACATAAGAACTTGGAAAACCAAAAATGCTAAGAAACTTTATATTAGTCTAAGACTTCTTGTAAAATACATAAAAATATTTTTATCCTACAAAATCATTTAATTGAATATTCTACAAATCGTAAAAAAAATAGTAAATACAAAAAAGTGAATTGTATATAATTTAATTTGATGCTCAAACTTCCTTCCTTCCTTTAAACACCTCGATGTGCAGATGTGATTCCGCGGCCGTGTACTTCGTCATCATCCGCAGGATCTGTCGGCAGACATTAGATGTGAGCCAGGAGGAATCGGCTTGACTCCTAATCCCGACAACACGAAAGCTAAACTGGGAATCGTGTAGTGATTGCTATGAAAGGAACTTTAATTACGTCTAATTATTCAAGCGTAACGCGACGGGATGAGGCGTCCCAGGACAGCCAGGATTACAGACACTCTCACACAATTCGGGCAGGACGGACAGCTATTCGTCGTCTGTCGTGTCAGAAATCCAGGATTAAACATATGTAGATCAGGGAAGAAGACCCCTACCCCTACCAGAGGGGGCAGATTTTTTTTTCCTTTTCGGCTGACGGAGATTTTTTTCCATCTTGGCTTGCAGCTTGAGTAACCGCACGGTGGAAAAAAATACATCAAAATTCGAAGGACAATGCCTGGCAGCACATCCTTATGAGATTAAAAATGCAAATCAGCTGAAGGCAGCCGCAAGGAAAATATGAGGAGTCCTAAAGGACAAGGAATGACGTTGCACTTGGGCGGAGGGAAATTGTAATTGTTGTCTGTCGGCTGAGGAGGATCAGGACGATCAGGACGAGGATGACTGCGTTGTGGCCTGCCCAGAAACATGACAGCTTCATGTGTGTGTGGTGTGTGGTGTGCCTGGGCGTCCTGAGGCAGCTGCGCTTGCACCGTGGATGATGAGACTGATGTCTTGGCGGTTGCACGAGAATTTGTGCAGTTTTGCATTGATTTTCATTAGCATTTGCCGCTTTACCATTTTTTTCACATTTTTTTGTTTATCCACATGGAGGATTTTCGGAATTTTTTATGCAGCCGCTACAATGATTTGACATAATTTTGATGAATGACTTATTCTGGGTTT
Organism: Drosophila teissieri; assembly: GCF_016746235.2. Taxonomy (NCBI): domain Eukaryota; kingdom Metazoa; phylum Arthropoda; class Insecta; order Diptera; family Drosophilidae; genus Drosophila; species Drosophila teissieri. The sequence goes on along the minus strand of NC_053029.1, from coordinate 15,194,076 downwards.
GAGATTGTTGCCATAGCTGCTGACATGCGAGGATAACTTTATTTCGTCATGGTGGCGTGGTATTGCAAATGAGTTGAGAGAAGTTTGGCAAAATGTCACAGGAAACTCGCTTGGGAACCATGACTTAGTAGTATTAAATACCCAAAACATTGGGATTCAAATGATTAATTCCGTGTTAGAAAAGTATCCATAATTGTAAAGATCATTCAAGATGTTCTCTGATGATTAAGATTTCTGCTTGCAAAGATTTCATATGAATATATTCATAAGTTACTTTTTTCTCATGTTGATCTACATGCACAAATGATGCTTTTCGGGGCCCATAAAATCGTAACAAATGCCCTTAATGAAACATAAAATTAACAAAGCATTGCAAACAATTCGAGCACAGATTGTATTTTGTAGCATTTTCGAATTCGAGGGTCTTAACCCTACAGCCCAAAGACAATGGCGCCAAGGGGTTAAAGGTGTAAACATTTGACAAAAATGTCACATCAAAGATACGGATATGCCCTGCAACAGCTGTCCATTGCTCGGAACTTCAGATGGTGGTAGAACTCGAAAGGAAAGCGGCAGGACACCTCCTCCTTTGTCATGTTAATGGAGCAGCTTGCTCCGAATCTGATTTGGACTAGCAAACGGTATTGGAAAAGGAACCACAATCGCGACCAACTGCAAGTGTCTGCATTTCTTGGTTTGACAGCTGTCAAAATGCTAATAAGTCATATTCAGTGCTTGCGAGTGCCTCCTTGTGCATGCCAGGCAAGGATTAAGGAATGTAATTGAAATCGCTGATTGATTGATTGATGGTTGGACTCAGGACAGTCTGAGTGCGAACGGGTAAAGCTAACGCACATGTGGGCTGGCTCATTAGAGGTACCCGCAGATTTGAAAGCGATAGGGTATATTGATTAGCAGTATTTATATTTCCTTATAAATAACGAGAGTGGAAAAGTACATTTGACATTGACATATAGCATATATAGTATATTTAAGTTACTACTAAGTATAGTGTGTGAGTAGTGTCCTTAATTTGGATTAGGAAAAATTAAATTCATCAGAGTTTCCGATTTATCAACTTTATTTGTAAGTTTATTCTCAGGATACTATTTTTGCAGTTCATCAAAACAAATACACTCACTGTGTGGACTCGGCAACTTCAACTCCTGGAGGAACATTAACTGATTAAGTCCCCATCAATCCCACCTTCGGGGATTTTCTCAATTAAAGCAACCAGCAGAGCAACAAATTGATTGATTCCTATCACTCGCCACGAAAGAGGAGAACGGGAGAGGTGGGACTTAAATGAGGAGATAAGCCCAAGTTGCAGACGAAGCAACCGAGTTACCAAGGAACAGACTGCAAGTAAAGGATGTAATCCTGTTAGGCAAAACTTTGGACGGGCCTCGAGGACGAACTTCCATGGAAACCCATCTGCAGCTCGCAGCAAATGCGCAATTTTCAGCTTGACTTGGCCCATGAAACAAATTCCAAATTCGAGATGAGAACAGGGGCATGTCAACCTTAATTGAAAATATAAAAGTAAAGCGTACAAAACTGAGCCGCATCCTTGCAACCGTTTGCCGCATCCTTTTTGCTCCTTCGCTATATATATTTTTCTTTTTTACGGTGGCGGCTGTTCATTTACAGGACAGCGCACCTTTTCTTCGCGTGCGATTTTCAGGAAATTGCGCTGCTCAATTACAGCGAATCCTGGCGCTGGATATTTTGAATTTTCTCATCTCGTTTTCACCGTTGACTTGGCCAGGACAATTGCCGCGAAAGGGGCACAGGACGCAGGAGTCGCGATCTTACTACGTTTCAAATTAAAACCCATTTAATGCGCAACAAGAGGGAAAACAACGACGTCAGCTTCTTTAAGTAAACAAAAGGATACTCCGTATAGGAGGCTCGACCTTTGTCGTAACCCATTTTGTATCTTATCTCGTTCTCTGGTTTGGCACTCTATGATTTATTTCCCCCCCATCTCTAATGAAGCCTAATTCGAGTGCTCAACAATTCAGTGCATCATAAATTGTTAGTTAACCCCAATTTCTGGCACTCAATCCCTCTTTGGCGCAAAAGGGTTGCTCCGAATGCAAATATTTACGTCTTTTGCCAGTGTGGAAAATGAAAAGCAAAGCTTTGCACTCGCTCTTTCAATTATCCTTGTGGCAGGACTGGTGGAAGCAGGTGAGGCCTGAAAGCGCTTTCAGGCCCAAAAACAAGCGCTGGCAATTAAAGTTGGTCTAAGGTGAGCTCCAGGGATGGGGCCACTTCAAAGAGGGGATTTTGCGAGTCAGTTAAGTGGTTAAAACTCGCTTCGGGGGCTGCTTTAAATGGTAAAATGGAACTATGGTAGGAATTCCAGCTAATTATCTTACACACTTAAAAGCGGCCTACAAAATTAAATTAAAGAACAAACCAATTAAAAAGTTTAAAGTTCGTTATACAGATATGGTATGTTGCTTTCCATGCTAGCAAGGACTGTAAATCCATAGATTTAAAGGGGTTTGTTAGTCGCCACTATTTTATTTTAAAATATTTTATGTACTTTGAGCTCAGATAAGTTTAAATCTTTAAAGGAGTTCCAAGAGTTCTTTCCATTGTGGAGTTCCAATACCACTAAAGGCCTTGAGATCCCCTTGGAACATTTTCCTACCTCCAGCTGAGATCCTCATGCAGCCACCCAGGGTGCCTCTGGTATATGCAAAAACCAACACTTAAGTGTCTCATTGAAAATGAGATGAGTTCAGTAGTTTTATGTGGTCATACTCGAATCGAGGCTAATCAAACTAGGCCAAGCGCTGCCCGGAGCACTGGTATATACAGCTTAGGAATTTAATGGCTTTTGGAAAATTGCCTCGTAAATGTCAACAAATGGATGGGGTTGGGTCGAAGTCGCTAGTTTTTGGTTTCTATGGGCTGGGAATGTGACCAAAAAGTCTGCCAGTCGGCAAGGACAATGCTCAATGCAACAGACTGTCTGGTAGGTCGTAAAACTTCCTTGCAGACAATGCCAGAACCAGCAGGACATCCCACAGATGGGCACCGAGCACTGAGCACGTACTCACGACAAAACCCAAACGGCTTTTTGTTTATTTTTGCATTATGACAATCTCTTGAGGAGACGCAAGGTGTGTCCTGGAAAACACATAGAAAAGAGAAAGATGGCTCGTAAATTGCAAATGAAATGAGCCAAAACGAATTCCATTGCGGTGAAAGAATGCCGTAGCGTTTGAGCAGAGAGTTTGGAGTGGGACCAAATATCAAACAGTTACTCTACAATAGCCTAACGTACTCTGAACTAATTAACAACAAATGATGACATTAGACCGAAATCTAAAAAATAATCTCAACGAAATCTGAAAAAGTCTATAAAAAGATACAGTGACACAAAAAAAAATCCAGCAGCAGCTGGCAACGCCACTCGCAAATCTGAGGCTAGAAAGTGTTGGACCGAAAATCAAAGGACCACCCGTTGAAGTCCTGCTGCGACAGGACTCGTGCTTCGCTTTGAGCCCGGCGATTGAGATGTCCTGCTGGTGCTGCTCGGCAGCGGTTTCCACATTTTCCAATCCGATTAGGGACTTTGCTTTCTATTGAGGGGATTCTCGGCGCACAAAGATCAACAATAATTTATGGTTGAAAGTGATTAGAACACTTAATGGAGGTCCCCAAAAATAGTAATTGATGATTAGGGCCGGGAATATTTTATGTACTCACGGGAAATCTAATCGAGCTTACCTGCAAAGAGAATAAAAAATGATTTATTAATGCTCAAGCTATCATTAAAAAGTGCATTTTTAAAATAGATATTTGGTCATCTACAAATTAATGTTAGCAAAAATGCTGAAAAATCTTTATTATAACGACTTTAAGTTCTTATAGCTATGAATGTATAATAATTTTAAGAACAATTAAACAAATGAAAACACACGTAGTTCCATTTAATTGGTTATCAATAGAACATTAAGCCAATTTATTTACACTTCACACATGAAACACCTGGCAGCACTTCAGCAAATTGGTTCCACCGGCAAAATGCCCTCGGCCAGGCCCAAAATGATAGCGGTAATCTCATACCAGGCCAGATTATCCAGCACCAAGTTCATGGGCGGCACAATGAGCTCCTCCATAAACTGGGAAACTTCCGTGGGGTTGTCATTGATCATGATATCGAGATACTCCCTGATCAGATCGTTGATGAACTTCGTATACAGACGACTGTTCATGAAGCCCGTGGTCTGGGACTTCGCCTCCTCCAATTCCCAGTTCACCTTCCAGCTCTTAACGTACACTCCACTGGTGGTCGACTTTGGGCGAATAACGAAGCTGCCGTAGGCTCGGAAGTTCATCAACTCCAGACTAAGGGCACCGTCACCCCACAGGGAAAAATCGGCACCAAACAGACGAGCCAGGAGATTGAGTTTGTAGTTTGTGCTCTTCAGGGAAATCTTGGGGAAGTTCATGTCAAACTTAATGGTATGCAAAATGTTGCTCCATTCCAGCTGGGAGAACTCGTAGCCGTCCAATCCCTCGATAACCAGATCAGTAAAGTTTCCATTGCAACTGCGGTTTAATTTGGTCATAGTAAGAATAGCTCCTAGTGTGAAGTTCTTATTATAATCACCCAAAGTTCTCAGTTCTGATGGCGATTTCCTTGTAGGCCATCTGAGCCGGTGCCAAAATGGGAACCCCTCTGGCCGGATAGCCACATCGCATCTGCAACCGCAGGAACTCCGTCAGTTCGCGCAGCTCATCATCGAAGAGCTTGGCGGAGCCCAAGGAGCAGCAGAGAAGGGCCACAAAAGTTACAAAAGAAGTTCTCATCGCGAATGCCAACCAGGAACTGCTAGTGATTAAACAGTACAAGTCGTTTTTGCCCACCTAATCAGCAAATAACGATTAGCCACTTAAGTAGCAAAAATCGATAAGATTGGATTAGGCAGGTGCAAAAGAGGTAGTGTTGTGTTCCCACATTCATTTTAAATCCAAAATGTAAAAAATGTTATAATAAACATAAGATTATATTCTGTCTTAACACCCAACCCTGCTTATAATAGCTATTCAAGTTTTTAATGTGTAGACAAACAACATTCAGAGCATATAATTTCAGATTGGTTCTGAAAATCAGAGCAGGAAATGAATGTCCAATGGGATACGAGTAAAAAATGAAAGCCCCAAAAGTAGACCAATAATTGAATATATCGACAATTTTTTATTTACGTCTTGCCCATTATTTAGGCCCAGGGATCGGCGGAGGGATCGCAATCAACGACAATCGGATCGTCCTCGCTCTCACCATCGCTGCTGGACAGGATCAGGTCCACGATGGTCCAGAAGTCATTGCCCTTCAGCATCTTGTTCACGCGCGGCACGATGGCGTTCTCAATGGTCTCGGAAATAGTGTCCTGGTTGCCATTAATGGCCTTTACCACGATGTTCTCCAGCTGGCTGTTGATGGCGCGGTTGATCTTGCCATTGCCCATGAATCCAGTGATGTCCGACGTCACGGACTCCAGCGAGATGGTGGTCTTCAGAGAGGTGATCTTGGCGGAGCCCCACAGCATGGGTAGCTTGTACTTCAGGGTGCCAGCAATGCGCAGGTTGACCAAATCGAACAACAGCTCTCCGGATCCCTCGTACTCCACGGACAGACCCAGCTGGCGCAGGGCATCGATCAGCGTGTCAGTGCTGTACTTCTGGGCGGTGGTATCGATGTTGCTGAACAGGAAATCGAAGGTAACCTTGCTGGTGATCACGTTCAGCTTGAACTTCTGGATCTTGAATTCATCTAGTCCGGCGATCTTGAGGCGGAACACATGGTTCAAGGTCTCGAAAATGCCCTTCTTGAAGTCCAGGTCGAGCTCGTTGACACGAAGAGGGGCCAGCACCGGAATGCCATACTGTGGCCATCCGCACTCCATCTGCTTCTGGAGCTTGCGGATGAAGCGACGCGCCTGCCAGGACACAATGAACTGGGGGGCAACTAGAGAATAGGTTGCGAATTTGAGTTGGAAACATGGAAAACCGACAGTGCTTCATAAAGCATATACATTATTTGGGAAGACAGCCACTTATTGTCAAGAATCGAACGAATACACGGTTTAATTGAAATGTTTGACCGAGTCTCACCTTCAGCTCCCTCTTGGGGCTCCGCAAACAGATCGATTTCGCCGTTCTGATCCGCCAGCTCCAACAGACGCTGCTCCACCTCGTTGGGCAAAGTGCCGGCGGCACAAACGGCCACCAGGCAGGCCAAGACTACCAGGAAACGCATGCTTGATTGTGGCTTTTAGCAACTAAACTTGCTACTGAATTGGCCAGCCCCTGGCCGGAGTCTTATATACCAAAATCCCCTGCAGACGATAACGCGTAGAAGGTGATACTGAGCGGAGATAGCAGGCGGAATGGGGACTAATTAAAACGTAGATCGTGGACTCGCTTGAATTGCTTTTTATTGGCGGGTGCTGCCTTAGTCTAGCTTCCTGGACTCCACGGCCAACCAGGGAGCGGGAGTGGGGTTGCAGGTGCCAGTGGTGGCGGACAGCAGGCTGAACAGATACCAGATTTTGTGACCCGTGAGATACGTATTGACCAGCGGCACAAAGATCTCCTCGATCTTGGTGCTGATCTGGTCCTGGTTGCCATTGATGAAGGCCGGAACCTCCTTGTCGATCATGTCGTTGATGAACTCATTGATCCTTCCGTTTCCCATAACACCGCCAATGTTCGAGGTTACACCGCCCAAGCCAACGGCGCAGCTGAACTTGTAGATCTTGATGGAGCCAAAGATGAAGGGCATCTTGTACTTGAACTCGCCCTTAATCGACAGATTCTGCAGGCTGAAGGACAAAGGTCCCGAGCTCTCGTAGCGCACAGACAATCCCAGTTGCTTCAGCAGATCCACGAAGGTGTTGGTGTCCAAGTAGTGGGCGCTGGCCTTCAGCTCTGGGAAGTTGAAGTGGAACTGGACCTTCTTGCTGAAGGTGTAGCTGACTTTCATCTTCTTGATCTCCATGCCTTCCAGGCCATCGAAGCGGAAACGCAGGAACTGCAGCAGCGAACTAGGGATAACTATTAGATCCTCTGATTTGATCGTCCCCATTAATTATAACTCACTCGACAACCGACTCGGCCAAGTGGATGCGCAGATCAGCATTGGTATAGGGGTCTAGTGGGGGGATTCCGTATTGGGGCCAACCGCAAGGCATTTGGTTCAGCAGTCCGTTGATGGCCTTCTTGACCGATCCGTTCAAGATCAGACCCTTAGTATCGGGCTTTGCAGCTGTTTGCGGGGAAGTACATTGGAATTAGCCCTCTAACTGGTCAGGTGATGGCTGGGGTCACTTACGATTACGCTCCACCAGTTGGTCCCACTGCTCCTCGGTGAGCAGCTCCACATCGTAGGCTGCTACGCATGCCAAAAGGGCCACAAAAACACAAACGATAGCTTTCATTGTATGGCCACCTGTTTGATTGTCCCAGCCGGTCAGTGGCTTTTATAGCAAAGCTTGGGGATTTGAAGGGCAAGACGAGGGGAAGAGGGCGTTTAACCTGGTTAACAAATACACATGCTAATCGCTGCTTCTGATTAGCAGAGCTGCGATGGACGTAACGCCCGATGTACGATAGGCTTCCGATTTAGCGCGAAGGAATCACATCATTTGACAAAGCAAAAGGAACACTTGTATCGCTTGAGTGGCTTGTTTTGGCCTAATCTCGACGGCCAATTGGCCAATCGAATGTCAATATCACTTATAGAATATATATTGGCTATCATTGCGATCTGGATTATACACAAATAACTGGGCTACCGGGGGTAAAACTGCGTCAGCCATGGCAGCCAGGTGTTGGCGGATTACACTCGATGACCGATTCGTATCACTCAGTGGGGGGAAATTCTTTTGTCTTCGCAGCATTAGTGGCTTTTTTTTACACTTCAGCACCTTAAAGGCGCACTAAAAAGTGATTTACTGCTGATTTGATTAAGATTTTACAATGAGAACTAACACATTTGGTAGACTACTGATTGATAAACGTATTGGGCTAGGACTGGCGTAAGCTTTATGGCCAATAATTCATTAAGAGAGTATTTGACTAGCCATCAGGTCTTAATCGCCTGGATTTCTTTAATAATAGATCCATTCGAAAGACCTTTAAATACCCCAGTCGAGATATCAGCCATAAATCACTCAGTGCACTTAAAATTCATTTGATTGTAAATCCATAAACAAACTTTTCGCAGACTTTAGATCCGCAGAAGTGCGTGGAGTATTTAACCCAAAGCAAATTGTGAAGAAGATTATTATCATACAAAATTATTGAAGTTGGTTTTTAATTTTCATAATTAACTTGTTTTAATGCTTCGTATTGGCTCCAACACCTGCATGACCTTAAAGTAGAAATTAATGGAAAGTTTTCATAAGAACATACTTTTCGTGTATGAGTACTTTAATCGCAAAACAAATGATTTTGGAAAGGGAGTCGCCATAATCTTGTTTCCAAGTCAACCTATCTAACACCTTCTTTTCTAAAAAGCGTTTAGAAAAACACTTTTCGAAACTTCCTAGCCATAACCGTGGGAGACACACCCCAAACAGACTTTGATCTTGACGCTCCTCCACAAGAAGGGAATGTTTGTGCTTTGGTGAAAACTGTCTTTTAGATCTGATAATTTCCTCAGGATAAGTACCTCCATGTATATATAACCAAGAATTAAAATTAAAAAATTGGCCAACCGGGGAATCGGTGGTCGAGATAAGACAGCAATAGGCCATCGATTGAACGCCCGGTGGCTAATCAAATCGTTCCCGAGTATGAAGCCCCTTATCACCACCCCACCTGTAAGGTGGATCGTCTATAAAAAGCGGCTCGTGCGACCGGACGACTGAGTAGTATAAATACCGTAGGTACTACGATCAGTCGGTAGGACTCTCAGTCAAAGCAATAATGAAAATCTTCGTGGCTATTTTGGCTCTTGTGGCCGTTGCCAGTGCGGCTTCCGTGGGCCAGCCCATTGGTGAGTATTCCAGATGACCCAATGTCCAAATGTTTCGCATAACTATCCATTGATTCACTAGATACCCACTCGATCTCCAGCACGATTGTGGATGTGATCGAGGGTATTCAGGAGCAGATGCCCTGTGGCTTCACCGGTCTCGGCATTCCGCCATTGGCTCCCCTTAGAATCGACCATCAGGAAATTAACATCGATACCAGTGCGCTGAAGGCTCAGGGAACCATTGACCACTTCCGCCTCAACGGTCTGAATGAGTTCGACATCGATGAGATGAAGGTCAACGCCATCACCAGCAAGGTGACCTACAAGTTCACTTTCCGCGACGTCAACGTGGACACCCAATACGATTTGAGTGTGCTGCTGAAGAAGTACGGATTCACCATCAACCTGATTGGTGCCGGACATGCCAAGTTCGCCATCAAGGATATGGTTATCTGGGGCACTCTCAAGTACTCCCTGGGTGTGATCAGCGGCAACCTAAAGCTGAAGTCATTGGAGGTCCGCACCCACCTGGGTGAGGTTGACTCCGAGATCGAGGGCATCCTGGGCGATGGCAGCATCAACGAGAAGATGAATGAGTACCTGGCCGAGGCCGTGGAGGTGGCCATCAACGAGAACGAAGATCTGATTGCCGATACCATCGAGAGTATTGCCCTGCCCGCCGTCAACAGCGTTCTGGACGACATCAGCATCGCCGAGGTCATCGCCGGTGCCGGTGGTGGTGAGGGTGGCGAGAAGGAGGTCTGCATTCCCCCCGAGTTCGAGTGGTAAACAAATCGTCGGTCATTAAACAACCGTTTATGAATCAAGAATTCGTCACCTGGCTCTTATTGTGCGGGAGGTTTTTTCTGTGCGGGTGGGTTTTTTGCATCGTATTCGAAAGTTTAAGTGATGTTTTAAAAGACTTAACATATACAACACCTATCATGTTATTTCAAAGGCGGTCTAATCTCAAGTTGTGTCCTATCTGTCATAAAACACTTTGCCAAATTATTTGCCGATTAATAAAGCTACTTCAGCACATACACTGAAAGGAAATTTAGATTCCAAGATTCATGGCTTTGCTGAATGTGATTTCTATAGCGAAGGGAAAAGCTTTAAGCACAGTACTGTAACAACAAAACAAAAGTAAATAAACAATACTTTTAATTTCAGAGGAATACCCCTTATATTTCTTTAAATAGCACTAATCCAAATTAAGGATACATAAAACACTATTCGTAGTTACATATTGTTTACATGATTTTGTATGTACAAACCATGAAAGCATTCACCGTTGGTTTGATACACATACAAGTTTACTTAAAATTAAAATTTCTTAATCTAGACACTAATATTTTTGTTATGTGTACCGATAGATTATCTCAATAGTCGTTTTCCTATATAAGAGCAACGGATTTGGCGAGCTTCGACTAGTGGATATTGTTTGCCAAAAGGGTTAACTAGTGTGCTGTGCTAAAAATGAAGTCTGTATTCCTGATTGCGCTTATCGTGGCCCTGGGCAGCTGTCAAGGTGCCGAAGTTGCCGAGCCTTTGTCAGGTGAGAAATGAGAACATAAAGAAAATGTTATGGAAAATTGAATAATCAAACTCAATTTCCAGCTCAGGGACGCTCTTTCTCCAGTGTGATTGTGGACGGACTGGAGGCATTCAGAGGCGTCCTGCAGAATGGTAGCCCGAAATATGGAGTCCCCGTGATGGCACCCATGCAGGTGGCGAAGAGGTCGTTTGAAATCAACTCGGGAGAATTCAGTGGAACCTTTGGAGTCGAGAACTTTGAGCTGCAGGGTCTCGATGAGTACGAGATTATCACCATGAACATGGACGTGATCAGAAGTCGCTTGACGTTCAACATCAACTTTGCCAGCGTCAACTTCACCACCGATTACGAGGTGGACATGGGCAGTGGCTATCGCATCAAGCGCAATGGCCCTTCCCTCGAGATCTGACATCCACAGATACTACTCACTGGCGTTCACCCAGCTGCGCGTTAAGATATCTGATCTACCCGTGCAATTAATCGCAGATCGAAATTCATACAATTTCAACGCAAATAAAATAAAAAACAAAAAACAATGTACGGGTCAGGAAAATCCATGCAAGAACTGATGAGACGTATCGATGATAAGAACAGAAAACTAATAAGGCAAAATAAATTCTACCTATTACTACCTAAATGCATAATCCAATTTCGGTGGTCAAAAACGTGTGGGTAATAAACCATGTGCGATTGGCTTATTTCTCTGCCCACCAGCAGGTGGAAAACACGCCAAAAACAACTTAGCAATTTGCTTAATCTAATCTCACAGATTAGGCTTATAATAGCATTTCCTTTGCCAATATTGATTAGGCCCTCTAGCTCTTAGCTTTTTATAGCTCTAATTGTACTTTAATTTTTGCATAAACATTACTTATTTTAATTAATTGGTATTGTTTGATTTCCGTTACAATATTTTATTTTATTAACTACGACAGCTTTAACATTATTACATAAAAAAGGGCGAGCAAATAAAAATTATGGGCAGTAGTTAGCCTGCTCCTTATTTTCAATCGCTTTGAAGCAATGTTACTCAGGAGGTTCTGTCCGTGAGACGCCACAGTTATTTATTTATTTATTTGTACGTTGTAGGCAAATGTTATAAACGTATGCCACAGTTAATATAACTGCACAACGACCTTATTTGTATTTTCCAAACATATCTCATTTATGTTGCCTACTTTTCTGCGAGGAACCTTTACATTTATTATGGCGATATTTTCCAGTCCAGTCTGACCAGTCTTCGCTATGAAGTGTTAAAATTTTACTGCATACTTTTCGGTAATATGTATATAAAGAACACAAGGAGTTAAAAAAGTAAAATGTAAAGTGAGTGCGTGGACTTTGTAAAACTATTTATTTGAGTACACAATCACTTTTGTCTATTTATCCACTTTGCTTTGCTGGGATTATGTTCACACATATCCTTAGGAATAACACTGAAAAACCGAGCTCCAAGAATACTGATGATGCTGAGTACTTAATTAACTATAGGAACTGCATCAATATATCACAGTGTACATGTAAAATACAGTCAATTGCAAAGCAAGTAAATACCTACATTTCTTTGGCCACAACTAATAAGAAAAACTCTCTGCAATGATGAAGATATCATTTGAATGAAAATAATTAATATATGTGAACATATTGCAAAGAAGTTCCCAAAATATTTGCTTTGTGTACGCAAACCTATGTTTTTTATTACCATACCCTTGTCAAGGTTATAGCTATGTTTGTTGGCAGCTGATAACAAAAACATGCGAGTGCCATACCACCCAGACAGCTAGACAGACCTTGACAGCGAATGAAGATAGATCAATGGACAATGTGGACAATATGGACAACGTTCTCCGGGCTTAAAAACGTGTTTCACGAAGCTTAGCTGAAACGCAATTCAGATGACATCGAATTCCTAAAACTGTTGGGAACAAATTATTATCATCCGCGAAATCTGGAAGAGCAAAACAAAATCCATAGCAGGAGAAGCCCTATGAAGCTTATCAGTTTCCCGGGAGAATCGAACATCCCACTGCTAATCAAAACGTGCCTGGTGCTCCCATCAATTAGTTCAAAAATACCATTCATTGAGTGCGGAGGCTTGAAATTAATATCAATAAAACGCGATGCTGAAGTATATTCCCTTACTTTTAGTAGCCCAGGTTAGGAACGCCTTAAGTTATTTCATGTTCTATTAGCAAACATAAAAATTAACTTTTGTTGAATAGCTCCTAGTAGTGGCTGCCAAGCCCACTAATCCACGACTCTTTAATTCCGACGATCCAGTGCAAAGGGAGTTGGAAAGGCAGGCCAAGGCGGAGACAGTCCAACTGCTGAACTCGCTGTTCCGATCTCAAATCGCCTACTTCTCCGAGGTGAAGGCCGCTCTCAATCCACAGACCAAGCGATTCCAAGACATCTCTCTTTATATAACGCGCCTAGCCCAAGCGATTGCTGAGCAGGAGCTGGACAGAAAGGATCAGCTGTGGCAGAACATTTTCGAAGAGGTAAATCTATCTTCAAATGTATTCGTAAAGTAGTTAAACTGATAATACCCCCTTTGCAGTTCAAGGACTCTCCTCTGCTGATAAACAAGGAATCCGAGACAGGCCTCACTGACCTGCAATATAAGGCTGTCTTGACCGGCCAGAAGCTGCAGGATATATCCACCAGGTTCGTGAAAGATGTGGCCGACTACTTCTGGGAAATGACCAAGATTAGTGGCCAAGTCGTTGGCAATGGGATAGCGAACCAGAACGAATAGTAACTCGCAATAAACCATTAATGAATTAATCGAACGGTACGTCTTATTTCGCATAATTATTCCAGCAACGTAGCCACAAATTTATTGACAAGCCCACACCAAGGCGAATCGACGCACTTAAATTTCCAAATTTGAATTTTCCGTTGGCACACTTAATCGATAGTGTGTTGGAAAATAGCGGAACTACCACGCTTTAACGGTTTATCACAGATTTCTATGGTTAAATTTTAAGTGTGATTCAAAACTTATTTGCTCTTAAGATTGTAAGTATATTTTTGTTTTTATTTCGAAATAGTAGCTCATCATCATAAAATGTGTTCATACATTTTGTCAACCACTGTATCGAAAGCGAAACGCCTGCTGTAGAATGATAAATTCATAAACACCCATCACGAATGCGTGAATCATTCGAAGCGACATCCAAATTTGGACATATTATGAGTTAATTGCAAAAACGCAAAAGCTCTTCCGATTTGGCACTTCATTTGCTGCATTTTCCGCTGTCGATTTAAAACGAAATAAGTTAGCGAAATAGCAGCGAGAACAAGGTGTTGTGCAATTGCAATTGAAATAGCAAACGCCAGCAAAGTGCAAGATATTTTTAATGCAATTTGCTTTAAAAATAAACGCGCACTTCGTGGGTAAACGGGGGCGGCCCCAAAGGGGGAGTGGCAATGTGGCAGGGGCAGACGACGGACACGCATGCCTTCCACTCTGCCGGTTGCTGCACATGTGTCGCTGATATTTGAAAATCCGCTCTTGTACACAGGGAAAAAAGATATTCAAATTTAAATTCATAATTCCTTATATATAAAAAAGTATTTTTTTTCCAACTCGGACTCATTGGTATCTGTGTCTTTTTGGAGAGCCGAACACAAATTTGTGTTTAGAATTGTTACAAATTTATACCTTATTAAAATTAAAGTACTTTCAATTTATCTAAAAGTCATTATTAATTATTTAACTTATTTATTTAACTATTAAAAGACGATATAAGGTTAAAAGAATTCCCTAAACATGTATTGTAGTTTATTTATTTCCAATCAATTAAGTAATGTTGAAAGATGGTGTTTCTAGCGTTTTGTGTTGACTGAATAAGGATCGCAAAACCACCAGCTCAGCAGGCAAATTTTTTCCAGTGCAAAGGCGGCATGTTTGTGTGGGCTCATACGTGTATTTGTGGCCCCAATGGCATCTCCATGTCATGCTCTCGAGCGTATCGACGCAAACAGTTTCCACTTCCGAATGACACAGACAAAAGCCATATCAAACGGCGATTCGAAAAACACAAAACACAAAAAAATGATATGCGAATGACAGTGGCAAACAGTTCGCTCAAAAGTCCGCCAGTCAATATTATTTGACAATTAAAAGAAAACAAACAATCGTTGCCCGAGGCGAAAAAGCAATAAAGACAGCAGGCTAAACCGCCGACAGATAAGAGGTCACCATTCAGATGAGATTGTTCAATTTGAAATTGGAGGGCAGGTGCAAAAGTTTCGAGCTACCTGTCTGCGATTTCAGCTTTTGGCTGATGAATATTCACAAAAGAAAAGATAACAATGTTTACAGCTACTTATGACTGGTGCTATCTTTAAGATACGAGGGTCGTTTGATAAGTCCGTGACTTTTTGTATTTGCCGCGCACCTGCTCTAAATACAACACTGCTCCTGTCAGCAGTTATCGATTAACAGCTGACTGTAAAATTTTGAGAAAGCTGCGTTTTTTGGTTTGCGTTTTATAGGCATTGAAAGCAGACGATCTCGTGAATTTTAACGTCCATCAGGACAATGCACGGGTGCACACGTGTGTAGTCAGCATGGCAAAATTTCATAAATTGGGCTACGAACTGCTACCCCATCCAGCATATTCTCCAGATTTAGCCCCCTGTGACTATTTTTTGTTTCCAAACATGAAGAAATGGCTCGGCGGTAAGAGATTCGGGTCAAATGAAGAGGTCATCACAGAAACAAACGACTATTTTGAGGGCCTTGAGAAAACCTATTATTTGGAAGGAATAAAAAAATTGGAAAAACGCTGGACTAAATGTATAGAGCTAAAAGGAGATTATGTTGAGAAATAAAACGCTTCTTTGACGAAAAAAATATATTTTATTCAAAAAGTCACGGACTTATCAAACGACCCTCGTAGCAATAAATGCTTATACCGTTCACAAAAGCAACTCAATTAAGCAACTCAAAGATAAGGATCTGAATAATGTTACAAATAGGTATCATATATATTCTTTATTAATATCATCGTAGATTAATATGCAATTAAAGTGGCATTAAGATATAGATAACTACGTAAAAATGAGAAAGAAACCAAAAGAAAATACGAACTGGGTCGTAGAAGGCGCATAGCCATGAACTTTCACAAAATAATCGTGTAATTATTAAATATTGTATACTTAAATCGCAAAATAATCGACTCGAGCATGAGTCATCTTGAGAACGAATTAATGGACCCACCACTTTGCCAAAGGGTAGACCAACAAGAAATTCGTTTGGGGCTAATTGCAATCGCTTTAATGGGGAGTCGCAAGCCATTTGAGATAAGAGAGGAAATTTGTTTTTCACTACCGCCAGCGGCATTTCAGTTGACTGCTGTTGTTGTTCTTATTGCTGTTGTAGTTGTTGTTTTTAGGGCCGGCTATTACTTGGCTATTTACAAACAAACAGACAACTCGCCTTTGTGTTTGTATAAACACCGCGAACAATCGAACGAGAATTCCAGGTAGGTTATTTATGTTCAGCGGTTGCTGAACACCCCCCAATGAAATTATCAATTTGTAGTAAAATTGCCATTGATATGCTGATATCGTGTAATCGATTTACTATTTATGTTCTGCTGAAGAACCTCACTGCACACCCTGTCTATTGTTTATGGATCCCCATTTATAGCTGCATATGCTAATTTTGGATGGCACATGTAGCCCCACACAATAGTACGCAGATTACAGAATATTTTACACATATTTGGCGGCCATTGTTGCCGAAATTTGTCTAATATATCAAGACCTTAGCCTCATTTGCTACCAAACTCACTGAAGAAGCAGAAAATTCTATATGATATTTATAAATCCCATTTGTAAATAATCAGCATTTATTCTTGAAAGCCTTTTAAATATGTAACTAAAGTTTGATTTGCGAAAAGTTCAACGACATCTTAAGCACTTAAATGTGGTTTACGACTGGAAGTGATTTTGGTGAGTCAGCAGCTTACAATATTAAGGGCACTTTTGGTGCAAGCGCTCTTAACCAAAACAGGCATTACGTTCTGAGATCTGAGATTATATCGATTCACTCAGATTATTAAATAGTAAGCTGCTCTTGGGTTATTTATGCTATAAAGCTTCCAAAACGATATCAATCGGATAGGTTAAGGAACAGGTAGCACAGAATTTCGTTTATTTATTTTCGTTAGATACTTTGACCTTCTCGATTTAATGGACACCGTTACCGAAACCTATAAATAGGCATTTGGAACGGGAAAACGGCAGCCAGAGTCCACCGAAAGCATCGTTCATCACGCTGACAGCGAATTAGAATCGGTATTCGGTTTTCGGTATACGATATAGTTACATTTGTATATATATATATATATATGTACATATATTGGACCGATCGTGCCCGTGTTGCGGGTCAATGCCAATAAGAAAGTCGCGTGCAAAACGGTTTACGAGATCGTACGCTCGTATTCTCTGGTTTCATATCTGGTTTGCACGGCACAGAGTGGAGTATTCATGAGGCCGCTGCCGTTGCCGCTGCCGCCGCCTCTGACAATTTTGTTTACATTTTTGGTGAGCCTTTTGTTGTTGCTGCCTCTGCCAGAGATTTTCTAATAAACCATTTCAGGAACCGGTTTTCGGTTTGATTTCGTGAACGGTTTTCAGTTTTCAGTATTCAGTTTTGCTGCCTGCCACAAAGAGGAAGAGGGCATCAAATTTCAGTCCCCGCATACACACACACACACACACACACACACACATTCAACGATATGCTGAAAATTGGGCAGGAAAGCTTGTTTTAAACAAAAAGCGAAGCTCTTTCTTCACGGCGAACACAACGCAACACAACATAGCACAACAACAGCGACAACACTTTCAATGGCCCCGCTGCGATCCGCTTGAATGGGCATTTTGGCAACAATAATCCTCGCACGGGGGTTGGTGTTGCCTCATAGATTTTCGGTCAGAGATTAGCATAAAGCACTCCAAACAAAGGCAACCACAAGTCCAGACGCTGGCGATAAGGAGGACAATGAAGGTGTGGATACAATTGCAGCGATAAACATGTTTAATCAAAGGATTTCCATCTGTTCCCGCCGACTTCACACTCAATGGACCCAGTCAGTCCATCCAAAGTCACGATAGACTCCGCTTCCCGACTCCGAAATACCTTTTCCCTGTGTGCTTGCATAATTTATAGCACATTTAGTTGCTCATCATTTCTGGGGCACACCTCGAATGCTCCATTAAGCCCACTGACCTTAGAGCAAAAGTTGAGAACTTGCAAGCAAAGCATTTCCTTGTTATGGTGAATAAATTAGCAAGCCATTAAAAACAAACGAAATATATAACAAGAGTATGGTTTTATTTGGCATTTAGCATTTAAACATTTTACGTTCAAACCCCTACTTTAATTGGTTTTCCGGTATAACATTTGTGCAGCTGCTTTCCAGCAGTTGAGCGTTGAAATATTTCCATTAAAATCGTTTAAAGTAAAAAAGGTTTGAACTTTTTAAAAGAATATATGCAATATTAATCAAATTTATTAGAAGTGAAAATCACATATTTAACAGAGAACGTAACGCCCCCAAAATTTGGATACACGTTGTACTAACAGGTGGAAATGACCATATATTAGTTTTTTACAATTAGGGTAATTCTTATTGTCATTTAATAGGAAGGTAAACATCCAATATTTTATGCAATCACGTAGTACAAACAGGTGGACAAACAAGAATTCTGATTGCAATGCCAATAGCAGCAACAGCTTCACCATTCAAAGGCTAAGCCGTAGTGTAACTTATTGTAATCATTAGAACTAGTTGCACTAATAGCCCTCCATTAGACTCACCTTCAATGCAGACCACATGGTCCCGGATGGACTGGGCTATCTGGGCATCGGCCATGGGCAGGAGATCGATCAGTTCGTATATGGCATAGATGGATGGGTGGACGCTCTCGAAACGCTGGATCTCCTGCCGGATGGCCAGCGAGTTGCTGATGAGCGGCTGGGGAGGATGGGCCACCAGGATGGATGCCGATGCTGATGATGATGCTGATGCTGATGGCGCTCCGGAGGCGGAGGCTGCAACTGTAGGCGTGGCATAGTTATGGCGCTGCGGGGGCGGCAACTGGTTCTGATGGGGATTCTGCAGCTGATTGTGGACCTGCTGTGGATGCGGATGCGAGAGCGCGTGCGGATGCGAATGCGGATGATAGTTACTCATGGCGGGGGCGGTGAAATCGAGAGTTAGCTAAGTTTTTAATTAACTTAATTTACTGGCACACACACTCGACACGCACACGGCACACACACGCACGTACACTACAAAATTGCGATGGCACAATTTTCCCAAACGAACAACATTTTCCAATAACAACAATCAGGGCAATAATGCGCTAACTCGGCCGATTTTGGAGTCGCAGTTTTCAGTTCACTAGATCGATTTTGCACCTGCACAAACAATCAAAACACTATTGTTTACGCTATTACAGTACACAATTAAATGGCATTTTATATGCTTTGTTTTCTGTAGAGTTATTTTGAACTTTTCTGCGATTTTCCCGATTCAAGCGCTTTGATTTGACAGCCAAAAGGCGAAAATTTACTACGAAACCAACAGAAAAGTCCGAGAATTTACGTCGAGCGCAGCCGAGTATGTAAAAGTATGTAGTTGGTGCGAGGCGTTCCACAACAAACTGTGGAAGAAGAGCAGGTACAGTGGTCACTCTGCAAAGCCAACTTCCAATAATTAAAATAAGTGGTTCAATTTTAATTGGTCAGATTTTGTACTTTGAAAGTGCAAGCAATGGTTAAATGCCATTCATATGTTCCCTAACAGTACACAAACATGTATTTACTGAATGTTTTTCTGATTTAACATTTATGGAGCTTGCACTGTACTATGAAGTTTAAAGGAAATACCAAAAACGCCAACAAGAGAAATCACCGTAATACACAAAAATACTACATTTGCTTGGTTTAGTATCGATAGTAAACATAATATAAAACAAATTAGTTCTTTAAAAATACATATATCTGTAAAGATTCTAAGCTATTTTTATAAATACTGATTTAAGCAATTTAAAAAATAAATATCTTACTTAAAATGCTAGTCCTTATTAGAGACCGCTAGGTTCTTATTAGAAATAAATCCGTTACACCCCCAACAGCAACTCTGAAGTCATCGATAGCCACCGGTTGCTTATCGATAAGCCCATGCACTGCATGTCGTAATCGTAATTTGTTAAAGAACACATTTAATTAATTAAAACTCTACTAAAATGGCACAAAGCAGGCTGGAAAAGATTGGCACAATCTTCACCAGGTATTTACCTATCTGCGAAATATCTGTACAACTCATAAACACCAGAGTTTTGCAGAGTTCAGGGCCTCCTACGCGGTGGAGCTATGAAAACCGAGGATAAACCCATTTGGTACGATGTTTACGCCGCCTTTCCCCCAAAATTGGAGCCCAAATTCGACAGACCGGCTCCCGAGATCCCAGTGCGCAAGATATTTTATGCAGAGGATGTTGTCCGAGCGTATGTTATTCACTGACAACTGGGCATATCCTAAAATTAACCTAAACTTATATTCGAACAGGAAGCTTCATAAAGAAAATAGACCCCAGGAAACGATATCCCTGTTTGACCACAGGCGCAGCACGCAGTCGCAGCAATTCGTCAACATCTACCAGGACCTAAAAGCACAAGGAGCTCTCGATGAGCAAAGGATCTACGAGACCGCACTGGATCTCTTGGCGGAGCAGCGACAGCAGGCCCGCCTGGAGGCTACCCCAGAGGAATCCCTGCCAGAGCAGGATGCGGAGTCCAAGTCCCAGCTACTGAGCGACTTCAAGGACGCGGTGGTAAGCCAACAGACCACGTCGTCACCTCCGCCACCTGCTCCCAAGGGAAAAAAGGAAGCGAACGTGGGCATTAACATAGACAGCTTGTTCAAGGATTAGTCGGAACATCTTTTATAAACTTAAAATAAACTTGTTATATGTAAATCAAACGGCCAGGGCATCATTTTGGGACTCGTGGCTGAGTTGCGTTTGCAGGTTTGACAGCTTGTTTTTCAGCACCTGCACGCCCATGACCACGATATTCTCGGGCTTAAGGGCCCCGGAGGATTCGACGTTGAAGAAGAACTTGTTTGGCTTGGCTTCCCAGTTGTAGGGCGCCTCGTACTGGTCGTCCTCCAGTTCGGTGTGCTCGCTCTTGGGCCACTCATCAGGTTTGGGATATAAAGTGTGTCGCATGGAGTTGTCGGGGTCGTACTCAAAGCACACGCCGGCCGTGGGATTCCACTTGGCGTGCTCCTTGCCAAATCCCTTTTTGGCGTAGGCGCGCAGCTTCAGCTCCTGCCCCTTGCGCAGCTTGATTATGAGAATCTCGTCATTGCTTTCGCCGTACTCGTTGTCCTCCTCACCCTGGTTGCGGGACGTCACCGGCAGGACCTTAGCATTGCTCGATTTGAGATCGGCGGTGGTCACGTGGCGCGTTTGCTCCTCGCTGCACTTGACGTCCAGGGTGAACTCCACACTGCACTCGGGGCAGAAGTCCAGGCAGATGCAATCACGGGTGTACTGCAGCCGCTCCACGACGTCGTCGGAGATCAGCGGGATCAGGCCGATCCGGTGGGCCAGAAACTCATCCGAGAGTACCGTAGAGTTGGCCTCCAGTTGCACCCAGTCGATGGCCAGCGTCGGCGTCTCCGCGATGAACACTCGCCGCAGACTGTTGGCCACGCTTAATTCCGTGTCCTCCAGGACGAACTTCACGTTGTCGTCCGTAAGCTCGGTTATCTGCACGGACGGCTGGTTGGCGTACGGCATAGCAGTTTTGTTTTGATGAAATTAAAGGAAGTCACGAAAAAAATAAACCCGCTCAGTGAAAAGAAAGCGATGGAAGTGCAGCGATAATAGCCGGCAACAAGGCTACCGATATCGATTGTTGTTCTCAGTTCGGATAGAAAAGCTGGCCTTATAGCTGGATTTTAAATCTGTTTGAAAAAATGAGTTCATATTTTT
The DNA here is from genome assembly GCF_016746235.2 of Drosophila teissieri. Lineage (NCBI taxonomy): Eukaryota > Metazoa > Arthropoda > Insecta > Diptera > Drosophilidae > Drosophila > Drosophila teissieri. The sequence continues at coordinate 15,172,484 of NC_053029.1, read as the reverse complement.
AATATATTGGATAAACACACATTTTTTTAAATATTTCCTGAAATTAAGAAAACTTAATTAAATTACGAGAGACATCAACATTTTTGCAGGGACAGCTGATAAGCTGGCGAGCGTATAGCGACCTTCAGATAACATATAGCTATTTGATACGAAACTCAGTTCCACCTCTGATTTTGTGCCTGTGAGAATGTTGCGCCTGTTGAGTAAACGTTTGTATTGCAAGATTGCAACAAAATCGAATGAAAAGGCCTCTAAACTGGACTTTAAGCAGCTGACGCATTCCACCAAGGTGCCACAGACACCAGTGGACGCGAAGTTTCCCGACACCAGCTCCTCCGAAATCCAGATCGACACGAAAACCATACAGTTGCTGGAGCGGCTGTCGCTGGTGGATCTGGATAGCGAACGGGCGCTTGCCACGCTGAAGAGCAGCATCCAGTTCGCAGACAAGATTGCCCACATCAACACGGAGCACGTGCGTCCACTGTACACGGTGCTGGAGCAGCAGCAGCTCCAGTTACGCAACGACCAGGTGACCGAGGGTGACTGCCGGACGGAAGTGCTCCGTAACGCCAAGGTGACGGACGAGGATTACTACGTTTCGCCGCCGGGCAACATTCCGCTGGAGCAATGAGCCGGATACAGCGATGCTTCACGTCCCTGGCTTCCGCTGGTTTCTTTCGCACCCGGGAAGATAATAAATTGGAGCTACTCAGTCATGGAAGGAAATACGCCAAGCTGCTGCAACAGCATTGGACACGACTCCGTCCCCTGGCTGCTCACCTGGGGCTCACGAACGAAGCTAATAATCCATTAAACATCCACCGTTTTTCCTTTCCACAAAGCCAGCAATTCCGTAATAATTTCCAAAAACTCCTCAAAGATCATCCTCGAAAGGCCAAATGTCCCACTCTTCTGAAACACCAGAGCACTTGTTCCGCTCCCAATAGCAATTCCCTATTTGGGGTACAGGGTCCCTCCCTACTTTTAACCACGGACTTCCTAGTAGAACCACATCGCGCCCTGGAGCACTTTTACAACATGCAGCGGGAGAGCAAGATCTGGTGGATGCGAATTTCCTCGAATCCCAGTCGCTACCGCATTGTTCCTTGCGATTTGGGAGAGGATCTTAATCCCAAAGACTATCAAGCCATCGATATACGGTCCAGCTACGGTGAAGCAGGTGAAGTGACCGTGGAACAACTGAGTCTGGTGAGAATAGAGGACGACAAAGACTTTCGGTTGCCCGATGCGCGCACTGGTGAAACTGTACAGCCGACTGTCATTCGGTCTGTGATAGAGCTGGACACCGCGACCTGCGGTAAGTGGTCATCATAACTATCTTGGAAAACCTTTCTATATCATCGTTCATTAGCTCTGCTTCTGGATGGCTGCGATCATGGCCGGGACTCGCAATCCCTGCTCTTACACCGCGTCCTGGCGCCGTATCAATGTGGCATCGCCTGTGTGGAAAGTGATTCCGAGCTCTCGGCGGACTTGGCTGATCTTTGCCTGCACCTGAGGCATGTTCTCAACCACGCGGGTCTTCGCCTAGGAGAGGGGATTGGATTTTTTTCCACTAAGAACGTTTCTCATTTAGCAGAGCACTTGCTGGAAACGGATATGCTGGGCATACCATATACACTTGTTATAAACGGGCAAACGCTTAAGAACGGACTGATGCAGTTGCGCAGCCGGGACACAAGGCTGGCGGAGACCATACATATAAGCGATGTACCGGACTATTTATTCAATATATTTAAAAACTGAAAACAACCAGACTACATAAAGTCGCAGAGGTATTGGCGGACATTAAAGCCCACCACCTTACCGATCTGCAGAACAAACTCCAAGCCGATGGTGCACTGCAGCTTAGCAGACCCGTCCATTATGTTCTGTTCGCCGGAGACAAAGCTGAGCAGCTTGAGGTGCACCAAGGTGGAGATCTGGGAGAGAAGGTTGCAGGTCAGACCTACTTTTTCCTCTAAAATGGCGTAGAAAATGGCCAGCAAGCGGTCGATGCTGAAGGATTTAGGTCCCAAAGTGGTGGACATTTTCTCCGTGGTCTGAAAGGCATCGAAATAAGCAAATAGCCTCGTCGATTGAGATTGAGTAACCCACCTTGGCTCTGGCGTTGACCGTCTGCATACGCTTGCGCTGTTTTCCATGGTGCTTAACGAACAACCGCTTGTCCTGATTGGCGGCATTGTGGCTGGCCAGAAAAGCGGCGATCAGCAAGTACTTGGCATAGTAGGGAAGCTCCAGCGACTGCGCCAACTTGCGAACGCTCTGATCTTCAATAGCGGTGAAATCTTCAGTTTCCTCCGCGGATTTTTCAATTCGCATATAGATCTGGGTTAAGGCGGAACGGAGAGGCCCAGCTATATGCCGCCAAAGTCGAGAGATGTCCGTGGCGTCCACAGTGCCGTCCAGTACTGGCTCTAAGTAAATGGACAGACACTTCCTGGCCGTCAGCTGGAGCTCCGGAACATCGCGACAGGCTTTGTAAAAGACGCTTAGAAAAAGATTTAGGTAGTTGTTGTAGAAGTCTTCGGTCACGGCTTCCTGACAAATCTCCAGACGCTTTTTATCCTGGGCAAACTGTTCCAGCAGTTGATTTCGCACCAGCTCAAAATCAGATCCCAGGATGCGCTGCGTTTCCGCTTTGTTGTACTGCGCCAAGTGCAGGCAGATGATTTCACCAAGTCCGGTCTTATTATAGAACTTCTCAAATGGAAGCTGGGACAGAAGAATAACGCACAGATTCAGATTGGTCAGCTCCTGCAACCGGAGCAGAACGGGCAACACATTGGCATCCATGTCCCGCAGACGTTCCGCGTTATCCACGGCGATGAGAAAACCCTGAGCCTCCGCACGTGGAGCAGCGTACCGACGCAGCTGCTCCACGAAGTCCAGCATGTTGTCAACCTTTACAGAATCACCTTGTCCCGGTGCCAGCGAGTCTAAGAGTATCTCTAGCATGATCTTGGTGGTGTAGCACTCGATGGCATTTAAATGTGCTGTGCGGACTTTCTGCCGTTTTCCACATTCCTTAAGAAAAGCTCTGGTCAGAGCTGTTTTGCCGGTTCCACTGTGCCCGAAAAGGTAAATTGCCGAGGGATATGCCTCACTGTAATCTCCTATCAGCTCGCCCAGCGTTTCAATGGCCGCCTCCCGACAGGGAAACAGCGGCTCCAAGGTGGAGCAGATGGATTCCATGTGTGTTTTTTTCTCCTCAGATTAGTGATATACCCGGAGGCAAAGATAAATTATTTAAAGAACTTCCCAAAGGAAAAATACTTAGTTGGTATAATAAATAACAAACAAAATTATGGGCTAGCCAATTTGTTATTAAAAAGTTGTTTACAAGCAATAGTTTCAGTTTAGTATGACCATTGAAATGGCGCCAAATACTTTGCTCTTGTATATACCAATCGTGCTTAACATCCCTGGTACATTGGTATATTTTGGGAAGTAGAAAAAGATCGATATAGTTATCAACGATAGTATCGGGAGCCATCGATTTTGGTTCCAGCTCTAATTTCGGGTGATTAATTTTGTGCATTACTTTTCCAAAGAGTTTTTTCCACAACGCTCTGCTCTTCCTGCCCAGGGAAACCCAGAATCCATCCCAGCAACGCCAGCTTAATCGTGTTGACGGCCCAGAGTCCGCGATTAAAACGAGAGCGAAGCTAAAAGCCAGCGGAAACAACGCCCACTTGGTGGTACCAGCGAAATCCGAAATCCGGCGAACCGAACCGAAGAAACTACGTGTGTGGTTGGATTTGGACGAGCAAACACTGCACATTCCGAGCGCATTTAGCCACCCACGATGGCCGAGACGTACACCTTTGGCACCTCGCTGGCCTCCATCACCTGCCACGCATGGAACAAGGATCGAACCCGTAAGTGCGACCCAAATTACTCATCCAGCACTGTGTGACTCACCCACTCCCACCAACCTGCAGAGATTGCCTTATCGCCCAACAACCATGAGATCCACATATACAGCCGAGAGGGCAGCGACTGGAAGCTGGCGGACGTGCTCAACCAGCACGATCTGCGCGTCATGGGCATCGACTGGGCCAAGAACACCAATCGGATTGTGAGCTGTGCCGCCGACCGGAATGCCTATGTTTGGACGCAGGGCGACGATGGCAAGTGGAAGCCGGCGCTGGTGCTGCTGCGCATCAACCGTGCGGCTACCTGCGTCAAGTGGTCGCCGGCGGAGAACAAGTTCGCGGTGGGATCGGGCGCCCGGCTCATTTCCGTGTGCTATTTCGAGTCGGAGAACGACTGGTGGGTGTCGAAGCACATCAAGAAGCCGATCCGCTCTACGGTTACTTCGCTGGACTGGCATCCGAACAACGTTCTGCTGCTGGCCGGCTCGACGGACTACAAGGTGCGCGTTTTCTCGGCCTTCATAAAGGATATCGAGGAGCCTCCCACGCCGACGCCGTGGGGCAACCGCAAGCCCCTTGGCCAGCTGATGGCCGAGTTCCGCAACTCGCAAACCTCGGGTGGCGGGTGGATCAACAGCGTGAGCTTTTCCAGCGACGGTAACAAGGTCTGCTGGGTGGGCCACGACAGCTGCGTGAGCATCGCGGACGCTACCAACGGAAATACGGTGATCCGCTGCCGTACCGGCTATCTGCCCTTCCTTTCCTGCGAATGGGTCTCGCCCACGTCCGTCGTGGTGGCCGGCTATAGCTGCGTGCCACTGCTTTACAGTCTGACTGCTGACGGCAAGCTGGTGCTGAGCGGCAAGCTTGACAAGTCGCAGAAGAGGGAGTCGAGCGGCATCACCGCCATGAGAATCTTCCAGTCGATGGACCGCAACATGCGCACGGAGAACACGGACACGGTGGTCGATTCCATTCACCAGAACGCCATCACCAGCGTGCGACTGTACGCCGGCGACAAGGCCAGCGCCAGCAAGGTATCCACCTCGGGCGTCGACGGCCAACTGGTCATCTGGAACGTGGAGCAGGGCGGCATCAATGGCGGCATGCGCAACCTGCAGATCTAGTTCGGCCCGGAACGGACCAGCGTTACGTGTTATTGTCTGTTAGCGAGTGTGTTGGCCTGGCCAGGAGCGCAGTATTTGCCAAAATGTTTTCCAAAATCGCTTTTCCCATTGTTCTGTACCGTGCGAAAGCCTTTTTACATAAATTAACCGAAGAGATTGTTCTTTTCCCCTACTTCCATAATGGTTCCGAAAGTCTGTGTGTGTGTTTTAAAGTGTTTCACCTTTATAGCAAACTGAATAAAATGTTTTTTATTCGTAAATGGTTTTGTTTTGTGTAAGATTTAGGCGTTCCGAGCAGCGAGATGAAATAATGTCGCTTATATTAAATTATATTTAATGGGAATATTAGTGATTATTTCACGTTTTTAGAGAGGGTTTTATAGTTTAAAATAATATACTTTTTTCCGTTTTACAGATGAAACGAGTTTAACGGAAAATAAATTTGAAATGAAATCAATGTGACCGCCGCGCAAGCGCACAAAAATACCTAAGCTGGCGGCAATCTTTCGGAGGAGTGAGTGGTCGCCAGTTGGACTTCAGTTGCTTTAAAGGATGTTTCCTTTGCTGTTTCTAGGATGCAGCTCCACCTGATCAGGAAGTACGCCAGCAGGGTTAGCCGGGATCACTACGCCAGCAGTAGCGTGAAGATCTATCGGCGGGTTAAGCCCCCACAAAAGGTAAACAAACCAAAAAAGCCGGAGAATGTGGAGGACGGACAAGGCGAATATGCGGAAAATCTGGTCAAGGTGCAGATGATCTCGCGAAACCTGCACGCCCAACTGTTTCCCCAAACCCCACGCAGCATTTCGGAGCAGCAGGTGGCCTCCGCCAAGGATTACAAGGAGGAGCTGCTCCGGCACGGCGTCGATATTGAAAGCTCTGCTCCTGTTTCGGATGTCCAGTTGAAACTGCCTTCCCTAAGAGGCGCCAATATTGAGGAGCACTTTCACAACATTGCCAAGGAACAAGTGCAGCCGTACGAGGAGCTACTACTTCCCTTGGTCCAGTGCGAGAAGCTACCGCAGCGTCCAAAGCGATGGGCCTTCTTCGCCGGCTGGACAGCTTATGATCCGGAGGATGGAACAGCCACGCCGGTGGATCACCCACTGGAGAAGGGGCTTGTCTTCGATGTGGAGGTGTGCGTCAGCGAAGGGCAGGCTCCAGTTCTGGCCACCGCCGTTAGCACCAAGAGATGGTACTCATGGGTGAGCTCAAAGCTCACGAAACACCGTCTGAGTGTGGAGAAACTAGAGCCGTTAGACGTGGACACGGACTCAGAGCGACCGCACTACACTCCGGACGAACTCATACCACTGGGAACCAGTGGACCTGGTCTGGTGGTGGGTCACAATGTCTCCTACGACAGGGCGCGCTTGAAGGAGCAGTATTTGATCGAGGACTCGGGCACTCGGTTTGTGGACACTATGTCGCTGCACATGTGTGTCAGTGGAGTGACCAGCTACCAGCGAGCCATGCTCAAATCCAAGAAGGAACCGGCTGCCGAGGATCTGGGATGGCTGGAGCAGAGCTCCCTTAACAGTTTGGTGGAGGTGCATCGCCTCTACTGCGGCGGCGATGCGCTATCCAAGGAGCCCAGGAACATTTTCGTGGAGGGAACGCTGGAGCAAGTGCGTCAGAGCTTTCAGTCGTTGACCAACTACTGCGCCAGCGATGTGGAGGCTACACATCGGGTACTCCGAGTCCTGTATCCCTTGTACGCAGACCGTTTTCCGCATCCTGCTTCTCTGGCTGGCATGTTGGAGATGGGATCCGCCTATTTGCCTGTGAACTCCAATTGGGAGCGGTACATACGCGAGGCGCAGCTCACCTACGAGGACCTCAGCATCGAGGCCAAGTACCATTTGGGGCGCAGGGCTGAGGAAGCCTGCTCCTTGCTGCTTGACGATCAGTACCGCCAGAATTTGTGGCTCTGGGACGAGGATTGGAGTGTGCAGGAGCTTAAACTAAAGCAGCCGCCGAAGCGCATGCCTCTGGCCACGGTGGAGCACACGAGTGCTGGAAACACACCAGAAGAACGTCGTCTGAAGGCCAAATTTCAGCACCTCTATGATCAACAAGCACTACTTCCAGCGCGACGGCCCCTGCTTCCCGGTTATCCTCTGTGGTATCGGAAACTGTGCCGCAAGCCACCAACCAAAAGGGCAGACGAAATTCTGGTAGACGACGAAGAGCCGTGGTTCCCGGGAGCCAGCGAGATCAGCACCGGCATGCAGATTGCCCCCAAGCTGCTTTCCCTCTGCTGGGAGGGATATCCTCTGCACTACGAGCGAGAGCAAGGCTGGGGCTTTCTGGTCCCATTTCGCAGCGATTCGGAAGGAGTAGATCGACTGCCCATGGATCAACTTCTCGCACGTTGTCCAGTGCCGGAGTTTGCGCGTCAGAGCGCCTCGAAGGCGGAGAGTGATCTGGCCTTAGATATGCTGCCTGGCCACGTGGAGCAGCATTTGGGAAAGCGGGAACACTACAAGAAGTTGTCTCAGAAACAACAACGTCTGGAGACCCAGTACCAAGGTACGTATGTGATGTAGCTTACGTGTGAGAGGCCTCATCTATTTATGTTCAAGGCTCTGGAGTATGGTGCAACAAGGTGCTGGATGACTGTTGCTTCTTTCTTAAGCTCCCCCACAAAAATGGACCCTCCTTCCGGGTGGGCAACCCCTTATCCAAGGACTTCCTCAACAAGTTCTCAGAAAACGTGCTGAGCAGTGGTGATCCGTCCTGTACAGCTGCCGCTCGCGTCATCGACATTGCTCGCATGATGTCCTACTGGCGGAACAATAGGGATCGAATCCTGGGTCAGATGGTGGTCTGGCTGAATCCGCGGCAACTGCCAAGTGCACTCACTGGCAACAATGCCCAGCCAATTGCCTACGGAGCCATTTGTCCCCAAGTTGTAGCATGTGGCACTTTAACGCGTCGTGCGATGGAACCCACGTGGATGACGGCCTCCAATTCGCGGCCTGATCGACTGGGATCGGAGCTGCGCTCAATGGTACAGGCTCCACCGGGTTACAGGCTAGTTGGTGCCGATGTCGACTCGCAGGAGCTGTGGATCGCTTCGGTGCTCGGTGACGCCTACGCCTGCGGGGAGCACGGAGCCACGCCACTCGGTTGGATGACTCTCAGCGGCAGTAAGTCGAATGGCAGCGATATGCACTCCATAACCGCGAAGGCTGTCGGCATTTCCCGAGACCACGCCAAAGTGATCAACTACGCCCGGATCTACGGAGCTGGTCAGTTGTTTGCCGAGACACTGCTCCGTCAGTTTAATCCCACATTCAGTGCCTCCGAGGCCAAGGCCAAGGCTATGAAAATGTTCTCCATCACAAAGGGAAAGCGCGTGTATCGGTTGCGAGAGGAATTTCATGACGAACTGGAGGACAGGGCGTAAGTGGTCACAAAACCATACACAAACCTACTTCTTTGTAAAAATTAAATTAAATATGTAATTATCTTTTACAGCTACAGCAGCTACGAGGCTTCCCGACTGGCCATTCAACGCAACCGCACCCTGGCAGAGGTATTCCACCGTCCCAACTGGCAGGGAGGCACGGAGAGCGCCATGTTCAACCGCCTGGAAGAGATTGCCACGGGGTCACAGCCCCGGACGCCGTTCCTGGGCGGTCGACTCAGTCGTGCCCTGGAGGCGGATGGTGGACCCGAGCAGGAGCAGCGTTTCCTGCCCACTCGCATCAATTGGGTGGTGCAGAGCGGTGCAGTGGACTTTCTTCACCTGATGCTGGTGAGCATGAGATGGCTGATGGGATCGCACGTTCGATTCTGCCTGAGCTTTCATGATGAACTGCGCTATTTGGTCAAGGAGGAGTTATCGCCCAAAGCGGCGCTGGCCATGCATATCACCAACCTAATGACGCGCTCCTTTTGTGTTTCGCGCATCGGTCTGAAGGATCTGCCCATGTCCGTGGCCTTCTTTTCGTCCGTGGAGGTAGACATTGTGCTGCGCAAGGAGTGCACCATGGACTGCAAGACGCCTTCGAATCCGCATGGCCTGCGCATCGGCTATGGAGTTCAACCAGGTCAGAGCTTGAGCGTAGCGGAGGCCATCGAGAAGGCCGGGGGTAACGATGTCAGTCAGTGGGACTGGATAAAAAAGAGTTAGCTGCCACATACTCGAGACTAATTGATAGATACTTATTTGTTACTCAGGAAGTCAATAAGACTTGGAGGCTACTGGATATGGTTACAAGTTCCTCCTAAGCTGTAAGGCAGAAAATGTTAAATATATTTTTGAAGTGTTTTTAAATTAGATCTAGTTATAAGCGTTTGAATAATTAATGACTTTATCTAAAGAATCTTGCATTTAAAGAATCCTGTTAAAATATTTCCCAGTTCCCAAGGCAAACACACAATTTAATCTAAATGAAATGACCTATAAATATGTATTTTGTTCTTTGTTCTCGGTAATACTTAACATCCAAAAGAATATACAAACGTGAGTAGTTAACCATACACTAGAAGATACAATCGGCATAAGCCTAGAGAGAATGTAGTCAACACCTAACCTTATAACATGCCATCGCCGGCGTTTACAAGTTTTGGGCCAGCGATTCGATCTCGTCCAGGAAGTAGACCATGTCCGACTCCTCCAGACAGGAGTTCTGCAGCACCAGGCGGAAGAAGTTGGGCAGCTGGCGCAGCGGCTGGTACGTGATCATCATGGAGCCCTTCTTGATCATGCCCTCCTTGACCTTCGGAGCCACCTTGTGCAGCCTGTCGTAGAACTCCCGGTTGCGCTCCATTTCCCGCAGACCGGGCGGCACATACCAGAAGCTGATGTTGGTGCACTCGGGGCTCTCGAGGACGAGCTCGAATCCTGGACGCTCCCTCACCTTGGCGGTGAAGAACTCGGCCATGCGGAAGACCTTCTCGATATGCGCCTCCAGACCCTGGGTGCCCTTGGCCTTCCACATGAACCAGAACTTGAAGACATCCGCTCGGCGGCCGCACTGGATGTGCTTGTCGCCGGTGTCAAAGGATGTGTCATAGAACTTGTCCTTCTGGAACAAGTACGTCGCATTGGTCGAGTGGCACTGGGCCAGCACCTGTTGGTGGCGCGTCAGGAAGGTGGAGCACTGCTGCGAGGCAGCCAGCAGCTTGTGTGGATTCCAAGTGACCGAGTCAGCCCTGCCGAGAAACGCATCTTCAGTTACCCCCTTGAAAATGTCCACGAGGATGTCAAACTCACCGTTCGATGCCACTGAGCAGATGGCGATACTTCTTGGACATGAGGGCACCGCCTCCCCAAGCCGCATCCACGTGCATCCACATGTTGTACTTCTTGCACAGCTCCGAGATCCCAGCCAGATCGTCGAAGGCGCCCAGCACAGTGGTTCCGGCTGTGGCCGAGACCATCAGCGGCTGCCAGTCGTTCTCCAGGCACTGCTTCACCTGCTCCTCCAGGTCGCTCAGCCGCATCTTGCCCACCTCGTTGGTGGCTATCTTGCGCACGTGCTCGCTGCCGAAGCCCATGAACATGGCCAGCTTCTCCACGGAGTAGTGGGCGTCCTCCGAGGTGAAGATAACCAGGGGTTTGGCGTTGAAGAGTCCGTTTTTCTGCAGATTCAAATGGTAATATTTGTATGTTTATAAAACTTAGTAATACACTTTTATATAGCTTAAATATTTTATAAAAGCGTCTTTTTAGTTCAGTAGATAAATTCAACCTAACACATTTTTCTAAGTTATTAACAGCTATTTTGATTGAGTTTTGGTTTAAATTCTTTTAACCGACAAGCATTTTGTGAAAATCCTTGAAAAACACTATAAGTTTTCAGCTTAGATCTTTTTGAAATGTCTTTCTGATTATCAGTTAAAGCATTCATATATGAATTGAATATAAAAATATATAAATTATAGCTTTTAAATGTTCCTGCACAGAAAATCACTAAACTTTTTCTATCTTTCATTTCAATCTGTATGGTGTTTCTTGTTTCATTATCAATATATCTGATAATATCGTTAAGAACTTTAAGTTTCACTTGCATATATATCATAGGCATGACTAACGATTTGGCCAGTCACTTGCCAATCTGGAACGCGACTTCCGCGTGGATTGGCGGTAAACCACTTGGCTTCAATGGGGCACTCACCTTGGACTCGGGCGAGTGTCTGTAGCGGGCGCAGCTGATTGCATAACCGTTGGCTATCGAGCCGCCAGGACAGAAGATGCCGTCGCCCTGGCCGCCATTGGGGAAGCCCACTATGCGTCGCATCTCGGCGAGCACCTGCTCCTCCATCAGGGTGAACAGTGGAGCCACCTCGTACGTGTACACGCTGGGATTGAGGGCATCGGTCAGCCATTGGCCCACCAGGGCGTACGGGTCCACACCCGAGTACAACTGATTGATGAAGTAGGGGTGTCCCGTCTTGACGGAGAACCGGATCGTCTCCCTCAGCAGCTCGCGCAGCTTGTCCTGCGATTCACCCTTCTCCCGCAGCTGGAAGTCGAAGAGCTGGCGCAGCTCCGCTGGCTCGTGCCATTCGACGACCTTCGAGGAGCGATTGGTGCCCTGGAAGACGGCCAGCTTGATGATCTCGTCGACGCAGGCGCGGATGAAGCCCTCGAACTCTGGCGCCGGATGGCTGGCCACAAAGCTGGACAGATCATCCTTGGCGCTCGTGATATTGTTATTATTATTATTGGTGGCTAACATTTTGCTGGCCGTCTCGAATGCAACTGCGGAGGAGGAATCAGCCGGTGAGGACGTGGTCGCCACCAATGCTGCCGCGGCTGTCAATGGGGTAACGCTTGCCAAATCATCGCCACTTGTACTGTAGGGCTTAAATATAGATTCCTTGAAGTGATGTGTGGGAAAGTTCTCGCTGGCCAGCATTTTATTGGCTCTCGTCTGCTGTTTATACTGTAAGTGACTTGGCTAACGCTCCTATTTCCGATGTACTAGATGATGTTGCTGCTGTCTGTGTTGCTGCTGTAGCTGTTGTTCCTGGTGCTGCTGTTGCTGTTGCTGGTGCTGCTGCTGCTGCAGATTGCACTTGACAATGATTCCGAATGAACTGAATGAACTGGCGATGTTGTTGCCGCTTTTATAAAAGCTCGTCGACTTCCACAAGTCAGAATCCGAAACCGAGTGCCGCTTACATAAAGGCAATGCCGCTTGAGAGCCGAGCGGGCAAGTGGTGCCGATCTCACCTGGCTTGGCTCGTGGATTCTGGTTATGCGGCTGCCATTGGAAAGCAGCTCGTTCCTGAGCAATGCAGAGCAGAGCACTAATTGCAGGGATTTCCCTGGTCCACTCATCCCAGAATCCCAAAATCGCAGAATCCCAGGCCAGATGTGGCTGGTAGTTAATTGGCTGGCTAATTGATATGCTCATGTAATACAATTATGTACGAACAATTACGACGCCTTGATTATGCGCAGAGGTCTAATCTTCTCCAGCAATTTTCCGCGGGGTTTCTCTCTCATTAGCCGCAATCAAGTGTGCATTAAATGCAAATGCATTGAATAATTCTTTGGCCAATTGTTGCGCAAATTGCGCAACTGAGACGTGATATCGAGAAAATGGGAGACTGGCACATTGACTACCAGTTGGTGTAGGTCGCCTCGTCTAGCTTCCGATATGTTGGTCAAGCTGCAAGGAAAGCCAAATCCACCATGACATCGCGGATGCCATAGTTGATCTCGGCCGATGGCCTTGTCTACAGGGTATGGAGTGCATGGTGCTCTATAAATAAAGGTGCCCACTCAGCGGAAATTCCCCGAGTGTCTGCGATGATAGATGGAAATGTGTTCATAGGACACAATTGGACATGAAAGATATATAAGAGACACGATATGTCTTCCCTGCATTATACACCAGCCCCTCAGCGATTCCTTCGCTGCAGCAGTGACGTACTCGAATTCGGTTTATTCACCTGGGCAACGGAATCGCCACGCGTGTTGTGGTTGATTGGTACTTCACCGAGGATCCAAATCGGTTCGCCACCAAGTGACACATCGTTTTGGGCGGTAACTGGGGGATTTTATGGGATGCACACATAACTTTGCCAATAACTGGCGATAAGGGGCTGGACACGATTGTGAAAATACGAAAATACGAAAATAATTCAAATACAACAACCGGTTCCAGCGGCGAGCAGCCCAAAATTTCAGGAAGCATTTGCTCAACGATCATGACGTTAGAAAAGCGAAAGTCAAACCGCGTCGTTTCGAATACCTGTGTGTTGTGTGTGTCCAATTTAATTGCACCTAATGCAGTGAGACAACAATCGCTCTAGTTTTTCCTACCTACCGAAACTAATTAGCAATATACAATGTTGATAATGGCTGAGACTATGCTGGACACTGCGAGAATGCCAGGTGTAGCAGTCGGATGTCGGTTCACGGCGACTTCCTCAAGGCCCTTGGGCCTATAAAGAATAGCTTGGATCTCCGAACATGTAGTGTGATCACAAAAAGAACGTCTGCATTCGAAAAGCCTTGACAATCGATTCTATTCGCCTTGCCTGTGGGTACAGTACTTAGCTTAGCTCAACTGGGCCAGTTTTTGGGCATCAAAAGACGTCGCCAACTGTCTAACAATAGGGTTATATTTTATTGTTTTACGTTCTACGATCAATACAATGTTCTCGATATTTACAAATATTTATAATAGTAATTATATAATAACATAATTTCTTGTTTGCATTTCTTGTTGGTTGGTTTGTGTGTCCTGCGTTCATTCGCATGTGTTCATATGCCGTGCCTATTGTGTAATGAGAGCGTGTTCTGTTTTACCTTGTTTTATGAGTTGCGAACAATCAAATTCATCGAATCCAACTCGGTTCATCCTGGCATACGGCCGTATGCCAACTAGAATACATAAACTGTGGCTACGTATATATATCTCACGTTCCGTCCTCATATATATCTGCACTCAAGCAGTACTCGCAACTTTGAATCTTACGGATCATACTCGTAGTTTTTGTCCTATCACATCGCCAGGCAATTTAAATTATTCTTCGTTTGTACTTGGGTAAAGAAACATCGTACCTTTATCTGCAGATGGATAAATAGGTATGAAAATACGTTTTGAAAAGACTGGGCGAGCTACTCACCTGGATTGTTATAGAAGTTAGCGCTTAGACTAGGTTTTGGTGGAAGTTTGGGTGTGCCCTCGAGGCTCGTGGCAATCGGAAAGAACTCCTTCGGGGACGAGCGGGACTGCGTCGGATTCGAATGGTGCTGGTGTTGATGGTGCGGCAGATGGGTGGCATGATGGTGCTGCGAGTAGATCGCGGGATGCGCCTGCTGCTGCCGCATTCGCAGTTGGTGGGCATAGCTGCTCGACGTACTCTCCACCGGATGGCTGGGAATGTTGGGGGACATGGGCGACATGGCGGGTGTCAGCGGTGATGTGGTCGTCGAGGAGCTTGCCGCTGGCGAGATTGGTAGCGGCAGCGGTTCGTCCGTCGCCACCGCCTGCGACACGGTCACTAGTGTCGTGCTGATGGGTCCAACCGCCGATGGCTGGGTAGTTGCCGCTGCCCGCTTCTCGATCGCCGAGTTGCGGCGTATCATAATACTGCTGGTGTTGGGCAGGAGCAGACTGCTCTTGCCCACAAACTCCTTGCTCTTGCCATGGCTCTGTCGCAAGTAGCTGATGCCCGTGGAATGGTTGAGCCGTGGCGGTATCGGGGGCGGACTGAGTTCGCCATCACGCGGGGGTAACTGCAAAGAATGGTAAAATGAATGCTGCGATCTACCATTTAAAAACGCTTGCCTTTGCAAGCTAAATAATATGAGTGAGGGTACTTACTGTGGGTGCGTCTGGTGCCTGCCGCTTTTGCGCCATGTCCGCACAGCTCTCAGTGCGCTCCTTGCGTCTGGGTGGCAGTGGAGGTGGCACTGCTCGGTACTCCATGTTGGTGGCCATCGGAACATTGACATGCGGTGAGATGGGCACTGCCCCCGGCTGTCCCTGATGGGCGCTGTTGAAATAGAAGCCACCCGGACAGAACTCCTCCCCGGCCGATGCAGACATGCCTGTTAGGGTCACGGTGCTGGCAGTGCTATGCGTTGGGCTGTTCTGCATACGCCCATGGAATGGTGAGCGATTGCCGGTTTCGTGACGCGGACTGACCACTAGCTTGGGCAGCGGCGAGGGCGGAGCTTCCGTGTCCGATGCAAATGGATTGCTGTCCGGCAGGGACTGCGGCGGCAGGTGCTCCGGCAGCGCTGGACTGAACACATCCATTGCTGACGTACTGGCCAATGTCGAGTGGTTAGCCCAGACATGCGCGCCCGGTTTCTTGGGGAGATGTGGCGCCGGCACCGAAACCTCCCCGTTGTTCTGATCCGCCCGAGTGTGCTGTGGCGTTCCACTCCAGCTGCTAGTATTCCGTTCGGGTATAATAACAGGGGCGAAAACGGAGAACGCGTGTGGATTGTGCTGCGGGCTTTGCTCGCCGGCGAGAGTTCCAGATCCAGCATTGGCGGCTGCTGTTGGCGCATCCATTATGCTGGATGCGTGTAAAGATGGAGCTGCTGCAGTCGCTATTGTGGTGGCCGTTGACGAAGCTGCCGCTGCTGCCGCCCCTGATGACGTGCTGTTTGACAGCTTGCTACTGCTGTTGGTCTGATTCTGACGACGCGGCTTGATGCCCGGCGATTTGAGCGGAATGTGCGGCCACTTTCGAGGCTACAAAGGAGAATGAGAAATTGTGAATATATGACTTGTAAATTTAGAAGCATAATACTTACGAATTTCGGCACCGTCTTGCAACCCCTGGGCTCAATGCGTAGGCTTTCGTTATAGAGATAGTCAGACATCTGCTTGTCGGACAGTCCGTTGAACGGGTCCAGTTGCTCGAAGAACTGTCGTATTGTGGACTCCTCGTTGAGACAGTATGGCTGGTTCTGGTACTGTTGAATTTCGCCAATAATCTCGGCCACTTTCCGGCGTTTTGAAAAGTTAATTAGCTCTGTGTTGGCTAGCAGGTCGGGGTTTCCCTCCTCCAAGTGGAGTATGTTGGTCAAGTAGCGACCGAAAAATGGCACACAAGGCGGATTGATGGATCGCAATCGTTCCTGATACTTCTTGAGATGATCGTCACTGAGCTCGCGGCATTCTTCCAAGAATTTTCTGTAGCGTTCGGGCAATCCCTGGAATGTCCACCGCAGTCGATAAACTGATGCCGTGCCCATTGCCGCGACAATTGAGAGGATTCCATTAAAATTGTTCAACTCCAGCATCACCATCATCACTTCGATTGCGCGTTGCATGATTGCAAGGCGTTCCTCGTAATTCTCCGCTTCGGTGATGGATTTCTCAATCCAGCGGGTCACGTTTGTGGTGTGCTTCATGATCTTCAGTAAATTAGGGCTCTTCACCTCCTTGTCCTTTTTCGTCCAGGGGGATCCGACCAACTCCGAGGGCTTTACATTCTTGTACATCTCGAACTCCAGCAGAGTGAGCTGACGGGCCAGTTCCAGTGGGTGCAGTGTGAGGAGCGTTATCTCGTCGTTGGGTACGCTAAGGTGATGCTCAATGGGCGGCGGATCGTGGCCATAGGCGTATACAATCTTCTTATTGCTTTTCTCCTGCTCGTTCTGTAAAGAATATCCATGAAATTAACGAAGCTTCAACATTGTGTTTATAACCAGTTACTCACCTTTCTCTGAACAATCTTAAGCACGGAATCCACCCACTTGCGCATCGATTTGCCATTCACGTGTTCCAGAAAGCTGAGCAGCTTCTCCAGCAACATGGGATCTTTTTCAAAATCGTAAAAATGGTGGTCGACCCAATGGCGCAGTACGTTGAGCACTCGAAATTGCACTGGCTGCACATACTCCTTGCGATAGCGCTTCCAGTCCTCGCGATGCGAGTTCTTGTGCTCCTTGTCACCGCCAACGCCGCCGATGCCTCCCGCACCTGCTGCGCCCGTGTCTTGATAGACCAAGCTGGGATCCGGTATGTTGAAGCGCTCCACTAGCAGCTGCAGCAACTGCTGCGGCGAGCAGAAGTAGCGATATGTGGTGAGGAAGGTGCGCACGAAGGTCGGGTCGGCGTAGATGTGATAGGTGAGGCGCTCGATCAGCTTGCAAAGCGTCGCTCCCTTGATCATCGGCACTCCTGCGCTTTCGCGCTCCTCCAACACGATATTTTCACCGCTGTCCGGCACCGCGAACTTGTAAATCTCCGGGCTGGGCATCCGCAGTGGGTGCTTCCGCTCGATGTCTTGCAGTATGCTGTCTAAGTGCCTGTCCAGCATCGACTTGGTGATCACCATCAGCAGGTCCGCCATCCAATCGTGCTTGTGCTGCGCATTCTTGGCGGTCAGCACAATTGGCGGCTGCATCCTGGGCGCCAACTCAAAGCTGTTCTTCAGGTCATCGCTGTCAGGTCGGTCGTTGATATCTACGCGTCGCATAAAATACTTCTCCTTGAGTCGGTAATCGTAGGCCGTTGCTCCTGCCGATGGTGTTTGCTTTTTGGTGTTTGCCTTGCATAGCACCATCAGCCCATCGAAGAGAAACACCTTGCGCTCGCTCCAGATTCGTTTTCCTGATCCAAGTTTGCTCAGCGAATCCTCTGTAAATATAAAATGGCATTTCCGTTGGAGGATATCTGTTTGATATGTGATAGCTCTCGTCGCCGACACTCACCGCGAATAAATTCATTGCAATTTTGGCCCACGTCCTTGTCCTCCCAGTGCTCCACCTTCATTTGGAGCTCCCGCGTCCGCTCGATGGCCAGCTGGCGGCGCACTCGGCCGCTGACGGGAACTTGTCGCTCCTTGGACAGGCTGGCCATAACCTTCTCGAGATCGCAGTGTAGTGGATGCAGCAGGCCCTGGACCTGTTCGAAGCTCTCGATGTCGTCCTGCGACGAGCTGAGATCCTTGAGGTGCTTGATGTAGTCAAAGTACACGAAGGCATGGCAAATGGGCACCAAAAGCAGCTTGGGCAAATAGTACTTGACAGCATCGCGAAAGCCATGGCCGGCTGTAGTCAGGGATGAAGCCTAAAAGAAGCGATTTGAGTAACATTTTTCGCAACAAAAGTATCAGTACTTACCCCTGGTTTGGACAGGAGATTGTTGAGAGCATCCCGTGAGGCCTGCGAGGTCACATCGTA
Organism: Drosophila teissieri; assembly: GCF_016746235.2. Lineage (NCBI taxonomy): Eukaryota > Metazoa > Arthropoda > Insecta > Diptera > Drosophilidae > Drosophila > Drosophila teissieri. The sequence continues at coordinate 15,154,332 of NC_053029.1, read as the reverse complement.
GGCGTACTTCTTGTACACGTCGAACTCCTCGGCCTCTGCCAGTTCCTCAAAGCAGCTGCCCACACAGGGGGCACTCTGCTCCTGGGACATCTCAATGACGTCTTCGAGGGAGCCGAGCAGAGTCACCGTCACTTCGTAAATGTCCATTATGTTGGAGAATATCGGTTCCAGCTCCCGGGGATCGGACACGATCTTCACCAACTCCTCGCGAAAGACGCGTATGATCATGTGCAGGTCGCGCTGGTACTGTTTCTCGTCGTGGATCAGCTCCTTGACCGTCTCCTCGTAGGTGGCACTTGCCCGCTGGGCGGGCAGAGACAGGGGACTGGGCAGGATGTGGGCTTCGCTCTGGTTGAGCATGTCCATTAGCACGCGATCGGCGTTCATCACCACCTCGATGTCCTCCTTGGTGATCTCGCAGTGGGCGATCTTAATGACATAGTCGCCGGCCATTTTGAGTATGTCCGCTGAGATGTACTCCAGCACGGCCACCAGGAAGGCGGACACGGAGCTGTCGATCTTGTACTGCAGCACATCCTTCTGGAGCAGCGTGTGCACCTTTTCCGTGGGCAGGACAGACTTGCGTTTCTTCGAGTTGATCACCTCCTTGGCCTCGTTCAGGGCCCACTGATCGATGGGCGCCGGAAAGGACTTGTTCACCTTCTCCTCCACATCCTGAACGGAGTGGGGCAGTGGTTTGGCGCACAGCATAGCCAGCAGCCGTAGGCAGAGTTTCTCCACATACAGCAGAGCGTCCTCCTTGGCGGTGACCCGTGGATGCACCTGCTCCAGCACCTTCTTCAGCGACGGCGTAAACAAGCCCCTCCACCTCGCAGCATTCTCGCATTTGGTGAAGTCATAGCCATCGCAGTCCTGCAGCCCAGCCACGCCACCGCCGCCAATGCCAACACCACCGCCTCCGCCGCCCTGGGAGCCACCTCCACCACCACCGCCTCCGGTGCCCAGACCGATCCCGCCCCCGTAGCTGATGGTGTGGGCATGGCCGCTGGGCCCCGAGAACATCCTGTGCGCCGTGGAGTAGCCGCGGACCGCCTTCCGTGGAGCACCTTCGTTGGCCTGGCCGCCGCCTCCCCGCCCCTTGTCTGCGCTGAATCCAGCGACGAGTGGAGCGAAACCAGGAACCTAGAACCTGGAACCTGGGGCACCTGGCACAGCCGGATCACCCGGGCGAGCCTCGCATGGCAGTCACACACTCGAACGCACGCACTGAACTCGTTTCGGGGGTTCTACTTGGCTCGCGCGACCGTTTCGTTTGCAATTTGCTCGGGCTTCAGCACTTGTTTTCAGAATATGTATCTTCGATATATATATATGTATAATATAATCTTCAACTCAACTCAATATTTTTCGCGGTGTGACCAGATGGCGGCACTGCTGAATTCCACCGAACGCTGGCGACCAACCCTGATACCTGCTAAGGAATTCACTAAATAATCCCGAAGCAGGGAGCCTTCGTGGTGAATGGCCTTTCAGCGGAAGAGGAAGCATTTTGAATTTGAACTAAGCTGTCGGTTATAAAATTATGAGAAATTATTTTCAATTAATATAACCATTATTAGTAGATTATTAACTTATTTTGATATAATATGGTCAATCATACGATGTGCTCTTAGAATGATATAAATTTATAGGCTTATTTTATAGAAAGGAAACATAAAACGGAGGAATTAAAACCACTGTGTTTGAATATCAACATAAAAAGGTGAACAATTATATTCAAAATTAAATTAAAGATACATTATTGATAAAGGAAAAAGATTGTCATATTGCACTGTGTAGTGCAGTTTGCATATGTTTTGTACAAACGTTAACTTATTATTCAGAAAATCGATTACACCTATTTCTTATTTTTGGAAGGCCAAACGATACTTTCAATCCACTCGACATAGAAATAAACGTTGGTGAATTTAGTACGCGGATATTGGGCGTCGCATAATCCGCCAGTGGATACAATGCCGATCACCTGACCCAGGCAGCCGCCCCACCTGGGATGCCACTTGGCCAATGGTCCTCCCGAGTCCCCGCGGCACACGTCGCTGATGTTGTTGACGCCGCCGGCGCAGATGTGCATGTCACTGCTGGCCCGGGAGCAGTCCGAAATGTGGAGTACCTGCAAGTCTGCTTTGCGCAGCTCGTCGGGCTGCCTTTTGCTCACGGAGTCCAGGTAACCCCATCCGCAAACGGTCAGCGCTTCGTGGTCCTCGACTGGAGACGTGGCCAGGCAGGCTGGCTTGATTTTCGCATTGAAAACGATGGTTTCATTCAGCTGCAGCAGGGCAATATCATTAACTGAGCTCAATTCGTCGTAGTCCCGGTGATGGGTCACGTTGACTACTTGATACACCTGGCTCTGGCTTTTGTTGTAGGCACCCAGCCCAACGAAGAAGTCCCTGCAAAGCAGAAATGCACTTCAGACACCGACATAGAGGCACTACGCCATGCCAAACATACGGGTCTTCATCCATGAGTAGGATGCAATGGGCCGCAGTTAGCACGTATCTCTCGTGAATCACGGTCCCGCCGCATATCCATTCCGGCTTTTCCGTCGCGCTTCCCCTGCTCCTCTTCCCGATCACAGCCATGTACTGACGCTCATGTCGGTCGGTCCCATTTCCGTTGAAAATTAGAAGCTCCGGTGGGCAGAAGGACTGGTCGTTTGAATACTCCTGGCAGGCTTGACAGCAGGATATTGAATATTTATAAATGATAATTTATTAATATTGAATTGTTAACAAACTCCAATTATACTTATATGCCATTTTAACAAATTTTTTTGATTCTTAAATGTGGAGTTACAATGCTTTGATGTGAATGATTTTTTTTGAATATATATTAAATGCTGTATTTATTGAATAAAATTTGTATTCGTTTGACTGCTGGAAGGTACACACCTCTTTTCGATGGCGAGTCATTCGTTGGTCTCGTGGGTGGCCTGCAGCAAACGGATCCATCGGCACAGTACGGAACTTTCTTCAACTTCTTGGCATACAAGCAACGATGATACGGCAGACAGTCTCCTCCATCGCAATCAACTCCCTGAGTTGGAGCTCCAACCATCATAAGTACAAAGGCCAGGATGTATGTAACATGCATTTCGAGCTTTAACTCAGTACATCTAAGAAATGCAAGACGCGTGCTATTTCAACGTCTCTCGATCAAAAACTAACTTGAGATCAATAGGAGTTGAAAGGAGAGGATCCTCAAGTACATTGCGTTCAATTAAAACAATTAAGCGTATAAAAGCAATGCAGGGCAGCTCTAAAAAAAACAAGCCAAAGCTTCTATACCCTCGCAGTAAACATATATAAATTTAAAAAAGTATCCTATGTAAACTGAACACATGAGAACCTTTTTTAATAAAGTGGTTCTTGAAGCTATGAATTCCTTTCTATTATTTTTAATTAATTTTTCAGCAGTTCCTACACAAGCAATATGATTTAGTCATCATTTAGTGCATATCGTCCAGAAACTGGTTTATGCTGAATAAGAACACTGTATGATCAAAAATAATAAAGGTAGATTTTTTCGTATTATTCTTTGATTATTCCAATGGAAGCTATATGATCAGTCCAGTTTCCACTTATATACTTACTACCTGCGATAGATAAAAGACTTTTATCATGCAGATAGTTAGATGTACATACATATGTAGACTTTCAGTTTCTTGTTAAATTTTCAGTGTTTAATAGTCGAGTTTTCAAGAAATGTCCGCTTATAGGTTGAGTAGTATGCGGGACACAGAATGGTATCCCACGACCCCCAATCGTTCCAGCTTACTTTTCAGCTCGGATGCCGTAGAGCAGCTGCGTGATAAGTGGACCCACTATATTTTCAGCCAGCCCAAGGCGCCTTTTGAAGTGCAGCTGGCCAAAGCCCGAGCGAATCGAACCCTCGAGCTGGTCAGGAGCAAGCAGGAGGCTGCTTTGGAAGAGGCCAATTCGTCACCAAGGAGTAAATGCCGTCCACTCACTGCTCTGCACAACTCACCGCGCACCACGAATCGGATGAAGATGGTTATGCAGACCCGAATGCGGCCATCGATCGTCAAAGAGTCAAAGTCGCAATACTGTCTGTGTCCCAGTTGTGGACTTGTCAAGGACTCAATTCTGAATCACCAGCACGCCGAGCAGCGACTCAAGAAGCTACTGGCGCAACATCCCAGTCTGCTGCCAAAACGACAGAATAGACGGTCATTAAAGTATTTGCGCATGCTATAGACAGATAAATTAGAATTTGTTCAAGAGTGGCAGCCAATAGTGTCGTCAAATATATTTAGTGGTCGTATTTGAGGATGAAAAGTGTGACTATCTTTCCAGCAGCGTGCCGCGCTGCTTCTTCTGCGGCGGAGGTGCGTCCTCCGTCTTGCCTTTGATTCCCACATCGCTCAGTTTTCCGCCTTTACGCTGCAGCTGCTTCTCGATTATCCTTGCGTTGTTCGCATAGCTGTCGGCGATCTCGCGCTGTTTAATGGACAAAATGGTTAGTTTCAAGGAGCTGTAGGTCTCTTTGTAAATGACGCAGTGATAATGTTTTATTTCTGATTTCCTGCACCATTTGCAAGCAGCTTTAGGTGACAAACTCACCGCCTCGATTTCGTCCTCCTCCTCGTCGATGGTGGACACCGTGACCGAGCTGAACTTGCCCATGTTCTTCGTGTGCCTGGTGACCATCACCTTCTTGCCAGTGGCATCCACAATGCCCGAATCGTCAGGACCTGCAGAAGACGCAGGCTTGGCAGCCGGTGCTTTGGCACTGCCCTGGGTCTCCGAATTCAGGAGCTGGGTGAGAGGACTCTCGCCCTTGTTGCGGATGAGGGCATTAAACATGACGAAGGTTACGTGGGAGTCGGGACTGTGGCGATAGTATAGTGGCAGATTGCAGCTTCGGCACTGGAGGATAATGGAAAACGTTTGGTGAGCTGTAAGGGTTGTGGAGGTCAGCTGCTCACCTTGTAGCGATACTGCTTCTCTATCCCATTGCCCCTGCTCTTTCGCTTGATGTAGACCATCCTTGGTGTGGGATTGTAGGTGAGTTTGTTGGCATGGTCGTTGGCGTTTATCACACGGGCGTTGTCCACCTCCCGAAGCGGCAACTGGTCTAGTGTGCAGTCTGTAAAATAGGCTACCATTAAGGACTGGCCTTTCAATTAATGGACTTCGGTAATCTTACCCAGAATCAGAGCCATCTTGTTGCACAAACAGTAGTAAATGTTAAGCGGCTTTTCCTCATTGTACTCCTCCTGATCCTTCGTATCGGAGCAGACGATACTGCGCGACACTACTTTGGGCATGGTTTTTTGTGGGTACTGGACTCGAAAAGGTAACAAAATTTAACTAATTCCCAATTTCACGAAACACCGCAAATAAATAAATAAACAGTGTGACCAAAGTGTGCCATTAAAAGGTAAACAATGCAATTCGCCAATCGAATACTCTATTCGATTACCAAACTTATCGGTTCGCACATTGAGAATATAAACAGAATGTGTGATAACAACAAACCGACGGTTAAGGAAATAGCCGAACTTTGTTTCAAGAAATTCGAGTCCTTGCCGAAAACAGGAAAGCCCACAGCCAATCAATGGACCGTTTTGGCGGGAATCGTGGAGTTCAACCGGCAAACGGAAACATGTCAATTAGTGTCCCTTGGATGCGGAACCAAGTGCATTGGAGAATCTAAACTTTGTGGCAACGGCCTCATCCTAAATGATTCCCATGCCGAGGTGCTGGCACGTCGCGGCTTTCTGCGCTTTCTATACCAGGAGCTCAGGCAGGATAGGATCTTCCATTGGAACAGCACACTAAGTACCTACGACTTGGATGAGCACGTGGAGTTCCACTTTCTGAGCACACAAACGCCTTGCGGAGATGCCTGCATCCTGGAAGAAGCACAACCAGGGGGACAGGCCAAACGCCAGCGACTGGATGAGGATTCCGATATGGTTTATACGGGTGCCAAGCTTATAAGTGACCTCAGTGATGATCCAATGCTGCAGACGCCGGGAGCTCTGCGCACGAAACCAGGACGTGGAGAGCGCACTCTGTCCATGTCCTGCAGTGATAAGATAGCCCGATGGAATGTCCTAGGCGTGCAGGGGGCCCTACTGGATGCCTTAATCTCCAAACCCATCTACTTTAGCAGCTTGAACTTTTGCTGTGACGATGCGCAGCTGGAAGCTTTGGAACGTGCCATCTTCAAACGTTGGGATTGTAGATCATTCAAGCACACGCGGTTTCAGCCTCAAAAACCACGGATACGCATCGATCCTGGCATAAGATTCCAGTTTTCGCAACGCTCTGACTGGCAGCCCTCCCCCAATGGTTTGATTTGGTCCCAAGTCCCTGAAGAATTAAGGCAAGTGCTCTTAGAAATAGACACTTTCAGCACAAACAATATATATATTTTTTATACACAGGCACTATGAAATTTCCGTGAATGGAAAGCGGCAAGGAGTTACCAAGAAAAAGATGAACACTCCTCAAGCTGCCTTGGCAATCAGCAAGTACCTGCTGTTCCTCACATTTCTAGAGTTACTTAAGCTCAATCCCAAGCTAAGCGATAAGTTTGATCAACCGCTTTCCGACCTTGAGCGTATTACATATGCTTCCTGTAAGGACTTGGCCATAGATTATAAGTTTGCCTGGCGGGAAATGAAAGAGAAATACTTTCGCCAATGGACCAAAAAACCGCACGAGTTGCTAGACTTTACTGCAATGCCAAATAAATGACCCTTGATGCCAATGAAACGAGGATAAGATGTTACTTGAGTGCGTAAGCATTTACATTTTCATATTTTGTTGCAGAAGTTGGGAACAATGCAGTTAACCTTTGTCTGCACCATGAGCTCCTTCAATCATATTGATCTTAATGGATTTCTTTTGAAGCTTGTTAGCTGATAATCTAACAACTCCGTGCTCAAAGTCGCTAGAAATGTCTTCATTGGAGACGAGATGACATTGGACTCTTTTATGTAAAAGAACTATTCCCCTTGAATTTAAAGGCAGGTGGCTTATCATATGCAACATCTAAGCGTGTTATATTTAGTTTATAATACCATAATAACATTAATCTAATTGTCATTTTGCAAACGTTTAACAAACAAACAAACGAACAGGCGTACATTTACAATTAAGGTTACAGCTAGACATCCACTGATGCGAATACGGATACGGATGCACATATAGGAGGCATGCTTTGCTGGGCGTACGAACTAAAGACGAGAATTGAACAGTGGGATGTGCCGGTCCAGCTCGAGGCGTACGGATGTGATGTGTGGGTGCGAACAGCTAATCATACGACTCGAATCCGTTGACTATCCAAGGAGTGGTGGCCGAATTTCCGAATTTTCATATTTCGAAATTAGTGGCCCCCGATCTCGCGCAGCTCACGCTTGCCCAGCGGCAGCGGAGGGCGGAAGTTGTTGATCACCTTGCCGTTGAACTCGTTGCAGGGGCACTCCTCCTTCACGTCGTAGGCGTTGAGGTTGCGCATGGCGTTCAGCTGGTCGTCCGACACCTCGATGGGCGTCTTGAACACGATCCAGATGACCGACTCCGAGCACGGTGGAGTGGTCAAGGAGCCCTCGTACGTCCAGTAGGTGTGCACATCGGGCAGCAGCTGGCCGGGATCACAGCCCTGGGGCAGCGTGACGCGGTCGCCCTTGTGCAGGACGAACTGCAGCAGGCTGCTCACCTTGTCCAGCTCGGCATGGTGATTGCCAGCCTGGAGGAACACGCCCAGCACTGCCAGGCCGTCAGGAGCGGCAGCCGCTTCGCCAAAGGACTTGTACTTGGTGGTGTTCCAGTGGACCAGATGCAGCTCGCCGGCATAGGACACTCCATCGACGGTGTGCTCGGATCCCTTGGAGTCTGTGCAGCCCCAGTGGCAGTGGAACTGCTCCAGCTTGAAGATCTGATCGCCCAGCGGACCTCCAGTCAGCTCGGACTCGGCGCCGTTCACGTCCACGCGCCAGCAGTAGCCTGGAAACAAAAAATAGTAAGGGTAAATATTTCTGTAGAATAAGTGCAAATATATACAATTTTTTAAATAACACAATGCATTTCAAGCAGTGCAGTACGTGAGTTCGAATTTTCTTACCAGGATTGACCAGGCTCTTGGTGTGCTCCGGCACATACTTCCACTTGAGCGGAGCTACCTTCAGGTCGCTGCCCTTCTTGGCGCTGGAGGGTGTGATGTCCACTGGCGACTGGCGGTGTCCCGACGCTTGTGGGTAGTCCTTGGCCCAGTGGGCAGGTCCTGGAAGAGGAATATTGAAGGGGGCGGGTAAGTAAAGGTCCACCAAAGTGATTAGGTGTTTGTTTTTCCGAATTTACCAACTCAACTAACTACGTGCTAATTCGTCGATAAGAAACAATAAATCAAGTAAAATCAATTCATGCAAGTACTCCTTTGGGGTTTATTAAAAGGCCATTAGGCTGGTCAAGAAATTGATTAATGCCCAGAAAAATGAAAGCTAATGAATGTGGAGGGAATTGAAGAATTTCAGTTTGATTCATTAGTTCGATAATTAATGCCCCTAATATATGGAAATAGCAATGTCAACTGACCGCAATTCGAATTTTGAATCATTCTTTATGATTATTTATTTCATTCTAATAGACTCTAAATGTTGCTGCTACCTAAATCCAAATTATTTTTATTAGCTAATCATTAGAAATGTAAGAAGATGAAAGACTTTATTAAGTTCTACTAGAAATTGGACTTTGAAGCTAATAAATGAGAATAAAAGTGAATCAAAGATTTAATATTTTAATGGCTCGCGTTTACCAAAGCATTAAGCAAGCTTCTTATTTATGAATATGTCGCCAGAGTTCATAATCTCTTGCCCAACTGGCACTCATAATATTTGCATAGACCTTTTATCTGACCAGGCGGCTGAGGCAACACAAGTATTTGCTATTCCCCTGTTTGCTGCATTTTGCGCGATTTATGTGCGTGTGTGTGGATTCTTTTTAATTACTGGTGGGGCAAACATTGACACAGAGAACCGCGTCACGTGCCAGTAAAATCACTCTGAAGACCGCAGGCCCGAGTCATGTGATAGGATCGTTGCAGATAAACCACAAAAGTTTGGGGGGCGGGAAGGGAAATGGGAATGGGAATCGGAATATGTATATGATATTGTTGTTTGTCTGAATCAGAGCAAATATTGAACTCTTTGGTGTTGGTAATAGTACCCAGGAACTGGTGGGGGTTCTTATCGAACGCGAAGACAGCGGGCAAAGCCTCGTTTGTCATTTGATAGATCGCCGAGCTTAAGGTGTCAACAGCTTTGTAGCTTCGAATATTTATTTCAGCGATTCCCAAAGTCCTCCATAATGCTGGTAGTAAATAACAAAGTCAGGTGAAATGCATTTATCATTTATCAAAGCTGAAATCAAGCGCCTGATTCGCCATTTGGGTGCAAAAAGTTTGTTCATGTGACTGCCGCGAAAGACAAAGCGGTCCACATGGCGTATGAATGTCACGTATACGCCGTGTTGGGCATGCAAAGAAGCAGGAGATTGGAGTGGCACGATCCTTTCGTAAGTTAGCAGCCAAGTGAGAATTTCCTGCCGCTTTTAACACATTGCCTTTTATAATCAACAATCAACCTATGAAGATATCTCAAAAGTCACTACTGTACGAGTATATAAAAAAATACATATAATGCGGCTCATTTAAATGTCCAGGCTTATTTGCTTTGTTTACCTAACGAGTTTGCTGCCGACTTTGGCTGTAAATACTTTAAGATCACCTGGCGGCATTTCGCAGTGCCTGTGATAACAATTGGCAGACTTTATAACGTAGAAGAAAGTAAACGAAAACAAGGAAATGCCGCACTTGTTTAAACAGAGCCAGAGCGGAAATAACCGGTTGGCATTATGGGTCCCTTAAAGCTGATCAAACGAGCCTTTGTTATACCTTTTACTAACTGCAAACTTATCTGTCGCACACTCCCCAAACAATTCATCATCGTTTTGCACACTTAATTTAGTTTCAATTTGGCTGACATGGAACAAAAGCGAAGCGCAATTGTGACCATTAATGCTGCGATAAAATCCGAATGATTTTTTAATTGAATTACTGCAAATGAATTACCCACATCCATATATCGCATTCGCCGGCAGAAAAACAAAAACCCGAAGTTGTCTGGGAGAACTTGTTCCGGAAACGTTTAGATCTCTATATGGAATCTATAATGATCTTACGCAACCCATAGAAGATTTCCCTAAGCATTGCAGTTTCGATTTGGCCGAACATTTAAATACAGAAAGCAGCTCGGCATAAAAATAAAAATATAAAAAGCGTATATAAAACCGGAGAGACGAATAAAGAAATGCTCGTTACGACAGCCCAAAAAAAGCTTAAAAACACGACAAAATAAAATGTAGCAATTAGCATTTTACGAATTTACGAGCTGAGCGATTCTAAGCGAGCCTTGCATGATAATATCATCCCAATTGGATGGAGGCATGAGTTTCTCGCGTGTTTGTGATTGTTCCGTCTTTCCTGGCGACGATCGCAAGGAAGTACCGACCGAAACTCGTTTGGGGAAAGTGCCCCCAGCCGCACCCCGGAATTCTGAGTCATTGTCGGATGATATATAACTGCTGGTCGGGGGCACTTGTCTCTGGGCTATACAGCTTTTAATAGCCACTCAATTGACCGGGCTAAAAGGCAACTACCCCTGCTATATTTATCAGCCGCCGTGGCCTGAAGAAGCCCCAGCAATGGTCTCCACCCTTGGGCTACCACGACATTTGGCTATCCGCTATTTGGCTACCCATCCAATCCTCAATCACCTGCTAAAAGTTTTGCCTGTAATTATTTGTTTGCATGTGCGAAATGGTGACAATAAACCGCAAATGAAATACTTCTCTGGCCGTAAAAGTCGAGGCAACGAAATGAGTACATAACCGAAATGCATTTCGGTATCGGCCTAATGAAATGCTCCCTTTAAAGTGTTTAGGCACGTCTGAACATTAATAACTTTAGAGCTGTTTATTCTTGCATGTCCAGATATTCTCCAATATACGCAGAATTGCATAAAGTATCAGAATTTATTTGATAAATAGAATATCTATACTGGCAAGTCAGGTGATATATCTATATAGCTGGCCAAAAATAATATCAATCTGATGATTTCCTTGCGTGAGAAATCGCTTCGCAGTTCTATTTTTTGCCATTCCAAACCCCCAATAAATATTGACCATAATGAAGGGGCCTGGTTTGGATCTGATCGATATCTGGCGTATCGAAAAATATATACCCCAAGTGAACTTTGATGTTTCTTTAGAATTAAGCACTCCCTTATTCCTTAGGTGAGTTTTATCTAACCGCAAAATCTGATAAGTCACGCGAAATAAATCAGTTTAGAACATTATAAATCCATCGATCATTGTGACTATGACACATTAATGATATAGACAAGTATTTTTGGGTAAAAATGGGCTTTATCAGCGGTAGAGGGTAGTTGAGTTTTCCAAAAGTTAAAACCATTAGTGAGTTTCGGATCAATGCAGTTGATCCAGGAATAGCATTGCGAACTAAAACTGGCCATTTAATCAGACGATAGGTGGGAGATAGGTTTCTGGACAGTTGATTGATTTGATCGATCCTCACACGTAAACACGCGAGTTGTAATCAGTGGTGTCCAGATGGAAGCGTGTCGTCCACCATTCAGACGGTTCTGTCAGTGCCCAGGGGTTAGACACAACCTGAGCGACTTGATAAGGATGGCTACACATGTGCAATCTGAACGAAAAACACGAATATATGGCCGAGAGTTTCTCGTGTTTAATGTGGGCATTCTCGGCACTGGAGCAGCATGGAGCAGCATGCTGATAAGGTTCTTCTTCTGCGCTGGAAAGTTACCAGGGCGGCGTCGGAAAATCAAAATCGGAATGAGTGATACTCAGTAGCAGTAGCATCGAATCAATCAGAGCAATCACAACCAGTTAAGCAAATCAATTGGAATTGTCAAAAATTGAAGTAGGCTTTTATTTCCCTTTCAATTCTAAATTGATATGCTGCTAACGCAGCCCATTCGATAGAAATTCTACATGCTGCTGCTGCTAGTGTTATATGCACGCCGCCACACATAAGACACATTACGTATACGCCCAAGACATTGGAACCGGTCTGGCATGTGTCCTCAGCAGACGAAGAACATGCACTTGACTAGCCTTCAAAGCGGCGCAGAGCGAGGGGCACATGGTGCTCCGAAATAAACAGCAAAGACAAGGCGAAAAACAATCGATCGGTGGTTGGTGGTCGGTGGTTGTGGTTGGTGGTCGGCGGAGAACTTGTTTGCCAGTCGAGGCGGTTGACTCCGCCGGGGACTGGTTAGTGGGAAGCACCAGATCACGAGACCCAGCTCGTGCGAAACTCCCCGATCCATAAAAGCACAAAAACCCGCTTCCCTGCATTTTAATTAATGCCCATTATTCATGAGTAACGAATGACCAGGTCTGTTTGCGCGATTCAGCTTATGAGGCATGAAATCGAAGTGCAGGGCATTTCGAATATTGTGCAATCAAATCAGTAAACCCCTACGTTTCTATTTTCTCTGACTCTGCAATCTATACCCTTTGTGATAACGCAAATCTTGGGCGACTAACGATTTCTAAGTGCTAAATTATCTGACTAATTGGCTATTTATTAAGGGTAAACTCACGCCTTGTTTTTATTCTTTTCCCCACTTTATTGGGTAAGGCTACGTCTTTGGGCGCCTCTATATCTAGCCAATATCTTATCGCTTGATGTCTGATTCGGAAACATGACGTTCGCTGTCAGATAGATCCAGTTTGTCATAAAAACAAAATGGTTTGAAATTCCGCAAAGATAAGGGATCTGTTTTTAAGACGAAGACAATTGCAGTTTATCGAGAATACGTGGAGATTCTGTTTACTCTGCGAGCGAAGATCTCGTTTTGGCAACACGCATGCGCAGCGTGTGCAAATGAGTCAAAAAGTCGGAATCACCGCAGACGACGATGTCTGATTAGACGGAAGGCCAGACGGGTAAACAAACCGAGCACAGAAAACCGAAAACCGAAAACAGAAATCCAAAAGCGGGAACCTGATTCCGGAGGCTGCCCAAAGCCAAAACAAACAAGCAAACAACTCGGAGCTGGAGAGAGCTTACCGTTCTCTTCGGTGTATCCCCAGTGGTGGCTCATCTTGGATTGGGGCTAGTTGGTGATATGATATTTATCCTGTAGGATCTTGGGTGGTTGGGGGATGTTGCACTCGCGGTTGGTGGCACGCGTCTGACTTTCGCTGGGGATCGCGCGGTCCGCTTTATAGGGACTCTATGGGCGTGTATATGTAGGTATGTGGGAGCTGGGAGTCGAGGAGTCTCCCGAGTAGTTGAATCGTAGAATACTAGAATAGTAGAATCGTTGACTCGCGGAACGTGGCGCAGCGTCGACTGTGTGCTAAGTCCGACGGTTTCAGACTGACGGACTCGGGGCAGCGCTGCCGACTTGAAAACCGGCAGCGACTGCGAAGCGGACAGCACGCACCTTGCGAGCGGCAGCAGCGGACGAGCAACCGAGGCAGCGAAAGAGAACCTGAGCAAACAAATAAATATCCGGAGAGCGTGAAAGTCGCTGGAGCCAGTGAACTAAACTACTGTTTAGCCCACCAAAGTGGATGGGTGGGGCAGGGGGCGGTGTCGAGCGGTACGGACTGCGGCGTCATTAGAACCGCTGACAGCGCCGCTGGGTTCAATAGTTTAGTTTGGCCGCACTTGAGTACGGCACAATGGGGCGCATACGTAATGAGTTCGATTTTGTAGCACTCGATGTCGGCTGTCCGCTGTCGGCTGTCCGCTTATATTTGCACTACCTTAGCTGCTTGACCTTGACTCCGCCGCACTCGTTGCTGGACGGGATCGGTGGTCAGAAAGCGGAAATGTGTAAGGAAAGGCTCGTTGCTTGCATAACATTCATCGGTTATTGTCGAGCACGATCGATCAGTTTTAGGGGTAAAACCAACGTTTAGATAGCGGCAAATTACACGAAACTAAAAAGTGCTCCATTTCAATTGGATTTTAAATTAAAAAAAGGTAGCCTACTTCATAACTATATCTATATCAGATAGCTGGAACTCGAGTTGCAGTGTAAAGATCGCTTTTACACAGGCAAGTTTCAATTGCCTTCAGTTTTGGTTGCTAAAGAATTCGCGATTTCATTCAAAACCCGTTTCATGATATATTTCACCATTTATATTAGTTGCAACTGTGTCAGATTGTAGGAAACATAACTTTTAGTGCTAAAGAATTCGCGTTCCAAATTTATAGTAATTTTGGTTTTTTAAGAACCGTATAAGCTGGATACAGTGAGTAAATTCATCAGATTAGAGGTGTTTCCCGGCTTCGCTATCCACTGTGCTTAGACATTTTGTAAATTGCTCCGTTTTTGTTTCGTTTTCTGTTGTTGAACTTTTGTGCATTGTTTTTGTTGGTGCTGTGGGACTTAAGCGTGATCGCGATCGCGCGCTCGACAACGCACACAGATCTACATAGTTGTACGGCGTACAAATATCTCAATCTCAATATGTACGGCGGATCGTGGCTGGGGGAAATGGGGATGGGCCTGGTTTGGCGGTGGTGACACGCTAATCGCAGCAGTTTTGAGGGGAACTGGAACTGGAACTGCTCTCTCTGAATGTGCCTCTGCACATGACTCGGTTGGTGGGAAAGGTGGGGTTGGAGGTGGTCGTGGGGGCAAAGGGATCCATAATTTCCATCAACGCGCTGCTCATGTTATTCCATTAGTCCATTAGGCACAGTCACCGCGTAGCACGAAGCCACTTCAGCGAGTTAAGCACAAAATTTGTCACTAATTTCAATTCTGTGCCGCTTTGTTTTGCACTGCATAATAGGTTAAATTGGTTGCACAATCCAACACTATCATGGTTTTCGGTTTTTCGGTAAACTTTGGTATCTATCTTCTTAGCACCCGTGGGTCAACACTGCGTATGCGCAATTAATTCGGCGCGTGTGAATTCTTCGTGTGTGTTTGCACTTGGCTCAAATCTTATCACACCCCCCAACCCCCGAACTTGTTTTCTAATTAGCCATGCATTATTATTTGCGCTTTACAGCGTTCTGCTGGATATCATCTCATCGACCCCACCTCACGTGCAGTTTCTGGTCGTCCGCTTCCGCCTTTTGCCATTTCGCTCTGCGTTTTTGCAAAATGGAAATGGAAATGAAAATGGGAATGTATCTATCTGGAATTTGATTTAAGCTCCCGCTCTGACAGCCCACTTCAAGGTCGAGTAATTATTGTCAGTGGCAATTAACTGAACCCATGTGACGGGCAATTTTTGGGCTCGGATAGGGCAGCACTCAAAACGTTCTAATTGAATTGGGAAAGGACCAGATCATAAGTAAATTAGTTTGCACCAACCTTAATTGCAATTCAATTTACAAATTTTAGCAATAAATTTTTAAAGCCATATACGAGTGCTTGCATTTTCCGCCGTCTTTATAAACATTTATGATCTATTTGGTTGTCATATACCCACTTTTGATTCTAAGAATATTTGGTACTCATAAAACTGAGAGCTGTTACGTTTTCTAGCAGACCAGCCCAGTTTCAAATAATATTTTCTTTTTTCACCTCTTCAGATTATTTATTGCACCACTATAACTCAAGTCTTAAAAAACGTAAGACATGAGAGTACTACAAAAAGTAAAAAAAAAGTAAACATGAAGAAGGAAAACAAGAGCAGCAGTAGTTTTAAGAAGGAAATATTTACTTTAAGTCGAGAGATTGTTTTGGGATATGTTAGATAACACTAATCTCAGGAAGTTAGCGTATTCAGCCTGACTAATTAAGTACTATTCAAAAACTTGCAGACAGTTCAACCAACTTTTCAAGGCGAATGCGACAAGTCATGAACTTTCTCAGTGACACCAAACAGAAATAGCCGTGCTTTTGTTAGCTAATCAACTGTTCCGATAAAGAATCTTAAGAAACGACCCGATTCAGGTCCAGAATATAGCTCTGTTTGCCATCTTTATTTCTTGCACAATGGCATCGTGTTTACTTTGTAATTATAATTATTTCTGGGCTAGTAACACGCGTGGCTAGGGATTTCTTTTAATTCTGTTTTGTCATCTGCAGTTGAGCATTATAATTCTCTTTTTATGGACCCTATAAAGCATCGAGATGCGTGGTTCGTTAGAGATCTTGAACTCCAGTTTGCGGTGGCTCAACTGGGATTCGGCTGGGATTTTTGGCACATGAAGGGGTAAAGATATAAAGATACTTTCTGTGGGCAAAATATTAGCTTCCTCTGCACGTAAGCGCCTCCAATTAGCAGCTACCAATGTGATACTTCGCAAATCGAATTCTGAAAGCGAGAGCGTGATTAAGTTTCCACTGGAATTGACATATTAACTAGATCTATTAGCATAGGGCTCAGAATTCCGAGATCACACATTAATACGTACGAGTATCAGTCACCGTTTCCACACAACGCCCCATTGAATCCTACCCGATCAGCTCAGTTTTGGTCGGTTAGCACTCGGTGCGTGTTAATCGATTTATTTAACCGGCAAACAAACAAAGCAGCACGAAAAATATCACTCCGTGTCATGTGGACACCGACTGAGGTATGAATTTTGGCAAAAAGCTAAACGATAAGCCCGGCTTGGAATATTTCCAATTGCCTTTCTAATTCAAACATGGTTTAAACACATTCCGTGCGTTAAAAATTACTCTCTTAGGCCATTCGAAAAAGAGGTTTCGCTGATTAAGGTCCTTATAATAAGTATAATAAGAAAGTCAATAAAAAAGGTGTCTGGAAAATCCTTGAGAGGTATTTGGAACATATTTATAAAGCTTTATTTGAAAATATATCACATATAAGAATTAGCCATCTGTTATTAAAAATAAGTTTGGCGATCAGTTTAGCACAAGAATCGTGCATTTCTTTTTATTACCTACAGAATTAATTTAATCAAAATAATCTGCGGACTCTTCGATTCCAATTCTTCTGCCGAAATCCAGCCAATAAAATCTTGAAATTTAAATAAATTCGTCGCACATATAGTGGGCACAATAAAAACGCCATAAATCTGTGCCCCAAAAGACTGGAAAGATGCCCCGTGACTGCAAAAGAACAAGCACCCAGTCCAAAACACTTAACTTGGTGTTTTGTAGATTATTGGGCAAATGGGAAAGCGCGCGATATATTTGAATTAAAATATAAATTGGCGAACGTGCGAGCGGAGCACAAATATTTTGTATTGTATTGCTGAAGCTACAGATGGACAGCATTTAACCAGACCACATACCTTCATCTTGATCTTAATATGCATGAAACAGGGGACCCAATTGGAAATGACGATCCCACCAACGATTTAATGATTGGATCGCAACTCGCATTGGTAATTGATTTATATTGTATATTTGAAATATATATTTATATAGATTTTGATTTAAATTAACACTAGCAATATACAGGCGGCACACAATGCTGTTTTAATCCGTATTTACGCTACACACTAATCGATAGTGGGTGAATGTTAAAGTGTGGTTACACCGGGGAAACAAAATCCAAATTCGTAACTGAAGGAAACTATACACACGCACACATTAAAGCCTTACATAGCATACCCGTGGGTATGTATATATATATAAAAACAACAACATTTCTCGTTAAACCTAATAAACATTACATTCTGCCTATGTATTGTTTATAAATATAATAAAAATATATATACTCGTATGCATGATTAAGTGCCAACATAACAACAAAGCCGAGGGAACCAGAGGGTGCACTATGAACTACGATTTGAGGGGAGTGGGGAGGATCGATCTATTAACATGGCCGAGTCAGCTAGCCAGGTGGCTGAGGCTCCTCCGTGACTATTTAACGCTCATTATATTGAATACTGGACCGATGCGCATGAACACACGCCTAAGGACACTTCTCAGTTCGGGCTTGAGGTCGAAGCACATCATCTCGCACAGCAGGCTGTAGTAGTTGGAAACGTGGGTGGCGAACTGGGAGAAGAAAAACACGTTTTATTGATTACGGAACGGAGTTATATATTATTATAACCAACTCACCCTTGCATCGGACATCTTGAGCAGGCGCGTCAGGATGAGCAGCAGGAGCGAAGTCCACGCATCTCGATGAGCCTCGCTCTGCAGACTCAAATAGTAGCCCAGTGCCTCCTTGCAGACCTGCACCAGCTCCTGCTCGATGCCGGGCCAATCGCTGCGTCTGTTCTCATCGCCGTACATCTTGAAGAAGATGCGCAGGACGCAGGCCAGTGACGAGGTCTCCTGCTTCAGCAGATTCGGCTTTACAGATCCCTTAAATCCCGCCCGCCACAGCAGGCTGCGTTGATCGTGATCGGCGTTAAAGCGTTTGGCAAATCGGTGCGACTGCATCAGACAGTCGGCCAGGGTGAACAACTGGCGGGTCCTCAGATAGCCGTACATCCCCTGCTCTTCCCGCTGGCACTCCAGCAGCTGGGACTGCGATCCGCTCCTGCCGCCTGTTAAGTCTGCCGCCGCCTGAGCCAGCGTTTCGGCGTCTTCCTTTCGCGATGTGGCCGGGAAAAAGACAATGTTGTCCATTGTCTGTATCAGTTCCAGCTGGACTACGCAACGGATATGCAGCGCCTCGAAGTGGTTGTGCTCCTGGGGTATATTGTTACTGGAATGTGCTTTCGGCCGCCAACTGAGGAGATCTTGCGGCAAAGTGGCGTTGAAGATGTCCAGGATGCACTGACACGTCTTGTCCCAGGTGGACTCGTTGAACTTGAATCCATTCGAAATGACGAGGTTCTCAAGGCAATTGGTGCCAGACCGCGCCAACTGCTCGTTGCTCTGCTGAACACACCAATGCAGCTGGGCGAAGAGCTCCTCCAGCAGCAAATGTCCAAGAACATCGAAATACTGCGTGAAGACATCGATGATAGCGTACAACGCGTGGTTGCAGGTGGTGGTCATCCATTCGGATTTCTCGGTGACGTGCTCCGGCAACTTCATGTTGTCGAAGATACGGAAGATCACATTGAAGAGATCCTTCCACCAATTTGGTTTGAAGCTCTCGCCATACGTCTTCACAATCTCAAAGAGCACGGTTAAGGCGC
Organism: Drosophila teissieri; assembly: GCF_016746235.2. NCBI lineage: Eukaryota > Metazoa > Arthropoda > Insecta > Diptera > Drosophilidae > Drosophila > Drosophila teissieri. The sequence continues at coordinate 15,135,183 of NC_053029.1, read as the reverse complement.
GAGTACGCACGTCCAATTTGCAGCGATTGACCACGCAGGAAAGCGAGAACAGCATTGGGAACCAGCCGCGCACCCAGACACGATCCTCCTCGGCCACCGAGGCGTCGTTCTCCATGCCGGCATGCTCCGCAAACAGTTGTGGTGCCTCGTGGACGCACTGCGCGCAGGTACGCACCAGGCGTATGGCCTCCATGCTGGTATCCGGGAATCTGGCGGTGGCGAACTCTGACAGGCACTTGACCGCGTCCTGGAACGAGTCCACCATGATGGCGAACTGACGCTTATACAGATCACCGATGATCTTCCCCGTGGTCTGGAAGGCCAGCTCGACAATCGGCTCTTCGTGGTCTCCCGCTGCCAGGTGGAAAATGCTGAAGATATTCTTCCAGCCGGAACGGATGTTATGCGCCTGTGAGTTTACCATTTGTGCGATGCAGCGCACCACCATATCTCGTATTGCCGGCGATGCGTTTTTCTTCATGATGTGCTCGAAGGGACGCAGGAAATCCTTTTGGAAGCGGAAGTTACTGAACTCGCCCTTCTCCATGAACTTCATCGACAACTGACGCAGTGAGTCCAGGGCGAAGAACGAGATTTCCTCGTTGCTATTGCAGCCAACGGCATTGAAGTGCTCACCCAAAACTTGCCAAATACGCGACCACTGCAGACGAATACGCTCCATGTTGTAGTAACTGATTTCCACTATTTTTTGCAAGGAGAACATCCTCGGTTGCTGCTGCTGAAGCTCATCCACAGACACCTGGCACAGCGCCTTTACGAAGTCCACGATAGCATCACCATCCAGTCGCATTGAGCCGGTGAAAATACGATCGACAGCGACCACCACGCTCTGGCTGCTCGTCTCGCCGATGTGCTCTTTCACGCTGGGATTAAGCGAGTCCTTGAGCGTGGTCTGCGCCCCAGAAAGGAACTGGGGCCGCACACCAGTGCCGATCAGTTGTGCCAGCTCAAGCTGGCTAATGCACTTCACTATATCCAGCCAGCTGCTGCCCAGGTAATTGCCATCCGTGTGGGCCACCATTATAAGCGTCTTGATGGTGTCAATATTCTTGGCCTTCATCTCGTTGATGGGCGAGTTGGCATTAAGAAGAGTAAACCTGGCCAGAGCTTGGACATAGGCGTCTCGCTCCAGGGACATGTGGAAGATGCATGCGATTCGAATAGCGCAACGGATTCCATCCAAGCAGAGTGTAGCAATCTCTGGATCGTCGCAATCCTGGAGACCCACCGAGAAAGCGGCCAGAAATGGTGTCCAAGCCATTTTGAACATGGGACGCACATGCTCCAAGTGTTTCGCTGAGGTGAAGGGTGACTTGACGTGCGAAACTGACTGCATTAGATTGGTGGCCGTCAGCGAGATGACCTCCATCTCCATGTTCCACAACAGCTTTCTGCGCTTCTCTGTGATGAAGGCTTGCTTTCCAGTGGGTTTCGGCTGTTGAAGCATTCCGGAGTTGTTCTTCATCTTAATTTCGTGTTCGGAAATTTCGTCGTAGATGGACGACAAGTACTCCTCGGGCAAATCGGACTTGCTGTCGCTGATGCCGCGGTTCATTTTAATATACTGCTCCTTGGTCATCTTGTGCTTGACCTGCGGCGAGTGCAGATCCGTGGTCAGCATGATGATGCTGAATGCCAGCACGTAGACGGTGTCTGCGCTTTGGAATAGCTGGTTCTGCGGATTGCACTCGCAGTATCTGCTGGCAAACTTCTCCATCAGTCGATCGATTTTCTGTGCTTCCCCTGGCAGTCGGAACTCCTCGAGGAGAATCCTCAAGGCGGCCACCACCTCCAGTTGGCGGAAGTCAAAAGCATCGATGTAAGCACACATCACCTCCTTGGAGTGGTCGTCATTCTCGCCAAGGTAATTCCCAATAACTGTCTTGTCCAGTCGTTCGTCCTCGTGCAGCCATCGGGCAATGTCCTGGCATGTGGCACCCAGCAGCTGCTTCTCCTGCAAGAATTGCACTCCTTTCTGAGGCTTGCGATTAAATAACTCAATGCCCGTTTCCATCACTTCCTTGCGCATCTTGCGCTCCTCCAATGCCTCGGGAAGATCCTGCAGTTGCTCCTGATTGGAGTTCAAACTATGACTGGAGCCGCTGTGTATGGTTTGGATAGTTGTGTCCGCCTGATCTTGCTCTGTGCTTGTCGGCGACTGGACTTGCATAGGTGGAACCGGCATGTTTGGGTTTACATACAAGTCCTTACTCCACTCTACCATGCACTTCAAAATGGAGACTAGACACTCCAGTCCGCGAATGCGCATCGACTTCTCTTGCATCGGATTGGCGCCCAGTTCAAGAGCCTGACGACCCTGGGCAATTTTCGAAAGATCGTTGACTAATCTCTCAAAGAGGTTTGCAGCCGAAAAGTCGCAGTCGTAGTTTACATAGATATCCACTACGGACTGTGCGTCAGCGCAAATCCGTGTCAGCGCTTGGATTACCATCCATTTGTGCTCGAAGCTGCTCGAGTTCGCCTCAAGAATGTTGAGGAAGATTTCTTTGAAGAACACCTCTATCTGTCGCTTAAGGTGCACCTTGAAGTTCGAGAGTAGAGCCACGAAGATCGAAAGCGACAGCTCGAAGACCTCCGGCACCAGACTGACTCCGTTGTTGGACAAAGCCACGCAAAGATACTGCTTAATGGCCATGATGAACATCTCGTTGGAGCGGAAGACGGGTCCGGCATTCTGGAGGATGAGCAGCAGCAGATGCAATGACAGCACCTTGGAACGCAGCTCGTGCGATTTCGGATCTGGATGACCCTCCGGCAAAGGCTTCATCGATAGCTTGCACAGCGCCCGAAACACGAGAAACGCATCTTTCTGCAGGATGTGCGTAAACTTAGCAGTTACCACCGCATCGTTCTCGCTGTGTAGCTCTACACTGTCGTGATCCGAGTGCGAGGAGTAGTCGTTTCCATTTACTGTTGGCTCGGGCTCCCCGACCGATTCCTGATCCTTCATGGCCTCATTGTAGGCAGCTGAAAAACGAAACTGTCATTATTATTGCGCAGTGATTATTAGGCAGTTAGGAGGAGTGGAATTTTATGTTGCACCTTATCGTGAAAGTTACTGTAATGATTCATACAAATTTTCCCTTCCGATAAGAACAATTTTATGATCTTAAACACGTTTCTTGAAAATGGGGACTTAAAATTGGTAAATCAAGGTGAGTTAAATAAAATAGTATACATCATCATCGTTTAACAAGAAACATCTGTTTATTAAACTTTTTCCACCGAGTGCCACGCACCTGATATGATCTCCGCCAGCAGTTCCGAGGCAATGACTTCGTCGGAATCCCCCAGCGACTCCTCTCCAGAGCCATTGCAATCCTCTGAGTGGATGCTGCCGTTGATGGGATTGGAGTTGGGAGGTGGTAGCTCGTACACCTGGTTCTCCATGCGGGCAAATATCACGTTCAACATTTGGGTGAGCGTGGCGCGGGCTGTCGTCTGGTTGACCAGGTTCTTGCTAGACAAGTAGATGTCGTAGCAGGTGCGCACAGCTTGGAGGAGCGTGAATTCGTGGATTTCCACATGCTGCGAGGTGACCACCGTCAGCAGAGCCTTTATTATCTGCAGCTGAACGCCCTCGTCGGTCTGGGGACCACTGAAGCAGCCATATATGGTCACAACGATACGGTCGATAAGCAGGTGGCCGGGATTGGCCGAGTCCTGAATGGATCCCGTCAAATGGCCGTAGGCAATGAGCTTCTGCAGGCAGTCCAGAGCGGTGACCACGATCCTGGGCGAGCGGCTCTTGCAGGCGAGCTCAAAGGGGAGAAAGTAGGTCTCCGCATTTATGATGCTCGCTGCATCATTCTTGGGCAGCGGGAGTGCGGCGCAGGGTAGCTCGTTGCCCTCCGCAATCTGGCCGGCACTGATTAGCTCCGCCTTGATCTGCTCGAGCGCCGAGTCGCAGGACTTCTTCAACTGCGAGTGATGGGAGCGCCGTATGTCCTTGTCGGCAAGGATCTTCTCTAGAGCACGCACGATGAACATTTCCTTGGTCTTTGTGGAGTTGTTGTGCATATTGGGCCGCTGCCACTCCCAAGGTCGCCTTCGCTGGGTGGGTTTTTATGCCTCTTTCCCTCCTCCTCCACCACCTGCTTCGGATTTCCCTCTGCCCACCGCTTCCGGAAACGACAGCCACGCAACTTTCGCTGCTGCCTTCTGGGTGCTCCGCCAGCTGTGCGGAGTGCTCCTCTCGGTTGGATTGTCGTCTGGCGGCACTCGGTGAGTTTTTAGCGTGTCGTGGCTGTTTGCATGTTGCAAATCTCTCAGTTTTTCCACATTTAAATTCGCTTCAAAATACGAAAAAACGTCATCAGAAGTGTGACCGTGAAAGCGAAAATTACTGAGCAGTCGGCAGTGTTGGGAACTGTCTGTTATTCTATGGCATCTGGTATTTTTTGCTAATTGGCTGGTATCACTTTTATTTGAATTGCAACGGCTCTTTGTGATAACAAAACAAAATAGGCAATAAAATACAAAATTATATTTACATATAATAAATTAGTAGTGTAAATTAGTTGTGTAAGTACACAAATAGTTTCTTAACTCTTGAGGAAGTTAAAAAATGCATTTTTAACAGTTATTTTATTATTTCCTTAAATGCAAAAAGAAGTAAATTACTAAGCTAATACTTATTAATAAAAGGTGTGCAAAGAAAACTGTGCTCAACTTTGGTGTCATAGTAAATGTTATAACTGCCACTCCTTCGTAGGAACATCCGCCATGAACAGCACGTTTTCCATGTTGTTTTCGATCAGTGCGGCGTACTGGGCCATTACCGCCGCTCCGTCGGCCGTGAAGAGTCGATCCGCCGGCTCTGCGGTTGCCGGAATGTGTAGGTATCTTTGTGCTTCGGTGTGCAGGAAGGGATAAGTTTCTGCAAGCTCCTCCCAGAGCTCAAAGGGATCCGCTCGCAGGGTGCTCATGCCGGCACAAAAGTATCTGGCTATCTCATCGTCCGCATCGGGACCGTTGCTCCCGTTGACAAGTCTTTGCTTCTCATGCGAAAATGATTTGAAGGCTGCCCAGATATCGTAGTCGTCGCGATCCTCCGGATCCTTAACAGCATCGGAATCCCCGCTGTCCAGATGCGCCTGCATCATGTCATACAGCTGAGTCATGTATTGGGCCACCAGGGCGCCACTCTGGAAAGGTATATTCCGAAACCGTGGGTCCAGCAGACTTGCCATGGCCAGGTGCACGTTGCTCTCCATGCTTTCGAAGTTCTCCTCCAGCTGCTGAACCATGAACAAGCGCAGTTCCCTAGCGACCTTGTGTTCCGCACTCTTTTCCTGCTTCAGTTCGTTAATTAGAGTTTGGGCAATAGGCAGGACTGTGCTGGCCGCCGGATACGGTGCTCGAGTTAGCTCACGCATGGAGCTGGTCAACGGTCTCAGCACGTCCAGCAATTGATGACACAAATCCACCTCCGCCCGCGAAAGCAGAAGCGGCTCTTGAACGAGAGTGTGTTTCAGGTACAAATCTAGCATATCGTACGTACTAATGGGTCGGTGTATAGAGTTTAATTGGGGAATTATCTGCAAGCTGTGACCTTCAATTTCCACGGTCGATTGCACATAGGAACGCACCCTATCGCGCAAATCACGGATCTCTGGCCGCTGCACCACCGCCGCTAAAAGAGAATTCAACTGGTCAGCAAAGCAAGGGACATGATGATGAGCGCCCAGGAACGTGGTCACCGCGTCCTCCAGCAGTTGACTGCTCTTTGTCGTTACGCAGCAGATCTTTGACTTTGGGATGTCAAAGCGCTGACACACTTGATCCATGCGTTCCACTATTTCGGTGGAGGTGAAAAGATCGGGAAGGCGCATCACAGAAAGTGTTCGGGAAATTCGTTGCCGCCCCTCGTGAAAGTGGGCAACCAGCTCCATCCAGCTTTGACTCTCCGCCTTCGTGTGCACCGAGCAACTAAGGCTGAGTGTAGAGATGGCGGCCAAGTGCTGGCGTAGCTTGGACCTACGCATTTCTGACTCCCTGCTGATAATGGCCTCCAGTTCCGCCGCACTTGGTGGCTTGTAGGTGGGGCACAGTACTTTTACTAGGTGCTGAAATCCCTCGCCCTGCACAATTTGCAATGGCTGGCGATCACGGCAGACGAAGAAGGCCACGTCTTGGTGAAACGAACTCCGGTTTGACAAAGGTCCATCCATTTTTAAGTTGCTGGGAAAATAGATTAGATTGTTATTATTGCTATGTTGCTGTCAGCTAGGCATCGGAATTTTACTACAATTCAAGGATAACATAATTTAGAAGTATTACACATTAAAACTCAAACAAAACTGTCTAAAACAATTGGGTTATTGAAAAGCTAGAGTATATAATACAATTATTATTTCAATTATTCTTTGATCAACACAAATGTACTTAAAAACTTACTCAAGACCGGCGAATGGTACAGTCTGAATTTGATGAAGTGGGGTTTTCTCTGGCTCATCCAGCTCCTCCTTGGGCTCGAATTCGATGATATCCTCGCCACCAACCGTCTCTGTTCGGGACTCTGTGGCTTCCGATGTGACCCACGCGTATCCGACACTCTGCATAGAGATGTGATCCTCAGCAGTCGCCTTCGTCATTCCCTGATCGATAATGCTGCCAGCATCCTTGGCCGCCTTGAACAACAGCTCGCTGTGAAAATCAGAGCTCTCTTCCTTGAAGGGCAGCACCTTTCGAAACCTCAGCTTGTCATCCTGCTCCCGCCGCTTGTAAATACCCCGCTCCACCACCGTATCATCGTCGAAGAGGTCTCTGAATAAGAATGATGGAAATACATATGAACAGAGGTTTTTAAATTTCAGGACCTTTTCTACATTTGTGGATGGGTCTTCATGTGCTTCATCAGGTTGGACGTGTTGCCGCATGTCTTGATGACCTTCTCGCAGAGCTGACACTGGGCGGAATTCCGATCCAACTTGTCGTAGAACTTCCATATCTTACTACGCGACATAGTCGGCATAAACGATAAATTAACGACAAGGAATAAATATTTTGTAAATAACGCTAAATTAGTGTGGCCAACTGGGAGATTCAGGGAAGGATTAACATTTAGATTAACGCTTGTGTTGACTGCGATTTGTGTTTATTTTTGACAAAATTAATTTATTCAAATAGTCTAATTATTTAAACTGCAAAGATATTAAGTGATATATATTACTTTTAATTTTTTAATGAATCGTTAAATTCCTTATGTAGATCGTGTGTAGCGCCTTTTAGTATTATTATAAGTGGTATGCTAAAAATACTAGGCGCAAAATTTTAAATTAAAAAAAACACATTTTTAACTAAGTTTTCGACTGCCTTTTTTGAATCGTAATTGTTTTACCATAAAAATTGCACATTATATATTATATACAAATATCTTTGATTTGCTAGCTTTAGGCCCTCAGCTGCTATAGCTAATCCAAAATTCCGCATAATTTAATTTCTCAATTATAAAAAATAATAATCTTTTATTTTTTTTATAACTTACACATAGTTTCTTTTGGGATATTAGTTTTATATATACGTTAAGTAGAAGAATCCCGCCGACTGCCCAGAGCCCAGTAGACCGTCGCCGAGAGGATAAGGTTAAGAGATTCATAGTCGAATAGAATACTGTCAGAGAGACGTGATTAGTGGAATTTGTACAGATGATAGATGGTGCCGCGGAAGATATGTGCCCGATCCCCCACGACGGCAGTCTTGTGCTCATCCTAACTGATACTCCGACACCCCGCCTTTCAGGCCTAAACGTAGCTGCTTTCCGGACTTCGTTGTACGGATGTTTGACGTGACGCCGATTGTGATTTCGCCTCCCTATCAAACTTGAGAAAAATATCCTCCAGGGTGCACTCGTTCACCGAATAGTCGGCCACGAGATCGCTTAAGCGATCGCCCAGATAGTCCTCCGCTATTTTGAAAACATTCGACCAAAGGACTACGCTCTCCTGCGTGCTTACGAAGTAGGTGAGGGTGCCGGCATGGCTTTCGCGCAGTTCCAGATTAGCAAACTGCGATTTTAAGGTGCCAGTGATCGTGGACACATTCACCTCGGTTTCTGTGTCCTCCTTCATTTTCAGTTTTATCGTGAAGCCGCTTAGTCGCTTTAGGGCGCATATATTGTTCAGACACTTGAACTTTCCGTGCGCCATTATGGCCAAGCGATTACACAGCTCTTCACACTCGTCCATGCTGTAAAGCAGAATGTGCACATTTTTTAATCTTGTTAGAAAAGACATATGGGTTTTGGTTTACCTATGCGAGGTGAGCACCACAGTTCGGTCCTTTCCCTGAAAGTTTTTGATACACTGCCAAAGAAATCGTCTCGAGATGGGATCTACGCCGGTGGTAGGTTCGTCCAGGAGGACCAGAGTGGGAGCACCGATCATGGCCATTGCCGCCAGAAGCTTGCGCTTTGTGCCCCCCGAATAGTGGCGCACCTGCACGTTTTGATATTTGATCAAATGCATCTTCTCCAGCCAGTACTTCACGTGCTCCTTGACGCTGTTTGATCCCTCGCTGCGGCTGCTCAAGCCCCTCAGCAATGCCATGTAGTGCAGGCACTGCTCAGCGGTCATGAATTTATTCAGTGCATCGTACTGAGGGCAGTAGCCAAAGGAATGCCGATATGCTACCTCATCCTGGCGAATTTCTATGCCATTGATGCGGATACTGCCACCATCTAGTGGCAAATTCGCCGCTATCATCTGGAAAGTGCTTGTCTTACCCGCTCCGTTTACACCCAAAAGACCAAAGCACTCTCCTGGGGCAGTCGCAAAACTCACTCCGTCCACAGCCAACTTATCACGGTATCGCTTGCGAAGATTGTGCACTATCAATGGAGGTTTATCCGTAATCGATGATAGGTCTTTTATCAGATCGTTAACCCGCTTTTCCTCCTTTGCACAATCATCGATTTCCGAAACTGAAGTACTAGGAATGGTGCCCGTCGAATTGTATTTCTTTTGTGGGAATGTCCATTTCCAGATGCTATCATGAATTCGTCTGCGCAAATACTTGTGTTCCAGGACTATGGTAAAGAATGCCATCACCAGGACACACACGGCGGTGGCATAGGCAAAGAAGGTGTCCTCGCAGATGAGCCCCTTTATAAGTCCCGAACGTCGTCGGGTTATAAAGTTTTCATTGATAATGCGCAATTGGTGATTGAGATTGAAGTCCGGTAGAAAGCAGAGGAAGGCGATCTTGGTCTCATGCAGTTTCATGGCCGCCGCATTGTTGGAGGTGATAAGTGGGGCAATAGCTAAAAAAAAAAGGTTTTTATAGTGTTTCTAATAGTTGTCACTGCTAAATGCAAATAATATTACCCGACACAATCAGCATCAGAAGCAAATAAGTAGATATCGTGGATATGGACTTGAAGTTGTTTCCCAGGGCGTATAGAATGGGTAGGTAGCTGCAGCCGTAGAAAAAGATGCTTAGCACAATGACTTTGAGCTGCGCCGTTGTGTATAGCTCCGAGGGCATCACCAAGTATTGCAGATTGAACAGTGCAACGCAGACCAAGATTAGGAGCAGCACATCAAAAGTAAAATGCGCCAACCAGTAAGTAAATCGCGACATGGTCTGCAGCTGTCTGAATCCATTGGCGTACTCCCGAAACGGCAAGGAGATGAAATAGAACATGAAGAAGAACATGCCCACCGACACAATAACCGCATAGTATTCGAGGCGGGATGGACTGATGTCGCTAACAAATCGACGAATAGGCACGTAAATCGTATCAATGCCCGACTCTGGACGCTCTAGCTTCAGCATTGCAGAGTCCACCAGGTTGATTAATTCCACAGAGCTGTGGTAGCGATTGCCTGAATAGAAGATCTCAATGGTGGGCGTATCGGAGGTGCCACGCCCACCTCCGTACATGTCAATGATGCCAATCACCTGTTCCAAGAAATCAGCCAAGTTGTCGCGTTGTAAGTCAAGGGATTCTAAAGAACACACGAATTAATAAAGCCATTCAAATGTTCAGCACAACGTCGAATACTCACCATTTTTCACATCATTGCTCCCACGCAGCTGCATTGTTTTCACTGCGATTCCGCTCAGCTCGATCTGTTGACGCAGTTGCTGCTCCACCTGGGCGTGATGGCCCGTTGGGTTGTGGATGTAAATAACGCCGCTGCCCATCTGTCTGAGTTTCAGGGGCAGAGCCTCCTCGTTCTCCACTATGGACATGGCGTGCATCACCAGTATAGCCCCAAACACGCAAACAAAGGGAATGCACAGCTGGCGAGGAGGGAGGACAAGGGGCAATCACACATTGTTGTTATCGCCGTTTATAGAACAGAGCAAAGTCCTACAAACTTGTAAAAGGCTTACCATTATCAGAGAATATAACCATTCATTGGAGATAAAGGTCCACTTCTTGTAAAACACAGCCATCCAGAGTTGAAAAAGACTGGGTTGGTCTGGACGACTGGGAAGTTTTTTGTAGGGTGTCAGTAGCGGCGCATCATTGCGGGAACCATCCGGAGTGTCCACTTGATCCTGTTCGCCTGCGCATCTGAAACCCCACAGAAGATATTAAAACGAAAACTACAAACCATGTACCTTGCAATGCCTACCTTAGGAAAACATCTTCCAGGGAGGTGTCCGTCATGGAAATGGTATTTATGCCCAGATCGTTTGATTTGGTCTCCAGCTTATAAAGCATTTGTGCGAAACAATTTTTATAGGCATACGGTAGGCAAATGTACACAGTTGGCTGCACTACATTCTGTTTAACGTTTAAAGGATGTCTTCTAAATGCCCAAGTTAAATGTAATCTATTCAGAAACTTACCAAAACTCTGGCCGTGGGGACAAAGTTATGGATTATTTCCATTATTTCGGCTTCATGTAATGTAAAATCGTTGACCTCCAATTTTAGGCGGTAACCAATACCGGACTTGCGCTTTAATTGCAAAGGACTTCCGATGCTTTGCAGTTTGCCATTGGCCAATATGCAGATGGTATCCCCAAGGACCTCGGCCTCCTCCATGTAATGCGTGGTGACCAGAATAGCCTTCTCCTTGCGTAGATTCAGTAGAATGTCCCACAGTTCACGACGCGAGTTAATGTCCAATCCCGATGAGGGTTCGTCAAGGATGACGATTCTGCGAGATTAAACAGAGAGTTTTAAACCGCATATCTTAAAGTAAAATGGTTCTTAAGTTTACTTGGTGTTTCCGGCAATGGCGATACCCAGTGAAAGCCGCCTCTTCATGCCTCCAGACAAATTCTTGCCGAATTCGTCTCGCTTATCACCCAGTCCCAGCTTCTTAAGCTTCTCATCTGCCCAATCGCGTGCATCACAACGGCGAGCTCCCCGCAGCTGGGCAAAGAACTCCAAGTGCTGGTGACAGGTCATGTAACTCATAAAAACGCTGTGCTGCGGACAGAATCCAATTAGGTGGCGATAGGAGGCCACATCGCGCTCACTGCACACAATTATCTTTCCCGAATCCTTTGGTACCAATCCTGAAAGAGAAAGCACGTCAGCATTCGTTGGTCTAGGAAGCGATTTGAGTTTATCCCTACCCATTATCATGTTCATCATTGTAGTTTTTCCAGCACCATTGTGACCCAGCAGAACAGTAATCTCCTTGTTGTTGATCGTCATATTTAAGTTGTCAGAGATTAGCGTCTCGCGCTTGCTTGTCTGGAACTTCTTGCACAGCTCAGTGATTATGATGGCTTGGGTGCCACGGGGTGCCGTCGTGTATTCGTTGCGTTGTCGCTTCTTGTAAGTCTTCGGCTGTGATACAAAATTAAGATTATAAATTGGTAAACTACAATTTAAGGAACATACGTCATTTAAGCCGTAAGAGAAACCGTGGCACGCCCGATTCTAACCGATTTCTGCGACCGTAACCGACAACTTAACTGAAAAAGAGAATTTACCCGAGCAATCTTACTGCAGCCGATCTTTTACACGATTATAATGAACGAATATACATAATAATACGAATTGAATTTCGGTTCCTATCGAGAAAAGGTAGCGAATGAAAATGTAGCCGATAAACGTAATTAATTATTCCAATACAGAAAAAAGGATACACGTACCGAAAGGCGAATTTAACCCGACACCGATAATATATATCATTGGTTCGTACTTAGTAAATTGTACTTACATCTAGGAAAAAGAAAATCGGACGCTTTAGTCCACCAGGACCGGGAAAAACACAACCCAAGTATAGGTAAAGCAGAGCATACAAAAATGATTGAAAAACTAGCACAACATAGACCCAAAACATCCGCGGAGAATCGTATTTGATTTCACGAAAGAGATCCGCAGCACCGAACTCACGATCTACAAGAAAATACAGTGTAGAAATTAAAATGTGCAGCTTTTAACAATCGATTTAAAATCTTACGCTTATTTGAAAATGTCTGAAAAATATCCAATCCTTCCAGGAAGGTGTTCGTGCTAAAGAACACGAAGGCCAGCGATGTGGCCCAGCTTCGAACAAAAGAGAACACATAGGGAATGATCAACATTACCAGGCCACCAATTTTCGCATAGAAAACTGAAAGTAACGTAAGAGTTTGGTTAACTTTGGTTGAGATATCAAAGTAAATATTTACCCGAATGGAAGCAAACGGAGATCAAATATGCGTACGACATGGTAGACAAAATGTAAAGCAGGAACAACACCACCACGCATGCGAAGCAAATCAATCCCAGTGCCTTGTATAAATAAGCAACGACCAGGACGAAGATGATTAGCACAGTGTAGCACACAAAGCGAATGAGAAAGAAGGTGAGGCCGTTGAGAAAACTCATGGGCGTAACCAGGTTGAGAAATTCCTTCAGTCCGTTCTGCTTCTCCTCTACAAAGGGCACAACAAAGGTGCTTAGTAAAACAACATTGAACAAGATGCTGCACAGTGTCCCGAAATATGTCAAACGATGGCTATCCATGCTAGTGACCTCTAGGTTGGGCATCGAGCTGACCAGCACCTCAAAGTTTTTCCCCAGCTCCTGGTATTTCATATACTGTTTGTCAAGAATGTGTTGCAAGGTCAGGAAACCGGCACGAATATAATCGTCATCATCTGGAAAACAAAAACCAATGCGCGGGTTCGTTAAACGGGAACAAGGGACAATTTTATAACGCACCTTTCTGGTGATTAATCTCCTCATCGTTCACAAAGCGCTTTCTGGGCGAAATACGCATCTGATTCGAGCTGAGGCTGTAACGGAACTTTCCGCCAGAGCCACGATTCGGTACTTGTTGGAAGTTGATAGCGAAGCAGCTCCCACGGCACTGCTGCTCCATTTCCAGCTGCATCTCGAAACTGTCGTTATGGGCCCGAAGTCCTGCGAGATGAAATATTAGTTAATAATGTTCAGAAGATACTATAGAATAGATTGGCGATGTATTTATATAAAATATATATGTACACTTACGCTCTGGTACAATTCCCAGATCCACCCGCAGGAAGTCCATAATGTCCTCGACATTGGGGGAATTGGGTGCGTAGTAAATGTAGTCGAGTTCATTGCCGGGGAAGTATGTTTCTTTAAGTACCATCTATTGTATAAAGCAAATGAGATTAGGGTTAAATTGCGGTCACGGGTTTGTAATAACAGTCATACATATATAAAATGCAGATAACACTATTATTGCGAAGATATACTATGTGCGTGTTTTTTTTGCAGTTACGACTATTTATATGAATGTACCTCCAAGGCATTGTGATATTATATGAGCTCACCTCATTTTTAGCTTCAAACTCTTCCATTTGGTGTTGCACGGGCTTTATGGACCAGTGCAGGTACGCAGTGAGGACTCCGGCAAATCCAGAGCAGATAATAAGCACAGATAGTAAGTTGCATTGCAAGTAGAGCAGGTTCTTCCGCAGAAAGACAAAGAACAGCGGGCGGAAAGTTCCAGCCATTTTTTGATTAACAGCTACTTTCCCCAACTTTTACTTTGCTTTTTTCCCCTTTATTGTTGTAACGAGGCGTCAACTTCGATTGTTGTCAGCTAAATGATTGGTGGCAAAAATTATCGAAATTTTCATAGCAAACCACACCCGCTAAAGTTCCCCTCTATAATATTTGCACACAAAGGAGGCCATTGCTACGTATGCAATGAACATTGCATTCTGAACTGCCAGAATGAGTGCATTTATCAAATTTATATGTATTGAAAAAGATTATTTCTGCACCCCTTTTTGTTCATCAGAGATGCTCTAGAAGTGTTATAAGTTTAATTAACAAATATATATACTGAAATTTGGTTAGTATACTCAGTTGAAATAATTTTAGTTTGTGCATAAATTTGGCATTTATTTTGTTTTTTAATTTCTCCCCAATCTTTACTAGCATCGCACTTTTAAAAATAGCGTAAAAATAGCCAGAGCAGCAGCACAGCTTTCGATATATCGATAAGCATTGTCATTGTCTTGAAATCGGAATCGGTTTATTAAAAACAACAATAATGAGTGGCTCGCAATTATTCCCAGTGAATCTGAACAACCTGAGTGCCAAGGAGCGACACAACTATATCCTCAATAATTACGTTCTCAACTCGCCGGCGGAGGCGGAATCCCGTCGCCACAAGCGGGATATCGATGTCATTCGGGAGAATCACCGCTTCCTGTGGGAGGATGACGAGTTGGATACCGACACCCTGAGCTGGGAGCAGCGCTTGGCCCTGCGATACTACAGGAAGCTGTTCAAGGAGTACTGCATCGCGGATCTGTCCCGCTACAAGGAGAACAAGATAGCGCTGCGCTGGCGAACAGAGCAGGAGGTGGTCACCGGAACAGGGCAGTTCCAGTGCGGGAGTCGGCATTGCGGGGAGCGGGATAATCTGCGCAGCTGGGAGGTCAACTTTAAGTATATCGAAAAGGGGGAGCCCCTAAATGCACTAGTTAAGGTGGGTTCCAAATGGTTTTCCGCCACTGTGTCACTAACTGGAGTTCCGTAGGTGCGGCTTTGTCCCACTCACACAGATCAGCTGAACTACCGCACCAAGAAGCGGGAGTGCAAGAAGCAGCGACGTAGGGAAAAGGAGGAACGGCGCGCTGAGAAAAAACGTAAGCGTCGAAAGCTTGACATTGATCAAGAAAGTTCTGGCGAAGATGAGGAGGAAACTGTTGAACCAGCATCCGAGCCCCAGCCAGAAGCCAGCAAAGAGGCTACAACCCAAAAAGAAGACACCACTGCAGACGATCAGATTTGGCTACAACAACCGGAGATTGGCCAGGAGCAGGCCTCCAGAGAGCAGGAATTCGAGCGGTATCTAGAGGATCTCCTCTTTTAAAATACATAGCACATTTATTTGGATTCAACGTAGACACTAGTGCTCTTTTTTATAGTTACTGGCCGCGAGATGCGTTCGCTTACGAACTACGATGTACATGTACACTCACATTTACAGGATTATTCACAAGAACTGCGTGTTAAAACCGACACCAAATCTAAAGTTGAACTGGACATTAAGGCTGTGACTCTGATTGATTTTTGGAAAGAATTCCGAATCGCTACATTATAGGCATGTACCTAGTTCAACCGCTATTTCTGTATTCATCGAATGCAAATCGGAGGTTCGAAAATACAATTTCACCTTTCGTTTGTGGTCAAAACAAATTGTTTAAATCCAGCCACTGAAGAGTTTCTAAATATAAATCGCTCTAGAATAAATATCCCCGATTGTTTACACTCGACGAATAGAGAAATCACGACTGAGCGCATCCGCTTGAACTAGGTGTAAAAAAGACTGTTCTAATTGTATATAGCATCATTGAACGGACAGGGGCAGCGGCCGGGATTACTGCTCCTTGGGCAGGAGCTCAGCGAAGGCGGCTGTGGGTTTGAAGGCCGTTACCTCGCTAAAGACCATCTCCCGCCACTTCTCCACCGGCAGCTCGTTCTCCTCGAAACTCTGGTCGTAGAGCGCGGCGGTCTGCTCATCGGTTGGATCGTGGTACTTCTCCATGTACGGATGAGCCAGCGCCTGTTCGGCGGTAATGCGCTTGTCGGCGTCTAATTCCAACATTTTCTCAAGCAAATCGATGGCCAGCGGGTTGGCCCCGCGGAAGATGTCGCGGAAATTGCGGCGCGGCATCACCGGTAGTGAACGGATATAGTTCCGAGCGCTCTCCGAGGAAATGCGGCTCATGAACTCATCAGCTGGCGTGCCCAGCACTTCCATGATGAGGTTCAGCTGATGGATGTGATCGGTTCCAGGGAACAGCGTGCGTCCAGTCAGCAGCTCGGCCATGATGCAGCCCACTGACCAGATGTCCACCGTCTGGTTATAGTGCATCCAGTTGAGCATGATCTCAGGTGCCCGGTACCATCGTGTAGCCACGTAGCCGGTCATCTCGCTTTCTGCGGGACGAGCCAAACCAAAGTCTAGGATGCGAAGCTCACAGTCCTCGTTCACCGCAATGTTTGAAGGCTTCAGATCGCGGTGGATGACCCCAGCGCTGTGGATATACTTCAGACCGCGCAGGATTTGGTAGACCAGAAACTGGACATGATCATCGGACAGCTTTTGCGTGCGAATTATGTTGTTCAGATCGGCGTCCATCAAGTGGGTCACCATGTACACCTGCTGGAACTGATCCAGAGAATCGGCGGGCTGTCCTGGATGAAAGACATCCAGCAGACCAATCACGTTCTCGTGGTCCATGTGCTTCAGCAGTCGCAGTTCCCGGTAGGTGCGCTTCGCATGGACCGCCGACTGGAAGGGCCTGGCCAGCTTCTTGATGGCCACCTTCGTGCTGGTTCCGCGGACCACGGCCTTGCAGACCTGGCCGTAGGCACCCTGACCCACTGGTTGCAGGTTTTGGTATGTCTCCGGAATCTCCCACTCGGTGCGGTTGATGTCCAACTTGTAGAACTTGGCCATTTTGCGCGACATTTCGTTGGGGTGTTCTGTACGCTCAGGTGCTATAATGTTATTAATCCGCTGGCTCTTTTTTGGCAGGTCTTCTTCTTGCTTGTGGGATTTGTTATCTCTGTTCTACACTGCGCGGTCTCAACATTGCTGCAAATGAGTAATCGTAGCGGGGATTAGGGGAAAATGTAGCCTATTTTTGGTATTGCCGCCAAGATTCATTTGTATCTGCCGAACTGATGGGTAACTTACATCTCTCGGATTTTATTTATGCTATTCCACTGCGCCTACACTTTTTCTGATTGGACAACAACGCTGCCTTGGCTATCGATAACCACAGTTGGGGCCGATTTCCAATCAGCTGCTGCTCGTTTATGCGTTAACATGATTGGTTTTAGGCTGTTCCCTACAAAAATTAGAGTCCATCGAGTCAGCGGCTCAATTTACAAAGCTACTGCGTCGTAGTTTGTCACTATCATTAATATTTATTAGCTTTTATTTATTCAGCTTATAGCATTGGAGTACTGTGTAGCACTGTAAATATTATTCGCAGTTCTATGTATTATTTATTAATTTATCATACCTTTGATAATAATAAATATCCTAATTAAAGTGCAGTAAGTATGCAATATTTGCAGATTATTAAAACAACTTAAATAAGCTTAAATAAAAGCATAAACTTAATAACAATACCTCTCCTAATCCACATCAGATACTAATAACACTTTAACATTAGAGCCTTGAATTATTTTTTTGAAAGAAGAGCATTCCGGTAGGTTATTCCCGAGTCGACCATGGACACAAAGCCACTTTTAGAGCTTAACATGGCCCGCTAACAGAAGGCGGTCAGTTGGCGTAAGCTGGTTTAGTTTCAATCGGTCGCTCGTTGGCAGTACATCGAAGGTCCGGATCGTGCCGCTTTTCGCTCGAACGTTTTTTGCACGAGTTTTTTCCATACGTATTTGTTCATTGACAAAAACTCAAGCTGCGCTCTGTGCGTGCGTGTGTGTGCGAGTGTGTGTGTGTGAGAGGGCGCGTCTGTGTGAGTGCGGTGCTTTGTGTGCAGAATAATTTTTGCAAACATTATGTAAATGCGCAAATTAAAGTTCAATCGACGCCAGTTTTGAGTACGAAACCAGATCGCCTTGCTTTAAGTGCCACGGAGCAACAGTTTTTTCTTCCCAATTTTTCGAAAATATACTCCCTCAGTAGGCACCCACACACCCATACACAGGATCTCAAGCGATCCGCCGGATATACCTTTACCGTTACGAAAATCCAAAATGGCCACCACAGCGGCCGCAATGGCCGCAACGAGTGTAGTTGTTCTGGATCGCGGAAATAATACAACCTGCACCATCAATTTGCACGGTGAGCAGAAAGTCTTAAAATAAAAGCAATACAATAAACAACAAATGAATAGCAAGCGCCCAATTAATCATAATTAACGAAGACACCACCAGCACCGTGCCAAAATTCTGTTGGCGTTATTTTTAGCGGATGATTGGCTTAGACTTTCGCGTTCCCCGGGAGTTTCCAAAACCGAAACCCGTTTCGCCCCCTATTTGATATATTCGCGACCTCTGGAGGTTATCAATTCGTTCTGGAAATAACCTTGTTTTTACCTTTCGCTGTTCTACGCACCAGCTAGAGGGCTTTCGCTATCTTATCAGCCGAGATCGTAGCAGTTTAGGTGGTATATGTATATGTCCCACTCCATCCAATCGCTGGGGATCAGTTGGGATTCGGTTTTGGAGCAGCTTAGAGCTTAGAGTTGGAGTTTGAGCTTGGAGTTCCGATCCCAGCTGCGCCGATGCGGCTCCTACTCGCAGCACATTTCGATTAGGCGTTATATATATTGTTCGCATATAGGCACATATATACAAGCCCCTCTCTATGAGCACCTATGTGAGTTGTGAGCTGGTACTGGTACCCAGCGTACTTTCAACAATTACGACTGCCTGTGTCTGGCCTGCCCACGTTGGTTTGCAAGTCGCAGCCGTTTGAGCAACAGTCAGACAGCGAGAGACACAACAGCGTTTGGAACAGACAGTAGATCGTACACGCAAAGAAACAACTACGTATCCAAACATTAGATTAGACTATTAGGTAAAAGTCCTCAAAATCTTCATTGCACAGATTGTTTCTATAGGAAAGACATGGCACATTTTCTGTAATTTATGGCTCTTTAATAAATTCATTTCGAATCATATTCTAAAAGATATCTGTTTTATGGTAACGATCCAGACCTTTTTTTTTTATTTTTCGTGTTCCACTTACTTTCTGCACTATCACATGGCCTTTTAAAAACTAAGATACATATACATATTCTAAAACTGATGCCTTTCAGATTCTGTTTTCATCAATTGATTTATTTAACGAACAATCCATTGTCTTCCTTTCAGTGTATCTTATCACACGTAATTCGAACAATGTTAATTATAAGTTTTCGAGGGAGTTTTAACTAAACTTGACATGAAGTGTTTCCAATCATAATAATCAAGGTACCAGAGCAGTGGTTGTGGCCTGCTGAAAGCCCATCGCACATTGGGGCCAACTGAGCGAGATTTTGGGAACAGCAGCGGCTCCTCCCACGCAGCCAAGTGCTCACCCACCCATTGGCCGTAGGCCATCGTCATGCCCAGAGATCCATACCCGTAGCGTAACCAAAACCAACCCATATCCCAGTCTTTAACTGTACCAGAGATTCGGTCTCAGCCAGTTAGTTTACTTACAGGCCAGTTACTTACTGTGCGATTGTGTGCGCATGTGTGTGTGTGTGTGTTGGCCATGTGGGTTAGAAGTGTGTGCGTCATGTACTTGGCTTTGCCGACTGTTGATCCAGCTTCGAATTCATTCATTGATTTACAAGTTCCGATGTTACTGAAACTACTTCCAACGAATATACGATTAAATGTGATTAAATAAGCCTGATGTGTCATAAATATATGTAGATACATTTAATTCTACTCAGGTAATTGGTACTGTACTAAAGCGTAGTATAGTACGATTATATAAAACTACAAACTAGTTAAGCTCCTCTGAAATCTTGAGTTAAAGTCTGTTTAATTGGGGCACTTGATTAGTACACATAGTCCTATATCCTTCCAGAAACCCGTACATCTTCAGTTATTATTTCACGGTATTCCTTATGTACTTTGCCAATCTTTTTCGTAAATATTTGTTGAATAAGCCGAACTATTTGCCTACCTTCTGTTTGCAGGTGCCACGGTCGTGTCCTGGCGGGTAAACAATCAGGAGCAGTTGTTTGTCAGGTGAGTGGACTGAACTCTGCCAGGTAGCACCCTTTAAACATTGCTCATACGCCGCGTTGGCCGAACTTTAAGCCCGAACTTACGCAAGCCCACGGTGTGCTGTGCGTTGGTCATGCAACCAAAAAAGTGATTCGCAAAGTTTGCATCGCTGCAGGAGAAGGAGCATGCAGAGGGAAGGCGGCTGACAGGTTGGGCAGGAGCAGAAGCAGGAGGAGGAGCAGCAGCAGCAGCAGCAGCCTTAGCCATTCTGTTTGGCGGCAAAATGTTTTTGTATGACACCCAACAAAAAACACGTCGGGACCGAGCGGGCCCAAACGTCGAACCAGCGAACCGAACCAAAAGCGACCGAATGGCAAAAGCACAAAAACACTGGGACAGCGACAGGGACGGGGGCGGGGGAATGCCCCTGCTCGCCAACTAGGAGCCGTTGCACTTGCAACCAAGAGGAGCTGCCTCCATTGATGGCCGTTTTTTTCGCCCTGTTGCTGCCTACTCCTGTTCTGGGCTTCCCAATCCCCCTTCCATGGCCTCCTCCCCCCTTTGTGGCAAAACAATGTGCAAGTTTTTATGAATGGAGTTTTTGGCGCGGCCAGCTAGATCGATAAATCCCCACTACATGGGGAGGCCCTCCACTAAGCACAGTGGTTCGTGGCCCCATCAACTTACGGCCAATTCTCGGGTTCTTGGCCAGCTCCCACACAAACAGAAACACAAATACAAATACATTGGAGTGTGTTAGCCCCTCATCGGCGCTTCTAACTTCTTTTTTGTTTCGTCTGCTGCAAAGTTTTCGACGGTTTTTGTGGCCAACAGTCATTCGGCATTCGGAAACCCACTAAAAACTGGCAGTGGTCGTGGACAAGGCGAGCAAGTGGAAAACTAAATTAATTATTTACCCGGTTCGAGACTGCCTGGGTTAAATAACCTTATTTCGAAATATACAAAAATAGAAAATCTTTGGGTAAAGACACTTGAAAAGTAGATTGATTATCTTCATAATTATGAAACAAATTTAATAATCAGGTGAATATTTTGTGGCTATAATCCTTATGCTCTATTAATTTGAGCCAGCTCGAAAATTCAGATGTATACGATTTTGTATTTAAGAAAACTATTTCACTATTTAAGACTGACAGTAATTCCGCTTTCAAGTAAATGCCACGCTAAAATCTCAGAATATTAACGAAATTTGGCCATGTCCAATGCGATCCACAGCTAAAAACATTTACAAATGATGCACAGAAAGTGGAGGAGCAGCTTAGGTAGATCCAGGGGCAGAAGGAGTTGCTTGATGGATGCGTCGGCAAATTAGCTGAGACGAAACCCAAGGCAAGTCCCATCTCGCGGCAACGTCATCCTCAGCGACAGGAGAAAAACAAAACACACGCAAAAAAGGGGCAAGGAGCATTTTGCCAGACACTTTTTTCTGCTAATAGCATTTCTGAATTTCTGAATGTCTGTCTCGGTCTGCAAGCGTTTTTATGACCGGAATATTTTCGAGTACCGTCTAACCGAATTAAACGAGCCTTTTCCCTCCAACCCATCTTGTTTTTCCCCAGCAAACTGGCCTCATTCGATGGCAAGAAGGCGATACGTGGTGGGATTCCGTTTGTCTTTCGTAAGTTTGCCAAGATCCAGCAGCTTTTTTCCACAGCGATTAGTTAATTTTTGCCCACAATTTCAGCTCAGTTCGGTGCCTGGTCCTTCGGGCCACAGCATGGATTTGCGAGGATTACCAGGTGGCACCTGGAGAGGCCGCCAGACAGGCTGCACAATGGCGATGTGGAGGCCATATTCTCGCTGATGGACAACGACTTTACGCGATCCATCTGGAACTATCAGTAAGTTTGGAAGTTAATACGGTCTGATAGCCCATTAAAAAGAATTATCATACGTTTTATGAGATTAATCTTTCTATTTAGAATGTTTGGATATATTTATTTTAGGGTGATACTTCGACCAAATTACAAAATATCATCTGACTAACTCGTTTTGCCTTGAAGGTTTCGCATCACTTATCGGCTGATCCTGCGCGAAAAGGAGCTGCACTTCCACATAGGAGTCTACAATCCCAGCAAGGAGCTGAGCTTCACCTTCAACATGCTGCTGCACACCTACCTAAAGGTGCCCGATGTGCGGCGATGTCAGATCACTGGCCTCCAGGGCTGCCACTTCATTGACAAGACGCGGGAGAATGCGCTCTATCAGGAGGGACGCGAGGTGGTCACCGTCAATGAGTGGACCGACAGGATCTACCAGCACACGCCGCAGGAGCACGTCATCACAAACGTGGTGTCCGGCCGGAAGATGAGACTGCACAAGTACAATTTTCCCGATACGGGTGAGTTTATAGGGCTTACGGATATTTGGATGTGTATTAGTTAATATATATTTTACATATTCAGTCATCTGGAATCCTTGGATTGATCGATCGCGTGAGATGAGTGACTTCGGGGACGACGAGTTCCCCAACATGTTGTGCGTGGAGGCGGGCAATGTGACCTCGCCGGTGATCCTGCTGCCGGGCACCGCTTTCGAGGCCAGCCAGATCCTTCAGGTAGAGCAGCCGGTGCTGGAGTAACCCCATCTAACCTATCCTAACAACCACACCTGTTCCCCCACCCAGCAATTCAAGTGTCCTTATACCATAGACCCTTCCAGCTGGAAGAAAAACTATCTAACCAACTTCCTACAATACGACTAGAGTCAATCAAGCCACCTCCATATTCCAATTCAAATTCTTTACTTTGCATGCTATCAGATCATCATCGAGGGCAATGTTAGTCGCAAGACCAAGCGGAATCGCTAGCGTTTAAAGAATCGGAACCCCATGAGGTAAACCGATTCGCAACCATGTCAAAGCGCAATTTTCCACAGATGAGGATCTGCGTCCGGAGAAGCAGGCGGAGAATCAGGATAAGCAGAAGGAGGACCACACGGTCTCTAGACTCTAATCTATCTATTAAGTAATCGTAATGCCCTCTCTAGCAATGTGTTGTGCAAAAAATGATAAAGAATAGTACACTTAACTTCGTTTATGATCCTTAGTTTGTGCCTACTTAAAAGAAAATGTGCATTGATAGTAGTTTAATTAAGTTTTGCGGATCAGGAAGTGAGAGAACCGGATCTAAAAAATATAACGATTCTCTAAAAAGTAGCATTAAAACTTTGTTACTGTACAAGATATCTGCGTCCATTGTGATGACCTCACTTTTTGCTTCGGAATCATACTTACTCAGCAAAAATACACGAACTAAAGTCATGAAGTTGTATACGATTGAATATAGATAACATACATAATGTTTTAAACCTAATATGTGTAATATACTAAAAGCAATTATATGTACCAATTAATTAAATAATCTATGTAATTGTAACTTACAAATCAAAATGATGTACTTGAAACTTTGGCAGATTACAAATATTTCACAGTATTTTATTCCGCCTTTTTATGAAAGCTATTCAAATTCAAACTCCTCGTACACATCACCGCCAATCGCATCCCATTCGGCCTCGTCCCTGACTAGTTCATACGGAAAGTGTTGTTGGATCCACCAGTAGAGTGTCATGCTGACGTTGGACATTACTCGTCCCTTCACTGTCTTTCTCCATGCCTAAGAATTGATTGTCATTAGATTATGACTTTTTCAAAAGGCCAATCATACTTCTTGACTTTCCAGAGTACCCATACATATAAAATATGGGAAAGAAAATGCATAAATTAATGCCAAAAGCAAGCGAAACATTATTAGACCGAATTCGGTGAAGTATCTTGTAGCTGAGTAGAAATACAACTAAGCTAAAAACTTCAAGTTTGCAAGAAGAAAGGTGCGCTCGGATCTCAGAGAAACGATCAGTATCGTGAAGTTACATTCCTGCTAAGAAACTTACACCTACAGGTGTCGTACATTAAGCTTACTTTATTTGATTTTTGTTTGTTTTATATCAGTTGCTTAGATTAGATTCTTTACATACATATATAAATTAGGCATTTCTAGATTGATTCTAAAACGCAACGCTCCTGCAAATCGAGCCACTTCCGGGATCCAAAACGTTTTTGCTGAATATCGCGTTTTGACTTAGTAAGTGGTTGCTTATTGGGTGCTTTTTGAAGCTGGGACAAGAAGGGGAAGTTAGCTCACATGGCTGAGTCGTCGAGTTTTCGCATAGTTTCCGTTTTGTTTGTATTGATTTTCGCAGCTGGACGAGACTTGGTTCAGTTGCTCTATAAATATATTTATGATCGAATGATATTGCAAGGATAGTTTGGTGTACAGCGTGACGAGTGGATGACACAGCTTAGTCGATCTTCACAGCTCCGTAGATTCTAAGAATGAAAACGTAGGCGGCGAAGAATCCAATCGAGCCAGTTAGCAGCCAAAAAGTGAGCACCATAAGACCTGTGGGATAAAGATAGTAAATACTTAAGAAGTTTGAGATCTTTTAGCACAAGCATACCCGTATAGCCCAGGTAGAGCAGCGTCGGTATGAACTCTGTGATCTCCAGCTTCGTGAAAAAGTAGAAGATGCTGTAGAAAAGCACATAGACGGCCGAGCCGCCAGATACAACAAAGCTGCGCCACCACCAACGGTAGTCCTGTATAAAAAAAACGGAATAATTGATTAACTTTGGCCCCTTTTTAAATGCACACTGAATAAACTTACCTCGCCGCAAAGCTGGAAATAAGTCATTACTATAGAGATCTGGGCACAGCTTACGACTAAGATGCAAAACACCAAGAAGAGAAAGCCAAACAGGTAGTAGAACTGATTCTGCCAGATGGCCGTGAACACAAAGAAGAGTTCAATGAAGACGGCGCCAAAGGGCAAGATACCCGCCATCAGAGTGCTGGAAAAAAGCGGTGGAGGTTTGATTAGCAAACTGAGACTCGCTAAAGAAGCCTGCTCACCTTAAAACCGCATTCATGTACCAGTGCTGTGTGGGCACTTGCCGCGGAATCATATTGGTTCGCACTGGGTGCTGGTAGGGTTGCTTGCGGTAGCCCAAATAAAAGCCCAGGTATACCAGAGGCACAGAGATGCCAAACCAGAGCAGTAGCAGTGAGATCATGGTGGTAAAGGGCACGGCACCGCTAGACGATTTGTCCCAAATGAAAAAGTTCAAAAAGAATCCAGTGCTGCAGGCAAAAAAAGAATAACAGATTAGGTATTGAAATAACGAATAGCTTTTCGCAGCTTACCCAAAGACAATGCCTGGATACAGAGTAGCGGTAAGAAAGGCAGCTCGCTTCCACTCGCGACCCTTCATGGTCTTGTAGAGACGGGCAGCATAGTAGCCTGCAATGGTGCCCATAAAGACGTACATAAAGATGCCAGAAGTCATGAGGGCACCACGCGACGATGGCGACAGCATGCCCAACATGGCGAAGAAGATGGTGATCAGGGCCATAAAGAAGATCTGAATGCCACTGCCGATAATTGCCGAAAACAGTCTCGTATTCTTGGGCGGACGGAATACGTCTCCATGCACCAGTTTCCAACCCGTCTCCTCTAACGTATCTTCAATATTGTCATCCGTATTGTACCGGGCAATATCTCTGCGCAGGGTGCGAATCATAATCATTGTGAGAATTCCAGAGAGGAAGAAGACCACCACCAGGGAGTTGATGATGCTGAACCAATGGATCTGGACGTCGCGCATGCCAAGGTAGATGTCCCATCGTGATGCCCAGCTCACTTTAGACTCCTTCCATTCCACAGAGTACGTGAAATATAGCTGCGTCTCTCCCTTCGGATTGACCTGTTGAGGTCGGGCACTGTCTGGGAAGGTGCAGGTGTCCCCGTGGAACTTGAGCTCTTTGTGATAAACTGAAACCGTTTCCACCTCAAAGCCAACCACACGGTACTTGTCCTTGGAGTGCATGTGGTAGGATAAGATAAACTTCAGGTGGTTATTGATGTAGATGTTGTCCCCGTCCACTTGGCCCAGCCGATATCCGTGCTCGTAGGTCACCTCCGCGGGATTGTTAACGCTGACAATGCGCGTGGCCACCGGCAAGTTGTCTACCAGCAGGTGCACGAAGTACTCGTGCTGGATTCGCTCCGCAACCAGAGCGGAGTCCTCTTTGCTCCAGGTGAGCGGTCTGTCCTTCTGGTTGCACAACAGGCGGCAGTTCACCTGCTGGTTCATCCGCACCTCGTAAGGCGTATTGACGATTCGGTCGCCTCGCAGTACTTCGCCCAGGTTCTCCGACTTAAAGATGAGTGTGCCATTCTTGGGATAGCAGAACTTAAGCGAGTAGTACTGATATGGCAGCTGGGTGCGGCTGCTAGTCATCTTCACGGCTTTCACGTCGATCTTTTGGTCCTGGACGAACTCCACCGGCGCCACGCCCGGCACGTAGAAGCAGTCGGCCACCAGGACGAGGGCCGCCAGCAGGACTACCGCCAGACATGGCCTAGCCAGAGCCCCGGACTGTAAAAGAGTGGTGGTTACATCCTGGTCTAGCATGCGTGTCCCCTGGGCATCGCAGGTGCCCAAAGCTTGCCCCACTCACCTGCATTGTTGGAGGTGTTTGGAAGTGCTGGTAAAGTAACCACTGGACCCCTTGTTTTGGCAGCAAGTCCGCAAGAAACTATATATTTGGTATATATAATGTAGTTTCTGCGTCTCCCTGCTGGCAATTCTTCTTCTTCAAATCTTCCGAGTTTTGGTGCTGAGTAAGTCGTGGCCGTTGGTACGGTCATACCAATTATCGACTATCGATAAAGCAGAATATCGATTGTTTGCAGAGTGACCGCGAATATTTAATCGTTAGAGCAAGGCGAATAATAAATATAAATAAGTTTTAACTGTCACTACGAAATGGGATAATTGCAATTAATTTTAAATGAATACCTTCAAGCAAAAACCTTCTAGTTGAAACAAAATATTATGTGAGGGGTCAGACTCTGCGAAATGTTTAATACATTCCGAGAAATACAAAACAAAATAAAATTAAATTTGTAGGCTTTAATAAAGTTTTAACAACTATAGCTAAGTCTTCTTATAATGGAGGGATATGAGCTTTAAAAGCTTTTAAAATGTAAAGCAAGCACTCCATTCAAGGAACAAAAAGCTTAGTATAAATAGCAACGACACTTTCATAGGGAAAACTTTTGTAATTTTCCATGTAAAAATTTAAATTCTGCCTTATTAAAAATAGACTATAAAATTGGATTATACCCAAATTCCTGGTTTATCAAAAAGTTTTTAGGCTACAAAAAAATTTGCTTTTTTTGGCCAATGATAGGAAATTTAAACAATTATTTAAAAATAAAAACTAAGTTGGAAGTCCACTTAAACTATGCCAACAAAACATGCGTAAATTGATTTAGTTATACGATATTTGGGTGTAAAAACAAGAGGATTAATTAAA
Organism: Drosophila teissieri; assembly: GCF_016746235.2. Classification (NCBI taxonomy): domain Eukaryota; kingdom Metazoa; phylum Arthropoda; class Insecta; order Diptera; family Drosophilidae; genus Drosophila; species Drosophila teissieri. Next base: position 15,107,629 of record NC_053029.1, on the reverse strand, counting down.
TTCAATTTTAAAGTCGCATTATCATTGCGGGCAAACCAATAATTTTTTATGGGTTGAGGCACCCTAGGTACACTTGTAAAACGCATTCGACTTTTGTGTATTTGCTCATTCTGTGGCACGAAAAGCAACAACATAGTCGGCAGGATCAACAATACAATAAACAGTAATGCTTAAACGCAGACAAATAAACATAAACGTTTATGTCAATAAAATGAACTGATGCTTGACCCGCTCGGCCAGATAAAATGTCCGACGGGGGAACCCCCTCACATAAAGATACTTATCTATAAGGCCCCACTTGGGTGCACATACATATGTATGTAAGGACACGCAGCGCCCAAAACGCTGCAGTGGATTTAAAGTTAAATGCTGACGTATCCTTTAAAACTTCTAAATCGAATTGGGTGAAATGGCAAACTACGCACTCATAAAATGTTACACTTTGTTTCTTAGATGAAGGCCTATTTTAATTATATTGTACAATTATCTGAATAACATTTGTGTTGCTTTATGAGTTAAAGAATGGGAAAAAAGTGAGAAATTAATCTAGAACTATTACATTTTGTTTTGTTCGTTTAATAGAAATTTCCAGCATTAACATTAATTGAACTTGTGAGCGGCTTTGGCGTAAGCACATTTATATAAATTTAAGAAATATTTCTTTCTTCTGCAGCTTAAATAGGCTTTTACCTTTGTACACTTTAAACTTTTATAAATTAAAGAATTACACTGTAAAGGTATTAACAACATTACAAATGTAGTTTCATGAAGAGCCATACTTTTAACTGGTTTCTCGTTTATGTTCAGCACACTTTAAAGAATTTTCCCTTCCGGTAGAATGCATGCATAAATATTTGTTATCCATAAATGATCAATCCCGCACATTTCAAATCGGACTAGCTCCCCAATGACTTTCTCTCGGCGGAGCAAACAATATTTTGTAACCAAAAAACCAATATGACGTTTGATACATGGTGTACGTATGTACATTTATCAATAAATATTGAAATACTTATGCAACTCGGCAAATATATCATGACGTGGGTCTTCCGCTCCCCAGCGTGGCAAATTCTGCATTTCAACGCGAGCAAAATTGCATTTTTAAATGTACCGAGACTGGCGGTGCAAAAACATTTGCTGTAATAAATAGAGGAAAATAATAAATATGGTGCGCCAAAAACTTACAAATGCACACAGAATGCGGCAAATGGACAAAAAACAAAACCAAACAAAACGAGTGGAAAATATTTGAAAAAGCTTTTAAGTGTTATTGATAGTTTAGCTTGGTTCCTTCTCAACTGGAGCAGCACTTCCCTCCTCCATTTGTTTAGCTTCGCTTTCCGTTCTGCATTTGCTGATTTTAGACTGCTGTGCGTTCTTTTTGCTCCTGTTGCGGATTCATTGTATCGCTTCCGGTTATTTGAATACTAAGCAAAAAAATAAAAACACAGAGTCCACACTCAACAGTTGTTTGACACCATTTTCATTCAGCCATTCCTTCAAAGGGAACGGAAGGATGCTGGTGCATATTATAGTTTTGTATTACGTGGCCACAGTTTCTAAATAAGCAAAGGGATACCTCAAAATATTATAAAAACGGTGAATAGGTATATATGTTCATTACATTTTAGAGTTGCTAAAACACTCAAAACTACACATTAATATTGCAACATATTCATAAATTAGTGTAAGCACTAATTCTCTCACTATTAAAATGCGGTTTTGAAAAGACTTGTTTGTTCGGATTAAAATGTGGTATCGTCGATTTGTTTGCTTCTATAAATCAATGACTATATTACAAATATTTTTAATACAAAAGGGCGCAGACTTTCCATCTAAAAATTTCCATTTACTTTTTTTCATTCGTTGTTAGGTGAGAGAGAAGTGAAATAGTTAGGTTGGTTCTATTGTTTTGCCCACAATGGATATGAAAACAAAATACCGAGCTCTCGCTCAATAGTGGCAAATATTTAAACGCCTGGTTTACCATACTTCGTTTGAATTTTTATTTATATGATTTTGGTTCGAATTTGAATTGTTGCGTTTTGTTGCTCTATTGTTTCGAACTTGTGGCTAGTGGACAACTGACCCGCTTTGGAGTGCACACACGTGTGTACACAATTTTTGAAGTTTGCAGAACAAAATGTGAGAAACTGATTAAATAAAATTTTTGGCGCACAAGTGTTTCTTTGTCACTTATGTTTTATACGTGTTGCTTTTTCCTTTAAGTGTTAAATTTATTTTCATAACTGCAGTCAAAGTGAAAGACTGGACATCATGTTAGTTATTTTTTTTTACGATTTTTTCTATACAGATGAGGTCGAACTACGGCTTTTACTAAAATCTGACGTCATGTATGTTAGTTTTTACTAACTATGTATAGTACAATTTTGCATACACACATAAATATTCATACATCTTCGAGGTAAATATGCCTTGAATAAATAAATCCGAAAACTATATAGTTTACAGTTAGATAATAATTTTAAATTAATTCATAAGTCCTTAGACTGCCGGGCTCTAAATAATTCCTTCCGTGCTTTTGGACACCCTCATAAACCTACCGACATCTGTGTCATTCTAGATTATTCTGCATTTAAAGAACTCCATTTGTCAGATACTTGAAACATGGCTAATCCTTGGAGCTTCCGCAAATGAATTCGCTGACCCACATGGTGTGCCTAATGACAAGTCTCAACGGGTCCTTTTGCAAAGCTCAAGCTCGTTATTGTATCCACTCAGTCAGTGGAGGGTTGTCGCTGCCACGGATTTTCATAATGTAAGTCAAACGCAGCGAGGGGGCGGCTCGTGGTTGGCGCAAGGACATGTGCCACAACAAGTGGCAAGATGTTGCGACCAACTTGCGACGCAACTGCAGCGAGCGTTGCCTACTTTAAGGTGCTTAAATGCTCCTCGCTGGCAGCAACAGCAGCAGCAGGAGCATAAATAAACTGGCATATGCGCCGTGAATATGCAACGCCAGCAGGGGCAGGAGCAGGAGCAGGAGCAGCAGTCTAATGCAGTTAGATGACGGTTGGCTGGCGGTGGAGGTGCTCGAGTGCGGAACTTGCAGCGTTCTTCGCGTGTGGCAAGATAAATCTCAACAAGTTTTTATGCGTCTCCTTCGCTTCTTAGCATTTTTTTGCTGCCCCCCTCTGCTTTTTTCTGGCCATAACAAAAGTTGACTGTATAAGCCGGGCCAAGTCATAGCGTAAGAAACTTGTTAACAAAAAATAGCAAAAAAATGCACTAAAAGTGCCAAGTCGAGCAAAAACGCCAAGCAGTAAGCAGCCTCTTATATAGTATATTTTCTCTTTTGATAGCGCTCAGACACTTACTTTATTTGATTAGAATCTGCCGGTATCCAGCACTGTTCTTTTTCCTTTTAGTCCTTTCAATCCTGCCTGCAGTCCCTTAGATGGGATAATAAACGGGTGGAAGGTACACTAGGTAGGGCTTATTAAAGCCAGTGGCAAAGACATTAAGCATACGCCACGTTGACCCACTTTAACCCCCCTTCGTGGAACAATATTGCAACTTTCGTCACCTGCCTGCCAGTCCATCCAGCGTCTGTTGTTATTTATGCACTCTGGATGCACCTTTTGGCCATGTTTTTGGCCCCATGAGCTTTGTTGGTGTTTGTGCACAGATGTCTGATGTTTATGTTCGAAAATGAATCCGAAATTGGCTCTCATTGGCTCGCACTGGAAATTTCCAGGCCTTAAGAGAGCTGTTGGGAAAGTGGCTTTGCGCTCTCTTAAAATACACAAGCCACTAGTCAAGTGAATGAAATAATATTACGAATGGATTTTTTTAAACAAAAATGTCTTGTTTTTGTTGTTATGTTCATCAGAGGATTGTGCTTAAAACTAGATTTCCGTAACTTTTATTGAAACTTTATTTTTTTTGTAGATTAAATTATTTTTATTTTAAGAATTATAGATACATATATGTATATATCCACTATTTTAATGTTTTAATAAACGAAATGAAAGATTTTAAATAAAAGTACAAAGTTAATAGTCAAATATGTATATTCTTAACACAAACAAAAATAATCGAAAGCTGAAAGCTTTCCCAAAAATGTTTAATGCCATAGGCAAGAAAAACCCAAACTTCAGCCGACTGCCATCCGAGGAGCACTTAAAGGATTAGAGCCAACACATTATTGGCACAATTAAGTTTGGACGAGGGGGATGGGGCAATGCGAAGGGGGGCTTTAAAGGATACTCTTTTATTTTAAATGTTTACCCAGCCATGGGGAGACTTTTGTGTTGCTGTCCATCGGAAAATAACAAAAATAGTTGGCATCAACTGCAGCTGTTGGTCATTTTGTTGTTGACAGGCTGCAGTGTGGCCCAAATAGGCACGATTTCCAGCACATAGACACTTATACACATAAACCAGGAATAGGCTATATGATTATGGACCGACTTGGCTCACAAGATAATTGCCAAAAGTTGTATAAAACTTTGAGCTCTCTTTTTTCCCCCATTTTTTTTTTTATTTTTTTGTACGAGTATGCTGCTTCTCAAACATTTTTCAGCTAGTCAAAAAGTTGGCCCGTTGGGTCAAGCTGTGTCCTGATCCCCACGAACTGGAGGGCAGGGCCGGTTTAAAAGTTAGCTAAACATTTTATTTTATCTAATTGAGTGTGTTTAAAGTTTAAAGTGTGCCAAAGTTTGTTGTGCTGTGCGAACTTGGCTTGATCGCCTCCAACGTACTCGAGAAATCGGTGGTTCGGCCACAAACTGTTGCACAAACGTGTAACAGGCGGATCCACCTACATACTCTCTATTATTATTAAATTTAATGCGTGCCTGCAGCGTGTACACTGATAAAAATCGGACAATTAATTGATAATATAATATACATATAATTTAAAGACAAATATATAAAAATTATCTAATATAATAATGAATATATAAAACAAATATCATAAAAATAATAATAATAAAAAACAGATTCCAACGTAAGGAGTCAAAAAATATCGTTTTTCTTTTTTGTGTTATTGTTATTGTTATTCCTGAATGCCCTGCCTTTTGATTGAGTTTCGGCCATTATTAATTTATTTCGCTCATCGGGCGTGAAAAGAGGGCGCAGCATACAAATTTCAGCCACTACTGGTCAATAACAACCAAAAAAAAGAGGGAAAAATCACCAGTATTGGAATGAAAAATAATAAAGTAACACAAATGCCAATTTCCCGAGAATGCACATACACAGCATTTCGCATGCACAACTCGTATTCGCATTGTGCACTACCCACACTATTGCATTTAAAGTTGTTGTTCCGCGGTGTGCAAATATGAAAAAGGACAATTCATATTTATTTTGTTGCCACACACTCGATAGGCGATGGCCGTAAAAATGGTGTGGCATCCATATTGGTTGATCATCACGGAACGTAAAAACACATTCCTGCAAAAGCAGCCATTGAATGCAGAATTTTCCAAAGTCATTCCTTTTGGTGCTGAAAATTGTATGAAAACGACCAGTAGTATGCACAATCATTCGAATCAATAAAATACGTATTTAAAATTCCCAAAAATAATATTTATGCCATCTACTATTCCATATAAATAAGTGCGATAGATTCCGATAATTTATATTGGATTTATTAATTTAAGTATGTACGCGTTTTAATGCAAAATTAAATTGTTTAAAGCCCTTTTACTCTAAACTTAAAATGGTTAATGTAAAATAGTTCACTCATACTTGAACAAAATTGTAACTTTTTTATAAGCAGTACTAACAAATGATCGTTAATCTCTGTTCTTCAATTAAAAAATTTGGTATTTAATAATTTTAGACATCTTGCAAATGAATACAAATTATCATAGAGATTTCCGTAGCCACGTTGGCTGTACTTTGCGTTATCTTTAATGACTTTTAAGGTGAACCCAAGTCAAGTTGATCAATATTCTCGGATCAGGATTCCTAGTTTTGAGTGGCAGCCTGACATTGATAACGATTGAACCAGTTTTGCATATGATTTAAGGCTTAATTGTAATTAAAGCTTTCAGCCAAGTAAAAGGCAACAATAAAAACAAGCAAAACAAGCTAAAACTTTACCAGCGAACTCATAACTTTTACTTTGAGATGGAGCCAAAGTGCAACAACAACAAGCCCGAAGGAGAGCAACTTTCCCCCATTGAAATTCCCTTTCGTACCCCCAATATCCCAGTACTTTCCCTGCATATCTCTTCGCTCTGTTCTGTGCTCGTGTGGTGTTAATAATAAACCAAACCAAAAAAGGGAAACTTTTAACGAAAACCAAATAAATTGCTTTGGCCGCCCCTTTTGTTTTCGTTGTTGTGCTGCTGCAGCTGCGATTCTTATGGCAAAGTGTTAAGCGCGTTGGTTTTCGGTATACCATATGGATGGTGCATGTGCCTCCACAGAGAAAGATGCTTAAGACCTCTAAGGGTTTCCAAAATATAAAGTGCGTGTTGTAATCCGTAATCTGTAATCTTGTCTACGCACTTGCTGTATTAGTAACCCTTTATTTTGTACAGAAACCTTTTATCTTAACTTAACTTACTTAAAACTCAACCCTTAGATGAACCTTAATAAATATAATTATAATTCACGGCTGACAACAAGATCCTCTTTACTGTATAACTGCAACTATACTCTCTACACTATTGACAAATCTAAAATTATAAGAAAACTTAAAAAAGAACATAGTGTCACTTTTTTCTGTGTAGTTTTGTGCGTTGTCTGTGTGGGCAAGTGGAGGGAATCTGCAAGTTTTAAGAGCGGCTACGGCAAAAGTTTATGCTCTAATTTCCGAAAAGGAAAAATTAGCAAACTATTTGCACCATCGCCATATCATAAACATGGCTAGCTGGCAGAAAGAAATTGCAGCACGGCGCAGCCAGGACCCTCGGGGTACAGTTGGTCACAAAAGACGCATAAATTTGAAATGACAGCAGCACTTTTACAGTTTTTCGAGGTCGTGTGGTGATAAATTTGTTGTGGCTCCCTTTTATTTTCTGCGACAGTTCGTCAAGGTCTTAAAGTGACAAAAGAGCATGGAAATGAGTGTGTGAAAAAGGCCCCATCTCGTAAAGTGTACTATTTGTATATGTTAATTCGCCCGAATTATATACATATAGGGTCATTCGTCTGCAGTCGTACCAAAATTAGTCTGTTGGGATTACTTCAGTTAAATTGCTCGACTGCGATTTGTGTGTTGTTTGAGTGCCAGAAAGTTAAAGCTAAATAGTTAATTGTAATGGCCAAAAGTATTTCAATGTATTTAAAAAGTATTTCTAACTAAAAAGTAATGAATTATCATAGTTACCGCCTTTAGGTGGAGCTTTGGTGGTTTCCTATTTTACCTCCTTTGCACTCACTGAGCTGAGTAACGGGTATCTGATAGTCGAGGCAGTTAACGGTGGCGTTGATTAAATTACTATTATTATATAGACAATTATTATAATAGACAATGAATTTAAAAAGTCAAGCTAGAGGATACTATGCAGCTTTGTTTATATATTTTAATACCTACTAAATTATGTGTTTGTTTTATCATAAATAAGAAATGCATTTGTTTATGTGTTTATCAGAGTATTCTTGTTTGTTTATTTTCAGTTTCCATTAGTGTGTCACTAAATCGATTTGTTAGAATAATATCCTTATTTATTTGGTTGCCAAATGAAAATTGAATCTTTTGCACTCACGAATGCCGAAAATCAGATAAACCAAACGCGAAACCGCGACACAAATCAAACCACCTCAATACACGGGGAGTGTTGCGAGGAATTTTCCCGAATAATTGCCACAAAACAAAATATGTTTAAAATAAATTAAACAATGTGCCAAAGCTCTGACCGCACGACATGCGAAATGCCTGTTCTGGTCGCTCGCCCAGTAAAATGCCGAATAAATTGTAATTAAATTGACAGACGACAAGGGGAAAAAAATCGCCCGAAAGCCATGCAAGCCACCCTTTCAGTCCGCAGGGTATTCCAGATATGAGTTTCCCGTTTGTTGCGTAAAACGATTTGTACGTTAATTATGGCAAACGAGCTACATGGAAATCGGTCACAGAACACAGAAACATCGTGGGAAAATCAATGGCCAGCGACCAGCGGATTGTGGCGATTTAGCCTAGCTCAAAGTGCGCTTTTCGACGGCTGTGGCCGCAGTTCGGCTTCGGGGTTTAATCTGACCCAAATAAAATGGTAAACTCGCCTTTGATTTCAATGAGTTTACGCACATATCAGTTCGATTTATTTAGAACAAATACTTATGTTCATAAAGTCTTCAATTGGATTATTATAATCCTTAAACCCAAGTAACAGGACAATTAAAGTATTTCCTGCTAAACAGTACGTAAATCCGAAATGGGTCTAAATTATGCAAAATTAAATCAGATATTTCGCCCACCGCCACTTTTAGTCGCGTAAAGAAGAGTTTTAACAACGAAATACTCGCCGAACGACATAATTAGGCTTACGGCAGTGACTTTTATGCCTCAAACGGGCCACCAAATGGAATCGCCGCCACTTATACAACTCCGCCCCGCCCCCGTCACCTCTCCCCGTCCATCCCCAATCCCTAGGCCCCAAAAAACCGTGGAGGCCGCCCCTACAACGCCCATTTCACTCGAAAAAGCCGCCCATTTGCGTGCGTCGCTAATTAGTGTAAAATGTTTCCTGTTATTTACCTTTTTCGGTTTTGTAAGCAACAAAACAAACTGCGCCAGGACCAAAAGGACGACTACGCGGATGAGGAGCCGCCAATTGTAAATGAGCAACTGCGCCGACGAATATAGTATATACATATATATATAGAGTGGATACGTTGTATCACTAAACCGTTTCGGTGTCGATTTTTATTTGAGCTCTGTTACGTGACCTGTTTGGTCAATAATGAAGTACGCAGCGCTATTTGTTCAGCAGTTTGTGCACAAACGAAGACAAAATCAACGCTAATTAACTCGTTTTAGGGCATAAACAGGGACCAAGGACTCGACTTCCCACTGCCATTCATTTACGATGATCATTCAGTCAGCTTTTTCAGCTTTTTCAGTTTTTCAGCGCGCTTAACATGCACACCATCATCTCGACGCAGCTCAACTCAACTCAACTGAACTCAACTCGTTGCCGCGTAAATTGCATTTTAAAATAAATTATAATGATTATTATGTTGCAAACAACAGATGTCAGTCCCGTATCCCGACTGTCTCCCTCTGACATCAGCCTGAATGTAGGTCGGATCTGAAAAACTCCCGCTTGGCCCCTTTGCCTTCTCTATTATAACCGCGTTTTCCCCCCCTTTTTCCACGCCCGATTTCCCGGCATCCTTTAACGGCGGGCAGGGGGCGTCCTTTTTCAGTCTGCCACTTTGGTCTTATGGCGCAAGCATAAAAATTTTAACTGAACAACATTAACGCAAGCACTTTATGGCGTTGATCTTAATATTATTAAATCAGCGACGAGTTTATGAAGCGCTAAACGGATGGGAAGGACAACGTAGTTGAGCGAACTTAATCACTCCGACAAATCCGATCTAGTTCATAAATTCGGCTATAAATTGCTGGCTTTTAGTATCACGGCGTTTATTTTATTCTTTTTATTGACATTGTTAAACGTCTTGAATATCGAAATTTTACATTACAAAAATTATAAATTAAATAATGAAATGAAATAAGTCTTACTATATTAGATTTACCAGATATGAAAATAATATTTAGAGTAAAAAATTGTAAGCTCCTTGACATATTTATAATAGGTATTCTTTAACAGTTTGCGCATAAAATAATTAACATTGCAGATGGGGAAGCGAAAGCCCTTTGCTACTCATAGCAATATCGCGTATACGCGCCGTGGCGTACCAGCTAATGAGGGTCAGGTTTTAAGCGTAGTGGCCACATGCGACCAGTTCTTGTGCAATTAAGTAAAGACCTTCGACTTAGGGACTCTCCAGTTTAAGGTGTTTAAGAAAAATGCAACCCAAAACACTTTCTGGCGACCCCCAGAGGTGTGTGATGGCAAAGTTTAAGCTAGGAACACGTCTCCCCCCCTCGCAGGCCGTTGCGTCTTGACATTTTGAAGACATTAAAGTGAAACTGCTGGCAGACCACAGGACATCCAGGTGAAATGGGTTGGCTTGGGTGGGGTTGCTCTCGGGCTGGGCCAGCAGATTTCCCCAAAGACAAAGACACCGTCCGAACAGCAGCTCTTCACTCGGTCCTTCGACTTGCAGCTCCAGTTATGAATAATTAATGTCCGTCTAGGTGTGTGCGTGTGGCCGGGCGGGCGTTCTCCGACCGGATCCGGAAACTGACTTGGCTCTATGTGTGTTTGTGCTTGTGTTTGTACTTGTGCTTGTGCTTGTGTGCCTGAGCCGAGTTTGTCTGTCCCTCTTTGCGGCTGTGTGCGTTTGTGTCCGTCTGTGTGCGTTTGTGTGCTCGGCTACGTTCGTGTGAGCGAGTTGATAATTTGTTATAATTGCCGGGGGAGGCCACAGGTCAATTTTGCGGGCATTTATATAAATTTGCCCAGACAAGTCAGCCAGCCTGCAGACAGCAGCACGAAAAAAAAGTCGAGAAGTCGGCCGACTAATCAAATTACCGCAATGGGGAGTTGGCAGTTGAAAGCTTAGGACTTTGGGCTGTAGCCTTAGTCTTGAGTTTTGTAGAATATAAGCAATGTTTATGTAGATAAATGGGAAAACTAAGCTTTCTTAGTTATATTTACAACAATCACTTAAGTTAAGGCCCTGTTATGTATGGTTCTAAAAATGTAAAGAGCACCTCATTAAAGCCACCCAAATATTCAAATAATAAAAAAGCTTACAACTAACAAATAAAAGACTCATTATAAGTAAGTTTTGAGAATATTAACTTGATCCTATATAATCAGTTTGGCTTTTAATGAGTTTTTTCTCCCGCGAAAAGCTTACAAACAAGCTCAACTCAAAGTAGAAAAATCATCCGACTGCGATTCTGCCTGACTTCGTGGTGCCCTCCTGATGGCCATAAATACCTTAACGGCTTTCGCCTTACTTAAGTCACCTCGTCAGTGGAGGGCAAATGCGGAGCTCGGCCAGTCCTCGGACTGCATCCGCCAGTTGGCCATGTAAGCACATTAAGCGCTTTTCCCGGTGGTTCGGGTGGTCCGGGTGGCTCAGGTGGTGCAGGTGGTCCAGGTGGGTTGGAGGTGCATTCAAGGCCCATATGGCGTTTAAACGCGCTGAAAATAAAACTTTTTGCGCTGGTCCGCAATGAAATAAGCGAGTAAACTCAATAATGCACTTGGCAAGCACCACACACAATTGCCAGGCTCTGCGCTGGAATGCAACATCCACAGCGCCATCACACACTTAATGCTGCAGCAGTTTTAATTTGGTTTTTTTTTGTGTTGCCTCCAAACACTTTTAAGCCCATTCATTGAAACATATGGCAGATGTCGTAGCCATTTAAGAGCTGTTGTTGCTGAAATGTTGTGTAGGGTTTTTTATGCGCTCTTGGTTTTAAAAGTTCTCCCACTCATCTGCGAATCTGTTCAATTGATAGCCATCGGGGCGGATACTTAACGCCTGAAGTGTAAAGCTGGCTGCGACAGCTGCAGGTAAGTGGAAATACCTTGATTCCGCTTAATCACACTCATAACTAATGTAATTTTAATTTTTAATATCATTTTAACGACGTATGTACATGCGTGATTTTAAATGAGATCAGATGTGCAAAAAGCGTAAAACTTTTTAACTATTTCCTGAATCATAAAGGGGACTTAATTCCAAAAAATTAGATTCATTATAAAAAACATTTATTTAATAATGAAATAAAAAGAATTAACAAAGCTGAGCTAAGTGAGATTCAACCAGACTGACGGCTATAACTACCAAAAACGACAAAGAAACCTCCGCGGACATCGACACGTTATAAATTTAAATGTATGTTGCCATTTAAAATGGCACAAAAATTACGATAAATTTATAACCGCCAGCACCACAAAATATGGTTAGCCAGACAATAAAAGCGTCGCAGCGATAGGAGCTGCCAAAGTGCGAAAAAACCACCGAACAGACATCGAACATAAATCAATTTGGACAAGAAACATACAGCAGAACGAAAAACAAGTGGACGGGTGAAAACGAACTAGTTGGAAAATAGTGGCCAAGCATTTAACTTTCGAGACTGTCGATTCAATTGAACTTCATTTTTTGCTACATCCAAGCGAAAGAAACGAAATTAGAACAATTGAATTGTAAATAGTAGAGCAGATGATGGCAGCTGGAATGGGGGAAATGCGATGATTGGGGGGAGCAGCGGCCAAGATAGCCGCCAAATTGAAAATGTTTGTCACGTATTTTACAAATTCACTGCGACGACTTGTCCTCCGAAGGACGAAACTGTATCTGTATCTGGATCTGTATCTCCGTCTGCAGGACGTGCATGTATCCGTATCTCGTCGATAGTTGCCTTTTTCTGCCGCATCCCCAAGGTGGAGGTGGGTCTGTGGTTAGTCTGCAGCATCGATTGTTCATTGATATCTTTTGCGGCTTTTTGGCTTACTTTCTTTTTGGTCCCATTTCACTATTCGTTTGTGGTCGTCGCCCCTGGGCAGCCATAGCGTGCTCCAGGATTATAATGCAAGTCGTGTCCTCGTTTGCACACACATTCTTTCAGGGTAGCCAGCCTTGACAATTTTTGAGTTGCAAAACAAAATGAATTAGAGCTGACATGCAGTATGTTTTTAAAAAAAGACGCTACTGTCAATTACAGCAAAAGTTCAAAGGAAAGCTTCTTTGCTCGTTATAATAGTAGTAGTACTGTAATATTTTCTATCTATTTTATGCATAATACGTCTTTGTATAATACATTTCGTTCTCATTTTTACAGCAAATGAAAATATAATGCTAGGCAACAGCATACGTAAAATATTTTTTAAATTATATTTATCTTCTTCCACCACTTAGTGGTTTCACTAGGGCACTGAAACTATTTTGCGACACATCCGAGCTGGTGAAAGTCCATTTGAAACAATTAGGGAATGATCCCTGGTAGTCGCACTCTAGGGAAATTATGACAGGAAGCAAGGAGTGGAAAAGAGTCCAAAAGAATCACAGCCAAGTTTGACCAACTGGCACTAATAAGCGCTAATTTTGTTAGCCCTGTAAGAAGAGCAGCCACCGCCGATGCTGATGGCATTCCAAAACTTGACGCAGTGACTCTGGACACGGAATGGAGGAGGAGTGGCACTCTGAGTGGACTTCCGAGGCGATGCTCGGACGATTTAGCAAAGTCGCTGCAGCTCAAACACTAATTCCATTCATTAAAAAACTTTTTATGTGCCAATTTTCTTATTTTTCGCCTCTCTCGCCGCCATTCTGAAAAGTTTGCCTTGAACATCGCTCCTTGACGGCCATAAAGACAAGCAGGATACTTCCGTCCATCCTTTCGCGCGCTCAAGTAAAGACATCAAAAATGGAGGGAAAAAACCTGATAACATCCCGAGAACTCTGCTGTACATCATCAGTCACATAATGAAGTAGCTGCAGCTGCTGAAAATACTCGTAACTTTGCAGTTTATGGCTTGTCCTGGCCATGAGACAAATGCTCACAGGATGACCAGGAGGAGTAAATTAATTAAATTTCCTTCTCGGGCGACGTGGTATGCTAAATAACTGGCTGTTGTGCTGGTTATCCGAGAGGTTGTTATTTAGCTGGTTATTGTGGTGCAATGGTAAAAGTTTGCACCAAGAGCTTTTTTCGAGTAAATTATGAACTACAGTTTGTGGTTAGCCAGCTTTGTCCAAGGAAAATAAGTTAATTAGCAGATAACAATGCTCTACTTTCATCACATTTTTTAAAACAAGCAGCAAAAGAACAAATTATATACGTATTTATTCAGTCCTCTAATAAGGACCAGCTATGCGAATCCATTATTCCGTTTTAACGATCGAGAAAATGTGATTTTTTTTGTTGACAAAAAACCTTAATGTTATTGCCATTCGCACACCCTCGAGCAGTTTCCCGAGTGGATATTAATGCGCAAGTAAGTGTGGATAAGTACATCATTTGCAGCGTACTCGACGTCGACGTAATCGGAGCACAACTGCAATGCAGTCATAAACTCGCACCAAATATCAATTTATTCACTTAATTAAGCACATATGTGACTGCGACATTTTGCGAAGCCAAAAGGCAAGGAGTTGGCGGGCTTTGGCCGGAAAACTGTATATGCCGGGCTCAAAGTCAATTGCAATTTTATGAGCTGTTGAAAGTGAAGTACGTAGAACGAGATGGCGGCAAACCCACTTCACTTCACAACCCATTACGCTGATTGGCTTTTAATGTTTATCAATACATTACGCAGTCAGCAGCAGAAATGATGCTGATGAGCCGTCAGGTTGGCAAAGTTGATGGTTGAGGTTTCCGGTGAGGTTGCCATAGAGTGCTCTTTAAAAATGCATGACCCACTAGGAAGCAAAACGTAGTGGCCGAAAAACTAAAAGATAAAGAGAGATGGGATGTCGTGCCGTTCCCTCATAAATTTTCATTATCACATGCAAGACATTTAGGCTGCTGTTATTTTCATACAAGAATTATAAGATGCAGCGCACTCTGCTCTCCCTGAAAAGCCCCCATAAAGCCCCTGCCCTTTTCCGTTTTTCCGTTTAACAGTTGGAGTCATTCTCTTCCCCTCCAAGGCCCCCACTTTAGCCAGTGTGCATAATTTATGTGTCAGCCAGGAAAAACTCCACGGGTCAGGTGGCTTCCACCGGGCACGGAGAAGCTAGAAAGTGACCATATTTGACAATGCACAGTGGAGTACATGTTTATGTAAGTCCTTAAAATTGGGACCCAACCAACTAAATACAACACAAATGTCCGACATTTCTAAAACTATAACATTTGATCTTTAAGAGGCTGTATTTATGTTTAAAATATCGTTCGGGAATTTGAAATCTCTCTTAAAATCTAAAACATCTCAAAAATGTGTTCAAAAGTTTTATAAAAAGGCGGAAGATAAGTGCTTCACCTATAAGTCCCATAGATTATGTTATTTGTTTAAGTCGCTTGCGAAACCCAAAATTGTAAAGCAAAGTAGTGCCTTGAATCCGATGGACGTGCCCACAGTTCTGCGTTTGACACAGAAAGCCAGAAGCAGCGACTAGGACTGCCGTGCCCCATCATCATCATCATCATCTTCAGCAGGCCACAGGCATCGGTTGCAGGGGCAACAGGAGCGACCAAAAGTGCTGCAGCAAGCTGTACCAACTAAATCCTATTATGAACTTTGAGCTTCTGCAGGGACCTCAAGCGGTGCATGGAGCAAGTCGGCAACCCTGTAACCTCGAGCCCGCTTACATTTCTGCATAATTAAGTTATATGCACTGCACTCGGACGGACAAAAACATATGCATTTATATGTGCTACCGAAACACCAACTCGTCGTGACGAATGCTCGACCTTCAACATATTCAATTTAGTGCATCGATTTTTGTGACGAAGTATGATAATACATTTCGAGTTATAATACACGTCACTCGCTCAACACCGCACAGTAACCTCAGTACATAGTGTTCTTGTGGTGTGCTTCGTCACTTACCTTTTTTTCGGACATCTTGGCGAAGTCGGCACTTTGCGCATCTCTTAACTACAAAAACAGGCGGCCAAATTAAAGTATTTTACTGAAAGTGCAGCTCTTTGTGGGGTTAAACCTGAATCGGACCAAATTCGAAATTTCCCGCTTGGTTTAGCACAATTTCCGTTCCGTACGTTCTCCATTTATCAGCTAAATGTCGATGCTGAGCGGTGAAAACAATTGGCAGCTAATTTTCCTGAAAATTCAAAGCTATTTTTTATACGTTTGCCCGCTCTCCAATCGAGCTGAGATGCCGAGGAGCTGGGTCTTTGGTTTTACCAGGCGATTGCCTTTGGCGAATCCTTCCACATTGCAGTTGTAAAATGCAAAATAAATTTCTAATGAATATTGAAGTGTGAAATTTGAATTGATTGCATTTGATTTGTGGATTTACAGTTGGATATTTACTTTGAGGCAGTCGGGCGAACAGAACGTAGCGGAATGGAGCCCGAAGTTAAATGTAAATGGAAATGGAAGAGTGGAAACCGAGATGGCCTGTTGTTCAGTTGCCAATGGAAATTCAATAGAGCAGCTGCCTCTGCCTCTACTATAATTTCGAAAGTGAGGAAAATGGGAAAACCATTGGCAGGAGGATTAATGTCTTGTGGACCGAGAAGTAGATTGGAGGCTATTTTCTTCGGGTTACTTACAATTTATAAAAGATATGCATTCAAAAACATTGCCATTTTTGTTAGGTAATTTACAATTCATATCACACAATTTTCACATATACAAATTACATAGTTAAGCCATACATTATTCATAAAAATGTACAGAAACCTTTTCTAAATTAAAGCGTAATGTGCTACATCTAATTACAAACATAATAATAATGGCAAATAAATATATATTTGCTTTAAGTAACACTTAAGTTATTATTGGTGAAATTTCAGGAGCACAAACGAGAATCTGAAAGGAGGTTTCTCCTTGGCAACTTACTTGCTAACCCCTTCGGCAATTAGAAGCTGCATCCAATAGTTCCGCATAATTGCGAAAGTATTGCAATTTGCTGTCTTCCGCTTTTGGAGTGCCAACTACTCCAGAACCTAATTGAATTATCCGTGTGGCGTGCCGCAACAGAAACCCCGCCAAGCCGCAAAATGAAATTGTTGGACCAGAGATCTAAGCAGAGAGACCAGAGAACAGAACGGAAAAGCCAACTGGAGTTCCGAGTCATGTTTTAATAATTTCGCCAAGCCAACAGCGCTGGCGAAATTCAATTTTATTCAATAATATTAGCTGCTGGCATTCGGAGCATATTCGGCTTGTGGTCGCCAACTTTTGCGTTTGCTTGCGCCTGCAACCGCATTGGGGAATCTGGATCTGGGCTCCGTATTCCAGCCCCAAGGCCCCCAGAGGACGCCATGTGAGCAGGGATGGCCAAAACACTTTCCTACTCCAAGGGCTGCACCTCCGAGTCGCCTCGCCTCGACTCGATTTGTTTGACTTGGCACGCAAAGTTGGAGCCAAGTTTCGGCTAGTTAAGCCAAAAACCGCCATCTGCCGCATATGGAAATTGGGTCGCCGCGGCGAGTCGGGCTAAATCCACTCCTTAGAACCATTGTTGGCAGTGTAATCTACTTCGGGCCACGAATACAAGCCAGCCTTGGAGTCGTCGTTGTTGATTTTCTACGGCAGCTGGTGCGAACTTATATCACAGGATCCGCAGCCCCAAGGTTTGGTTTCCAAATTTGTTATTGGCCAGCCATTGGATGCGAGGTGGCAAAACTTGGTGTTGGCTCATCGAAAATGCACATGGAATTTAATTGGCTCACAATGAAGCCAGCATAATATTGCAAGGGCTTAATTTAATTGGCTATAATGAAGTAATAGAATTCTGCTTTACGAGCCGAGTGTGATTTGAAATTGGATTTCCCACTGGCCACTGGTGTTTGCTAATTCTTGAAAATTTAATTGGATCAAGAATATTGTTTAGTTAATTTCTAGCCCATAAGTAAATGCTGAGCAACTAAATTACTGGGTTTTTATATAGAGTAAAATATACTAATCATTTTCTTCCCTTCGGCGTTTTCTTAAGTGAGTTTACATACTTGGCAATGCTGATGCTCATCGATTTTTCCCAATAACCAGGCTGTTATTAGATATTCAAGTGGGGGTTCTGCTGGCCATTTAAGTCTTCAGTTCTGGGCTCCGAACAGATGCTGCGAAATCCGAGACGCTCACAAATTATATGTTAATGCAATTGTAATTGATACAAATTTGATTTCGCAAGGAGTAAAAATGTGTTGCTCCAGCGGCGGCGGCTGTCGGCTGTCGGCATTGGAAATGAGAAATCATTTGGAAAAACTCGGGTGAGCAGGCAAAAGGAGGAGAGGCGGAAAACTTTTTGGGGGCAATCTCGTATGCCCAGCATATTGTGCCACCACGTGTCAGCTGGAAGTTGGGTGGGTGGTGAATGGGGGTGTGTGCTCGAGATAACGCAATAATTTATATGAACTTTACAGGGTCATTAATTTAAAGCTTATTCAGTTGTTCAAGATTTATTAAATTAACTCAAGTTGTGGCAGCCGAATGTGGATGGGTTTTGTTTGGGTTTGAGCAGTTGGAGTTGGGGAAATTTAAGACGATTTCGTAAGTCGTTTTGGCTTCGCAGGAAGTTGGCTTAAATGATTTCGGTTTTGTTCTCGTAATTTTGTGATTATGTGAATGATTTTAACTGGAATGGGTGCATTACACATATTAAAGAGTTCGAAACCATGTTTATTGATTTGTGGAAGATAGCTATATTATTTCATATGATTAATAATATTGCATTTTCAAGCCACGTAGGAGGTTAGTCCGTCATAATTAAATTAAATACGTTGTAAAGTCAGCAGTTAAGAATCAAATAATAGCAATAATAAAGCTACCTGTTCAGTAACCTCAAAACCAAACCAAATGCAATCCAATTTGCTGCATTGACCGCGATTCCATGGGCGGGGGGCGTGGCCGGAAAGGAGTGGCATTTGGCTTCGAATTGCAATTTGCTTGCCCAGGTAAATGTTGCTACAAAACCAAAAATAATAGCATCAGTCCGACGGAGCTACATTTTGTTGGAAACTCTAGATGCGGAGAAAGGATATCGAGGACTCCGTAGCGAGAGGAATTGCGGAGGAATATTCATGGCAATGCTATAATGCTTGAGTGGCAACAACCACAAAAACGCATTGAATGGAAAATGTTTGAATTTATATTGCAAGTTTTGCCTGATTGAAGCACTTTTGCCATACCGGGCGATGCCACTTGACGCATTCCCCCACCGCCATCCCCATTCAGTTCCACCAGTTCCACCAGTTCATCCCGCTGGGTCATCTTCGCCAGTGGATTTCCCGAGGAGCAGCCACATGGTGGGTCACAACTTTCCACTAACGAATTCCTATTCATAATTTCAAGTTGCTCAATTTCCGTTAATGCTTTGTGTACTCGCCTAATCAAGAAATCTTGGCTGAGTAGCTATTATTATGTTATCGGATACAATTACTTGATATATTGTATATATAATAAACAATATAATATATTTTATTTTGTTATCTTCGCTTTGCTTTATAATTGAAATTAATGTTATTGGTCTAGGTAATTGCAATCACATCAAGCCGGTCCACATATCACACATAGTTTTAATTAAAATTTATTACGTAGCTGATTTTAATCATACATGCATGTATGGTGAATTTATCAATTTGAAGTATGATAGGAAGTTAAAACTCATTTATGGAAATTGGGTATTTGATAATTACCTCAAGGCTCTTACTATCTCCACTCTCTATATGCATTGCATATTTAGTGCTGTTTTAAATGAAAATTAATTTTGCACTAGTTTGCTTAAATTTTGCGGCATGCCCATCTCTGCCATTTCGGTCATTGAACACTGGCTTGCCAAAAGCAGTCACCGTGCGATGCTTAGTTTTTATGTGGCGAGCGGACGTCCCATGGCGGTGGAATCACTGAATAATAAAGGCCAGAGTTTAAACATTAATTAGAGCCATCGATGCGCAGCCAACGAAAATACCTATTGATAGGACCCGAAGTTCACGTGTCCTGCATGCGAAATACGCGTCACGTAAGCGAACAATCCGCAGGATACGCAACTGGCGAAAAGCTGCGGCGAACTGTTTAATGTGGATAACAATTTCGGGGGTACTTTTGTGTCATCTGCCGAATTGGCAGAAACTAACCACTAACCGCAAGACAAAATCCGTCGCACAAGTTTGTCGAGGAGTTTAGCGCCATTTTTTTGTATGCGTGGCCTGCGTTGATTTTACGACATTTTTGGCTGCGATTTCCATAAAGCAAAGTCCCCACGGCTAACTCCATAAAATTACAAGATACTACCTGTTAGAAGTTCCTCTTTGCCCGAATTCCAATAAACTGCCAGCACAATATTAGTTTTTATGCGGCGCCCGGCCAAAAAATATAAAAGAAAACCGAACAAGTATACTTGCAAACAAAAAGGAAGAAAAGTTCTGGACGAGGGAGAGGAAGTGAGGGAAAAAACTGCGAAATCATTTAAGCAAACAGTCACAGACTTTGGCAGTCTTCCGTTGGATCTACGATACCTGCATGGAAAACTTTCTGCTATGTGACTTTCAGAATTTTTAGTTTTGATTTCGGGAGTTTTCCAGGAGTTGCCATTGTGTTTGGCAGCTTAGTTTTGGTTTTGGCCTTAGCTGCAAATATTGCAAGTTGCGCCAAAGTCACGTGCAAGTTTACAGACATTCGGTTTGGTCTGGCACTTGGCACCCGTAAAATGGATTTCGGAATCCGGTTGCGTTGTCTTTAAGCTGCAGTTTGCCTGGCAAGGAAGTTGGTATCTCTTTAGTGTGAACCCGAATACATGGGTTATGTAACCTCGATTGGTGAAATTATAAACAAAGAGTAAATCAAACAATCAAATATAAGGATGTAATATATATCTCTTAGCCTAACTTGGTCAACATCTTGGTATTTTCTACTAGCACATGCATTACATTAAACAGACTTAGGCGAAGGAGACTGTTAAAGCTTTGAATGACAACACATAATTAACTCATGAAACTTATATTTCCAAATGGTAAGGATTGGCTAAGAAACTTGTACATCTCAGATAAAAGAGTTTAGTGCATGAATTGGAAACTTTTGTTTTTATGAGTACTATATGTTCAACATTGTTTTTATTTCTTACTGAAACATAACCATATGTATCTGTAAAAACGTCCCAATATAACTATGTGTACACCTATTGCCCCAACCGACCTGCAATCTCAGCTCGAACAGAGTGAACAGAGTTCCCCACATTTTAATTTGAATCTGCGGCATCCCCCTGATTTTGGAGCCCATCGCTGGCACACATCCTTCCCAGCGCCAATCGAGCGTGGGTAGAAAGCGAGCTGCTCAACACCTTCTGCAGTGAATGGGGCATAAGAAATCATATCAAGTGCTTCAGCGTGCGGATATAATATATATAACAATTTTCACGCCATTTTCCTAACACGTTATTTGCGCGTATTTCATATATCCTTGCTGCCAGGATGCCAGCTCCTCGCCGCTGCGAGTGTGTGCGTGTGAATTAGCGGCAAACGGATGTTGAATTGGTTTGCCTTCGTCTCGGCTTGCCACTCAAGTGTGAAGGTGTGCGTGTGTGTGCTCGTTACACGTCCACATACACAGCCCATTGCATGTGTGTGTGTCTGTTTGTGTGTGTGTGTGGAGGAGCATCTTGTGGCTGGTTTTTCCTTGTCCAATGTTGACTGCTTGTTTTTATTCCATTTTTTTCGGAGCGCAGGATGTGCGCAGTCCTGGCACGTTGGCGCGCTTAAATCAAAGCAATTTGCCAAGCACAATCGTGTTGTAAATTATCGCCGCAGGATTTTGTTTTATTAAACCGGGAGTAAGTGTGTCTGTGTGTGAATATGCGATGGGGTCTGCCTCTCATTCGTCCTGTGAGCTGCCCGAGATTCATCGGGCTCTGGCGCGGCGTGGCGCTGATTGCTGCTGGGATTATGTGGAGGGCCGCGCTTAAAGTACTGGCGAAATAAATTGACTAATTTACAAATAATTCAAATACCAGAGTAGTTAAATCTTAATTTAAAAGAGTTGTGTCAAGGATTTTCCTGTGTATAATAGTTACACCAATAATGATTCTTATAATTTTATTAACTAGATTTATAAAGAGAGGATTTAGGTGGATTTAAGTGCATATATTTTACGGGTTCTTGATTCAGCCAGTAAATGTCTTGTGATTGTTTAATATTTTTTAAAAACCTTTAAAACATAACCACATCATAACTAATTAAATCGATGAAGAGTAAAAGCATTGAACTGTAATTTTTTCACACAATAGCAAGATTTGTATCGACAGCAAATATTTACTATTTATTTAGGCGCAGTTTAAAGACGCATTTTGGGATTTCATTTGTGGATCAGCAGAGATAATGGAAATTGTTGATAAGCCATAAATGGCTTGAGTAGTTAAGAGATCTGCCTATAAATTACAGGCGTTTTCTTGAGTGTCAATCAGTTTGGAATAGTAAGTGAAATAGTTGAGTTCAAAGAAAAGTAATTGATGGAAGCTCCCTTAAGTAGTACCCATTAAAGGGTTGTGGTCACAATGAAATCAACCGTTTAATGTACTACTTTAGGAATCTCCAGTCAAATTCAACACTAATTAGTTATTTGTGTAAGAGCAGTGTGTTTTGAAATTTGTAAAAAATTATATATTTAAGTAGTGTATACAAAAGGCGATCTGATATAGAACTGTCGCATTGTATGGCCTACTTAACTAGCTGATTTTGTATTCCAACGTATATGGAAGGCTACAAGAGAAATACATTCTTTTCACATGTTGTTATTGAAATCGCAATCTGCATTGTTATTTATAAGAACTCATTAGTAAGCCTGTGCGGATGCTCTCGACATGATCGATTTCTTGACAAGCATCACTTTCTGTGTTTACATGCATAAATCAAAGTTGCGATAAGGTTAATACAATTGCTTGCTTAACACCTTGTTGCCGGTGAGATTTTGGCTGAAAGTAGCTGGCAGATAGACAGTCAGACAGCCGAAACGATTTAGCCGACATACGTAACAATGTTGCCAAAACAGCGTGACAGCCCCACAATCACCCACACAGCGGGAACAACAAAGGGCCATTGGGGCAGTGTCAAACGAGCAGCACCACCCACTACCCACCACCCATGAACCCCAGAAAAGTGGAGTTAAGGCCACATCACTGCCATTGCTGCCATACTTTCGCCATTCTTCAGCACGTGTGCCGAAGCTGCGACAATGAGCAGTGTGTGTGTGCGACTGGGTGTGTGACTGGGTGGGTTATGTGAATGATTTTTCACTTTTGCCGAAATACATTTTTATAAATTCTGACAGGGCATTTGTTGAGCCCGCTGCCTTCGATAGCGCTGGCAAAGTTGATAAAAATGTTCTCCTCGGGAAAGTTCTTCCTGAAAGGAGCATACAAGAGTGTACGGTGCGAAATGTCCACCGTCGTGGGCCATGACTTATCGATGCAGCTGGAATATTGATGTCGGATTAATAAAGATACAGAGTTCTGTGTATGTAGGTTTTCGGGTATGAAAAGTTACCCAAGAAGTTCCTTGGAAAGGGCTGTAAAGGTTATTAAATCCAACACAGTTGGTAGACACCTTTTAGCTTTAATCAAATATGTATTTATAAAAACTTCTCACCAAATATTGTTAGCATTATTAATTTACTCCGTACTAACTTATTCAAAAATGCTAGAGTGCCATATATGAATTATTTTAAATGCTTTTGCTGATTTATACCAACATAAAGAACTAACATCCATTCTGTGGAATAAGCTTCTCCCAAATGGTGCTAAAAAATGAGCCATCGGCGAGTGTCTAAGCAGATCCATTCACCCTGAGAACCACAAGCAGTTGGGATAATAAACCAAATAAATATTATAACTTCATCAGGGCTCAGCAGTCATCAAGTGCCACAGCATCCTCAAAGTGTTGAGGCGCAAAGATTGATGATAAGAGGGATGTTTGGGCAGATGACCCTCGACCCACTGACCCCCGCTATGATGGACAAAACGTATATCTTTGGGGGGCGGGGCTTGTAGCTCAAATATTTCGCCCTGAATTCCACGACTATCAGCTACCCATCGCCGGCCTATCATCAACTCATAATGTTGACATTTTTCCCACAGTTCAATGGGCATCGAGACACAAACGTGTCTGTATTGTTGCTGGGCGTTATCTGTGGGTGGTTGAGGCTGCTGTCTTCTATCTTTTATCTTCTGACTTCGGATGTATCTGAGGCTTGGAGTGGGGAGATGAGAAATGGGACACCGGCCGTTCTTTTGTTTGATTGACTCGACTTGGCCTTTGTTTCAATGACTCGAAACATCTTGATGATGGCTTGTCCAAATACGGACAACGATGGGGCAATGGGTGTGGGGACTTGAATAGAAGACGTGCTGTTTGATTTCCTCATATTTTTGTAATTTCTTGGTTCAGTGCGCGGCAAGTAGTTAAATGTTTTCACCGTCATTTTCCTCGGCTTACGTACATATGTTATGTATATAAATATATTTCTATGACATAATGCTTCATTAGGCGGCGACACCCGCACATCTGGAAATGAAAGAAAATCGTGGAAAATTCCTGGTCTTCTGTGTTGGTTTGCTCGCCAGGCAATTATTATCCTTATCGCTGACACAAATCGCCATTTAATTAGTTCGATGCCTTTGTGTTGTGTTTGTATACTTTGCATTGATTTGTTGACATCGCCCAAGTTTGGCAGCAGGAAAGGCCACTTGTCCATAATGCTCAAGAAGGCTAATAGGGATCACGAGTTTCTGCGGCTGACAGCTGGCCAATATTGGCCCACTTAAATATCATAATTGGCTCACTTTATTTCCATGACAACCCACGCGAAAATCAACGTGATTTAATCAGTTTGGTGGAAATGGGTTCGGTAATCCAATAAAAGAAATTGCTTTCGTTGCTCTTAAAATTGTGTTAATTTCGCTAATTAAAAGTTTTTAATTTACTTTTATTCGAAATAAGGGGAAAGCGTGGCTAATAGATTAAACAAGTTTTTATTTTAAATAGTTAATGTGTTGTGTAAATGTGTAATAAAGAAAATGAAACTATGTTATTTATATTAATTTCAATGCTAGCTAAATAAAGTGCATCAACACTTGAGCAAATGCTCCTAAAATATGAAAGCCTTTCCATAACTACATTTAGTGCTTAATTGCATTAAAAGTCCCTTTTCAAATATTCCAGCTTATTTAAGGTAAGAGCCAACTTAGATCCCTGGGTGGCCAAAATTCAATAAATTTAACACCTTGGCTGCAAAAACACATACGGCCAATAAATCATGCGCTTGGCCAGGACATAAATTACAATTAAAACTAAAATATAATTATGTTATCTGGCCAACTTTTCATTGAGGCGGCAGCAGCACACCGAGGAGTTCACACAACATTTCCACATTTCCCACATTTGTGTATGCGGCCTTTGTGCGACTATCTCACCTTTTAGCAACTATTAATTATGTCCATGCTAGACGGACACAATAGCCAAAATGTCGCAAAAGTTTTGCTGTTCGAGCAGTTCGGCCCTTTGGGCTCCTGGGCGCCCATAAATCTGCATAAGCCGAATCCCCAGATCTCTCCACTCCGACGTGTGTTTGTCGCACCTTAATTAACATGAAAAGTGGCCGCAATTCGCCATTTCATTGGCCGCCCCATCTGCGGCATCTTAAGGACGAGCCATTCAGCTGCACTCCATGCACTTGGTAAGGCGATTAATGTCCGCGTCAATGCAACTATGCAGCTTCGACTTTTAGCTCTTAAAGTGCATTTGCCATAAACTTGACCACTTTTCAGTTGCACATCCCAGTGGCGTGCCATTTCAATAATATAGTCTCCTGTATGTATTTATAAGTCATTTTAAAACTAATGCCAGTTATTCCTGAAATGTTTCTTAGGTAAGAGTGAGTTGTTTATGTCGAACCCCTTTTCCGCTTATATGTTCTAGTGCGCCACTGTTGCCACTGTTGACTCCTTTATTCTTTGCTGGTCAGCCGGCTTAGTAGTTAGTACATAGTTGGTATCTGTATCTGCTGGATGTGTCGCAGTATTTTATAGTTAAACTTTCGCCCGGCCACGCCCAGCTCGCTCTCCCCTCGACATTCCCGTGGATCGCACCATTTGTTTTCCCTGCAATTTTCTTCGTTGTTCTACACAATTAGCAGCTATTGCCATTTCGACCCCCTTCGCGTTATCCTTGTGTTATCCCCAGGCTTCTCCTCTCCCCCTGCCCCCTTTCCCCCTTGGCCTGTTTGTTTGTTTGTGGGTCCTCCCTGTTGGCCGGCTTGTTTGCCTTGTTAGTTGCCGGTGGGCGTGGCTCATTGTACGAGTAATATGCGTTTTAGGTTGTACACACTGTGCCCCCTGGTCGTCTTGTGTTTCCACCAATGCCCCCATCCCCTGAAAAGTCCTTCAGTCGCATATTGTACCATGTATTCCCCCGGTTCCTGTGACTGTGACTTGCATAATGAGTAACATGTTTATCGTAGGCCGCTGTGGCTTGGCCAAGAAGCCCACCGTTTATGGCCAACAATTGAAAGCGTTTAAGGGAAGGACAATGGCCTGATCAACTTCAGCGATTAATATCTGTGGTGGCAATCTAGTTCCATGGATTCGAGAATGGAAAAGGTTGACCTTCAATAAAAATAGCTTGAGATAGCTTAAGATCTTAGGGATTCAAATTGTTCTGCTTTAAAAGCAAATCTTTAACTTGTCAATATTTCAACAGAATATTGAAAGTAATGTAAACTTTTTATCTGCATTAATCATATACTGGTTAAGCTATGCAATATTAAGCTGAATATTTAAGAGTTATTCAGTTTGTGCAAGACCCCCTTGCTCACTATGTGTTTTGGCTTTGCTTTAGTGTAATTGCTCCACTGGCTGTTTGTGATTGTTTCTGTCTATTTCAGACTGTCCAACCGAAAGGAATCGCATGGAAAAAGTCAGCAGCCGGACAGGCGACTATCAGGGCCATCAGCAGCAGTTGCAACTGCGAGGGAGCAGCAACAAATGATTTAGAAAATGATTTATGGCACACTCATCTAATTACCAGGACCCGCAGAGTGGACCCAGGAACCAGCAGGCACAGGAGCAGGAGCAGGCGGCAAAAAGCCATGGCCAGGCGAAGGACCCTACTCTCGGATGACAATTGCGTTCCCAACCATTTCCCATTTGTAGCCAATGTTTGCTGCTGTGGGTGTGGCATGAGTGTGTTTGTCAGCAACATCATTGGCGACATTAATGACATACGCCATCAGTCCGATTCTTATGGGTGGCAGTTACAGTTCCCCCTTCCCAGTTCCCGGTACCCAGTTCCCTGGATTCCCATTCCCCATCATCGTGTAGTTCCCGAGCCTTTTTCCGCGACTGCATCGCATCAATCGTCATCAGTTGCGAATGTGTTGCGGCTGTAAAATGGGTTTCGTATTAGTATCGCATCAATTATAATTTCCAGCTGACATGCGAATAGCTTCCGGATTTGTTGCAATTTTTGTGCCCCTCTCCGTTGCCACTTTGATTGCCAGTGTGATTGACGTTTTAGCCTGGCACTGTGGTGTGTTTGCCATTCAGCATAACCATTTCCCACCCACTTTGTGGGCCTCGATTCGAATTTAATTCACGCTGCCGGCACGTGGATAAAAAGCCAAATGTTTGATTGAATGTTTTTGTTTCTCCCTATTGATTTACCATTATGTCAGCCGATCGGGGGTGTAGTCGTTGGCTAATGATTGTTTCGGTGTGATTATATCACAAATGGGACTAAATAACATTGAAATGTCTATATGTAATATGTCAAACTAAGTAATGTACATCCTACCTGCTCACAAATTATCATATCATAAACAAAGTATTCAATTTTATTTGATTTAAAGACTTACTTTTATTGCAATGTTCAGTTGGCATGGGTTTAAAATCGATGCCGCCCTCTTAGTATTCCGAGCAAACTCCTGTCCAAGCCGAAACCGAGACGGGAACAAATCAAAAACTAATTCCAGCTCACCGGTAGAAACATCCTTGAACAAACCGAGAACAGGATTTCAAAGCTTTTCATTGCCGACGGCAACATCCTCGACGGCTCCTTGCTCCTTGCTGCTTGGAATCTGTCAGAAAAATAAACAAAACTGCGAGTTTTATCGTCGTGAACGTTTATGCACAAATTGCAGAGTTGCTTCCAGGTTTTAGCGCTGCCTGTCGTGTCTGTCGCCTTATCGAATTTCAGGACAAGGATGCCGCAGACGCAACTCCATCGCGATGGAGGATTCCGGCTCCTATTCTGCGGAGGATTCGGTGGAGTAAAGTTTTCCTGCTCAAGGCGTAAAATGAAATCGACAGTAATTTGTGTGTTATCTGTCTCCCTCTGACGCAATGCTACATCTGTTGGAATAACAATTGTGACAACTTTTCCCACTCCTCGCCACATCGACTATACTACGAGTATACCACGAGTACGTGTGTGCGGTGTGTGTACAAGTTCAGCAACAACAGGAAATTACTTTAATTCGAAAAGTTGACTTTATCAAACTATGATATCTAAACGACGGCTGGTGTTAATGTGGGCGACAAATATTGTACTCCCCGACTTGGGTTCAATAAGCCCCGGCATCATCATATTGTCATCTCAAAGGCGGCAGTTGGCTGGGCGGGAGGGTTGAATATAAGCAGCTCCGGCAGCCCCTAAGTCACTTTGATGGCGCATAAGTAAGTGCCAATGAATAATTCATGTGCTATTTATACAAAATCGAAATGATAATCGTTCACTTTAGCATTTAAATCAGTTCATTCTGCTGGCGTTTCGGGAAGGGGCGAGCCCCATACTTTCTGGGGTCTACTTTGTGTGATAAATACAGACTTAAATCTGATGGTTTGGGAAACGAAATACTGGGGTTAATTTGGAGTTAAAGCTGAGGGGGGTCACCAGTTTCTATCTTGCGATCCATCTCTATTAAGTGGATAATCGTATTTGAGTTTACAGTACAACTTGGGTTGCAGATGCAGAAATTAAACAAATAGTTTGTGAAGCACACCAAGATGTTCTATCACTTTAATATGTCTTATTTGTACGACTGTGCTCTTCTCACTGCACTGCCTTTTCACAGCTTGAAGAGCAGTCCCTTAGTAATTGAAGCTCTTTTTTATTTACTCCTTTAAGTGGATTTTCTTATCGCTTTATTAGGTTGATAGTCATCTGTAATTATGACACCAGCTGCGGCGCTTTCCATTTCCTCGGCACTTATGTGCTTTTGCAGCCACTTGGCTCCTCGCAATCCCGCCTGCCATGCCAATTGACATTTATGGCTTGTGCAAGCATGCAAATCCGACGATAACACGCCTCACCACACGCCAATGTGTGGGCGGAGTGGGCGGAGGGGGCGAAGTGGGCGGTTTTGAAGGCCTAGAAAAAGCTAAAAAACGGGCGGAAAACAGGGGGTGGCACTTAGGCGGCGGCGAGTGTGTAGGGCTCAAACTCCTATCTGTATTTATTCATAACTGCAATTGCAATGGCGCCCTTATGCACCAGCACCCACACCCACACACTCGCATTGGCATTGGCAAGCTGTCGAGCATGAGTTTTTCTGTTAAATTGTCTCGTTGAAAGAAAATCGCACACACTTAATGCCTCGGCAGAAGGATAAACCCGATTTGCATGTCACTGCCACTGTCAACTGGCGGAGGTGGCTGAATCCGAGTGTGAATCTCAATCTGAATCTGAATGTGAATGTGACTGTGAGTGTGAGTGTGAATACAGCTGGCAACTTGCAGTGCCGGAATGCATTTTCCACCGCCAGTTGATAAACGACGTGCACTCAGTTCTTAGAGTGTCTTTGGCTTGCTTTTCCCTGTTCTCCCCATACAATATATACACACACTCTATATACATATAGTGTGCGGATGACACTTTTGGAGGGATTTCAATTCGCGATGAGTGGTGAGTGCCTGCGAGTGAGTGATGATTGTCAGACAAACTTCCATCCGCATTCACACACATATTTCACTCCGCAGGCTCGGTTTCCGGACTTATCGCGCACTTGTTGCCGGGCTTTGCATAATTTATGATCTTTGCCGTAATTGCTCTATTTTATGTCCTCACCCAACCGGGATTTAAAGGCCCGCTCTACCCTTCTTATCGAGGGAACCACGGCCCACCAAGGACGGAGACTTCGGCACTTAAGCCTTTTAAAATTTATGTCAAATGCATTTGTAAAATACGGCAAACTTACGAGTGGTAACACCGATTTCCATGCCAGTCAAACTAAGACGGCACAGTGTGCTTTCAAAACGTTATTCTTTCCAATTCGTATTTTATACTTATCAGTTCTAAGTAATACTAAATATAAATTCATTACGTTTAGTTTAAAAATATTCCATATTACTCAAATTATGTTATTTATTTTAATATATTTTAATGATATAAGATAGCCTTAGGAACAATGTAATAATTGCAAATGCTAATCACCTACAAACCATTTTTTAAACCATATTTTCTACCTGTGGAAGTATAGATTTGTTATCCGCTTTATGTTCCCTTTGACTGCATAATCAAAAACAAGAGAAAACGCTATAGTCGAGTTCCCCGACTATCTGATACCCGTTACTCAGCTAGTGAAAGTGCGAAGGAGTCTTCAGCACTGACAGTTTTTGGGCGCTAGAGTGGGCGTGGCAAAAAGTTTTTTGGCAAATCGATAGAAATTTATAAGACCAATACAAAAATGTAAAAATTTGAAAAAATTTTTTAATAGTGTGGGCGTGGCAGTTTTGGGCGGTTTGTGGGCGTTAGAGTGGGCGTGGCAACATGAATCGACAAACTTGCGCTGCGTCTATGTCTCAGAAGTTAGTATGCTTAAACTTTCTACCTTTTGTAGTTCCTGAGATCTCGACGTTCATACGGACGGACAGACGGACAGACGGACAGACGGACGGACAGACGGACAGACGGACGGACAGACGGACATGGCCAGATCGACTCAGCTATTGATCCTGATCATGAATATATATACTTTATATGGTCGGAAACGCTTCCTTCTGCCTGTTACATACTTTTCAACGAATCTAGTATACCCTTTTACTCTACGAGTAACGGGTATAATAAGTATTATATTATCGATTATGTGTTGTGTCTATGCATTATAACTTTTTTTAAAGGGGATACTTTTATACCGAATGCCACATTATATTTATGAATGTTTCCAATGGTTTTCCAACCACTGTGCAGCCGGTCGTCGATTTCTGGAGGAAGAGGGTAAGTGCAGAATGTGGGAACAGCGAAAAAATCTGGTGCATTTTCGTGCAGTTGGTAGTGGGAAATATTCGTGTAGGGAAAATGTAATTTCAGAGCACGTTGGCGGTCTGGAGTTTTGCTCGTTTTCTTGTTCTCCGGGCTAAGTCGACTGCTCCTCGACCACATATGCATATAAGTTGCAAATGCTACAAAATGGCGACAGAGGCCCCATTCCAGGCCCAGGACCTTCGTCCTTCGTCCTTCTTCCGAAGACCCCTTCAATATGTGTTGTCTTTATCAGGTTCGCCATCGCCGCCATTTCTTTGCGGAGAACTCTGGGATTTGCTCGGCTGCTATGGAAAACACATTTAGGACGACGCTTTTTGGCTGGTAAGCACTTGAAGGACGGGCGCCTTAACTCAGGTCTGTTTTTCATCTTTTATCTTATGCAAATATTGCCAGGTGCATGCCGCCAAAAATAGGTAAAATACGTTAAAAAATAAAAACGAAAAACTAGGAATGTACCTGACGCCATTCGAATGGCAGTTAAGGCAGGTGTGTGCACTATTTACACTCGAGATAGTGCGCTCCGAAATTTGGTCACGAAGTGCTGAAAGTATTTGCCGGCATTAAACAAAGTGGGCACACGAAGATGGAGCCGCCATTTAAATTCACATTTTTGTATCGCAACGAGGAAACCATTTCACATGCATATGCCGCAAATCAATACGCACTTCGGTGCAAATATGCTTCGTGTGTGTGTGGGTGTGCGTGTGTATGTGTGTGCATTTCCATTCACGCACACAAGTACATATAGACTCTCGTATATGTTGTGCAAATAAAATGGCGCCGAGAAGCACGCACCATATTGTATTTATGTAAATTTATTTCCGTTACATTTCCGCCGCTCAATTGAAAATCGGCAAGTGATTTTCCATTTTTCTGCTCCCACTGCGAAAATGTACTCGTTACTCTTGTTGTCGCCCACCAAAAGTAACAGTGGGCTGGAAAAAGTATTTAATAAAGCAAAGAAAAACTGAAAACATATATATGTACACGCTATTTGGCCGAGGTCGCCTTTGTGTGCCAAGTCAATCTGAATAATAGATTTTTGTTTTCATCTTGTTCAGCGGATTTGTATTAAGTCCCATTCAAGGAAGGCAATCGAGCTGGGAACCATTTTGGAATATTAAATTTATTGAACAATATTCTCAGTTTCTTTTTGGGCGGTTTGAATTGCATTGAACAAGAAAGCCCAAGTTTCAATCTGTTGTTTCGTGTATTTTTTCAGTTTTAGCATCAATAAATTGGTTTTGAGATGAAGTAAAAATTCTCTAGGTTTAAACTAAGAGTTCTAATAAAAAATAAAGCTATCCAAAGGTTCAATTTGTTCTTGCGTATCATTTTTGAGTTTTAGCATCAATAAATTGGTTTTGAGATGAAGTAAAAATTCTCTACGTTTAATCTAAGAGCTCTAATAAATATTAAGGCTTATCCCAAGTTTCAATATGCTGTTTCATGTATTTTTTCAGTTTTAGCATCAATAAATTGGTTTTAAGACGAAGGAAAAATTCTCAATGCTTAAACTAAGAGTTCTAATGAAAATTAAAGCTCATCCCAAGTTTCAATCTGCTGTTTCGTGTATTTTTTTAGTTTTAGCATCAATAAATTGGTTTTGAGAAGAAGTCAAAATTCACAATGCAAAAACTAAGAGTTCTAATGAAAATTAAAGCTGCTGCATCGTATTTTCCTAAAGCAAAGTCCAATTTAATTTAATTTTCCTATTTCTGAGCTTATCAAAGACAGGCAGATTATAGATAAGACTGGTGTATGGCCATATAATGATAATTATGCTTTCATCCCGACATTCTCCGTTTGTACATATATTCCTTAGAATGTTTAATTTAAATTCGTTTCAAAACAGCTTTCTTTGCTTTATTTTTCGAGATGATAGGCGAGAACTACCATGTAAACTAGAGCAGCCAATTTAATTTCCGTTGGCTTATTGTCCTATCTAAATTGTTTGGCTCTTTGGCTTTTGTTGCTGCTAAAAGCCAAACAATGGCCGCCTATTGTTGGCTGAATCAACTCAGACAAAGGCCAAACTTTTTGTCTACATCTCGGTGTCGCTTAGTGAATTCCAATGAATATGGACACATGTTGCAGCTGCAGAGGAAATTACAAACTTCCAAACATTTCACAATGCACATTTCACATTTCACATGGGGCTGCCTTAATTAAACGATAACCGAAGACCAATGCCGTAACATGCATGGCTCATTATCTGTGTTCCCCGAATTCCGAGTCCTGGATGATGATGAACCTCAGTGCCATCAAAATGTGCAGCATGGCAGTGGCCGATGTACTCCATTCATATGAGTTTAATTTCCTGCAGGCCTCAAACTATTTGTGGTTTAATTTAAGCCACCCGACTAGCTCGTTTTAGACATAGACATTCGTCTGCAGGGCTATTCTACACTTGCACAAACTTCTGTCTTGATGGACTGGCGGTGTTCCAGCTGGAGTTAACACCACCACCAAGTGCCACCGCGGGTACGGACAGCTCATGTTGCACCAAATGGTGTCTAATAATCCCGGAATGGATAGAAACTTGGCGGCGGCCGCAAAACTTTCGCCTCGACTGCAGCACAAAGCCAAGGAAGTTTGGCAGAGTGTATGAAGGCACGGCCAGGACCAAGACCAAGAGGATGTGGATGTGGCAACAGCCCAGCAACATTGGCACATTCATCATTTTTCGGGTGCTCGCACGAGCAGGAAGGACCAAGGATTTCAGCCGCCAGGCGGCAGCAGCTGTTGCAGCAACATCGCGGCAACTTCTTGTCACATGTCACGTCGCTGCAGGGAAGGCATAGGTCCAAAGGACGATGGAACGGGAAGGACGAAAGGACATCGCAAAGAATGCGAATCAGGCCTACACTGCCCTGCGCTTTGCAAATTTTTAACCAGAGGCTGTTGAAAGTTTCCTGGCACTTGTAGAGGGTCTTTAACAATGATTTCTCTGTAATCGAGTTCTCCCATCAAGTGCTGATTTCACAGATTTAGCTTCAGACTTGTTAAAAACTTAATTAATACACATTTGTTAAAGAAAGTTCAAATTGAACTTAAGCTTCTTGAAAATAGACTTTCACAGCTTCATGATTTTTGAATGGTATACATTGGATATAAAAATACATATCTACTGACATGCTGTAGGCTTCTTTTTGGAGTAAACCCATTCAATGATCAATAGTGAAGATATTTATGACTGTAAGAAAATGTTCCTTAAGGCAGAAAGTTATGGGTAAATAGGTTTTGCTGTTGGATGCATTGCGATAGAGAAATGATGTAGACTTGGAAAATACTTGAATACTTGAATACTGAAATACAGCACTATATAAATAAAGAAGAAGTCAATAAAGTGTTTTTGAGTTTACATCATAATTTATTTGTGTGTATATCAAATCAGTGGATCGGGCGGGTTAGTCTTATATCTGTTGGGGGAATTTCTTAGGCCTTGTTGCCCTTGCCGGAACGCCTCTTGATGGAGGTGCGGCGGCGAGCACCGGCACGACCACGTCGTCCACCGCGCCTGCGTCCACCTCGTCGTCCTCCACGGCGCACGGATCGGCGGCCAGCACGACGACCACCTCGGCGTCCACCACGACGACGACCGGCACGAACGATGCGGCGGGCACGGGCATCATCCTTGTTGGGCTTCACGATGGTGTCCTTCTTGTTGGTGGCGGTCTCCTTGTCCTGTTTGTTGTCGGTGCCCGCGGCAAGATCATCACTGCGTCCCTCCAGCTTGTCGTTGTGCTCCTCCTGCTCCTGGCGCTGCAGCTCGTGCTCCTGGGCGGCCAGTTCGAACTCCTCCTGGTTGTCCGAGGTCTTCTCGACCAGCTCGGAGCCACGGCGAGAGCTGAGCACTCGGCTGCGCTGAGCCGCCGACTCGGTGGAGACCACCAGGCAGCAGAGAGCCGCCAGGGCAAAGATCAGGGTGTATTTGGCTGACATAATGTTGCTAGATGGCGAACTGTTGCTTGTGGAAGGCCGGAAGTGGTTGTGATGCTTTCGAGGTGTCACCTCCGGTTTTTTATACCGTCCAGATCCGCTGGAACTCTAAGCCATAGCACCTGTTTCAATGTTTGCCCACTGCAAGATGTTGCAACACACGCAGCTGTATTTGCCCCCCTCCATCCCATCTCGGTTTCGATATCGATGCTGTGCGGCTATTAATTTGATCTTTTGTTTACCCTTTCGCCTTTCAACTGCAGCACATTTTCCGGTTCCCCTGCTTGCGCTTCATTTCCTTACAAATTGCTTGCCCTCCGGCTGGCTAACTGCTAGCTGCTACTCCGCTCCGTCGGCAAATAATTGGTTTCTAGCTCCTTGTGCCATCCACTGAACCCACTGGCCAGACTGGAAATATCATTTAAAAAGAATAAACGTAAATAATCGAATTGCACAAAAGCGTTTTAGCTGCGCTTTCGTTTGATTTAGTCGAGCAATGTTCGTGGCCCCTTTGGCTGGCTGGATAATTCAGCGGAGTTTCGTCTGTGCAGCTTCCTGAAACTGCACTGCAAAAAAAAATGTATCTAAACTAACTTAATTTAAACTGAATATAAATTTCTGTAAAATATGTGGTAGACATAATTTAAATGTGCCGCAAGCTGAGATCGTACTTAACTAACTGACATATAATACTCACATATACATAATTAATAATTTGGAGCGTAGTTACTACTTAAAACATAAATGAACCCCTTTTTTATTGAATACCTATAGAACTGATTTTCAACATTTTTAAAATAGTTTTCCAAAGTAATGCATTGTATATTTTGTCACAGTGAACTCAGTGTGCTGTACAATCCGCGACTATTAAAAAGTGCAGAGCAAACAGCTTGAAGCGGTTTAGTTGCGCGTTTAAATGAATTACAAATTTGCACTGGGCCCGGAGGTGGTGGTGTGGGAGGAAAGGGATTCCCGCCCAGCTTCACGTATATATTTATCTTTAGATATACATCTTTTTGGGCAACTTGCCAGCAATCAAATATATTTATTGCGCTTAAACGCTTTGCCAATAATTTCTGCTTCGGCAGCTGTTGGCGGAACCGGAAGCAGGGGCGTCTTGAAGCTGCAGCACGTGCCGCCGGAAATCACGTGGTCGACATTTGTTGAAATGATTTACAATTGTTGATTTTTCTTTGGCCCAAGCAGCAGTTGTTGTAAAACACCCTCGAAACTTTAATATGGTTAAAAACTGAACGATAGGCATGAGCATGAGCATGAGCAATGCATCTACTGGCAGATCCTTGTGTCCGATTCGCAGGACGACTATTCAGGCGTGCTTGAAATCTAATTAAAAAGCGCTTAGTGGGTGAACAAAGGATTTTCAATTTCAGCCAACAAAAGAGGGCTCACATGTCCCTCTGACTGGCAATGGATATCCCGAGTCCTGGCTCTTCCTCCTCCGATTAACTGCATTGTCTTCGCCCACGGAGCAGCCATCTCCAGAAATTTCATGGCCATGGATGCAGTGAAGGAAATAGTCTACGTTGACAGGACTTTCAATAGTAAAGCATTCAGTACTTTTCATATGTTTAATACTCATTTAAATCAATAAAAATTTAGAATTAAAGTTTGGAAAGAAAGAACAGCCTTCATTACATAAAAGACGTTCTCAATAGAAAACCTAAACACTTTTAAAGATAGATCGATTCAACTCAATGTAATATCAAACGAAACAATTTTTGATTGATCCATTGCAAAGATAATGGTGTTAATGCTAGCTTTGGGTAGTTTGCCTCTATTACTACAGTAACAATTAAAACTTTTCAAATAAGAACTTCAGGTAGGACTTTCCTTAAATGGTAGATGCCCTTATGGCAGTCTTGAGCTCCTCTACGACGGGGAATCACTAGCTGGGGGCCACATCGTGACAGCGAAGCTGAGAGAAAACTCTTTTGGCCTTTCCGGATTTGCCTAAGTTATTTGACTTTCTCCGGGTAACTCACAAAGGCCCTGAGCAGCAAAAGGCCAAAAATATGGGGGAGCTGCTTGGCCTTTTTCTGGTGCCTTGTTGCCAAAACATTGGATTCCGGTTTGTGCCACTGTCATGCCCGTTGGTTCCCACACCAGAATCCTCTCCAGGAGCTGCCGTGTGCAGCTGGGGGCTTGGGAGCGTGTCAGAGTTTGCATTAGAGCCTGACATGCCTGCAGGGACAATGGCAGGAACACTTTGGGAAAATTACACTTGTCGTATTGGAAAGCACAGAAATGTTTTATGTGCTGCTGGAACAACAGAGATATTTAACTCTTACATTTCAAAAATATTTTATATTTTAAAAATATTTTCGAAATAACAATTTAAATGTATAATTCTAGAATATTAAACTAAGCTGATAAAGCATTTACTTAACAATAATTATAATAATTATACCGCATTTTTTCAGTAGGTATTAAATATTACATAAATTCCTAAATAGTTTTATAACCTTTGTAAAATCATGATAAGTTTGAATATAAATTTCAGTCAATCTGTTAAAAATTCCTTTGTAAGTAACTATATACTTTTAATGGAATTTGGGATTTGTTCAACTGAGTAGAACTTTTTTGCGAGTGCAGGGCGGACAAGTATGTAAAGGCCATTGATGTGTGCTGGTTGTTGTCTCGACTTGATTGAGTTTTATGCACAGTTTACTCCCCCCTCCCGTTCCGGAGTGTCGCTTAATAGCCAGCGGGCTAAGCACACGTGCTGTACATCCTTAATTTGGCTGACGAGCTGGTGCTGCCAGCTCCTGGCTCCTGACTCCCAGGATCTCCCAGGATCCACCTTCCTCCACCCAACGGGTTGGCCCACTTTTTTTTAGCCAGTTTTAAAGCAAACAAGTGTCGTTTATGTGTGTGTGCAGCTTAAACTTGGCCAAGTACTCGGCTGTGGAGTCGAGTGGAGCACCTTGGAATCCTGCAGCAGCAGCCCACTTATGCGTACTTGGGCGGCATCATGGCTCATTGTTGTCTGCTCTCTGTTTGCCATTCACCTTTATTTGCTCTGCGATTTATTTATTCAAAAGCACAACAATTTCCCAAATCTCTTTTTTCTATACATACATTGCTGTGCTTACTTATTTATCTGGCTTTTAGCTAAACTTAGAGTCTGGTCGTTTGTGCCTGCCATCTTCCATTTCAATGGACTCGGCTCGAGTCGTTCTATCGTCCCATTCATGGTCCGCCTGGCATAATTTCCTTGGTCTTTCACTCCTGACTTGCCGGCTTTCCCCATTTTTGGGGTTGGGCGGTTGGTTGCAAGTCATTGCTTCCATTCGACGTCATTATAATTCGGTCGGCAAACATGCTGGATGGGTGGTATATTATGTATAGATAATACCTAAGTATTTGTGCTGCTTGAAAATGTGATTGAAAACATGAAGGAGAAAACATGGTTCCGAAAAAGAAGTGCATATTTTATTCAGGCGAAGCGAAGCCTTTCCTGTCGCCAGTTAATCGATATTTTCATCTGCAGGGCCAGCGTCTCCCCACTTTTTCTATCGTCACTAAGCCTGGGCAACACTTTCAAGTCGGCTTCAATTACACAGCCTTGACAGCCCCAACCTCCTCCATCTCCAATCTCACGCCCCCCTCCGAAATGGCGAATAAGTGCTTTTCTATTTGCCATCGTCTCTTGTGCAAATTCTCGGCGCTTATGCAAAAGAAGACGTCGCCCATTATGCAAGGTAATCGAGGCGCAAAGGCCTTGTTCCCAGCTCCGAATTTCCTTCTTTTTCCATCCGCTGTCATCGAAATGGATAGAATTTTTCACCAAAAACAAATAGAAAAGAAAAGAAAAGAAGGGGCCAAGGCTACAGCGCTCTCTGCTGGCCATTTAATGCATCGAGAAATGAAGACGCCCAGTGTGTTTGGTCCCTAATTCACTGGCCCCTGAAATTAGGCCACAAAAGTTATGATTATGATGTGTTCATTGTTTTTATGCGGCGCGCTTTTCTGCTTCCGGCAATTTCACACATACTCCATGCATGCGCATGTATGCGTACGTTTCATCACAGACACACGTGTAACTTGTACTTGGTAAGTGCGTACAAATCGTCTTGGCTTTTGCCCCGAACATCCTGCACTTCAAGGAAGTATAACCTATTACGACCATTAAGTACATACATACAAACATAAGAAAAACAAATTAAAAATCAAAGAGAGAATATTTCTAAAATGTTTTTTAATACATATCTATTTAAAATAACTCAGTACCTTAAATATATCGTCCTCTCTAATTGCATTGCTAATCTTTAACATTATTAAAATATTATAGCTGCTTTAATTTATCATAAGCACCAATCCGATGATCATACTTCTTATACACTGATATCATTTTGTGTCAGTTCCGAAACAATGAGTATCAAACTGTCGTTCCCTATGATCTCACTCATTCGTACGATTCCCCATGTTGTTTTTGTCTTTTGGCACTCGAGTTTTGTTTACATTTCGTACTGCTAATCACATGCAAATCCTTTTAAGTCGCAATGACTTTGTGACTTGAGCGCATAATAAGCTCATTTGTAATGGAAATAAGCTCGTAGGCATCTCTGTGTGTGTGTGTATGTGTGAGCTGCTTTGCGGGAGTGTGTGTGTGAGTGTGAGGTTGTTTGTGCCTCAAATAGCTGCAGGTTATTTGGTAGAAAACCTTTTTGCGACTCTGCTGCTGGCATTCACGGGAAGGATGTGTGTTTGTGCGAGGAGTTTCTGCCTTTTATTTATGCCCTCTTGTGCACCGACAGCGTGTGTGTGGGTGTGCACCTCCCTCACACACACACACAGACTTACACACAGACAGGCTGATGTATAAAAATATGAATCTAATGTTCATTTTATACGCGTAATTTACGCTGTGAGGCATTTTAAGTGAGCCGCACGAGCTTCATTTGCACTCGCACTCCGCCGGAAACTGATGAAACTCCGGCGTAAGGACTCATTTGTGTGTGTGTGTGTGAGTAATGTTTACGGCAGGTGGCCATTCTGCATGCATATGCTTTAATGTTAACGACTTTAAGGGAA
Organism: Drosophila teissieri; assembly: GCF_016746235.2. Lineage (NCBI taxonomy): Eukaryota > Metazoa > Arthropoda > Insecta > Diptera > Drosophilidae > Drosophila > Drosophila teissieri. The sequence continues at coordinate 15,067,680 of NC_053029.1, read as the reverse complement.
GTCAAAAAATGGTATAACTAAGTAATAAAAACCCAATTAAATAATAAATAAACGGCAATAATCCAGCGCCATTAAAATATACGTCTTTATTTTTCTAACAATCAGGGACGATAATTTAATTTAATTGCCACTGCCTTGCGTTGTGGTAGATTTGATAAATGCCCAAAGGTATACGACTTTTAATTTGAAATATATGATTTATTTGACATCATTCGAATTTCGAATCCCCTCCACATGCGTACACACACACACACAAGTGTGGCCCCGCCAATTTGCGCAGCTCTCCAAATGCGAGCTAATTTATTAGCGATGCCCGAAGGCAGCACCTTTAAAATGCTGTAATAAATGTCACACATACGCCATGGCTGCCAGCCCAGAAAGTTATGGCCACGCATTTGTCACACGCGTTTCGCTGCGGCTAAAAAAGTTGAAAAGGGCGGACTTACGCTTCGAAGCGAGGCGAAGAAACACAAATAAATACAATAAATAAAAATATTTTTTATTAAAATTCCGTATAAAGAAACCTCACCGTTGGGCATACACAAGAACAACAGCAATGGAATTCTGAAAATTAATATTGCCACAATTGCTCTTAAATCGTAATCTAGCTTTGAGTTTGAGAAATATAAATAACAAAATAAAGGTAAGGCTTACAACTCATGCAAATATGCACTTACTGCGCTTTCATTTCAGATATTATTGTGACCCTGAAATAGAAATGAAGTCTAGAAACATATTGCTTTGCTGTTCACGGAATTTTCATTAAACTCGTTTGCAGAACGCAATGCAATCAATATTTTCTTCAAATGGCAAATTAAAATGGAATGCGCGAACGAACCGAGCTGCCAATTATAAACAAGTGAAATTTATGATCCAAATTTATTGGTTTTCACTTTCACGTTTTTTGTTTTGTGCGAATTTAAATGAGCAGCCATTTTTCCAGCACGCTTGGCTCCATTGGCTGAGTTTCCCGAGTGGCGTTGCTAAAGCGATGGGTGAAGCGGAAAAATCGCTGCCGTTTTTCTCGGATTGTTGCAGCAGCTGTTGCATTCCGGTTGCTGATTATATAGTTTTCGCTTCGATCACGGTCCGTTGTCATAAAAGTCAATCTCATTGCGACATGCCTTGACCCTTTTTATGCCCTGATCCTTTAACACATATGTGCCAGGACACGCATATACAACTTAATCGCAGCATTTTCATAAAATTTTATTGAATTTAAAAGCGGAGCCCAGCTACTTGGGCAAATATCATTTATTTTATTGTTCAATTCCGGCGTAACGTATTTCTCTGCAACATGTCCTTTGTGTGTGGGTGTGTGTGTGTGTGTGTGTGTGTAGAAGTCCTGCTTTGATTTCCCGGCCGTCTGCTTTCGAATGGCAGCTGGGCCATAAGAACTAAGGTCCTTGGAAGCCACCCACACCCACTCCTTCAGGACTCGGACTTGGTGTCCGTATCCTTCTCTGTTTGTGGCACTTTGGCCCATTCGTAATGAATGTTTATTGCACCGGACATGTACATGTTTTTGCTCTCTGTGCACCCACAGCCAACTCCTGCCGCATCCTATCTCGTCCTTGGCTGCTTTTGTGTTTTTCTAGTCAACGTTTCTGGTCAACAAGACTGCGTAATTGCTTTTGGTTTCTCCTCACTACTACTACATGTACTGGCATTGTTTTCTTAACGATTCTCCAATAGGGAGTACGTCTTGAGAAGCCAGAGCGGATGGCCAACAATTTGTTCGACAAAATCTGGGCAGATCCGGTGCGATTATGTTTTCCCCATCACAATAAGTGCATGTTTGCCATCAGCCAACATATTGCTTAAAATGGTTAGAATGTCCGTAAGCTTGTATTAGATAGTACAAGCTTTGTTTATATGGTATTTAATCATTTTTTGCTCACATTCCATTGTGCAAATTGGAAAGTTCTTACTTCTTATGGGTAAGTCTAGTACGAGCTAATTATAGTATTCTTAACTTTAGGACAATTTTTAAACATTTTTTAGTGCTTAATTTTTAAAACATTTTTTATTTGCAGATCTGCCTATGTTCACAATGTCGACAGACGTCCAGCAACTATCGGGAATGGCAAACATGTGTAACATTTTAATAATCATAAAAGCAAGCACGGAGATCCAAAGTGTCAACAAAGGCGCCCACAACACAATCTAGTTAAATAAGAATAAACGTTGCCACATATTAAAAGCGCCCAGCCAACTTGAGGTTCGTCGATAAGGACGACTTTGTCGAGCAGAAGGACTTCTCCGACTCCCCGCCAAGAAGTAGGAAGTAAGTCATTGTTATGCATGGCGCCAACTGGCAACTGCGAAAAAGCCAAAGCCAAGTCGAGGGTTCTGATTTCCATAAACAGCAACAACAAGTGCCGCATGTGTCTGCTGCGAGCAGGAGGGAAAATATTAAAGATTCTGGAAACCATAATCTTATTGACGTGATAGGATTACACTTTGCTAAGTGAATTAATAAAGTAACCGGGCGGTGGGACGGGACGGTACGGGGAATTATGAGGGGGGAAATGTGGCCAACTACTTAGGGCGACCCACTCAATATGATATGCACACAATATTATGGTCGAAAACGGTCGAACGGGGCAGCAGCATAATAATAAGTGCGGCAGTGGAACGTGGCCTGATTCCTGACGAAGGATGAGCGAGGAAACTTTCGCAGCTCTTTCAACTTTCAGCCAAGTTCAACGTTACTAACGTAACGTTATTAACATAATTTATCACGACGGCGACACCAGCGTCCAATAAGGTAACACTTTTGCTCGCCTCCTCCGCCGCACAAAAGTTTGCCCGCCAAAACTTTGCGAGACCAACATATTCATTACATAATCATTACGGCCGCGGGCGAGTTTCTTTCCTGTCAACGATTTTATTAGCAGCCACCGTTCAAACTCAATCGTCTTGCCTGCCGAAATAATTATGTCCTCCGAAGCAATGATTAATCATTGTTCGATTTGCCTGCCAAAGCCAAGTCCTTTTTGGTCTTTTTGTAAAAAAAGGGAAACAGAGAAGAGCGAAAATAAATTGGCATTTATTGTGATGACTTGCTGTGCTTTTGGGGGACAGGCCGCAATTTTGACGACTATACATCAAAATGTCCAACAGTTGTTAACAGTTGGCGAGCTCCAGCTGATTGGACCCCGGGGAGCACTTAATTTGGTCTGATTTCGGTTTTTTTGGGCTTCACTTTTGGCATGGAAAAATCAAGCTGGATTTGGAATGGCTGTATTTTAATAGAGCCGGCCATTGAGGCTTAGAAGTCCATTAAATGGATTTTGGCACTGGTTTGGAAAATGATGAACATCACTGATTTTATGCACAATTAAATGTGGTAGCTAAAACATAAATAAAGGCCTAAAGCAACAGGATTGCACTTAACTTCATAGAATATTTTTTGTAAGTTTCATGTTTCATGAAACTTTTAAGACTTTGAGCTGCTTATTGGGCTTCAAGTTTTTCGGTGAGCCAAAAACTTTTCCGATTAATTCGGAAGTCAGATTGCAGTGACCTTGACTGGAAAGGGCTGCGAAATAATGTCGCAGACATTCCAGGACAGTTCACCCGCAGAAAGCGCTTAGCCATTCGCCAATAATCCGAAAAGTTTTCGGCCAGGCCAGCTGGAAAGTGTGTTGGCCAAGTTCCTCGAGCCGTTGGCCATTAAAAAGTTGTGTACTCTCATTTCAATTGGCTGAATGCAGCGAAGTTGCTAAGAAAATGATAAACTATGTGCAAATTTGAGCTTCGCAGTGCGGGCAACAACGACTCGAATTGTTGCAAGTGTGGCACGCAAAGTCCGCAGTAGGAATCCGGTCAGAAAGTTGCTCGTTGCAATTGTCAATTATTTATTTCTGCACTTGCCACTGAACTCAAATTGCCAGCCAATTATATGGCTAGTTTTCAAGTAGAAATGTTTTCCGACTTATACTCGTACTTGTTTTGATTTGTGCCCCAAACTGAAAATAGCCCCAATAATTTGGTACCCATTTCTTGCGTTTTGTTGTCGCCAGCTCGTAATTAATGCAAATTAGATATGGACCTGCGACGAAATGAGTTTTTCATCAAGTCTAACAACTTAATTAGCTCATAAAAATGACGCCCTCAAGCTGCTAACCCACCTCATCCCCCAAAGCCCCCAAATATGGCCCTGTTCCTGCGTGTGGCGGCCACTTAAGCGCGCCACAGATTGCCAATGCCCTCTATCTGCTCCCCAGACTCGTTTCCGTTTCCGGAAACGCCGTTCCTGCGCCCAGGTCGTAGGTCACGGCGTAGGCGCAAAGCTAATTAGTATTAAGTGCTCTTGCGGCACTCGAGGCCTTTCCCTCACCCTCACCAACACCCTCACCCTCGCCCTCCCTCGGCAATGCCCCATGTTGTGGTTGGTGCTCCATCGTTCCGCAGTTTTGTTGTCGCCTCGGGTGTGGCAAAAAAATATTTCTGTGTGTGCGGTCAGTTGTTAAATTCCAGCAAAACGTTCGCGGCAAACATTTTGAAGCTTTATGATTGCGCTGCTCGAGGCGTGCCATAGATGCTCTTTTTTGTATAAAATCGTTCAAAAATTAAATTTATATTAATTTATAGTATATCTATGTTCACAGATTTCTATCATAGATGGAATAGAAATTCTAAAATGGTGTATACATATTTTTCAAAGTTAATACTTAAATATTTATATATAAAATGTAATGCTCAAGGCGGTTCTTATGCCCTAAATGCACCTTACAAGCCTTCAAAGACTGCTTTAGGTACAAACTAATTCCTTTTTCTGGCTTCATAACATACTTTTCATTGTAAATATAATGCTTTAAAGTTGGGCCTAAAAAAGTTCTTCAAAAGTGAAAAGGCCATTGCCATTGGCAGGCTTGTACAAGCGACTTAGTACCGCTTGAGCGAGCAATAAAGTCAGAGCCAAGTCCACGATGTTTTCGGCTTTTTTGCCTAATTTGTGCCCTAATTCCTTTGGGGCTGGAATAATGATGATGGCAATAGGATTTGGCTAAGGCTGCAAAGGAAACGTAGGACCAGTGGGGGAACTATAGATCATATTTGGATTTTTGTTTGGATTTTTGCATTACTATAGTTTTTACAATCATTTTTTAAAACAGGCGAAACTCTGTTTAGTCGAATTATAAAGCTAGTTATTTTTCACTTTTGCATTTGCTTTCATCCAACCATTTTCCAACTAAGTTATCAATTGGCCAGGCCAAGTTTGTACCCCGTCTCATGCTGAACTCCGGTGCACGTAGTCGCTTTACTTTAGTTCCACTCATTTCCGCTCCTCACATGACTTTATGCAATAACATCCAAATAAAATTATCTTATCAGCCACTGAAGCATCCTGCGTGTCCTGCGCGTGCTGAGTGTGGGCTAATTTTATTGCATAAAACTTGTGCTTATTGCGTTTCCCCTCCCCGCAAAATCCCCCTTCGCCCAGCAGGAAAAATTGCACGTTCCGGTCATACGATGCGAACGTGACCGCTTGACCATCGGAGTGCCAGGAGATCGGAGCAACGCACTTGGCCGGCGCTGTCCTGCCGGCGACGATGTCCTGTGACATGTCCCATTTCCATGTAATGGACATGGCTTGGGGCGCCACGAGTGGAATTACGGTAATTCATGGTAATTTTTTGTATCTTGCGGCGGTCGAAACACGGATGGCAATTTGCTTGTTGCTCTGGAAATGGATCGCAATGTCGGTGCAAGACGACGGGATACGTAAAACGACTGACAGAGTAGAACTGAATACTTATCAAAATTCCTATATATATTATTATATTTTGAAAGTATGTATATTTAAGCCGCTTTGGAGCTTAACGTTTTCTCAAAACCCTTACTTCAATGATTAGTATAATTGATCTACCCACTTACAATTCATATATGTACATATATCCCTAACTCATTCACCAATTTCTACTTCAAGAATAAGGTAAATATGTTCAGTACATAATTACACTGCCAATCAACAATTTTGGAACTTAAGACGAAGCGACGAGCTTGGGAACAGAATGCTTCTTCGAGTCCGTCATTAATGATTATCTACAGAGTTGAGGAAATGTGGCATCAGAATGCTGAGGACTTGAGCACAATGGGGCACGTACTCCAGTTGCAATGAAATGACAACGGCGCAAGAACAGCAAATATAAATGCAAATAAACATTGTGTGGCAAGCATTTGTGGCTCGTTACTTACCAACACAGAGCCACTCACGTAATGACTGTTTACACGTTGCTAACCTTATTAGTTGGGCATCGTACATGTAAACACTCAGAAAGCACACTTTGTCTTCTTGCATTTAAAAAAAAACATAAGTTAAATTTACCTATTTTCTTTAACAAATAAAACACTACAATTTAAACTCATTTCTTGAAGGAAAAATGTATTAAATTGTGATAATATACAACACACATAGAAAATAAGCTATTACACATATATATTGTCAAGTGTTTGCCTACTAGAACCTTAGAATCATCAGTGTCGATTTTCATAAATGCGGTCAGATCAGCTGGAAAAACATTTTTGTGGCGAGCTGTGTATATGCTAACGTACAACTTATTAAATTTTTCTGCTTGAGTGCCTCGTTTTGTGTTTGCTTGATTATCTCTCTGCTGGATGGCTTTTATCGAAGCCAAGTCAAATGAAAATTGTTGATTATTTTCTAATGCGCTTCATCAGCTCAGAAATGTGAAATATTGCCATTGAACTTCGCCAAGCCAATGGATTGATAAACGAACCCCACACGGATTTAATAAGTTCGCACCGAATGCGATTTATTAAAGAATATTTCACACCGGATGGGAAAGGGGAGCCACAGATCAAGTGTGATTTATTCAACACATTGATGTAGGCGTTTCGATTACTGCTTCTCTAGATAAAAACGAAATGAAAGCAGGAATATGAATATTATGGCAAACTGAAAAGGCTTAAACAGGAATTTAAAGTAAACTGAAATGCCAGCTCCGCTCCGACTGACAGTTGCATTTGGAGATAAGCATTGGGAAGCACTAAGCTGAAATTGCAAGCCAACGAAAAGGATTCGATGCAGTAAAGTTGTCACAAACAAAATGCAAAAAGGCACACAAAAGCAAATGTCATTCTTAGGCAAAACATGAAATTTAATATCCAAGCGAATGACGCTTCCAAGTGAAATTAAAAACCGAATTTTCAGTCACACAATGCCCATCCTATACGTACATATATACTCGTCGTATACACATTCGAGTTTGCATAGAGCAGTTGATATAGTGTAAATATTTTGACATGGCAATATGTTGTCGCAATCATGCCTGTGTGTCCTCTGACGAGTGTTTGTTCGAAATTCGGCCATTGTGGAGCTGAAGATGGAAAGTTTATTTGTTTGCCCATGTCCCAGCATTTGCTGTTAATTTGTTAAAATTTCACTTTATAAATAAAATTCAACTCCTCGCTCCGGTTCGCTTCTCGGCAGGCTGAGCCAAAACGTGGCCGCCGAAGGTTGGCTGGACGCTTGGCATTATTCCGGGTTGTCGTACCATAAGTTTTCCAATTTGCATAACTTCCGCAGCAGTTGGGACTATAAATATGCAAAGGGTTTTACGACCGCACTATATGCAAGTGCCTCAAGAAAACGTTTTCTCAGTCCCATTCCCCACTCGGTCTTGGCCCACTTGAATGGATGAATGGATGACTCCCAGTGTTCTGTTGGTTGTTTGGTTGGTTTCAGTTGCGCTTGAATTGAAATTGAAGTGTCCTAAATGGCGAAAGCCTCAATGAAGGCTGTTTGCATAACAGATGAGCGCAAGGCCTAGTATTTGCTAGCTCAACAAAAGGATAAATCGTATACAGAAACATATTTCAACGTAGGTTTTTAAAAACTGTATAATACTATTAGTCGGAGCGTAGTTAGCTTTTCATCAGATGTCAGCTCGGACACAACTCAGCGCCGACGTAGAAGTAACATTTTGATCGTAAAATTATAAAAATCGAGTTTCGGAAGTAAAAGTACATATCGAACTCAGTGGTAAGCGCATGAGAGTGGCTCAACACCCAACTAACGTGTCACAACCTGCAGCGACATTAACTTCGGAATCGAAATCAAACCTTCCATCATGGGCTTTGATCTCAACTGCATTGTGGGCCACGTTGACGAGGAGCTAATCTGTCCCATTTGCACAGATGTCCTGGAGGAGCCGGTCCAATCCGCGGAGTGCGAACACGCCTTCTGTCGCGCCTGCATCGATAAGTGGATGCTCCAGAAGCAGATTTGCCCGGTGGACCGCTCCGTCCTACTGACCTCGCACTTGGTGCCCGTTTCGCGCCTCATGCGCAACATGCTCGGCAGGCTGAAGATCAAGTGCACCTTCGCGCAAAGCGGATGTGCCCAATTGGTGGCCCTCGAGGATTTCCGGACCCATGTGGCCGCCTGCGAGCATAACCCCAAGTCGGTTGTCGAGTGCAGCAAGGGATGCGGAATGAAGGTAATCCTCCTGGGAATTGCTTGAACTTTTACGATCACTAAGATCTCCGCCAAAGGTTCCCAGGGACGAGATGTCGCGCCACAACTGTGTGTTCGAGCTGCGCGAGCGGGTGGAGCAACTGGTGAAGGAGGCTTCCGATCTGAAGCAGAAGCAAGAAGACCTGGAGACGCAGAACGCCAACCAGCGCCGGGAGCTGGAGCTGTTCCAGTACTACATCGCAGCGCTGCGATCCACCAATCCCGTGCTGCGCAACATTGGCGACCAGCTGGACCGCTATTCGCTGATGCAGTGGGGCAATGGCCTGCGCCTGGCCACTGTCCACACGTGGGGCAGTCTGATCTCCACGCCGGACACGCCCATGCACCTCATGGTGCGCGACGTCCTGCGCGCCAGCGGCTGTCCGATGCACATGCTCAACATGATGGTGGACCGCTGCCACGAGGACCGCTGGCCCGAGGGCCTGATGACCCTGGACGATCGCCGCGAGAACCAACATCGCATGACCGAGTATGTCGCCCGATTGGTGCCCGGTCTGGTCACCGGGAAGCCGTGTGTGGTTGTGCTGGCCGGCGACAACGGCCACATGCCGGAGAATCTGCGCCCCAGCCTCGGACTGGTCATGATCTTCGTCGACGGTGTGGATGAGATGATGCATGAAGCGCTGCCGGACATCGACTTTGTCTAAACCATCACTTGTATCTCCCACATCTAAATTCATTTTGGTAACACAACACGAACACAAGCGACACTGGCTGCCCGTTTCCCACGTCCTTTGTTTTGGAAAGGGGGTCATGTTGCTCCAAATGTCTTAAATTACACGATCAACACAAGTTAATCGTACGTCAAGCGGCAGTCAAATGCAACAGTCGTCAACATGGAAATATAAAAGCGGAGAAAAACTACGAGTATGTTTCTATTGCTTCCATTTAATTCCATTAATTCAAGTTACGCAAATAGCCATGTAATCATTTAAGAAAACAAACAAAAGCTCTTGTTCGCAGTGAAAGGCGTTAACAACAAAAATTTGTTATTTTATTACCTAGTCTTAATGAAAAAAAATGTACCTGGGTGCAGTATCTAGTACCTTAAATTCTAGGACCTTAAATTCATCACTGTAAGCTGCAAAACCATAAATGGTTAAGTATAATTTTAGATAGAACCAAGACTGTTATATTAGCATTTAAATATGTGACATATATGTCACACTTTATAAAACTAAACTGATCTGCAAAATACTGTTTAGTGCAGCGCCACTCAGAGTCTAAAGTTGTCGTTGTAGCTGACAGACATTCTTCTCGGCAATTACGCGGCAATTATAGAAGCTCGGTGAACACTCGGGCGAATGCGTAATGCGGCAGCGAAATTAAATAAACGCATAAGCTGGGATTGAGGTTACTTCTTGTGTGGGTGGGTGGATGGCGGGTGGGTTGCGGTGGGTGCATCAAGTAAAACTTATAATGGAAATGGTAAAAGTTTGGCTGAGCTCGGTTCGCGGCAGTTGGCGACACCATTTGGAAAAGTTTTACAAATTGTACAAAATTTAATTTCCCAGCTGAGATAAATTTTCGGGGCCATTACGATTTTGGCCTGCAATTGAAAACGAGATCTCTGATCAAATGAAAATTAATGGACTGCGAGCAGACCATTTACTTCGAAGCCACGAACTCACATCTGTGCAAATATTGTCCATTGCATGAAGTATACACCGAATTAGTGTCAAATCAAACACGACTCTTTGAACTAATTAAATGGTCCGGTACACACAAAGGGCATGTACGGCTAACTTGATTAAGCCAAGACGACGCAGTACAAAGGGCAACTAACGAACTAACCACCGAATGCTGCAGCTAATACAATGGTAGATGCCGGCACCTGGGAGCCCTTTAACTGGATGCCTCAGGGCCTGCTGCAAAAACCGAAGCCTAATGCAACAAAAGCCAAAACTTAATTAATATTTACATGGGTCCTCCTTCGCCAGAGGAGGTGAGCTAAAGGCTCGGTGAAAGCTGCTGTTGTGGCCTTATCTTGTCATGTTTGCATATGTGCAGGCGTCGCTCTTCCTGGATCCTCCCGCTCCTGGACTGGAATGCAGAGGCGATGATGGCGACGGGGAGCTCGACGAGTCTGAAATGGAAGGTGGGAGGTGGTTCTCCTGCATGGCTGCTAGAAATCAATTCGCATTGTTAACCCATGATTGGATATTATTGATTCAATTTGCAGCCAACCGACCAAAACATGTTTTATGCATGCCCATGCCCATGCCCATGCCCTCGTCCTCCGCCAAACTTGCCCCTTTTTGTCTGCTGGTGCATGTATGCCGATAATGTCCTTTGGTATCGATAATGGTCTACATGCACGCTCGCACACTCACACCAACACCCGCGCCGACGCACACACGTGCACACGCACTTGTAGTTGGCCAAACTTGAAGCTCAACTCAGTTTAATTTATGCATTTGCTGCACTCGGCTGGTAGCCACAGTGGGCCCTAATTGTTCATAATCAAATGTGGACATTCCAAGCTAGTTCCGAATATATAATTTTTCAAAATGGGTATCTTATTAATTTGTAAAATACTAAGTTTTACAAAATTGTTACATATTACATATTTTGTAAAGATTTTTGGGCAATCAAGCACAAGTAAAAATGTTCAGTCAGCTTTGTTAGGCATATTAGAACTGCCGAATGTTTCTTTATTTAATTACCATATTTAATTCTACATATTGTTTACTGAACAATACCTTCTAAAGCGATTCATATTATTAGTCTGTTTATTTAGCTTTGATACCACTGTAGGAGCTTATTCAAAGCATGAAGAACAATAGATGTCACCATTTCTAAGCATCAACTTTTCTGCTATATAATAGCTTCTGTAGTCGCAACCTTCTATTTTTAGATAGTTGCAAAACGAGCGTTGTCACAGCCTCAACTGAGGGCGTTGCACATGACCTTTTTATTTAGGCATAGGCCTGATAATCAAAATAAATATATGGCAAAAATCTTTTAAAAAAAGTTGAGATAAATTTTAATTCCGACAGTGTGGCTAACATTTAACTTGTCTCGTTGAAGTACTCTTTATACTTCGTAGCTATATATTAGATCCCAGAAGGACTGTAATTTGTATAGAAGAATTGTAGAATGTTGTAAATCGATGCCATATCAGTGGAAGTACAGCTCGATAGCACAACACTAATCACCCAAAGGTAAATCACCGGGGACAGCACAAAGGAAAATGTGGCGAGAAAAATGTGCAACAGCGACGGCCTTCTTGGCCAAGGCTAAAATTGTGAATGGGCCAGCGGCCATGGGCCAGCTGAACACAAAAACAGCAGCAAAACACAGCACGGCAGTAAATTGGCGGCGATAAAATTGAAATCCGCTGGAAGCTGCGCTAACCGATTTGGCCCAGTCCTTGGACTTTGGGCCACCTGGAGGTGCAAAAGGAAAAGCCAGGAAGTCGGCGCGTTGAGTTGTGAAAACCAACGGAAATAGCGGCCATAACTCGCCAGTTGGAGCCCAGAAAACAGCAATGGAAACGCTATTTGGTGGGGTTTTTCTGTCCCAGGACGCTGTTGCCTCCACGAATTGAGTTGTCCTTGTGGGAGGCAATATTGGGTAGCTTTGATTAGCTTAGATTGGCAAAGGTTTCAATAGCGCCGCATGACCGGGTTACCTGGAGTTGGTCTGGATTAGCTACCATGAAAAGTGGGTGAGAAAAACTAGTGGAAAAAACTAGTCAAAGTATACTAAGTACAGCTTTAAATGTTTCAAAATGGCAAGAATGAAAATAATAATATATTATGAGGTTTAAACAAACTATTACCCCCCACAATCCGTGTATTAGTATATACATACATAAAATATATTTCTGTTAAAGAAACTGAATTCATAGGTGACTCACATACTCAGTTGGAATATTTCCACTTGTACGAATTTATATCTATATCTTCTGAACTGTCCCAAAGCTGCTAAACGATTTATTCAATTTATGTATCTTTTCATGGACGAGAAACACCACCATCAATTTTGTGTTCTTTGCGGCGGGAACGTAATAAAAATGTAATGGCATTTATTAAGTACTCATTTATTTGATTAACGACGACAAAGAATATTTTTACTCGAGTTGAAGTTTCTTGGTCGGAAAGGTGAAAATTTATTTGTTACAAACACAATTGAACATAGATATTTTGTTATATTGGAGGTGATATTGCGCAATTCAGCTGTAACAAGAACCAATTCTAATCTTTTATATGAAAACATAAGGTCCTTAATATCTGGCTAGGGTCAGTTGGGGTCATACTTTCATTCCCAATTCCAGCAAATGGCAAATGCAAGGACTTAGCTGGAGATATCGCTTTTAACATGGTTTTGTCATTTGGGTATATTTGCCAATAGCTTCAATTCGGCAGCCATTTTCGCACTCAATGCAATCAGCTTGTTTTTCCTTCGGCTGATTGTTGCTAATGCGCTTTAAGTAGCAGCATGCCACATGCCACGCCCATCTAGTCGCCCGTAGTAATCAATTGCTTCAAGATGGTCCCAGAAAGCCATTCAGTGCGCCATTGGGAAGGGCTTTGTTTCCTCTAACAACTCCTCTTTTTGTGCTGGCAATTTACTGCAATTGCATCAGGAGCAAAAAAGAGAAACTTTCCTTTAATGCCCACACTTTTGGGTGTCGTTTCCAGCATGACACCAGCAGAAAGCAGAAAATGCTCTCGGATTGCAGCTAAATGCTGATCCCTAAGGGGCAATAGCCGACTACCAGAAAGCGGAGATTGGTAGGATTTTGAGACAAAATTCATGCTGCTAAAGCCATTAACTCAATAGCTGATGCTGGGTCTGAAATTGCCATACATGATTTCAAATGTATAATTGCTAAATAGCAAAGTAATTTCTTAGTTGGTTATCACTTAGTACTTTATAGTGCTATCAATATGCTATCAATATGATTTGAAATGTATAATTGCTAAATAGCTAAGTTAGTTCTTAGTTAGTTATCACACTTTTTTAAAACGTATACATAAGCTCATATGTACAATGCCCCGTTGCTTAACTTCGAAGGTCCTCGTCATTGGATTATCCTTTTCCGCCTGAGCTACTATTGCTACCAACAATGCTACTTTTCCTAATGCTCACTTTAGAGCAAGGGAAATTTCTGTCAGTTCCTGATAAAACTGTTCTCGCTTTAACTCTAAGCAGTCTAACCACTCAAAAATGTTGAGAGCTCAGGGACAGTGGCAATTATTTATTTTACTTTTCAGTTCCATCCAGTTGGTGTTGTTGTTTATGTTATTCATGGCCAAAACTGCTTGCCGGGAATTTGGTTCTTTGCGTGTATGGATTTAACATCGGTCAGCTGGCCCGTCCTTTCCAATCTGCCCCCGACTTGGTTTTAAGTTGCTGAGTTATGTTTATCTAAATGATGCCAGCAGCCAACGCTGCGTATGTGGAATATTTTCTATTGTGGTTAGCAGTCTGTTGAGGCCAGTTTTCAGTTGTGTGGTGGCTGCTTTTGACATTGGCTAAGGGGTTGGAGTCCAGTAAAGTGGTCTGGCATTTTAGTGTGTTTCGCCAGATAAGCCAGTTATACAGTTGTTCTTTTTAAATATGCGTGTTAATTTGACTGTGAAAGTTTTGCATGGCATGAACTCGTGGGTGGTTTGGTAAAGGCAGTCGGAAGTAGTGGTTATTCATGGGCGGAATTGGCTGGAACTCACAGGTCATTGAAATATTGCCATTCAAGTAAATTTTATTTTATTTAAATTAGCTCACTTCAAAAAAATTGAGCTAATTAAACGTTTTAATCAAATGCATTACCCTGATATTTAACCTTATATTTAATTTAAAAAAGGTGTTTAACGAATCTATTATTACTACGAATATTATTATTTACGAAGTACTTGTTATAAATACTAACTATGAAAACTATACTAGATCTAAGTTTAAGTTTCAGCGGGATAAACCATTGTTACGAGTGAAGATATAAACGAACTTATGGTTAGGCGGATTCTGGGTTGGTAATAATCCTCAGAATCTTAAGCTTAAGAGAAGAGAAAGCAGCTTATAGTACTAGGACCTTCCAGTGAACCACACTCCACAGCAGAGAGTTCATTCCTTCTCTGAAACGGATGAATTTCGAAAACCCGAGAGGCGGCCGAAAGCCGAAGCCACTGGCGTCACGAGTTGGCATCGTCGTTTGGGCCATTGTTGCATTGCCTTTTCCACCAATGAAGTCGTCCGCCCGTTCAGTCGTGAATCGGGCTTTCAACTGAACGGACGGTCTGTGCGCCCAGCGAGGGTCGCCACGAAACTATCTGACGTGCGAGTTGCGATTCCACGCGAGTGCCACACACGAAATGCTACGCGGTGCGTTGTCGTTATCCTTGCCGCTGTCATTTGCCGGATTTTGGCAGACCTCGCCAGAGTTGTGAGCGAGTGAAAGTTTTTTGTGCACTTGTCGTGTGGCGACTTCGGTTTACCATTACTCCTGCATTCGCAATTGCGTGCTCAATTCAAAGTAATTATCAAACTGTTTGTTGTTTTGCAAAAAACCAGATCGTGGCTCTAAACTGCTGGTCCAACCTTTTGACGACAGTGGCACATGTCGTTTGTTTGCACTCTGAAAAAGTTTTGTGATGGTGCTTTAACGCTGATTGATAGGGTCATTGACCATTGCTTTTTTATGCATACTTATCGGGGATTTTGCTTTCCTACAATTAATGAAAATATTCATTTTTTTTTATTAAAAGTTTGTTAATTTGTTTAATAGAAACTTGCAAAATGCTATAAAAATATATTTTTTTAATAAAATACCAATATTTTGTAAAGGTTATAAAATTTTAATTTGTTAATAGTTTTTATACGTTTTATACAAACACACTAATTTACTTTATTTTTAACAGTCGATTATAGAGCTACTTGCTTTCATGACGCAAATACTTTGCACTTGCCACGACAAAGCAATTTAACCATTATATATGGGTTTTACACTCGAAATAAATTGAATGCAACTGTAATACCGTAATTTGTCAGAAATTGTGCAAAAAACCGCAGAAATCCCGACACCAAATCCTTTTACTGGAATGCAACAAACTAAATGGCCATAAAAACCGCTTACGAACACCGACTGCGGAAAGGCGCCAAGGGAATGGGATGTTGGCCATGTTGAGACACAAACAAAGAGCCGCCATGTAACCAGCAAAATAATTTGTTGCAATAAATATTTGAAAATCCAGTTAAGCGAAACATTTTCGTCACGAAGAGGGTCGCACAGTCTAAGAACTCGGCAAAAAATGCACTCCGGGCCCAGAGGCAGAATGCTTAGTAGGGTATGAAACGGGTGTTCCCCAGGAGTTGGGTTGGAAAGTGTTCCTGAAGAGTTTCTGGAGGAGGATGGTTTGCTTACAGGGTAACCAGGATTATATAGACGGGAAATCAGAAGATCATTATGTACTCACTATATTTATTCAATTAAAAAGTAAAACAAATTTTTTTTAATAATAGGTTTCTAATTTGGAGTTTTGATTCATAAAATTCTTTCAGTTTTATGAATATTCAAGAGATTTTTAGGCATCTTTTCACATAACAATTTATACAAGTTAGCAAACAACTTGAAAACCTTTATAGTAGAAAGCATCAAGTCTTAGCCAAAAATACCCATCGCCATACTCTGTAATTTTTTGGTTTTGTGAGGCATTTTCATGCAGTTGCCGCTTTTTGCATGCCCCGCATGCCTTTGCTTTGCGAACGTTGCTGCTGCTGCTGCTGCTGCACGCCGTGTTGCATTCTGTTGGTGGTCCTGTGCCGCCGGGTTCTCCGACGTTTGTGTCTCTATACCGGACGCTTTAATATTAAAAGCGCTTAAAATTTTCGTACATTCTCGTCGCCATTGTTCCGTGTTCTGGTTGATGCCCCGAAACGAAACAAACATAAAAAAGGGGCGATTCCCTTACCCCGCGACATCCGCAATCCCTTTGCTGGGGGGAGTGGATAAAATGGGGCGCTTGTTGCACCGCTGTGGGGCAGCAACGCTAACAAGCTTTGTTATGTTGCGCCATCCGACCGTCGCACTTGCTTCTGAGTTTGCGTTCGAGTTTGCGTTTGAGTTTGCTCAACGTTTTGCCAACTGTGCGAGAAAGTCGCCCGCAGCGTCGGAAGCGGAAACGGAAGTGTTGCCATTGCCATTTTGCTGGCATCGCCGTTGCATTTTCGGTACGTTCCGCTCCCCCCGCTGGTGCCTGTTTCTTGGATGTTGTGATGGCGATATTCTTTTTGCCATGCCTCTTCGATAATACTCCTTTCTGGCTTTCCGCCTGTGAAATGTTGCCTGGCACTGTCCTTTTTTCCTCAACTGGTGAAAAATGTGGGAGCACAAAAGTTTCTGACAGGTGGTTTGTGTGTTACGTGTTCGCTGTTTACTTTGTGTAATCATTTCATTTGTCAGACTTGATTTGCCAGCGAACGCAGCGTTGACAGCTTGACGTTGCGAATTGAGATTTTGAGGAAAGTAAATTCACGGCTCTGCAGCAAGGCGTTCTTGTGATTTCCACAAAACCAATTGAAAAACTTTTGAAATTCGTTCCGAAAAGCAATTGAAAGTTTTACAAAAATTAAATTCATTACACCTAACATCACTTATAAGCTTAAGTTTAAATTATTCGCTTACTGAAATTTATTTTTTAATTTTGATTCCCACATGAAAATTGATTTTGTAAACCTTTCATTTCAATTTTAAGCAAAACTGTTCTTCTTTGTGTAAGATCTGCCTGCACAAACAAAAGGTTAAAGGGCAAAGTTAAATTAATGTTGAACTTCCGCCGACAAATCAAATTACTGTCTGCGTGCTGTCTGAAGATATTTAATCCGGCTGAGCCGTAGTCTTAAACGCTTCAAATTAACGCACAGGCAACGAATTTCGACGGTACCGTGGAGTGAGGTCTCAAAACTCAAAGTAAAGCAAACAAAGTTGGCTCAAAGTCAGAAGTCAAAAGGCCGGGGCCCAAACTATGCAGGAAAAATGCGTGTAAACAGCAGCAGCAAATCATTCCACGCATCCGGATCCGCGTTCGGATTTTGACTTTGGGGCTGAGGCCCCAGTAAAGTGGAGGCAAGCTGGCTCGTCATCGTCATGGGGTCACCCTGTCATCATCATAATAGCCACTCCACGTGACACTCCATTTCAATCGCCGTGGGTGTTGATTACAGCCCCATTGTTGTTGCTGTTGATTACGCGACGTTTACGTGATTAAAGGTGAAAACATTTGCCGCCCAGTGAATCCTGGAACATTTGGCAACTTGTCGCCGTAGTGTTGAACTTTTTCCGTCACATTAACCGTTGCAGGAGAAAATTAAGCTAAAGGATTTCCATGGCCATGGCAGGACCCCACCGCCTGCCACGCCCACATACACGCCGCCGCTTCCGCCCACAGGCGAAGTTTAACGTCCGGCAGTTGGCCATCAAGATAATAGCCACTGCCGCGGTTGCCATGCTGATGACAGCCACGCCCACACTCGCCGAAATCCCCTCAAAGGGTAAGTGCTTTGATAATTTAATGAGCCACTCTTGCCGGGCTTCTTAGTTTGATTGATTGACTATAGAACCGACAGGGGGAACTCGAAGAGTGGTGACAACAGAGGAACCTACTTTTGCTCTATATATATTTAAGCCAAGAACAAGTGCTGTTTTACAAGGTTTCAATATAAGCTAATTGAAATAACCTCTATTGGGACTTAGCAACTGGTAGAATCTATTTCAAAAATGCTTTTCATTAGCTGCCTTAATAATAAGAAAAGTAATTTTACAAATCATAATAAATCAGCGAAAAATAATATGTGTGTAGTTAATTAAGTTAGCATCTTCTCAACGCTAATGGATCTTGTGTGACTCGTGGATAAAACAGTTGACCAAAGTTTTTTTGGATTATCTTCAATAAATCACTTGTGTAGCTATGAACTGTATCAAAAAAATGTACATTAAAGATTCAAAAAGGAGCATGTTTTTATTGATGCCGATTAAAATTTAAAATCTTTAAAAGCCTTCATTTATATCCTTTTATGGCAAAGTCTGTGCAACAGTTACAGGTAAAAATACTTTCCTTTATTAAAACTTAATGGACCTCGATATTTGCTTCTGACCAGAAAAATGTGTGTTTAGCATCTGCCATTAAAAGCAATTTCGAAAGAGAAAATAATTTTACTTTTTGCTCGCTGGTGCTTTGCCTAGTTTTCTTGCCGTCTGAAAAGGTTGTTCACATCAAATTGGCCAAGAACAAAAATTGCACATATTTGAAATATTTATGAAAACAATTTTCCATTTTCATCCGGCCGTTCGGAGGGAGGGAGTGTTTTAT
Source organism: Drosophila teissieri (assembly GCF_016746235.2). Taxonomy (NCBI): domain Eukaryota; kingdom Metazoa; phylum Arthropoda; class Insecta; order Diptera; family Drosophilidae; genus Drosophila; species Drosophila teissieri. The sequence continues at coordinate 15,048,861 of NC_053029.1, read as the reverse complement.
TTGCATATTTGTGAAATTTATCTATGGCTAAGCAAACGGAAAGGCCGACAGATACGGCGTAGTACATGCTCAAGGATATTTTGTGACATAATCAAATATGCTTTAAGCCAAAGCCAAAGCCAACAACTCAACTCAACCCCTTTGAAGTCGCTGCCAACAAAATGAATGAACTGCAGATAAAAGATGTTGGCCCCTGCCACATCATGCTATTTCAGTTGTTTCCTCACATATATGCATTGTACGTATATTTTACAGCAACATTTTCCCGCAGTTCCCAAGGGGAAGGAAATTTTCTTATTTCCATCTTATGCCTTCTATTTTATGAGCAAGGAAATGCAAATGCTTACAAGACGTTTAACATGTCACCTGCGGGCAGAAAGACACTCCGCAAAATGCTCTCCACACTTATCTGACAGTTGTGCATCTTTGGCCTTCGCCTTTTCCATTCGGCAAACGTATAAAATACACATTTGTTTGCCTTACCATGTTTGTCACTTATCGTTTGGACCAATGTTTTGCAGCTGAGTGCCATTTCCCCGGCCACCGACTTTCCCATTTCCACTTCAACTGGGGTCGAGATAACTGTGCCTGCGTATATGTGGAGATATATTATGATTTTATGCATGGTTTGCCCAAGAATAACTATTTTCCCAACGCTGGAAATATGAAAAAGTTACATTGCAGTTACATCGCAGTTTATTTGACTAGATTGAAATTGCCTGAGTGCAGCCGTGTATGCAAGTTACTATTGCCTCATATGCTGATTATCAAAGCAACAGATAAGCTTACTTCAAAAATTGGTTAAATATATGTAGAAGTAAGAAGCTTTATTTAAGATTTTCGAAACGAATTCATGCTTTCCTGCAACTCTGGCTTCTGTAACATATTAATAACTTTATAACACAGCTTTTGCATTTCCTCGGCATTTTTAACACACATTAAATCTCCTTTGCGAGATCTCAAAATCTACTTTATTCTCAGCTGCCGCTGAGATTTTTACACCAGAAGTACTACAGCATTTTTATGACACACTATTTTCCTGTTATTTCCGATTGTCGCCTCCCATTACATTCAGAATTTTATGGCGGCTCTTCCGCTTTACGTTTCATACGCTGCTTATTTTTCGCTATTTTAAGGTGATATTTCTTATTTAATATTTTCTTTGGTACCTCGCTAATAGTCAAGGACGTCTTTTTTGAAGCCAGCTGAACGAAGGGCTTCCTTTCCAAATCGTTGGCAAGAATTCTTATTACTATGGGCTCGCGTGTGCACCGCCTGCATTTTAACCTATTACTTACTTCCTCAGACTGCTGCCCCAAGCATATTAAAATTTCTCCACGCCGCAGTGGCTGATGCAGAAAGGGGAAATGAAGTGAAGCAGGCGTTGGCCACACTGGCGAACCGACCATTGGAATGGGCATTGCAATTTATGCTTGAAGTTTCAAGAAATTCCCGAAATAGTTTCGCGTGCTCGAAATTATTAACTCTACTAATCAGCATAAAAATGCGACCCAAAAGAACGCAGAATGGTTTTTGTTTGAAAGTGAGGCGAAAAGTGAAAGTAAAAGTGTTCCGACTTCGGTCGGCTAATAGTTTTTCTTAATTCAGTACGAAACTTTTCGCGTGATTTCACGTGAGGTTTTCCAGCCGTCACTTAAATGAAGTGCATAAATGATGTGTAAACCATATGTCTGCAAAAAGTACAGTACTTGAATTTCAGCCAGTTCAGTTCAACATAAAAGGAAACAAATTTTGTTAGTATTGCCTAATGATGCTATTTAACAATTATAATAAATTAGATTTCAGTGGCATATTTTCATTTAAATTCGTTATTAATTTCCACGCGCTTTAAAAATGCGGCCATAAAAACGCCATTTACATGGCTAACGAGCTGCGGCAGGAAAAAAGAGCTACTTATAAAATACCACCCACAAGCATTTCCATATTTTCGAGCCCCAATCAGCCAATAAATAAAAAGCAATATATGAACGATAAGCGTATTCGAAGAGTCGCAAATAAGAAGAAATGGCATTTGGGCTCCAATAACAATAATTCAAAATCATCGCCCCAACAAGACAAAAAAGTCTAATTTATAAAAACAAACGGCAAACAAAGATCGAAATAAATTTCAGACGACTGCGGATAGTCCCAAAATAAAAATTTATGCATTATTTTTTAATTTGCTAAAGGAATCCTAAAAGCAAAATGGCGACAAAATACAGCAAATAATATTTAGTGAGCTCAATTTGTTTATTTTAACACTTCTTATAGAGCAGCTGATATATTTAAATAATATTTATATTATAAATATTATACATACATAATAATATAATATTATAATATTATATATAATAACATCTGTATGAAAAAATAAAATCTAGTAGTTTATGACATAAAAATGGCTTGTCAATATTACTTAAAGTATAAAAGCAGAAAGAAATTCAGATCACTCGCCGCAAGCGAGCTCCTCAGGTGAATAAATAAATAAATAAATATATATAAATAAATATATAAAGAAATCCAAAGCTAACAATATAAAATTTTGTTTAAATCTTAAGTTGATTTCGGGAATCATTCAGTACTCCATCGAAATGTCTATATCTTAAAAAGCAGTCAAGCGTTCTGAACGAATGTGGAGGACAATGACGCGATGACAATATCGTATCTTATCTGAATCGAGACTCAAGACAAGACGTCTACAATTAAAAAACTGCTTCTCTTGCCAAATGCAGTTGATCATCCGTGGTGATCAAGTATTACCGACGACCTAAAGGAAACGTAAAGAGCAAGCTACCGGCACAGGGTGTCTCAGCACCCGGTTGTTTTTTGACACTCTATTAATAATAACAATAACAAACACTTAAGTGTTTTGTAATTTGTATGTGTGGAAGCAAGACGGCCTAGGAAATGAAGAGTGAAAGGAAACACCCAAGAAAAAGGTCGTACATATGTTTTTGTTTTTTAATGCACCCCATTCCATTTCGCACACAAAGAATATTTGAAATTAAAGTCGGCATTTGTTGATTTTTTACGTTTTTTAATGACTTAATCTAAATAATAAAAACAAAGTGGGTTTGAAATTTAAATATTTAAAAACGCATCAAAAAGGAACTTTATTTCTCTTTTGTCTCGGTTGAGATTAAAGTCCTCTTTTCTTCTGCATCCGATTGGGCCTTCCGACTTAATGTGGTTGGATCGGGTAGTAAGTCATCGACGTCCACCTGGTCCCCATAGACTGCGCCGATGTTTAAAAATAACTGTACCAAGTTTTTAAATCCGGCTCCTGTTACTGCAGAAAACGGCAGAAGATCTTTCACAACCCACTGCATGCATTTTTCAATGGCTTCTTTCTTGTCGCTTCCAGAAACCACTTTTAACTCCGTTGGTCGTCTTAATGTTAGGCAACATTTATGGCGGGATAAATTGGAAGTTTGATTTTTTATAAATTTGAGAACTTTCCGGCATTTACTGCAGAACAGCCATCCGTTCAGAACAGTTTCATCTTCCTTCAAAATGTCACATAAAATGCTCCAAATGACACTTTTTCCCTTACGTTGATTGCCAACTGAGTAAGCTCCATTCATAATTTGATTTTTTACGAAATCTGCCGTTTCTGTCATAGTTGCGACCTTTTTCTTTGGCTTCAAAATCAGACTGAATCCTTACAAGCTACCAAGTGCACAAGTAAAAAACAAAGATGACGCGACGCAATTAACACCCGAGACACTCGAGTGTCTACGAGACACCCAAGTGTTTTCGAGACACCCAGGTCATAAAACTGTGGCGCCGAGTGTCTGGGTCATAAATGTTTGTTTTTGTCACTCAACCTTTTTGCGTACTTTTCTCTTTCTGACTGTTCGCCTTCTCTTTCTTTGCCGTTATGAGTGGCGAGTGTGATCGGCACCCGCGACGAAGAGCGTCGTATTGATTCGGGTGCGCACACCCGAGTGCTTGGAAACACGCGAAGATTTTGAGTGGGTGTGAGTTGAGTGGCACCCGACACTCAAATTTGTTGAGTGTGAGTTGGGTGGCAAAAAATGGCACTCTTGCGGTTCTCTGATCGGCACCCGCTTGCAAATACCCGAAGATTTTGAGTGAGTGTGAGTTGAGTGACAAATAATTCCACTCTTGCAGTTCTCTGATCGGCAGCCGCTTGCAGACACCCGAAGATTTTGAGTGAGTGTTTGTAAGTACCCGCTATGCCCGGTGGTGACTCTGACTACAGGGTGCTTCTTTCTTAATGAGTAGATCCTTGGGTTAACCGTGGCAATAAATTATTAAAAAATGTATTTTATAACTGTTTATTGTTCCGAACCTTATTTAATGGTATATACACGCAACGAAACGTTGGCTTTTGAAAATGTCACCATATGAATTTGTTGCGCCAAGTGCAAATGATGATTTTACGCTTTTTGTCCTCCATTAACCGATTTGCGTCTGAGTCATAAGGGGCTAGACATACCCTTGGTTGTTATTTCCATGGAGTAGCTCCTGGCCCCCTTGCGAACTGCCGCCCGGCAGCAACATCCCTCCGAGGAGGCTTTCTTCTTCGGCTTGCTCTTGCTGGTGCTCCTGGGTTGGACTATGGATCCTAGGCCCATCTGGCGCACCAGAAACTCCTGGGCCGCCAGCATCTGCTTCTGCTGCTGTTCCTCCTCCCAACCCTTCTCCGCGGCCATGATCTTCAGAATCCTGGGCAGCATGTGCAGCGTGGCGGCCGCGTCCATGAAGGCTATGCGCAGTCGTCGTGCGATGATGTCCACGAGGGTGCAGGCGTACTCATTGCGCATGGCATACTGAATCTCTGCCTCTATATACGGGAAGCTCGGGTGAAGACGCTTCTTCAGATCGGGAGCCTGGGAGAACAATGCATGTCCATTGTACCCATAGGAGTCGGATATATGCTGCGCCACGTCCATGGGCACACCGTAGTCCTGCAGGAACTCCAGCGGCAGCATGCAGCACCATGATTCGGCTCCGTCTAACTTTAAGTCCTGCGTCCAACTGGAGGTCACGTGATCGTCGCACAGTCCACAAGATTTAATCGCCAAATCCACGGCATCGGCTGCCATCACGCGGTAACTGCTCCAGCGTCCGCCGGCCAGCGTGATGAGACCGTCGGCACTAAGCTCGATCATAAAGCTGTTGAGCGGTGATCCACGCTTGTCATCCTCGTTCTCCTTGTCGGTAGGACAGCTCACACTGGCCTTGATGGCCGTCCAGGCGCTAAGGACGTGGCAGCGTCCCAGCTCCACGCAGGGATCCATCCTCCTCTTGGCTGCTTCGAGCAGACAGTCCACGTCATCTGGATCGGGAGTGGGACTTCCACGGCCGGACACTTCGTCCAGCTCCACTTCGCGAACGCCCAGAACCATGTGGTTCTCAAACGGCACCATATATACAGTGAGGTCGTCATTTTTCAGAGCCGGACTCAACAAGCCGTAGTGTCCGGAACCAAAGTAGCGTGGCAGGGAGACTTGGGTTCCCAGAGTGGGCAACAGAATCGGGGGGGTTCCCTCCTTGTCCATCTGCCGGATGGCATCTGTGCTGGAGCCCGTGGCATTGATCACCGCCTTGGACTGGATGTAGAACTTCTCGCAGGAGATCTTGTCCTTAACGCTCACAACTCGGCAGCAGCCCTCCTGTGGCATGATCTCCGTCACCTCCATGTGGTTGCACACATTGGCACCCAGGGCCACCGCGGTCATCACCAAGGCGACACACATCCGGGCATCGTCCACCTGAGTATCATAGTAGACGACACCACCGCGAAGGCCATCGGTCTTCAGGAGCGGAAACTCATACATGGTGGCCTCCCTGGAGATGACGTGCGATCCGCGGATATTCGAGGCAGCAGATATCCAGTCGTAAACCTTGGAATATGTATATTGTTAATACCTCTCGCTTGTCTCAACTCCCTAACCTACCTTCAATCCCAGCCAGGTGCAGGGCATCTGAAAGAAACTGTAGATGGGTATGATCATTGGCTGGATGCGGTTCAGGTGTGGAGCGTTCTTCAGCATGGTCACCCGCTCACTCATCATTTGCAGCATGATGTACAGCTGCTCGACGTCCTTCTCCCGGAGGGCAGTGCCCAAATATGAACCACTGCCATCGATCAGCTTACTGGTCCGCGAACTGGAGCCGCTTGCGAAATCCTCTGCCTCAATCAATGCCGTTTTAAGACCACGACACGCTGCGTCGACAGCACAACCACAGCCCACGGCTCCTCCTCCGATGACCAGTACGTCGAACTCCTCGCCCTTTAGTGCACTTAAGTGCTCCGCGCGGGATGGAACCACCTTCATTCCGCAACAGTGGTTTCGGCGAACTTTGACCCTGCTCCCCTGATAGGTGAATAAGAAGGCCTGGCTGAGAAGGTGACGCTGCTCGCCAAGGTGGACAGCACTTTGTGCGAGGATGGCACCCAACCTGGACATTGCCATTGGGTCCTTTAACTATAGGCAATACAAACAAATTTAGAATTTCGGGGGGTCGCGCCTTTTTTCCAACGCTTCCCAAACTTTCAAAAAATATTCCAAAGGTATGCAAACAGAAGGCTTTATTACAATTGTGTCATTCTGTTATGACAGTCACCTCAAACATACTTTGTTATAACCTAAACTGAAATACTAAAAACACAATATTGTGTAAATCGATGTATAAAACATTTCTTATTATTCATCATTCAAACATGACTATAGATGTCCTCATTTAATTGCCTGAAAACTCCCATCAACCCTTTGGAAAGCAAGAAGCGCAGTACAAGTTTAAAATTCAATAAAAATTTGAAAACATTGTAATTGAGCGACGTTCCGCACACACCCACACCCAAAGCCAATTAAAATTAATGAAAATTATAGATATGCGGCTTGTCGCCGCGCCAGTTTGCTCCACACCTGGGCGAAAAGGTGTCGGGCTGTCACAGTTTCTGACAATTTAAGCTCGTAACTGGCTGGCAGACGAGGGGGAGAAAATTACAATGCTTAGCACATTAAGGTTGGAAAATTTAATTACATGCGATGGCGATGGCGATGGGGATGGGGAAATGTGGCGGAAATGGGTAAAAACTCGCCACTTTTCGATGGACACCTGCAGAGGCGTGGGCCAATGCTTACCTGGCGCAGATACAGAAGCACCTCCCACATTTGTGCCAGAATATTAATGCTTATCCTGGAATCCCAGGAGATGGGTGCTGCGGTGGTGGTGTCAACGCAGCTGTAGGACTCTGACACGGCCGGCGTCTAATGAATTTGTTTAAGTAATTTCAATTCATTTGTTCATTTTCAACTATTGTCTCTCTATTGACTCTATTAATGTGCCCGGGGTCTGTCCATCAGCCTGTCATTCCGTCACTCTGAGCTGAAGTGCTGGCCATTGGGTTCGCTTGTCTGTTTACCCAACTGAATGAATGTCCTGTGGGAATGCGGTGCTTTTGACTTTCGCGTGCCGACGACCGACATTGTCCTTTTGTCATTGGCCCGGTCATTAATACTGTGCTTTGGCATAGATAAACTTTTGATTGCTGATTGCCCACATTAACATTCGATTGTCAACGAGGGAGACGGCTTTTGGTTTGCTTTCTAATTCAGCAGAGGTGTAGAGATAATTTCATAAAATGATAGACTACCAGTATTCGCCATGCAGTTAAGTTTAAGATCAGAATCGATAAATAGGTTATTTACTTTGCAATTACTATGCATTCATAGTCCAGCTTAAATAATTATATTATAGTTTTTTTAATATATCTAATATATTCTGAAGTATATTTCTTTTTGGTAAGATGAAATCCAACTTTTATATTGTAACTATCAGCTGTTGGTGATTTTAAGGAGTAACCACAGAAGGGATTCTCGTACCACTTTAAGCCCCGCCAAAATTCTTCCAGTAATCTTTAGCTGCCATTCAACAACTCGAGATAAATCTTCCGGATCTTGTTAAAAAGTTACATTTAGTTGACCATATTAGGGTCTTATCCTTCCCCTCCATAAGGCCACTATAAAGAGCAACAAGAACGGCGCCCGAGGCCTTCTAAACACAAATTTCCGGTGTAAGCCACACAACAAACCTGACCTAAAGCCCCCCCTCCCCCTCCCGGACACCCATGGTGGCCCCCTCCAAAGTTGCCTGCTGAAACCAGGCGACCGCCACGCCCCGGCACTTTGTTACATTTCGTTACCTCGCCAAAGTGCCTCAACACATTCGGCGGGATACGGCGTGGCCTTGTTGTTTCCTGCTCACCCTACCAGCTGGTCCACCCACTCTCCACCCACTTTCCTCCGCCTTTCCTGGTTGCAACTGGCTTTGTTTTGCGGCTCGCTGTTGCTGGCGTGTGGCTCACCTTTTTTTTTTTGGACTTCCCGGGCCAGAAAAGCAACATGCCACCTCCTACCACCCACCGCCAGTTGGTCTACGGGCATTATTGCAGCTATAAAGTCAGTGCCTTGAACTTTTCCTCTGGCTGTTTTTGTTTAGTCCGCTGTTCTTTTGGTCCGGCTTTTCTTTTTGTTTTTCGTTTTTTGTTTTTTTTATTCAAGCTCTCTTTTTGTCGCCTTATTGCCATTGAAGTTTGTTTTTTATGGCCCGGCCGAGCTTGACAATAAGCACGGCGGCGGCAAAACTTTTCCACTTCTCATTTATTATTACGCTCGACAATTGCTGTTGTTGTTGTCCTGACAACCGAGCGACAGAAATTGTCGTTTGTCCATGTTGCCTCCCTTCGACAGCAACGAAAGCTAGGAAAAAATCCAGAAAGATCGCAGTGAAAAATACAACAAACAGCTGGCGGTGCACATGCAAACAAGCGTACAATAAATTCATCTAAAATGTGCTAAAAAAAATGCTCGCAAAAAGAGAAAAAAGCCAAATTAAAATAATTCAAAATAAACGATTTGTTGCGCTTCGGCTGGCAATCAGCGAGCTGTTAAGTGGCCCAAATTGTCTGGCAACAAGGTGCCTTAACTTATCCTGCCCCACAAATAATTTTTAGAAATGTGAATTTACTTTTGCGCAACTTATTGGCAAAAGTTTTGATTTATAAGCACAAATGGAATTTTCGGTTTCGTTTGGTCAGGTGCGCTCAACAGCTTTATTAAATTTGTTGAATAAAAACTGCTAGCATTTTAAGGAAACACCACATTTTTGTTTCTAACCATTACATTTAACATGTAAAAACTCAATTAAGGAACTTTGAGTTTTATTGAACGCCACCAACATAAAACGCCTTTATGACCAAAAATTCTCGCTGAAAACAATCCGCAGAAAGTCCTTTTCAATTGCCAAAATTTAAGCCTAATTTGGCTGTAGTCCTGTTGTGTATTGTGGCATAATTGAGTTGCACACGCACGAGGCAAGGTCCTCCAATCCAAGACAAGTGGAGGGGAAATGCTTCCTCTGTCAGATGCTCGAGCAGTGGGCCGAGTATAAAGGCGCTAATTTGTAGCAATTAGTTTGGCACTTGGCCATGGCAACAGCAATGGGAAATGGGGAATGGAGAATGGCCAGTGGTAAATGGCGCCTGGGATCGGCAAAAAGGGGGGATACCACATAGCGCAGGACACTGTGCGGAATTCGGCATATGGCACGCAGCGAGGACTTTCCAAAAGGACATTTGATAACAATTGAACAAACGTCACGAGGGCAGCCAGGCGTTTAAAACGAGTAAATGTGACACATTTTCAGCGGCGTGACATCAATTAAATTTATACCTTTTCTGTCACCCAGAAAAACACGCAGTGTCTGCCACATGAAAATATTTTATTTTTATAGCTGCCTTTTCATTACTCAGTAGGAAAAAAAGGCATATACTGAATGTATTTAATCTGCACTCGTTGATTGCAAAACTTAATTTAAATGGCCTTTTGTTTAATGTGGATCGATCGTTGTTTGCCAATATGGTTATTTCTGCATATAAAAATTGTAATCAATATGTAAGTGAACTTAACGTTGTTTTATGTATTAAAAATGACACATGATTATCGTGCAAATCGTGTCAGTTCTTAATTGTTTAAGTATTATTATTATCTTTTTTTTGTATGGCTGGTAATCAATTTTACATATGTTTTCAACAACTAACTATTTAATTAGAATAACAATTTAAAGTTGTCATTAATTAGCTTAGTTTGTGTCCGGCAATCTTTAGCAAATGCAGAGTTAGGGTACCACTGAGTCGTGTCTGCCCCCATATAATTTCCCCCTTTTATCCTTTGGCTAGCCCCCATGTCTCAGCAATTGTTGTTCCCCTTGTTGTAGGCAACACTATTTGTGTCATGCAACAATGTAATTGCCACTGTCGTTGTCATTTCCGCTGGACACACGTTTCAACGACAGGAAAAAAAGGCCAGGCTAGGAGAAAGGGAAAAAGCATTAAAGATATTGCAGGGAAGGGTCCTGCGGTCCTTTGGTCCTGTGGATGGGCGGGAGTGTGAGAAAGTTGGGCGTGGCAGCCGTGTGGCGGAAGGAAGTGAGTTGTAGGTCGGCCATTGTGCAGTTATGCGGTGAGCAAGTCGTATTGTGGCGCCCTTTGGTCCCACGAAGGGCACAGGGGCATGGGTAAATGTCCTGGCCAATTGTCAGAGGCGCGGGCCATGTTAAGTTGAAAATAATAGACGTGGACATGGCTGTCAGGCTGTCAGTCGAAGACGATGTGCGCCGGACACTAATCGATGTGGACAAATTGCAAAGGTTGCGGGCTTAGCCACCCATCTTCACATAAACCAGCTTTATCCGCCGCCTTACCTTGGCTCCCAGCAAATTAATGGCTCAATGAGGCAGGACATTAGCTGCTTGTTTGCCCCCAGGAGGGATTTTTAATTGCTGCCTGGGCGGTCATTCTGTGGTCGCTCCACTTGTTTGTGTTCTCCGCAAGCACCAGGTTCAACTTCTGCGGTTGACCGTCCCCCTGCCATCGATTATCCACTGCGATACCTCTACCTCTTCCAGGATTCCCAGCATTTGCTTTTTTAGCTATGCTACAGTAAACTTGCGGTTGCCCAGAGCATCGCACCTGCATTCCGTACCAACCACTTTGAACGCATCAATGTGGTCTCCGCATCACCATGTTTGATTAATAGTCCGAGGGTGCGGCTTATTTAAATTCGCTGCATGAAGTCAAGCGATGGATTCCAAACTACGGGATAGTTCAGTTACTAGTGGCTGTTATGGCGAAGCGATTAAATTAACATCTATGTTTATGATAATCAGCTAATGTTACAGATATTCATATTGTGCTTATCAAGAAGTTAATATGAAAAAGATATATTTTATAACGGAAATATACATACAAGCGATATACAAAACGATAACAATGCCATAATGTTAGGAACTTCAACTTTCTAGTACAGCAATGCCAATCTAACCTAAAATTTTCACAAAAACATTTTCAAAGAAAATCTATAAATTATAATTATTAAATTTGAATTTAATATTTTAATAACAACCTTTTTTCCCTTTTTTTCAGGTAAGTTTGCGTCCACATCGATATTTAATTTTGGCTGGCCGTCAGTAAGTTTTCCATTTTGCTATTAACCAAGAGCTGCACACCACTGACTGCTATTAAACTCTAAAACGGCCAACTTTGTTCCATCGGGAAAGTTTTCTATTTCAATTTGTGTTTCAGTTTGAAGCAGTGAAAGCATTGCCCATCCACAGCTGGCCAACACCTCCACTCTTGTCGAATCCCTGCTCCTTCCACCTGGATCCTCGCATCCTGCCTCCTGTCTCCTGCCATTTCCACCTCCTGATACTAGCCACATTCGACACTTTATCACCTGGTTGGACACTGGCATTCAATGGATCGTGCTTTTCCACACGGCCATAACATTTAATGGCGCTCCGCTTAACGCTTGTAAACACGTCGGGGCAATCAGAGTCCTGGCCACGCCCCCGCATTGTGTATGTGCGCAGGACTATTCGGGGAAATTTGGTTGGGCGGTGGACTGGTGGAGAGGGAGAGGGGGAGGCAGTGAAAGTTTGGATTTCTTTTCACAAATTATGCCCACCGGGCATGCTAATTTCACTTTGGCTTTTGGCCCCGTAAAAGTCTACAATTACGGCTAATAGCTGGCTGCTAAAATCAAACGCAGCAGCCCATTCATTATTGCTAATTGCGGTAACCAGTTGGCGTCCGTACTATTACAAATTAACAAATCACTTAGTCGCTGAAGGCAAACTCAAGTTTCTGAAAACAACGAAATTAATTAACCAACTTATTCAATTTTAACGATTTAGGGCTAAGAATCCAGAGCGCACTTCATTTGAGTTTTTAGCGAAAGATTATTAAAGCGGAAGGGAAACTGAGAGTTTGTCTGATGGACAAACTGGGTACCGTGTATAATTACAGTGAATTTAATTTAATGATATTATATGTATACAGACTTGTACCTTTTTTAGGAATAATCACATCTCTTCCAATAAACTTTAACAACTTTAATTCATATTAATAAATATTTATTGTCGCCGGCCGATTCCAAATCCCATCATTACCATTCGTGGCCGAAAGGATGTAAGGGCCTATAGAAATCGGCCAAGTTGCCATTAGGCCTTAACGCTTCGCTTAGCACGTTATGGGAGCTGATGTTCATTGGCACAAAAGTTTTCAGTTTTCGGCTGGCGGCTGGCGGCAGTTCTTCTCCTTCCGAAAGCAATTATCCTCGGGGAAGTGTATTCGACTTAATTGATTTTCCTGCCGGCAGTCGGTACGGTTTAAAAGGATTTTAATAAGCGCATTGGGAATGCCTGGATGTGGGCGTCGGTCTATATGGATATGTATATGTATGTATATCCTTTGTCTAAGGGTCCGCCTTTTGTGTTCCGTCCTCTATCCTTTCGCATGAAAAGTTCAGCGCGCATTTAGATAACAACATTTCGACGGCTTTTTCACACTTTTGCCTTCTATTTCGGGGCTAAGTAAATTTCGCAGCCGGACGTGCCGAGGTCCTGAGGCCAAGGACCCTTGGAAGGTTGAGGATTTGGTAGGTTGAAGTTCAACTGGCTCTTGCTGTGTGTCGCTGGCTATTTGACCGGAAGTTAAGCGGCCTTTTTCTGGCCGACTCGTTCTCTAAGCAGACGTCTAAGGCGATTCGGGTTAAGTGTTTTGTGTGCGCCAGCTGGTACTTTAAATACAATTGGAAAATTGTGTTTATTTAATTGTCCGGAAAGGCATTTAGTTACGGTTCCTTGCTATCTGCAAACACTTTAGTTCTCGCACCTTATTGGCCACCTATATGGTGTTCAATTAAAGTGATTATGGCTATAAGCATCCCATTATGGCGAGCATGTGAAAGCTCATATGTGTTGTCCAGTATTATGTTAATACGCGTATGTAATGTAATATGTGATTCAATTAAACAAACTATAGTCAATGACCTTTAAAGAGAATGCTAGCATAGAAACCCATTTTTCGACTTCTCCATTAAACAGATTCATGAATTCCGGCCTCCGACTGACCTTTCCAGCTTTCCGAGAAGCATTCCCATTCATTTGCCGCACATGGTGGGTGCAAATTTTGTGCAGGACTCATCTCTTCCTACTATCTCCCCTTCGGCGCCTTTCGTCTATGTTAATTTTGCATGGATCTATGGCCGTGGCGCCTCCCATGTTTTTTGATGATGAAGAGGTTTCCAGCAGGGGCCAAAAACAACAACAGCACCCACAAAAAAAGCAGCTCCAAAATTACGTGTGTTTTTTTCAGGCGCATACTGCATTTGAGGCTGGAGCAAGGGCTTCCACTGGCGAAAAGCAATAACAATAACGACCACATGTACGGCCCACAGTTTCCACCAGTCTCCACCAGTTTCCAGCAGTTCCCCCGAGTTTCCCCATTCCGCAGTCCCGCTTTATTTTCTGTTTTCCTGCTCGGTTTGATGAACTTGCCAGCGCGGAAAAGACGGGGAAAATGGAGTTGCCTTCGGTTCGGCAATTGCCGCTGCCTGGCTTCGATTGTTTTTATAGATGATTTTGATGATGTGGATGAAGATGGGGATGATGTGGTGGCAGACATGGATGATGTTGTGCTGGCATTACTTTGTGGGAAAACCCATTCTGCTGTGATTTCGTTAATAGAAAATGTAATTGCTGTTATTGATATTTTTACCGACCCAGACAATGGCTGTGATTTCAAATGGAATTACGATTACAGAAGTTAAAGAAGGAGTTCGAAAGATATTTATGACTCAATGCTTATACAGAGATGGATTTCAGATCAACCTTCTAGTTTAAAAGAAGTTCTTTTGGTAAATTAAATGGCCTTCCTGACTGTTTAGCTCGCCACCATAAAGGCCAATTTAAGGTGAGTGGTTTCTGGTAGCCAATAGACACCTGGGAGTCGAGCAGACGGCCAGGATTCCTGGCCTTGTGGTTGACCACACAAGCCATGGAATTCCAGACACAGAGCAACAGCCGGACACTGGCTGAAATTTGCATGCGCACCTCCACAGCGCCATGGGTCAGTGGAGCATGGGTTTCCTTTTTCGCCTGCTTGTCAATCAGTTCATCGACTGCCAGACTTTCATGACATTTTGATTGACTAGACAGACGAAAAATAGAGGGAGCAGGGGGCAGAGTCAAGCGATTGATGCCCCACAATTGAGCTTTAAGTGCAGCGAATTTAATGGAGCAATAGAATCGCTTAGCGTTTTCGATGGCTGGCTAATTACGTTAATACAGCTGAAAAAGTCGAAAGTCAAAGCGAAGCTCATCAATAATTACAAAGGAGCAGGAAATGCCAAACTGCGAAAGTGGAAATCGAAATCGAACGGTTACTGGGACTCCTAAACACGAACTCGAGCTCCTGTCGAGCTTTTAGTTGGCAAAGTCAAATGTTGGCTACACCATAAACACATCAATCTTAATTAGAATCCTTGGCACAAATCGAGAGTGAAGTTCCCAGGTTTCAGCCAATTTACCGAGAATTCTTTGCCAGAGAATCCCATTTCTCTGCCACCCACTTCAATTGAAAACTAATTGCAGGTGTTGTTTTCTACGATTCGCTCTTCGAAGAGCCAGCAGTGCGTAAATATTGTTGTTGCATTAAAACTCAGAAGCAGAACAATTAGGTAATTGTACGAAATGGAGGGCTCAATTGAAGGATTGAGTTACTCAAGCTTTTAGAAAGATTTATCCGCATATGGATGTGTGCAACTATGACCAACTGAAGTAGTTCTGAAATGTGTGTCCTTCACATTCCATTTTCGAAATGGAAAATAAGAATGCGGATACAGATGCTGGTAATAACCCAGTTCAGATACCGAAACATAGTTGGGGAAAGTGCACAAATGCTTGGACTTTTGGTAGAGCTTGGCCATCTGGCCAGACATTTAGCACTCCGGGGATAAAGTTTCATTAGGACCAGACCAGCACCGAGCTGAACGAGTAAGATGCGGAATCGCAGAGACCGAAATTCGGGGAGAGCACATGGAGGCGACACCCCAGCTATCATGTATGCTGCACTTCACTGCAAATAGCACTTGAGGCTTATGACACTGCCACCAGACCAGTTCCCGTTCCAGTTCCAGCTCCTCACATGTTCCTCACAGTTTCCTCACAGCCCCACCAAGCCCCACTAAGCCCGTGCACCCTGACCCCAAGTCAACTCCCCGGCAGCTCCCCTCCATTCGCCGCCACTTCACTTCAAGTGCATGTGAAACCGCCGTTGAAAGGCATTTATTGTACCTGCCATTGTTGTTGGGCTCGGAGATGCAGCTCAGACTGTGGTAAGCCCTCCGGTCCTCCCAGGCGCCACCCACTCGTTGGGCTCACAAAAATACTGGGCTCACTCTCATGAATGCCAATGCATGCAGGGCTCATAAAAAGACGGTGGCTCTAGGGATGGCAGCGTGAGCCGACGAGTCACGAAGTCACGAGTCACGTAGAGAAAGTCACGAAGGATGAATGTTCAATTAAGGATATTATAAAACATAAGCTTAAAGTAATGTGAATGGGGTCAAGATGTTAAATTGAAGAGATAGCCTTTATACAATTGGTATATATACATACATATAAATGTATGCCTTACTTAGTTCTTAAATATAGAAAAAACCATAGTCATTCGATAGTAAACCAAATAGTTTTCTCTTGAAATTAATAATACCTATTTTATCCATAGCAAGCGTATTGTATTCCACACAATAAATTAGATTATTAGCCGGTATGCTATAATATCTCTAATATGCCAGTTTTAGTTTAAATTTAAGAACGAGTTTCTTCGTATTCCTAATTAAAGCTCTCCTTCACGAGATCATCTCCACTGCTGCTGCGTCTTTTTGTGGGTTAGGCATTTGCTAAACGACCCTAGTTAACCTCCAGGCCAAATAATTTGCATCAAGCACTTGCACCAGAACCGAAACCAGTACCAGTACCAGTACCATTACCATTACCATTGCAAAAACTTTGGCAAAGAAGCCATGCTCAGAATCTGGCTGCGCCCTCGGGCATAATATGTTTCACTCCCTTTGCCGAGCATCCTTGGCTGCCTGCTTATTTTAGTTATGGCATTTGGAGAATTTTGGCCAAGTTTACAAGATTATGCGCTTAGTGGTTGCCTTAACATGAATTCAAATGGAGCACCTCAAACTTCCATTCGGGCGTGTTGAAAACTTTCTCGGCGAGGTGCAATACGAATATGGGCTAGCACATTCCGCCTCGGGAGTAATTAAAAAGCAAACTCTTTTCCGACGACTGTGCTGAAATTGGTGCTTATAAATGAATTGGCTCTTCGGTTAGAGATACGCACTCTGATACCACGGACAACTTGACTCGTTGACTTCGAAATACCATAAACACTGCAAAGCCAACTACCAGGCTGCATTCATCAATGCTTGCCGAACATGAACCATTTATGGAATTTATTAAATTGGCCCAGAGGCTGCCATTGTTTGGCTACAATGACCCTCGGGAGCTCGGGATACGTCAACAAAGACAAACAAACAAACAACAAGCATTTCGCACACGGCCAAGGAAATCTTTTCTTCGCCTTTCCACTCTCACTTTTCCGGATGGGCCGCCCGGCAAACACTTGGGAAAATTTATGACAATGAGCCAACAACTGTGAGTGGTCATAATATAAATAACAAGCGGGGCAAGTCTGCACGAGGGCGTTTCGTGGGCGTGGCCCGTGCGTAACTGGTAACTGACCGTGGCCAAGTGTTGTTTTATGTGAAAGTGAGTGTTTCAGGGCGGGAGAGGGGAGTTAAGGAAAAGCGGCGCTTAAGCGATTCAACGGCCCATTGTGCTTGATTGAAGAGGGAATCCCGGAGCCGGAGCCAGAGAGCTGCTGAGAGATGGCTAAAGGGATTTCCCGTTTGTGTGTGCGGCACATGAGCCTGCAATTGGGAAATTATGCCCCCAGGACGCACCGAGTTGGAGCTGGGAGCAAAGTGAAAAGCCAACTGCTCGACTTTCTGGCCTTCGCCAGCTCCGTCAGTCTGGAGCCGGGTGGTCGTAGTGCCCCATTCCCAGCCACTCTCCGGATTGGAGTCAAGTTAACCACATTCATTTTTTATGACCACTGTGGCCGCCGGGCTCTTCGGCGACAGCCTGTTGAAATTCAAGACAATTTAACTTAAACGGTTTGAAGCGAAAGAAAAACTCTGCTCTCCCTTTCAAAACATTTGATAAGTTATAGCTTCAGCAACCATCCACAAAACAGTCAGATAAATTATTTATACCTTGCGCATTTTACTTAAGCTTTTAAACGATATTTACTGAGGGGTTACGTCAATAAATTGTCCACCTCTCGTTTACATTGAAATATTTGTTTAAAGCATTGTGAGTACATAGGAACACATCATTCTGCAACTCCCCTTTTTTTTTTAATTGCCCAACGAACTTCACTTAGCTTGTTCAGCGCGGAATCCCTCAAAGACGATAAAACAGATGTCGCTCAGATGACGAGAGAAATTTACATTTGTCTTCGACGAAGGCAACTGGCCGCAAAATAAAAAGCCAAAGAGTTTGCCACAAAGTTACTGAATAATTCAACGAATGTCCTGCCAACATTTTAATTTAAGTTTGCGCATCGACGGTCCCCAAGATAAGAAATTTCCGAAGAAACTGCGGGCGGAGCTGGTTGTATTTATTTACACTTTGCTGGCCGCCAAATGACGGCCACAAAAATTAATAGAAAAGTTTCCCCAACGACACTCGGCAAACAGCAATGGAGAAGCAATGGAGACGCGAGGCGGAAAGAACAAATTATGCAGCAATTTCATTTTGATATTTTTGTCAACACAGGATGAAAGGATGTTAATGTAAATGACTGCCCTCCAAAGAATCCCGCAAAAAGGGGGAAAGCGAAAAACTTTTAATAATGTCTCAAAAGGCTCACATTTTTTCCCCTTTGTTTTTTTTGCGGACTTTGGCGGCGGAAAAGGGAGTAGCCACAAACTCTGGTTCACACTTCATTTATAATTCTGGGACAGAACGGCCAAGGCCTTTTGTTGTGATCCAGTCCCTAATTATTATTTCCACGAATTCCGGGGAGTAAATTATGTTTACGATTGCATGCTGGGCACCGTCGCTCTTGCTCTTGACTTGCCCACATTAATGCAATGCCATTCGTTTTTATATCGCCATAGAAGTTTTTCTGCTTTCTTGGCTTTCTCCGGTTTTATGGTCCACTTAAAGCAGCTGGGATGAAACTTTTCTCAGTCCTGGCATGCCAAGGCTCAAGGCAAAACAGCAATTTGTATTAAAAGTTAAAGGTAGAAATAGGAATTTTTACCCCAATCGAAATAGAATTGCTTCCTTTTCGAACAAACTTCAATGCACCTCAATTCCCAGACTTTAAATAACATTTGTTGATTATGCCAAAAACGCCAGTTCTATTTAATTACGAATCGAAACAATGCCTTTCTCCACCTCCGGCGATATGAATAAATTTGAATATTTATCTCATTAAATCGAGTCAGCCCAATTTACACCTATTCCCGGCAAAATCGCTGCTCAACCCGAACCGCAGAATGCCATTTTGCCCGCAATCCCAAATCCAAGGCATATGTTAACTGTCTGTACGTGCCAGACTGAAAGCGGCGACTTTATGTCTGGGAAAATGGCTTCGTTTCAGTTCCATTTTCCTGCCCCCTGTGCCATTTCCCCGCTCCCCCCCTGTGACCACTCATTCCGACTGTCGACATATCTTAATTCCCATAACCAGGCGAAAGGCTGCATGAATTTCAAATTCAATTTGGCGCATTTTACATAATTTATTAAACAAAAGGCTCGACGGCAGAACACAACACAGCGACAGGCGTAAGAGTGGCTGAGCGTTTTATTGCATGAGCGACGGCTAACAAGGCACTTGTGTGTGTGTGTGTGTGCGCGAGTGTAATGTGGCGGGGGGAGGTGGGTAGTGTGGCAAGTAAGAGCGAGCTGGGTGCAAGCGCCGCTTTTAACGTAAATAATTTAGGGGTGAAGATTAAATCGTTGCGATACGACTGAAATTGTTGACAACTTAATTTGCGAAGTGGTTTCTGCGGCCGGAAATGTTTGCCCGGAAATGCTCTTCGTGGCCTCTTCTGCGCGCCCAGAAGTGTGCAACAAACAATGTTTTCAATGGCGAATCAAAAATGATCGAACGCCCGCCACTTGAGGCACGCAAGTGCACTGCCATCGGAAGATAACACGGCGCATACGTAATCTGCGCGGAAAAAGCGAGTAAGGCCAATTGAATTATTGAAAAATTATTCAGCTCGCAACAAACGGAAGGGAGTGGCAGGCATAAAGTGCATGAAGTGCATTCCTCGACGCGTGAGTGTGTGAAATATTGCCTGAATAATGCAGCAGACTCACAAGTTGCATTCACTGCTGCCGCCTGTCGATTGCTGCACTTGACACAACTCGACATCTTCCCCGTTCCACCGCCTCTCCGCCAGCGTGGCTGCAGTTTAATTGCCGTCATCTGTTTGTTAATTGCTGCATAATTGTTTGAAATAAATTCACTTACGACTCGACTCACTCCGTTGTTCACTCCGTTCGCTCCTTTCGCCCAACTTTCGGTGGCAAGATGTCGCCAGTCGTCGAAGCGCTGACGTATGGGGCGAATGGGGCGTATGAGTAATGCACTGCACAGTGTCGGCCACTTTTGATGGTCATGCAATTTGCATGTCGTTTAATTTCCCGCTGTCACTGCGCCCAGTTGAGTGAGTGCTTTTGAGGAAGAGAACGAACTGAGTGAGTGACAGCCGCATGCCTAATTCAAGCATTTGAGGACTTTGTAGAACCCAAAAACTCTCTCGATGTTTACTGAACTCAGAGAATGTCTTTTCAATATTTATACACCAATCCCTGTTCACAACAGCTTGTATCGGTTAATCTTGTGCTCTTAATCTCAGGGGATGGATTAAACTGTCCTTTTAAAGCGGGCTCCCACCATTTTAAATGAGCAAACCGCAATTATATTCGCATACTTTCACCTGCGCGTAATCCATTCAACTGCGTTTGTCACACTCATTTATTAAAACGTTCAGCGCAATTTAAGCGTGGCTGCTGTCAGGTGACTGAAGCCACGGCCAACACCTAAAGGACCCCATCAGCCACTCTGCAACAGCAACAGCAGAGTCCTGACGTTCGTGCAACATAAGTCATAAGGGGAGTTGGGAGATCCGTGGATCCGCATCCGGATCCGCACTCTGCTGGCTGGCATGTTTTATGTTTTCGCTCACTTTCCGACACATTTTCGCACATATTTTGTTTTTATTTGCAGCGTGCTTCAGGGGGCGGGAAGGAGCGACTCGAGCTGTTGCAGCTGCCAACGCCACTGCAGCTGGACCCTGATTCTCAGTCCTCTGCCTTCGCGTCGTTATGAATAATGAGTTTTCTCGCTGCAGTGCAATCTTCGCACTTGCTCATGGTCGACTCACCATTTAATTAAACTTCTTAATGAGTTTTTCGGATCGCGTCATCGATCTGGTTGAATCTGGAATCGAACCATTGTCCCTGTCGGCGAACAAGCAACTCGTTACACAGACTAAGGACTAAGGACAATAAGTATCCTCCTAACATGTGTACTTGGGGTTCACTTCGAGTTCATTTGTCTGCCAAGTTGGCGAAATGCACTGTTGCCGCATCCACAGCTCGTTCTGCGGTCCCCTCTGTTTTCTCTGAATATATAACTACATATATTGTCGAGTAGATATTTGCCTTGCATTCTTAGACACTTTTTCGTGCACCTCCCCCTCAACTCTCCGTGCTGAAATTCACAGCATTCTGCCGCTTGGGTTTTCTGTGTCGGATTTTGTGGGAATCTGCTTGGTATTTCTTCTACGACAAAAGTAAACAATTTGCACAAAGCA
This sequence comes from Drosophila teissieri, assembly GCF_016746235.2. Classification (NCBI taxonomy): domain Eukaryota; kingdom Metazoa; phylum Arthropoda; class Insecta; order Diptera; family Drosophilidae; genus Drosophila; species Drosophila teissieri. The sequence continues at coordinate 15,027,574 of NC_053029.1, read as the reverse complement.
TTCCATATGCTGCCAGCTATAGTATGCATTCCTGATTAACAGTTGCTAACCTGTTGGGTTTGTAGAGTAGTTTCTCTTTATTTCACGGTAAGGAATATAGAAAAATGTGCGAAGAAAGAAGGAAAGAACAATACGAAATGGTATATAATATATGTAAAACGTCTTTTCAACTATAAATTGAAAAGAGACATTTAGTCAGTTGGATCATTAACATAAGTATTTATGCTGACACCAGATATTTAGCAGCTGCTTACCTTTCTTGCCATATTTAATTACACATGTAGGCCGAAACTTAATTGTATCTAATGTGTAAGCAATTGGTTATCAAAATTTAATACAAGCCACTAGTTTTGGAGCTTAAGCTTTAAGGTAAATAGGCCCAGTGCCTTCGGTCATCTTGTTAGGCCCACGCACACTCGCATTCACAGTTGGGTGTTGGGCAATAAAGGCGATTCCAGTTAATTGCATAATGAGCGAGAGCCAGCATTTAATCAGCTCGTTTGTCAACAAAGTGCAAGTATAATCAGTTTGTGGAACCTTGCCACGGCTTGTGGTATGGCAATAGAGCTCGGCGCAGAAGATTTGCTCGCCTTATCAATCCCTGAACTAATTACGTATACGCAATGTGATTATGAGCTCGCCGCTTATTAGGCTGCTTTGGTGGCACGAGTGGCGCGAGTGGCAAGGGAATGCACGAGTGGTTAAGTGGGTGCTTGTAATGGGGCGCAAAGGGTCCTTTAGCCAAGGACATAAGCCACAATAATGACCCGCACAAGGAGCATCTGCGATGCGAGCCAAAAAGAATGTGCTCGTTGTCCAAATATTTGTTGACATATTGCGGATTTAAAATGATTTGTGGCTGCCAATCCCCGGGAATTAAGAAAATGCATTTGAATAATGGCAAGCAATCAGCAAACAAAACGCAAGACTGATTGCCCGCAATAAAAGTGGACCATAAAAAGCGATAACATCATATTTATAAGCGCCTTCCAGACCCACGTCCTGGCCATAGGCTCTCCCAAGGCGCCGACAGCGTTGAAAGCGATTATATGCGTAAATATAAAAATGGCAGAAAGACAAATAAACGACAATAAACGGCCAGCAAAAGTATTTCCCCAGCTTTCTCACCCTCCCCCTTTCGAAGACATCCCGAGCCAAATAAACGGAAAAAATGGCCAACAAAAAAGATGGGCCCATAAAAAGGGAAGCGGAAGGAAAGCTCAGCAAAGACCTAAGCAGCTTACAGTGGGTGGAAAAATAACAACATGTGGTCACTGACATTTTCGAATGGAACTCGATTCCATTTCGAGCTACAAGCGCAAAGAAGTCAAACAATATTTACAAAATCTAAAGTATTGTAAAAAGTGCATTTAAAGTGATTTAGTATTACTAATTAGAATTGACTATGATCTGAATATGTGTAACCGAACTCCGAGTCCTCTATCCAATTTTCGTGGATTTTGACACATTGTAACAACATGTGTGTTCCTAACAACTTTTTACTGGGATATTTGCTATATCCACCCACTGTATCCGCAGTTTATTTGCGGGCATTGTCGAAAATCGAGTAGGCGGCACGTCTTGGCAAAAGTTTTCCTTTGTGTGCGTCCTTTGTTTATGACGACCATTTGGTTTGCGGAGGCCGTCGAGATTAGGCCATCGGATGGGAAGGTGGAATCTCCGCTTGGCCTGGCTCACTACCGTCACCGCAATCTGTAATCCGTCTTACCACCAAGCCGGTCAATATCTGGAAAACAACTGCAGTGCATAACAGATGCGCGTATTTAAAGCTCATACAGCAGAGTTTGCATTTTGATGCCATCAAATGCATTCCTTAAAGTGCAAATTTAAATTTCGCGTTGAAAGCTGTTTTTCATTAAGGATATTTTGGAAAGTAACGAACTATTGAAGTTTAGTAGTAGTAGTAGTAGTAGTACGCGGTATCAGAACCGAGTTTAAGCGCACAGGATGGTCGCATTGAAAGTGGCCGGCACTTTTCAGCTCGGACATTTCCCGCTGCGTTTTGTTTGCACAAAGTTCAAAAGGCAGTTTAGGTTCAGGGAGTGGGAGCCTGCCGCCGTCGAGCCTGACAAATTGAATGGTTGCCCGCGTTTGCACAAAGAGGCCAATGGGCGCAGGTGGACGCAGGACAAATAGAATCCGGACGCCAGATCGTGAATAGAGCTCTGGAGCTCCGACTGATTGACTGGTGTCCAGAGTACAGAGTCCAGAGCCCAGTGTCCAGAGTCGAGAGTCGAGAATGGAAAGTCGAGGGCTGTGTGCCACGTGAGTCATGTTGACACACAGGAGCTAAATAACAAATTAAAGGAAAAAAACATAATCACGAATGCAAAGGGTGAGCGCAGTCAAATGGGGCTCATTTTACAGGGCCAAAATGCGAGAGAATAGCGGGTGCTGTGTCCTGCTCTTGCAGGATTGAGGCCAAAGGAGTCAGGGACAAATCTCAGTGGCGATAAAAAGGTGCTCATTAAATGGCATAGGAAAAGTGAAACAGCATTCAAATGGAAAGCGAAAAGCGAAAAGCTGCAGAGTGCAACCTGTCATGCTCAACTAAGAATAAAACGTTTGGAATATAAGAATGAAAGCAGGAAAAACGGCAGCTAAGCTGTACGAAAAACGTGCTAAAACGTAAATCAACAGCGAAAATCGTGTTGAGCATTTTTCCGTAGCTGAAAAGGCATAAACAGCAGCTGCTCCGGGGGAGCTGAAGTTGAAAAGTGCCAGAGGAAAATTCGGATGGACGGGGGAAACGGGGGCGGTAAGCCAATGGCCAGTGGCGGGAAACGGCAGCAGTTGTCCTGCTGAAAAAGGAAGACTGGCCAAAGTGAACGTAATTCAATATGCGGCACCGTGTTAAAAGCTGTAAAAATGCTTAAGCGTTTTTCAATTTACCCGGTTTTATGTTACGAACATCGCTCGTCGAGCTCTTCAAGGCGAATGCGATTTGCTGCTGGCTCAAATTTCCCGAACTCATTTGTAAAGTGTCTGGCAGGGCCATAAAAATGAAAAGGTTGAAGATGAATAGCCCAATACTTCCGATATTGCACAGCACAGTCGCAAACAAATTTGACTACTCCGACATCAGGAACGTAACATTGCTAGTTTGCAGTTTCGCTCAAGTTTTTATTGGAAAATTTCCCTGCCAACACCTTTCACCTTTTTGGCACAATTATTTCCTGCCCAGCTCGAACAGTAAAAGTTTCCGCTGCAGCTGCGGAATATGAGGATGAGGAAAATGAATGAGTAAAAAGTGCCAGCGCAGCCAGAAACAATTAAACTTGAACTTTTGTCATAGAACGAGTGCAATAAACGAAACTAAAAACAAAAATCTGAAATTGCAGCCGGAATTTCTGTCGTATCAGCAAAACACGGCGACAGACACAATTTCCGTTCCATCTTTTGTCCACGACCAAGTTTTTTGGATGACCTGGCTAATTAATTTTTGTTTATTACCCCTTTGGAGTGGGCTGCCGTTGCAGTTCGCTGCAGAAGGGAAATTAAATTAATTAAACGTCCTAACACTCTCCATTTCGTTCGTTTCGCTTGCAGGAAAACACACGCGACTGGACACCCAGCAGACGGCACAGGAAGGTAATTAATACGCTCCCATTTCTTCCGTTTTCAAGCGTCCCACAGGGCGTATGTGCAATGTGCCGCAATGCAGCGGACACAGGATGCTAGGAAAATGTCCGTCTGTCTGTCCTTTCTCTCTTTTTAGCCAGTGGAAAGGACCGCGGGAACGGAAAAGGACTGAGTAAACAAAATAAACTATCTGTTTCACCGTGCTTATCCTTGCAGATTCCGACTTCCCGCGATTCGCGGAACCCATTGCCAATGTCACCGTCTCCGTGGGACGCGATGCCTTGATGGCATGTGTGGTGGAGAACCTCAAGGGCTACAAGGTGGCCTGGGTGCGGGTGGACACGCAGACGATCCTGTCCATTCACCACAACGTCATCTCGCAGAACAGCCGCATCAGCCTGACCTACAACGACCATCGCTCGGTGGGTATTAGCCCAAAACATTTGAACGTTCAATTTAGTAACAATAATTTGTTTTTTCAGTGGTACTTGCACATCAAGGAGGTGGAGGAGACGGATCGCGGCTGGTACATGTGCCAAGTGAATACGGTGAGCTCGAGTGGCCTAAGTAAGTTCGGGAAATCACCCATTTAATCTCTTCACTCCCAACAGGATCCCATGCGCTCCAGGAAGGGCTACTTGCAGGTGGTGGGTGAGTACGACAACTAGTCCCTATCGCCGTCCACTGACCCCAGTGTGACCCATTGGCCACGATAACACCACCCGCTTTTTCCCCCCCAAACCATTCAGTTCCACCCATGATTGTCGAGGGCCTGACCAGCAACGATATGGTGGTGCGCGAGGGTCAGAACATCTCGCTGGTCTGCAAGGCACGTGGCTATCCGGAGCCCTACGTCATGTGGCGACGCGAGGACGGCGAGGAGATGCTAATTGGCGGGGAGCACGGTAAGCGACCCTATTTCGCCGCATTGCACTTTGGCCTAACCGTGTTCTTCTCCCCCTTCTCTCTGCAATACCCAATACCCAATCGCCAATTCCCAATCCCAATTCCTGATCCCCGCAGTCAACGTAGTGGACGGTGAACTGCTGCACATCACCAAAGTGAGTCGCCTGCACATGGCCGCGTATCTGTGCGTCGCCTCCAACGGAGTCCCACCTTCGATTAGCAAGCGGGTCCACCTGCGTGTGCAATGTGAGTAAATGTCAATTGGTTTGCCAACACACCAAAGTTTGCTAACTTGCTAAGGAAGATAAAAGTTTCGAGAGGAAGAAGTGTATCTCTGGGTCTATCGTTTAATAATTTCAATAGAAATGTGGTAATATATTATATATAGAGAATTATATCAATGTGCATTGAAGCTGCTTAATCATTGTTAAGAAACTAATAATATTACGTTATAATACTTACATTCAAGTCATACTTAAAGACTCATATCTGTTGTGATGATCAACTTGTAACTTATTATTTAAATTTATCAAAGTAATGTTATGATGCATCATGGTTCTTGTGGCTCCACTCCAAGTAACCAATTTCGTTATTTAAATGAGAGCTGTGCATCACGAGTGTATTTTGTCCGATTCTCTGGACTGCGTAAAAGGATTCTGCAGAAATAACGTAAAATCCATTTCGGGCTTAACTCTTTTGCAATATTTATGCCACGTTGAGTGCGGAGGGGAGAGACTGGAAAGTGTGACGAACGCTGCATTCAATGCGTAAAATACACACAAAACAAGGCGGTCCACCACCCAACACCCAACACCCACCACCCACTTTCCCGGCCCAAAGCCCCCGTTGCATGTTGCCAATGCAGTTTTTGGAGCAATAACCGCAACGCGTCCTCAACATTGGCACACAAAAGGACGATGGGCGGGGCAGTGGGTGGAACTGCCCACGCACTTGGCCAAAATCGACCAAAAGCTGCAGTCACGTTAAATTAATTTACCTATGAGAGTTTACCGTGTGTGTCTCACTGCCTTTGGTCGAAAATGCTAGAGATGGACAGCTTTCGATGGGATTAATTAACTAGCCAGAGTTCACAAGCATATGAGTGGAAATGTACTCAAGAAGAGCAGGGAAAATTTAGCAATTATGTAACATTATTGTTTGTTCAAATTCGTGAATGACACTCCTCGCCTCTTCAAAATGCTAGCACACAGTGAAGCTGCAAAATATTCATATTTGAATTTATAAAACATTTTCCCCCCAGCTTCCATCTCTAGTTTGCCAGGGCTGATGCACTGCGCTCATTTCCCTTTGTTTGTGGGCGTTTGCTTGTTTGTTTGTTTGTCGGCAGGTGTTATTTTGTGCCCCCGTGATGTGTGCGTGGCCAAAATGCGTTCACCACTCGCAGAGCAGCTCTTGTTGTTACTGCATTGCACAAAACCAAACCCACACACAGCAACACACACCCACACACACCCACAGCCAGGAGTTTTCCCCTTCAGTATCAGCGATGGCAAGCAAAGCTATTTACGCACACACACCCCGCCCAGATGGACGGCCATGTCCCAGACACAATCACTCGCTCCCAGGCGCACTTTTAATGACTGAGTGCATTTTAATCCAAAAACAGTTTGTAAACTCACGTAAAATGGTATGCAAAATTCTCCGTAAAACTCGGATAGTGCCGTATAGCCGATGAAAGGTTCGTGACCACCCCCACCATGGGTGGTATAGGGTCTGAAAAGGGATATTCCATGACTAGGGAGGCTGAAAAAGATTACTGTAGATGTATGGTAGCTGCATTTGATGGCATAATGGATTCAATTTAAAGATAATATAAGTGGATTATATCAAGTTTGCAGAGTAGTCTATGATTCTGCTTAAAATAATTTCAAAATTGATAAAACCCAAGTCCAGATGATTATGAGAGAAACTGAAAATAGTAATATATTAAGAAGTGTATTTTTTTTTAATACACTATAATTAAGCTTATTTAAGGGAGTAAATTACAAGTAATTTACAATCATTTTCCTCGTAAACAGTTCCGCCGATGCTTTCCATACCCAACCAGTTGGAGGGAGCCTATCTGGGGCAAGATGTCATACTCGAGTGCCACACCGAGGCCTATCCAGCATCGATCAACTACTGGACCACGGAGCGCGGGGACATGATCATATCGGGTAAGCCAGGGCCGTGAATCGGTCTTCTGAAGCAGTGCCTGCAAATAAGAGCGAATAAGGAAGGAACTTGTATTAACTGCAGGAAACCTTTGCAAATAAGCTTACAATGTACAATGTACAATGTTCAAGCATGCCAACCAACACCTCGGACTTCTTAACATGCTTAAGTCAGTTCCGCGGAAAATTGACATGGGAAAGGCCAGGAGGGAAAACAAAATGAAAACTTGGGAAAACCTCAGTTGAGCTGATCCCGTTTATTTCGCTTTTTCAGTTGCAACGGATTGCAAGCGAATGTTGATGTGGTGTCCCTTTTTTATTGTTGTACATGGGAGCTTTCGGCTTTCCGCGTCCAACGGCTCGCAATAAAATGCGTTTCCCATACGCACTGTGTGACAGGCTTAAAATGCACATGCACACACATGTGCACGCATGAGGCAGCTACATTGTGGCATTTCGCACAGGAATGCCTTAAAGTGTCCCATCTTTATGGGATGACGTTTTAACAGTTCTCTCTCTGATTGACACCAGACAGATTTCAGAAGAAGCCAAAATGTAGAGTGCAGAGGCTGAACATGTGTCAGATGGCACTGAGTAGAGATCCAAAACACTCATCCCATGCTGTGAGTATGCATGGTGCTTTTAGCACATCTTAAAGCCTTAATGGTTTATACTTCAGCTACGTTTTAATTGCTTATAAAATTCTGCAGACTATACACCTCAAAACCATTTAAAAAACATCAAGCTTATCTATAGGTTAGAAAAAGTTATTCCGGCTCACTGAAACAAGACCTCCAACCTTAATTTCATATAGGCAATCAATATGTCGGAACAAAATTAATTATTCGCGCAGCTCCCAAAAATCATTTCATGTTAAATACGGGGAAAATGTAAAATTATCAAAACTAAATAATAACATATTTGGTGGATTGGAAATGAGCAATTCCGAAATAACATATACTCGCACAATCGGTTCACAATACAAATTGAATAGAGGTAATGAAAACGTCAGAAAATATTATTTTGTTGCGGAAATTATTTAAACATAATCACATTTGCAGACACATGTGCATATGTGCTGAAATACCAAAGGGAAACACAAATGTGCAACAGCATGAATTGAATGTCGGAACTCATGGCAGTTTTGGTAAATTAAAATGGAATTTAAATGCAATGGCTGGGAAAATTTCAAGGGTGACGTTAAATGTTTTTCTTTTGTGATGATAGTTTTCATAACTAATACAGTTCGGCTACCTTAACGCTAAAATTCAATCGAAATCAACCTCAATGACTCACTGGTGGCAGCTCATATGCATAAAAATAGAGCTATATATATAGACGAGCGTTTGATGAACTGTCATTTGGTTTCATTTTATGCTTAAATGTCACTTTGTTTGTTCGATAGGCACAGCCATGCCCAACAAAAACGAAAATCTATGGCTGGGCGTTTGCTGTCCCAGGTAGGAAATAGCGACTCGGATATATGACATTTCATATGCACACACGCACAAGCGAAAAACTAAGTCATTGCGAGGAAAATGCGAACCGAGATACGAGATATGAAAGCCACGTTCATGATGTATGGCCAACAGCCACCGAAAGTTTGGGTAATAAATTTTAACCGCCTTTCCATTGGGTTTCATATAACTATCATGAATAGAGGTACTAAATGGGGTAGCTTGAAAAAACGGAAGCGAATGCTTTCTATAACATTTTCAATTGTAATACAGGAAAATTTGCATTTTTTTCTATTATATATATAATGTAATATATAAACACATGTTTACCTGTTTTTTAAATTTTTTTAAACAATCCATAGAAAAGTTTTCTGCAATACTGTACTCTGCTTTACATTTAAAGTGAAAACCGCAGAGAAAGATGGGAATATTTATAGGAATAAAATAATTTCGATTCCACAACATATATGTTTATGAGCTACCCTCGTTGAACTATCTGCAGCAGATGCCATATATCACAACGTACAGAGCGCCAGTCTGCGGAACAAGCAATTCTACATTTAGCTCAAGAAACCGAAACTTTCCTGCGCTGCGGCTGGCATTAAAAGTATAAAGTTCCTGCAAAGACTTGGCAGGCAGGCAGTGAAAAGAATTGCTGCCGCCGATGATTATGAGAAAAATTATATATTTGCGTGTCGGAGGGACTTACATGTGGGCCTACGTATACACGTAGTTGTGGCATGGCATATGCAGAGAGATGGAGAAGTATAGTATCACAAAAGGTGACTGGGGCTATAAAAAGAAGTCGCAGGAGCGGGTCACATGCAAGTTGGGCGCTATGTGGAAAATTGTTTTTCCCCATTGTTTGGCGCTGACGAAAAAGAAAACAGGGGAAACTAAAGACATTTGTCACAGGAGCCCAAGAACACACCATACACACACACACACACACTTACACTCACACTGTGGCATAGACAAAGGACAACATGACGTATGGATAACATGCGATATCGCCTTACAATGCGCCAAGCAATCAAAGTGAAATTAAGTTTATATATTTAATGCTACTTACTGCCAGCTACTTGGTCTCGTTTTCATAGCCGGGCCCCAAAAAGTAGGCAACACAATACGAAATACGAAATGAAATGAAACGAAACGAAATGGAACGAAATTAAAGCCGCAGACGGCAGCTGAACAAAAGTTTTTCTTTTAGATTTTCACTGATTAATGAGAAAAGTTTTAGTTGGCGATGGCGATGGCAATGGAAATGGCTGAAGAACTGCGCCAGTTTTAATTACACACACACAATCACACATTCGGCGAAGGAGTGTGGGGTGTTGGTGTTTCTATGTGAGGGGTTGGGTGTAATTAGTTGGAGTCCTCCGATTGGGAAAGCGACTCACTTCACTGCACTTGGCCAGCAGCAGCAGTGAAAACAACAAAACTACTAAAGCAACCGAGTGCAGGTGACATTAATTAATTGATTTTTTCCCCTTATACAAACTGGTACATACACTTGTTTTCCAACCATGTCGCCATTGCTGGAAAATTGTCACTTAAAAGACCACCGCCGCTGACGACTGACAGTTTTCCCGCATTTCTCGCACTTTCAGACACCTCACGAGCCGGCGATAAATACGAGACCACATCAACCGTCAGCGGTTACACAAAGTACATGAAGTTAAAAATCCGCGCAGTTGGACCCAACGATTTCGGCACATATCGCTGCGTGGCCAAGAATTCGCTGGGCGAAACGGATGGAAACATAAAACTGGACGGTAAGCGGAAATATATTTTGCATTTATTTCATCTTTACGATAGTGCAACAGCTGCATCTGAGCAAAAACTACTTAAATATGCAGTTAACTTCTCTAATGAATACATCCATTTTGCTTGCAGAAATGCCCACACCAACCACGGCCATTATTTCAGAAATGTCCTTGCTGAACCGCAGCTATGGTAAGACCTCTTTTCGCTATTGCTCATTAAGTTCATTTCACTTGTTAAAGTTTGCTGTACGCTTTAAAAGCAAACAAGTGTGGCAAAAAAAAGATTAAATTCGCATTATGTGCAGTACACCGCCATTCGATCAACTCCCTAATTGATTAAATTTCAACCATAAGCATCGCAGCATAATTTTTTTGCTTGGTCATGAATAGTAGAGCACCATATAATGGGTTTTTAATTTTATGCACTGCAAAGCACAAAATCACAGTCAGCACAATACATTAAATTGGTTCAAAAAGGCAGACAGTCACGAATATCATTAAAAAGGACATCATATTTTGTTTATTTTCATAAAAATCATTATGTAAGACTACATACTAGGATCTTAAATCATTAAAAAATAAGTAAAAGGGTTCGTTTCGATGAGAAAAATCACTTAGCTTCGGTTCACAAACATCGTAGATTTGCTAAGTGAAAGCGATAAGAGTCCTTAACATCCTGGAATTACAGTAATCAACGCGAATAGCCGAAAAACACAAGCCATCGTGGAAAGCACACCACATAAGACCGCACCCCATTCCTCATCCATCCACCTTGTTTAAACTCCATGAAGTCAAGAAGTTGCATGCGATTTAAGTTTTGGTTTTTTCGCCCCCTTTGTTGGCTGTTGTCCGGCGTTTTAGCCGCTTCAAAGGCTATTAAATGCAAATAAATGCAAAATTAAATAGAAATACCTTAGCATACAATTACCCATTGCATCTGTGTAAATGTGTATTACTAAATTCTTTTTATATGGTTTCTATTTCTCCCTCCTTCTTCGTTGTTTCCCAAAACCTTCCCTAATTTGAATATTTCTTTCATGTTATGCCCTTCTCCAACCAACAACAACAACATGAACCGAAAACAACCGACAACAACCGCGTTATCCCGATCTCCCCTGAACTATATTGTGTACTCCTCGACTGACGCTTGCTGCATAAAATTAAAAATGTGTAAAAAATTTATAAAGATGGCAAGAGACGTCATAGAAATAAATTTGACTCGGCCAACGCTCTGCCTGATTATGGGGTTGAGGAGTGGCGTGACGGAGCCCAAGGTGAGTACAATCTACATCTCTATCTGCTCCAGTCCTTTATCCGTTCCAAAAGACCCGTCTCCAACCTTCATCCCCGCATTCCCCCCACCTTTTTCATGGCTATCTCTTCTTTAGTGGCATTTTATGGACCCTGCTGCATATTCAACTACATTTGCGCATTGCGAGGCCAAAGTTGCCCCCCGTGGTTGCATTTCTCTTTTATGGCATTTCTTTCATTTCAAGTGCGTCGCCGTGTGATCTCATAATTTTAATCTTTTCTCCTGGGGCCGAAAACTTGAACTGCGCACAATATGGCCCAAGTGTTTAGCACAAACGTTGGAGATTAATTAAATTTCCCGGTTCTTTGCGAAATGACGCTTACACTTCGCCGCCGTGTTGTTATTTTCATTCATCCGCATTCCGTGGCAAGTACAAATTGCACTTCTCCGCCGCCGGAGTCTTGGACTTCTGTAGTGCCATAAGCCATTGCATTGACGGAAAAAGCAATAAATGGGGCTTACGCCACAATAACTTTGGCAAACAAAGAACTTGAAATTTGCACACAGAATGGCAAATGGCGGATGAAGACACAGTGCAACTTTAAATGGCAATAAAAGCTTTTAGCTTTACTTGAAAAAGCAACTAAAAGTGCATTAAACATCGTAAAAGGAATATCAGCTCCTTTACTATTTCCTTGAATGCTGCCAATATAAATCGAATATTAAGCCGGCTTTTGCGTATACACATGACCACGTAACCTCAAAAGATAAATACAAGATAAATACTATAAAATGTTTCATGTTCGACATTTTACCGTAGTTATTTGTGGTTTGTTGATATGTTGACCTCCTCCGTTGCAAGTCAGATGCATTTTGCAGCAATAAAAATGCCAACGGGCGACACCAGCGACGCCAAAAAGTGGATGGAAGCAATAAAAACTAGCAACATTGTTGATTGACACTGACATTTTGGCCATGTCAACGCCAAGGTTCATCTGGCTGGCCATCTATCTGGTATTTGCGAGCGTATGTTTTGAACGGAGGTGTGGACAGGACATGTGTCCACTTCCATTCGTTTTTATGGGCTATCAAATTTGGCGGCTAAACGCCCTCCGGATGTGATAACTGATATACCGGCCGCAGCAGACAGTTAAATTAGCCATAAACAATGGCTTTTCAAATTGCATGCCGCCTGCCTTTGGGCTGAATAATCCTTGCCGAATTGCCGGGCCAACGACCGGCTGGTATTAATCTGGTTTCCTATTTTCGGGCATATTTCTGACTGCGCTTGTTGCATTTAAAATGCAATTATTTAAGGCACGCGTCCGTAAAATGCCGTTCAACCGATTGCACTAATGAACTGAAGCCCACACCGCTTCAGAGGGGGCGTGGCATGCCCCTGCCCTTTTTGGCTGCAGAGGCATTCTGGCTCCAAAGGCATTCGAGCACTGCAAGCGCCCCCAACCAGGGGGAGAAAAGAGAAGAATGCAAAAATCCTGATAAAATGTCTGTTCATTACGGCAGAGTCTACGGATGGCAGGGGGAAACCCGGAGAATGGATATCTCCCTAGTGGGAGAAGTGGAAGGAGCAGGGACTTACTCCTGCAGGGGCGTTATTGATTCAGCATCGGAGTTTGGGTGCTCCAACTATCTGGGAAAACTCAATGAAGACTCTCCAACAGCAGATGCTGAGTTCAAAAAGCATTGGAAGAATAGGATGCGTTAGTTTCAATTTAATGGGTAGAGTATAATTGAATATAATTTATTATTCACTATTTTTGGTATCATTTGGGTTTCATATTTATGATATTTATCAAAGAAAAGCAAAAGCCAAAGCCATTCATTTAAATTTGAAATCTTTATTAAGACGTTGCCAAAACTGGAATTTTGTTTATATTTGTTAATAAAATAAATGAAGATATGAGCAGATTTCTATTTTGACAGAAATATATTAAAACTATTGAATTGACTTCAAATATAAATATATAATGAAATATTATATAAAATATTTCAAATGCCTTATTGTAGATCCCAACAAAAGCCAAAAAACTTCTACTTAGTTTTTAGTAAAACCTTTGTCACTTTTCATGGCAAATAAATCGTTCGTTTGGATATATGGATATTAAGTACAACTTTTATCAAAGAATGCCAGAAATATGGATTTTTCTTGTATGCTGCAAGTAGAAATGCACAAATAGTGCGGGTATGCTTTTAACAGAGTTTAAAACAAACGGCTGGCAAAAATGTGCGGCAAAATCCCTTGGGGTTGATGATTTCTGTTGATTGATTGCCGATTGGCAGTTTCGATGTTGATTTCTCCGCGTCACGGCTTATAAATAAAATATCACAAAAGATATGCGGGGGCTAAGCCAAAAGGCAGAAAAAGGATGCGACAAAACGAAAACGGAAACCAGGCCAAATCGGAAATATTTATTGCCTCACATCAAATGAAATATGCCATCAAAATTGTCTGCCATGTCGGGCTGACACCTTTTCGCCGTGCTCTCAATCAACCGTAAATGCGGGCATCGGCTGTCTGCTACCTCGGGATTTCCCATTCCTGCTCAATCTAAATACCACTGACATCAGTCGAATGCCTGAATGCATATGTGGCACTTTTTAAGTTTACCTTTAAGCAGGCAGTCAAAGGTAAACAATCGTAGTGATGATGGATTCCATATGTGGGTCGGAACTTGGGGAACTTGCTATCATCGCTCACTTAACGTAATGATTTTCAAGATTTTCGCAATAAGAACCCACTTTCATTAGAATCCTATTTCCCAGCGCTTTATACCCACGCTTTTTGTAGACAATTCAATTTCGCATTTGGCCATTTGGCCTGCCAACCCACCCATTCCCATCTATCACTTTATATTTATGACTCCGACTGTTGTTGTGGCAATAGCCTCATGCCGCACAGTCAACAATCCATTCAGAGTCAAGAGAATGCGCTCTTAAAGCCCACTTTGTGGTTATTTATGGGGTCAGCCGTCGAAAAGTCGAACGCCAAAGATTAAAAGCAGATAAAATATATTTAATAGCCCCGCGGGTCCTGCTCCATCAACATTCCCATGGCAGTGGGCCGCGGTGGACAAATTGTACACAAAAGGGGTGAAAGTAAGTGGAATAATGATGGATGGCTGCAATTAAGGAGTGATTTTTTAGCTGAAACTCATTATTACTTTGCAACCAGCTCCGATTTCGACTGTCATATTTCGCCTGTTCTCAACCACTGTTCCTGCCCATAGACAAGTATATTCCATACATATAGCGATATATCCGGCATTGACATGCGGTCAACAAAGTGCGTTCAATGACGTGCATAAAAACCAACGGCAGCAGAAAACGCCACAAAGACACTCAATCAGCTGGAGACAGTGGGTGGTAAATTGGGCAAGGCAGACAAAGAACGGTGAAATATGGCCCAGTAATCGCTGTCCGAATGCCTTCGCATGTTGTAAAGAGCGAAAGTACGACAACGATATAAAATGGCGGAATGGCTGGTAGATATGTGCAAATAAAAAAAACTCCGAAAGAGGCAACTGCAGGAGGTCAATAAGCTGAAGTCCTTGGCTCAACACGTTTACATTAAATAGAATAAATACAAACTTAACCATATAGAAAATGTATTTTAATTCGAAGCATAGTTAGTTTCTTACGTTATAAGCCAGCCTAGTGTTCTTAATACAAGCAATCGATGGATGATTTCAGGCAGTAACATATATCCAAAGCAACCCCCGCACACTCCCATCGAACTATTAAGTGCACAGCACACTTTGCGGCAGGGAAGAGTAATTTACTTTAATGCCACCCAAAAGCCATGTCCCCACTCGATGGCACACCCCACCAATACCAATGCCAATACCAATACCAATATCCGCTCGACCTGACCCAAAACCAGACCGACCCCGTGATGATAATTTATCCAGTGCCAATTTGGCATTCGCCGAGCGCACAGAATAAATGAAAACATAAACCCCACTAACCAAAAAACTGATTACTACATGCTTTCCCACCCGCTCTTCTCGCCCGCAGGCAACCATGCTGGAAACAATGGCGATAACAATCAAACGCCCGTGCGTAATCCGCCCGGAGCATTCCACAATTCTGCAGGCTCACTGGCGCAGCATAATCTACTTGCTAAAATAATGCTCGGCATTAAAACGCAATCATTTGGGATTTTCAAACGTTTATCGAGCTCTTTGCCGCTGGCGGCGGGACAGAGCTTTCTCTGGCTGTCGACGTTATCGCTGCTCTCAGCCCCAAGTCGGTGGCGTATGAGTAATGTGGAAAATCGGCCGAGCTCACCGGAGACCATTGTCAACAGCGATACCGCCGATGCCGCCGAGTGCTGGGGAAGCAGAAGCCATTGCGTGAGGGACAGAAACAACAACAACAGCAGCCACAGTCGCATTACCGAACGCCCACCAATGTGGGCGCGGCATTCGCGCATATTTCACATTGCTCATACGCCGTGTGGCGCGTCAACGCAGTACCAACGCCTATGCGAACGCCAATGGCAATGGCAAAGGCTGTGGCAGTGGCAGTGGAAGTGGCAACATCAATGGCAGCGGCAGTGGCAGTGGCCAATGCTCATTTGCATAGTAATATTGGCTGGCTGTTTTGTTCGCTGGCTGCCAATGTTGCTGCATTTTATCGGCCGGCACATCGGAACATTTTCTATTAGCGCGGCGCATAGGCAACATTTAATGTGCACATTTTGGGGCAACCGTAGTAATAAGGTTGTCGCCAAAAATACCACCCCTGCCATTCCAAGTACTTTCCAAACGCTCTGCTCCCGGATGTTTTCAAGATGAAATCAAATAATTGCAAAGGCAAAAAGAAACTCATTTAGGGCACAAGCAGCTTGAAGAACGAAATCAAACCTTGGCCCGACGAGGACCAGGATAACGAGGACGAAGCGGGATGGGAGAGGGGGCAGCCAGACAACTGCAGTGGTTGGAATTCAGATATAGATATGTTTATACTAGAGCGTAAAATGAAAATCATGTTAGGGACGAGCTGGCCAGAAGTGACAGCAGATGTGCGCAAATAATGATGGCTACATCCGACATTCGGCAACTTATCGGAAGTCTAACAAAATTGAATGAACCTATTCCTTTAATGAATGTATTAAAAAACAAAAAATATATTAATATATAATTTATTATTATTTATTACAATTAAGTTGTATTATTAAGCCTAAAAAAAAATATATATCTTCATTTAATTTCTGACAATTAATTTCCAAAACGATTAGAGACCATTATGGTTTTGGTTCAAAACATGCAGCAAAGTTGAGAATGTTTCATTATGTATAAGCCAATTAAAAAGAAATAAATTAATTAAAATCACCAAAAAAATGCAAAACTGGAATGGCAAAAAAACGGAAATACGGTTAATCAAATTTGCATTTAGATGAAAGTATTTACGCATACACATACATAGCGAATTTACATAGTAAATTTAGCAGAATTATAAAAGCAAATAAAAATAAAAGAAAAAAATGTGAACCAATAGGTAAAACAAAAAAGCGTTGTATTAAGTAATTTATTGAATATAGTAATGATACCTAATAGACGATTTAAACTGTTTTAGCAATTTTTTCTCACACAAATGAAGGTGTTAACAATATGCTTATTTAATTAATTTGGGTTGCATTGCATTCAATTTGTTTAACTTTACGGACAAACAAAGCGTGTAATAAATAAAAAGCTCCATGAATACGAAATTGACTTTAATTTGATTTATTATGTTCAAGAGAAATGAGTTAAAGCCTTCGTACACTCCCTTTAATTGTAAATATTAAAATGGTGCAAAAAGAGTATTAAATGAATTCATTGAAACTTCGCTGTATATATGAAGAAAACTATATGTGCAACTATACACATATTTCCATTTAAGGCTCATAGGGCTCACCTGACCCTATCCAAAGAATTTAATAAAAATTATAAATTGCGCTTAAGTTTCCATTGTAAATAATTAAACCATACTATCATATACCAGTTGAAATGAATGTTAACGCGTTAAATAAATAAAATATATATCTTTAGATGTAGAACAGCAAGAAAAACAAGCAGAAAAACTTTGCAGTTAAAAATGATGGTGAGACCTATTTATTTAAGCCTACTTAAGAAGCTCAGAACACTTAAATATGAAGTCGGAAAATTATACCTAACGTCTAAGTTAGTTATAACTTATTATATATGTATGGAGCTCTATATATGTGAATAAGTGGCATATCTATGTGACATATTTGTATGTAAATGTACGCAAAAGTTTACAGCAAAAATAAAGCCCAAAAACAAGCCCATCCAATGTTGCTAAATTTCCCCCTCAAGGACAAAACAACATCCGGCATCGTATTTTTCATCCTGGTCCTGCGTAACAGACAACCATGCAATTTTCCGCAAGTAACCAAGCAGAAGAACAATACAAAATGCAGCTGTTGAGCACAGGGGTGGATTCAAAACGGACAAGGTAATACGAGTCAATTGTTATATTGGATATCACTAGCTTGAATTGGTTTGGATTAGATCTAAACATCTTGACATGCTTGCAAAAATTATGATTTAATTAGAATTTAAAAACGGGGTTTGAATTTATTCCACTCCTTGAAAGGAGCCTAATTGCCCCCATATGCAATGATTCAAGAAAAGAACAAAAAGCGAGTGAAATTTAATGGATACAAACAAAAGCAAGGCCACAATGGAAGAAAACGAGAGTAAATGCCTACACATTCGCAGACTCTATCTGAAACCAGGCCAAACCGATTGTTCTCCCTTTTTCGTTTTTGCTGCAGCTTGTTTATAGGAAGCTGCCTCTGTTGAAATGTTGCGGTTGCCATTGAAATCACTTGGTGTGGAAATGAGCGAAATTTCCAAGCAATTAGCAGAAGCTGAATGGAACATACCGAATAATCGATGCGTTCTCGACTTTTTCATCTCCTCCACTGGCTTTGTGGTTCACAGTGTGTATGAGCGATGCAATTTTGCTGTAAGGAGTAACTTACGCAGAATCAAAGGTGCCACAGATTTTACTTTAAGTCTTTATGAATATAAAACCAGAAAATTGATGATGATTTTTTATTATGTTATGGTAATTCAATTTATTTGGTAATCACGTTAAAAATTGCTAACTCATACACTAATTAAATGTTATATATATGTACATAGAAGAAAGAAATACAATTTAAAGTATACACTTGGACATGTAGTTTGCAAAAGGTAGCTGCAAAGGTGTGGGTAACAAAGTTATCAGAGTTACTCGGTTTGTCTTGTCTTCCGCCTGGCTTCTGTGAATGGAACCATCCCGGTACGAATGCAAGTGAAAAATTCAATTTGTAAAGTGCATAAAAGCACAAGTCAAGCCAGACCAGAAGGACCGGAACATGGCGAAGTCAGTCACATATATGCGGCTGTTCGACGCTCAGGGTATTTGTTGTTAAACAAAGGCGGCAGCTACTACGCCACGCCAGAGGGCAATCCCCACACCATCGCACTCCTGCCGGCAGCTGTTTACACATACTCCCATAACAAGGACGACGCTGCAGTCCAAGTTGCAGTGGCATAAACGTGAACGAAGCACCAACATTGTAATTAAATCTGCGTCAACATAAACGCTGCCAGCTGCACAAGCGACTGGAGCAGAAATGGCCAAGGAGGTACAAATGTCGACGACATTTTTCCGTGAACGTGACTGTAAATGGCCATGTGTTTGTTTGCCTTTTCAGAATGCTCACTTGTTGGCCCAGACAGGTGGGCATACGGGACCCACTGGGATGAGCAGACAATTCGGACTAGACACAGTCAAAAACAGGAGAGGCTTTAATTGTTTAATGCACAAGGTTTTTGAAACAAAAGTCTTATAGGAACCAGTCTCTCAACTAAAATTATCCACTGGTCTTAGCTTCTAGAAGTTCTTATTTTATATGTGCTAATTAATGCGCAAGCCTTCAATAAAAGAAAGAGAAATTTAATACCAGTTTCAGGCACTTCTCCACTTCACATCCATCTTCCCTGAGCCATGTTTATTATCACTAGGCCTGCACGCATATTTGCGGCAATTAAGTCAGACCTGAAACGCATAAATCAAGCATACGCCCCATTGAGCCCGTTTACCCCGCTTACCCCGTTACCCCCGCCCGTGGCCAACCACTTTGACCTGATTTGCTTCGATTAGACAAACGATAAATATCCAGTGCTAGTGCCTGGCAGCTCTCGAGTGTTCTTATGCCACAGAAGGGTTAAAGAGCGGACCGTCATCCCCTTGGCCGCCCCAGTCTATTAAGCTGTATAATATTTTGACAAAGGCTCTGACAAAGGGCTCCGCAGAAGGATGGAAGGAAGAATTACCGCCGCCGGCAATATGAGTGCTAAACCAACAAGAGCAGGATTCGGGCGAGTAATGACCGGATGGAGGGTATAACATAGCGCTCGCCAGTGTTGACGCTTCCATCCTTGGGCGACCACTTATCATAGCGCTCATAACGCTCGAGCGTCTCTGGAGCGACACGCACATGCGCCGGCAATTATGCTAAAAGCGTTGAATTTATAGTTTCCCACACTCGCATACACTCTCACATCTTTGAGCATTTTTAACACGGCTCAGCCTGTCCGCATTGGCCACTAAATAAATGGCTTTTAGAGCACGCGTTAATGATGTTGATTGTGGCCCAGGGAGCCTAACAGTTCGGTTGGTTCGCTCGCTCGCTCCTGTGCCGCCTCCATCCCCCCACCCGCGACCCACCGCCGATTTCAGTTTTAATGTTTTATAACCACTGCGGCCAAGGGGGGCAGACAGCACGTTCCTGTTGGTCTCTGTCCGGTTTATTTTTATGATGATAGATGGGCTACCCCCTTTTCGCTATCGCACCGGTGCCTGTTGTCAAAATGGATTTAATGCCATATTTATTAGAGGTGTAAATGCATACACACTACTGTGAGTGTGGCAAGGTGTGCGCATCCTTTGGCCGCACAAATTTTGTTAATGGTTTGCATACAGGATAGACCAGTATCATTCGAAAATAAATGGGAAAATACGAGATCACAGACCCGGCCGTAAAGAATGATATATATGGGCTTTTAAAAATGAATTATACTTGATTATTTACTTCATTAGCATATATTTCAACTAGTTTGACGGAATAAAAATAGAAAAAAAAAGTAGTTTTCTAGGTCTGTTTATTAGTGCTTTTAAAAGGTTTTTGTTACGTGGACCTAATAAATATTTTGAATCCAGCTTATATTTATTTTGAGTGGCCAAAGTTCGCCAACATAATTATTTACTTTTTCCCAGCTAACCAGTTTATGTGGAAACGGAACTTATGATTAACTAAACAGGTGCTGGCACCCCTCAGCAGTAGAATATTATAAAACATCCTGCACTTAAAATGCAAACTGGCCGGAAAACTGAAACTAACAAATAAAAATGCGAAAATTAAAGTGTTGGCAAAGCAATGCATTGCAATGCATCCCCCTGGCATCCCTGAGAGGCTGAAAAGAAATGCACGGCACACCGAAAAAAGGCAGAAATAAAAACATTTGCAGCTCAAACTCATCACTCAAAGGCTGGGCCATGCCCCCTTTTCGTGCCGCCCAGTCTGGGCAGCAAAAAATCCACATAAACAATCCGGAGTCCGGACGCAGTGAAAGCGCTTGCGGAGATCGAGGCGGACCGGCAAAATGGTTTAAAACTCAATTAAAGTTTTAGCCGCAAAATAAATGCAAAAACGACGACGGCGGCGTCGACAGCGGGAAAAAGTACTCGAATACAACAAACAGAAAACAAAACAAAAATAGCAAGGATTTGGAAATACCAAAAAATATCTGCCTGATTGCATGAATACTCTTACTTTTCATTTTTCAGTGTAAGCACGATTGTCTTAAAGATCGCTCGATAACAAAAACTTGTATTAAAAAATAGAGTCAACAAAATTAAAATAACATTAGTCTTTTAGTCTTGGCTAAAATCTACGTAAATGGTTTTTGAATATAATTTATATTAGAAATATCAGCGGAGCTATAGTTTTTATACAATAGTTTTTTTTGCATTAACTGACGTATTTTTTATAAATTGTACTAATCTCAACTGTTATAATAAAGTCTAAGAAGAACACGGATTTATTTATAATAACCTTTATAAATTTAGTATTTTGTATTTGTATTAGCAACCATGAACATTTCAACAATTCAACAGCAACTACATTTAAATTGATTTCAGTTAGGGAAACCAGAATCGCATTCTTCCGTGAAAAGCGCTCAAAGTGCGGGCCATCAGCGCTTGCCACGCCCACCGGATTGGCGCCCCCTCCTCTAACCATGGCACTTTTGATGGCTGTAATTCAAATGAAAATTACACAAATGAATTGAATTTCCGAAAAATGCAGCAGCAGCAGCACACCAGCACCAGCCGCCTCGCTGGTGAAACTTTGATGAGCCCCGGATCTGGTTTTTGCAATAAGCGTAATGATTGTGTGTGGGTGCTAGTGTTCGTTCGTTCGGTTGTGTTGCTTGTTCGTTTATTTGCTTGTGTGTGTGTGTGTGTTGGTTTGTTTGTTTGTTTGCGATTAGTTTACGCGCCCCTGGTGCCAGAATGCCTTTGGCCACGGGCTGCACTTCTTTTGACTCGCTGTCGATTGGAGTGCAGTTGGGCCAACGAGTTGCTCGAGAGTTTCACGGCAAATGGGCTTGGGTTTTTGGTTTTGGGTTCGAGTTTGGGTTTTTTGGTTTTTGGACTGAGTTCTCGGGTGGGAACCTAATGGCGCATTTTGGCCACACGCCGCCTCTGCCGCAAGAGTTTAAATTTGTTTTATTGGAGCGTGAAATCGGGTTTTGTTTTTAATTTTGTTGGCTTCGCAAGAGCCCTGCTGCCGCTCGAGTGTATTTCCCGTTTCAAATCGCCCCTAAAAACAATACTTACCACCATGCAAAAAAAAAAACAGCCCGCAATCGAGGGAATTCTGAGAATCTGCAGTTAGCAGAGATACAATCGCCTCGCACCTAATTTGAATGCAGAGATGTCGTTAAAATTAAGGCATTTAAATGGCCGACGGGCATTAAAATGGAATGTCCCGAATGCGGCAATGTGTTAATGACTCATTACACATGCAACACCACCAAATGGGCGATTCTGGCAACGGCAAAACTTTTGCCACAATTTGTGGAACGCGAATGTGGCTAAAATGCGGCAAAACATTAAGTTGAATTATGCAATAAAAATAATGCAATAATAGTTAAACTGGCACATGGCCCACAAAGCCCCAAATTTGGGGGAAAATGAGATATAGGAGCCTCACATGTGAGCAGTTGCAAGTCATAAACGTAAGTCCTGGCTTGACTAAGACTTCACATTAATATAGTTATAGTGATAGTTAAGAAAACGGGTTTTGTAAGCGTTTAAAAGCGCACATTTTGAAGTTAACTTTTAATTATTATTTTATTTGGAATATTTACCTAGATTCATGTGCATTAAGTTCACTTTCATAGTCTATATACAAATTTGTGCCGTCTCGGCAATTATTACGTTTTGCAGGAAAACTAAAAATACGGAAAAGCTCTTTATTTATTTGGAATACCTTACATAACATTCAATTCAAAAACTGCACAGTTTGAACACACACTGAGTTCCGATTGTTGGGTTAAATGATAAAATGAGGCACAACATATCTAGTAACGATACTGAAAACTGGGATCCGAACCATAGACAATGCAACCACATGGATAACCTGTAAGAGGCGTTCAACGAAAGTTAACATATATAGAATCATTAGGCAACGGATGACAGTTAATAAAAGACTGACAAACAATTATGCATACATATCTGTACATGTATATTTGACATTTATTTGTGACACCAACAAGTTATAAGTACTTCGTAAAGGCAAGTTTATACAGGGCTTATGTTAGAAATTCATTCGCTTGATTAATATATAATATATAATAGGCAGCGCAACTTTTTGAAATTAATATCGAAACGGCTTAGTATTTCTGTGTTTCACCAATTGAATTCGTGTGGGTGCTTGGGTATTATTATGGCCAACAAACAGCTAAATCTCTAGCCACCAAACAAGGGGTATCGGGTCCAAACTACTTGGCCAAAGCTGTTTATGCCAACTGTTTTGTGTACAATTTTGGAAGCATGAAAAGAACATGGTTGATCAGAAATTTTGAAATATCTGTTGGGTTAATTTAGCACACACATAATTAAGCATAGAAGGAGGAAATATAGATAAGAAAAGAAAGGGAGAGGTGCAAAGGACCCCCAAAAAGTTTGTCTCAGCCCTAGGGGCTTACATCTGAAACGAAAGAGAGTCGATCATTGGCATAAAAGGCGGAAAAGTAGGACATTTTTCCAGGTAGCACATTGGTATTATTTCAAGCGCGATTATAGCAGATTATTTAAATTCATGGGTTTCAAACAAAGCCTCTCGGTAAATTCTTTTAGTTACAGGACACAGACATTCACAGGAACAACATGTTTCAACTATCGATATCGTAGCGTTCAGATGCCATCACCCAATGCACTAAATTGCAACACTTGAACTTGCCTCGCGGTTTGCACTGCAGGTGCTCTTTGATGTACTGGCAGGGGCACTGGAACTGTCCGCAGTGGCGTCCCGGCTCCAAGGGGGTCACGTCCACCAGGCCCCTCAGGGCCTCCATGCCCCATCGGGATCCGTAGCGCAGGAACAGCTGCAGGCCGCGCTCCTGCGGAGATTCGGGGGAGATCGGGTGGTGAGACACGGGGCAAACAGATAGGACGGGGTGCATGTGAATGGTGCTGGTGAGTTGGGTTAGGAACGTGGGCAATGATGCTTGTATGGGGTGTGGAGTATGGGGTATGAGGTTAGTACGTCGCAATTACACGCTAAGGATGCTGCATACTTTCCGGCAGCAGCTGGAATTTCAAATTCACAAGTTTCATACGTAAGTAGTACATACAATGCATAAGATACAATGGGGCACAAGTGGAATAGGCTAAACTTTACATACAATACATAAAGAAACTGATTACATCATTTTGCAGGCCTTATCTCTTCGGTTTTTAAGCAAATATGTGGCTAAATATAAGTAGTTAATATGGTTGCTAAGCATGCATAATATCAAATCAAAAATCTTATTCAAAAGCTATATACTTCTAACTATACATAACATTATTCAATTATCTCAAAATATACTTGGAAAATAATTGAAGATAAAGTTTAAGTTCTAAATTATTAAATATATTTTTAATTGTTTTACTTTTACTGGAAAAAGGTAACATACTTCAATCAAAGAAACTACTAGTAATAAAATAACCGTTTGTATCTTTTTTGGCTAAACATTTAATAGATTCTCGGCAATCTAAGAAACGAAACATTTTCGAGGATTACATGTCAGGGATTAGAGCCAGCAGCCCATGCAGTTGATGCCGCAGCAGTGGCGGTGCTGCAGGCTGATCTTGATCTTGTTGCGCAACAACTCCTCCTCGTATTGGCACGGACAGATGGACGACTGCAGATGGCGGGGCGTCTCGTGGACGCCGGCCTCCTGGACGGTCCAATCCAGACGGCGGCGCAGGAAGTCCTTGCCCCAGCGCTGCAGGTAGCTCAGAAACAGCTCCTGGGCCACGGCCTAAAGAGAGTAGTTGGACATTTGGATCATGAGGGGCGTGAGTGAGAGAAAGACGTGGAACTCTGGGCTGCGAGTGCGATCCCGGGAGATGGAGATGAAGTCAACTACCCCTACTTAGGAACAACCCCCTCCGATAGTTAAACGAAAAGTTCCTGCTCACCTGCTTGCGTGGCACTCGCACCGGCTGACTGCCCTGGATAACGATGTCCTCGAGGTCAATGTCCAGCTTCGCCTCCCAGCCCGCCTTGATGGCATCGCCTCCAGTTTGCTCCGTGTGCTCGAGGAACTCGTTCAGGAAATTCACGCACTGCGTTGCATCGAAGTACATGAAGCACAGGTTGACCTTGTGGCACGAGATGCGACCGCGGTCGTCCAGCACCAGCAGGATCTTGTGGCGCATCAGCTGCCGGTTCACGCGGGCCAGGCACTTCTCAAGGCCGCGCGACAGGCGCAGCTTCACCCACATGCACAGGAAGATGGCCGCCGCGTTCAGGAAGAGCCATCCCACGCCCAGGGCGAACAGGGCCACGCCCTGCAGTCCGGAGAAGAGCAGGGCCAACAACACCGTAAAGGCGAACAGGATCCAGCAGACCAGGATGCGCTTGTAGCAGATGTTGTAGACGGTGAAGCGGTAATCGTTCACCAGAGTCTCCATCGCGTTCACGTAGTCCTCCACAGTGAGCTGGAAAATGTTAATTAGTTTTTGCTATTTTGCGGTAAGCAGTTTAAGCCAGACTTACCGTCAGACCTTGAGCCATCAGCTCCTCGGGCACCAGCTCCGGACGGAATATGGCAGGGGTTATCCACGGCCACTTCGTGTTGGCCGGCAGAAGTGTGACAATGACATCGCCATTTGCTATGGGGTAACATTTAGATTTGAGGTAAGAAACCAATTTTAAGAAGCTTACTAAGAAGCGCTATTTTGTGACTGTAAGTTTTACTACTCTAGTAGCAAAAAATTACACAATTGTTAAGTTAAAGTCAGTTATAGTTATATACAAGAAATCCTAGTTAGGAAACTAATTAAAAATTCGTAGATCAATTTAAGTTGATATTTAAAGAGGCTTCTTTAAGAAGTTCAAAGTTTGTTCATATGAAAATTTAAAATAAACTGTATAACTTCACTTAAAGCTGACATCATACTTGTCATCAAAGTTAATTATTCGTATTTTTCCAAGTGAAGCCATTGTCTTTACCAGTGAATTAATTATGATATTTTTGGATAGTTCGTGGGAATAGATGGTCCACACTGACATGTCAATCACTCACCGAATCCCTCGCGAATGCGACCCGTTGACAGTTCGATTGTGCGCATCCCGGATCCCTGGTCCGCCGGCTGGCTAATTCCAGTTCCGTTGGCGCCACCTCCATTATGCTGATGGCTGGAGGATGCCGCCCCGGCGGACGATGGAGCGGGGGCAGCGGCGGCTTTTTGGTTTGTTAGCTGCGGGGTATGGCGGACCGGGCCAGGTGCGTATCCACTGGCACTTGCATTCGCACTTGCTCCGCTGACGAGGCCGCTGCCGGATGCACTCAGATTAACGTGCGTGCTCTCGGTTGTCAAAACAGCGGGCGCCACATCCGGCGGAGGGGCCTGAGCCAGCACTTCGCCGGGTGTCGCAGCTGTGGTCGAGGAAACTGCCGGACGCTGGGGAATGGCAAACAAGTATGGGTTAGCAGGGTTGCACTAGTCTTGCCCTTAGACGACAATGGCCCAGGGGTCAAACGCTGGCCAGCCACCATGAAATGGTGCAAATTATGCAAATGGCAAAGCAAAATCAATTTTATTGATTTCTAGTCAGTCTTAAAAATGCTGAAAGCCTAAAACTTACAACTATAAGTTCGCATTCAATTGCGAAAAAACTGAAAGCAATTTGGGGCAGGGCACGTTCTCGGTTGACAAAAACGGTTTTCTGAAGGCAATCCACTGCCTTCAAAAGGCCTGTTATTGAAAAGCCAAATGCGATTTATTGGTTTTCGCTCAGCTCTTAGACAAATCCGACGTTGCTCTACGTAGAATTTAATTCTCTGTAGACAGAAATTCGTATTGTTCTATAATTGCAACATCGCGAAGCTCTTTTGGCATGCCACTTTTCTGTAGTTTTACTATCTCTTCCGATAAACAATTCAAACAGAGATTATTTTCGGTGAATTAATATTTACTATTAGGTAGGCAAACCATAAAACTTCTGATAATCTAGGGTAAACTTTAAAACAAAAGATACGTTGCTATAATATTTCTGAATCTCAGCAGTCATATGAATGACACTAGTACTAATATGCTCTATTTCAAAGCTTAAAGTAAAAAATAAAAAAAACAGAAGTAAACGACGCACGATCCTTGAAATGATCAAATTCCAAGCCGTTATTAAATCATTTATCTTATTAAATCCAACATGCTGAAATTCTATGGCATTATAAACAATTTCGAAACGAAAGTGTCAGGGTTGTGCAAAGCAATTGAAGTCCCCAGACTGTTGACATGCTCCGAAGTGAGCGAAATGAAATATAAAAAGATAAATGATAAATATGTACGGCAAAAAAGCAAATAACCAGCAAGGCAGCGGACATATTTTAACAATTGTAGTGCACGTTTTGTTGACGTAAATAAAAAGTTAAATATAGAAGTAAATTTAATCAAATAACTCCAGCTATGCCAATTGTAACTAGAACAACTTAATATGAAAGTATACTTTCAGAAGAATCTCGTGTTTACCTCTGAGACACGTTGGCCCGCAACTGAAGGATAGGCATCGCCAGCAAAGTAAAGGTAGGTTGAGTCAGAGTTTATCACCGGATGGGACCCGTTTCAGCTCCAACTCTCAGCTGGGCCCCCATCTTCATTTGTCATGCGTGCAACGTCCCAAAATCAAGCGAAGAAAGTTAAGAACCCAAGCCACTTCGCATTACAACTCCATTAGGCGGCTTCAGAAGAACAAAAAGAACAGTGAGCACTTTATAAGCGGAGTTTTAAAAGTTCTGAGAGGGATCTTTGTTTCCGCAATTTTAAGCAATGTAACAGCGAAGTGCCAATACAACAAATATTATTATGGAACACACACATTGCCATTTGTTGGTATTACGAGTATTAAAGACTATATAACTCTGTGTGTTATAGATTCTTTGATTGGCATTTGTATTTTTGGTTGAGCCAACTCAAGCGTAAACAAATTTGTGAATAGAATTTATTAGAAAACTATGAATACAACCAATTTGAAGCGTATTGAGTAACTACAATTGCAATTTGAATAATTTGACTTCGTGCCAGCTCGAACCTCTGTACTTCATTATACAATATGACCCAAAAACAATCTACACTCGTTTAGTGAACGATATAAACTCAAAAAATCCCTAATTTTGTCCTCCCCTATTTTCGTTTTTTTCATTTAAAATAAAACAAAAATTGAAAATACCCAATTTCGATTTATAACCAGCGCATTTCACTTATTCGAGTGTTCGCTGTACCGCCAAACGGGTGTGCGAGCGAGAGGGCCAACAAGGGCCTGACTTGCATTGGAATCAGAGAACTGCATGGGTAGCCTTTTTTGCCACCTTAATCACACTCAACAAATTTGGGTATCGGGTGCCACTCACGCCGGTCACGGCGGGTACTTGCAAACACCCGCTCAAAATATTCGGGTGTCTGCAGGCACCCTGGTGTGCGCGCACCCGAATCAATGCGGCACTCTAGGTAGCGGGTACCGATCACACTCGCCACTCATAACGAAGGGTAGAGAAGGCAAACATGCAGAAAAAGGCAAGTGCCCAAAAAGGGATGAGTGGCAAAAACACTCATTTATTTCTCGGAAACACCCGGGTGTCTCGCCAAACACCCGGGTGTCTACTAGACACTCGAGTGCCTGTGGTAGCAAAATTCCTGAAAAACGAAATATATTATACCCAAAATCTCAAATTTTTGCATTCTTTTTACAGAAATTTTAACAACACGAAATGGACTTTTCTTTTTTATATATTATATTATATGTTTTGTTAAAATTTTTAATATCGGCTTCCCATATTTAACTTTATAAATGTATAATTTTAAAATAATAATAAAAAAATTGTATAATAAATAAAATTGTATAATAAGAAAACAAGCGAAAAAACAATAGAAATAGAATAGTGTTAATAATGTATAAATATTATTTAATAATATATAAGATTGTTTTTTCTTAAGATATTAGAGACATCAAAACGCAAAAACATGTGCTCGACCTTTTTCTTGGGTGTTCCCTTTCACCCTTCATTTTTGAGACCGTCTCGCTTTCACCCATACAAATTTTATGCATACAGAAAAGTACCTGCGGCCGATCGTTGCTTGCGCGTCACTCACCCTAAACTTTGTTGCACAGCATGCACCCGGGTGTTTTTGTGCAAGTAGCAAAAGACACCCGGGTGGCAAAACACCCGGGTGTTTGTCTTTGCTGAAAATATAGTGTCTACAAACACCCGGGTGCTGAAATACCCGGTGTTTACCGGGTGCACTTAGGGTGCCGGTGGCTTGCTGCAGTTCTCTGATTGGAATGCGTTTCGTTGCGTGAGCGAGAGGGCGCAGGGGAGTAAGCGGGGCAGAGTGCGAGAGTGAGAGAGAGAGAGAGAGAGATGCGAAGAAAGAGAGAGTGAGCAAGTTACCTGGACAGGTGTGGTTGTTGTTGTTGTCACTGTGGCGGCCGGACTGCGCGAGCGCGCCCTCCTGTTGTTGTTGCTGCTAACCACCGACGGCGGTGGCGGCAGAGTTAACTTGTTTTGTTGTTGCTGCTGCTGCTGTGTGGCATCGCCGTCGTTACTGTTACTGTTATTGTTTTTTTCCCCGCTGTCGGCTTCGTCGTCGAATTTAACCCAATTTTTGGGCGTCTGCTTGTCGTCATCGTTGCCATTGAGGGACACATCCTCCAGAGGATGACTTTGCGCCTGCGCCGCAGCCTTTGCGTCCTCCATTGCGAATGCGTAATGAGTCCGAAACGAGGCGCGTGCTGGGAATTATCTGAATTTTTGCAGGTGAGCGTGTGACCTGACTAATGCAGCTACACTACAGCTAGTGCGTTTTGTTTTCGCCTGTTTTTTACTACGACATATAGGTTACATAACCTCAATATGAATTCACACTTCAGTTGCGCCGCTGCCTATTATCGAGTTGGTTGCTGTTGTTGTTGTTGGTGTTTGTTTTTTTCTTGTTATTTTGCTGCCGTGTTTTCTAAACAGCTGCACAACGCGCCGCTTACGTGTTGGCCGCTCGCGAGTTCACGTCGAACTGCCGCTGCTGCCGCGCCCAGCAACAAAAATCAGTCACAAAAACCCACACACACACACGTACGCTAGAAAGCCAGAAGAAACTCACTTGGCTCAGAGCGAAAAGCTCGGCTCAAAGGCGCGCTCAGTCCGCGTTCCACTGCCAATCGGTGCGCTCAACAAGCTCACCTGTTGCCGAGCTTTCCGCTCTCACACTCAGAGAAACGGGGCAAGATCGACTTAAATTATTATTACTGTTCGATAATTTGTAATATTACAAATCTGATAAAAGCCGCTTTTAGTTTCAGTTTATTATCTTTGCATATTGTTTTTAGTTTGATTATAAGTGCATTTACATATTTCCATTTAAAACCCAATCATTGGCAAACAACAACAACGGTTACAGTAGCAACCAAAAAGAAAGGCAAAATAAGGACGACAACATTTTCCCAGCAACAAAAAAAAATCAGCTAACTTCATCTAAGAACAGTAGGAACCTAATACCATCTTAGGTATAAATATATAATATCGATAAATATATAGAAATATAAATAAATAAAATATTTCCTGAATAAATGACACTATCTAAAAATAGCTTAAGTATCTTAATAATAACGCCTACTAATCGAATGTACCGGAAAGACGAGTATCAAATTTCTTGCAGTGTAATTGACTATTTATCTTATAATATCAGCTGCATGAATTTTAACGTTTCTTCTCAGAACCGCGCTCTTTCACTCTCGCACTGTGGAGTTTCTGTTTTGGTTGCTCACATGACACTTCTTGAGCTTTTTCCGATATCTTCAGCTCCCCAGAGTATCTGTATCTCACGTGAGTCACCGGTCCACCGCAATGATCACTGTTTTATCTTTGCTTGTTTAGAGATGGCTGCGGCTGAATATTTCGCAAGGCAAGCCCGCTCTGCGTCCCTGCACTTGAATGATAAGCCGCGTCGCGTTGTCTCCGATTTCAAAACCAATAAACACTTCTTATCAGCCGCCATTTGAGGGTGGAATATTCACACTTGGCTATCGGTCAGATTTGCAAGAGCTTGAGCAACTTGTGCCATCTGTTGTATCTTTTTGCGGCGCTGGATTATCCACATAACTCACATGCTAGCTAAGTGGATGCAAATTAAATTATAAAGCCATTGTTGTGTTAAAATGTACATAATACTTGTATTGAAGCACAGAGGTGATCAGTCTTGTCTTTGAATTCCTAAGCTGAGAACATTTATTTTAGATTTATGCTTTCTTGTCTCAGTGAACAACCCAAAGTAAACTTAAAAATAAATCTAGCATTATCTCCATTCTTAGTATTCTTAGTTCCAGGTACCCCTATCCTTTCGATTCTAAACATTCGAATTGGCTTTGCCAATCTATAAGCAATGCTCTGTTATTACCCCAATTTATGGCATTGTTTAGTGGAATACCAAACGAAGAATGCAATTTAAAATCAATTTTGACGCTTACTATGCCATTCGCTCCGATCGGGTCCTGTTTTCCATGTCCTTTCGATAAGCGGAGCACCACCATGAATTTATGGCAACACGGAGAGATGGGATGGAGAGGGGGGGCAAAAGTGGAAGGATGCGGATGCGGATGCTGGACCGCATAGTTCACGCCTGGACGGAGCAGCAAACATTTTTTGGCTCGAATAATATGAGAAATGCTAGAGAGCCCACAACATTATAGTGGCAATTGTTCGACTGGGCAGCCACAGAAAACTTTTGCCGCCCATAAATTATGCTGAAAAATTATTATATAAGCGGCCAGTGTCGAATGGCGCCGAAGAAATTGGCCCACAGCCAAAACGGAGAACGTAGAACGGAGAATCGGAAAAAGTGCAGGAAAATGTGGGCGGGGCAATGGGAAAAGAGGCGGGACAACTATTGGCAAAAGTTGTTAAGCAAATTATGGCCTGGCACAGAGGCAGTGGAAACTGTTTCAGTTCGAGGTGTCTGCATTCTGCACTCTGGGACATGATTTTTGGTTGGAGGGCTTTAAAGCAGTTAAATGCAGCTGACAACTGATTTTTATAATTGTTTAAGTTGTAAAGGAAATTCGGGCATTTTCCTTTGGTATATTAATATTTAATCATATTTTCCGCTACCTATTTACTTTTAAACTCGTCTTAGGACTTTGTATAATTTCTTTTTCATATAAAATTGTTTGCGAGCACTTTAAACGTGCAATGTAATTCTTAAACTACCTCTTTAGATTAGATGCAATCGCCTTCTCATTAGCTTATAAATTATTATTATTTAGACTATTTATTATTTTAAGATATACTACGCCTGCAAGTTTGACATGATTGTACCCCTTTCGTCCCTGCCTGGTGCCAACTTGCCGTAAATATGTCTTTTCTATTAAGCCATAAATCGCTCAACAGGCCGCAAATCCTTTGTGGCTCTAACAGACTGAAAAGCCACAAAATCTGCAGTTTGTAAGGAAGGGCGAATGGAAGAAGCCAGTGAACCGGGCAAGCAGCCAGCCAAGAGTCTAATTAGGCCAAATTAATTGCCTGCGCTTTTGACACTTGCACAGAGTGAATCGGCGGCCGAAACCCAAAAGAGTCAACAAGACAAAAGACGGCAAGACGGCAAGACAGCCTGCTGGCGAGGCGAAACCAAGTACAACACTCAAAAGTCTATTTGCAACCCCCTTCTATCACTATACCCTTCTGCTGCTGCTGCTGCT
This sequence comes from Drosophila teissieri, assembly GCF_016746235.2. Taxonomy (NCBI): domain Eukaryota; kingdom Metazoa; phylum Arthropoda; class Insecta; order Diptera; family Drosophilidae; genus Drosophila; species Drosophila teissieri. The sequence goes on along the minus strand of NC_053029.1, from coordinate 14,994,872 downwards.
GCTGGTGGAGAAGAGTAATGTTGGCAATTTGTTGGTCGTCGTCTTATTAACCCGCAACAGGAGACGAGCAACTTGGCGGCAACTTTTTGGCCAACGCGAGAATGTCCAACGGGCATATAAATTAGCCGAGACAGAAGTTTTCCCTCCCCATGCCAGATCCTTGCCGCTTTGAGCGTCTTCTCGCCGATGAAAAGACAGGCAAAGTTTTGGCATCAAAAAATGTTTTCAAATTAAGCTAATTTATATTATATAAACACGCCTAATGAGTTCCCCAACGCCACGGCGCCAAAAAGTGGGTGGGTGGTCATAATTTCTAGCTGAAGACCAACAAATAGGAAGCAGACACACTACTCGCAGTATGAAGGTATGGGGAACATTTTGATTTGCCTCGTCCACCTTTTAAGACCCTTTGAAAATGGCAAAAGTTTCACCAACACTCCGTACTCCATGCTTCGTACTCCGTTGTTGCTGATTTTATTTTTGTTTTGCCTTCACAGTTGGCTGGCGGAATTAACGTGACTTGCATAACGCCAGAAAGTATGCAACGCGGCTGTAAAGTGTCACCATCACCATCACCATTTGCTGCGAACCTTTTTGTTCCTCGGCGCAAGGACTCGCTGCGGGGCGAAAATAAAAACAAAATGCAACTGGGGAAACGTGTCACAAACTTTATGCTCCTGCCACGCGTCACGCACGCGATTTTCGCTTAGTTGTTTGTCACTTTGTCGCCGCCTTTCTGCCGCTCCAGAATCCGCTCCTTCTCCTTGCCCTGCTCCTTGTAAGGATCCTCACTCCCTGTACCCTTCGACGTGGCCAGGAGGAACGGCTCGGGATATTAAGTGAGCTGCCACGGCTGTAGCGGCATAAATTAGTGGCTGAGATTTGAACCGAAGCGGATTTAAAACTGGAGTAAAATAATCCCGATTCTCACTTGCAATAAAGTTTCTTAAAACGGAAGTTTACGAATGTTCAGCACACTGCGGAGATAATATAAGTTTTAAAAGGAACTATGTGTTGTAATTTTACGAATAAGTTACATTCCTTATGAAAATCTGTGCCATCTGTGGGGTCCGTGGTGCAGGGTGCGGAAGTGCGAAGGAGGCTCTTCAGCACTGACAGTTTTTGGCAAATCGAAAATCGGACGGACGGACAGACGGACGGATATACGGACAGACGGACGGATATACGGACAGACGGACGGACAGACGGACATGGCCAGATCGTGTCGGCTATTGATCCTGATCAAGAATATATATATTTTATATGGTCGGAACGCTTCCTTCTGCCTGTTACATACTTTTCAATGAATCTAGCATGCCCTTTTACTCTACGAGCAACGGGTATAAAAATATAAGTAAGCTGTTGGTCTCTAATTAAATTAATTTATTTATTAAGCACAAAACTGAGTTTCCATTTCCTTCAGCTAACTGTTGCCACATTTGAATGCCACTTGAGTTTGTAATAACTCACAACATGTTGCAGAAGAAACCACAAGAACACACACGCCGAGTGCCAACATGAAGTACATAAGGGGGCTAGCAACAATGGAACTGACATCGCAATGGGCCAGGGGGTCGACCAGAAATGTGGCAAGGACTCGACTGTTGTTGGCACATGTCACCTTTCATAAAACATAGAATCACTTTGGGGTTGCAGCTATATGGCCCTTCACACGGAGCAATCTGGCCGAGTGGAATGTGGCCGGCACAAAGCTGAAAGCTGTCTTGGAGGAAACATCGGGCCACTTCCAAGTGGGCCAATCTTAGCACTTGAAAACTGAAACGTTCAAATGTAAGTGCAAGTGATGGAGGTGTATTCGCCAAAGGGTTGACCGCCAAGTACCCATATTTGACACAGGTACAAGTGGAAAACGGTCCAATTCCCCTTGAGAATCCTTTAGCAAAGTGTGAAGTGTGAAGTTCAAAAGCCTTCAGAAGTTCGATAAGTGTTCATTAAGTATTAAATATGACATCATCCACAGAAACTGTTAAATGAATGCATTCGAATCAAATTGAATAAGAATTAGTTTCTTGGACAAAATGAAACTAAGTTGTATAAATATGAGTGCGGGTTGGTTTCTTTGCATAAGACATTGACGGGAATAGAATACTTGTATAATTATTAAATTACAAAACCTCCCAATTAGTTATAAAAAAGAAGGGTGCCTGTCTTACACTCCAATTGGTGATGTCTGATTTAATTTGAGGATGGCAAACAGCCCAAGTTTAAACATTCTTAGGCAGATTGTAAGACCCCCGAACTCTGGCTCTCCAGTAACAACTGCCACTTCAGCGTAAATCATTATAATAATTTAACTAGAGGACCCTCGCGAAATAAAGTCAACTGTGAAAGTTTCTTGAAACCAGACGCGGTGGGTAAATGGATGGGGGCAGACGGCTGGACATCTTCAGACCGAAAAACGGCAAACGCATTTAAGTAGAAAACCTTGCCAAAAAAGAGAAGAAAATCCAGAACAGGACATGCCTGGATGCCTAAACCTTGTGGCAGTTTTACAGCGGCGTTGGAGTTTCGCATAGTCTCAAAACGAAGGCTAGAAAAAACAGGAGTTTGCTTTATTTAAAAATCCCATGGCAACAACTTTGCCAAATCAGTGGCGAACTGACCAAATAAAAACCACACAACTTGCACCAGCAATAATAAAATCATATTTAAAACTTTCGCACCGAAGAAAATAAAATAGGGAAAAAAAGTAGTGACATGGAAGGAAGAAAAATATGAAAAAGTAGCAAGAACTTGCTGCATTTCCATAACAAAAGTTTTGCGTTAAAAACAGAAAAGTGTTTTGAGCTACTCGACACTGGGCAAAAAACGCCAGGAAAAGTGCAAAAAAATAAACACTGTCTGAAAGTAGCCAACTAAACTTTTATTAAAATTGTAAATATTTATCAACATTCATAAACCACGTCTGCCACAGAAAATGTGGTGTTGTATGGTGCTGCATAATGAATACTCTGGCTAAATGTCAAAGTTGTACAAAGGAAGTGTATTCTCTGGGAGCATGAATGCAATAAGAACGGTGCACCGATGTTTTAAAGAATGTGAAAAAGAAAAGGGAAATTATTTAGCATTTCTCAACTTATGTAAACCCAATGTTTTTAACCAACCTTCTCCTTCGTCTCTGACTTCCTTCTCTAATTATTTGGCATTACAATTCAGCAGAATGTTAATTGGACTGAATGGGAATGCATTTGATACGCGTCTAGTTATTGCAGGCTCATTTAAGTTCCGGATTTTGCATGGCCGCAGATATGCTGATGCGGGAATATCCAGCTTCCTGCTCAAGCAGAAACAGCCAAGTGTGTGTATCCGGACTCAACCCAGTTCTGAAGCATTTTCCGCCCGGACGCAAAAAACAAAAGGGGAAAATTTGCATTGCATAAAATGGAGGCGAGCGGATGTTTAACATATGTAATTTTTGACAAACAGCAAAACCAGCGAAGTGCGTAGAAACCGCGAAAGAAACTGACTGCGGTTCGTATTAATGCAATTTAACGGGGCGTATGCATAATATTTAGCTAAGCCGAAGCCAAAAGGAGATGAACGTACAGCGAGGCGGCGAAACTTAATTAAAAATATGCGCGCATAATTATAACTATATTTAGCAAGCAACAGCCACATGTGCATTAATTTCGAATGCAAAACGAAAAAAAAAATGCCCTGGAAGCAGCTGCACACAAAAGCCCAACGCGAAAATATATGCTACACTCTTCGTCTGTGTTTTTTCCAGTCCTTCACTGTTAGCGGCCTCTGCTGATGATGATGATCCTGTGCCGGGTTTTGTCAACACGCCGCCAACATCCCATCCCATCCTCATCCCCGACTTCAGCCCCGTCCTCGTTTTCGTCCTGGTTCTGGTGTCCTGATGAGCGTCAGCAGTTACCGTAAATTATTTTATTTATATCGTTAGCCGGACGGGCGGGAAAACTGCACCCAGCTAGCTGTCTGTGTGCTTGACTTAATAAAATAAATTTAGAAGCTGCCTGGCTCGTGCAGCTCTCTACCACACCTCCCCCCCTATTTTTCCTCTTCCCCTCTCCCCCTGTACGTCTATTTTGCAAAACGGCAAAATGTGCATAATGCCAACGTGTGTGTGCACTGGCTTGCCGTTTATTATTTATGCATGCTGTGCAACATTTTCACCCAGCAGCTGCACAACAAACGCGAAAACGTGGCACGGCTGCCTGGCCATCAGATTTTTTCACTTTGAGCTCTGCTTTGTTTTCGGTGCACAGTGGAGCGAAAGAGGCTAAACAGTGCTTATAATGGTTTTGCAGCTGGATAGCCACATATCTAAGTCTAGCAAACTTAGGCGATGCTTCGCGAAATAATAAACGATATAAGATTATTATATTTTATATATTGGTTTCTACATAAATAAAAACAAAAGTAATACATTTATCCAAGCTGACATCACTTTGAAGAGGGAGCTTGGATCGCACCAATGAGTTATTTATAATAGTTATCCTTACAAAAGCTTTAAATATTTATTTCTTTTCTGAGACCAAAAAAAATGTGTTTTAATATATTATAAATTCATTGAAAAATTTACTACTTCCCTTACATAGATTGGGAGAGTGGTCAAGGAAATAAGACAGCTTGCGTAGAAATAATCCGCATTTTCGGGAATCATCACATACGACTGAGCATAATTGGCACCATGGACATAATAGGATTGCAGCAGGAGTCGGCAGTAAGTGACCAATAACTTCACACTGGAACTTTTGTTTGCATCGTCGGTGGTCTTCTGGCCATGTACATGTTTAATTTTTCAATAATTTTTTAATATTTAATGCCAATTAACTATATAGAACCCATGTGGAACATGTGATCAGTCCACATACTACTTGTCCTGGTGAATCTAGCCAGGAGCAGAGGATCGCTGCTGGTCGCGATTGGCAACCTCGACATGGAGTTTTTAAACAAATGAGATCGCCGGACACCTGAAATACTAAACGATGCCACCGCCAAGAAAACCTATTCAAAAGTAAAGTTGTGGTGTTGAAGGCTCTCGGTAAATACTGCCGGGTAAAACACAACAATTGATCTTCTGGAGAATGTCTACAGTCCGAATGGTCCAAATGGAATGTAGTCACTTTCTGGGAGAGACTAGTATCTACAATTCTCCTACTCCTCGTTGCCCCTGGAGAAGTGGGTCTTTAATAAAAAAAACCATTTATAACAATTAACTCCGAATCATTTTTGACTAGTGCGTTGTGTAAAAAGCATACATTAAATATGAAATAAAACAAAGATTCAAGACCATTTAACGTTCTTCACAACCAAATTAATATTAATTTTCTATACCCATATTTTTTCCAATTGAATTGGCTGTCCAACAAATAGCTGTACAAGTGTTTGTGCTTTCTTTGTAACAATAGTTTTACGGAATTGGGTTTGACAACAATTTGCAAATTGCACGCTAACCGACCGCAAAATGATTTCATTGGATTTATACATATTTTAGAGCGTTTTGTACAATGCATGTATTTTTACCTATGCGGCTTTATTTTGGCAGAATCATTTGCCATTTATCGTATCATTGGTATCGGTTTATGCTTTTATTGTAGCACCCACAATTGTTGGCATTTAGATAATCAAAATATATCACAATATTTTCAATTTAATTGCCCACACAAAAGCAGAAAAACAAGAAAAGCGCAAAAACATTAAAATAGGTCTAGCATGATGCAATTTGATAAAGTGTTTATTTGTTTTTTTCTTGATTTCATTTTTAAAGCCAAGAGCTAGACAAAAAACTGGGCATCCAACTTTTTTAATTTGATGATTTTATTATATAATAAAATTATATAATAAAATAACATACAATTGTATTTGGGGGATTAAATTTGTAAGTATATTGTTAAATAAATCCTTAAAGGCACAAAAAGAGATTCAGAAATAACTTTAAAACCTCAATGATATGGCAAAATATTGTAGTCACAACAAAGAGACGGCAGTGAAAATGCACAATGTATCTAGGACGACCTGCAGCAGGCAGGACAATAAAGTGCCAAGGAAAAGCAATTCTTTCTTCCCCTATTTTCTCCAAGTTTTATTATTATTTTCTGTTATTTTACAGCCAGCGTCCTTTTGTATAGCACTAGTTTAGCCGACGAGCACATCATTAAAAAAAAATGGAGAGGTCGATTTAATAAATGTGGCTGGCCAAGGCAAACAAAGGACGTCCAAAGGATACAGAGGCTCGTATCCTTGGGTTTCTCATTGTGGCGCTGCCAAATATTAAAGCTAGTTCGTTGGTCAACATTCTGCTGCACCAGTTTGTGCTCTTGTGGCTGGCGAAGCAATTTACAAAAGTTTTTCCATCAAAAATCCGCTGTCAGTATAAATATCCTTAAAATAGCCAACACGGCTGCTAAGCGGACTCACACACACACACACACACGAACTCAGGAGCACATGGACGATGAAGGATCCCGGCCGCTTCCTGGTTGCCTGCACTTTGCTCCTGCCTGCAGCAATATGATTTATGGATGCATGTGCTGATATATGCCATGTGCCTCCTGTCTGTGCCCCGCCCACCGCCCACTGCCCACCGCCTCCCGATCCACTGCACGTACTTCTATTGTTGGCGCCGAAAATTATGCTACAAAAATTTTTCTCTCTCCATAACTTGCTGCTCTCACACACGCCTGCAAGTTGCACTTGTGTGGGTCTCATCTATTTGCAGTTCAAACAAAAAGAGACGTGTTGCCAGCACACATACACACACACTCACACACACAAACACAAGCTGGGAAATCAGAGCCACTTTAAATTGAGCATGTTACGTAGCGTAGAGCGTCAGAAGGACCCTTTCCTACCCTCTACCCAAAACATAACTCCACTGGCTTACCGGCAAAGTGATGTGTTCACTGTTTCTCTATCCTCTATCCTCTACTCGCATGTGGTCCTTTGGACGCAAATCTGTTTAAATGTTTGAGATGCGATTATTCCTCCTCCTATTGTAAAGTTACTTGCAAAGTTCTTGATTTTTTCAAGCCGGCTTAGGTTGCAAGTCAATATTTTTCGGTCAAATGTTTGCGGAAGTAACATATCAATAATCCTTTTGTGGAGCCAATTCGAATATAAAATGCGGATGTTGTAAATCAAATATTATACCTGGATTGTCGTTACAAAAACTGCAAAATAACAGCATATACCTTAAATATAATATGATTATCTGCCATCGATTTATTCAGCAAACCACAAACCATGGCTACAGCCATAAAATGCCTTCTCTCGAATATCTTCAGACCAAGCAGGAAAGTATAAAAAAATCACATATTTTTATGCATGCAAAACACAAGAGCAATCGGCAATGGAAAAACGTTGAAAATAAATCCCAAAATTCCGTGTACTTGTGCACGTTGATTGCTTGGTCCGTGATGGAAAACCCGACTCCCCTGCCACCTCCAATCTTCTGAAATCCTTTTGCTGCTTTATCGATCAATCGACTTGCATTTACAATTCCTTTCGATTTTGCTACAGCCACTTTATCAATTTGGCCAATGAAATTCAACAGTTCTGCTTTTAGTTTTCATTCTGTCTTGTTTTGGTTTCAATTTACAAAAAGGAAAAGAAAAACGGGATACAAATCAAGTGAAAATGCATCATTCATCACCGAACAACTGTGCGAATTGGACGACTTTGTGGCTGTCAATTGTTCGCTTCGAGTACCTGACTGCCTGCACTCAAATTGTGTTTCGATAAGAACTCAATTAATTGGGTTGATTGACTTAAATACTGCAATTATGGAAAACAAGCAAATCACTTTACCTCCCTTCATAATTTGTGCAATTATCAAATGTTGTTTTGCTGTTTACTAGTCAAAACAATGACTTGACTGGCTAATAGGTAAACGCAACACCTCTTCACCCCGATGTTACTGTCAAATGAGAAGAACTTTATTATTCCCATTTTAGTGTTTTCAATCAACAGGTGTTATCAATCAGTGTGGCTTTTAAAAACTTTTGTGAAGTTTCAACGCAGCATTTCTATAAAAATTTGCTTAATGTGTGGGCTACTTTGAAAGCAACTCACTATATAGAGATAACTACGCTTTCTTTTTACCTAGATTTATGTTTAAGTTGCAAACATGTACGCTTATGTAAAATTGTGGCCAAAGCAGTCACATAATTATCACAGTCACCTGTCCAAAAGTGCTCAGCCAGCAACTGTTGATGGTAAGTCAATTACCCAGTGATATTCAATGACTCGGGGCTGTGGAAGGAGTGCATCGATGAGGCACCAGTCTTCCACGGCCCTGTTTCAATCTCTGCCGAGTCCTTGGACGCTCTAACGAGTTCTAAAACATTTCGCCCAGCTAAACGAAGCTCAACGCACTGAATAACAAGTAGCTTTCCCAGCTCGCACATTTTTCCATTTTCCGTGTGTCTTTTATCCCATTTGCCCCTGCGGCTAGAGTTGCGGAAGACTGACTGGAGCCGTAGCTGACTTCAGACGAATCGAGGCGGCGAGACTCAATCTGAATCCTAATAAGGTGCAGATTCTGTCGGTCATATGCGGCGTATACTTAATGCAGGTCGGGCTGACACGGAGTTTCGGCTTTTGGCTTTCGGGGAGAGTTAATGAGCAGCTAAATATTTGTTGACAGTCCGAGTTCCAGCTCAACGCTAATTAATAGCTTTGTAAGCTACACAATTTGAGAACCGTGTGCGGCTAATAAATTCGCCATTGTCAACAAATTAATGTGACATTTTATTTATTTGCCGTGCTCATAATTATGAATAATGCATTTTACATATGGGCGAAAAAAAACTTGCGTAATTTAAATCCGTTTATCTAACCTTGCCCCATCTCTGAACTACAATAATTATTTTCGTTTGATTCATTTTGCGTTTGTATTTTTTACACCTCTTTTTCTCATTCTGTAATGCTTGCATAATCCCGCTGTTTGCTCTGCTAACCACAATCGCTGTGAAAGTGCAATTTTATTTACTTTAATTAAAATGGATTAGTTTTCCCATCATATGCGTGTGCATATTAAATAACTTTTTTCAGTTAACTCGCACAAATATTTAACAATTGCAAATTGCTTTAAGCTGCAAACATGTATTAATTATACTCAGATAAACAACCAATTTAAATAGGTAAAACATACGAGTACATACATCAAAATCTGACAAAATTGTACAAAACGAGAGGTCCAAAACCGATAAACCTCACAAAGAAGAAGGATTTACCAACGGAAAGGGATAACAAGAGGGCCCAGAGCAAAAACAAAAGCGCGTTGATGTATGATGTTGCCAATTGTTTGAAGTAAATCAAACGGCACGGAGACTGGGGAACGGGGAAATGGTTGTTATGGACGGGAAAGGATGCCTGGGAGCCGGATAAGTAAGTGCAGGCCAGAAGCAAAAGGCACATTCTGTGGTCGAAGCCTCAATGAGGCTGCAAAGCAACCGTTGCCAATGATTGCCATGTCCTGGCAGGTCCTTGCGCTATCGGGCTTTATGCCAGTTGCCTGGGAGCTGGCCAAACAAAGCGCATTGAAAAATTGCCAGGAATATAGTAAGCGCCCAACGGCCGGACACTGCCGGCCAAAAGTATGCGCCCATGTCCGTGTGTCGACAGCTCCATAAGAGAGCAAGTTATATTTCTGTTGCCCAGCCGGTTACAATTTTTCGGCCCAGTTTGAGCCGACTTGAAGCTATTCAATCAGCCGACAACTCTTTCGAGCTGTGGTATTGACCACTGTGAGAAAGGGACACAAATTAGTGAGCAGGGCAGGCAAGTGCCATCAATTAACTGGAATCCGGATCGCCTACACACTCGCTCATTGGCACAAGGACACAATTTAAATGAAGTAAACACTTAATGCGAATTTATGGCCGCCAAATGTTCGATTGGGAATTTAAGCGTGCTTGGCAATGAAGAATTTATGGTTTTTTGCCGCTGTTGCGGCTACAATTTTACATAGAAATCTCACTGCAAAGTCCAATGTAATTCTATGGGAAAGTCGAATACTTAATAGAGGACATTTCTAGGGTTTTCTTTTTTTTTGAGCCCTATAAACGATACATCCTTAATTGCAGCCATATATCATTAAGAGAGCAACGGACCTCAAAAATATCTGAGCAAGCTATATGTATTCGCAAACATTTTGGCCACCATTTCGAAATTAGCACAATTTGCGCAGAGCTGCAAAAGTTTGTCAGCGCAAAAAAGGCAAACAAAAAGTTAATTAAAACAAAAATTACGGACAGTGGCCGGCGGTCGCTTGGTGGTGGTGCATGTGCATGTGCATGTGCCTGTGCCGCAGCATTAGCCGTGCAGCCAAAAATGCAGCCGAAAAATCTGCGCGCCATCTAAAACAAAAATTAATTTTTGGGCCAGGGAAAGTTTTTATTCCCCTCACATTGTTGTTGTTGCTGCTGCTGCTGTTATTGTTGTTTTTGTTGTTTTGCTGGCCAGGCGAGAGTTCGCATTGTTTTGCATATTTTATACGGCGGAAGTGTGTCCGTCCCGCAACGGCAAAGGCACTCGCCATCATTGCAGCTCCCAAAAAAAGGCGAAAAAATGGTATATGCAACACGCAAATTATGCAGGCGCATAAGACAAACTTTCTGTTTTGCGGATTCGACAACCGGCGGGATGAAAATTAATACGAAAGCCAAAAAATGGGGGGGGCCACCCACACAAACATACATATATCTGAGATCCAAAACTGCATCGGCAACTGGAGCACTACAGAGTAATTAAAAATGCAACCAATGGCCAGGGCGGAAAATCCCCGAGCAACTTGTACTGAAGGAGATAATATCGGACATGTTTGCAGCCCAAAAATCTGTGTCCCTTTTACGTTATTTCGCGCCCATCAATGGATGTTGAGTTCTTTATCTAACCATTAAATAACCATTAAATTGACGAAAATTCAAGAAATAGCTTATTTTCCAGTTTTAATAAAGTTCAAAATACTAACGATAATTCCAGAAAATACAAATAATTTTACACAAATTGTTTTATGTTTAATGTTTAAGTGATTTGTTATTATGCTGTATTTCGCAGTGTAAAGATATTTCATAATGCAACCATATTCATTTCCTAAGAAGCTAAGTAATAAAGAACAAAAAATTTAAACATTTGTTAAACTGACTTGGTATATTTCTTTTTCGGTCCTGAAGTGCTTAATAATGTTTTTCTATTAATATTGTCTCAGTATTTTCAGGATTGGGCACACAGCAAATGGCTGCCGAATTGCAAACGCGATTTGAATGGGTGACGCCAGGACATGGAGATCCTTTCATAATGCAGCGTCCCCACTTTCCAGTTTTGCGCCTGCAATCTAACTTAGCGGTTAGCTTAACTATTACTATCCATCGACTTGTCCCCAAACTTACTTATATATCGCTGTTTACTTTTAGATTCAGCTGGTGTGAGCAGGAGAAATATGGCAAGAAGGAGAAATATATCGAAAGTACTCATGGTGCTCAGTTTCATACTAAAATCTTTTTATGAGTCAACAAGAGGCTGTATTTAATGCATTTATCGCCTGTGGGGAACTAATCAGTTAATCGTTTATTTTCAAGTTGACGAACTACCACCTTAGTTACGCCTCTTTTGGCTTTTCGGTATAATTCAAACTGGTTTCGACACTGCAGTGAAGATGCTGGAGAAAAGGCGAAATACTTTAAACAAAATCAACGAAACCCGCTATCGGGTTTGGGTTCGATTTGATTTATTTTCTGCCGGCAGTGGCGACAGCCCGAAAAGGCAAAACCAGCCCCCAGATACTCGGATCCCCCATCACACCAAACTCGCCCACATCCACATCGATCGATCTTGCTGACGCTGCGAGAGATCTCTTCAGTTTCTCGAGACGATCGGACGACGCACGACGCATTCCGCACTTTGGCTATTTTCGTGATTAATTTCGAAGAGCGGAGACGTGTTATAATTGAACGCATGTTCAATCTGTAACGTGAGTGCCATATTATCAGTTCAAATCTGCGAAGATATTCTACAACTTCCGGCTGACAGTAGAAAAAGCCTTTGTGTGTCCCTCCAAAACTAGTTCAAGTGCAGTGTTTGTGTAGCCCAGTGACCTAAAAAACGTTTAATTTTGTATCCATGTGGAGGAAAAGCGCTAAAAACTGACCGAACAAAAACATATGCTAACAAAAAGTGCAGTGGGCGCAGTTTTAGAGATACTGGAAGTGGCGACAAACGCAGTTTTACAGCCACTCTGTAAGTAATTTATGTTACTATTTAAATTTTTGACTAACACGCAAAAAAAAAGAAAAATAATTTAATATAAATTATATATATTAATTTATATTTTAATATATTTGTAAACTTTTTTTTATCTTATAACTTAATATAAAAATAGTACTCTTAATTAGTGTTAACCTCTTAAAGGTTTGTTTGGAACTACAGTTAAAATATCTAAAATATTTGGAAATCATTCGTTAAAGCCTGTTTGTTAACAATTAAATTAATAAGTTACACGTTACAAGTTAGTTTCGTTATTTCACTATTATCAACTATTTTACATGATAAAATGGTTACATACATCTTACGCGCGTAAAATTTATGTTGGCGCCATTGGATCAAAAGTAGAATGGCTTTGATTACAACACAGTTTACAATATATATATATATATGCATACAAATAAATGATATGCTCTTCTTTGATAATTATAATTATTTGAGAAATTAGCTCAATACGTGTTTGCTTAAATCGTAATGTATTGATAATGTAAAATTACATTTCCCTGCTTATCTGGCAACCCTCAAATATACAAAATGCTTAGAAACTCCATTTCAAAAACTTTGTTAAGCAACATTATTATTATTATCAATATTATACAAATATTAAGTTATTCTGCTAATTTTTATCAATATTCTGCCATTATTATAATAAACAAATTATTGACAAACCTCTAAGTAAAGTAATTAAAAATGTGTATTTTCTCCTGGTATTTTTTAGGGTGTATTTGCAATCAACGAAAATGAGTCAGTCTTGTATCCCAGTGAGCGCAAAGATGTCGAAGGCAAAGAAGGTTTTGGATGAAGCCCGAGAAACTCACAATCCTGAGTTGGACCTGGTCGACAAGGGCCTGTCGTCCTTCGAGGAGCTGCCCGGACTGTGTAAGTATCAAAACCGCAGGATCCTGAAGGAGTTAGACGGACATTTGGCACTTCTGAGTACTTCGACTGTGGTTACTCCCACGCAAGATTGAGCCTCGCCCAGCTGCTAGGAAATATTCGAAATAAGTTACATTCTAGGGTATACATTTATAATATGGTACTAATATTCACTTATCAGGAGTCTAATCATCTTTTTAAACGGACTCGCTTGGTTTTATTTATTGTGATGACGCCAGCATCAAAATATGCATCAATCTGAGTATACAGAACGTAAACAAACCCTGTAAATACCGCAAATAAGATGTGTATTTGGTCAACATTACCCTACGTGCCGTGATCCACTCGTTAACTAAGATTTTTATTATATTTAATTACAATAAACTATACTACGTAAACTTAAAACTATAAAATGTTGGGAAGAAAACATTGCGCAGAGGAATGCTTATATAGTTGTCCCGCTCCAACTTGTGGCGTCTATACTTGTTGCGTGCAACAGCTGATTACATTTGCACCCAGTGGTGAATTTACAAAGCATTGCAGAGTATCAAAGACATTTATTATTAAAATTAATGTTATTAAAATATTTTTAATATTATCACAGAAAAATTAAAAACTTATTATTTTTTTTTTTTATAATCAACTAAAATAAGTTTTAAGCAAAATAAATTTGTGAAAATGCTTAGTATTCTTATTTAATTTATTTTTTTAATTTGCAGTCAACATGTCCAACATCACGCGCCTGACCCTGTCGCTTAACAAGATCAGCGTGATCAGTCCGGGAATCGCGAACCTACTGAATCTGGAGATCCTGAATCTCTCGAACAACCAGCTGACCGAACTGCCCGTGTCGCTGTCGTCCATGCCAAAGCTGCGCATCCTGAATGTGTCCATCAATCGGCTGGGTAATCTTCCTCGGGGCTTTGGAGCCTTTCCGGTGCTGGAAGTGCTGGACCTGTCATACAACAATCTGAACGAACAGGTCCTGCCGGGTAATTTCTTCGGGATGGAGACACTGCGTGCCTTGTATCTGGGCGACAATGACTTCGAGTACATACCCAAGGAGGTGGGCCAGCTGAAGAATCTGCAGATTCTCGGACTGCGCGACAACGATCTTCTGGAACTGCCCCGTGAGGTTGGCGACTTGGTGCGACTGCGGGAGCTACACATTCAAAACAATAGGCTGCAGGTGCTGCCCCCGGAGATCGCGCAGCTGGACCTCCTGAGCAACAAGTCGGTCATGAAGATGGAGGAGAATCCCTGGGTCAATCCCATCGCCGAGCAATATCTGCTAGGCATTAGCCACGTAATCGACTACCTCAAAACGGAGACCTATAAAATGTGAGTTAACCATTGATATATCCAAAGAAGAAATTTCCAACTTATCAATTATTTCCTTGGCAGCATCTACAACCGCCACTTACAGGCAGGACGCAGTGGACCGCCGCCACCAAAAGCTGACAAGAGCAAGAAGGCTTCTCGAATTCGCGCATAGTGCATCTCCGCCAGAAGATCCCATGGAATTACATATGTGTTCTCGTTTGTTGTTAACCAAACCCGTTTTTGTATACTAATTTATAAGTATCTGTAAACTAATGCGTATTTTTGCAATGTGCCTTGACCCTTAGTTTCACTAATGAAAATAAAAAAAAACGATAAATATATATATACATTTTTTTGGTGGGTTAATTTCGGATCCTCTGCGCAAAACTATAAGTAATGACACCTTTATGTATTTTATAAAATAGTAGGTTTTTCTTGTTTTTATTATCTTTTTCTCATATTCATTCTTTTCTTTTAAGAAATTTGTTCATAATCATAATTAATTAGTTTACTTAAAGTCAATTAATTAATTCTTTATTTATTTTAATTAAATTAATAGTTAAATGTTTTTTGTTTTTGTTCTTTGTTTTCTATGTTTGAGAAAAACTAAAAGCATAGTTCTGCTTTGTTCGCTTTGAGTTTGTTTCGTTTCTTTGCATTTTCACTTGTCAATTAGAATTGAATACATACTTTTTATATCAATTTATTTTATTTAATTATTTTGTAAACTTATTTCGCTTTCTCTGTATCTGCAATTCAATTTTAATTTATTCCTTAAGGTATATTTTAGTATTTATATATATTTTATAGTTTATTTACAAGAGTTAAAGATGCTCTTTTACGAAAAGTCTGGCGGGAATTCAAAGAAAAGTTTAAATTCATTTCTTTAGCAAATTTCTAAAAATAACAAGCCCAAAATTGACTTAATTGTATAATCAAATTAAAATAAATTTCGTGACTATTAGTTACGATAAAAAAGGTAGATGTGAGAATAAAAACGAACACAAGGGTTCCAAAAATAATATCAGACAGCTATCAAAGTATTAATGTCTTTTCTTGGAGTAGTTCATCAGTCGGGACTCCGTGAGTTGCACGATTTGTCGTTGAGCATGCAAATACGAAACACAGACAAAAACAAAAAACATAAACTAGTAACCTATGAGACTACAACAAAGTAAATTACAAGCACTCGTAGACCCATATATGCATGACCTACGCACTTTAAGATACGTACATAAAAATAAAGTTATGTTGGCAGATATACACGTACATGATCGATAACATTAAACATAATCAGTGGCGATCTTGCTACCAGATTGCTAAAACATAAAGCTTTAAACCTAATACTAATAAAAATTGACAATAGAAAATTGTACCTAAGATAGTAAAATACATGTAATATAAAAATTAGTTACTTCGTTTGCTTTTTTTTTTTCTGCACAAGGAAAATGTATACGGAAAACAATCAAAGCCACGTTCGAAAGTTATACAGAAAAATGCGTTCAGCAATAAATGAATAAGATTGGATTGTTTCCACCGTTTTTGTTTAAGTCTCTCTTCTTCATTTAATAGTTATGGTTTTTATACTTTTTGGTTTTCGTGGTTTTTTGCTAGTTTACAAATGCAATTTTGACGGCTTTAAATAAACGATTAGCCTTCGGTACAGATAAATACAATTTAAATGCTTTGTTGCTTCCGTTCTTTTTTTATAATGACGCTTAATTAATTCGCACTGTTTTTACTTCTTTAATTTTTTTGTACAAAACACATTTTGTTATTCAAGTGTGTAATTAATTTCGTATTTCTGCCTAGCGCTTAGAAATCTCACCGACATATAGAATGCTTTCTCATACAATTAAACCTTACTTTTTCTTCATGTATATTACTTCTTTGTTGTGGCTGCTGCTATTTAATAATTATGTATGCATAATAAATTTATACATACAAATGTATATATGCAACTTGCAACTTTATATGTATTATGCATGTTGTCGTTTTTAATTACTTTTATTATTCATAATTTGCATTCGTATTTTAATTTCAATTTAGTTAATCAAAAATATCATTCACTTTTAGCTTTTTTCTGTATTACGAAATTTGTCTCCTTTTTTTGTTATTTTTGCTTTTTTTTTTTTTGCTGGCGGTTTTCCCTTGTGGCATACAAACACTGTTTAAATAAAAATAATTAGCATAAAAATTACATTTACATTTAATTTGAGTTCATTTGATTTATGTTGTTTTTGCTGCTTTTGCTTTTGTTGCTGTTTGGGCTGTGTTGTTTGCTGTGGATGCCGTGGATGCTGTTCCTCCTGCTGCTTGAGTCGCTTAGCCTTTGGCCTTTTGTGGCGCTCCATTGCTGCTTTTGGCTGTCAAACCTTGCTGTTGTTGGGCGCCCGCGTGGTGGACTCATATTGACCCCGCCCCAAGGCCGCATAAGCATCGGCATAGGCGTGTTGCTGCTGCGGCTCCAGTTGCTGCTGCTGCTGCTGGTGATGCTGCTGTTGCAGATGATGTTGCTGCTGCTGTTGCTCGTGCAACGATGTGGGCCGACTAAAGCTTACTTGTAGCGGCGGCGGCGCGACGCCTACAAAGGGAACAAAATTGGCATTAAAGAAAATCGGTTCTCTTTTAAATTTACATTCACATACTTCATTATTGGAGTTAGTACTTAAAGAAATAATAAATTATCATTTAAAAGCATTTTATACAATATTTTTTAGCTGTCTGTTAGAAATATTGCACATTAAAATCTCTGTATAAGATTTTCTTTTTATTTTGACAACACAAAAGAGTATGAAATGCTTTTTCAGTGATTTTAAAATCACCACAGTTAAGTAAAATAAGTTAGGAGTTAAATAAACAACGTAAATGCACATGCAAAACATAACAACAACAATACAAATCTTTTTCCAATACTCAGCGAAAAAGGGTTACTACAATAAATAGGAAGAATTTGGGACTCATTCCAGGTGAAGAGGACAAAATACGACCAAAGAACTAATAGGGACAAATATATAAACAGAGATTAACAAAAATAAGTTAGGATCTCAAACCAAAGGAGGAGCAAACATAACAAACTGGGGGAAAATCACAAATGTCATACCAATTGCATCGATTAAACGAAATGTCATTATAATTTCTTTTTGTTTGTGTCTGTCGGTGGATGGGAAGCAACAACTCATACATGTAGATCGATGACTAGCAGCGGGCGATTCTATATATGGTTGCTGTGATATTTTGGGTTCGGGGCTATGTCGTTCAGTGTTCTGTATGGCAATATGATGGTTCCACTCCTAATACACGATATTTCGGCGCACTGGCTTGACAGCCTTCTCCTTGCTGCTGCTGCGACTGCTGGCCTGCTGCGATTTTTGCGACTTTGAGTCTTTGGCTTTGGCACTTTTCCCGCTCTTGCTCTTACTACTACTGCCCGCCCCCGATCCCGATCCCGATACCGACCCACTGCCGGCTGCCGCTGTGGATGAGTTGGTGGTTGTGGTGTTGGAGGTGTTGTTGGTACGTGATGAGCGGGACTTATTACGTGGTGGTAGTTCTGAATTTTTTTAGCGTTTCGCAAACGAAAAGAAAAACGACAAATTAAGTTTGTGGAAAGAAAAACATGGGGATAAGGGTGAGAAAATGGAGGAGCATGGCTGGGGCAAAACTACCAACTCAGGGCTCACTCTTTCTTTCTACTTGCAAAGGAAAAGAGACACACACCTTTCGGCGTGTAGAACGCTTGCTGTGGCTGCTGCTGCGGCGAAATTGCCGGTTGCTGTAGTTGCAGTTGTTGTTGTTGCTGTTGCTGCTGTTGCATTTGCTGCTGTCCATTCGGCGGCGGCAATGGCAGCGGCAGCTGGGCCCGAGCCACCACTCCGCCGCTGCTAATCGCCGCCTGGACACCACCACCAATGGAACCCGGTATCGCCTGTTCGGCTCCGTACCCGCCATGAGATCGCGCTGCTCCGCTGGCGGCGCCGCTTCCGCTCGCAGTAGCCTGCGGCCGCCCACTGCTGGTGGATCGTGGACCTCGTCCATCACTCCTTCTCGGTTGATTCGCCGCCGCCGAGTTACGACTTGAATGGCTGCCGCCGGTGGGCAATGGCACGATTGAGTGACCGCCCTGATGGCGATCCCAATCGTGCGGATGCTGCTGATGGTGTGACCTAGAGCCACCGTGGCGACCTCCGCCTCCACCGCCGCCGCCGCGACCATCTCCGCCGCGGGGATAATGCTGCGCCTCGTGGGCAGGCGGTGGGATGCTTCGAGGACCTGCTCCTCGCTGATTGGGATGGCGTTGCTGTACAAATTTAACATAAATTATAGTGCATTTAACTAAACGGAGTGAGCAACCTTACCATTCTACGCAACGTGTTCATCGGAGCTCTCAGAGTTTCGCTGATCCGACGAGCTCGCCGCTTCTTCGGATTGGAACTGGGTGTGTGCACGGCACAGCATTTGATAAACGACCCCATGACCACAATAAAGGCCACTCCCATCAGAACCACTAGGTACCAGTTGTCGACGATCCACTCGGCCACCGTCTGCAGTGTCTCCCGGTTGAGCAACAGATTCTTCAGCCGCACCAGCGGACCATCCGCATCCACGGCTCGACACTTGAGGAACACATCGCAGTAGCCCTGGAAATTATCGCAGGGCGAACCGGGCTGCAGACTTATACCACCCTTTTGGATATTATATTTGTCGGCAAACTCGCTGGTGCTGCGGCAGGTGGAGGTGTCATTGCCATCCTGGCAGGCCAGGTCGCACAACTTGCGCTTGCTCACGTGCGGCAGCGTGGTCGAGGTGAGGAAGCACTTTGTCATGTTCCAGAGCAGACATGGTGATCCACTACATTCCCCCCGGATGCACAGCGCTGTTCCGTTATTGCACATGGTCTTGTCATCGCGATGACGCGGCTCCGGACACTCGGCCGTGGTTCCGTTGCATGTGCTCGACCAGCTGCACTCGGTCTCCTCCTTGCACTTCTGGTGGTAGCTCGTCGGCACGAAGGTGCAGGAGTTGGACAGACAGCAAGGCCCCTGCGATGGTGAGCACTGAGTCTTGGCGCGGCGCGTGCATCCCTTGGCACTGGAGTTCAGCGACTGGTCGTACTCGCTGATCAGACGCGGGTAGCAGCACTTGTCCTTGCACTCCTCCTCGTTGAAGCCGCAGTCACATTCCTCGCCAGACTCCACGATCTTGTTGCCGCAGAAGGCGCCTTCGGAGGCCTTGAAGCAGTCCCGCTTCGTGTTGCCCACCAGCACGTCAAGGACATTGGAGATGTTCCGAATGGAGCACGGCGAGAACTTGGAGTTATTCGGCCGATCACCGGAGGTGGCACTGGCGAACATGATATAATTGCCGTTGAGGCCACCAGGGCGACATTCCTGCGGGTAATCGTGCTGAGGATGGATGAAATTACAGTTAAATAGGTATGCCAACTGAAAGGAACTCAAGGATTAAGAGACTTACAGGTGACCCAAAGTTGTGGCCAATCTCGTGAGCCAGCGTGAGCTGCGACACCTTCGGCGGCACCCGACTGTTGTAGTTGACAAAGGTGATGATGCCCGTGTTGAGCGATCGCTTGGTGCTCTGGTACTGGCCGCCCACCGTCTCCGTGTACGTCTTGTACTTCTCGCAAATTCCACCAGAGGCTCCCGAAGCGCTGGCCACCCAGGCCAGTCCCAAAGTTCCTCCAGTGAAATCTCTGTGGGAGACGTAGATAATGAAATGAATCGGAATACTCTGGCTAAGCTAATAACCAACCTGTAGGTAAAGACGTAAGCCAGACAAAAGTCCGAGTGATCTTCCAGGGAATGGAGGTTCAAAAAGTTCGAGACATCCATGTGCTCATTGCAAAAGGCATTGTGTGGGCCATTGTAGGAGTTGCGACAGGCCGAATCGTCGTCGATCTTAATGCGTTGCACCTGGAGAAGGAATGGGTACAATTTTACAGTCACATAATCCTAAATAGTAGTTTCTGAAACATAAACTATAATAATTATAACTTTTCCTTAAAAAGCCTTTCATTTACAAATTGCAAATCATCGATGCAGTTCTCAAATTGAAAAACCCATGAATGCGACAAATTGACCCACAATTTGTTGATATGCTTTATAATTAACACAATCAATTAGTCGCGAATGCCGCGGGAATCTGGGGAATCCAGATGCTGCTTTAATATACGCTCCACTAAATTCCTGTCTACGCATGGTTTAACGAGCTACCAATGGCCGCATGTGGTCAGGGATCCTGCGAGGCGGGTCCTGCCGCTTTGTCCTTATCGCATCACCATTGTTTGTCCGCGGAACTCCCGCTGCATGTGGGTGTGTGTGTGTGGCTGTGTTTGTGTGAGTGGGCGTTTGTGTACTCACCTCAAAGCGTATGTTGCGATGCTCGGTGCGTCCGTCGAACTTTGTGTTGCGGTAAATGTAATTAACGGCCGTCACGTGATGTGCAATCAACGATGTGATTTCCTCGCGCGTTTTCTCATCCACCTCGTACTTGCGTCCGCGATCGTGCTGCAAACAAAAAGGAACACGTCAAATGGTGTTGACAAAAATTAACGCCAATTTCGAAAGGGCAAGATTGAAATACTAGTTAAATATAATACTTAATTGATCCATAAAACCAGCAATTTAAAAAAGTGCCCTAGGTATATTTTTCAAATTTGTGGATTAATAAATATTTTTAAAATTATGGAGCATACAACACAGTGGTTCATTATTCTAATATGATCTTATAACGAACTGTTGGTTAACCGAACAGGTAGACAGATTTAATTAACGTGGAATCACTTGAATTATTTTGGGGGTGGAGCGGTAATCCCAAAGCCGCAATGCGATGAAGAGAAGCAATGCGCCTGACATCTGTGTACACGGGAGCGCTGTGAGCGCCCACCACGCCAGACAAACAAAAAGGACCTCTTTCAACGCCCCTTTCATACGGAGCTCATTCAATCCAATCCATGCCCACTCCCACAGTACCACAGTCCCACACTCCCAGACAACAAGCAACTCTGCGCAAATATATTTGTATAAAAATGCAAATTCAGCTAAGCCCGTCGAATATTTCAGCTGAAGTTTATAAGGTCTTATGCGCACTCCCGAAACATCCGGATCCAGCTCAGCATCAGCTCTCCACCGATTTTGGCTCAAAAATCAAAATGCCGCGGGCCGCAGGAGACAAAAGCAAAGGCGAATGGAAAGTTGTACGAAATTTGATGACGCCGATGTCCATATACCCTTGCAAACAACAATATCTAAATGTTGTAGAAAACGTTATTACGCAATAGGTTCATATCTGTGGTAAATTTATAAAAGAAAAACTGTACATATTCTATTCTAACAGTTTTAATTAAGTTTCACTACCAATTAAGTTATAATGAATTTGTAATTACATTTTCCTACAGATACTCAATCTTTATAATTTATGATTATCTGCTTAGCAAATTTATTATGCCCCGCGCCAGGATTCGAAATCGAAGGGCGGCAAAAAATCGCGATATATAATACATAGGAAAACGAAAGAAGAGTGAGCGAAACAAATGCGCGAATTATGCAAAACTCAATGAAAATAAACACACGTGAAGTATAAAGAGGGATGCAGAGGAGAGAGCGAAGACAAAGAGGAGGAGAAGAAGGAGGAGGAAGAGGAGGCAAGGACGAGGGCGTGAGCGGAAACGGAAATAGGGCTGGCACTCCGTTGACGAGGATGTTGACGTCGACATCATCTCGCGTACAATGCGAAAAAATGAACGTAAACATAAAAGTGCGGCGCGAGAATGGCTCTAAATGCGGGGAGCGGTGGGGTCGACTTGGAGCGGGAGGGGGGGGCGATAGGTGGGTGGGGGTGGTGTTGGGTGGTGGAGCACCGTTGCGGGCCATAACGGTTGATTGCATACGCTGTACGCGCTGAAGGAGGTCAGCTGATTGGATGATTGCTAAGCCCCATGCGCTCTGCAGATGCCCCAAAAAGTAGGCAACTCCGCGGAATGCGACAAAAGGGTTCGCCAAGTTTATGGAGCGTGAAATTCCGCTGAATAAGTGGGTAAACATATTCACGATTGCCCCAATGTTTTCTTAAAGTTATGCTACTACTCTGTTCTATCACAAATTGCTAGAAGTTTGAATAAATGAATAAATTTTCTTCAGTTTCAATGTATATTTTAAATGTATTTTTAACCTTTTGAACGAATTCTAAGACTACGCAGTTTAATTTCGTTTTAATTGAGCAAAAAACAAAATCCTTGGAAACAATTATTTCCAATTTGCAGTTTTTGTTAGATAAATGTATTGATTTTCTAATACCCTCGTTTTTACAGACATGTAGTCTACGAATTAACACGAATGAACGAACAACAAAGCCTTCAAATTATGCTGTAGGGCACCAGACAATTTTTGTTTATACATTTCTTTGAAAATGGAATGTAATATCAAAAATGCTTAACAACTACGGTGTCTACGTGGCCCCTGATATTCCCATTCCACAAACTCTGTGCCTCTCTGTTTTATGTGCACTTGACTTTCATGAGAAGTCTGCTGGCTCGTAAAAATTGCAAAATTGATGATTTTTTCGTGCTTTTTTGTCTCAGTTTTTTAATTTGGCCTTCGTGCCTCTAGACTGTCAACAACACGTCTTCATTTATATAAGTACATATATAAATAATATATAAATAATATATACTAAAGTCTGGCAGGCCGGAAAATTCAATGTATTTTTATAAACTCATGATTAATCATTGCTACCTTAAAACGAATATTCCCTTTCGTTTGTGAATGGGTCTCCGAGCCTTTTAATCAAATAAGGATAAGTTATTTAAATAAATATTGAACCTTAAGATTATCCCTCTGAAAATAGTTTCAAAACCCTTCCCTCCAAGCAATAAAAACAATTAACCGCAATAAACCAATATATGTAGATTATGCACATGTACTCACGTCAGCGATGCCTTCGCGAATGTGGCGCCATATCAGTGGATCCGTTTGAATGTAGAGCGAGCAGGTATTCTTGTTGTCCTCGCGACCGCGTCCAGATCCGCCGGATGAGCCCCTATCCCCCGCACCATTGTCGGTGGCCCGACGGACGCGCTCGTGGACGAGCTGATGCCAGTCGGCCACGTTGGCGGATGAGCCCAGGCGACGTCCGGTCGATGGATCGTAGAATGCACCCTCGGCGAAGTTAGCCTCTTTCGTGTACTTCTGGTGGGGATACTTGAAGTCCTCATCGCCGCTGATGTATTTCTTGGGCGGATGGGGCTGCTGTTGCTGCTGCTGCTGATGTTGTTGCTGTGGGGCGGACTTTTTGTGCAGCTGCTTCCGGTGGAGCTTTTGGTAGTCCTTTGACATGGGCTCCGGCAACTCTTCGACGGCTGAATTTTGTATGTTCTCCATCCACTGAGAGACCTCATCCGTGATGCCACAGCCGGCCACGTGACCTGCAAAGAGGAACAAAAGCGTGGAATGAAAGAGGGAAGTAAATTCGCCAGAATGGACACAAATGAAAAAAAAATTTAAGTCGGAATGAGGAATGTTAATTTGCTGATGCAGCTCGGCATTTTGGGGCATCTCAATGCTACCAAATTCAATGGGGAAAATTATTTATGACCTACCAAGTGTAAGCCACAAAAATGTAATTAAAAGCAGCCCCACGCAGAAGCGATATCCGAAAAAAACATTTTAATGCAAATGCCAAAGTGAAATGTTTACGTAAAAGTTGTGGTAAAAAGTAAAAACAAACGAAAAACAAACCGAAACTAGGGAAAATCGCTGTGGAGATTCAAAGGTGGGGCATTCTACTATTCCTTTTTTTTTTTTGCGCCCGTTGCACTTTAAAAGTATATCAACAATTATATTTACAGCTTTTCCAGGAGCTGCTGGCGGAGCATTGTCTTGGCCAGCGGAAACTGTTAATAGCCGCTAGCCGGTAATGAAAATTTATTGTTTTATTGTTTAAGCGCAGTCGGAGAAACGCGGTCTGCTGCTGCCTTTTATCCACAACGCGAGGACGCGTTTTGCACGCGATTCGCTGGCGTTTTCCCCCCATCGCGATTGTCAACATTAAATAAACCGAAAAAAGCAGGGGGAATGGGATGCAACAGGGCGGAAAAGGGAATAAAGTACTGCACCACAGAGTGGTGCCCGTTTTTAAAAGCTGCGCGAGTTTTATGGTCTCAGCCATTTACATTCATTTCCAGAATAATCTTCTGAGTTACGGGTGCTCGTTGGAATATCTGGGGCAGCGAAACGATTTTAAGTTAAGCTAAATGAATGAAATTAAACGCCATATGGATTCGCATCATAAATGTAGTTCTTTTAATGGGGAAATCGATTCAATTACCGAGTAATACATTCTTTTTTATTTATTATGATTTTCATAATTACGGTTTACTGCAATTGAAGGATCTTTTGTAAACTGCAATTAGCTTTATGGGGTATTTAAAAGCCTACTTTCAGTTTAAAGCGAAAGTGCGAGTAAAGTTTCATAAAATATTGCAAATTTATACTCGCTATATAATGAAAATAAATGAGCTGAATGTGCATTACTTTTAACTCATTTAAGCAAGGAATTCAACTGCTGCCACATCGAAGACCCGCTGCACTTTTCATTTAACATCATTTATGCCACCCGCCTGGCTGCTTCTCAAAAATCCTTGCTGCATTCCACGAGGATCCTTGGAGGACCCTTTCGGCCAGCTCGAAAGTCATAACAACAGGCAACAGGGTGCGGTTCCCCTAGTTGCCGGCACTCTTTTCTTGGCACCCGAATGCCAAGAATATTCATCCTGGCTGCGAGGCAAGGACCGCTGTCCAGTTCGCTCAGCCATCCAGTTCGCTCCCTGTGGAAACGCCGTTGCAGTTGCAGCTTTCAGTGGCGCCATAAATTTTTATTTGGCTGATGCCATTGTGTCAAGTAAGCGAGGGCGGCATGAAGTTTGCTGTGTTGGTACTGTGTACTGTTGCCATTACCATTATGCATTTGCTTATTCCTCTTCGTTTCTTCGCGCTCGCTTTTTACTATACTTGCCCATTCCCAAACTGTTTGTCTTTATTACAAGCATTTTGGCGGCGTTGTCGTTCTTCAGTGCAGCATGGCAACGTGGCCAAGCACGCGACCAACGCCAAAATCAGTGCACTGCAAAAATTTCAGTCGAAATTAAAGCGCCATAAATAATTGAAAGTGCACTAAGAAGCTGAATGTACGAAATGGAAGAAAAGTGTGTTCTCTAACGGTGGCAAACAACATTAAAACACTTAGTTCGGAAGATTGTAAAAGGATTTGTATTACTTTTTTTGTTCCTACTTATTCCCCATAAACATACATATCTAACATAATAATTGATCTAAAAATCTGAGATGTATTTCCCATATCAGATGGTATTTTCTTCAGTGCAGCGGTCCGTGGATGCAGGTGGAATGTTTCTGCGGGCAAAGCCGTAGCCATAGACATAGAAGGGAGCCACTAAATACGTAAGCCCTCGAGAAACCAGTAAAGCCGCAGCAGGCACAGCTTCCGTAAATGCCCCCTGCTCCTTCAGGAAGGCCCGGAAAATCCACAGTGGCATGCAATTTGCATATCAAAGGCAGCCCCTCGAGAGCGCTGCCTTCTACTTGCTGCACACTATACTATATACAAACTTACACATATACATACATACATACATATAAATGTGTGTAGCCTGAGCAATGTTTTATTTTGTTGCATGCCGCTTCTTACTCCAATGACCCGTTTTTATTTCATTTTGCTGCTTCGCCTTCTGCCTGAATTTCCTTTTCGCTTTTCCCCGCACTTTCAGGGCGAGCTTTATTGTTGCAGCCGCTCTTATGAGTTTTCAAGGAGGCTCTGGCTGCATTCAATCGGTTTATCTGATGTTGCCTGGCCAACCCCAAGATGTTGCCTGATTTTTGGTTTTTATGCCACGCTAGCCAGGTCGCCATTCCCTTAGCCTTTGACCCCTCCCACCCTCTAAGCCAAACCTACGCCTTATCCCCATTTCAATCAACAGCTGTTGAGTCGCCATCGCCAGCGTAATAGAGCGCGCGTCTCCAGCACATTTCATTTTTCCAATTTTTCTGTGCCACTCAAAGTCTGCTTTTTCCCATCCCCATCCTGGTTCGTGCCCCAAGCTTCTGGGCTCCACGATAACTCCTTTTCCTACAGACAGAAAAAATCAACCGCGATGGGATTAGCAATCAGCAGGATTTGCTACAGAATGTTATTATAATGTATTATAAAAAAAAAAATGTTATAATTTTAATACGAAGTAAAGCACTCTATTTTTGTAGACCCTTCAATTAACTATTTTATTATTAATATTTAATAAAATTATATTTAAGCCCTATTGAAGTGTTGAGAGTAAGAGGAGAAAATTAAATAAAAGATAATTTTTGGAAATAAAAATAGAGAGCTGCATTCATTGTATTTCTGAGTGCACTCGACACTGGCTTCACTTGCCGTCGCACATTCCTTACAGAGCCTCCAGCATCCTGCACATCCTTTAAGCCCCCTCACACACCCTTTCACCCTATCCCTCCCCCCTCCCATTCGCCCCGCGAGGACACTTCAATCATATTTCGCTTTGGCTTTGACTGCATCGCATCGCCCAACGCCTCGTAGAGATTTCTGCACAGAGATTAAAGTGCACTTTTGTGTTATCTTTTTACTGTAGTTCAGATCGACGTTTGCACTTGTACAAGATTTTGCACTGTTACTTCGATGTTTTTCGTGCTTTTTGTCGCAGCAATTTCGTTTTATTTGTTCGCATTTTATTTTGCTTTTCGTCCTTTTGCTTTTTTTCTTGTTGCGCCAATTGAACAAAAGCCACGCGCTCGCCCGCTCGACTTATGAATTTTACAACTTCCGTTGCCTTTAGTCGGGCTCAGGCAAGCTTGGGTTTTGTCGTTCTAGCCCTGCACACAAAAAAAAAATCAGGGATTGGGAGTTAAGTTGCAAAACTATGGCATACCCTGTGAGTGCAAAGAGGGGTCTGATTTAAAGGTATTTCGCATAACTACAATATAGTTTACTATTAAACTTTAAAACTAAACACTTTTGTTGCTTAAGTAACTATTGTATTAAGTAACGTTCTGTTTACAATCCCACATACCCAAAAATCATGCATTTACTGGGTATGTTGTAAAAAGACCAGAAGCAGGAAAAACTCAGCTTGAGTCGGAGACAAACGACGTTCAGACATGCAAGCGGCTTTTGTAGCTGGGCTTTTACCTCCAACTTCCCCATTTGCTTCTTCTTGCCACTAACACCGACCACCCGCCACCCCTCACCACCCACCGCCCACTCTCGGCTCCCAATTACGACCATGGACCCATTCAAGCCACTTGTGGCCTTTGCTTACTGCGCCAACGTAAGCGTGTGTATGTGTGTGAGATGCGCAAGCAAAAATGAAAAATAATCCCAAATTCAATTGCAAATGAAATTGAGGGCGAAAGACCCCATAAATACACACACATACAGAGTGGCACACAAAGAGCATCCAAGCCCACCCCCAAAGAATGCCCCAAAACTGAATCAGCACCCCAAAAGGCCATAACAGACGCTTTGCACAATTTCGACGCTTTAAAAGCAAAATAAGCAGCAGGCAAAAGGAAAGAGGGAAAAAAACTCAACATAACTGAATAGGGAACACCAAATATTTGGGGCTACAAAAGGTTCACAAACTCACGCAGTTGCAACCAAGACGTTGAATATAAGAAGAAAGTATAGAAATGGGAATAAGGCATTAAATGTGCAGCTGTGCCGCAAACAAAAGAAGTTCCAGCACAATAATTAAATATAAAATAATAACATAATAAAAATACAATATAAATTTAAATACGAATTGGTATTAGCATTTGGGGTATTTATGAAATATTTATTTTATTTAGTTATATTAAGCGAACATGATTTTATTTTAAAGAAAATATGAGATTAGATATCAGATAAGCAGAAATCTTCTTTAATATTGTCGTTTTAACGGCACCCTGACGAAAAATCTAAAATCCGCGTGCCTCCGGCGGAATACACAAAATAATATAGCATACATCTGGGCGCAATAAATGCTGTGGGCGGACATTGTAAGGGCGTGGCATGTGCGAGTTGGCTGCTGGTGCTGCTTTCCATTAACAAGTGGAAATCATCGCGAAAATGTTCCCTGCTTGCCGTTGCTGATGTGTAAATGTCGGGAGCACAATTCATGCAATTTTCCCTAATTTGCTTTTATTTTGTAAATGATTTGATTACCACGTTGTTACCGTTGCCGCTGCTGTTTATTTATTTAATCATTTCTTCTTTTGTTTATCCAGCCCCTCTGCCCTTCCGCCCCCCTCATACGTTCTCATGAGCATCGTCAGTGAGTTTCGTTCGCCAGCTTAGACTTAATTTGTTTGCACGACAATTGTTACGCTTTTTATGTTTGCCTTAATTAAAAATGTTTTAATTTGCGCAATTGTTCGGCGGTGATTGCTATGAACAATGAGGCACTCAGTTCTATTAAAGTACGTCATGAAATTATTAGGCATATTCATATTTCAATACATTTAAAATGTAGCATATAAGCATATCATTATATATGCATTTCCTTGGCATCAGGGACCTAAATGGATTTTAATAGATATTTAACCCCTTACATATTTTTACTTGCTGTAATCTACATTTCACTGAGATGAGTTCTTTAAATTTCTTAAATACATATCCGTATTTGATTTACAAATTATAATTGAAAAGAATCTTTTAATTCAACTTTATTTAGTCTGCATTCCATTGGCATAATGATATCTTAGCGCTTTTCAACGCCCAAGGACTTTAAATAGGTCTTGGGGGGCCGTATCCATGACCTACCATCCGCCCACCCATATGGATAACTAATGTCTTTTGCCCGTGGCGACAGCCTTCCGTTGTTGTCACACTTTTCCAGCAAAAAGTGTCGCCGTCATCGTCGTCACCTGCGCTTTGGCACTTTCGCATAAAGCCACACTCAGGAAAACCAAAGCCACGTTGGGCGAGGAAAAAAGATTACGCATTTTGGCCGCGTCCAAGGCAAAAAGCAAAACAAAACGTCCGACAGAACGAAAGTCCGTCCGTTTGGCGACACCCGCTGCCTTCCGCATACAAATTAGTTTTTCTGGCCCGGCCTTTTGGCCTTCTTTTGAATGAATTACACCCTCTGACCCATCCATTCTCGAATGCGATTCTCATTTCCGCAGTTTTTCTTCATCTGGTCTTAGTCGTAGCAGAACACATTAATATTAAATACATTGATCAAAACAGTGATACGGTACGTATGCATGGAGTTTTTTTTGGGTTCTACATATGTTGGGTGACTTGGAGTATTTTGGCATGTGTAAATGCGCCTTTGAATGGTAATAGGCATACATTATTTATGTAAGCTTAATATGAAAAGATGGTTTTCAATTAAACTAGAAAGTTGCTCGGCTCTGGTTTTATTTCATTTGCCCAAATAAATTCGATTTAAATTACAAAGTTTAATCATAATTAAATAATTTCGTATACACTTGCATTGCAAGCCGGAAAACATGTCACAATCAACTCAAATTCAGTAATTCAATGCAGGACTTTCAAATTACAAGGGACCTGAAAGACGAAGGATAGAAGCCTAATTGTCGCAGCTGTCAGAACTCAACTTGGCATTCGAACTTGTATTCGTATTCGTATTCGTTTTCGCATCCGCATCCGTAGCTCCACTTCCAATCATCCGTAACTTTGCACTCAGCTCGACTTAACTCAAGTGCCAGCAAAAGATAAACAAAATTTGTATCTGTGCGAATGGACGTTGAAGTCGAACGACAAAAGCTTAGTTAGAAGGCAAAGGCAAACGGTAGCCGAGCAATTTGTGGTCAAGTGCAAACTAAAGGCGGTCGATGACAAGGACATCGACTACGACGGCGATGACGATGATGACGGCGATGACGATGATGCTGGTGATGCTGATGGCGATGGTGATGACGATGGTGACGGTGGTGGTGATGGCGGTTCCTGGTTTGACTTTGGGGCAAATGGAAAAGAAAAAGTTTTCTAAACGACAGAGCTCTGATGCCTGGCTCTAAATGGTCGAGAAATAAGCCAAATGTATGGGCTCGTCTGTATCAGGCACTAATTAACGACGGAATAATTTCCCCTGTCAGGCAAATGGAAACGAGCCACAGAATCCCAGCCTGATTGGAGGGGTCCTGTGGAGGGTCCTGCAGGCTGGGGTAGGTTAGTGGCTCTCCTGGTTGCTCGGCTGCTCATGGAATTAAAAAAGTTCATTCGGCAGTGCAACTGTTTGGCTTTTGACCTGCTCCTTTGGTGTGCAGCTGCTTCAACTCCTTGTAGGCAGCATTTTGCATGCAAGGCAAAGTGCAATATCAACAAGCCCGGTCCAAAAACCAAGAGAAATATGTCGACCTGTCACACAAAGCACAAACTACCACTGGCACTACCGCCAGAGCAGCCTGACATTGAACGCAGGACCAGGCACACGGGCACACAGAATTCCTCATGGCGGACGAGGAACGAGGAATACGCCCCGGAATTTTAAACTAAACTATGTTCGGAGCCCTGAGCCTAAGGCTGGCACTGATAAGACATCCGAGAATGCACAGATGTGGGGATATTGAGCCACCCAATACGGAGAATGTGGCCAACACCATATGGACAAGGTCTGCGGAATGGAGTGGATGTATGGTGGCGGTGGGCAGGCCGAATTGTTGGGAATTTTCATTGCATGCAGCTTGGCCATAAAATAAATGGAGAACCCTATTCGGCTGTACACGTTTGAAAGCCCACGCACCCACAGACACACACTTGTATACAATTATATCAACGTAAGGACAGGTGGCTGGTGGCTGAAGAGGCCGCAGAAAACTGGTTACGACACATGGAACTTATGGCCTAACTGATAGTGATTGACAAAATAGAGTGTTGGGCCAAGCCAGCTGAAAGTAAACCGTAAAAAATAGCACAGTTGTTGAATATTTTAATTCTAGTTTATAAAAATATGTCTTACTAATAATTTTGAATAAAGTATAAGTAAAGCCAAAACAAAAATCATAGCCACACGAAGAAGCAGGATTAAAACAAGGCAACAAGAGGATTATTAAAATTTAATATATGTGTGTGAAATGAAAGTGTTTAAGTTAAATTCTGGAAAATTCGTACTGTGTTACCTTTGCCAGTTTAAGACAACAGTGTACTACAGAAAGTAACTGCACTAGCTTCATTTCCTCAACTGCAAACCAAAACGGAAGCAACAAATATCATCAAGCCCAATTGCATTTGTGGCCGAAAACTGGAAATATTTACTTGCCCGGTTGGGTTGAAATTTTGGCATTGCCGTTCGCCAGAGGGAGACGACAGATAAGCAGAAAGGAGTTTCCTGCCCCATTTGGCCAAAAGGGAGAGCGAGATTCGACGAAGTAAGTCGGCCAGTCGAAATAAGGATGGCCAGTAATATTTGGTCACCACCCAGCTACGGTCGATGTGAGGAGTGGGAATCTTTGTGCAGGTCCATGATAAAAGTGGTTTATGGCTGTGGTTATAGTCTATTGCTTCTACCAAGTAATCCACTGCTAAGAAGTGCATCATGCCCTTTGTCATGTTGGTAACTGTGTGGGAGGTGTTGAGTTCATGAGGGGCTGTTGCTCACCACGTACATTTATCTTCATATAAATGCTAGACATGTAATATTAATCTATATATTTTTAGCAAAATATGCCTTATTTCTGCCAAGGATTTAGCATGTATGCTGAATATAATCCGTAATACCCTCGATTTCCGATCAGTATTGCGCATAGAGGGAAAAGCACTAGGGAGCTCTCAGGCCAATGCGAACAATTTGAAACTTGTTCCGAATTCAATTGAAACACTCGAGAGGCTGTTACGTTTTTCGAACCACAGGACACAAGCGGCCATGTTTGTGTGTTTGGCAGCAGTTACAGTCGCCTATGACAACAGAGTTGCCGATGTCGTAGTCGTTGTCATCGTCATTATCAAGTGGCTGACACCCTTCGCAAATTCCGCCCACCGTGTCCCGAAAATGTCCCGAAAATAACCCGTAAAGCACTTAAAAAAGACCGCATGACAGCCAGCGGGCTACTAACAATCCCCGTCTATTTCAGCTCTTCTTTCCATCCTGGCTGAAAGCCTGGTTTGAGAGCTTGCCTACCATAATCGATGGTTGATGTTGCTTTTGTCGTTACAGGTTGGTGCAAGTACTTATACACTGGGAAAAAGACAGTCTAATCCGGATTTTATAAAGTTTAATGTTAACTTATACATAACAAATAAGGGCTTAAGAAAGCATACATCATTACAAGAAAATGTTATTTTTATATACATTATTCTTATAAACATTTTTTTCAAAGTCTGTGAGCAGTGTTGGGGGAGTCCCGAGCAACCGCAATTTTCACTTCAATTTAAACTTGCCAAATGAAGTGTTCAATGCCCGCATTTCCCTTCTATGACTGCCCCGTTTAATCCTAGAGTAGAGGGATCCAACGATGTCCTTGCCGCGCTCCTTGAGTTTCAGCTATACGACAAGTTGGAGTCTGCATATGAGGAACATGTTAATTAGCGCCTATTGAAGGCAATCAGTGTATGGGTTACTCTACATAGAATTTGCCTTATCCATCTCCGAATCAAATGATGTATTTTTACATATATTATATTTGTATGCGCAGGCACTCGCCCAACAACCTAATGTCCATTTTAATTAAACTCAAACATGTGCGTATTCATAGATGTCTGTACGAACAAACAGATTCCCCAAATGGCCCATTGAACTGACACTGAGCTCCCAAGGCGGTTGGTCACCAACAAATTTACGAGCACAACGAACGAGAGCAGCAAACATATATGTACGTATGGATGTGTAAATGTACATAAATTCCCCCACATGAACACACCAACTCAGAGCAACTCAGACAAGCGACCATTCACAGGGAAATTTAATAATTTAGCAGTTAAATTATTTGGCACTTGTAATAAAACAAACAACTTGTAGCAAGCTGCAGCAGCAACTCCGGCAACATCCTCCCAAAACGCAGTGGACAGTTGCAAAGTGTTAAAACGCAAAACTTTCGGAGGAAGCCGCAGCAACTGAAGTGCAGAGCAATGCAGAGGAAGCCCTATAATGTGTCTGCCCCGGCCTGGTCGTGATGACCAAATGTTGTTAAATAGCACGAGCAACATGTAAATATAAATTTTCGGCACAAGATTTATGCATATTTTGAAGTTGGGCGGGCGTAGAGCAATGTCCTTGGTAAACACCATGTGTTTGTGAATTTTAAAATGGTTTAAATTTCGTCTGCTGCTGCAGCTGTTGCAAGGACATCAACTGCAGGCAGTCCTCGGCAGATTCCACACGAATTATGCTCCAAGACATTGGCCAAAGCAACCAGCTTACTCCTCTGGCTGATGTTTGTCTTGTTGCATGTACTCGTGTGTAGGTACTTATATATATTTATCATAATTCCACATGCTTGCCCACTTTCTGGAGTCATGTAATGCTTGGAAAAACCCATTTGGACACATTACGCATACGCCATGTGGCCGCACGATAATACAAACTTCTGTTTAACTCTTGATTGTAAAAGTTTAGGTTGGCATTTTTCGTGCGATTGTTTACTCAGCTTGTGTGTACATACACATTTTACAAGTAATTTATTTGAAATCTAAAATCAAATACTTTTGCAACAAATAGCTTAAGAGGTTTACTGCATAAATTGGTATTTATATTTATTTATTATTTCCCATTTAATACAAAAAATCGTTTCTAATAAACAAGTAAATCTTGAATACAAAACTGTAGATTATTTTGCTGGAATATTTCTCAAGCCGAGTAACTTCGTTTAAAGAGAATCTATGATATTAAAGCAGAATCCTTTCCACAGGCATGACATCTTGTGCAACGTCGACCGCAACGATTAATTTAATATTTCTCGGACAGAATCACGAACGTCTCACACCCAAAACCTTGGACCCATTTTGCCTGCGGACTCGACTCGACTCCAACGCATCCCCGTTGTGCTGCTGTCACCTGGACAGTTTGGATAAGAGTGGCAACAGTACTGCAGCCAAACATTTGCATAAATATTTGCCAGATTCGCAGAGTGGTGGCCAACTCCCCCGAAAAACCAGAAAATGTCCCCATTTCGTTGATGACGCCAACAGATTTTAAATACATTTTGCACCCAGCCAGCCAGCCAGCTCCCCGGTAGTCCTCCGTACTCGGTCCACACCTGCCGGCTACAATTATTGGTTTGAGCGCTGTCCGCGGTCCAGGTGCTAGCGCTGTGGACACGAGCATGGGGCTGTGGGGCTATGGGGGACTATATAGCTACGGGTTAAGGGGGGCCCTGGCCGGATTCCCCAAAATAACGAGTTTGTGGTAAATTGAATTGTTCAACATCCACATCTCCGCAGCACCCACCCTCGATTATCCCATTCCGTCGCGTCAATAAAATCGTTGCACCGTTTCATTTCGTCCTGATATGTTCGAATGATGCGGTTTTGCTATTGCTACTTCGCATTTATTGAGCGGTGAGCAGGGTATATAAGGCATTTATTAAATTATATGCATTAAAAAAAGGGATTATGCCTAAGCTTTTTATGATAAAAAGTTGTACAAGAATAGCAAATTTAAGCCATTACATATCATGGTTAGGTCATTGGTCATTATCAAGTTAGTTAAAATCTAAGAAAAGTATTTCCAGCAACCACTATGTATTTGAGATCAAATTAATATTTGTCGAAAATCATTTTTCTTTATTCCCGGTATTAAATAGATATACCTACGAATTATAATGGTCATAAATGGAATATCCGTCAATTTATGTTTATTTATTGTTCTTGTCTATCTTTTTTTGTCTCCCCCTGAATATGACTGCAAAATGTGAAAATAAATGCGGCTGAGCCTTGGTTTCAGCGCTATCAAACGATATTTTATTCAAAATATTTGCCGTCTAATCTAAAGTGCTATGCAGAGCTAACGCAAACATTTATTCACCCATTTATTTATTTAATCACTAAAAATGAGTGAAAACGGAGTACTTTCGTATATTGTATACGTTAAAGTATAACATGCAGTATACGTCAAATTGTCAGCGTTTTTGATGACCACATTAGATGAAGAGCTAGATGCTATCCCCCCATCATTGCTCTTCCATATCGGACGATTATGATGACAGATTGCTTTATTGTGATATATCGGCAATAACAACCCAATTCGCAGACATGTTGCGTTTCGGCAAGGCAATCAAAGTGGCATGCAACACAAATGTGCAATCTAGTTGCAGCCCCATCCCGAAAATAGCTGCTGAAAAATAAAAGCGATCCACGTTGAAATGACAGAGCAACACACAATGTCATGGCTGGGAACTTTCATCAGGTGTGTTTGTCTGCCATAGAATGGTGATGGCGATGGCGATGGCAATGGCGCTGGCGATGATGATGACGATGATGATGGTACGGGGGGTGCTCAGTACAAGCTAGACAAAAAAGCCATTAAAAGCGACTTAAATGTTGCGAAATGTTTTCACGCTCTCTGATCTGAACTGCACTCGCATTCCGGCGGAAAACTGAAGGTGAGCGCTCAGGTGGCGGGGAAAAGGTGATGCGACGTCCGTAGCTTATGGCACATTTTCATTTGCCCAAAAAACATATATTAAATTTTAAAATCTAATTTAAATTTTCACGCCACATAGACTGAACAGCAACAGCAGCAACAACAACAACTGTGCATAACATCAAACAAAAGGGGTACGAGCAACAAAACCAAACGAAGTGTATTACAAGAAGCATCGCGAGGAGAATGAGTCAGACTGACGAGTCGGATGCCCAAAGAGGGCAGAGGGTCCACAGAAGCGACATAATGGATAAATCCGGAGGTCGGAGGTCGGAGGATGACTACTCGGAGTCGAGGGCAACCGCACGGAACTGAACATAACTTCATGGAATGCATACTAAGTGTGATATTAAAGGGGGACTAAAGAGGGCTGTGCAACAATGATTAGTTTAATAGAGCTAGATTGAGCTTAGCCAAATACATTTAGGTAATTCAACTAGTTTGAGTTTTTTAATGAACCCGAAGTGCTTTTCCAAAACATTGTTAAATTTATTACTTCTTCAGATTTTCAAGAGCTCAGCTTCAACCTTTCCAACCAACTGACAGTGAATACAAAACTCAGTCCGTGTTTAAGGACAAAGCCACGAGGCATAAGTTTGAGCAAACATGAAATATGAAAAGTTGGCATGTTGCATATCAGCGATTCATTATGCTGGGACAAATGTCAATTAAAAGTAAAGCGTAAAAATAATAAACACTGTGGACACGGGACATTGTCATTTCTGAGTTGGTGGTGTGGTGTGGTGTGGTGCTCATAAAAACGGTTCGGAGTGCTCATACTACACACTTTTTGCCGGCGGTGTGAGGTCGGGCATAAAAAGTTAGTCATGCGAGATTTTTGGTAGTCGTTGTTTTCGTTGTCGTTGTCGTTGCCGTTGTCGCCGGTTGTTGTTCTGCGTTGGTCAGCGCTGCGAAACCCCATAAAACTGCACAACTTCAATTAATTTTCACATATGGCGATGGTGGGGGAGGTGGGTGGATGATGGGAGATGGGCAGTGGGGGGCAGCGGTCAACGGCAGTAGCAGCTGACTGTGAACCCAGTTCAGTGAATTCAATTAACCGCAATTTCCATACCAGCGGCAGCGGGGGCGCTCCTCTATCAAATGCAATTGTTGTGTGGTTGGCAAACAACAATTTTCGGACAACTGACAAAAAACATAAAAGATAGTAGTATAAAAGTTTGCAGCATACAAATTTTTCTCATGTCAGCTAAAAAAGAGTATTAAACAAAATGGAAGCACTCATACATAACGACTCTGAAGTATGAGAATAATTAAAATTTAATATGCATTCTGTTCAGTTACAAAATAAAACATATGAATGTTTATCTGACAGTTTTTACATTCGCCTCTCGTTGCCTTTCGTAATTTGTCACTTCTAATTGCAATTTGTGTGTCAGTATCTCAGTTTTTGTATCTGTATCTGCGTTTGTATCTGTACTCGAATCTGTGTTGTTGATAATAAAGTGGATTGCTTTATTTTAGTTAGAATATATTTATTAATACTTTTGTTTTGTGCTTCGTGCACTTCCATTCAGTTTTACATTCTTTGAGCAAGTGACATAATTATGTTATTTAACATTACATTACATTTCATTACATTATCCGCGATCAGCTGATTCATTCTTATGCTAATTAACATTTCATATCAAGGCATACACATTTATTCCAACACGCCTCTTAAATTTGTTGTCTTGATTTTCTTTCATTACTTTAACTTTACAGCATCTCTATTTCGTATAAATTTCTGTTTGTCTAACGCTTTGGTTAACATGTCTGCTATATTAAGTCTTGATTCTATCTTCACAATGTCTATAATACCTTTTTCATAATTTTCGTTAACATAATGATACTGCACTTCAATGTGCTTCGAATTTTTTGTAAAGTTACCAAATTTAGCAATGGCTACTGCGCCTGAATTATCTTCGTAAATCTTTATCGCTTTTTCGTTATCAATATTAAATATTTCACATAACATGTTTTTGACAAATAATATTTCTGTGACTGCTTCTGACATGGCAATGTACTCTGCAAACGTTGAACATTTTGTTACTGCGTGTTGTTTGTGTGTTTTCCAATATACTATATTTCCATACATTCTAATTATAAATCCCGTCGTGGATTTTCTATCAACATTATCTCCTGCATAATCGGAGTCTACCATACAATCTAATAATTCATTATTCTTATTCTCTTCAAAAGTTAAATTCAGATCTCTTGTCTTATATAAATATTTTAATACTCTTAGCGCGTATTTATAGTGTGTTGAATTGTAACAACTTTGATATCTGCTTAAGTAATTTACGGAATATGATATATCTGGTCTTGTACCTGCGCTTATATATAATAATTCACCTATCAAATTTCTGTATTTAATTTTCTCATCACATTCAGTTGCTTGATCTAATTTTAAGTTTGTTTCCATTGGAGTTTCGTATAGCTTAGCATTTTCCAGATTATACTTAATTGCCAGTGATTCAATATATCGTTTTTGATTTAACGTCATTTTCTTACTTTCAGTACTATAATTAATTTCTATTCCAATATAACTTCCGATTTTTCCTAAATCTTTCATTGTAAATTTGTTCATTAAACAGTCTTTAATTTCAGTTATTTTCGTTTTGTTCTTACTGCATATCAATATGTCGTCTACAAATACTAAAATATATATTTCATCTTTATCCTTTCTTTTTACATATAAACAATAATCGTAATTGCTTCTTATAAAATTTAATTTGTCGAGATATTTATGCAAACATTCGTACCATGCTCTTGGGCTTTCTCTTAATCCATATAATGCCTTTATTAATTTATAAACTTTGTTTTCTCCTGTTTCGTAACCTTTTGGTTCATTTACATAAACTTCTGATTTTACATAGCCATTCAAAAAGGCTGTTTCGACATCCATCTGATTTACAAACAGACCATTTTTACAACAATATGATAGTAATATTTTTAATGTTTGCATTTTTCCTACTGGTGAATATACATTTTCTAGTCGTTCTCTTTGTTGGAAACCTCTTACTACTAGTCTAGCTTTGTATGTCCCATCACTTTTCTTTTTGTACACCCATTTTACATCTATAATCTTTTTGTTTATCGGTTTTTCTACAATTTGCCATGTATTATTTTTATTTAAGCATTGCATTTCTGTATTCATTGCTTTGAGCCATTCTTTCTTTTCATTACTATTCATCGCCTCTTCGTACGTGTTTGGTACAATGGCATTTACATAATTGATATAAATAAAATGTGTTACTGGGTTACCGTATAGATTTACTGGTCTTTTATTTCTATTTGATGTTCTCTGCACTGTTAAATGTTCTTTGTTTTCCTCACTCTCGCTTTCATCGCTAGTTTTTGAATTAACTTCTTCCGTGTCATTTTGTTCGTCTGTCTTAGCGTTATCTTCATCATCTTCTTCATTTTCATCTATTTCACTTTCATTATCATTCTGCTTGTTTTTCTCTAGGCAAATTAATTTTGTTTTCTCTTCCACAACTTGAACATGTCTTGCGTTTATTACTCTATTGTTTAGTAAAACTCTATATCCGTTTGTATTATAACCAACTAATACTCCTAATTCTGATTTGTTATCCCATTTACTCTTTCTGCGTACTTCTGGAACTCTAACAAAAACTCTACTTCCGTATATTTTTAAATTTTCTACATTTGGTTTTATACCAAAAAATATTTCATATGGGCTTTTATTTACTGCTGTATTTGCGATTGTTCGATTTTTTAAATAAGCTACTGTGTTCATCACTTCTGGCCAATATCGCCTATGTATGTTTGCTTCTCTCATTAAGCACCTTCCAATATCCATTGCCGATCTGTTATATCTTTCTGCTACGCCGTTTAATTCGTGTACATACGGTGGACATGTAGTTAACTGAATTCCCTTATACTTTACAAAGTTTAATATTTCTCTATTCAAATATTCTTTACCGTTATCGCATTGGATTTGTTTTACTTTTTTACTGAACTGATTTTCAACATAATTAACATATTCTTTTAAGCAGCTCGCAGTTTCGGATTTATTTTTAATACAATATATTCTCGCGCATTTACTAAAATCGTCAACGAATGTCAAAAAATATTTTTCCCCACAATAACCTGTTGTGCTGTGTGGTCCGTTTAAGTCTGTATGTATTAACTCTAATGTCTCTTTAGTTTTCTTTCTATTGTTCTCGAATGGTTCGTTTGACATTTTACTTTGTATACAATTCGCACATTTCATTTCGGTATTCTCGATTTTATCTGGCAGACCATCTAACATTTTATTCTTAATAATTCTATTCAAATATTGAAAATTTACGTGGCCTAATGCCCTGTGCCATTTTTCTTTTTCAGTTAATTTAGTTACATTTGTATATATTTCATTTCTTTTATTTTTTGGCATGAAGCTTTTTACATTATATAAACTATCAATTTTACTCGCAACTGTCAGCAATTCTCTCTTTTCGTTATAGATTTTTGTATCATTATTTCTGGCTACGACTGTACATTTATTTTCAGTTATCTTTGATATGCTTAGCAAATTTTGTTTTATGCCTTTTACAAAGTATACATTTTTAATATCGATCAAATTTTCATTGTTGTATGTTCTAAAATATGTTTCTACATTTCCAATCTTGGTCGCTTGCAATTGTTTGCCATCGGCTACTTTAACATTAATAGGATTTTTCAAATTAATACAGTTCTTAAAAAGTTTACAATCGTTTATAATGTGATCAGTGCATCCACTATCTAATAACCAATTTACTGTAGTTTCGTTGTTACTTTCGCTGTTATTACAATTTATTAATTTTTCGTTTCTTATCATTCTTGTTGTCCATGACTGTACGCTGTCGCTGTTTTCTTGTTGTCTTCCTTGATTCCTGTCTCCTGAGTAATTTCCACGTCCTCGACCATTTCCATGATGTTGACCTCTGCCTCGGCCGCCTCTT
Organism: Drosophila teissieri; assembly: GCF_016746235.2. NCBI lineage: Eukaryota > Metazoa > Arthropoda > Insecta > Diptera > Drosophilidae > Drosophila > Drosophila teissieri. The sequence continues at coordinate 14,953,850 of NC_053029.1, read as the reverse complement.
TGATTCGTATTCTGATATCGCCTGTTGAATTGTTGTTGTTGTTTATTTTCGCCTCTCGCATTTTGCTCAGCATGCCAGCAGTCCCTCTGAATATGACCTGTTTTGCCACACACATAGCATTCTTTTTTAGTTTTGGTGTTAAATGTGCTTACGTTATTTTGTTTGTCCACTGGACCTCTGTTTAAACTTTTTTCTTTTATTTTTGATTTTACGTACTCTACCGTTCGTTGTGCTTCCGGAATTACATCTAAGAAGTCTCCAATATAACTGTAGCTTGTTGGTAGTGCTTTTAAAAGATACCTCATTTTTTCGTTTTCGTCTATGGTGCCTCCAGCGTTTTTTAATTTATTTACTGCTTTCTCGAATTCTATAAAAAATTCTTCCACTGTTTCATAGTCTTTTAGTTTAATTTCGTCGATTTTTCCTCTGCACAGTATTTGCAGGGCTGTTGATTTTGTCGAATACATTTCATTTAACTTGTTCATAATTTCTAATGTCGTTTGGCACTCACTAATATATTCTAACTGTTTGTCTGATATTGTACTGATTAAAATTGTTTTCGCTTTTAATTCTGTTTTCATCCATGTTGTTTCATTATCTTCCGTTGTTCTTGTTCGCACTGCTGGTTCTTTGCACTCTTTGTATTCCAATATTGTCATTAATCTGAATTTCCAGCTTCCAAAATTAGCTCCATCGAATATGGGCATAACAATGTCTTCGATTTTTGCGTTAGCACTCATTTTTTCCGTTTCACTTTTAATCTGTTTGCACACTTCTTTTATGTCTCTTTCTATGTCATTCATTTCATGCACATTTTCATATAGGGTCACACTTTTCTACTTCCATGTAATAAAAAGGCTTGCACGTGAACTTTTAAATTTTTAATCTGCTTCCATCAATCCTTTTAGTTTATGTTTTCAATCTTTTTCCGTTTAGTTGTTCAGCATTAGTCAATAGTCTTGTTTACGTATTCGTATTTTTTAATATTTCGCACTTTTAATATTGTTTTTCTCTTTTTATTTCTTATACACGTTTTTCTTTTTTTTTTTTTTGTCGCTTCACTCGAACAGCATTTATTTTTATAACTTGGATTAATTTTTTCTAACCTTGGATTAATTTTTTCTAACCTTGCTCTGCTACCATGTTGATAATAAAGTGGATTGCTTTATTTTAGTTAGAATATATTTATTAATACTTTTGTTTTGTGCTTCGTGCACTTCCATTCAGTTTTACATTCTTTGAGCAAGTGACATAATTATGTTATTTAACATTACATTACATTTCATTACATTATCCGCGATCAGCTGATTCATTCTTATGCTAATTAACATTTCATATCAAGGCATACACATTTATTCCAACATGTGTGTACTTGATTTTTGTTGACTTTTGCATTGTAATTATGCGGTCAGATTTGAATTGAGATTCATCAGCAACTAACGATGCAGATGACCCATTTCTGGTGACCTGCTTTGTAATTAGCTCATCCAGTTCAGTTGTTGCCCTTTCAGTGTAATAGACAGGAAACCGACTGCGATTGCTGGCTAGTTGATTTGCATGCTCGAAATCGTATTTGATTGGAAATGTTCGGTGCACATTCCATGGCCCGTTGTGGAGCAGGGGAGCCATTATGGTTGCATTATAAGCGGATCGTATGTGGCAGAAAGGCGGCTTGTTAATGTGGCTCATTGATCGGAATTTGGCATGAGGAAAATTATCTGCAAGAAGGCTCTTTCATGGGAAACTTTTAGCCCAGTACACATTATAAGCAATCACTACATATATAGTAAGGTGGTTATTATGAACAGTGACATATATGAGTAACTTGGTTTTGTTTCAAATGATTGATTAGTAATGAATTTAACACCCTTTATCAATAAGAAATGAGAATGGCTTTAAGAGCTCTAAAACGATCTATGCACACCAACTTGACGCCGCAAATAGAAAATAATGGAAAGTCTGTGAACCAAGTGCCGCGCCAACACCCGTTCTAGCAAACAACTGCTGACCGCAGAGTCTGAAAAATTGCGGGAGACTCTGTCGGTGACCGCGGGTTGAATGACCAACGGTAACTTAATAGAAGTTGACACATGTCGCCACGCATGCAAAATGGATTCATCCAACCGCAGCTGGACAGCAGCAGATTGAAGGGGTCATCCACCCACTCCCACTCCGTGGAGCAGCTCGACTCGGCCAGTGCCGCACAATCGCAATCACAGGGCGAGGCCATTGTGCTCCGACGCATTTGATTTCAATATACCATATACCCCCTTTCATGGCCACTTCAGCCGGCAGCGTTGCCAATTAACATGGCCGACGGTTGGCTTCTGTGCAGCAGTCTGATTTCAATCCGATTTGTTAAAAAAAAAAACGCATAAAGCTCTAGGGTCTAGACTAGTTGGGCTATGAGACTATTAGATACCCTGTATTTGTCTGCAGGCAAGTTCTATTCACAAACGTTCTTAGTTATGCCTCTTAGTAATATTTACTTTATTAGTACTTATATTTTTACAATAAATGTAAATAGTATATTAAGAAAGGTGTAGACAAACATCCCAAAAGATCCCACAATCCAGTAGTATCAAACTACACAAAAAACGGAAAAAGAGGGAAAATAGAACTTCCGGCTATGACTGTCGCATGTCAATTTGGGCACTCATTCTTTTTTTGTTGGTGAATGTTATCCATCGCTCCCTTATCATAAGAACTATGGGGCGAGTTGGGGGAAGGGGGCGAAGTTACTTGTGCAACGTAGCATGAAATTTGTTTGTTTACAATTGCAAACTCCATTCCAGGCTCCTGTGTAAAGCGGCTCCTTCCATCGGTTTTCGTCGCTGCTGCTATCAAATACCGGAAATTATTGTATGTTATGCCAACGTCAACATTGCCCCCGCGGCATCATCGTTATCGAAACGCGGCGTAAATCCTGTATTTATGTATTTTTGGCTGCTTATTTCATGCATCGTTGACTGATACATATTCATGGCAACGCGATACTGGAGAAAATTCTATACAAGTTTTCAGTCGATGATACGATGCCAGTTTTCGCTGGAGTTTTGTTGCCAAAAATTACTTTAAAATTTAAGACGATAAGTGGCGTTCATCTCCCAGAACGGCACAAAAATGAAAGCAAAAATGAAAACTAATGAATAGAACTTTTTGCCCTCCCACTTTCAGATTCCCTAATGGCCGCTCATTCATCAAAGAAATAAAAGAACAACAGCAGCTCATTAAGCACCAAACTATGTAGTTAAAAATTCCAATTTATTCAAAGTTTTAACAGCCGCAACTATTACTCATTTTTGTTAAAGCCCATTCGAAACAATTCGAAATGAATCGAGTTTAAAACATCTGCGTGTCATTGACATTTATGCGCCAATAAGTTCACAGTTCGTAGTTCGCCGTTCAGCAAAAGTTAATGAAGGAATGAGTCGAGTGCGGGGCAGCTGTTGTGCGAAAGAGGCATTTTTCTATAAATTTGCATAGTGTTATAGCAAGTGCAATCAAATAGTCGTAAATAAATGTGAGCCGCATTGCATTTATGGCACTTGCAGCGACTGCACATAAAGTTCCCACAGGCATGGTCAATGCACTCGAGAGCCCGAAGGATAACCGGAAAACGAGGGGAATGGAATGGCATGGAATGGAAAGAGGATTTGGAGGGAGGAGGGAGATCCTGTCGAGGAGTACTGTATAAGGAGCAACAGTGACGCCGGCAAACAATGTGCCACTCGAGCTGCTTTCTGTTTTGCTGTGCAAAAATTATATTACAACATTGTGTATAAATTGTGATTTCCAGGCAACAGCAGCTCAAAAACACATTGCACTTGGGTGCACTGAAAAAATGTAAGATTAAGATGAGCCAGATTTACTTCCTCGTATATTACTGCTTCTCTGTTATGGTAGTTATATGGATATGCTACCATTTTAGTTTTCTTCACGGAAGTTCTTAACTTTAAAGATAGTTTAGTTTTAATCATATTTCTGATGAATGTTGGGATATTATAATAAAATATTTTTTGAGTACATTTCAAGATCTACCATAAAGAAACTAGTTTAACGATATCTTGGGTAGATAGATCTTCTAAGAAACCCCTCACTGGCTTAGTGTCGCGTATGTTTTTGAGTAGCAAAACTCAAGTTGATAACTTTCTTCCAGTGTAATTGAGTACTTGTGTTGCGGCGTATGTTAACCCCTTGGCTGCTTCTGGGGTCGCCGGCTCACGCTTCGTTACTTGGCTGCCTGCAAGTTGGCGGGAGTGGAGCAGCGAGACAGTGTGCCAGCTAGGGGCTATAAATGGGTTGGCTGGGAAAATCGGCTGGGCGGGGGGGTTGGGTTAGCCGAGGGGGCGGATAAGCAATGTGCGTGCGCCGCTTGGTCGGTTTTAACACGCACTTAACGCACCCCTTGTCGCCGGCACCCCTTAAAATGGATGAATGAGTGTGTACACACCAACAATGTAATGTAGGGTCCGTCGACGACTGCTCATTTCCACTACAAAAGTTAATATGCTGCTAAAATGGCATTAAAAGTGCGGTGGGGGTGTGTGTGTGTGTGTGTGTGTGTGTGGGAGTGTGCGTCGCCAGTGGGTTAAGAAACTCCTGATAACTTCAGAAGCATAAACACCTCGCGACACACTTGCCTCCCTACTACCGAGGCTAATAAAGTTGGACCAGCTGAGGAGGAAAAACTCGAGGGGAAAAACCAGGCGAAATATGCGGGTAACTGCGAACTAGGGGGTAGCAAAAACTCATAAATAGGAAATGAGTAAGCGACCGTCGAGCGGCGAGTGGCGACTGGCAAAGGCGATCATTTTGCACTTTTCACAAATTAAAGTTTATGTTATGCTCGCCACGACTAAGTGACCAGTGGCAGTTATGTGCAGAAACCTTTGACACCGCTGTTTCACTTTCCACGCTTGTCATGTCGACTTTGAGCACTTAATTGTGCCATTTAATAGTCGCCAGGGCACTGAGTCATTCAAACGTTTAAGAAGTATAGTTAAGTTACTGGGAAATGCACCAAAAGCACGGAATTACAAATATTATTTAACTGGTTTCCTCCCGACGGAGGAAATATAGTATCAATCAAAGCAAATTTGATTGAGACACTTTTAACTATCGTAATTGTGAGTGAGACCTTTAATTTGAAATGCAAACCATTTAATTGCCTTGTAATGCGATCTAAGTAAATAGCAGCGAATTAATGAATTGGAATGTCAATTGCGTACTTTTATTCGGAATTTGCACTTTACATCAATCAAAAAGTGCAGCAACTACTATCAAACTAAATAGCTTTAAATTAGCTGACAGGTGGGCGTGGCTCGGGTGTGAGCTCATTAAACTGATTACGCCGCACCCCCAAAACACATATAGTGTACTATATATACTATGAGCTTGCGACTTGGCTAAATGCACCCATGACAATAGTTTTGTCAAGTTGTGTTGTTGATTCCCCGTGCATGTGTGTGTGTTTTTCTGGGAATGTCAAATTGCATGCAATTTTTGCCCGAACCAACAATGGGTTGTAGATTGTCAAAAAGGGAAAAAGTTTGCCAACAAAGCTGCTATCTGGAACTCAACCAAAATACCCACCATTGCTCCCGTTTCTCTTGTTTAGCTATGCATTAGATTCTTCCTCTTCTATTGTTGCAACAACTTTATATGGTTGTGGGAACATTTTTGCTTGCACCTTTAGAAAATAAATCGATTTATATACTACCCTTTATCAAATTAATACACGAGCGTAAAAACGGTTTGGTTATATTATTTTTGGATGTGGAAATTATACAATTATTTGATCTTTTAATAAGATGCATTAAAAACGAATGATAAGGAATATTCATACTTTCGATATTATGTAAACATAACTACAGAAATATGTCTGTAATTTAACAAAAACTACAGAAGAGCAATATTTTCGTTCAGTGTACCTATGTGTGTAAGCAACCGCCGGTCTGGAACCTGATGTCGTCATAGTTGGTGGTGCTGCCTGCACAATAACAACGACGATGCATCCGCTTTTTTTCAGTTTTGCAGTTGCAACTTTTCATTGTCAGTGTCATTGTTGCAGCAATATTACGTACGAGTACGTTCGAGTGTGTGCGATTCTGGGGGCAGGCACACCTACTTTGGTTGCACCATTGTTGCCGACGAGTTGCATAAAAAATTGACCATTGAACCGGCTAGAGGAGAATATTCCTTTTATTTTCTTCGCTTTATACGGCGCTTCATGCGTGGCTTGCTTTTAAAATGAAGTCGCTGGGTTTCGCCTTTTTGAATAAACCATGAAAAACGATGCTGCACCGTTGCCCGTTTTGTCGTTTTCAACGGTATGAAAGTTTTTCTGCCGCTTCTTTGTCGGCACAGCTGACGGATCAAAGTTTCCATCGCCATTGGCGGCGAAAAACTCTAGCTATACTCTCAGTGGTCGTTTCAATTTCAGTCGACATATTCTAATTGGGCAGGAAGAACATTGTTCTTTGTAAAACTTTATCCTTAAATTAGAACTAACAAAACTTGTCTTATTTTAATATGCTAGACATCAGAAACTAAAATTAATAAGAAAACTATATAGTAGTCGAGTGACACGACTATCAGATACCCGTTACTCAGATAGAGGAAGTCTAAGAAAGATATGCTTGCAAAGTATCTATTAATCTCTAGTGACAATGACATTACTTCCTCATCAATTTTTTATAAACTTTAGTTAACTTGCAATAATTTTTTGCTGGATTCAAATATTTTATAGCTCTAATGAAAGAGCACTCACACGTTAGTGATGTCAAGTTTTGAAACAAATACATTTATGGAATCTTTCAACAAATATAGAATACCCTTTAACTCTACGAGTAATGCGTGCAATAAAAGGACAAAGACATCAAGGACAACGTTTTTTAAAGTCACATTAATCGAAGCCCCTACCTTGACATTAGCTAAGCCCGACAGCCAGATTTCTCACTGCTCCGACAAACAAGTTGTTAAGCTCTACAACTTCGGAACCCCAGACGCCTTTTAGCAAAATTGTGAGGCTTGACAAACTGACAGTCAACTGAAGAGATGAGCTCAAGCGAAATGATTAGCAGCCACTCGCGACTTGTCATAACTCAGGTGTCAAAACAGAAACGAAATGTTATCAAACAATTTCAAGGCTGACTTGTGTCCCCATCCCTAAAACACAATCCTCAGGAAGCAACCATGAAGGAGTACAAAATAAAGTCTAGAACTTTTCGGCGAGATGCTAGCCGGCTAAATAAATCACATTTAACAATGTGCTAGGGGTATTTTTCATTTCTGCATCGGCAGGCAACTTACTTTTGAAAAGTGGGAAAAGCAACTTATTTCGACTTACCTTCGCGCACATTTTCGTAGGCGTCCTCGACATGTGACTCCTTGTAGATAATGGAGTGAAAATCAAGTTCGTCCTCGGCATTACGCTCCTTTTCGTCCTCGGAATACTCTGTTGTGGGTGGGAATGTTGTTGTCGACGACGACGATTCGGAATTCTCTGGAAGCTGCTGGCTCGTCGTTGTGGATTCAGCAATTTTCTTTATAAAGTTTTCTGTCTTAGTATTAACGGCAGTAGTACTGGTGTTGCTTTTGGCCAAAGGCCGTGTCGGTTGTGTGTTTTTTGCGGCTGTTGTTGCTGAGGATGTCGTCGAAGTTGGTGGTGTTGTTGTCGCCGTGCGATTTGTGGGAAAATAATGTTTGGCATGTTCAACATAATAGGCATCACGTTCCGTTATAATTTTACCCTCGAATACCCCATTGTGTATGGAACCAAATACATAACTATTACGATCCCCTATCACTTCGCCCTCATAGATATGATCCGTGGAGACATCAATGGGGCCTTTGCTATCATAAAACTGCAAATACAAAGTGCAAATATTAGCATATACGTTCGGTTAAATTAAATGGTTAAATACTCACGTCTAACTTATTGCTAAATGTATTTAAATCACGTTTTAATCTAAGATGGAAGTCTCTTCCATGTGATGCAAACTTTAAATGTACATAATGATCTTTGGTCACTGATCGTCGCGCTCTATTGTGACTAGCTCGGATGTGCTCGTGATCATAGTTGAGTGTTTCGTAGTGGGATATGTATTCGTTAAGTCGCTCATGACCTGTAATTAAAGGGAGAAAAAAGTAACTATTAATATAGATTCCAAACTTGTTTAATAAAAGAATGTCACAAAAGGCTTTTCATAAAATCAAAGCAAATATAAACGCAAAAGATATTTACCAAAAACTGCATCAAAAGCCTTTGCTTGTTAAATCTTAAAAATCGATGGCAGGAAGAAAACCGAGAAACAATTTGAAAACCGCAATTGAAATTAAATTGAAAACCGGAAATTGAAACACAACACAACACCACACCAACCAAACCAGACCAGAACAGTCCAGTCCACGCCAGACTTTCGATGTGTTTATGTCCACTTCAGGAGCAGCCAGGACTGGCCTGAAAGTCCTTTGATTACTTTCATATCCTTGTCACCGCTCGGACACTACCTTCACTTAATACTTTTAACATTTGATTGCATTTATGCAATAAGGTCTTGGTATGGTGTGGTCTGGGTATGGTCTGAGTATGGGCGTTGCTATTGGTTTGCTGCAGTTTTCCGTAATGCATTTACTATTGCAGTGGCCCCTGTGATGACTAAAAGTCGTTTCAGCACATGCCACAGCCAACTGCCTAACTGATGGCAAGTGGCACTTGTGTGTGGGCGTAGCTGGATTGCTCTGCGACTGCCGCAAACATATTTATTTTGGCAGATGGACTGGAAAAATGGAAGGGCCAGCAAGGACGACAGGAAAATGGCATGCAAGGCGTCGCTTTGCGTCCCTTTCCTCCCAGTTCCTGGCCAGTTGAAACTTCCACAGCGTTTTTAATGCACTTACAACGCACACAGTTGCACGCATAACTGCATTACTTAACAGAGAATTTTCGTCTGCCAGTTAGGACTAAGAGCCCGGCCATCAAGGCCGCCTGTTTACCTAATGGAGTGTGTTGCCAACTGGAGAGTGCAGCTCATGGATGGCTGTGGTCACAAAAAGCAGAATGTTCCAGCTGTGTTTTGTTACGATTTTATAAAATGTAGTTTTTCTGTTTCAAAAATTAGTTACATACTTAGGGAATAGTTAAGACCTTTTTGGAAACTTTAGAAACGGGCGACAAAATGAAACGCATTTAATTTGTAAATTCAAAATGCTAATCTTAATTCTTCTTCAATACATTGCCATAGTTAATTAAAGCGACATTAGTTTGGTCATACCTTATGCGGTATTAAATTAATTAACATTTTGCACGAAAAATAATACAAGCTTAAAAGAAACATAAAAGCGAACTGGCAGGATGCGGGTTCAACTTCAAAACGACTGTCGGAAAAATTACACAGAACCAGAAAGTATCAGGAAAAAAATCCTCATCTCGGAATAATTGCCAAAGGTTCTAAAAACGGGTAATATAGGGGCAGGGAGCTGAGAGCTCGGTAATTAAAATGAATGTTCAAGCAAACATTAAACAACGATTTTTTGTACGTTTCTTTTTGTGCCAACGTCATGATGAATCAAGCCGGAATAAAAGGGAACAACCTGCAGCGGTGGGGGAAATGTAAGGGAGCCCTTGGCCAAAGGGGTCATTTTACTAGTTGACCCACAAAACGGTACAAAGGTTTACCCAGCATCGCTCCCTGTGGTTCAACAATGCGGAAAGCCCTCTCAGCAACTGATTAAACAAAGCTAAAACCCCGAGGAGAAAAGAATGGTCGAAAAAATAAGCGAAAGGTGGCATCAATGGATTCCGCGAAATTACAGAAAGTGAGACTTTAGTGGTCATGAAAACGCACTAAAAATTAGACATTCTGTAGTGAAAGCTAAGTAACGTGATCTTTATAATAGGCTTTACACTCACTTTAATATTCCTATTTTAAAATCTCGTAATTACTTGTAAAAATTCCTACTATTGAAAATATTTAATAATCTTTATTTGGCAGAATAGTTTGCACTACCAGCATGACATCGATTCCGATTTTTGAATTTATCCCAATCAGTGACACCTTGACTTACATTTTGCCTGTTGCTTTTCGGTTTTTCCGGCCAGCTCTTTGTGTTTCCCATCGAATCCCTCCACCGAGCTTCTCTTCTCAGCTGCTGCACAACTGGCACAAATAAATAGAAAAACAAAAAAAAAAAAATCGAGGAAGAAGAAAAACCCGCTGGAAACTACTTTCGCTACTCGCTTTGTGGGAAAGGGGGTGTTTGCGGAAAATTGAATATGGCTAAATGCGCTTGACCAAAGAAAAGGCCAGCACAAACATGAAGTAAACAACAAACACGGTGCTGACTGGCTGTGCCCGACTTTTCCAAGCCATGAAAAAATGAAAAAAACTTTTCTTTTCAATGTTTCTTTTTCTCGTCGAGCTAGTCGAGCTTTGATTTTCTCAGATACATTTGGCAAGTTTGTCACTAAAAGCCAATCCAAATATAGAGATATTACGGAAAAACTGGTTGCAGTTGAAGCCAGTAACTTTAATCTCAATGACGAAAAAGCGTTTTTCGTTTGTCTCACTTATATTCCATTAACCCAAATTCTCTCTTGTCCCATCGATCCACGTCGCCATGGCTAGGACAAACGAGCCTTTAATGCGCTTCACTGGAGATGGAGATAAGCGACTACAGAGAGATGACTACGAAAACACAGTGACAGTTCAGGCTAAAATCCCAGCTGAGAAACCCCAGCCAATCCCACTCGAAGTTATTCATTTTTAAACTGCGCAAGCCACACAACTCGGCGATGCGGTGGAAAATGATGATTCAATTTGGTGGCATTGTGGTTCGCAGCAAAAGAAAAAAATCTTTTCAATGGTTCTTGAGTTTAATATCCTCCGGATTCGGTCAGCGTTTTTGGCTTAATCGGCTAGTTTTTGATTGATAGGCTTAAGAAGGCTTATATTGTGTGGGTAGAATTCGGGAATAATGTTGGAAAGCCTGCCACAATGAAATTAGCCTGTGTTTGTGATTTCCCGATATTGATGAATGATGTTGAGGTCATCGGTCAAGCGGAAATCGGCAAAGTTAAATCTTTTATCTGCTCAAATATAGCCACAGAAAAAAACTCACATGAGCGCATATGTTTTAGTCATTCTTAATATGAGTTTATTATCTGCAATCATAGCCAATAAATAGCAAAAGGTGATATTTTACCACTTATCGCATCAAATCGTAATTAATATTTTTAATTGTTTTTGTATTTATTCTGCCAATATTTTATATTTTTAATGCCATCGTTAGCAGGAGGAGCATCAACTTGAATTTAAATAGCCCGAAGTTTAATACAAATGAAAAATAAACATTTGCCAAGACCGGGAAAATGAGAATTGAAGAACGATGACAAATTCATTATTATGTAAATAATATATTTATTACGATTTTAAGGGCACTTTACAAAAGCTTTTATTAAAGACTATTTTTCAAAGGGAAAATTAATTTAACTGAGCTTAAATAAACTTTATACATTGAAGATTAGGGGCAAGGTTTTCCTTTATTTTTCACTTTAATAACAAATGAAAATATATATGTTCGTCTTACTTTTTGAAGGGCTTTGCGCTGATAAAATGATTTCAGTGCTACGTGATTTATTGCACTTTGCAGGATTTTATTTGACAACCTTTCGTGTGTTTTTATGCTTTATTTTCTTGTTGCAAAGCTCCAAGGCCGACATTGCTGCGGTCCCCTTTCAAAACACCGAAGCTGCAGGAAAACTTTCTTCGAAGGTTTTTTTTTGCGGTTTTGGAAGTAACAGAAATGTCAACTAAGGCCATGACGTGCATCCCATTAGGTTAGAAAATTGCAGCAAAATAAAAAAAATTCCAACGTAGAAACTTTAAAGAAGTTGAAACTTGTCTAACAAAAAAAGTGGTTAATGACGTGAAACGTGCATAATACGCTCCCGGGAATAACATTTTTTTACGATATTCTTATGGTTGGCAACTGTTTACTACTCTAAGAAATTTAAAATTCAGAAAATTCAAGTCATTGTCACAATAAATGATTTTTTTTAATGTTTAATTTTTTTAAAGTATTAGTGACCTCAAGCTGACTATTCCTTGCCGCTCATATTGGAATATAACATTTTTTGTAAGCTGGAAGAGTTTTTGCATTTGGTTAAATTTTTCGTAGATGAATATGCGTTATCAGAAACTTTTGGCAACAGAATAAATGCTGTGTTGGCCCAGTAAAGCGCCTTAAGTCTTTAGCTTACGGGCAACAAACTGCAGCAACATGGAAGACCTGCCCCTACAAACAAGCAAACACCTGTCATAACAGCAATTACAGAGGCAAAGCTTTCCACCTACGCACTCTCGCATCCACCTAGACTCTTTGTCTTTTGTATGAAAACAAATGCTAAGGACAATGATAAAGGCACATTAGAATACATGCACATCTACCTAAAGTACTTTAATAATACGGTGTAAGCCATCATCAGTTTGGAAGCAACTAAATGCAAAAAATAGGTGGCAAACAACTTACCGAGCATATAGCAAACCTGAATATAGTTTGATAGAGCACGATTTTCCTTATTTAATGTCAGCCAATTATACATTCTACCAGAGTCGATCGATTTCAAAAGGGATTTGACCTCACCCTGGCAGGGCCCAAAAAAAATAATTACCGTATTAAATTCGAAGGGCATGTAAAACTTTGCCCGCAATCTCAAGACAAATTTGACCACAGGATAGTTGGGGCCATGGGCATGCATATCGATAGATAGCGCCCCAAGCCGAGCTGTCAGTTCGTTCCAGTGGAGGCAGCAGTTGCATAAACTGGCCAATAATCCCCCAGACTGAACCGAAAGGGACTCTGGACTCAACTCAGGCTGGGGCAGGACAGGAATGTGGGCAATAACTTGGCAGCCAACTAAGGCAGACCAGGACAACAGAGAGGGCCATTAGTTGGCCAAGTCCTAGGAAAAGCGCCTTAAAGGCTAGAGCCAAATCAGCAGTAACAAGAACAACAGGGGGTGAAAAAGTTTTTCATGTAATGCATTTCAAGTAATTTCACTTGCTACCCAATACACAGGCCAACTTTGTGTGCAAACTTAAAAACCAAAGCTAGTCAACTTTCCAAAAAAGACATTGCCAGCAACAAAAATCCATCAGATGAACAACGAATTTTGGAAGTGTGCGATGGGTCACGACTTTCTGAGCTTCTGAACTGGGTCAAAACAATATGTTACTCCATTAAAACGTTTTTACTGCAGCTTGGAAATGCCTCTATAATAATAGTTTTGACTTATTTTTAAATATTTGTTTATTACATGTTCTAAAAGTTATTTTAATGACTTTTTGTGAAAGTAGCAATTATATTTAACTACTTGTTTTTAATAGAACCAACTCTAAATTAACAACTTTAAGATCATTTTAATTCAGGCAAACTTTTCAAGTCGTAAGTGTTTCTCCAAATTTGTATGTGCTTAATAGTCGTGAGTGCACTTGACATTTCTGTACCCACATACTCTTCAGCTTTTTTTTTACAAACGCAGATGACTTGTGCGAGTCCTGTTGGCTTTGTTGTCTGTTTGCATACAATGGGCCAGATTGCAGATACGCTGAGGAATGCTGACAATGCCGAATGCTTATTGAGCGAGATTTAAAAATATGTATGGGTATAAAAAATTATTTTTTATCTTCGAAACGCTTCGCTGAAGAGAAACCAGTCGGACGGACTGAACCAGATAGTGATTGCGATGGAAACTGGAGGGTACACGCCAAATGTCAAATATGTCATCATGTCAACTTCCAAATAGTTTCAAAATTATTAAAGCGATAAATTTAATTTGTTGCTCAGCTAACTAAATATTTCTTATATTTCTATTATCAATTGCACATATCTATGTTTGATTGCAACAGGGCAATACAAGGAAGACAGGCAGACGACACTGTCCTAAATTTTGAATTTAATTTATTACAGTTTATCTAGAAACAAACAAAATAAATAGCCAGGATGAATAAAATGTGTAGATAAGAGCAAGACATAGGCAAAAGGACACGAGACAGTGCAACTAACAGAAACACATCAACAAGGATGTCAATGTTTACTAGAACTCCAATTACCATGCGAAATTTGGATTTGCAGTATCAACAGAAGATATGAAAAGGATTTCCACAAGTCAGTTGTATCCAAGACGATATCCTTGTTGCCAGCAATTTGAACATTTAATTTGATTTTGCACACTGGCCAGCGGCAAAATGCTGAATAGTGCCAGGGACACACACGTCTGTGGATATTGAATGCATTTTTTCCTCATTCTCTCCTTTGGTTTGCCAAAACAAAACTATTTGTCAACTGCTTAAACCATTGCTAATTCTCCGTCATTTGCATTAAAATTCGTATGTTATAAATAACAATATGATTTAATATTTAAAATGTTTTTAACTGTTTGTTTTAAATGTCATTTACCCCAATCAAATTCTCTTAAACGAACGAGCTCTCCTAATAGATGTAGTTTGTTTCGTAAAAAGCTAAGACAACAAAGAAACTTCTATCGTGGCTATTTTTCAGTGCTCATAGGCATCATTGTGATGGCTGATGGTCTTTGGATTAGCACATAATCATCATTGTTATACAGCAGAATTCCTCAAGTGATGAAAATATTTGAACTGACCCTTGCACACATTTAATTTTGGCCGCCTTTTCGGCCGTGCGTCCGAAAATGCGGGTCAGAAGATAGCTGCCAAAAGAAGAAAGAAAGCGAGTAAAAATAATCATAAATTGTTAACAAAGCACACGCCCCACACATTCATTCATTTTTTTGGTTGTGTTGTTTTTTTTTTTTTCTTTGCCTGTCGAGGCCTTTTAAGCCGCTTCGTTAGCTGCTGTTGGTGGCAACGTTTAAAGTAACTTTGACCCTTTAGTTGTTATCCTGGAGGTTTGGGTTTGTTGGCAATTTTTGTTTTTAGAGGGGGATTTTGTATATGTTTTGGCCCGAACCAAACCGCAAAGGGGGCAGCAGTTGAAGGGTGGGGGAGACCTGGCCAACCGGCAGACGTCGACCGCCACTCACACACAAACAAACCATTGGGCTTAACTTATGGATTATGGGCGTGCCCTGTTCTGCGGTGAAACAACTAAAGTGTAGTCTACATTTGGGCGTTCGAAAACAAGGGCGCGTAAAAACCGAAGGCAACGTCAAAATGGCATTAGCACCCAACTGTGTATGTCTGTGTATGGGTTTTGTGTGTTAGCTGCGGTTACAGCCACTGAGTTGTGGATGCTCCGGTTTGCTCGTCTTTCAAAAAATTTTTTTTGTGCCTCTTTAGCCCTGAAAGCTTCTCATTAGGTAAGTGAAAGGAGATGGAAATTGGACCGGAAAGGAAGACTTTTCCACTAAGCTAAGCACTGCGTAACTTAGCACGTATGAACAGAAAATACTTTCTTCTAAGAAAAGTGGATTATGGCGTTGGGAAAAGCACCTAATAATGCATAATGCGGTGGCACTTAACAAATAATGCAAATATGCCCATTTGGTATGCTTTCAAAATAAGCAGAAGGTATATTAAAACACCTTTTTTATTGTTACGTATATAGTTGAACAATATTCTTTAATAGGTTTGCCATAAAAGAAACTACACGGAACCATATTCTGAAATCTTGACCCGCATAATACGATTTTCTTTCAGAAAAGAGTAGCCACAAATGCTAACATTAATAGGCCAAAGCACTGGGGTAATTTTTGCATAACAAATTAACTTGAAGTAGCAGTCCGCCGCCACTAACAGCACTAAGCTAATCCACTTTGGCCGAAGGAGGCCAAAGCTGGTCCAGATAGCTATATAATTAATGTCCAGCCAGGTTTAAATTACGGCACATTAAAAACGGCGAGTATATAAAGCAAGGAAAAGTGAAAAAAAACACCTGCTTTCTAAACTAATCGAAACAAGCTGTAAAGTAATTTGAGCTATGGCATGAACTCGATCGAACAATATTCATACGACGAGAAAGGCAGAGAGAAGAAAACTAAAAAATCGCGTTATATGCTCACAAAAAAAAGAAGGGAAAAGTATCAGAAAAGTTTCCTGAATGGAGCGACAACATTCATTCGCAGGACATCGAGAGGATGTCGGACGTGGCCATTGTTCATCGGCTGTCGACGCCAATCATTCAACTGATTAGTTTGATTTTGCCGCTGCGCTATTTCCGTAGACAAAGGCGAAAGACAATACCAACTGATGTGTCAGTAATTTGGATGGACGAAGCTCCGAATAAAAGGTCCTACCGGACTTCAGCGGATATGACCACTGGGATGCCATTGGGATACCACCGGGAATACACCCACCCCACCTGAAAAGCGTTGTTCACTAATTGCTTCACCAGTTCACATTTTCCGGAGGATACTGTCGCATCTACAGCATTTTTGTAGTTCGCTTAATTAAATTATCGATTGGTCTATAAATGGGCAGGCAATGAAAGAAGATGGAGCGTAAGGAAAATTAATTTTAAATTAACAAGATATTTATCAGTTACCCATTCCTCAGCTATACAAATAGCCTAGCCAGCCGTTGAAACCTAAAGAGCTCTTTGAACTGGCCGTAAATACAAATAGTCCGCAAAATCCAAAACCAGACATTGCAGCTCATAAACCCAAATTTTAATGAGCTTCGAAACCGCAACAGGAAAACACACAATCACGATAACCACTTGTGCTACCAACTAAATCTATTGAGTGCAACCAAATCTCTTGAGTAGTGGGCAAACAAACTCAAATATGAAAATAATTATGGATGTTTGGTGATTTTAGTAAAATTCCAAACCAGAGAAATGATTGAGACATTAGTCTCAGACCGACCAGTGGGGAAGCAACCAATATATTTCATTGTGTAAGTAAATTATAATTAAGCAATCGAACCAATTTACTATTAAACCATTTTCGGTTTAACTGCATAGATGCTCAAAGATAATTGAATAGTGTTCCGAGAGCTTGTTGAGTTTCCAATTTAGTAGACAAGCATTGCTCCTATATAAACATTTTCATCTGAAACAACTCGCACGCTTTCTACAATCAAATTAGGGTTACCTACATTAACATTTATTGTAAGTTATGGTTGGCTTCAAGGAGTTGTTAGTGCTTAAAGGACTGTGCTTCATGAATAGTTTTGACAATAAATATAGTGCTATTGTAACCTAAAGGATTTTGCCTATGAATAGTGAAATACCGGGAATATAAAATCGAAATAGATTCAAGCTTTAGTAGAAAATATTTCATCCCCTAAAGTTGCCATCTCAGTGGCACAAGAAGTATCTCAAGAATGGGCGATGGGCCAAAAACTTGAAAGTGGCAGCTGCGAAACTATTTAATAGTTGCACGTTGCAACACTTATCAGCCGAGTGAAAAGGAACAAAAAGCTTTGCCCAACCATGTTGCAAGCATATCGGGCAACAATGTGACATGCAACGGAATTGTTGAGCATACGCATTACAAGCCTCGCAGCCATGCCAACTACCCGAAACTGAGCCAACCAAAATGCCTTTCAATCACAAAAGTGAAGAATTTCCGCAGGCCAAGGACGAGAGGAACTAACCAACAAGGCTCCTGCGATTGAACTGGCAAAATATGCTGGTTGTTAAAATGTTAGTGAGCCAAAGCCAGAGCAAAATAGCAAACTTGCATAAGGAAGCATTCACCCAGCAGCAAAAATAGTATGGAAACAGAATAAAAAATAATAACTTTTTGCCATTTTTCCCCCATCTCGCTTTTGAAACAAACAACAGGATACTGGCAGAGTAGTGACATGGAAAGGCATGAATAAAGTTTAAAATACTGTCGAGCGAAGCAAATGGATGGATATATAACACAAAGAAAAAGTTTCATTTATTCACGAAAATATGATGAACAGTAATGTCAAACATTGTACATGAAAAACGCAGCCACACACATTTATAAATTGAACAAAGTTGACTTTATTTTCTGCAGGGCAATAATGCAAAACACCCTTAAAGTTAATTAAAATCCGCAGCCAGAGATACAAATTAAGTTCAAAAGCACTGTTAAAATCATCCGCTGATATGACAAGTATGTGTAAATTAATTTTGGCGTCTAAGCAAATTTCGTTTTTCGTGATTACGATGCAAAACAACATAACAATACAGAAACTCTCTTTTTTTAGTCGGAAAATAATGAAGCATTTTCATCTCTGCTTTACTTCCATAATTTTTAACATTTCTTGTGACTGACGCATTTAATAATGAACTTTAAATAACATGAAAAATGTATGCTACCTCATAAAATATTTCTTCTGTTATGGACCTTTGCTGTCATGCATTTTTTTATCGCGGACCTCGCTCAACGTCAGTTACTGGCCATTCAGTGGGTGGCAACAGTGGGCTGAGATGGTTTGGGCCTCCAGAGAGGCGAAACACTCTCGGAATTTTTAAAGAATTTTTTCCGTTAGAGCTTACCCGCTTAAAATGGGTCACTGTATCACTGGCGTTATGTAGTATAAAATTCAGGATTGACAACGCCACCGATCCTATTGACATTTTAACTTAACAGTCCCATTTTATTTTCTGATTTTTAGGATTAAGTCAAACAACAACTGTACTGACATTCAATATTTACAGTGGGTATATAGTAAAATCTACAGAGTTCCGATAAGAATCTCACCACGCATTCAAAAGCAAAGCAAATATCGATTGAGTGTGGTCAAGTTTTTTTTAAATATTTGTAAACCAGAAAATAAACTTGGATAGTGCGAAATATGTTAAAATACAACATCTTGGATATTTAATTGGAATAATATAATATATATAAAATAATAACAAGAAATAATTTGTAAAACTTGCATTGCAATCCATATATCTAAACAATTTAAAGCAACACGATTTATTTTTTCCCTCATTAAAAGTCTGCCAATTATTAATGGTTACCACAGGGCACCGAACAACGTTTGACCTCAAAACGCAGGTAAATACTAAAAATTAATATAATACTGCACTGCACTGCACTGAGAACTAACCTGACCTGCATTTCTGGACTAGAATGGATAAAACCTGACGAAGCTACAGCGGAAGTCGAAACGGAAATGAACAAAAAATGCTTGCAACAGGGGGCAGAACCGTGGGTGATTGAAAGCATAAGCGCCACAGCGGATAGCAGGAAAAACTTTTTCACAAAAGTAAGCTAACTTAGACATGAAAACAAACAAACAAAACAATTCCAGTCAACGCAAAACCGTAACCAAGCCAAGCCAAACCGAACCGAACCAAAGCGAGACAAAATGAACCACGACGATCCGTACTGAACTGAACAAAACCTAGGTAAAAGTTTTTGGCCCTTCGCACTCTATAGGTAAACACAAAGCACTTGGGCGGGGCAAAAGTTGGATGGGAGTACGAGGCTCTGAGAATGGAATTGAAAATGAAAGACAACTTGACGGCGACTTCATTTCATGATTAAGTTGCCCATATCGATTTCCTTTCAACAGACTTTATGATGATGAAAATGGAAGCCCTTCTTCTTCGGTTAGGCCACCGCAAGGACCTGCGCCTGCGGTTGTCAAAACCCACCCAACTCCCGTCCTTCCCAACCATCGCCGCATGCACACATGTGACTGACTCACTCACATTCAAAACAATAGATGACGACGACGACGAGGACGAGGGCGAAGCAGAAGAGACTGAAAAGGTTGCAAAACATACATAAATTGTGAGAGAAATGTAATTGTTAGGGACATCTTGGGACTGCTCTGTATAGCCAAGTAGTCGGGTAAACAAAAAGAAAAAAAACCCACAGATGGTGCAAGGAAACAGGAAGTGGGTTATTCCAAGGCCACACACTACACACTACACATATGGTTGATGTGCTGAGCTAAGTGCTTAGAGGTGCCAAAATATGTAGTAAAACCTCTGTAACCATACATTTTGTAGCTATTTATAAAAATATGCGCTCCGACATCACACAACAAAAATCGATAGCCTAACATTTGAATTTCACTCAGAGTTCTCAAACCACTTTGCTACACATTCAATACAGTTTTTACGGTGAATAACAATACATTTATAAAATGTTGAAAAAATTTTAGTTTTCTTGACCGTGATAAATGTGCAAAACTCCGATAAAAATAGTTAATAGTTTTTTAATCCAAATTGCGTGCCAGTCAAATAAATCTTTTTCGTACGTAAATTCCAGTAGTAGATAAAAAATCGAGTCCTCTAAATGGCGGATGTGAAAGAGCAGCCTGAATGGGGCATAAAGATGTCCAAATACTTTATAATTCCCCAACGATGGATTCTGGCCATCATGGGATTCTTTGCCATTTTTAATGCGTACACCATGCGGATATGTCTATCTCAAGCCATCACAGTACTGGTGGTGAAGAGGAACTACACTGTTTTCCACACCGAAGCGATCTGTGAACCGGATGCAGAATCTGAAGCCAAGGATACGAGGGAGGGAGGCGACTACGATTGGTCGCAGGAGAAACAGGGTCTTATCCTGGCCTCCTTTTACATTGGCTATATTGTCACCCATTTGCCCGGCGGCATTTTGGCAGACAAATTTGGCGGAAAGTGGACTCTGAGTCTTGGAATCTTTTTCACGGCGATTTTCACATTGCTCACACCGGTCTGCATTATCTATGGCGGTGCCGATGCTCTAATTGTGCTCCGCGTCCTTATGGGACTTGGTGAAGGAACCACTTTTCCGGCCCTCAGCGTTCTGCTAGCCAGCTGGGTACCGGCATCGGAGCGCGGAATGCTGGGAGCCCTCGTACTCGGTGGTGGACAGATGGGTAGCATAGCTGGTAACATTATTTCTGGATATATACTCGACTCCATGGACTGGCCATGGGTATTCTATGTTTTCGCGCTGATCGCACTTGTTTGGTTTGTCATATTCACGCTGTTGTGCTTTAGCAGCCCATTCACGCATCCATACATCAAGCCGGAAGAACGCGCTTTCTTATCACAGGAGGTACCGCCCCCGGATAAGAACAAGCCGAAGACACCATTTGTGGCCATACTCACAAACATACCCATGTGGGCACTGATCAGTGCTCAGATCGGACACGATTGGGGCTTCTATATAATGGTCTCCTACCTGCCAAAGTATATGGCAGATGTGCTGCGGTTTTCGATAAAGTCCAATGGCCTCTACTCCTCACTGCCCTACGTTACCATGTGGGTCCTGTCGCTCGTCAGCGGCTGTGTGGCCGATCAAATGATCAAACGCAACTGCATGAGCACCAAGAACACGCGCAAAATCATGACAGGATTGGCCGCCTTTGGACCGGCTATCTTCATGGTCGCTGCATCCTATGCTGGCTGCGATCGGGTCCTGGTCGTCGCCCTATTTACAATCACCATGGGTCTGATGGGCACCTACTATGCTGGCATGAAGCTCACGCCATTGGACATGAGCCCCAATTATGCCGGAACTCTGATGGCCATCACCAATGGCATTGGTGCGATTACGGGCGTGATATCGCCCTACTTAGTGGGTGTGATGACACCGAATGCCACCCTCTTGGAGTGGCGAATGGTGTTCTGGGTCGCGTTCGCCGTTCTTGTCGTCACGGCGATTGTCTATTGCATTTGGGCGTCCGGCGAGGTGCAGCCCTTCAATGATGGCACCAATTCAAACAAGAAGAAGGAAGCAGCGTAAATTTGAGCTTTATTAAACGTCGATTTGTTACTTATGGACTTTAATTTGATGTGTTTTCAAAAATGGGTGTTGATCTAGGGTAGGTGTTGACCTATTTGCATTGAGCAAAGATTTCCTTGTATGTGTTCTATGCTGAAATATCAACTAAATGAGCGCGGACATAACTGAAACCGTGATTATGGTTAAACATGAATTTGACCACTTCAAATGACAACAGTGACACAAAGAGAAGCAAAACAAATTCATAATTTATATTTACATTATAGCAAAAACCACGCAATAGTTGAACAATTATGAAAAAAGAAATATCAGCACTTTGCTATTTCCCTGTAGAATTCACTTTCAAATGCACTACACCAAAAGAAATAAAATATTATTTTATTCGATTTGGAAGTTTTAGCTAACCAGAAATAAGTTGATGTATTTTTATATACAGACTAAGAAAATGTGTTTGGGAAACCACGCTCTAATCGATGTACCGTATTTGGCTATGGGCATTAAATGGTTTATTATTTAGACTGTGTCCACTTTAGGTTTTAGAATGCATTTATTTGTTTGTTTCGCGTTAATAATGCGAAATTCGCAGGGCCATGCTTTCGTTCTGGCCCATGAACCGCACTCCACACCCTTTTATCCATTCGTTTAAGCGCTTCATTTGTAGTCAACACGAAAATTAAATCAATTATTTATGCATTCATTTCGTTCGACAACGCATGAAATATTTTGTGTGCTTGGTCAGCCGGCCATGATGTTTGCTGTGCAACTCTTTATATCGATTTAATTGTGAGCAGATTTCGATTCTTTTGCGGTGGTGTGAGCAATTAATAAATAATTTCCGGTTTGATGTACACGCAACACATGACACATAGCGATTTCCACCACTCCTTGGCCCGAATATCCCAGCAGTTCTTCCCACCGAACTCGATTTAGAAGTCTCTTAAATAAATGGCTTTTGGTCATCGGTCAACCAGCCATGACAGTTTGGCTTATTTACTTTTCCTTAAGTTGAGCCAAACTAACTTGTGCAGCAAATCAACAGTTTTAACTGACTCATAGTTAAATATAATGCCTTTTTTGCTTGAAATAATCCTGATTAGTTGGAAAATGTAATGTATAAACATTGCGATAAAGGTTTTTAGTATACTTATATTTCTTTTTATTGCCAGTACAAGCACCATCAAAAGAAAACCAAATTACCTGAAAATATAAAGAAAAAATTCTAATTAGTTAAGTGCTTTTGTATTATTGTTAAAAGATGGACGACGTTTTCAAAATGCTGCCTGAGGGAAAGCCATCGAGTGCCATAAAAATATCATTGCCTACTTGTGTGGGCACCTGAATTATGCTCTCGGCTCTCGACTGTCAACTAAAAGGCCATAAAATTTGTCTTTAAATACCCGAATTCACATTATAAATTTTACCTTACCCAGTGAACACACCTTCGCACTTGGGCCACTTGGGGCGGTTAGATCGTTAGAAGCAAGTTTAACTACCAACTTCCCAAAAAAAAAAAGGACAAAATGTAAAAGCCGAACGAAGATTCAAGAGACAAAGCCAAAAAAGCGAGGAAAGTCACACATACAGGACACAAACTCAGTCAGCCGGAGAGAAGAAGGTAATAAATAAACAACACCTATAAAGGGGATTTAAGAAATTCGAAAGGAAACGTAAGTAAGGTTATAAAAATGCAATTTCCTTCAGCTATTTCTTCTTTGTATTTTTTGCAAATGTACGAATCTGCTAGAACAAAAGTACATGCCATATATATATGCAAAGATAGGTACATATATTAATATGCACGTGTAAGGCCAAAGAAAATAAATACCAATGGAACAAGCTGAAAGCCGCTTTAGCCGAAATAACAAATGTCTATGCAATTTGTTTTAGGGCCAACGCCAAAACAGTAATATATGTGCATACATGATTCCGAGAGAGAAAAGTGAAAATCTACCGCTCAAAAAGGTGGCGCTGGCCCCAAAGGTGAGTTTTGAAGCAATTTCTTTTCATTTTCAATTTTCCTTCGGCTTTTTTTTTTGCTTCTTTTTAACAAAAGGCGCAAACAGGGACGCGAAAATTGCAGACAGGTTGCCGCAGGAGCCGGTTGGGGAAAAGTGCAAACAATTGCAGGCCAGGAAAACCTGGCGCAGCGTTCAGAAAGAAGTATGCAATGCAAAAGAGTGCGGCTGAAATTGAAAGGCTGTTCGTCAGACTATGGGCGTGGCATGCCATTCCCAGCGAGTTTTGGGCGTGAAATGTGTGAAAGGATAATGCCGGCAGCGCAGAAAAGAATTATTGCGCCTTCTTTCAAATGGTTCATTCGGCGGGAGGAAGTCCGGAAAGCTTCAACGAAAGGTAAAAAGCGAGCGGAATATAAAAATCTTTCAAGGAGCTAGGAAAGTCAATTTGGGGATGAAACGCAAGCTCGTCAGTGCACATATTCAATTTCCCACATGTACCGTTCTGTACGTTATTAACCAGTAAAGTTTTTAAACCTCAATTCATCTCAATTTCAAGCCGAGCCTATTACTTAGACTAACAAATTTACTTTCCAACTTTTATTATTCTGTTAGATTTTTATTAGAGTTAAAGCAAAAAAGAAGCTGTATTACTTGTATTGCAGTAAATTCTTTTAGCTCTGATATCAACAGCCTTTAAATAACAAATCGTTGAATTCTTCAAGTCGGTCCATACGATTTCCTACTCAAGGAACACCCCTCGGCTGATGGCTTGCCAAAGAAGATGTGCTTGCTCAACAGTTTGCTCTGCCATTAAACTATCGCCTCATTGTTGGCCCGGTCTTCCTCTTCTTTCGAGCAAACAGAGGAGCTGAGGGCTGAATGCGCGTTGGCCTTTATCTGCCCTGCATATCAAATGAGCCAAGACGGCGAAAGGAGCTGGAGCCGAGGGACTTGGACGCGTCGCAGCTCCAGTTTACGGCATTTCTTTAGCTCCATCTTGATAATGACCAGTGACCCCAATATGGAACCAAGAGTCACCCCACACACACTTTCACTTCCTGTGCCACAGACCGCAAGTCCTGCCTCCTGCCGCCTGCCTCAACCGCCCCGCCCACTTGCGCAAATGGGCACAGAAGTGTGCAAAAGGATTCTCTTGGCAACACTTTCGCTACCATGCATGCATTTAATGTACATTTTTCACACTAAACACGTGCATAAATCATCACGGGGCCTAAAGCTCAACTTTAGCTCAAGGCTAAGTTTGTTGCTGCTGCCTCATTCTTTTTCCGTAGTAATGTCACCTGCACATTGAGGGCAGGCCAGATGAATAAAGCCGACTGAGGAGCTCCCACAAAGGTAACTGCCTTTGCAGACAGAGAAACATGCTGATTTCCAGTTATAGATGTTCTCAATATTGAAGAGTTCTTTTTTAAATAAATTAAATGAATATAACATAAGTTTTAAGCAAGAAGAATGATAGTATCTAACCTCTTTTCAAGTAATACAATTTGAAGAAATAAATAAGCCTTTAAAAATCATGTTTATTATCGCTAATTAAAATAGAAAAAACCTAATTTAGTGTGTGTAAATTGTTTATAATGGCAATTCTTTACGATTTATTCAAATGCGTGCGTGAGCAACGGAAAATAAGAACGAATGTGTATATATTTATACCCATGAATGGGTATAGTCACAAATAAAATCCATAATACAAGCTTTCTAAGTATATTGCCTTTTTATTTAAACTAATTAAACCTTTCTGGGATCCTTTTCTTTGTTCCAGTGCATGGAATTGCATGGAAAATAATAATTATAATGCACAGGCGGCAACCTGGCAGAATGTCGCACACCCAGGACACTTGTCCTGATTATGTGGCATCGCAGCAGCAGCATAACCACCAAAGGACAGTCACAGTTGGTGGTTGCAACCAGCAGCTGCAACTTGCAATATTGCAGTTGCCCTGCATTTCGTGCTCCTCCTGGCAAACATTTGTTGTGACAGACTGGTCCTTCCATGGCCGTGGGGAGGGAGAGGGGAATGGAAATGCGACGCGAAGGGATGCGGTATTGTGGGCATGGGAGATTGCATGCCGAGGCCCTTAGCCATTTAAATTTATGTCTATTTGTGTTGGCGTCTGGCAGTTTCCCAGGGATATCGTCTAGCCCTAAAGGGGTTTGTGTTCGTCCTTAATGATACTCAAAATTGTTATCTGGGCGTTGATGTGTTTATCGGTACATTTATGCTAAATGTCGAGTTGTCCATTAATTTACACATTTCCTGTATATGACTTTAAAATGCCATTTTAGCAATGATTTGCTTACTATTAAAAATGCTTATTCCAGCATTATCACTGTACAAAAACCTTTTTTTAAGCAAATTTCTTTCCTCTGCTATCAACCGAAATTCTTAGAATCTCCGATTTTCCCAAAAAACTAATTAGCCAGATCCTTGGAAGTTATGTTTACCTAAAATAAATTAAAAAACTTTTATACTTGAGTGGCCAAACATCTGGGACCGTTGCTGCCAAAAAATTAAAACCTCCTGCCGGCAAAAAACTTAAAACTTTAATTAGCCACTCCAAAGTTGGAAGGATCCCATGAAGAGAAGCTGTAAGATTTTTCGGTTACTATTCGTTTGTCTTATTTTTGTAGCTTAGCAAGCACTTAAGCACTAGAATACACTTTGAAATAATTAGGGGCATTAGCCATCAAGTAATTTTAAAAATTAATCAGCTAACAGACGAGTACATGTGCTCATTTAGGAACAGACTGTGCGGCATGGTGATAAAATACAAGAACCCAATTAGCACTTAACACATAGGAGCAAACAGTTGGGTAAATAAATGGTAACAGAAGCTCAATTGATGGCCGGAGCACGTGTCCTGGCATTACGTTAAATGTTTTCAGCAGAAGTAAAGGGAAAGACTTTCAATTTCCAAGGCAGCCAAAAAGCCAGACATCAGCGAAAAAGGCAGCAGGCAACTTGGAAACTAGCACAAGGACGTGTGCCAAAGCGCCGCACAAACAGCCAAAGGAGCACACTCACAAAGAGCGATATATACTGGAATGTACAGATATATATATACATATATACATATAACGGAAGGAAGAAAGGGCATACGACTCGCTTAACCCACCATCACTTCATCCTTCAGCCTATTTGGTCCTCAGCGAAAATCTAAGCGCTCAAGTGCCGCACGTGCTGTGCGCGAAATCAATATTTACACCCAGTAGAAAAGAAATACGTTTTTGGCAGTGGATCGTATTGGCAGATATAGGAACTACCTACTCTTCAGGGAGAACTGGGGCGGAAGATTTATTTCCTTATTAGCTATTGGGTGTTCAGTAATAAAGTAAATTCCAATGGGTAATCAAAACACAAGTTTGCTATCGATCTTATATAAAGAAAGCCATCCGGGATCATTAGCTTGAAAACTTGCTTTTCAAATATACAAATCTACCAATATCTCATTAAACTCAATTAGATCATTATTCAAATTGGGTTACATTTAAAACTTGATTTAATTCAACAAAATGGAAAGCAAAATGGAGCACATAGAAGCGCGTCACTTGACCAGTGAGTTTCGCCTGGGAAACTGAATGCAGCCATGGGGAAAATCAAGTGGAAAACGTATATTGGGAAAATCAACTATTGGCAGGCAGCTGTCAGCTGCATCCAAACGGGAAAAGCACAAGGAGCTGGTGGAATAAAAGTGAGACGGAGGAGTTGGCTGCTCAAACAAGGAAAACAAAGGAAGAAAAACGTTCAAGGCTTCAGTCCAAAAGGGAAAACTGTCTAGGAAAGCAACTTCTCTTCAAACAAGGGGCTCCTGCGTAGGACATGGAGTAGGAAAGCCATAGTGGAGCTTATAAAAACATTACATCATAAGCATTTTTGCAGGAGAATGAGGCAAAAATATCGCGAGTATCCTCTCCGACTGTCTGTCTGGTCATGACGCCACAACTTCTGACAGTGAAATGCGCTTCTGGCAAAATATTTGCCAAAATCTAATAAATTACACACAGTCGCAGGCAAACAAAAGCGCTGCGAGGTCTGTTTGAGCACTTAGCCAGACCTGGCATTTCTTGAAGATGGAATTTAATTTATACCCGCGGACTGACAGATTGTCATTCTGCATCCGAAACTAGAGCTTCTCTTTAGCTCTTAAAATAGCTCCACTATTTAATCAGCCCTCGAGTCTCTCACCTTTTAATGTGATTATTGCTTGAGCGCCAGACATTCTATGCAGTAAATACTTTGTGTGCTTGGATTTAAAACCATCAAGGCATGAATCACTATAATTAGATTAAAGCTAGTTAGTTTGTCAAAAGAAGTTTGAAAAACTTGAAGGGGGAATTTTCGTAATTAAAAACTTGAACGTGAATAAACTTGCCATATGAAAAGAAAACACTGAAAAGGATTCATAACTTTACTGAAAACAAGAAGCAAGAAACTGTTCAAAAAATATATATTAATACATTGTTCATTAGTTTGTGCTAGTCAATATTCTGCGAAAATAGATAAACTCCTGATTCCAAACTTTTTTAAGTTGCAACTTGACTTCCAGCAATCAATTCATGCACCCATTGAACCGAAAAGTTTGACGTAGAGAAAAACATGCTGGTCCAACTTCAACTCATCTCTGTCAATATTTCATAATGTTTATTTCTATGAACAAGTTGCAAGCATCTGTAGTCAAACTTGTCGCTCAGTTTAATTCAAACAGCACAACGAACTTCTGGCTCATTAAGCATATTTTCTACTCCATCCTCACTATTTTGTTATTATAAAAGTTGATGGTTCAAATGCTGGCAGCTTTATGATATTTCAAAGGTTATTAGTTTGGATGAAAGTTTTGTCTAGCCACTGTATCTTTTGCCCAGCAGTCAGTATCGTCATCTTCGTCATCTTCGTCATTCATTTCGTCCTGGCCAAGGACAAAGTTTGCACATCATACATATACATACATATAGATAGAAATATATATGCAAATTGTTTTGTGATTTTACAAGGTGGCAGCGCGCGGTTTTCGGCAATATGTTGTGAAATGTGAAAACTTTTCAACAGCATTAATTTGCTAGACTTTTGAACAGGCCCAACAAGTCCAAAAGTTGGCAATAGTGTTTCGTTCAATTAGAATGCGACTGCCTCGATGCCCGAAAAGTTTACCAGATGAGTTACTAATGTGTTAATAACACTCGCATTAATTGGACGCGTTTCACTTACAATATATTCACGGGTGTAAATGCCCAGATGCGTTAAGTGAGTTAACTGGAAATGGAACGCGAACAGGAACTTTTTTAATTGGGAAAAGTTTCGAGGAAAGGGTTCCTGAAGTTGACTAAGTGCAACATGACGCGGAGTAGGTGATGTGGAGTCGTTCTGGCCTGGCCCTTTCGCCAATCGAAAAAGTCACGGCAAGTATTTTCAATTATAAAACTTCGACAGCCAGCACCTTTTGTGAATGACTCTTCAAAGTAATTATAAATGTTAGCGTTCCATGAATGGAACAGTATTTTGTAGACGTTAAATTAATTGAAATCGAGTAGGACGAACAGCATATATTCAGATAAAAAACCACATGCGTTTTCCTGACATTCATATTTTTTAATAATAATTCCACATACAGTAACTGTTGTAATTATAAGCTCCCATTCCCTTAACTGCTATAAAGGTTGAAAAACATGGCCAGAAACTTTCTAATTACACAGATTTATTTGCATACCGAAAACTTACCTAAACTAGGCTTCATTTAACTAACGATTCCGCCCTTTAACCGTAGCAAGTAACCAACCACCCACCACCCACCGAAAGCCACATCCACATTCAGATCCACTTGGCAGGCAGACCAAAGAGCAGAGCCACATCATGTCAAGTACAAAATTGCCTTCACCACTTGAGAAACTTTATGCCGTTCTTCGAGTGCAACATAAATTGCCAACAGTTAGGCGGGGAACTGGTCAAATTCAACGAGACTTGTAATTAAAAGTAGTTCCCCGAAAAAGTAAATTAGGAAAATGTGGGATAATTAAAAAGTTGGCAGGCTTAGGAAGACATCGAACATTTTATGTAATTATTTTCAAATGGTTTCCTACGAACTAACTTTTAATCACGAATGTTTCAGGTTAGGTTATGATAAGTTATTATTATTATTTTAACTTGAAACCCAGTTCATGGAGTTGTCAGTAAACCGCAAAGAATACTATGGACTTCTACTGTCAGTTTTTTAGGGGAAGAAAACCAGTTAATTACCGAGACTTTCGATTTGCTTGTTATATCTTTTTTCTTTGTTAATTTACACATACGTGTGATATATTTCCTGTTGGCTTTACAGAAAGGCGTTGACTGTGTAAGTACTGAGTGAAGCTGCCCTCAGCGAAGTTTAGTCGCTTGTTCTCCGTTTAAAGTAGGGTGAAGACATTAGCTTAGCACCAACTACTAACTAGGAGTAAAAAGTAATAAGAAGCATGTGAAGCAACAAATAAACAACAACAAAAAGCTCGCCTAACAAATAAGTTTGGAAAAAATGTTACCGAATTTAAATTCACTTCTCGTTTGCAGCCATATATAAAACAAATTAAGTTTAAGCTAAAGGAAGTAATGTTGTACTTAAAAACTGCTTTTCAACATTGATTTGTTATTGGCTAACATTTTAGAGTTGAACGGTTATCCAAAAAGAAAGGGTATAAGCATGATCGGTAAGGGCCGTAGTTTTTCCCGCTTTTGTTGTTTGTTGTGGGTGTCGAAGCGCATGATGGCTGAAAGCATGTAAGAGTGTGTATTGTGAGCTTAAAGTACGAGAAACTGGGTTAATAATGTCATTTGCTGCACTGGAGGGCACAACAGCGATGTTGGTAACAACACCACGAACATGAGCCCTGAGCGCTTGGGCATTAGAATTTAAAGCGTTCCATTTAACATCGAATGCCATAAGAGCAACCTTTATGGCAAGTTTTCCGGCTGTCATGGGACTTTCCCTTTTGCTCGTTTCTATTACACAGCTAATTTTGCAAAAATTTGTGCTGGCATTTATCATTACCATTATCGTTATTCAGTTAGATAAGTTTAAGAACTATATTGTTTAGAGAAGTAAACAATTGTCGGGTATTTTTTTGTTTTCTGACGAATGCGATTAGGGTAAACAAACAATCCGCAGCTCGCAAATCACTTGGCTTTTTTTAGCTCATAAAGATAGCATGATATGTCATCTTTGCCTGGGGCCGTGTCTGAATTTAATCTTTTTGTATATTTTAATGACTCATTTAAATATCACTCAGCACGTTTTCACTGTTGTAAAACAATCATAAATTCGTTATTTAACGATGAAAATAAAAAAAACAGAAATATAAATTCTCTTGATGATGATGCATGCGTCACATTAACTTTTGAATGCTTTTTGAAGACATCCAATAGGTAGCCCTTTGTAAATTTAAGTGTTAAAGCTTTCGCTTGCAAAAACAAAATTTCAATTAAATGCATTCATAAATTTATGAAGGCAGCACAGTAACAAACGGCTCAGTCTGACCTAGCAAGCCCCAAAGCATTTTTCATAGTCAAAAGCAATGAATAACCTAGAAAAGGGGTTTGTGGTGAATGAACCCCTCACATCCTTCCATTTTATCCACTTATTTCACCCGTCCCGCCCAGGCACATGTGCAATTTTTCACATATGGCACATATGCAAATATCAATACTGTTGCCATTGCCATATATGCATGTATAAACCAGAAACTGGGTTATGCGCAAACTGAGAAATCCACTCTGAATATTTGCTATACCAAAATTTGGTAACAATTCGTTGCACTTTGTTGATCTGCAGTCCCTATATTTTCTATTTGCAATACAATACAATTCTGTATGAAATGTGTTTTTAAGCTCCCTTTAAGTAAGGATATACGTATCCGGACATCCAAGCTTCGTAAGATTGTGAGATTTAATCCATCGATTATATTTCAAGTCATCTGCTTTCCTAAATATTTTAATGTTCGTTTCTGCTCTAACCATTATTTCCACATCATACTAATCGTGTGTTTTAGGTTTTAAATGTAATCGAATAAATTACGGCGTATTTTAAAATTCCCGTTATTCACTTTTAATGACTTAAATTTCGTTTTATCGATCGATTCATTTAA
Source organism: Drosophila teissieri (assembly GCF_016746235.2). NCBI lineage: Eukaryota > Metazoa > Arthropoda > Insecta > Diptera > Drosophilidae > Drosophila > Drosophila teissieri. Next base: position 14,922,098 of record NC_053029.1, on the reverse strand, counting down.
ATAATATATAAGGGATTTAACGCTGAATTTTGAAAACAAAAAACAAATGGCCAATTTTTCAGACCGCTTTTTCTGTTTTCAATTTTCAGAAGAAATTCATTTCTAAATTGTTAATGAGTCTGTCAGCGTTTAGCAAGTTTTCAGTTGCCAGTTGCCAGTGCCCGACTGAGCGTGTTAGCTAAGCCATGACAGCTAGACCCCAAACTCCGCTTCGGTGCCATCATCCCGGTTTATATGGGGATTTTGTTCATACATAAATAAGGAATCCATTATCAAATGGCGTTGCTAATATAGCTACAGCCGCAGCAAAAACCACAGCAGCTGGGTAACCATGCCTATGACGATGGCAACGCCAACAAAAAGGCATAAAAAACCAGAGACAATGCGAGGAGCGCAGTACAAAAGTTGCGCCTGCCTTTTTCGCATACAACTTACTTTGGAGTTGGAAAAAAAATATACTCCATATATATGCATATTCGTACATACTTCTGATTTATAAGCACGCTCTTTTGCACACAAGCCCTGCACATTTATAATGAGCATATTGCCAAAGCAGAACTAAGGAATAACGCAAAGGAAATGAACACCAGAACTGCGATTGAACAGTGGGCTCAACGTTGTATTATTACATGCATATTATTATTTAATATATTATTATTTGTATTAAGTATTATGTGATGAATACAAATGCTGAATAAATGAGCTGATTTACTTTTTAAGGTGGCTCCTAGGGAGCACTTAGCGCACTCTTGGTGAATGTCGGATTTTCGTGCCCACTGTAGGGAAAACAGTTCGAAACTTTTTCATTATGCTGATGGTTCTTCCTCCTGCCCGACTGCTCTATGTACCAGGTAACTTCCAGCCTGAGTACCCCCAAGAGTTTCAACAGGCAAACCCGGCCCAAAGCTGTCTAAAATTTAAAATGAAAAGAAAAAAACTATAAACCGTAGTTGGGAATTGGCGTCGTCTGGAAGTTGGCAAACGGTTTGTGACGATGACGACAGCGCCGACACTAGCAATTAAAAATTTTCCACAAAAAGTTGCAGGCAGCCAGAGACGCCCACTTTTGGCACTGAATTTTGTGGCAGCAACACAGGAGCAGGGCAGCCACAAACTTATTAATTTAACAATTACAAAATAAATTGTGAGTGCGCCAATTAATTTGCGGTCGGTAAAGATACACACAAAAGAGGGTAAAAGCCGGGCACTGTTCGGTAGGAAGACGAAAAAGTCGTCAGCATCATTAAGTGACATTTGTGTTACTTTCCATTGACGTTAATTGGTAAGGAGCCCGTCTGGAGTCTGGAGCCTGGAGCCTGCTGTAGGCCGAGTTTGCCTGGTTGCCAGGAAAAACATTTCAAAGAGGTTGGGAAAACTCCTATTAACCGAGAGTCTGCCATAATTGCTTTGATTGTTTGCCAAAAATGTCCAATAGACGTGAGGAGATGAGAGGAAAATGCTGGAATAGAAAGACAAGTGCCAAGTCTGCTCAGACTGCCAGAGACTTACCAAAATTCCTTTTCGCCATTTAGTAAGCCGTGAAATGCTGGAGTAGAAAACACCACTATTCCTGAAATGCCCTAAAGTTCCTAAAACTTCCTATTTTCTGGTTTTATAGACATTAAACCCACTTAAAGCTTTAACTACCTTAGCATAGACGAAGAGTTAAGATGACAGTACAGTGAATTTATTTACAGTTGACCCCTGGAATAATTTTACCATTCCGATCCAGGAGAAACTATCTGGCAAACAACAACAAAACCATTAACATGAAATTACAAGGAATAAATAAAGAAGATTCCTGTTTCGGGCTTTCTTGGGTTCGGAAGCCAGCCCAAATTTATAGGCAACATAAAATGGGAGCAGACAATGCCAATAACAATAAACGAAAATAAAGTTTATGACCGTGCTAAACACAGCGGCGAGCCGGAAAATGCCCAACAGAACTATAAATGAACAGATATAGATTATGGTTGATTTTTTGTCAGCGCCAAGGATAGCCTCGTTATGGAAACTGGCCTTTACCAATTGTACTCCGGGCCAAAATTGAGGCCTTACAAGACATGGAAACATCGTGCTCATCATCAATGCCGTAATCATTTCAGCATCCTGTGACGTACCTTAACGTGAGTTGCAAAAAATATCGCCAGTCTCAGAAAGGATAGAAGTATGAAAGGAAATTCCTTACATAACTTAAGCTTGCAGTTACTATTTTGTTTTAAGAGAACAACTGAAACTTAGCACTATAATCAAGTTTTTATTTTTATTGCAGTATAAATTGAAAGCCACCGTACTATTATTTTCTTCATGTACCCCTTTGAGTGACGCTTTTCAAAACGCCTGACAAGGTACACATGTCGAACAACATCGTGGAAATATTGTTGAAGGGAAGTGTTGCGAGAGATACACGCAATCAGGAGGGCACAGACTTCGGTGGTCTCTCAAAATGTGTAGCATACACAAGGGGGCGTCTTTTGTGGCTCTGGGGATAAGTGATAAGCGGGTGGGTAGTGATGATGTGGTTTGTTGTCCTATTCGATTCGATTTGCGCCTCAGTATTATTTACGTTTCACTTGCTCAGTTATGGGATCGTCCTGCGTCATGGTCCTTCTCGGTTGCCGCTGGTGCTGTCAGGATGATGTAGCACAATGTGCAGACTTTCAAGTTGTGCCCAAGGAGCTGGCTTGTCATGTTACACGTAACGACATTTTGAATTAACGAAGCATGAGATTTGATTATATAAACTGCAACAAGATAACCAACAGCAACAACATCTACAATGGCAGCTGCCGCAATGACAACGCAGCATGGACGGTAGCAAATGCCCTTTAGAAGCCAACTTGCGAACTGATGCCGCTGCAAACGCTTAGCTGGAACCTGTTCCAATCTGCAACCCAGCCACCACTTCTATAGCACATTATCCCCATAATCATCATTCTCGATTATTGCTGCACTACTTTTCCGCTGCCTGCACTTGATACATTTTCAATTGCATGGACATCTATAGTCCAATCTCAAGGGTACGGCTGGGTGTTCATTATTGCGATTATAAACATAATAATGTTAGGAACCGGATGCGAAGTAGCGGTGGCAATGTTCTTGGGTATATTGATTTAAAACCTCATTAAGTCATCCTTTAATTGGAGCAGTTATTAATTGATAAGTCGTCTTCATGCTAATATTTTTATTTAAATGAGCCTTATCTATTTTTATACATGTTACTCGTTATATATTCGATAAAGACTGCTCGTTTATTAAAAATATATTATCAATTCAAAAATGATTAGCTTGCGGAGTAATGGGTATCTGATAGTCGAGACACTCTGAAATAGGTTTCTCTCTTGTTTTATATGAAATTTTTATTTTATTACATTATGCATAATTTTAAAACTGCAGTAGATTATACAATTTTAAAATAGCTTACAAGTGAAACGAACTGCATGTACGACTTAATTGGTGATAATGGAGAACCTTATTTATACAAGTAATGCCAGAATGAGCAATAATTGAGATTCAGTTAGTTGGCCCACCTTGCACGCGAAGGCAGCACAATTCGTAAAACTCATTAACAAGTTGAGTACATAAGATTTAACATACGATGTCTATGCTGAAGAACCCATTCCGGCCACCTTGTTTTAACCACTGCCATTGTAAGTTGCCGCTTGGATGATTTGGTTTTCGTTTTTAGCTGCAAGCTAATTTCACAATCTCATTTGATTTGTTACGCAGATTAGTTTTGCTTGGCGGTGCCTCAGAATTAATTAAAATCTCGACCTTGGGAAACTTGTATTAAATTAGTTTAATTATGAAAGAAATCCACTACCTTTGATACTTGAACTTTTATTCATATTCATATCCGTGGCGAATTACCAATTTGTAGTCTTGAACTTGAAATTTATCCTCTACAAGGACATGGAAAGGCTAATTTTCCTTTTTATTTGTTGTTTTGTCTGACTTGACATTTTAATGGTTGCTGATTGTCAATAAACACAAAACATATATATATATATGTATATGTATTTTACTGTGCATTTAGCAATACCTAAAGGGCAGGGCCTTTTTGCCTATTGTGTTTTTACGGCTAAATTATGGGCGCATGATGACTTTTTTTGGCTTTCCCAATTCCAGCGGAAGTTTTTATGGCTTTTATGGAGGAGCGCTTTTTGTTCTTTTCTTGTTTCATCGGCTTTTCTGTTTTTGTTTCTATACATTTAATTTTTTTGCATGAAAAATTCTTGTTTAAAAATTAATGGAAATACTAATTACAGCAGCGTGAGAGTTTTTCACAAATAAATTTGCATGAAATGACATTGTACATTAACAAATCCTGTCTATACATACATATTATTATTTTAGACCGGATTTATTGAAAAATTTAATTAAATATGCCTGTATGATTTTTTGTTGTTAATAATAAAACAAACTACAACTAGCTAAAATGCACAACACTCACATAGCTCATTTAAATATGAAACCAACCAACCAACCGACCAACTTTGTTCAACTTCACGCCCATTTTGCCCAGAACAGAGTCATAGTTAAAGTGCTCTGCGTGCTAATGAGAGATGTTAAATGAAACTCGGCCGTGCCACAATCAGGCTGGATTCTGGAATCTGGCTGGTTCTGGTTCCTCTTATTCTCGCTGCAGCTAAATTAATTGCATACAAATTATTTAACAGTAATAAACATAATAAAACAGGAGTGGGTGGATTCGGCGGTCGTTGTAATGCCAATGGCAACGACCAGGCAGGCCAGGCCAGCAAAAATGCATAATGAGCATTAAAATGCTTCGGGTAAACCCATGAAAGCAAATTGTAACTGCAATGGCAGTGCCATGGCTCCCATACACGTGTGTAACTCATACATATATAGTCCGGAATTATACAAAAACACACGTGCATAAATTACACTAGTCAAGGTAGCAAAAATGAGTTTGGCTTCCGTTGGGTTGGGCCACATTTTTGTACAAACCCGTGCACATTTTCCTGCTACTCACGTCCTATTTGCTTAAAATTCTAAACGAATCCTTTTCATTAGCAACGCAAATGGCAATAAAATGGGTACATCGTAAAGAATATTGAATGCTCTCAAGCCAAAATATATTTTACGAACTTTACCGACACTAGGATAATATTTGTGAATAATTGAATACTTGTTAGATGATTACAGAAAAACACAAGTAAATTGTAGGCCCATAGGCAGAAAGTTCCAGAACCCAACTTTCAATGTAAGTATTTTCAAGTAATTTATGTAGTGTTCCCTTTTTTTCTTTGCATGCTGATTTAACAATTTTATGCTGATATACCAATTTCCTTATGGTCTAAAATTGTTTTTGGTTTACGCCTCAAAGTGTGGGACTAGTTGGCCGCCCAAACATGGCCCAATGGCGCCATGGAAATTCTCAGCTTGCTAAAAATTTGTGCATAAAAAAGGCGAGTGGCAAAGGGAGTGAGCATGAAATAAAATGCAATTGCACTTTACACAAAAGTTCAACGCATTCAGTGAGCTATCCGGCATTAATCCAATCCTCCGCCCCGCCCCCGTTGCAGTCCCCCGTTTCAGTCCATCCTCAATCCATTTATCCTTCGCCCTCTGTCAGTCATATACACATACACATACAAAACGCATACATACACATATACATACACATATAGTATTGCAAATGCAAACTCGAAATCAAAGAGCAAACTGCAAACGGACAAGCAAACTCGCAACTCAATGACGGAAGTTTGCATTTTCGCAACGAATTCATAATCATGCTGGATAACCCCCTCGACCAGCCACGCCCCCACAGCCCTTACCGCCCACACCCCTATATAGCACATAGCCAAGCCTACGAAGCAAGAGGATTGGTTGGCAGCTGAAAGCACAGTTTATCCTTTTTGATTTGCAGTCAGTGACGTTTGGGGAGAACTCGGCCATGTTTTTTGGTCCCTGCTGTTCAACTCCGCTCCGCAGGCCGTAAATATTATTTCGTATCCAGCGAATAAAAATGCCATACACACGTACATGTGGAGATAGGCAACGAATTTACTGCTGAGTTTGCATGAAAAACTAATGAAAAATTGTGAGTAAAAAGCAAATATGACAGCAGCATTGGCAAGTTCCATTGGAATGCGCCCACGACATAGTAAAATACATATTTTAATTGAATGATGTGCTCCTTGAAAAAACTAAAGTGCTCATTCCTAACTACCACTCTTATGCATAACTTTACCCATGTTCATTACATTAGTTTTACTATGCTCTCAAAAAGCCATCTTAAAAACCATAGGGCATTAGAAATAAAAAAAATAAATTCTGTATAAAATATTAAATTTATACATTGAAATTTACAAACTCACATTATAATGTAAGCTCGAACTATAGCTCGCTTAATCGCTAGCGGTACCTGGCCATTTAAGTGCTCAAAGCGAACTGAAAATGAAATTATTTTAATTGACAAAAACCCAAAGCAAAGGAAATTGCAATTATCCTTGCAGGAAACTGCCCTGAACACCCACATAAACACACACAGACATTATGAATGCCGTTGGGAAAGGTCAGGCAGGAAAATGAGAGGATGCCGAAGAGGCAAAGGTTCCCGTTCCCAACAGCTGCATATCTAAAGCACATGCACTCGCTGAAGGACCCCAGGGATTTCTGCATATTTTACACGGTCTGCCCACAGAAGAGCTGCTAACAATTTTACATCGTTATGTGCCAAATGCAACATTTAATTTTAAATTATAAAGGAAAACATGAAACGCTGAGGCAGAAGAGCCGAAGGTGTGGTTCGTTGGAAGGATGCTGGCTGGCGGTGGCGAGCACAAAAGCGATTATTTATGTGGCCATCGTTTGGAAAGGAGCAGGAGGAAATGGGGCGTACCTCCTTAAACTGCCAGGACAAGAAAAATGTATATGTACGAGTATATAAAAAATGGAACCAGTCATCCTCGTCTGCTGCTGTCCCTGTCGCTTCTGATAATAAAAGCAAACTTTACCTGGAGCAGCGAACTCCGTTTTTATGAAGTACATATTCAGCGTTAGAAACCGAGCACTCACCTGGAAAGAGAAGACGAAAAATAAACATTACAATATATTTGATTATGGTTTATTATGCCATTGTCTGCTCTGTGCTCGGGACAGGGCCGCTAAACGCAAAATAAATTATTGAAATTGTCAAGAGAAAATCTTCCTAATCTTTTTGGGATTATGCTAAAAGCATAATGTGCTTTTGCGCCAAGAATTTTACATAAAACCGAGCAGATAAAGAGGTCCATAAAATAAATTTTCCGAAAATATTGGGTTTATATCTTTAAAAACTTGAATTGGCTTTGAAGCAGCAGAAAAATTTTAAAAACTACCTATGATTGCGAAACCATGGGTGTACATTTCCCATTAAGTGCACACATTTTGCGGTCTCATCTTGCTGTTGATCTTAAACGGCCTACGCAAAATGTTGGCATTTTCCAAAGACAATGCTCATAGAGGGACGGGCACTCAGATACAGCCACATCTTGCTGGTACTTCGGTCTGTTTTACATTTTTTAATGGCATTTTATCAAATGCAATTAATCGTAATTGCCCGTTTATCCGCATACAGCCCACATATGGCGGCCTAAAGGCAGCAAAAATACAGAAAAAAGTAAAAGAAAAAGAAAGTAAAGTAGGCACACATCAACACCCCCACAATACCCCCTATCCGCGAAATACTTGAACGTTTACTTCAAGTGCCACAGCGGAACAAGAACAAAGGAGTCGACTCCGACTCTCGGCACATTAACATTTTAGAATTTCTTTATTTTTCTCCCTTTTTTCTCCTTCTTGGCAACGTGACAAATGTATACGAAAAAAACCAAAAAAAAAAAAAAAGAAATAAAACAGAGACATAGAAAATTACACTTAAATGGGCGAGCAAAAGGAAAAAGGGGCGAACATGCACCGCGCACATACATCAAATTACACATGAAAAGTAAAAATTGTTGCATCCCACCCCCAAAGAGGGTAACCATCCAAACCTAACCGCCTAGTCACCTAACCACCCACCCACCAACCGAGTGGAGAATACTTTATGAGGTCAATTACCTGTCATTTGCATGACGGCGTAGCCAGAACGAAGGAATGAAAGAGAGGGATGCCATAGATGGATGGGGAGGAAACGGAAATGGAAGGTTGTACATGTACTTGTATTGGTATTTGTAGTTGTATTTGTATTTGCATTTGTATCTGTGCATTTGGGGCCGAGTTTTGCCAGGGTGTCAGTTTCCATTGGATTGCAGGGGCACTTTACATCTGAACTTTAAGCGAAGGTCATCGGTCTTGTCTCTTTTGCTCGCCTTTTACTTTTGATTTCGTTTTTCCCTTTGCACTTTGTTGGTTCTCTTTCGCCATCGCCTTTTTGCCACTGGTCAAGGCAATGAACTCGATTAATTAGGGGCATTGACATAAGTTTACTCCGCACTGCATGCTAAGTTCAAATGTCAAGCTGGCAAATTAATAGCCAATCTGGTAACGATTTAAGTGGAACAGTATGTGTTGTCTTAGATTGGATTTATAGAAAGCAATTTCGGGGTAAGGCAAGATTAAGTGCGAGTCGAGCTCTTTCGATTCGGCCACGACTATTCTCTATGTGAGCTAATTTTAATCTTTATCACTGGGTAATCAAATTTATATGTTATCAACTCTTGTTGTATGTGGTGTATTTTTTCAAGTTGAGCTCGTTATTAAAACACCACTCCCAATCGGTCAATTTCTGTGCCAGCGATGAACGCGCTGAGCTGATAAGAAATCCACAAACCCATTCATAAATACGCCATGAGCTGAGAGGCCAGCGATTGAATCAAGTGGGTTCCCAGGGGTCCCAGTGGCTATAGTGGCTACAGTGGCATACTGGATACTGGCTACTGGTTTCCAATTTAATCGGAAACAGCGCTGAGTCGCACTTCAGTATCTTAGGGGAACCGGGTATATTGTGCGAATATAATTAGTGAGCGCTTTTTGCAGCAATATATAAATTTGTACACTTTTTAAATAGATGTTTTTCATCATTAACTTGAAACAAAGAATCCAATGAAATCATTTCCTAATATTAATTACAATGGTTTTCTTTTTTTATTTACTCAGTAATTAATTATATATACTGCTGTGAATATTAAATTGCATTTCAAATTTAACGCAAGCTTCCCGGGTCAAATTGTCATATATCATATTTAAATGCTGAGAACTGGGAACTAAATTCTTGTAACATAGCCAACGAAATGTATATAGACAGTTAAAGATAGATAGATATAAACTCCCAGCACAACGAACAGCAGGCAGAACTAATAAAAGTGCAAAGCACACAATTTGAGCTGGGGAAAAATAGAACCGAAACAAAGGGCAAAAGCACTAAAATCAAATAAAAATGCGGGGAAGAGAAGAACACTGGAATCCTGGAACGGATAGCCAGGAATGTGGAATTATCTTTTGAAAGCAGAGGGAGAGAGGCCGCAGTGGCACCTCGGAAAAGCAGCAGCTGGACAAATGGAACAGGGCTGAACATTTTGGATGCACGTAGCAAAACCCATCACGCCAAGAACCCCATTCCACCTAACCCCCCACCAGAACCCACCAACCCAATCTCTGTGGGGTTGTTGTCAAGCAGCTGCTGCAGGGGAATTTGGATTTTGGTTCGCCGTTGCATTAACATGTTGAGCAGGTTGCTATGACCGTTACGGAAGTCCACTGCCACCCTCCCAGGGAAACCATTTTCAACGATGCACTGTGTTTCCGAAGTTATCTGCATGAATACAATAGATTATCTAAGGGAGTTTGCTTCGAAAATGTGATTGTAAACAAAAACTAATTATGGTTGTCTTATGCATTGTAAATGCTAAAAGGTTTTCTAAATATGTTTACAAAAACTTAATGTTTGGATGCTTTTTTAAAGTTTTAAGTTTCTAGTTAATAATGTTGATATTCAAAGGAATCAATCAGGACAGCAGATAAATGACCAAAATTCCCCTACATAAGTCAGTAAAAGGAATGAGTTTTGGATTTTTAAATGGGTATTACTCCAGCCAATATGCTGCAAGCCACAGTAAACAATGCGCCCGTGGGTAATGGGTGATGGGCTCTGGGTTGTGGGCTGTGGGCTGTTGGCTTGTGGGTGGCAGTTGGTGGAAGGGCGGAGGCCTTGGGCCGGATCGCTAATGCACACGCACAATGAACGTGCACAATGCACACTGCTGAATGCAGGATGCAGTTGCAGTTGGCGATGCCGTTGTGCTAGTTAATGAAATGCGGCATTCAACGGCCGACAAGACGTCGCCATTTGGTGCGTGTGGCCCCCAGCTGCTGGTTGTTTTCTGGGCAGGGGGCCACAGGCCAGGCAAGGCAGGGGGGATTTTGGTTATGGTCACGTTTATACACGGAGGCATCCATCCCGCGTATGCCAATCAAAAGCAGGACTTCACCCAGAGGAATGGGTGCCGGTTCCGACAGTTACGAGGAACAACAACGGCGTTAACTAGCGCACACACAAAACACAGTGCGCGTTGTCGGTAAAGTCAGAGTCAGAGTCAGACTCATAGTCACAGTCGTCGTCGTCCTCAAAGCTCCTCCCCATGTCCTCATCGGACCAGCGCTTTACCGTTAATTACCGGGTTGATGCAACATTCGGTTTAACGGTCAACGCTGTCCAAGTCACGTAACTTGGTAAATTGGATGTGGGTGCTTTGAAGGAGATATCCTGCACGCTGGCTTTCCCAGCGTTTCAATAATGAATAGTTTCAGAGCACAGCATTAACGAATTCTGTGGCACATTTCTCGATACAAATTCCATTATTATTGCTTTGTGCGCAAACGAGAATTGTATGTAGCATAAATATTATAACCAAATAACAAATTCAAGGAACATATTTTCAGTTACGACTTATACGCCATGTGAGCCTTTACAAAATCACAAATATTTTCTACCATTATAGTTCAGGCTGAAAAAAGTAAATTTGAAATTCTTATATGTGGTTTATTTTTAAATATTTTAATTATAAAACATGTGTGACCCCTGATACATTTATGAAGCAAGAATCATTAATAAAAATCAGAACAATTTAATAAAGGAAGAATAATAACCTCAGATATGTACATTTTTTTCAGAGCATAAATTAACGCAACTTTCACTTTTTCTGTATGCCTACTATATACATTTTTAGCTTTTTTCTATTGTTTCCACTAGCCTTTGTGTTCCAGTCTTTTTTTTGTGGCACGTTTAACAAAAAATAATTATAATAATTGCATTTTGCCAGCACATGACGGCAAAATTACCCCTACCATGGCTGCCAAGAGTCGAGTCGTGCGATGCCAAGTGTTGCACAAAAAAAAAATACACAAATGAAAACACACACACATGGCATGCAGATAAAGGAAACCCACAGATGCGTATTTGGGATCCAAAATATATGGCAGTCATACGAGGCGGCGGGAAAATGGATAGCCAAGAAGAGGAAATGAGTTACGCTTAGCGCACACGTTAAGTTATGAAAATTATAAACAAATTAGCCACGCGGTCTGGATTATGATTATGCGGTGTGGCATTGTTGGCCCTGCATAAATTAGTGCCATCAAGTGCGCCAAGTTCGCAGCACTTCAAAGTTACGAGAGTCAGCACCCTAGCCCACTAACTATACAAAACTACATATCTACACACCTCCCACACTAATTCACACCAACAAGCCGCAGCATCCAACCTAATTTGTAATCTGTGCCAAATCTGCTTGTAATATGTTTAAAATAATTGGAGCGATGGGCATTAACGGTGGCAGCAAAGCGTTATAATAGGGCTTATTAGGGTTACCCCGACAATGGGCGACAAGGGGCGTGGCAGCTGCCAAATGGGAGTGACTGAATCCACCATGGCAGCAGATTAGCATAACAAAAGTAAATGACGACTGCCAATTTTGCTACACGACGTCGCTGCAGAAACCTCAGAAATGGAATTGGGGCGAAAATAAACAAAAGTGACAGGATATTATTTAAATGAAAGTCACAGTGTTTTAAGGAATATTATCTGGAATTTTGGTATACCTAAAGAAGCGGTTTATTATATATGTTAAACTATCAACAGCACATTTTCATTCAAACAACTTACCAACTAATAGAAGACATTTTTCATTAATACGCCTTAAAACAATTTGGAAATTGTATATTTTATTGTATCTTAGTTGGGAGTTATTACGCATTTTGCTTGTTCAATGTTATTTAAATTCTAGACATACGTCGTATTTCTTCATATCCTTGCCACAAAACTACCGATTCATTAGGCATTCAACAAATGTGTGCCACTCACAAAACATTGTGATATATTTCAACAGCTTAAAATGTCGTGCTAGCTAAATCCGCAGCTCGAATTTATGAATTTTATGCGTGTTTATCAGCATAACATGCCGCTGGGCTCGGCTCAGAGTTTCGCAGTTCTCCCAATGGGAGAAGGCAGAACCCCACCAATTCCCCAGAGCGAATTCAAAACACAAAAGCTCAATGGACATGTAGCCCTGTCGAGATAACATACACAACCCAGCCATTCAGCCAGTAGTCTCCAGTCAGCCAGTCGCATAGATACAACAGAAATTGCGACATGTATACATGGGAAACAAATGAAATTCTCGAAACAGTAGTAGAAGCTCAAAAGCGAAACGCAACGAAACTTAACCAAACGAGGCGTGAAAATCGCCAACAAATCATACAAAAAACCAAGAATGAAAAGACAACTCGACAGTAAGATACCGTGTAATCGGTGTTTTAAAACCCTTTTTATTTGAGAAAACAAAGAATGGTACAGTGGAATAATTCTAAGACTTTATCTTCCTAGTTCAATTTCAATTACAAAAATATTTATTTTTAGTTAAAATTATTAATTATATGACTGCACATCCTTTAAAAATAAAGACTAACTAAAGTAGGCTGCGAAAAATGCTTGAAATGTAATATACCCGCTTGGCCCAAGGGTAATGGGTATAAAAAGCGCAACAAGAAAATTCTGTGTGCAGAACACACACGCTCACATATGCAAATCAAGCAAAACGTCAGGGGGAGGGGGTGGAAAATGGGAGGCAGGGGGAAAGGGTGTTGCGTTGGGGATGGGGAACGGTGACGAGAAATGATTCATGGCTGTGTTTATCAACAAACACGTTTCACGAGGCGCTCTCAGCTGCTAAGGAAGCCAAATGGGCACATGACAATAAATAAGCCAAAGTCAAGTCTGCTCTCCGTTTTAGTTGTAGTTGTGTTGGCAGAAAAACTTGGCGAGCGAGGAGGGTGGCAGTGGGGTAGAAGGACTTTGGGGTGGGGTCTCGGAGCGGGAAATTCGGCCGACAAACATAAACAAGTGCATGGAACTTGACACATGTTTCAAATGCCATTTTGTTGTGCCTTGCATGCAGACCCCTGCTGAACCCAAGAGGTTTGCTCGAAAAGTTAAGGAACTGTTCTCATAAGTCATTTATAATGTATAAAATATGTAATCTATGCAGGTGATCTACAATTGTAATTAAAATAAATAATATCGCTCCTTGTAATATTTGCATATTTGTTGAATCCCAATTGCTGACCAAGCGGTGTTAAAAAAACCCAAGGGCCCAATACTTTTTCTTCCATCCTCGTATGTAGATATACATAAATGGGTTGCATAAATGTATGTATCGAGATGCATAGTTGGGGAGGCGCTAATCAAAAGCAGCTGGCGATGACGATATATAACAAACATGGAGGAAAACTGAAGCCTTCTCCTGCTGCGCTGGAGTGTGTTTAGGGTGGACCAAGTGAGATTTTGAAAAACAGGCTGACAACTATTGAAAACGTTTCTAAAAAACCTACGAAAAACCTTAAATCATTATCGCACCTAAAAACTTATTCATATTCTCTACAATGCAAGACTACGTCATGTTTGAAACACAACTTGTTTCAAGGTTAAACAGCTTTAACCCAAACTACACCCTCACTGGAAAATAATGCAGCGCACATCCATTATTTCAGTATGCAAATAAGTTACCTGGTTGCCAGCAACTTTCCACACGCTTGCAGACGGAAAACAAATTTCGGCGAAAACTTTTTCAAGTTCAAATGTAGTTTGGTTCATCCCAATCGTGATGATGGTGCACATGTGTGCATTTGACACTCGCTTTTGGCCTCCTCAGTGTTTATGACTCATTTGGGCAAACGAGTTCTCCAACACTACTTCCCGCTCCCCGCTCCTCGCCCTTTTGGCCAACAAAATGCGAACAACACTGGAGCGGAGCTGTCGCAGTTGGGAGCCCGTCGAGCCGATGGAGTCGGAGGAGTCTTTGTGTTAGTTTCAAGTAATTTATATGAATTTTATATGCAATTGCATCAATCTCAATTATATTGTGCCCTCGAGTCCTGCCTACCCCATGTTGTAGTATGTGTGTGACATGCAATATTAATTAAGGTTTTTATTTTGGTAAATGCTTTGAACCAAGGCAAACTTCAGGAAGTTTTACTCAACTCGTACGGCTTTTGGGCTTGGCTGTTGTTCTTGACGTCACTAACCAAAGATATCGGTTCATAAATCTGCTTGCTTGTGCGCTGCAGTCCATGGGTTCAACGTCCGAAGCAAATTATAAAAGCAATTTAAAGGACAATTTTGAAGCAGGGAAAGTGTCAGTAGGTAGTTTTCCCTTGAAATACAGCCAGCATCTCAAAGTCATAAAAAGGTTAAGATGCTTATCCCTATCAGTGTCTGCAATGGCAGTCAGTAAATTCATCAATTAAAACGAGCCATGAGTGGATGAGGCATTCAGTGGAGCGCAGTGGCGGGCAGATTGAGCGACGTCAGAAAGAAACGACAAGAAAAATCAATTTAAATGATTACAAATTGAAGGAGACAAATAGTCGGACCGACGTCGGGCAAAGACAACGGTTTGAAGCTACAAGACATGAAAGATGTTTACCCAGAATGTACTGAGAACAATGGATATGAACCGTAACTGGGAAATATGGATTTATGGCAAATATAAAGTAGAGATCTCGTCAGTTTCAACTGGAAAATAAATGTTTTATCTTTAAATAAATAACCTGCTAAATAATTTATAAAAGAACAAACCTTTTGAAATCGTAAAATATGGTGTTATCAAACACACCCGTACAGAAAACGATGCGCCACGTAAACAAGTTTTAATTTTTACTGGCTCGTCAGCCATCATCACCAGGAGCAGAAACGACAAAACAAGAGAAGCCTTCACAGTCCAATCCCCAGAAACCCACTTTCAATCGCAATCCCAGTTGGAAATCCGACAACTACTCCCCCAAACACAAAGTGCACTAACTGACTGACTGAGTCAGCTTCTTCGACAGGCACTTCATCTTTATTTCATGTTTCAGACTTAATTTCTTTTCTTCCGTTTTTTTTTTTTTTTTGGGGACCCAACAATTTCAATTCTGTGTCGCATGCCTGCTCGCTTGCGCCGAGAGAATTGTGGAATTGGAAATCCTCAGCTCCTCTCCACATCTGACACTTTGGATATATCCTGGAGCTAAAGCCGAAGCTGAAGCTGAAGCTGGAGCTGAAGCTGAAGGCTGAGCCGGTAGTATTCCACTGCCATTCTATTCTGTTGTGGACGACAACAGAAAATTTCACTGAGATGCGCTTCAATACTTTTTCGCTTTTCCCCAGCTTCTTTGCACAGCAATATTGCCTTTTTTCAGTTTCAAGTTTCCACACTTTGCTTTTTTATTTCAGTTTTGTTTGTTTCGTTCAGCTTTGACTGAATAAACAATGGGGAACGGCGGTCCTGAATAATAGATTTTTTAGCTTTTGATTGTATTTGGTGGCCAGATATATGTACGTATATATACATATATTTCGCAACCCTAAAAATGGAAAAATCATCAACTGCATCCGTCGACGGCTTAAAAATTAAATTGTTCAAAACACAAATTGAAATTGCCAAGGCGGCATTAACGTGACTTTTGTGGGTGTTTTATTTCCCTTTTTATTTGTTTTTCCCTGCGCGTTTTATTGGCTTTTCGCAGGCAATGCTGAAAAATTGGCTGATTGAAAAAATTGTGGGGTTGAAGGGAAATCAACGAAAACAAAGTTAAAATTAGAGCTCTGTGAATGTTTGATAGGGGAAAATTGAAAAAAGTTTGATGCAAATTCAAGATGCTAAGCCAGTGAAATTTAAAATTCTTTTAAATGATTTATTTTCGAGAATTACATAAAAATTACATTGAAAACGGGATAATCGGCTTGTATATCAATCGAAACCGGTATTTCGCTTCATCAGAGTGCCTAATTCGCTGTTGTTAGCTAATTGGGTTTATCTACGATGGGTTTTATTTAGTCCACAGCCCTCGATTGTAATTTATCGATCATTCGAATCCAAACTTTCTGTCCGGGGTTAATAACATGCGGCATAGCACAATGAACACGGCGAATGCTCCAACGAACCGAAAACAGAAAGAAAAAACGAGGGGGAGCTACAGATTGCAAAATGGACAGCAATGAACGCAAAAACAAGTGGACGATGAAATTGTGAAAATAAAACTGAACACAAAAAAAAGAATACTGTTCCACTTGCAGGCGAAATGCAGGCGCTGTTGAAAAATATATAAACCGAAAATATCGTGAATTCGTAATATTGCAAAATCCTTTTACAAACATTACTCCTTTTCCTTCTCCGAATAGTAAACAAATAGAAGCTTTTACAAAATGTTGTTCCATTATTGATACATAAAAAATTATTACCTTCACCAAAAATGATTTAAAGATAAACTCTAAAGAGTGTTAGTTATATGATATACAGGAGAATGATATGGGTATTAAATATGCCCCTAGTAATGTTCTCTACAATATGCATTTTAAATTTTAAGGCAGTTTCGTGAAATCCCTATCTCAACTTTAGTTATTCTCTTGTCTGAAGAGGCAGCTTCTATATGGGCCTTTGTTCATTAAAGATGCGTTAGCTTGTGCCCCCTTCCAGTCGAGACGCCTCCTGTCTGGTGGCCATTATTTATATCGAGCATCTCATACATAAGTCTGCGATTTTCCTTTGATAATTAAGTTGTGCACATTAGTTCGCTTGCGTGTTTGCGACCCACTGCGTGAGCTGTACATATATACATAAATACATTCGTTTTCCGTCCTTTTTTACTCATTTGCGGAGGCGAAGTCCTGCAGCATAATGCTTCTATTAGCCAGCTCGTGTCTGATAACTGAGTTATTCGTGGGTGGGTCATGTGGTCCGCCCCTTGGCACTGCCAACATCCTAATTACCCGGCATAAAAACGTTTGCTGGCCCACTGCGTGTGCCTTTGATTAGCGTTGGGTAATGAGTTTTCAGATTGTCCCAGAGAAAATGTCTGGTTGGCTTCTTGGTGGAATGGGTGTGTAGGTATTTGTGGTGAAAGTGCGTAGGCTGATCATGAATATCTATAATATTCCCTATATCATGATTTTGTAGGTTAATTTTATAACTCGTTAAAAGGGAAGGCCATTGCAGCTATTTATATGAGGGTACTTATCTATGGATATATGGATAAAAGACACATTATTCTACTAATACTTTGTGTTATCAAAGAGTCCGCTATAAAAAAAAGATACTACCACAGTGGCATTGAAAAGCTAACAAAGCGCCTCATAAAAGTCAAAATCAAACTGAAAACGTGGCATGCAATAAAACGAAATTTTAACAAACCGATAAATGGCAGCGTTGGAACAACCGAATTGACTGTTGCAACCGAACCAGACATTTAAGCCTCACATTTGGTAATCAATGTTCCCAATACCCTACAAGGCCATTTAATAGGAGCAGGCAGCTCAGAGCAGAAAATGAAATGAAAATCCCGTTGGCCAACAAAAAAGGGTTCCGTGGCTCAGGAAGGAGTAAGCTACTCGTAAAAAAGGATGGGCCAGACTTGGCTGCAAGGATGAACAATAAAATAAAGTTGATTAAATCCCCGGCGACAAAGTTTATTAGCGAAAATGCTGGCAGCGTATTTGGGTGATCCGATTTAAAATATGTACAGCTGTATCTATATGCACCTTATGTACACTTATCGAGTAAATATGTATTACTAAGAAGACAGTAGCTTATCCGCTGGTTTTTGCCAATCATTAGACAGACAATAGCAGCAAAACACAGCCAGCACGCTTTTCAGGAATAATAAAAAGCTACCTACACCACTACATGTGTTGAAGTCTTTGAATAAATTATCATCCGTATTAGATTGATAATTACTTTAAATCTAATTAAAAATTGTTTTTTTATTATGAAAAATGGTTATCAGTTGATAGCTTTCCTAAATAGTAAATAAAAAAGTATGAATTATGTATAAAGATAGTTTTAAAATAGAGTTACATACATATATAATAAATTCGAATTTAAATTTCAAATTTTTTAGTTTATCAGTGTAGTCAGGAGCGGAATGCACACATATCGCTGAGCTACTCAGCTCCCAGTTCGCGACTTCCTGTCTGAAAACACAACGGATATGAATATACCCTAAAGCCATCAGACAGAGTAAATGGGCGTGTATTGAAGATAAAAATGGCTGCAAAGCGAGTACGAACACCGAAAGAGGGAAATACGGGGGATATTAGAGAATGGCAGCGCTCAAACTGCAGCTAGAGCACAAAAACAAACAAAACATGGCTAAATAGCAGGATGGTCATGGGAACTAGGGAGCTGTCCCATCCTCGACAGGATCTACCAGCCTGCCACCACTTCGCATTTAGCTCAAACTCCAGAAATGTCTGCTCTGTCTCTGATACGGGCAAATCTGTTTGCAAAAAAAGGAATGGGGGGAAAATTAAAAAACAAAAAAAAAAAGAATGGCAAGTGCACAATACCCGGCAACAGAAAGTTTTCAAGCACAATGTTTGCAGCTCTTTAGTTCGTGGAGGATTGCAATCCGCTTCACAGCAAGGAAAGCAGATGAAAATGCTTTGAACAACGGAAATTAAACCGCTCCAGCGATTATTATTATGCTGCTTAGGATCAAGAAATTATCATGCAAATATCGAGGGAATTTACAAGCTTGTTAACAACTCCTCTTACTAGCTGTTTTCGATATGGCATACCCTACATTGAATAGTTATAACAACCCTCAAGTTTGTTAAACGTATTTATTTGTATATATGTACAGTATATAAAGTTGATATTATGAAACAAACTTCCCACATGTCTTGACACTTTATTTATTTCACTTTCCGTGAGAGCAGCGGAGCGCAAACTAATCAGTCGGTCAACCTATTCGTTTGCATATTTTTCCTTTCATGTAACCCTATCATCTGCATAGCCTTTTTTCAAACTTCCTTGTCCCTTTATGTATTTTTTTTTTTTGCCCATCCGGTAGCGCAATCAACTCTTCATACTTCCCTTATTTTCCTTCCCGTTGAAAAACTGCATAACTCCAGATTCATCCGCGAACCGGGGAAGATACTTGGCACACAGGGTATGGAGAAAAAACAAAATAAAAAAAAAAATAGCAAAAGCTGTTGCACACACTCGCTTGAATATTGTGTCGATTGCGTGGGCGTAACCGGGGGGGAAATGCTATTAACTGGTCATACCCCACGGAATAGCATAGTTTTTTTCCGTTTTTTTAGGACCCCTCGCTTCAGGGCACATGGATATATGAGCCAGCAATTCCCATTCCCAACACCAATTCGATTTCTTTACTGTGATGCCATGTCTAGAAGCCGCCACATAATCGTATCAGCCGATTTGTAATATGAAGCGGAAGAAATGGACTATAGTTTGATGCCGGCAGACTGTTTTTAATGTCGTGTATCTTCTTTACAATTCAGTGATAAATACACACTTATGGCCAAGGGGACTTATAAAACCAGGTGCTAGAATATCTATGATGTATCCTGACCAAAAATACCAGCCATTTTAAACAGGCAGTAGAATTCAATGCAAATAAAAACAAAACCGCAACGAAACAATTGACAATTTTGCTGATCGCAATTTGTATCACTCTAAAAGTTATTAAAACCAAATGAATGCAATGATTCTCATACAATGTGAATTGTTATTTATTTTGCACCGTAGTTTT
Source organism: Drosophila teissieri (assembly GCF_016746235.2). NCBI lineage: Eukaryota > Metazoa > Arthropoda > Insecta > Diptera > Drosophilidae > Drosophila > Drosophila teissieri. Next base: position 14,902,061 of record NC_053029.1, on the reverse strand, counting down.
AGTGCTAAAAAGATTTGGGAAATCAAATTTAATTATAATAAATTAGAATTTTTATTGGACAAAACTATGGACATTTTACAGTCAATTTACGAAACAAATTATAAAAAAGTTAAAGCTCTTGCCGCGCAGTATAAAAATACAAAGGAGTTGGGAAAAAGTTTGCCGATTTATTCAATTTTAAATACACACAAATTCAGACAGGCAATCAGACAGCGCCATTTTTGTGCTAAAAATATTTAACAAATCAAATTAAATTAAGATAAATTAGAATAAATACGAAACAATAATATGCACATTTACCTGTTATTCATCTACCGCCAACAAAGAATCCTTAAAAATAAATTAAAGCTTTTGCGGCGCAACAAAAAAATAAAAAAGAGTTGGGGAAAAGTTTGCTGATTTAACCAATTTTAAAAAACACACAAGCTCAGACAGGCAAACAGACAGAAGGCAGACACAAAAAGCCATTCCATTGACCGCAGCACAAAAAACAACACTGGCGGAAAAAGAAGGAGTTTTCCGGGGCTCGGAGTTCGGGGTTCGGAAAAAGGTGTGTGGAGCGCGGCAGCATCTGCAGCGTTTGCAAACCGGCGACCACGCTGCTCCCTTGGCGTGGGCCAAGTAAAAACTCATCAAACTATATTTTCAATAAATAATGACAATCGAGTGGGCGGGGGCGCTTCAAAATGGCCGCCATTTTCCACCCAAATGCGCCACAGCTTCATTGATTTTATGCCATTTGGCCAGGAACCACAACCGCTACAAGCATAAAATTGAATCATAAAAAATCGAACAGCAACGTATATATATTTTATATATATTTAATACATGTGTGCCACGCCTTGTCGAGTGACCCAAACATTTGCATGAGCGGGAAAAACAAAACAGAATAAAAGCCACTACTTTTACAGTTCTTTGCATTTTTCCTTTTTGCCCGTCACTCAACTGACAAGTCAACAGCGATGCAACCTGCAAGAGGCAAGGGTGAGGAGCAAAAAGGTGACAAAGGTGGAGAAATGGTTGGAAAACGTGGACGAGTTGAGTTGAGGAAAAGCCCGGGGTTTCGAGTGGGTTGGCTCGTAAGAGTGGGGCAGCCTAAACGAATTCTAGAGCTACTCGACGTCGGGCATTTTTCCAACTACTCTTTTTTCGACTTCCTTTGCCGCCACATATTATAAATTGCCCCACGGAGAGCCGTGCCGAAGTGCCGGCGTGTGAATGGGCCAAATGTGCGGGCCTCTAAAAAAAAAGAACTGATTGAGATGAAACTAAGGGAGTTGCAAGCACTTTTAACTTTTCTGATTCAGCATTTAGCAGACTCCGATCGCCAAGAATTAATTAATAACGAAAGCGCAACAGACTAACGATAAAAAATCAATACATAAGCAATCAAAAACGCAATCAGTACACAAATTTTAATACATTTCAAACCACAATTGCATGAATAAATCTTTTGAAAAAAATCTACTTCAGTGATCCAATTCAAATAAATTCATGTTTAGAGGAATGACTTACTACGACCACCCAGCTGAAATCCAATTTTAAATATCTGATTTAAACTAAAGTTTACCCAAGAAGCTAGAAATTTTAAGATCAAGAACATACCGGTCCTCTGAGATTATAAAATGTATTTTATTTTCCAGTCCATTACCTATCAATTTAACTTATACGTACGCTTACCTCTTTTAACTCCAGAAATATCTTTTGCGTAACCTGCAAGTAAAAGAAAACATTTTCAATTTTAGTTCATAAGTATATTAAATGGTTTTCTCTGGAATTTATCACGACTAAAATTTTAAAAAATGTTTCTGTTAAACTATTTTATCTGCCAATTTATATTGATATGCCAACAACATTTTTATATTTCTCCCTAGCAATCTCACTGAGTAACGGGTATCTGACAGTCGAGGAAATCGACTATCAGAAACAATCTCTTGTTTCTATGCTCAAAGACCAAAATATGCGAGCAATACACAAAACCCGACAAGCGGCAAGAAGACTCCACTCATTCAGGTCCCTTTTTCTTTTATTAAAAAGGGTAACTTGCAGTACAAAAACACGCAAAAGTATTCAAATTAAAATCCACTCTAGTAAGCTGAGTGCAGCTTTTCGGTGAAGGAAAGAAAGTAAGGCGGGAAGGCAAAATGTTTCCTTCCGGACAGGCCGACAAGCCAACGAAAACAATTCTCGTTTAAGTTCAAATTTTATATTATCCAACAAAGCTGCTGTCATTCTGAACCAAAAATTAAAGAAAACAATACAATTATTGTGAATAAAACTAGAAACTTCACAGGTTTGACGGAAAAATCATTTGTTTTTCGTCTAACCCTAAACTTGCTATCTAATACGAAGTATTAAATGATTAAAATTGTAGCCGCTTTATTTACGCACTCATTAAAATTCCCGTGCTCATTTAAACATTTTTTTCGACAGGTTTATGCACAAATAAATATTCGCGGAAATGTTTTTTGTAACAATTATTTTAATTTGGCTGTCAAAGTTTTATACACCCCATAAAATATGGTTTTGTTTCTATTCTTATTTGGTGACACGTAAAATTAACGCTAAACAAAATGAACAATTTTCTACGAAGTGGTAACAAAAGAAATTATATTATGAATAAAACTTATTCCTATAGAATACAAATATGGGTATGCAGACATAATAATTAAATTGCCTGTGTAATAAATCCATATAAAAATGAAAATAAAAACACGGAGAGCTCAATATTAGATATTATTCGAAAGTCAAAGATGGATTTGTTTAGTAGCATTTGTTAAACTTTTATCTAAGCGCATTATGCTTCATGTTATTTAATCCTACCCCGCCATCTAAATTATATATTATTGCCTTACGATTTCTCTTCAATAGTGGCACACTTTTATTGACAGCATTTTATGTACAGTAAATTAATGGGGTTCATTTTGGGGGTGGTTTTTTGGTGGTGCTGCATAAGTAAGTTTTTTCTAAAGGGTTGCATTTTAGTAATATATTGCATTGGATTAATAGCCTTACTTCATTTTCTCAATTCCACTTGATTCATATTAACTTTTGAATTATATTAGAATACAATTTTTCATAAATTTTTTGTTTATACGTGTATAACGTGCTTTTAAACATCGATCCCAATGCCAAATATGATCATGAAATACACTCTTGCAGGAAACGTCACTCAGATTGTAACACATTCATTTCAGTTTCTACGTACCTCCATCACCCATGGCAACCTTATGTATGGTATATATGTAAATCATATTTAAGTGAACTGAATCATTGCTGGTACCCAACAAACATTACCTATTCACTGACTCGCTAAACACATACATAAATATACATTAATACATAAATTTTCAAATTTAAAAATGATTTTTAATGTCTCTTTAAATTGATTTTACCCTTTTATTTCGAATCGTAAGCCGATATGCAGACAAATGAATAATTTAATTTTTCTGGCAGATTCTACAAAATCACGTTGTGGAATAAAATCTATAACAAATCAAATTTATTACGACTATTTATTACCGCGTAAATTTTGCGGTTTGGGTAGTTTCTTACTTTCAAAAACAATGATTACCAACTTTAGTTATAGTATTTCCAAGTAATTAAAATTTTCATTTTTTTCTGTATAACATTGCTGCTTCCTAGTTCTAGTATAATAAATGCTATGGTTTTTAATGTTTTTTATTTTACTGACTACTGTTGAAACGGTAATCTTCATCGACTGATTTGAAAAAATGCAAATAGTGGTATACAATTTCCTACAAAATATTTCACTACTAAAGCTAATACTTTATGTACATACATTTTAATGCCATTTTTGATTGAGGAAAAAACTGACATGGCAGACCCATTTTAAAATTTTTTCTTTTTGCTGCTTTTATGGAAATGTTTGGTATCTATTTGCTGCACATCAATTCAGTTATATTGTCAGCATACATAAAAGGCAAAAAGAGAAATATATCGTATGATGTTAAAAAGCAGAAGTATTGCAACTATTTGCTGTTGCAATTGGCATTATTTACATACGTGCACTTTGAATTATTGCTGCAAAATAAATATTAAGATCATACAGTAATTAAGAGAATGCTCTGTGCAAATTTCCCTTTTGAAATGTACAAACTGATTTATTTAGATCTGTGCTCTGTGAAAACTGAAAATAAATCTTCAGTACCTATTTAGATTTATATAAATATTTTTGTCTCTAATTTTTCACTTTGTAAAGTAAAGTAATATAAAGACATTTTTTCTTCTAAAAAATGCACAGCTATCATCTACGTGGAAACTTTTCACATACACACACATTTAACCACACACACGACTTTTTGACCGAAAGTTTGCTTTTATTGGCAGCAATCTGCGTGCACGGTGTCGCCTGGGCTGCGAGTTTGTGCCCCGCAGGCACGGGAAAAACAGATAGACAGAGATTCCAGACACAGACAGACCCCGAATCATAATGAGCGGCATTAAAACTAATGAAAATCAACTTTGGCACACCGACGAAAAACGGCGGAAAAGCCGGGCACCAAAAGGGCGCAAGCCGAAAGGGGATGATGATAAATATACCCCCTGAAAAGCGCGCAGCACAAAAATGTCGACTTCTGTGGCGGAGTGGAGACACAATAAAAATAAAAGCCAACGCCGCCCCACCATCATCATCATCGACCTCCCCACAACCCGTTCCCATTTTCCAGCCAACTTTAGACGTCGTAACCCCGAGCAACAATAAGAAAATTGCGAGACAGACAAAGTGGAAAAACGGAAATTTCACAAAATCAGAATTTCTCTTCTCCGCATGAGAAAAAAGTAAGAGTAATTGTTTAAAATATGAACATATATATAAAATTAATTCATAAGGAGTATTCAACAAGCCTTGAGATTATACAGGTCTTATCAAAAAATATATCAAATAGTACCTTTCTTATGTATTTAATTTTATTAAAACTTAGATAAATACCTCAAGTTAAGAAACTTTTGCTCACTAAACATCCCTCCAGTTATTTGCAGGATTCCATATTTAATTTGTTAAAATGCGAGGGAAGAGCAGGAACAGAGCTCTAACAAAAAAAAATATATCCGGAGGCTTAAAGGACGAAACTATGCACATACATATGTATGTATATACGGATAAATACGTACATATGTATGTGCATAATTCTGTGTCCAAGTCAAATGAATGTGAATCTGCACTTGAATGCGAATGCGAAAAGCGAATGCCAGCACGAAAATGTTCTTTGACTTGTTCTTATTCTCTTAGTTTTCTCCTTTATCAGCGCTTCCCCGTTTCATTTTTGTTTGTTTTTTCACTCGCTTTGTTGCTGTGCGATGGTGAGTAGTGTGTATGGTGTATCTTGTATCTTGTATCTGTAGCTGCGTCTGTGCATAATGTATCTCCGTCTTGGCGAATCGTTTGCCTTCTGTTTGTTTATGCTTCGCGACTTGACTTGAGGGAAAAAGAAAGGAAATGCGGAAAAGGGGAGAAGAAAGAAAAGAAAAGTTTTTATGCCTTTGTCTGATGCTCGTCTGTTTGTTTATGTATCCCCCTCGTATCTCTGTGGCTTACCGCGTAACTTTAATAATTTAATTAAATTCTACCAAGCTCCAAACCTACGCCCTCAAACCGCATCCCCAAACCCACTGGTGTCATGCGAGTCCCGCTTTGATTGTTATTTAGGCCATTTGGCATAATGAGGCAGCATAATTCTCACATAAAATCCAATTTAAGCGCATTTTTAGTGGCTAACTTTGGGCTTCCTGATTGAATTGAAGGTTACAAAAGCATGCATTATTCACTATCTAAAGGAAGTGCGAAAACCTAAAAGAAAATAATTTGTAATTGCTCAAAAAAATCTGTTTTAAAAGTCCATATATTTTGTATACACATGTATGCCCTTGACAGAAATGTTTTTTCCTCGGAAAAAACAAAAATTAACAGCAAACCACAAAACTAGATACGACTTATGTCGATTAACTTCATAAAAATAAAAAATTATAATTTTAGTAGAACGTTGTAGGCAAAATATGAAAGCAGTGATTAATGCTATGATCCTAAATGTTTAGTACCATATAGAACAATATATATGACAACCATTTGGAGGATTACGTTAATGAATGGCATATTGAAATGCGCACGCCATAACCTTTAAGTCGGTTACGAAAATTGCCAACACGAGTTTCACCTGCCAGGATAACGGCATTTGTGTCGATCCAACCATTGCTTTCACCCTTGGAAAACCCATTTACATTTCTCTGCATGTGCAGCGCCCTAGAAGAGGGCAATTTACATCAAGTCACGCCCTTTCATTAAAGCTACTCATCAATTTGAAGTGCCAGGCGCTTCAGTCATTCAACAAGCTTAAGGGATTTATTCACCGCATGTATACATTCGCATATAAATGCATACATGTATTTCATTTTTTATTACTTTTTATTTCATTTATTTGGCAGGCACTCGGCAAACAATAAATGTCAGCCGCCTGGTGATAGTAACACACTTTGCAATGAGAGATACATTTGTATCCGGCAGATACGACGGCAAATACAGAACAAGCGCGTCTATCATCTGGGTCGTATTTTCCAAAAAAAATAAACCCCGCGTTTTGTGGGTCATTTTGTTTGTATATTATGAAACAGCACGATGTTCTTCATCCACGGTCACGTTGTCATCTCTAGATTTCGATGGTGGCTTCATTATTTGTTTGTTTACTATGTTGCACTCGGCACGTACGGGAAATAAAGCAAAGGAAAATTGCATAAATGCCCGGGCAAAGTGTCCATTGTTCTCTGGGCCCCATCATCCTAAACTTTCTTCCCATCCCCTGACCACATCTCCTATATGTGATTTATGACTGCTTTTTGCCCGACTGAAATTATATTTGAACCAACTTTTAGTGAACAGCTTATCAATAACAATAATAAAATCCAGAAAAAGCCAGATGTGGCTCTGGAAATTCAATTCACTCGTCAGCTTGCGTAAAATCTTTTTTTGTTTCATATAGCGCCAAACACAAAAAATGAATTTAAGAAAAAAAAAAAAAAAAAAAGCGAAACCAAACAGATGCAGATAAGTTACGTAAAAAGTAGCCGCAATCTTAAGCTGAAACTGAGATACTAATACAGTATCTTTATCTAAATTCCCAGCTGTATCTGGTTTCTGTATCTCAGAACTGTTGCTCTTCACAGCACTTCTTGTTTATATATTTCCGTTGCTTCCTCTTCTTTTTCGCGGCAGAAAAACTCTTCTCCAATAGCTGTTGCATATATATATTTATAATTTTTTCATTTTCAATCATTATATGGATTGCAGCCCAGACAGATAATGCCGAGACATTGACCTTTTTCGCTGATTTTTTGTTTTTCTCTGGCCTTTTCTATTCGCCTCGATTCTGGGTTCTCCATTCTCGGTTCTTGTGTCTGCTCTCTTTCTTTGTTGTCAGATTAGCCGGCCAAGTGGATAAACCAGTTTTCGCCTCCGCCACTCCGCCATCTTCTTGGTTTGATTCTTGGCCCTCTATCCTCGGTGTTTTTGCCCATGTTCATGTTGCTTGACTTTGGCTAATTAGCCAAGAGTGGATGTTGTTGCTGTGGCTCTTGTTGTTGCTGTGGGCCCTTGCCCCGCCTCGAATTTCGTAACGTTGAACTTAGGAAAATCTTGCCAAGCAAACAAATTAGTTGAAGTGACGAAAAAACGGTCAATTACGTATATATACATTTTTTTTTTAAATAACTTTAATATGTATCAAAAAACACAATATCTTCATAATTTAAGAAGCACATTATCCATTTAGCAGCATTTAGTAACATTTATATATTTATTTAGTTTTAATAATTTAAATATTTCATAATTTAAGTAGCACATTATCCATTTAGCAGCATTTAGTAGCATTTTTCTATTTATTTAGTTCTAATAACCAAATGTTTTTTTTCCGAAACAGTGTTTTATACCGAAGTATTTGGTTTTAAAATTTTGTAAGTCCCCTTTGTTAAACCCAAGCAAACGATTTCACAATAAAAATGGATGAGTCCCCAGAGGTTTACTCAGGTTTTCATGACTCACGTTATACCTTATGCTTTCCACCTTCTTCGCTCTTTTTGCCCCAACAATGGATTTGCTTTGTGGAAATAAATAGGTAGAATCTGAATGCTTAATGTACATACATACATATACATATGAGTAGCTAACTTATGTGTAAAGTATATTCACGGGTTTATGTATATTGTGTTAAATAGAGTCGGTAGAGTTTGAAACCTTGGCACCTGCAAGTGAGAATAATGCTGAAAGGCAACACAACTGACTGAAAGCAAACACTCTGGGTCACAAGAAAAACATTCTGATAATTCATTTGAAGTGACAATAGCGAAATTAAATTAATTATGCTAAGCAACCCATTTGTTTAATAACAAAATACACCCACAGGAAAGCTTGTGCGGCGAGGACCCCCAAAGACAATTACCCAAAGTGTCTACTAAAATTATAAGAGGACCCACTGTGCTCCACCCTCAAAACAATACCATCCCCCGATATTCTTCACTCGTCAATTATCCTGGCAAAGTACGTAATTATTTTTGTTGCTCGAAGGGTTCCGGGTGAAAATGTTAACTTTGTTTCCGCCTGATTGAGCACTTACTCCAATGTTATTGTCTATGGGTCATTTGCAGCACCCTTGGCTGTATTTCATTTTAAGCCCTGATTGTTGTGGTTTTTTCAGTTGCCAGTGAGTCAAGTGCAAAATAAAAGACTAATTCTTTATGTTAAGGGAGAATAACAAGATAATAACAGGCTCCATTTTTGAAAGGTTTAAGGAGAAAATGTTTAAAAACAAGACTTACGTTCATAATCATTTTTAAAATTATGTTGTGCAAACTTACCATTTACGATGATGATGAAAATTATCGATACGAATACAATGTTGAAAGCACATTTTGATGACATTATTTGCGATGGGGATCCAACGTGGATGGTGTCGACTAAACAGAACTAGCACAAAATTTCTGTTTGCTTTGTTTTTATTTCCTCGAAGGACGTTGGTTGGTCTTAATAATTTCCTTTTGGCAGTAGTTGGTTGCGTTTTTGGGCACCTCGCACTCCAATCTTCGCGGGTTTTTAATCAGAGCTTTGCACTTTCCATGCCATTTACAAATTTAGCACTTTTTGCATGGGCCATAAAGCTTCGCAGCACTTTTTCGCACGCACGAATTATTTTTGCTATTTTTTGCAACTTTTCTTCGAGCTCTTGTCACGTACACTTTTTTTTATATTTTTATTTTCTTCCAATATTTTCTCGTTAATAAATTAAAAGCGAAAATAAAAAGAAAAATCCTCCTTTTTGGATGATTTTTTGTGTTTATTCACTGGATTGTTTATATTTCTGGATGCAGAAGAGTGAGACATTTAGATCGGCACTTTTATTTTGATTCAACTTTATCAATAATATACTGATAACATATTTGTATTTTATTGTTTATTTTTTTATATTTATATTTTTACGTAATATTTATAAGTTCAGTCTGGGTTTCTTCTTGCTTAGTAACTTTAATAATAGTTGGAAAACCAAAACATTAGCAATACAAACAAACAGAAAATCACAACAAAAACAGCTATTGGCCTCTTGCACTCGCACAAAGGCAATGAGCAAGCGCAGAGGAGAGCGAGAGAGGGAGAGCTAATGCAACAGAGACAATGAAGAGCGACGGAAAAGGAGAAACAGAGAGAGCGACAGCTGCGGCGCAAACGCAATAAAATGCATTAAATTAATTATTGTTGCTTTCAAGATTGTTGTTGTTGGTGCCACAAGAAAACACCAAGTCGACATGTTTACAATACGATTACAAATAAATAAACAATGCACTTCTTTCTTGAATAATATAATGTTGAGTTAAACTTTTCAATTGGGCTAATTTAACAATGTTTTTGCATGTTTACTTATTTTCGTGTCCCTCTTCTTATCCTTCTTTTATGCTCTCTCTTTTATGTTGTGTTCTCCGATTGCCACTCTCCATTTCTCTCCATCTCTCTCTGGTTTGCTATGTGTTGCCCGTAAATTAAATGCGTTGAAATGCAGCCATTTTGTCTCCGCAATTGGCACTCACTTGAACTCCCGTTGAATATTTTGTTTAGCCACAATTCTCAATTGGCCTGAATCGGGAGCATTTTCTTTGATTAGCGCACATTTCTTAGGCCAGACTTGGCGATTTATTTATTTTTAATTCGCTCACCCGCTCGCACACTACACACACACACGAACGCACGCACACATGCAAACGCACGAACACGCGTCCAGCGATTTTCCGACTTTCCGACTCCCACGGCGTTCCGAGATCCGTTACAAAGAGTTACGCGTCCAACTCGCTTGGTGGTTTTTTTTAAACTACCCGATTTCTCACAATATATGCATATGTACTCCCGTTTTAGTGTGACCATCATCTCGAAAACAGATTTTCCTTTCTTGCTCCCCCATTGGCAAGCTATTTTTGTGTGCGTTAATACTGATTTTGTATATAGAGATGACACAAGGGCTAATCGAATATCGATTTCCGTTTAAACAGAGAATTTAGTTAAACGTAATTAGCTTGCAAAACAAAAAAATGAATTGAGTAACATCGCATATAACAACTATAGGAATTTATGTAAACATTATTCATAGTAGGCATTGCAAAGATCTGAGAAATCGTCAAAATATTCAAAACGATTATCAGGACAGATTTCATCAAACAAAAACAAACGAATTAATTAATTTAATTTAATGTTACTTGGAACTTATAAGTTCACGCTTTGTTTATTAAAAGACGTGTATACTTTGCTTTTTCACAAATTGAACAAAGAAATTCAAAAATGGCGCCAGAGCTTACATTATTCAGCATCCCTCGTTAATTTTGTCGATAATAATTGTACGCCTGGTGGCAGCCTTTGTCATAATCTGACAGCGTTGCCAGACTTCATATTTTAGATTTAAAAATAAACATATTGAAATATGATTTTTTTTTTTGTACATATAACACATATTAATTTGCTCTTTATATGAGAATCATTTTTTGTACTTAAGCTTATAAGCTGAATAAGTCAAATTGGTTGCGTGCTGTTCGTTCTAATCTTAAAAAGACGAACGCTTCTTTGGTGAATTGTTTATTATCCCTTCAATGATAGAGTGCTGCCCTTTTAAGCCGCGCGCCCTCTTTTGACGTGCTTGGATTTTTTAGTAATAAGCACACAGAAGGGGCCTTGAGTCGTGCCACCTGGCAACACTGCGTCAGATGCTCTTCGAGTGTTGCTGCGGGTGGACGTGCTCGCTTTTCTCTCCGTTACCGTTAGCTCGAGCTCGCGCTCGTGTATCCGTGTGTCTGTCCGCGTTCCCCGTCCGTGTGTGGGTGTAGGTGTGAATGTGTGTGTCCCTTTGGTCGCGTGTCGTCGCCGCTTTCATGTAAACGAAGATTGTGCAAAAGGTAAACGCCAAACGGTGGCAACAACAGTGAATGATAAACAGAAGCGAAACAGCCAGCAAGCACAGCAACATCAACAACACCAACAACTAACAGCAAAGAAGCAAGCAAACAAAACTTGTGAAATACTTTTTGTTTATTTTTTTTTTTTGGCCTGGTCTGGTGGCAAGTGGCAAAAGCTATAAAAAACGATTCTCAAAAACAGGTTTTCTGAGAGAGCGCGAGAGAGAGGAGGGTTTACTGCAAATGCGAAACTAGAAGCTCAACTGCTGCCGCACAGTGGTCACTACTAAACTTCTAAACTTGCCCCACTGTGCGCCCAGAACTTGTTTTCTTCATCTTTTCTTTTGACTCCCCTCCGCTGCCCACTCCTCCCTTCCCTATGCAGCTAACTACTCCTTTCATCGGGCGTTTTAGAATGCATATTTGGTTTATGGGAAGCTCACATGCAGCGCCCCCCGAAATCAATACGGAAAACGGTTTTTCCCGAAAGAGCCGTTACTTTTCGGGAAAATCCCCGTTCCATTGCTCCTCGGCTCTGCCACAAAAATCAGCTGGCTCTGCAGTCGGCGCAGCTCTGCCGGCGTCGGCAGTGGAGGGACTGCGTCGGGCGCCTAGCAACAGAGGTTAACCTCTGACTACAGGGACGGTTCACGCTTGGGCGCTCAACATCTCGGGGAGCAACACGTTACATAAGGTGGCAAAAGTTTGTCAACCCCAAGTTTGCTCAATTTCCACATTTTGATACTAAACCAATAACAGTAGGAACTCAGCTATAGAAGAAACATCTTAGAAAAATAAATATTACAATCTGTAAATCAATATTACTTCGTAGAACAGAAAAATTATCGTATATTTTAAATATCTCTTGACCAAAAAAAAAGTAAAACTTAAATACTATATATAAATAGTAAAGCCCGTATGTATTAACTTCTATGTATAACTCCATAGAAGGCATTCTTAAAAATGCTATTTGTTTAACTTTTTTTAATACTTTTGTTAATATGTAAGTTTAGAGCTTAGGGTTTCAAGAATTAGCGTTTTTTTTGCTCCTCTATCCTCCTATTGAATGATTTCGGGCCTGGTCCTTGCCGCCGTCAGCTGTGCGCGGAGTGCGCAGGCGCCACACACGCACAGCAGCACTCACACACACACACCGATGGGGCAGCCACAGGCAGCAGGAAGCAGGCAGAAGAAGAAGAAGCGGACCAGCCTGCTGGTTAACTGCCTGACTTTGGCTCGCAAAATTGCATTGCTGGCGTCTCGCTCGCACGCACTTACTTCGGCAGTAATGCCGGAAAATGGGAAAATGTGGAGGGATGGCGAGAGGAGGAGAGGGGAAGAGGGGGAGAGCAGCGCGATGTGGGCCGAAGTTCGCAGTTGGCAGTCGGCAGTCGGCTTTACATAAGTTGACGTCCGTGGCAGGCGGTCTGCTCCTGGAATTTCAGTGCCCGGCTGCAGGTCCTTTGCTCAGGTTGTGTAGACGCGCTTTTCAGTTTTTCCGGTGGATCAGCTGCTGGCGCTTTGCAACTGGTTCGGATTTTCCTTCACTTATTTGTACCCCTATTCCTGATTTTGAAAGGTTTACTTTAAAATTTGTTGTACTATTTTTGGTTTCATTTATGTTGGTTCTGCCTGCAAACCGGCTGAAAATGGCCAAAAGGTTCGTCGACAGTTTTGTGTTTTTTCAGCTGTTCGGCTGGTGGAAGACAAAATAAAAAAAAGAAGTGGTTAGACCTCTTTTTTATTACACTTTAATTTGGATTTTTTGCCATTATTTATCTCATTTCTCAACTATTGCTATTTGCCGCCCGCGTGGGCCACTTTCAAAAGCTTTTTTCGGGGCTTCCGTCGATTAGTTTTGGCTTTTATTTATTTATTTATTTATTTCCTATTCGACGAATCATAAAGCCAAAAAACTTGATTTGTGCGCACGGCCAGCAGTAAATCAATTTAACAATATCAAATCGCTCGTTAAACCGTTTGAAAAAACACGTCTAAACGAATTTATCCCCATATATATACATATATACACCATGCAGCCGAAGTGTTAATCGACAAACTACAAACAGCAACAACGCCGGAGAAAACAACATGTGAGGCGGCTCAAAAAGTTAATTCCACCAGTCGAAAAGATGGCCGCCAGGATGTGCAGCATCGTTTCCATCGTCATCATCTAGATTTTAGATGCAGCAACAGCAACAGCAGCAGCACCAGCAGCACTCACAGATACACACGCATACCAATGACGCTGGCAGCCAGACACTCGCACACCAATACCAATGCCAGTCCCTCTTAAAGGTGAGTCGCACTTAAAGTCTTGCATTTTAAATACCCTGCAGTCGTAAAACTGGGTGAGCCTAGAGTCTCTCGAATTTCGGGAGTAGTACAGAAAGTGCAGAAAGTTTGCAATATTCATATGACGTCTCTTTAAAGTAATTCATTATATTGTTACTGTTTTTTACAAATTAGTTTGTTGTACTGAATCCTTAAAATGCCTATTCGTAATATTTAAAAAATGTAGCGTTCCTTAAAAAACCTTCTTTGGTTTGTGATACATTAATGGAAATCAGATTAGGTGGCATATCATATGTATGTTTTCTATATTATAAGGTACACGGTTGATGTGTTCCTTAGAAGTTTTGCACGATTAAAGCTTGCAGATTAGGAATCTGCCACTGTATGCCCATCAAGTCGAACTTGAGCCTTTCGTTACCCATTTGGCACGTTTATAAGATAATCCTCGATAATAAATATATGTGTGCTGGCAAATGTATTTTGAAACCTTCGTCTATCAAGCCTTGCGAAATGTCCAATCAAGACGAGAATCGCATGATGAATGACCTCAGCATTCCCATCAATCTTACACAATTGTCCCCCCTCGGCTGACTCAAAATTTGAGCTTGAATTTCTTTGATATTTGGCGACCACCATCCGTTTTTGTCTTTCGTGTGTTGATTTTTTGAGCTTGCGTGCTTAGAGAGCATCTCAAAGTCTAACATTTCTCCTTCGTTTTTTTAGTTTGGCGAAATAAGAAACGCCAAGCGCGAATTTTTATAACCGCTTGGAGTCGGAGTCGGAATTGGAATTGGAATCGGATTTGAACCCGGGACGAAGCTGGAGATCTGGCCAGAGGAGAGTTCAAGCCAAGTGTAGGGCTGTCTTTTTTTATTATTTTCGTAATTTTTTGTCGGTTTTGGTCGCGAGCCCATTGAAAAAAGCTCGTCAAACCAGTCGCCGCCGTTTGTATTTTGTTTTTGCCTCTGCTGGCTGTTTTTTGTTGTTGTTGCTGCTGTTGTTTCCTAGGCCTGGGCAAACTGGCCCCCGTTGATGACTTTTTACATAGACGCTGCTGGCCCGAAGAGATACCAACTGAGATACGAGTGTTAGCCAGCCGAGCCATACGGTCATATAGCCATATAGCCATATCGCCATAGAGGCCCAGACTACTCGACCGACAGACAAAACATACACTACACGTATCTAAACTTGTTTGAAACGTGTTACATTTTAAGAACGTTCGCCGCAAGCGGCAAGTGGCAATAATCCTTTCAAACTTGACAGTGCTGCCATGTTTGAGAACGCGAAGGGCTTGTGCCCCAGTGGGAGTGGCATGGATCCACGGATTCTCGTCGTTTTTTTTGTTGCTTTTCTTATTTTTCATTTGAAACCTAGCATGTGTATCGATGTATCTACTGTGTATCCGGTACTTTATATGCTGGCTGTCAGTCTATCTGGCTCTGCAGACGTTTTGGCTGCCTTTGTTGTTATCATAATGCTTTTCTTTTTTTCTTTTTCCTTTTTTGTAACACACGGGTGCTCTGCTTTTACCCAAATCCCGCACAAAATGGTCACAAAAAAAATAAAGGAATAAAGGGTGAAAAAAAGTGAAATTGATATTTTCGCACAAATTGCCGTTAACAAGGATTGGTGGATGGGCACCTAGGCAACGAAAAATTTGCCTGACAAAAATTGGTTGAAAATATGCAGCGAAAATGAAATGAGAATAATGAAATACGAGAAAAAAGTGTTAGGTTCAAACGGGAAATTGTTTACCGTGGTTCCAAAATGATGTAATTTCGCGTGTTCGTGCAATTCAATTTCCTGCCAGCGGAAGCCCGCGTCGCTCTGCTCGCCCATTGAAGTCAAACATTCGTTCCCGACCCCATCATCATCAGCCTCCCTAAGAAGTAGGAAACCACCCCCACCAAGTTTAAAATGTTCTCCGAAAATTGTTTGGCAATTCCAGGCGCATTTTTTTTATCGCCCCCCAAACTTTAATTGTCCCTCGAACCAATTTCGTTGAGCATACAGTGCCAGAAAATCGGGGAGATATTTATTTATGTGCATGTGTATATTCGGCTACAACAGCAGTGCATTATGTAAAATTCAATTTAGCTGATTTTGCTATCATAACAGCTCATCCGTTTTGGACAGCAGCCCTCCTCCTCCAAAGAGTCAATAAAATTAAGGGTACTTCTTTGTGAAAAAGCGAGTCGATTCACATAAATGAAATTAAAATAGCAACGTAATCTTATAAGCAAACAATAATATATCTTGCCTATGTAAATTCAAGTTAGACAGCAAAGTACTGAACTAAAAATATAATGCATAATTAATTAAATGAGAAATACAAAAATAGTTTAGACCATCTAAGTGGTGACCAAGTTCTAAAAATTCCTTTCTGATTAAAATAAATTGAAACTATCATACGACGACGAAAAATCTCTTTTAAAATTCAAGTTACACAGATAAAGTACAGTAATAAAAATATAATGCATAATTAAATAAATGGAAAATACAAATATATTTAAGACTATCAAAGTGGAGAGCAAGTTCTAAAAATTCTTGTCTGATTAAAATACATTGAAACTATCATAGGACGAAAAATCTCTTTCAAAAGTGTATGAAAAGTTCGTTATTTATTTGGGCATAGAATTTCCCAAGAATATTTGCCATATTTCGCATAAATAAATTATATTGAAAAGACATCCCCCGGTCATTGCCTGCCTCTCGCCTCTCCAGCCTGCTGGTTCTCGTTTTGGCCGGGCCTGGCTGGCATTGCCTATATTAACAATAATTCCTTTGTGCCCGGGCATCTTGCCAAAAAGTTGGAGACCGCCCTGCTCCTGGCACAGCAGGCGACGAACGTTTTGTGGCCAATTTCCCGTACCCAAAGGCCGACTTTTTGTGTGACCCATTGTCAAGTCAAGTCAAGCCGGACAAGGTCTACCCGCGCTCCATCCACTCATGCCACATGCCCATTCTGCCACCCGCTATACAGAGCTACTTTTGTCTAGAGTTAAACTCGAAAAAATCAAGAAAAAGTTGGCGAAGAAAGGCAGTACCATTGCGGCAGCGGCGTAAGCGAACTGTAAACTTTGGAGTCCATGACAACCAGTAAAACTGCTGAAAGACCATTGATTGAACCTGGTCATGCGGTTTGCTTGCATTTTCAAAGTTTCGCAACCCGACTTTGTTTGAGGCAGCTCAAAAATAAACACAAAATGTATTTTACATCTAAGGAGTATGCAATGGAAGTACTTTTTTTTGGCATAACGTTTATACGGACGGACAGGCGGACATAGCTCGTTACGGCCAAGATCCTGATTGAATATTTTAATTTCAAAAAGAATAATTCAACCGAAATTATTACACCCGTTTAAAAAGAAAACTAGAGAACACGTCCCTTAAATAAAACTCAAAATCCAGTTAGACTAAAGAAACTTTTGTTGTTTTTTGGCATAACGTTTATACGGACGGACAGGCGGACATAGCTTGTTACGGTCAAGATCCTGATTAAATATTTTAAATTCAAAATGAATAATTCAACCACTCTTCTTAACCGAAATTATTACACCCGCTAAAAAGAAATTTAGAGAATCCGTACCCAAAATAAAACTCAAAATCAAGTTAGACTAGAGAAACTTTTGTTGACTGCTATTATAAATGTAGTAGTACCCTCCGTTAAATCTTAGTGTGGCCAGTTCGTAGCGCATGGTGCCACTCACCGGATTGGCAGCCACTCGCACCGGTGACGAGGAGAAGCTGAGGGTGCGGTAGAAGAAGGCAGTGAGAAAGCTGGCACTGATCACGAAGGCCACAAAGAAACCCAGGCAGAAGATACAATCCTTGTTCACCTGCAGGCAAAGACAAAAGGCTGCCACAAAATCGCCAATGGAGCGCCCAATTCGCGCGCAGATCGTTTGTCGAAGCTGGGGAGGATTGGCCGGCAGGTTGTTGCCACTAATGGTGAATGTGTGCTGAGTGCGTTCGCAGGGCGGTCGATTTGGATCTGGTCTCAGGTTGGTCAGATCCAAACGCAATCGCCGGGACTGGGATGGCACCTCAGCGGTCTGGGTGCCCAGCTCGCAGTATTGAGGAATTTGGAGAATCACTGCCGGGTGGGGTCCTCCCTCCTGCCTCTCCATTGCATCCAGATCGTGGGAGAAGCGACAGATTAGTTCCAGGACATTATGCAACTGCTTAGGGGATACTCCCTTATTTTGAATCTCTGTCTTGGTCTGGGGACCCTGAGCCTCTGCCGATCGGTAATTGAGGACTGCGGATTGAGCACTCGTGCTGGGCACATCATCCAGCTCGGAAGACACCCGATCGTTCCCTGTTCGACCCGCATTCGGAAGCTGCTCCTTTAGGTCGAGTTTTAAAGAAGCCTCCGTCCCTGTGGCGCCCAAATTCGCATCTGGCAGATACACAACATGGCCATGTTCAACGGCGGGTGGCATATTTATTATAATTTCCGGTGATGACAGCCTTTCGTCTTCATCGTTCTTATCTATATGAATATCCATCGTATTGTGTTGAATACTGGGAATTTTTTGACCAGCTAATACCAAAATTGAGTGCTAAGTTCAGTTCCGGTGTGATACTTGTCAACATCGTGTTTGATACCGAAATTATGTTGGCTTTAGTAGCTTAAAAGATATTTTTCGAAATTTTTCCAAATTCTATCTGTGGACGCTGTAAACTTAATGGCGTGCAGGGAGCCACCACAAACTGCGATCGTCATTAACTTGCTAATTGGGGATTTGGTCCAGGATGCCGTTAACGAGCCGCGCAAACTGTCCGAGCAGAAGAACACCTGCCAGCGACTCTTCGACATTTTAGGCTTTCAGGCCGACGAATGCTTCGAGGACTTGGACTGCAGTGATGTGGCTGCAACACCCAGTTCCATCACCGTCCGCACCAATTTAAAATCAAGTCTAGTCGAAGCGAACAAACGGAACTGGCACGGCTGGATGTCCAAGGCATTGGCGGAAGGTAAAGATATCAAAACAATTTATCTGTCTTTTGGGGTTGTCCCCGAAATCACCGATAGCAACACTCCCAAATTCCACACAAACGGGATTATATTTCGGGGAAAAGAGATACCCGCATTTAATCAACTACTATAAATCTGATCACTGTACCAACCCGCAGAAGATTCGGACGAGGATGTGGAGATCTTCAGGAAGAAGGGAAGCGATGGGCTCAAGGACATCCATTCGATCGGCGTGCAGACAGACCAGCCACGTCGGCGCATCCGAGTGTGTCCTGTGGATTTCGCCCCAGCTCTGGCACCCTGCGAATCGACGCGACACACGATATTCATCGATGCCGTTTCCGTGCAGATTCCAAACGCATTGGGTCGACCGCCGCTGGCCGATCGATTTTGCTATATGTTGACCGATTTCGCTTCGGCGCTATACTGTAGTTTCGCCATCATGTGTTGTTGCACGCCCAATATGTTGAGATGAATTAAAAAGGACCACGCTGGTTGGAACTCTGTTCAGCTACATTTGTACTAAATTTTTACTTATTCAATCCAGTGCAAAAGGAATCATTCTTATTACAATTATGTGGGCGGGATACCCGCCCAGCTACTTTCAGCTAAATTTTCACTAAATGTTAACTTATTCAACCAAGTGCGAAACGAATCATGCTTATTACAATTATTTGGGCGGGATTGGGCCACGCAAGAGGGTGCGCTTCAACTCGTTCTGCTGGTTGACATTGGTCTGCAGGTTGCCGTAAATGTGGCTCAGTAACAGGTAAAGGCACCACAGGCACAGGACAATGAAAAGCGCAACTGTCAAATTCTCGCCGATCATGGCGGCACATGCGAGAATCGTATCCCCCGTCTGCACAAGGACCTGCCACATCCTTTGGCGCAGTGGAGGCCTCTGCATAGCCGTGAGCGATGTCACCGATTCCACCTCGATGTGGATCGTGTGCTGCAGGATCTTGCTGGGCTTCTCCGTTTCAGGATCGTTACCCCCGCACACAGCCGCCAGCTTCGCCTCCAAGTCCTTGCTATCCATCTTACTCTGATCCGCAGCATTCCACGAGGTCTGACTACTCACCTCGCAAGTGGGCTTGATTGTAATGTCTGATAGCTGAGAAAGACTCGATGATCTGTGCTCCACGATTTCATCTTCTGCGAAGATCAAACTGTTAGCCCTACAATAATAACTTCAATAATAACTAATTCTCACCTTGCTTGAAAGCAAACTCTTCGGACCGGGTTCGCTTCAGGCGGCAGGTGTATTCTTCGAGCAAATGGCACTTGGTAATCTGCCTGTGAGTTAGACGGGCCCTCGGAATCTGGACATCCTTATGCCCCACAGTCCAGCCAATAGGTGGCGCTTTGATGGTATCGTCCAGTCTTTTTTCTGCTTGTGCAGTTATAGAGGTATCATCTCCGGGAGTGCCACTTCTTGAACTTAGCATGTGGAGGTCTTCCAGTCGCTCCTTGCTGTTGTGATTTAATATGTTTTTCGTGTAAAAATGATGAGTGTGCGTGAGTATGAAGCGAATTTAATTTATTTTCTACCAAACGTGTCATTTAAAATTAGTCTGGCTGAGATTCGTAGCAAAGGGTTGCTTTATCTGCTTCAAACGACCCTGGCAGACCGGCAATTGAGCCTCGTTGGCCAGTGGATAATTTTTGCGCTAAATTAAGCAATTTCCTTTCCTGTCTGGCTGGCAGATCCAAGCGCTGCTGTCCATCGACACTTCAGGGTCGACTCTCGTCTATGGATTTTCCTGTCTAATATGACAATTATGACGGTCTACTGCACTAATGTTATTTTGCATAAGTGCATTTAAGGAAGCACAGCAAACTACCGGGTTGCTCTCAAACTGAGATTTCATGTGCCAGGTGCACTGGCACGTGTTCACTGGTCAAAACTGGCAAGAGGAAGGAAAATTACTCTCCTTGTGTAAATATTTAACCAATTGTTTGTAACTATTTTGAACTAAAGGTAGTTGCAAGGTCAAAGCTAAAAAGTGCTCAATTCATTCAGACCCAAGAACTACTTTAATGTACCAGCACAATAAATAAAGTAAGATAAAAACTTTGCTTCGGGGCATAGCCACACATAAACTGTCATTTTATTATCTGATATTTTT
The DNA here is from genome assembly GCF_016746235.2 of Drosophila teissieri. NCBI lineage: Eukaryota > Metazoa > Arthropoda > Insecta > Diptera > Drosophilidae > Drosophila > Drosophila teissieri. The sequence goes on along the minus strand of NC_053029.1, from coordinate 14,881,217 downwards.
TTGCACATTCGCTTTAGATCAAAATTCATCCCCCAGATTTAAACCACAATTTCCGTTCAATGGCAAAAAGCTGTCTCCGTATATTTCATAATTTGTTCGGGGGAAACTTTTCGATGAAACTCTATTAAAGCAGAGGGGACATAATAAATTCATGGAATATCTCGACTTGGCCGGGTGTACATGTGGCATGTGGCATGTGGAGAGTACGCACATTTGCAGTGGGGAAATCAAAATCCGGGGGCTTGGATGGGAACTTTTCTCGGTGCTGTTCTGTAGCAAGTCCTTTGGTGTCCAGTGCGCACCTGCTACTCAGTGGTCGTGTTTTTCATTTTCGGGGGGAGGGGGGGGAGGGGAGTGTGGGGATGCTTCTTTTGGTCCAGCCATTGTTATCATTTAAAAGGCTTAAGTGCGCCGAAGATTTATATTTATATATTTGAAAGGAGGGGAATAAAACGACAGTCCCTGCGACGAGAAAATAAGATAAACGTACACGTTATTGATTTTCCACTCGCATGTGCCGGCCAGTGTGTTTGCCTTTGGATGATGCTGTTGCCATGGACTGCATCTCCCTGCTTTGCTGCTGCTTCCGCCTTCCCCCCTTTCCCCCTTTTGTGGCGCAGTTTTGTCGCCTGTCCAAAAAATTGAATTCTGGGCTGGGGCATGGTGTTTACGTGGGTTGTGGGCTGTGGGCTGTGGGTGTTCAGAGTGGGCTTAACTGGGCAGCCAACGCCTGCGCTTGATTCATCTGCCAGTTGATTGGTGTTTGTGCGAAAGTGTTGAAGCAGAACAACTGGGATTGAGTGGCCACCATCCTTTATCCGCCAGCTCCCAGTGCCCAGCTCCCATATCCCAGCTCCCAGTTCGCCCCTTCGGCTGCATGTTAAGCTTTATTTGTGTTGCCTACTTTGAGGCGTCGCCGAGGGGCACGCAAATCGATCGTGCTGTCCGTCTCAGATAATGGATTTAAACAAAGCCCAGCTCGCGGATGCATTTCGTGGGAAAATCCATTTGATTATAAATTGTCATACATAAAAGGTAAAAGTCCACAAGAACATATATATTAATAAAGAATAAAGGACTATTAAACATATTAATGTACTTATTCAATTTTTAAAAAGTTAGTTAGAAGTAGATAATAAGTTACGCCTATAATATGAAACATGTGTCTCACTAAATGAATTGCTGTTTTAATTTGAAATTATTGTTAAATAAATCCGCACCCTTTGTGTTCACCGCCATCCGCGTTGTTGGCAACCTTCCTGATTACACTGCCGGAAAATGTGTCGGCCTCTTTCTTGGATTTATGAGGTGTGGCTGATTATATTTGGTGCCGCACGATAACTATATATATATATCACCCTATATAACCAAATGGTGCAACTGGGCAAATATAGTAGGCGTCTAACCGTTGCCAAAAGTTCCAGTCTGCGCTTCGTGCTTGGCCAGCTCGTAAATAATATTTGTTTAGAGATATTTTTGCCTTAATGCTTGTTTGTTTCCTATTACTCTGGGCCAGCTCGTTTATCATCTTGGCCAAAGCCAGCAGTTTCGGATGCTGCAAGAGCAAAAGGACCAGCTACTGGCGCAGCATGCATTCAATTAGCGCCTGGCAAGATGCGGATTTTCGTCGTGCCATATTATCATAAAGCTCATAATTCCTTGACTTGTTTTTCAGATGTTGGTCAAGATGTACAGATAGCTAGCTTGAAGTTTTGGCTTGTTAAAATAAATCTCTAGGGCTTAATTCTAAATATGGCCAAGTCGTATGAAACTTTTCTCATTTAAAATGAAATTCTTATAGCAAATAAACTTATCAGCATATAACCTTGCCCAACCCTTTCAAACACAAATAAATTGTGTTAACAATATCTTATTTTATTTCTACTAAACACCATGATGTTTTAAAGATACATTTTTGTTATACAACTGCCTCACACCTGCCAAAGGCTTGGAAAGGCTGTCAAAACGTTTGCCACTCTTGTCTATGCCACAAGGAGGTAAGTAAAATTCCGGGGCAATTCCCCACGAGGACCCCCTCCGATTCCTCATCCTTGTGGCAATCAGTAGCTGGCTATTTTCTCACCTGGCCACTTGGCGCTTAGACATGGCCCGCTGCTGGTTAGTTGGCATTTAATGGCATTTGACACTCTTCACCGTGTCTGCAAGCAAAAACATCACGAGCAAATCCAAAATGGATGAAAAAACTGAGAGGGATGTTATATTGTCAAGTAACCAGACCGTGAAATACCTGGTACTTTTAGTCTTTTAGCACGGGGAGAATATTTTGCTAAAATATTATATATTTATATTCATTTATAAACTTAAGATATCCTGTATGGATATCCAGATGTCCTGTATGTTAATCCAGAGCCAGAACGACAGGAGCTTCATCAATGAATATGGTTAATATATTTAACAGAAAGGCAATACGCCCGTGAGAACACCGTGTAGAAGAAAACAGGATAAGGGAGAGTAAAATAGAATGGAAATATTGATAGGAAAATCAATAGAAAGCGGCAGAGGAGATAGAAGGACAGCCAGCAGGCTACTTGGAGCCGGGCGAGCACTTGCCTAATGAAGTTGTTCCTTAAATCGGGAGAGACATCGACGAAGGACCACGGAGCCAGCGAGGAGTAAAAAAAGGAAGCGCTTTCTGGGGTCCCCGGACAACAGCAATAACAACATCCATGCACTTAATGCTCTTGTTTGCTTAACTTTATTTGAAGTCCTGCCCTTGCTTACTTTTCCCATACTCTGCATCCCCATATGTACATACATACTCGTATAAGCCAAAAGCCACGCAATCTGCCTCTGCCATGGCTTTTGTCTATGCCATATGTACAAATGCAGGAAATGTAATTTGTAGACAGCAGAAAATGGCGATTAGAGGCGACCACTGATTTGCGATTACTGATTTTATCTACGAAATGCGAGCCTTGTCACTGGTTTCTGGTCTCTTGAATTACAGCAGCTTCAGTTACAGTACAATTTTTAAATTATTTGTCATGCTCAATTTGCCCGTATAACATTTTGTGCATGGCTGCTGGCTGGCAAAGAGTATTAAATTATTCAGGTCTTACGTACTCTAACTTTAGCTGCTGTCCTTCTGGCTGGGCTTGTTATTGTTTTCGAGCGATGACTACGTTGTTTACAAATGAACGCAGCTTACGCAGCACGAATGGCAGCACAAGGACCTTTTCTGCCCGCCACATGCTGACCACTGGCTCCCAGACAAAAACGAAAAAAAAGAAAGAGGAAAAGGGCGAAGAAAAAGGGGGGCTTATGCGAAAGCAGGACATCATTTTGCTGGTCTCGAGTGTAATGCATTTAGCGGTAAGCGGTGAGCGGTGGCACGGAAAATATTCGCTCTGCCGATATGGTTTCGCCTGGCACCGAATACTTGGCTTATTTTGCGGTCAAATTAATGCAGCTGCAGGAGGCAGGACGGCCAGGATGTCTGCAACTCGTTCACGGTGCATGTATTTTTAATTAATTGCAAGGCCCCCCCATCTCCCCCAAGGTAACAGGAGCTGAGTTCGCCCGGCCATCGCATGCCATTTCGTCCTCCCATGTGGTCAGCCCCGCCCCTCGTCCTTCCTTGGCCCGTTCGTGTCCGTGTTGCTCCTGGTTTCTTGCCTCCTGGAAGGAGTGTGCCTGTGTGCGGGCACTCCTGGCACAATAATAGGTTTACTTCCACTTTTTTGCAGTATCCTGCATCGGCGATGCTACCAGAAATGTCGATTTCAATTATGGAAGACATGAATTAATTATGGCCTTTAACTTAAGTAATTGATTTAAATTAGTTATTATATTGAGCAAGTCGAATTTGACATTCAAGCAACATTATAAAAAAAATCTCTTAAAAGTTCTTTGAGATATTTATATATACATATATTTTAAGACGATTTTATAAAAGTTGTAGTTATATAAGAGCATTTTACAGTCGCATAGCGAAGGTTAAACACTTTGTTATCACCATTTTTTCCCATATGACCGCAAGTTACCAGCAGCGCTACATCATTTGCGGTTAATTGTAATTAAAGTTCAGTGGTATGCTCCAAAGCACACACGTTGCCCCTGCCGCCGGCAAACTTTTCCGGGTGGCCACCGCAAAATTCTGAACCATATCACATCCTGTGCGAGCTCAGCATTTCGTGCTCATGATGTCATAAGTAACGCAAACAATTTGAAATACTTCGATACGCAGCACACATATGTACGCATGTACGTATTCATAGATGTCATTTGGAAAACCAAATTTCTGTGACGACAATCGACTAGAACGGAGATTATAAGCAAGAATGCCGGAAACGAAACCCAAGACGCACTGCCGTCCCAGCAATGGTCACGACAACGCGGAGGAGTCCGACGTCCGTCTGACTGGCCATCTGGTCACCCCAAGGAACCTCCAACTGCACCCCCGCCCACAGCGCCCACGTCCGCCGCGAGCTCGTCCAAATGCCACCGGCTTTTCGGCCAACCAGGAGGTGCGGCTAAAAGCCGGCGACATGCGCGTGGCCCGGCTGCAGATCAATCTCTCCCAGCTGCGCACCGCCATGGAGGAGTCGAGCAAACAGCTGAAGGACCTCTGCCAGGAGATGCGGCTGAATGTGGATGCTGAGTGAGGGGTCCTGCAGTTTCAGTCAAATATCCTGGGGAATTCGCTTGCAAATGCAAAACCATTCAGCTTAGGAAGTGCCAAATTTAAGTGTTTACGGTGAAATGCAATTAATAAGAAAAACTGTATATGAATTAGTGTACGATTCTAAATTAGATGTTATTTTTCTTCCTCATTCAAAGAAAATGTTTTCTGTTGGGTCTTAAAAATAAAAGTTTGGACCTGATTCATAAAGCAACGTTTGGTAACAGGAAAAATAGATATAACAAATAAGCAATCTACTAGTCCATAGAAACCATTACCACACATACGAGTATTTGTGAATTCACCAATGACCGAATTATGACAATCAAAATACTAACGAATTAAATTCCGCTTCTCATTGCAGACTGCATGGATCCCATGTCAAATTCATTTATGAGTTCTAGCACTACAACAAACGAAGCTCGTTCGAAGCCCACCAAAAAGCATTTGGCTGTTGTTCCACGAAGTCAACAAAGAGAGACAGGTATGTAGATATATGATGATATACTCGTATGTACTGCGACGAGTTGCATTCATATGCTAATATGTGTATGAATGTGTGCAGTGCCTGCTTTCTCATAATTCCCGGGCCCCAAATCCCTTTCGCACTTGGGAATTTGGTTGGGGAAAGCTTGATGGCTTGATTTAAATTAAAAATTTATTGCATATTTTTTTGCTCCACCCATCATTGCATATTGCCCCTGTGTGTGTGTGTTTGTGTGTGAGTGAGTGTGGGCCCAGGAAAAAATGTGCAAGTTTGTATTTAAAAATATATATATAAATATATATATATATAGGTAGGTATACGTATTCGTTCGTGTGTGTGTATAAATTAAATTTGTGTGCGCCTTTGAACGCGCACAGGACGAACAACCGGCAACATGCATGAACATGCCATGAACTCGAATTTCCAACGCCAACGGGTTAAGGATGTCCTGGCCTGGGGAAAACTGAAAGATATGTGGGCATAGTCAGTGGGTAGCAGGGCGTTTCAAAACGAAGGTACTGCATGCATATGTACATATGTATGTATGTACAATATACCGAAAGGCAAAAGCAAAGGAGCCACGGTGGGTGCCCTCCGCTGAGTTAAGGGTCTGGCGGTCTGGCACTTCAGCAACCGTTTTGATTACTCGCATGTTTTCGCGTGCAACTAAATTAGCGCACGTGTAATCAAGTTCTTTTCGCTGAAAAACAACGAAAAAATATGGAAAATGTACATTGAGGCTTGTGTGAGCGGGAAACCCTCTTTCTTTCCCCCCATTGCACACAAAGACTCCATCCATTAACCTCCTGGTGCCCTCGACTTGGCGCTCATATTTGTGTGTGACGTTCGTTGTCGGCAGGATGTTTAAAATAAAGTAATTGATGTCCCCTTGGATGACGTATTTTGCGAAAAGTGCATATTCGTCCATAAATCATTTCATTCGTGCCATAAATTATTCAACGAAAGTCTGTGTCTAACAATTCAGAGTTCTTCTTGACTCCAGTAATTCGAACTACTTTTATTTTTAGGGAACACGTATCGCCCATTTATCTAAAACTGCAAGTTTTGTAATATAACTTATTTGTTGCAGGACGTGAAAACAAGTGGCGCCCCCGTGGGGACATTATGAAAAAACTTTGTTTATTATCAGCATTTATCGTAGCTCTCCACCAAAATCTACCTTTTTTGATTTAATAAACAAATTAATACAGACATCAATTTATCCAGGCACCGTATGTGCATATATGTATATGTATTTCCATATATAATAATGACTATGTTGCATATATCTTAGGTATGAAGGAATATGTATATAAATAAGCTTGCCCTTTAAAACAAACAAATTGTTTGCAAAGGATAATTACATTGTTAATCCATCATTCTAGTACTTTAAATGGGTCAGTTGAATACGGCACAATTTGTCCCTTTGAGATGACTCGAGCCATCAGTTTTCGATTTGTGTAATACTCAATTAGGGATCGGAATTTTCCGAGGGGTACAAACGAAGGGAAATCCTGCTCGTTCATCGTCAGGTTCTTAACTTCATAGTTCACATTCTGTGGTGGAATAAAGCACATAAGTTATTTTGACACTTACTAGGGATAAATACTCACAGCTCGAAAGGGACACTTAAATTTTACAGTTGAATGTTTTTTCAAATTTTGTACGTACATATTGAACAATCGGTTCTTGTTAGCATTTTCCAGAATGTAACATCCATCAAACTCAACATCATATAATTTCATTTTCTGTTTGCTGTTGTTCAGCTTCCAAAAATCCAGAGCGGCATGCACGGCTACATTGTCAACCGTGCGTTTGAAAATATGACTCGAGTCCATATAGGTGCGATTGTCCACTTGGTAGGCCTTACACTCAAATTTTTCGTACACAGCTGTATCCAATTGTGTAATGTTAACTTCTTCGATGTAAACTCGAAAGTTTCTATCCTCGCATCTCATGCATTTCAATATGAGAATGGAGCCGCAGATTAAAAGCCAATAATTCATGACTGCTGTTAAATCAGAACTGGTGACCGACTTATAATCCAATGAATTTATAAAAATGAACATTACTTTTTCAAAGCATTTAAAGTAATGGTTCTGTTTTGTTACTTTATTTAATGGCCAATAAAGTATGGAAACCATTCTATTAATTGTTGTAGTTAACTTTATTTTAACTCATTTTTACGGTCCGTTCAGCGGCGAACTACACGACCATGGATGGTTAATTGTATTGCTCTTCGTTTCTTAATGTATATGTTGCAGTCCGAAGTAAAACTCATTTCCGGCGCATAGCTGGGTATTAGCTTTGAGTTGATGGTAAATTCATTAATAAAATACCTTTTGTTCTTAAATAAAAGTTTTTAAATATAAAAGACGATCAATAAAATTAGACGATAATGAATAAATGATTTTACTTACCATTTTAAATGGACATTGCAGTGGAAAATTCGAAACTCGTCGCAGCTCATCGGCAATCATCTTATACAAAAAGTGTGAGTGTAGAGCTGCTAATGCCTGACAATAGTCCATTTCCGATGCAGTATAGTTGATTATGGCTGAGCCTTGCTTGAAAGAAAATACGTAAACTCCTCTGATGTCATTTGCGTCGTTTCTTAAGGAAAAATCAGCGGAATATGATTTTGATCCGGAACTTGGTGATTTCTTATGTAAATGGCAGCTAAGGTTCTGGACAATTTCTGGTGAATGATTGGGACACTCAATTTTTGTCATAATGGCTTCCATCTTTTAGATTAATAATTTATAATAATTTTAAATTAATAATTTCTACGTTAAAATATGTTTTCAAATATACAAACCCTTGCACAGACATAAAAGCCAATGGATGTATAGAAAACGGTAAGAACCACTGGTAAATTCCTATTACATTTCATTTTGGAGAGCAATGTGTTATGACTGCACAAAAAACGTCGAGCTCTGTCAAAAGCGGTGGGATTTTGTCGAAGGAGGAAAAATAATGAGTTTTTGATCTGTTTTTAAATTTTACAGTATAATTGAGACATCCAAATTCCAGATAATGACTAAGCAATTACATGAACATCTAATGATCCATTATTCAATATTGAATATTACTGAACATATTAAATATTACTACAAACTAAAAGACTTCATCAATACATGTTGTTATTTAAGCTTAGAAATTTTGAAGTGAAAACATTCTTATAGTCTGGGTATAACTTTTCCGTGGGTAATGAGACGTGTTGCTAAAGTTTGATTTAAATAAAATTCGGTCAGGGATCGGAACGTTCCAAACGGCACGAATGAGGGCAAATCTTGTTCGTCAAAATAAAGATCTTTCACGGTGTAGTTGAAGTTCTAAGAAATGATAGGATATCTTTCTATAATATTGTTATTAATCTTTAGTAGCATCAACACATACCGCCTTGAATGGACACTCCAAGTTGGAAAATTTTCTAAAGTGTTTTGAGTATAGGTTCACTAAACGATTCTTTTGAAAACTTCCGATCACGAGGCAGGCATCTAATCGACCTTCGTATAACTTCATTTCCTGACCATTTGGCTTAAGGAAAGTCACTATGTTTCGAACATCCACTTTGGCGACTTCACGATTTAATAGCATATGACAATTTACATAGCTGCGGTTACTGATTTGTTCGACGTCGCAACTCAATTTTTCGACGGTCTTAGTATCCAAAATCTTAGTGCTGATGTGATCAAGGACTATTCGAAAGCTTCGCTGCTCTGAGCTCACGCAGCTAAAAAGTAAGAAACTGTGAAGGAAAAATAAAGTTTCCATGTCAAACCTCTATACTGCAATGCTTGAACCCTATTCAATGAATATTTTTCCAACCGAATAACCAAATTATTTCAGAGAATTCTCGAATTATATTTTGCCTAAATAACTGTGTATATAAAAGCTATCTATAATTATCATTCATTATGTTCCTTGTAATCGACTGTCGAATTAAATTGCTAGCTACAAGCAAATCATTTAAATTTAGCTTGTTAATAACAATACAAACAAGAGAGAACGCTATAGTCGAGTTCCCCGACTATCTGATACCCGTTACTCAGCTAGTGAAAGTGCGAAGGAGTCTTCAGCACTGACAGTTTTTGGCGGTTTGTGGGCGTTAGAGTGGGCGTGGCAAAAAGTTTTTTGGCAAATCGATAGAAATTTAGAAGACTAATACAAAAATGAAAAAATATCAAAACATTTTTAAAAAGTGTGGGCGTGGCAGCTTTGGGCGGTTTGTGGGCGTCAGAGAGGGCGTGGCAAAAAGTTTTTTGGTAAATCGTTAGAAATTTACAAGACTAATACAAAAATGAAAAAATATCGAAACATTTTTCAAAAGTGTGGACGTGGCAGTTTTGGGCGGTTTGTGGGCGTTAGAGTGGGCGTGGCAACATGAATCGACAAACTTGCGCTGCGTCTATGTCCCTGGAGTCTGTATGCTTAATCTCAACTTTCTAGCTTTTGTAGTCCCTGAGATCTCGACGTTCATACGGACGGACAGACGGACGGACAGACGGACGGACAGACGGACGGACAGACGGACGGACAGACGGACGGACAGACGGACATGGCCAAATCGACTCGGCTACTGATCCGGATCAAGAATATATATACTTTATATGGTCGGAAACGCTTCCTTCTGCCTGTTACATACTTTTCAACGAATCTAGTATACCCTTTTACTCTACGAGTAACGGGTATAAAAAGTTGAAAATGTCTATTAAAGCTTTCTCTTTTTTAAACTTGTTCCCTAATTGTGAGTTTGGTTAGTTTTGAAGAGCTTTTTAAACTTTTTTATAAAGAGCTTTTTAAACCATTACTCTATTTACAATTGTTGCTTATGATAAGCATACATATGTACATTTTACACGTTTGTTTGAATTTTTTAAAATATTAAATCAACATTTTGTCATTTTGGAAGGAAGAAACATTATAGTAAAAATTCAATTTCGGGGGTCTTTTCGATGCGAATACAAAAAGCGCCCCGAATTGTTTTCTAATATTTCTGATTTCATTTTCAACATCAATGATGTCATTTTCAATTTGTCTTGTAAGAAAGCACTTTTCCTTGCGTCACGATTCGCAGTGCCAATCGCTCTTGTGTAAAATATTCGGTGACAGTCCGAAATTTACCCAAAGGAACAAACGGAGGAAGATCCTTCTCGTCCATATGCCAATTTGTCAGGGTATAGTTGAAATTCTAAAAAAATATTTCTTATTACATATTATTGAGAACAGTATGTGTTTCCTCACCATTTTTAAAGGACAAGTTAGATTTCCATGTACGTGCTTTTTGAAACTTTTCACGTAAATTTTAAACAATCCATTCCGATGAGAAGTTTTTAGGAATTGACATGCATCCAAACGACCATCATAAAGTTTTATTTTCTTTTGGTTAGTGGTCTTCCAAAAATCCATGGTTGTGTGCATTATTATATCCTCCACATCCGAATTCACTATCATCTCGCCGTTGACGTAACTCCGATTGTTCAGATTAACGATTCGGAAATCTATATGCTGAATCAAATCGCGCACCTTATATTTAACTGAAAACTCTTCCATCTTTATTCGAAAATTGCGCTCCTCACACTTTAAGCAAATGTGGGAGCTAAACCACAAAAGCCAAAACAAAGTAGACGTGGCCAACGCTCTCATTTTAATGACGGTCGACTGCGATTGGCAAGTTGAGGGCACATATGTATATGGAATTATAGAATTATTCAGAAAACCAGCCAATTAAGAACTCGTTGTTTGATAATAAAATAATTAGTTTAGTTTTAGTAGAAAGAAAAATACATCCTGTCCGGGTTATTTCAATAGGTATTCTTTTATTATGCTTTAAACATAATAAAAAAGTGATTTTGATTAAAATTTTGTACGTATAAAGTGGGTTGAGTAAAATATTGTTGTGCGTTGATTATGTATTTAAAATGTATTGATATGACAACGGCGTGTTCTCTAAGCTGGCTATTATTTATTATTTTATGTGACGGTCAAACCTTTGGGATTTTAATGGACCATTCTAGCAAAGGCTTATGATTTGGGCAAAATTCCCCCATGTGCTACAACACGTATTATCAATCGTTGTTGATTAAAGTATTCAGTGACCGTACGGAATTTGCCAACAGGAACAAAGTGTGGTAGCTCCTCTTCATCCAAAAACCAGTCATCCATTTTGTAGGTAAAATTCTGGAAAAAATAATAGCTTTACATCAAGTTGTATTGTAATTGATTAAATAAAACACACCGCTTTAAAGGGACACGTCAAAATAACGTTGGCGTGTTTCTTAAAGCTCTTCACAAAGATGTAGAACAGTTTATTTTTGTTCATAGTTCGAAGTACGAGACACCCATCCACTCGAACATCGTACAACTTCAATTTAGTTTTGGCATTCGGTTTCCAAAACTCCATTGATGAACGAACATTCAAATCTGCGACTTCCTTTTTCAGTATCATCTCGGCGTTGACGTAGCTTCGATTACTCGCCTGAAACAAATAGCAATCCATCTTCTCAAACACATCTGGCGCCTTATACTTGATCACAAACTCATCAAAGAGAATCCGCAAACGATTTTGACCCTTAGCCAAGTCCATGAGCAAGTATAGTGCACAAAGGAAATACAACGTTTTCATCTCTATTGTTTTTACTAAAATGCCTTTTGGAGATTCTATTCAACGCGCATATGTATATCTATTCACATATGTATTTAACTTTTTGTTTAATTAAAGATGGTTTCCAATGATATTATTTCAATAATGATGAAAAATGCCAGACAATTTCAATTTGAAGTCATTATTGCTGATGTTTGAATATTGCTGTATTATTGCGTTTGTTGAAGCGTTGAAATTAAACACCAATCGAATGGACATGCCTTATTATTAAATAAAATATGCAAAGAAATATAATGTAATAATTCGGATAATCATAATGGGCTTGCCAAACATTAGTATAATATATTCCAACGCTGCCAGAGTCATACATATTTAAATTTATGAACCATATTTGCCATGTCTGCGGATTGGTTAATGTGACTGCAATTATCACAGTAATCGAACCGAATCCCCAATATGAAAATTATTTTCGGCGTTGCACTCAATTTGTATTTATTTTATTCAAAAGTTATTATTACTGCTAACGCTTGGTGAGCAAGTGTCCATCAATTTGCATGTGAGCCAATAGTTTTGATTGGTGCTTAAAGGACATTCTCAAGCGATAAGTGCACTCCGGCAGTAGATCTGGTAGCACGGCTTCGTCGATGTAGGCCCTGTGCAGGGTGTAGTTAAAATTCTGAAAACAAAAAGGATTCAATTAAAATGAAGTAGAAAGGCCAATAGTTTGGGAAGGTGCTCAACATGTAAAGCAGGTTCATTGAGTTCCGAAAAGCGTGCTACAATTTTGAGATGTATTTTTACAACTAATGTAAATTCATATTCCATTTACGGATTACTTTCAACTCACCGGCCGAAGTGGGCACTTGGGCTTGGTATTCAGGAACCCCGCATAGTTGTTGTACAGCAATCTGATAAACTTATTCTTATAACCATTGTTGAGGACCGAACAGAAGTTGAGCTGAACATTATAAAGGCGCAGCTCCGGCCGTTGAGGACGCGTGATGTCCATTGACGAAAGCAATGTTAGATCATTCACCAATCGACTAATCATCATATGGCCAGACAGATAGCTGCGATTACCATCCTGTTCGACCAGCGCTCTCTGGGACAGGAACAGGTCTTGGTCGTCGGCAGTGAAGGTGAAGCGATCCACGTATACCACATGGGCACACAAAGAGCAGTTGATCAGCGAGCTGAAAACGAGAAGACGCAGCTTGTGGAAAGACATTTGGAAGACGCTTGACTTGGCCACTGGATTACTGACTGGCAACGAAACAACTACTAATGGGGGATTCCATTGTGCTCGTAATTATGAGCTGACGGAGCAAAGCCTAATGGCTTTTTAAATGGTGTCGTCTGGTCTAAATTGCCGCAATCTCTCAATATGTCAACAATACGTATTCATATACACATAAATAATTTTTTCCATGTTACTTTTTTCTTCGTTCTTTTTGGGTCTTTGAGTCGCTTTCAGATGTGCAAAAAAAGTGTATATGCTTGCACTCAAAAGTAAAATGAAAATGTTTCACGTATGGAAAGATTGAGTTGAGAAGGCGGCTAAGTACACAAAAAGAGTAAAAAAGAAAGGCATCAAAAAAAAGGGGGGAAAAGAAAGCGAAACCCTAGTTTCTCGACCATAATGGTACTCATTATTAATGAGTGTATGAGGTATGAAACTTATACATGGTAGGGAAATGCAAACATCAGGTTGAGCCTCCTCTTAAAAATAATTAGTACGGAATTAACATGTGCTGTGCTTAAATGTCTTAAAGTTTCAAGAACATCTTATACATTTAAAAAGCTTCTTTTTCTTTAAAGTTTTTTATGATTTGCTTTAAATTAGTTTTCAAATTATGGTAGTTTGTGCAACCTTGATACTTGCAACAATTGTTTGGTTCTTAAATACCATTTGTTACTTGACTACTAAGTACTTGCATGTCGAATGCACCCCTTCATAGCTCGCCGTGTTCGGGGCCCAAAACGCGACCCCAAGGATGTCAACAGAAATGTTAATAACACCAGCACACCAGCGCTAGCCAACCGACTGCAGCTGGAAGGATTCAAGGATGGGCCTGGCGACAAGGATGCAGATGGGCTGGATTGCCTGCCTGGCTACCAGACCAACAGCCCAACAGCCCGAGCAAAAACAGTGGCCTTAGAACAGAAAACAGAGAAGCAAAGCGCACCGGAGTGGAGAAGTGGAGTAGTGGAGTGGTGCACGGCAAAGTGAGGCGGAGCAAAGACGAGCCGGGCAGCGCAAGCGGCCCAGTCGAGTGTAGTTCAAACATCACACCTACCGTCTGGGATCTGGAGAGTCTCGACTCGTCTCGTCTGCGGATGGTGCTGTGGTCCATATTATGTAAACATTTGCCGGGCTTAAATCTTTATTATTATTTTCTTTTTTCGTCGCCTCCTGTGCGTTGCCTCCTGTGCATCCCAGCTGGTTGCCTCGTGGAGTGCGTGTGGGTGTTTGCTATCTTTGTTCACGGCATTGCGGATGCCTAGCTCAGCGATCTCAATCGGAAATGTGTGCAACTTTGCATGACACAACGGAGAGAAGTGCATTTGCAACATCATCTTTGGCTCGCTCAGTCGTACACCCAAAATAACCAATTTTCACTTTTTACCAGTTTCGATTCTAGCTCGTTCTTGGTCATAACTAACAAAAGGAAGAAGAATAGTTTTTTATTGAAAATACTGTATTGCTACCATATAATTTGTTTGTTCAATTATCTGCCGCACTTGACTGAATATTAGAAATCAATATCCTTCGGTGTAATACACGTGCTGCGCTGCGGAACTCGATGACCTGTTCTTTTCCTCGTGAAGAAAACAAACTAATTTTCCCATTTTCATATACCAATTTCCCTAAGTGACCAATTTGTCCCGTGTGCAATTAACACAACCCATCTGTGCTCATGGGCGACGGGAAAATTCTTCTAATGGCCAGCGTGTGCTTGGTAGAAAACTGCAAAGATTGTTGCGTTGCATTTTAAATATCGAGGTGTTATATTATGCAAATTTGTGCAATTTTCATTCATGCCTGCATATATGTAGCTCTGATAAAACCACAGTGCTAGACCATAATTAGTCTTTGTGAGCGTGTGAGGCTCATTTCGTATGCAAATTGCAGTCGATTGGTTTCGCATTACATAATTAATAATTTAACGAGAATGCTTGTCAATCACACGCAGGACTACGCCCACCAAGAAACCATCACAAAGGATGGGACATTCGAAACTCAAAGCACATTTCTTGCGGTTTAGTTGCAAAATGTATGGAAAGAATGTAACTCTGTAAACTAGAAACTAGAAAATTCATTTAAAATGCCCATTTTAGGGCAAACTTTAAGCCTGACGCACTGCAAAGTTCTAAAAATATGGCAAAGCAAATATAACATTTATGCCGGAATTTGCTTACACTGAATCTTCGACTTGTGTGTCTTGTACACAGATAGGCAAGATGGCCTTTGGTCTACGTACATATATATGTAGATATATGTACGTAGATACCAATATCTGCGTCACTGCCGATGCTTTGGGCCTATTTGTGCAATCAATAAATTTTACAGTCGAGTGCACAGGTGGTGGCATCAACAATTTACGCATCTAGGGGGCGCCTGCAGTTGGCACCAAATGGGAGTGGCAGCCGAGGAGATGAAATTCCGTTTGTCGAAGGCAAATTTATTAACATTTTCCGATCATTTTCCGCTCGTTAAACTGTTTCTCTCGTTCCAAAGCCAATAAACAAAGTTGAAAGTTGAAATATTCCTTTTGATTGAACTATTCTGAGTGCAATTATATTCGAACCATTTAAATATTTATTAGCTAATAACTACGGCCAAAACAAGCATTACAGCTGTGGATAAAATCGGTTTGCAGCTGAGTATTCAGTGCCGCACCAAAAATACACCGTCTCTGCAGACACTCGTTAAAAATCACTTAAAATTCCATCATCATAAATTTGTCAAAAAATGTACTCACTTGCTGTGAGCGTTTGCGGAGCTTCAACGTGTCGACATTGATGCTGTATTTTGTCTACTATCGCACTCCCTTCCTCTTTTGGGATTAGTTTTCCGACCACCACAATGCTCTTTATATTCCATGCACAACTGTCTCCTCAAATTCCGCGGAAATTATTGTATCAAATTGCCCTGCCAAGGTCGTACGAATGTTAAACTTTCAGTGGTTTTAATACGTTTTAAATTCTGGTTTGTTGCTGGAAAACAGAACATTGAAAAAATGTGATAGCAGACTTATTTGCGAATTTAATCAACATTTTTGGTTAGCAGTACATTTTCCATGAATGTGAATTCGAGTTTAAAAAAATATTATACGTGTAGTTCGTGCGCTGAAAAACTTCTTGAAGACAAATGAGCTTTTCTTTAAGACCGTTCGCCGTCTAAGTTTTCTTATGACAACCTTTAGTTTATTACTTTTGGTTTATGTTTTCGTCAGTTGGCCGAATGTTTTATTTTAGCGGCCGTCGCAACAGCAGGGGGCAACTTCCATGGGGCACACACACACACATATACTCGAAACCCCGAATTTAACAGCTTTTTGTGGCAAGGTCTTTTTGGCCATGGCTCCATGGTGACTTCAATTTTTGGCAACGGAACGCAGCACAAAGTTGCTGCAACGGCAAAAAGCGAAGAAGAACCGAACGAAAAACTCACCCAAGGCAAAAAGGCAATAACAAAATATTATTATCAGAATCATTCATCATGTGGCTGCAGGCAATAAATTTCGGGGCTAGCTCCCAAATGCAACAACAACCATGTCAGGCCCAGTAGAAGAATAACTACAATAATTGTAGCAGTTGTAGGTAGCTACATACACAGCTATAGTAGGAAGGTAGGTAGGTAGATACTTGGGCTTTTGGCTAACTGTTAATAAATCGCAGTGCCAGGCAACACAGTTAGCACAGTTAACTGTGGGCAACAGCAGCTGCTGATGTGGCGCCACCTTCCCCACCCAAAGTACCACCCCCTCCCTCCGCCGCCCATCTGAACTCCGCCGCAGACGCATAAAAGTTCGGGGGCTTAGCCCCGAAACGAACTTTAACTTTAAGCGAGGCGTGGCCAGAGCTATAAAGCATTAACATAAAACTCCCAAAAATACAAAAGACCGAGGGGAAAAATGGCAAGACGAAATGAAAATAGTTACTGCTAAGAATTTCCTCTGCTTATTTTTTTAGGAGGCAGTCAGCTGCTCAGCCAAGCTGTAAATTTGCGCATTAGTTAAATGATTTCAATCTATTCCGAGTTTTTGTTCATTTTGTTCGACAACGAACGAAAGAAAATGAGTTTAAAGCATTTTAAAGATCGGAAAATGCATGAAAATGTATGTACAAAGTGAATTTAAGAACTTGACTAGTATGGATTTTACAATTGTTTTAAACGAACTAAGCTCATAGCAATATGTATGGTATTTAGCAGAAGAGTTGCTGTTCTGATTAAATATTCTAAATCGTGTTGTGCATAATGCCACAACTTCCCTTGCGTGATAATAATATCATACTTGCACTACTTTTCTATTAACGTCTATAAATAAGTGAGTCCGTATAATGATATGGTTGAATCTGCACAAAGGGTAGTACATGCATATAATGATTATTAACATGACTTGTAGAATACTTTGGGAAGGTTCAAATTAGTACATATATTGGTAGATATCGAATACAATTACATATGTGTACAAGTATGGAATGTCGGTTCGAACATATAGATGTCTCCCAAACGTAAATATTTATCGATTGTCTTAAAACTTTGACCTTGTGAAGTGTCAACCTTGACTGTCGAACCACCATAGTTTTGCGCCAATCGAGCGTCATTATCGTTTACTCTCAGTGCAGTCAACATGTCGAGTTTCGTGCCGAATAAAGAGCAAACGCCGACAGTGTTAATTTTCTGTTTTCATTTGAAGAAAACAGCAGCGGAATCGCACCGAATGCTTGTTGAAGCCTTTGGCGAACAAGTACCAACTGTGAAAACGTGTGAACGGTGGTTTCAACGCTTCAAAAGTGGTGATTTTGACGTCGACGACAAAGAGCACGGAAAACCACCAAAAAGGTACGAAGACGCCGAACTGCAAGCATTATTGGATGAAGACGATGCTCAAACGCAAAAACAACTCGCAGAGCAGTTGGAAGTAAGTCAACAAGCAGTTTCCAATCGCTTGCGAGGGATGGGAAAGATTCAGAAGGTCGGTAGATGGGTGCCACATGAGTTGAACGACATTTCATACTTGTACACCTGGTAATTGTCTGTTTCAGAAGATGTACGTATTTTTAGTTCGTTTGAAAGGTACTTCAAGAGTAGTCTGCATACCTATAATATTTAAATGGTCCTAACTAACACTTGGCTTCCTCTCATTTGCAAGTGCAACTACTCCAGTTCCTCTTTGAGACACATTTTGCAAATTGCATTTCATTGTTCCACTTCCTTGGCAGCCAGTCCCGTTCTCATTTGCAGTCATTATTATGGTCAAAGTAAACGAAATCGTCATCTCCACAGTGCCCAGCATCATAATCAATTCAGTTGGAAAATGCATTTCCCCTGCATTTCCCCGTTTGGCCAACCACTCCATGCACCACTGTGATACCCGCGCTCATCGTTATTCTCTTTGCCACTTGTTTGATAAATAATTGTCCGACGTTTAGTAGGTACATACTACACCATAAACATGCAAACTTAAGAGCACATTGTGCATAGTATTCTCGTGCCAGTGCAAAGCTGGTGACCACATGCTGGGCTCCCCAGTATTGCCGCTCCACCTCGTCTTCCTTTGGCTAACGGCATTGGGGCAACCGCATAGCTATAGTGGCCATAAGCTAGGCCATGTACTTTGAAAGCCCCATCGCTGAGCCCTGACCACATCATTGAATGCGAAATGCAAAATGCGAAATGCAAAATGCGAAATTCGAAATGCAGAAGCGGCGTAATTGCCACCGCATCAGAGACCCAAGCTGAAACCAATAAACCAGCACACGTCGATTAGTTGCACATGAGTGCGGCAACATCGGGCCTGGTCGTCAGGTGGTCGAAGCCACTTTTCCACCTCCGAATTTCACCCTCGTTACTGCGGCTGCTGGCTGGCCAAGACTGACGGACGTCGGAGCTACAGCTACAGCTACAGACAGTAAGACCATTTAAGCCACGTCTTAAGCACGCCGGCTTTGGACCTCTACGGTCGCATTCATGTGCAGCTAAACAGCTTTTTTGCCTTAGAACGTCCATTGAAAACTTAGTTAAAACATGTATCTGGAATTCTCTTTATCTTTACTAAAACAAGTGAGAACGCTATAGTCGAGTTCTCTGTCTAACAGATACCTGTGCAACTCGATAACAATTTGGAAAAAAAAGAATAATAAAATTTAAAAGTCTAAAAAAGTCGAGGCGTTTATACGGACAGATGAACATGGCCAGATCAACTCGGCTAGTGACCCTGATCAAGAATATATATACTTTATATGGGCGGAAACCCTTAATTGTATCTGTAATATACTTTTCAACGACTCTAGTATACCCATTAACTCCAAGAGAAAGGGGTACAATAACCATTTAAATATACTACTGTCATGCTGTTGCGTGCACAGCATGTTAATATCCCAGTATTCATTGCTCAGTAGTATAAATGTATAATTCCTTCATGACATCCATTTAAGTAATGTAAAAATATAATCTTTTGGAAACTAAAGTAAGCTCCACATGCATATGTAGATTAAATTTCTAAAACAACAAAATGCATTCATGTTTCTTATCTTTGTGGCAGTGAAGGCCCTTTAAATATACAAAAATTCTTAATTGTTGATTCATTCATTCGATTAAATTTTCAAGAAGGTTCTAATTGTGTACATTTGCAGGGATCCTGTTAATTTTTTTTGTTAATTTTTTTCTTGTGAACGACTTAGATGTCGATTCTTCTGAGCAAAGTGTTTGACCCAAGTTAACCCAAAGTGTTGACCCATGTTAGCCCAAGCTTTGCTTTAACCGACAGTCCGACAGTGTCGCCTCTCTTAAATGGATGTCGAAGAGGAGGAGAGGCGGAGTCCGTGGGGGTGAGGACAGAGGCGTATACTTGCCCCATCGCCCCCAATAGAGCACAGTCTCTACGGCTAACCGAGCCCAACTAACCGGCGATTGTCCATTTGGTATCGATGAGGAGCGCCTTCACCGCATTCCATGCCGCTGAAAAGCGGAGAACGGCCATGAATTTTGCATTTTCAGTTCGCTCGTATTTTTAGCTGGGTCCGTCCTCTGTGTGCGGTGTTGTGCTGGGCAGGCAGGCAGGCCTGTGATTCATCAAAAGTGCGGCGACAGCTGACAGGCCGACAGCTACGCATAGAAATGAATTATACAAAAAGTGGGCAGACAATGGGCCAACACCCCTTGGGGAAACACCTGAGGCGGCGGCTAGGAAGACGCGAATTCCGCGCGATTATATTTTATTAGTTGAACCCGCAAACCAGTTGACAAAAGCCAACGAACGTCGGCCGCAAGAACAAACTGGATATCAAATTGATCGAAATGACCGAAAACCGTATGCCCTTTTAATATATCTGTGCATCATTTAAAAAGTATTATCACTCTAAATGCTTGAGCTCAATTGAATAGCATTTTAAACTTTCTGTAGTATCCAATCAGGAAATATGTATTAACTGAAAATATAACACGATGATCATATGGTATCATGCCTCTGCCTGAATGAAGGTAGCTAAATTCGTAAATAAGACTTTATATGATCATAAATCAAAAGATTAGAGTTTGTTATCTACATTCTCTTAAAGATAGATCATTCTTATTAACCACATCAACGTCATTTCTGAGCTTTGATATGTGGCTGTACTCCGCTCTTTGATCTTCATGCATAAGTGCATTACCAACCCATTTCCTTATATTCACACGATTACATCAGTTCTATACGGCAATTAATATTATATTATTTTTGTTCGCCGATAAAATGCATTCAAGGTTGAATCCAAAGTATAATGTACATGCAGTTATTTCGATTCGAAAATCGCCCACGCCTTTCGAGTCGAGGCCTAAATACTCTTCTATCTAAAAGAATTCAATCGACAGTTTTGCACATGTCATAAATCATGAACATTACTAAGAGGTAACAGCTGGTGCTTGGACTATTCTCCCAAGTTTTTTGAAACACAAGTGTTCAAAAAGGAGGGAAAAAACATGATGAACACTCCGGATACAAAGGAGTCCACACACATTTTATTTTTTTATAGCATATGCACATCTGCTTCCGACTATAAGTACTTTTATATTGTACAAAAATACATATGTGACTACATAGATATGTGCTGACATATGTACGTACATATGTACGTACAGAATTTTGCAGATCGTTCAACTCAATTTTGATAGTTTCAATAGAAAAGCTTGGCATAGCAACCCCGAAAAATCAAACATTGTATGTAGATCGCTTGTTCTGCTTCGTCATGCCTACGAAATTACACTGAACAAGTTTTCCCATTGCACTAAAAATAAATAAAGCATTTTTCAATGTGAATTTTGGTATGTGAATTGTGAAAAGCCTCGTCTATCAAGTATGTTTTTTTTTTGGAAGTTAAGAACATAATACTTGCAACTCTTGAACTGAATAGATTATCATTCCTTCAGCACGACTATTGTAAAATTGTCTGCTGTGTATGAGCCACATGCTGAAACGTTTGCAACACTGTTTTTAGGTTTTTGGCTTGATGCCTTCTGGCATTTAATTCCCCCGGTCGAATGGTTTGCCAACATTATGACAAAGTTATGATACTCTTTCCTGGGAAAGCACATAAAAAGAGCCAGGCCACGAAAGGAAAACAAAGCAGCAAATAAAGCAAAACACCAACAAAAACCAAAAACGTGCTGAACAATGAGTGCTACGAGTGGCGAAACAGTGGTGGAGTTGTGGGGGTCTTTGGATTGATTCCCTGTGAAAATCAATACCGATCTAGGTTTCACCATATCATTGTTTCAATTAAAATTTCTTCATATTCAAATGCTTGTTTATTAAAATGTAATCGATTTGTAATCGAACTGATTTAATTTAATTTAAAGAAATCATTCTACGCCTCCCCAAATTAAATTATCTATGGGTGTCCATGTGAGTTAAAAGACGGCCACCCCCCTCACGCTATTCCCATCTCTCTCGCTCCCCATTCATCTCGCTCACTCTTCTAACAATCGCGCCGATTACGCTGTCGCATAACGTTTGAAGATGACGCGCGGTTGTTGTTTTTGCTGCCAGCGCCAGACGAACTGGCTCTGCTTTCTACGCTGTTGCACGAGGAGTGGGTGGTGGCGGGGGGTGGCGAAGTGGGCGGGGGGCGGGCGACAGCTGAAAAGGTGCGGCGACATTGAACAAGCCAACGAACGAACGGGCGAGTGAGAGAGCTGAGTTTCTGATAACGTCGTCATCGTCATCGCAATTTTAATTTATGCACAACACACGCACAACCAGCTCACACACACAAGCGCACACAGAGCAACCATCTCAATTACGATGGAGATTTTTTTTTGCTAAAGCTCAACATCTTTTTACACATTTTGCAATTGTTGTTGTTGTTACACTTGGATTCGGGGTATACGAACTCTGCTAAAAGGTTTGCACAGCTGCTTGTTTAGTTTATTTAGTTGATCATTTGATTAGAGCAACAATGCTAAACAATTAAAACTGTATGTGTCGCATAAATATTTAAGTATACAAAAAGACCTACTAAGAAACTCGTAAAACTAAAATTAGATGAAATTTCTAAAAATCAATTAAAGCGAATATACATATACATATTTTGAATATGACTTCTAGGAAGCACTGCATTTATTCTTTTTAAGTTTCCATCAAATGTTTTTTATTAAATAAGGAATTTTTACTACTTATTTTCTATAAGTAGAATTTCACAATAATGTATATTCTGGTGAAATAATGATGATTTAGATATGTATAAACCCAACTTGGCAGTGACACACCTCTCCTATAATGGGTACCCCTACTATGCCCAAACCACACTCAATAAATAAGTAGGTAGTGTAGTAATAAGGTAAAAATATTTGCCAAACTAAATCGAGCAGCTTGGTAAATATTATTCATATGATAGCCGATAATTGTGAGAGTGTGCAGCTGTCAGATTGAGGCCACTGTGCGAATTCGAGTTCCCCTGGCCGCGCTGCCACTTATGTAAACGCTGCCCACTGTGCGCGCATTTTGTGCTCTCCGTTTTTTCTCTCACGCTTTTCTCTCTCTATTCCGCTCTCTGCGGCTCTCTCGTTACAGCAGCAGCAGCAACGATCGAGGAGGGCGCCGCTGCAGTCGGACAAGTCTGCTCAGTTGGTCGCTGAAAATCGGCATCGCGAGACGTACCGAGTTGGAATATATTCGTTTCGACGGCGGCGACGCGTCCGCTCGTTGCAGTGGCGCATTCATTTTTTTCGGTTTGATTGATTGCGATTATGAACGAGACCTTAAAGCTGTCCGGACTCGGAATGCAGCGCACCAATATCGAGCTCGAGCGGCAGAGGCACCTGGCCAACTGGCTGATGAACAGCAGACCGCACATGCCCGGCGGACCAGCAGCAGCAACAACAACAACATCATCAGCGGGAGCAGCAACAACACCCACTGCATTGGCCACAAAGAGCACAACAACAACAGCAGCAACAGCAACAGCTACAAATCCTAGCTCCACAGTGGGAGGAGCAGGCGCTGGCACAGTGGGCGGCAACGGGGTCGCAACAGCAGCAGCAGCGGGCGCACCCAGCAACAGCGTCGCAGCTGCAGCAGCAGCTGCATGTAACGGTAAGCTTAGCGAGAAGAGACGAAGTTGGTGGGGTGCGGTAGTGGGGGGGAGTGAGGTAGACAAGGCACGCGCTCCAAGCGAGCGAGAGAGAGGAGAGCGGGAGAGAGGGCGAGCGCTATGGGTAATTGTTTGCTTAATGACGTCGCCTTTGCTGTTATTTTGTAGGATGCCCTGCTTTTCGGGTATGGTAATTCAGATCATCCTTATAAAAACGTTATAATCCTGCGGAGGTAATGAAACGCACTCAAAAAAAAAAACCCTTTTACACTCAGAAAATGAAATAAAGATACAAGTCAAGCTTAACTAACTATTTTATTTAGCCCATTTCAAAAACCTTTATAAGCAATAAACAATTAGCTATTATTTTTTGGTAGTGTAATTTCCAATACTGTGATGCCGTTATAATTTGACAAATAAAAAAGTATTTTCCTCAATTCCATAAATTTGTTATTAAGTTTAGGCAGTAGTAAGCAGTAACTATTTTCACACCATATAGTATGGTAATTTCGAAGAACAGGTTGCTGCATTAAAATAATGAGTTTCATTTTTTACAACAAAGTCAAGTACCCAATTATTTAAAAATGAGTGTATTTTCTACGTCATATTCCGTACAAGGTGCGCCGTTACAACATTTAACGATACGTAATAAATGATCCAAGTTTACGTCTACAGGTAAACTTAAGTAACTAAAACTAAAGAGTTGTAAATAGATCAGTGTAATATTAATGAAGTTCTCATAAATTATTTGCAATTGTGGTTGCATATTAAAAGAGATTGCAATATGAATTAAAGTTCTTGATTACCACACTTGCATCTAAGTAAGATAATTCGATAATGTGATAACCAACAGTACGGGGCTTTGGGAAAAGCGAATCCAAATCGTATAAATATTTATTTTTGTGCAAATCGAATTCGAGCAAAACGTTTAAAAAGTGAAAACCGAACATGTGCTATTTTTATGACCAGCTAGCTTGGATGGAAGAACAATCAGCACTCTGAACAATCAAGAGATGAAGTGATTAATATTATTCGCTTAAGACTAAAAATATATGGTTGATAAGACGACCTTGAAACACTCCTTTTTTTTTTCTACCCATTCATAAATACTAATGGTTCTAAAGAAATCTAGACCATTGAAGACTAAGATGTATAGATTAATTCATATTGTTGGTATCTGCAATAAAGTTTGACAAGGATAGGATCAGCAGAAGGACTTAGATCGGTGAGGGTAAGCTTTGGAAGGGTACAAAAGCCTCGTTACCAGAAGCATTTTTGTTTCCAACTGGTGGTTGTGTTGTCTTATGGGGATTTCTTTTCGCCAAGGCGCGCGCGTCGCTTCGCATAATTTCACACGAAACGTGACAATCTCACACCCCCCCTGACCCACTCTATCGCCTTCTCTGTCTCTCTCTCGATCTATATATATGGATATATATGTATATGTATATGGCAAACTCTCGCGCTTGCTGGCGGAAAGTCTACTCTGCAATTGATATTTCACAAAAGATAAGAGCAATTTCACAAAACGTTTTAGCCCCTTCCCGGTGTTATGCTGTGATTTCTGCCCTCGCCTGCATTTATTAAATGTGTGTTGTGTGTGGGGCAAAAAATTAAGCCAAATGTGCGCAATTAAAGTGAGTAATGCGCCGCCGACCACCAATCAGCGGATCCAAATCGCACCATGGGCCGCATTCGAACAGTGAGCAATCAAATATCGCGATATCTCTTTTTAATTGCACTGCTCCAAGTTCGCTTATTTACTCAACTATTTCTATTTCTATTTCTGTTTTCAACCAACAAAATCGAGAAAAAAAGCCAAAATGGTTAAGTGATTTCATACGGTATTGTTTGGAGCGACAGACAATTGCTTTTTTGGATGTCGGCCCGATAACGATATAATACAATATATGATGTTGCCCATGAGGAAGGTGTTATCTTTTTGTGTTGTCTGCGCAGCTCTGTCCTGTTAATCGCCTCCAGTTGTTGACTCTTTTATTAGTGCCTCGATATCCGATCCGATTGGATCTCTGACAACTCTGACAACTACGATTCGACCTTAAAATTGTCATGTCATAGACCCCTGCAATTGTCAAGGGTTCTTCCTCGACATTAAGTCGAGTGCATTCAAATATAACAAAAAGTTCTCAAATCTTCAAATAGTAATCAAAAACCCGGAAATGCGAATGGACGTGACCTTATCGGTAATAAAATGACATTGATTAATAGCTTACCCATAGAGCGTTGACCCGACTTAATTTGATAACAAATTTGTATACTGGAAAATAAATCTAAAATGTTCCCACAAGTTTTTGAGCAATGTACAAGCTTTTTATAAACCAAAAAGATATTTTTAATGACCCACGGAAAACGTCAATAGCAAAATGTAGTATCAATTAGCTGATAGTCAATATATTTGTATTGCAAATAAAGTCTTGTTAGTGACAAATTTGTTTGCGTAAACGCTGTTAAACGCAAAAAAAAGAAAAAACACTGATTAGTAAACTTTGAATTATAGAATCGTGTGCAAATAGGGCAGTTTGAGCTTAGTATGTACTAACTTGTTAGTATTTGCATGTTATTATTAGATAGAGATAGGCTTTCTTCCCGACTTGTTGAACGATAAGTTCGTAAATTCAAATTCAAATACAAAACTTTGGCTGAAAGATGTTTAACAAAGTAGAGAGCAAGAATGTTTTGCACAGGTGCTGCTATTCAGTGCATTAAATTTATTGTGGTCTAAAAATGGCTTGAATGTGAATGTGTCTTGAACAATAAAAGTTCGATTTTCCCCACTTAAAATTCAGTGCAAGATCTTTCGACATTCCTTCCTGTCTATTGCGAAAATTCTTGTTAATTTTGCGGTTACGCTTTGGGGCGATATTTGCCCACTGTGTGTCATCGTCTCGTTGACCGTTGACTGAAAATTAGCTGCGCTTAGCAACAGCTTTGAACCACTTGCCTTATTTCTTTTTTTTTTTAGTTGCGTCACGCCAACTGAAATTCGCTTGGGGAATATACACTCATTATAGACGAAGCTCTGCCACTGTAGATGTGGAAGTTGATACGACGGTGTGTGGGTTTTTCCCACTGCAGACAACGGGGTGGCAATTAGACACTCACATGTGCATTTATATTTATGCGATTACCTCACCAATGCACAATGTGCTACCTCACTCACTCACTCACTCACGACTCCTCCGCGTCGCGTCGCGTTGCATTGCGTTTCTTTTCCTTATGCTAATGTTCTCCTACCTTATGCTCTTGCCACTGCAGGTGGAGCAGCCGTTGGCGCCCATCACGGCCACCACTCGTCGGCCGGGGCGCGCAAGCCCAAACTGCGGCGCTTCAACTCCCACGACACCAGCTCCAATATGTTCTCGGTGGCCGACTTCGAGAACGCCCGCCTGGCCCGCCGCAACGAGATCGAGCTGAACCAGCGGAGGGCACGACGCGTGCGCGGCAGTGCCAACAATAGCAGCTACGGCTTGGGAGCGGGCTCAGGACTGCTGGGAGGCGCCCATTCCGGATACTGTGACGCACTCAATGGCAGCGGCGATTACTCCACCGGGGACAGCAAGGTCTCCAAGGTCAGCAGCGAAGTAAGATTGCATTATACTTACATCAGAGTAATTTACAGAGTATACAAAAATCTACCCCAAACAAATTTCAATCATTTCCATAAGAAATGAAATACCAAAAGAAATGTAATAACTATAGAAACAGGTTTTAAAATCCCCCAAAGAATTATTGACAAATACAATATATCGTAAAATTAGTGTAACGTACATAGCTAAATGCTTTAGGATTTATATATAATCTTATGTCATTATATATACTTTTGTAATATATGTAACATATATTATAATTTTTTTATTTAGTGTACACTTTTTCATGACGTCAATAAGTTTTCTAATCTCGCAAAAATGTTTGTAAGTTGTTCGTGGTCGATTTTAAATAAAATATACTCTTAATATATAATTATTTAATTATACTATATGCCAACTAATAAACAATGGATTTTCCAGGGAGCGCTGACAGCCATTGAGTTCCTTGAGCGGAATTCCCTGCCCCGAGTCGTTCGCATCCTGCATGCGAGCAAGAGCTCCAACGAAACTCTGCAGTCCAGCTCATCGCATGGCTCCTCCACGGCGGCATCGAGCAGCTCCTCGACGGGAGCGAATCCGTTTGGATCTGGTGGTGGTGGTGGAAACATTTCCAGTGGCAACATTGACACCGGCACCGGCACCCATTCATCGTCCAGCGGAGGCAGCGCCACCGGAAACGGAACTGGCTCTGGCCCTGGTCTTAGTTCGGGCTCCGGCTCGGGTTCTGGTTCTGGTTCTGGTCACCAAAACAACAACGGGCGCCACAGCAGCAACGGTGGCACCCCACCCGGCCACGATGAGCTTTTTCTGCTCTACAGGCTGGTGCGACAGCGCAACATCTACCATGGACACAACGCCAAGACTCAGGCATCGCAGCGCAAGAAGACCCTGCTCATTCCACAGGAGTTTCCGGGTGAGTTTCATAAGTGGTTAATTTATTGATTTCTGGGTTCTATAACAACTAACAACTATAGGAGCAATTTAGAGTTTTCCATTTGGGTTACCTTCACATTCGTAATAAACTAACATCAAATTGAGTAGGAATTTTGAAAATTGGTTGTAACAATAGTTAAATAGTTAGATTATTACATGTATGCTATCTCAGGTTTATAGTACGGTTGCGGTTTAATTACCTGCTATTTATTGAGGGGATTAATGCAATTGCAAAAGCTAGAGATACCTTTGTCACAGAACAGCTAGAACCTTACTGCTGCGGCTAATTGTAATTACAAGTTGGCTCGGGCGAGGGCGGCTTTAAACAAGTTGTCATTCCATTAAGGGTAGTTAATTTATCGCTCACAGTAAATTAACTTCAATGACCCACCGATTGATGCGCCGATTGGCAGTAGCCAGGGGCATAACCGAATGATTAAAAAAAAGAGGAGAACCTGTGACTGATTCGGCACGAACACGGTAGATTGTAGTCGCATGCCCATTTACATAATCCAGACGCGGCTTTTGAAGGCACAATTTAGTGTTCTCATGACGAATGCATTTAGATACTTACTTGTACCTGATTACACGGTCCAGTCGTAACCAACTCGCTAGTGAGTCAGCCGAGCGAACTCTGATCTCCCGTGCTAGGTTACTAAGCACACAATCCATATACTCGCACATACATATGTTTGGCGTACTTTGATGTTTTTTGCGTGACACAGTCACAGTTCAACAATGGAAAGTAATCGCAACTATTGCTCATCAGGCGTTATGCAATGAGCTCTATTCGGGGTTCCAGTGCCGGAGGTTTCTGGCCCAGTCTGTCAGGCAGCGGTGACTTCTTCGGTGGCCCACCACCGGCACCACCAGCACCACCGGCATCACCTGCACCACCATCCACCCACTGCTGCTCCGCAGCACTGCGGTCAGCCATTGTTTCAAATCGCAACGCCATGTGACTTTTCACAGCCGTTCGGGGAGGCGCAATGTAAGCCAATGGGTGCGAATATTATGCAATCTGCCCATTTATAGACTCACTGACGCTGGGTATTATCATTTTATTCGTTAGGCTTGCAATGTCCGGAAAAAATGGATGGCAAATTGGAGTGATTCAATTTGCACGACCATATTGGATTTTTCTTGTGTTGATTCAATTGCTCTCGACGCTGATTGCATTAGTCCCTCTTTATCATCCATTTTTTGTTGTATCATTATAATTTGAACTCAGTGGCGCGAATTGAACTAAATGAATTGATTAATGGACTCATCGATACATGTAATGTTTAATTGCATTGCATTTTGTTTCTGCATAACCCACCTGGGCTAACTGAAACTCTTTTTACATACAAATTTAATTTTTTACAAGTCCTCCTTCCAATCGAGCTTTTCGGTTGGTTTTAATGGACAAAAACTGCTTTATTTTAGGAAAATCATACACATATATCTCCATTCTAAGAGATGGCCAGTCGAACGTCACGTTTTTTGTTTTATTTTTATTGTACTCATTTTTGGATTGCCAATTGTGTACTATATGCAGTACGAAGCTGTCAGCTGTCGGAAAAATGGTTTTCAGATTTTAGACAGTAAACAGATTTGTTCAGTGACTGAACCAAAATATCTGTCTTGTTCAAAGAGATTTCCAAATTAGTTTTAATTATTTTTGTGTACTTTTTCCTTTAATGCATTCATGACCTTGAGATGGCAAAGCTGTTGCTAACATTAACTTAATTGTTATCAAAATAACGATAATTTAAAGACATAATTTTAAGACACCATTTTTATAGATAAACTTTAAAGACTGAAATACGCAATAAGATAAAACGAGATTACTAACATTTGTATGTTTTCTTTTTTCCGCAGGTTACTTTTCAATGCTAAGCGAGAAGGGCCTCCCCACGGCCACACAATACGGATCTCTGATACAGCTGGTTCGGGAACGGGTTTACAAGTTTGTCTCAGTGGACAACATGCCGGCGTTTACGGAATCCTCACCCAACAGTACGAATAGTCCAACGCACGAGGGATGCCTGCCCATAAACAAGGGACGTCCGCAGTACGTGAAAACGACGGCAAGGGGCGGGCAGGTATTCCGTCTGTTGGCCGTCTTCGAGGATGGCAAACAGGATCAGGTCAATATGTCGCAGCATGGCAACGGCAATGCGACCAGGTCCCACGGCGGTGGCTACATGGGACGAGAGAAGGAAAAGAACCGGTATGCCCAGCTCCTTAATGAAAACCGGCAGGTGTTGTACGTCCCACTGTCCACCAAGGGCAAGTTCTTCGAGATTGAGCCGGGCATTCCTCAGCTGCTTCAGAAACTGGGCGATGCGCAGCGCAAGCTGAATCCGGAGTGTGTGCATCGTTTGAGTGCGCTGGTGACGGCGGCCAAGCAGTTACCGCTAACACTGCGCTATATCTCCGGACCAGGCGGACCCGACATTCCCGAGCAGCTATGCATTAGTCAAGTGAGCAAGGAGGACGTGGTCGTGGGCTGTTCCATTGAAGACGTGGACACCCAGACGCCCTTGCAGCTGAGGAAGTTCTATCCCAGTCGGGATATTCAGCTGGTAAAGAGTTATTTGGGCTTTGACTCCGAACAACGGATGCTCGCTAACACGAATGTGCAAAATATGCTCAAGTTCTGTCAATTCAATTGCGATCCATTCCTGAAGCTGGTGGAGATTGAATTAATTCAGCGCTCGGAACGGTCGGGAAGCAAGAATCGAGAGGGGCTACGAATCCTGAAGCCACTGCATTTCCCAAAGATCCTGAGACGCGAGAAGAGCTCCATGGCAGCAGCGCACGAGAAGGAGGACTCCATTATTTTCCTCAGCAAAAGCGATCTGGAGAATCTGGAAGCCAAGGAAGCGGCAGCTTCTGCTGCAGCTCAGTCGGAATCCAGTTTGAATCGCATCTCTGAGCGCATGCGTGTGTTCCAGTCCACCAAGAAGAAGTGGTTTGGGAAGCATCATCCACAGCAACAGCAGCCACAAGTAGAGAAACGTCAATCTAGCTTGGATCTCGATGAGCAGGCCAAGCGGATGAGCATGGAGCGCTATACGGATATGTCAAAGCTTCTGCAGGAGCGCTTTGGATCGAATCCCGAACAGCCGGAGCAGGATGCAATCTCCCTGAACAGCACAGCAGCGTCCGACACCGAGACAACGATGCTGACTACTATGGAGCCGAGGTCCCTGGACACGATGATGCAGAAGTCCATGTCCCTGCAGGATATTGAGCTGCTCAATGGTCAATTCAAGCCACGACCTGATTTGCTGGCCAGCCACAATCACAATGACGCCATCAGCGAGGCGGGAACCGAACTGGAGGATGTGGAGAATCAGACCCCACCTCCGCAGTCCTTCATCACGGAGAAGCTCTACAACGAGTTCCACGTGAAGACCAGGCAGTACAGCAAGTCATCGTCCAGTTTGCACCAGTTGCCCCTCTTTTCCTTGCCGCAAAAGTTGCAACTCCACGAGGCTGAGAAGGAGAAGCGTCATCTGATGTTGCTCAAGGCGCAGCAACAGGCACTGACCAAGGAGCCGGTCACTGGAAGAAGGGCGGCAGGTGGAGTTTCTCTGTTGGGAGGAGGCCTCAACCAACTGGCCATATCCCCCGCATCGCTGGTGGAAGACGACTTGCCCTACTCCAGTGTGCGCGATTCGCTGGTAATTTCCGGCGGGGAGTGCCTGCGATCGGAGGCAGCCAGCAGACCAGTTCCCGCTGTGGACTACACAAAGGAGAATATCTACGCCGAAATATGTCCCTCACACACAGTGGACACTTTTTCGGGCGCCACCCAGTTCACTCATGTGCCCGACGATGACGGAGATTATGCATCGCTCAAGTATTCGGTCAATGGACCACAGTCGGTCAGTCGGATAGAGGTGAATGGAGCTACGGCGGCGGTGAAGAGCAGCGCAATCAGCTACCATACCGTGTACCTGGGCGAGGAACCGTTGGGCGAGAGGCACGCTGCCCACATCACCACCGTGGAGTTGGCCGGAGAGGATAACATTTACAATACGCTCAAATGATGACTCATGTGATTCCGGCGACGTAAGTTGGCCGGCGCCAAAGGCCTGTTTTAAAAACGCCGATGGACAAAAGGGCAAGCAAGCGGAAATTCATTTTACTCATGATCCTACCAAGGCTATCTTATCTTATAGTCTTGTACTCGAATGAAATTGAAGTATTCTCCAAGAAAACGAATTTTGTAATTAATTCAAGGAAAAGCTTACCTTACTTTACTTATCACCATCAACTTATTTTGGCAGAACTTTATTTTCATTAAGTATTCAAATGCCATTGGATTACTATTGTTTAAATTTAAACAATCATTTTAAATAAGAAAGAATATTTAATTCACGTTTTGGTTTTATTGTGTACTTCTCCGTTTTATTTTAAAGCTTATAAATATTCATTTTGATAAGGAACAATCAACAACTAACTTATTGTAAGTTTGGTTAGAGAACCTAATTAAAATGAGAATATTCGAGTACAAGACAAAGATAAGAATAATACTTAATCAGAAAATAATTAAATGACACCATTCATTTGCTGTGAGGCCTTGCTTAAGATCGGTAAAATGTTTTAAATAGTCTTTTATAGCATTCAGCCACAAAATCAAATGAATTTATATTTTATCTCGCTTACAATTTTAAGAAATGGTTACAGCAGAATACCAATGTAAGATCGTTGTCATATAAGTGAGAGGTTCTCTCAATTTTAAGAAAAATACTTTTCCCTGTTTGCCCTTTGAAATGGGTGAGACAACTAATATTTAATCATTCAATATGGCGCTGATGCACAAAAAACACAATAGTAGAGAAGTAGAGAAAATATCTTATTTTGCAATAATACAAAACTCAAAGCGGATGATGTATTGTGAATTCAAACAGAATTTGAATCTGGGTCAACAAACACCCAAACGAAAGTAAAGAAAAATCTCTATCGTAAGATAATTACACATATATTTGTAGAAAGTAGTATTAGTATAGGGATCAAATTTGTAAATGAGACGTCGCTGTGGACGACGAAAAACCCCCTTGAAATGACAACAGAAATTGTAATATTATTATTAACCAAGTGAAGACAAGCAATTTTGTATTGTAATCTATAGATGGGTGCCCCCAGTCCACGACTTTCAACCCCTTAAACGCCCAGATCCCTAACCCATACAAAGGAAAAACATCATATTGAAACTGAACATTTGGAAATTGCAATATTATACAATTGTATACATAACTTATATATAGATATACTTATACACATATACTAACGTACATACGATATGGAAATCTTAGTTCAAACCTAAGGTATTATTAGCTCGTAGGCAATCAACAAGTCAAATCAAATCATAAGCGATATACTTCTATATATGCATATATTGTATATTTGTAAAATAGCATAAACTTTTAGGGCAAAATGCCAAACCTTTACACGATCTCTCGTATTTTGTCGTTCTTTTTTGGAAACCCATTAACTTGGTTTTGTTGGGTTTACTTGTTTTGCCCCCAACAATTCAACGTTAATCAAACAAATCGATTACATCAAAGTGCGAGCATGTCCACAAACCATATTTGAATCTGTCTACTTGTCCGCTTCGTTCGATGACCTCAAATAACTTTGCATACAAACCACATATTTAACATATTATTAAGTGACTTTATCGCGCCATATAGAAGTGCAGTCGCAAAGTAGAGTTTAGACATTAAGGTTCAGTTTCTAGTCTTAATTTCAAAACAAATATGGGGCCGTTGCGAAATGGAGACATGCCAAACTTTTAATTGTGTAATGAATGACTTCGGCCTGGCCGGGAGGATCCTTCAATATATACACTTTCAATTGGGTACTACATAAATAAATATTTAGCAAGAACATAAGTTATGAATTTTTATTTTCTTTCATTTGCTACCACAATCAGTAATACAACTTATTTCAGATTCGACTGAATGTTCTTAGTTCTTATCTCCCTGAAAGACGGCAAAATATCAAGGTGGAAAACGATTCAATAAATATTGTAAGAAAAGCCTAGTGTTACCAAAAACCCTGTATAAAAATGAAGCAATACTCACAAAATAGCTATGATACTAGTTGTAAAACCTCTCTGACAAAGCAACAATGCGACAGCAGCAAGTTCAGTCAGTGTGTGTGATAGTAGCTAAGTAACGAGGGTACTTGCTATCTGGATATCGGTGTTTTGTACATACGAACAAAATAAATAGGAACGAGGCGTAACCCAGCCCCAGGCATATTATGCGCAAAGTGTACTAAGAGTACTCAGTGGCGGTTACTTTGCATTTCATAGTTGGTAGACACGTAAGACAGGCTTTGCTGAAGCGCAAGGGTGATAAAATGTTGAAAGTGAGCGTTGACAACGCACTCAGTCTATTTTTTGCCCTCTTCAAGATCAGCTTTGTGTTATAAATAGGTATATCATCTGTGCTTGCAGATAATTGATAAAGACATAGCAATAACTTAACGAGTAACCACCCGCCAGCATAACAATTTAAAACACAGAATATTGTGAACTACATTTAGAGTTTTAAATTTTTTTTTTGATTGGAGCAGCACGGGCAAAATATCTATCAGATATGCGAAAATTACATTTTAGACATTCAGATGTTTTAATCAAGAAGAAGGGGCAAGAATATAACAAGTGTCCCACGTAATATTTATTTTAAACAGAGTAAAATATAGTCACTACTGAAACGGAGACACGTACACGTACTTGTGTATGCTGTGGAAATCAAGCATTATCAGGAATTTTTGTGAAATGAATGAACAAACGAAAGATTGCACTGAAAGGGGAGGGAACTCAAGCCCCCAGAATGCCGCCCGAACAGGCCTTTGATATACTTTACGAGTATTGCAGCTTATAGTGAAGCAATATAAATTTCAATAAGAACTTAATGGTTAATAGCAACGGCGGAGCGTGAACTAACGGATGAAGTGAACTAAGTAATCATGTTTTTGGTGTCTATGTTAATCCCTAGAAATTCACACACGATTAATCAATTAGAAACTCAATGTCAAGCAGTAGTAGAACCCACACAGCAGCAAATATAGATAAACAACTACTTAAAATATATATTCATAAATTTGAAAAATATAACCTTGTAGCACTTTTAGATCCCCAACAATGAAACAAAGACCCAACTTAAGGTATTCACGAAATAAAAATGATGATGATTTTTGGAACTGAACGCTGATCGATATTTTAGAAGAGCCCTGCTATGGAGCTTGGCATGACTGAATTGATAAGATGAGAACTAAATTGAAACGAATTGAATTCTAATGAATTGTTTGGTAATGGGTACACGAATACACACACACATGAAATAACAAATATAAGGAAAACTGATACGAAATAATTGTTATAGTAGATCTTTTTCTAAGCGCTGACCATGGAAAATAACGTATGAGAGCAAATCGAAGTCACTGCTTAACAGCAGCTTAACGACCTCAGTAAAGGCAGCTGCCCACTTTAACAAATTAACTCAAACTGAGGAGACGCAATCAAGTCTAGCATACAAATTTATATTTCACGTTGTACTTATATTTACCTAGATAAAATGAAATTGCTAACAAACACACAAACTCCCTTTGGAAAACATGTTTAAGCCCATACAAGTGAAATAAACTAAAATATCTTTTCAAACTGATGATCGAGTCTTACTTTCGTGGTGTGGGTACTATCGACTATTACATACCTCTTACTCAGCTAATCGGATTGCGAGGAAATGCGGGGATATGCAAAGAACAAAGAAGAAAATACCTTTCCTGAAATTGCTCACTAGCGCTACCTAGTAGTGGTTACATTTACTATAATTGTAGCTTGTGGTAGTTCAGGTGGACTTGGCCAAAATGTGTTTGCCATAAGAAAGGAAATTGGCAAGACAAATATCAATGTGAAAAAAACCTTGACATTTTCGCAATACGAAAAATCTACCGAAGCGACACCTAGCTCTGATTTTGGGAACCTGATGTCAAATGTATAAATAACTAGAATGAACCATGTCAAATAGCTTTTTTTACACCATTTGAACCATTAGCCGCAAACTATTACTATTAATATTATTATTAAGTATTAGAAAAAAACAGAACAAATTATCTCAAATAAATATGTTATATCACTAACTTATTATTTTTTGCAGAACATTTTGCATTTTTATAAATACTATTTGTCAATCCCCAATTCAAACCCACTTTGATTATATCAATTCGTTTCTGTTTTTACAATGCCCTAAAAAAAACAGTTTCATACACAACTTTCTTATATATTTCATTTTTATTTCTGCACATATAGTATACATACATACTAATTCATAAAGTTTTTTTTTTATTATTTTCTATGTCTTGCTGCTGCTTTGTTTGCTGTACATGCATCTTACACATTTGGTTTAAGTTACATTTTGTTTTAATTATTTTCGCTTCTTTTATAATTTAACGGCCACATTCGATTCTATTGGATTCGGTTTATGTTAGTTTTAATTATTACTCGGCTCACTTTTCTTGGGGTTGAAAGAGCAAGCGATTTTATACTTTGGAATTTAGCAATAGCTTAAAGTGCTTTTGAAACGGAAAGATATTAAAAATATCGAGAATAGTTTTAGTTTTGCTTTGAATTGCGTAGAATTTGAGAAATCTTATTTCGTATTTTTTGAGAGTTCCCTCAGCGATTGCATAATACTTTTTAAACTGTTTGGGTTTGGTTTGTATTTTTGAAAACACCCGCACATTTACCAGATACTAATGTTTGCGCGTCTTGCCATTTAGTTATTCCCCAAACTTTTTTCGTACATATCTAATTGGGTTTTTAGTTTGTTTATATTAGTTTTTATTAATTAGGACGACGCTCCAAGTTTACTTTTCCTTGCCTCATTTTATAATTGGTTTTTTAGTTTTGCTTTGTGTATTTAGTTAACGATATGTTTGGTATACAAACTTTATAATACCCTGGCTATGTTTTTAGTTTTCGTTTTTAATTTGGGATAGCTTAGAACAGCGCAGGTTGGCAACGTTTTGCTGAGCACGGGCGATTCTTATGCCACCTAAAGCCTGACACACAGATCTAGAATGTTTAGAAAATATTCGATAGCTATAGATTGGATGATACATCCAAAAGATGAGCAGGGAAATCAAGTGGCTCGCGAAGAATAGAGGAGTTACGCCTCGGGAAATATACTGGATTGGACACTGAAAGCGAGTTGTGGTTGAAGGGAAACAATAGCGACATTGCGATGGTAGGTAAATACGGAGTCTTCTTAATGATTCAAGTTTAGCCAATTGATGTACCTAATTATAGCTTGTTTTTTAATATAATTAGCTTGATTTCTGTTTCAGAACATGACTGTTGTTTGGTAGAGATTCAGTTAAGGGGTGTACTCGTTTCTCTAAGTGGTTCCTGTGGCACATTCAAAAGATAGTTTTAGGGTACATAGGTTTTAGGTCTAGTCGATCTCATCCATTCACTATTCACCATTCACACTCACACGCAGACACTCATCCTGTTGCACATGCACACTCGCGTCTAGAAGCTAGACATATACATACATATATAGACCTGGTGGCTAACTAAAATCGTAACTAAATCCCATTTAATTCTACTGGCCAAGGTTAGCCGGACTGAGCACCAATTCTGGCTCGAATTTGCTCGACGACGCGGACGACGACGCCGCTGCCGCTGGGGGCGGCGAAAGGAGTAGGCTACTGCCACGCCCCATTACCGAACCGGCGGACGACGGATGTGATTTTTGGAGATCCGTGCCGGTGGTGAATGATGAGGTGGTCAAGCCGCTCAGTACCACACCGGATGCGGTGGCCGGTCGCATTAGGCTCAGACTCAGACTCGTAACTCCGCTTGTTTCCAGCACCTGGCCGGGAATACTGGCTATCGTTGTGCTGGTGGATGAGGCGGTGGCCACCGTCGGAGGCGCCGGCAGCGGCAGCAAGCTAATTGCTGTCGTGGTGGGCGGCAATGTGAAGGCAGTTCCCGTCCCCTTGCCGGAGGCGGAGCTGCTCATGGACATGCCCAGGGGTCCGCGTACCGTCGCCGTTGCGGAGTAGGTGTGCGGCAGGGCCGGAGGCAGGTCATAGCTCGTCGGATGCGACTGCGACGTGGGCAGCCGGGCCGTGATGGTGGGCGTCGTCGTCGTGGTCGTCGTTTTGGGCGTGGCTCCAGTCGAGATGCCCGGCCGATTGAGCCGTGGTATCGCACCCGTACTGCAGCTGCTGGGCATCGGAGCAGTTGAAGAAGCGCCTGTCGTTGCAACAGGTGTTGTGGTCTCGTTGCTGGCATCTATCAGGGATGTCTCCTCCAGCACCTCCAGCGAGTCCTTCACCGTGGAGGAGGAGGACAAGGACTGCGACTTGGGTACCTGTTGCTGATCCTGCTGCTGGCGCTGCTGCTGAAGTGCCACCCGCTGGCGCACCAGCTTGCTGTCCGGCTTCTCGTCAACCGTGCTCAGGGTGGTGGCTCTCGTTATCCTCGAAGTGGCTGCTGTTGATGTTGGGTCTTTGGTGGTACTACTCGTAACGGCAGTTGTGGCTGTTGTACGTTTGGCAATCTGCTGCTGCTTCTGCTTCTGCTGATCCTGGTCCTGCTCCTGGTCCTGCTCATCGTCACTCATCTCGCAGGCATTCAGAGCCGTCTGCAGCTTCTTCATCTCCAGTGGCGCATCTAGCAGAAATACAAATCATTAGAGCTCGGACTATACTACACTAAAAAGATATTATACCACCGCTTTCCGGCTCATTAATGATCGGCACCACGCGATTGATGGCCGTCTTCTGCTCATTCTGCATGAACAAGGACGTGGTGGCTATCTGTCGCAGTGCCTCCATTCCCTCGTTGAGCATCTTGCTCTGGCTGCGTTTGTGCGCTATGGGGTATTTGGGCTGCAAAATGGAAATAGTTACGAAAATAGTTTGTTAAAAAATGTAGCAGCTACCACCTGAAAACTAGGTCCTCTTGCTATCGAAACTCTTTTGCTCTCGTTCCTGAGCAACGATGTCGTGTGATCCGCATCAATCTTGTTGCCGTTTTTCTT
This sequence comes from Drosophila teissieri, assembly GCF_016746235.2. Taxonomy (NCBI): domain Eukaryota; kingdom Metazoa; phylum Arthropoda; class Insecta; order Diptera; family Drosophilidae; genus Drosophila; species Drosophila teissieri. The sequence continues at coordinate 14,842,084 of NC_053029.1, read as the reverse complement.
CCGCGTCTTTTTGCTAGATGAGATGCAGTGCGATGGACAGATGCAGAAGAGGATGCGTAAAATGCAACAGATCAGGCCCAATCCTGCAGAAAAGGGAACTCTTTTAGTACATGTTCAACTGGCACTTGCAATTAACTATTTTATTGCCTATGAGAGAGGGGCCTATAAGTCTTAGTTCCGTGGTTTTGAAGCCCTTCTCGCCGGTGCCAACGAACGCGATGACGAGTCCCAGTGCCACCGTGCCCAGACCCACGTAGAGAAAGGCATTCGCAAAGGTGCTGGGACCCCGCAGGACGCCCAGGAAATCCTCATCGTCCGATGAGCCGCCCAAGGAGGCGTCTTGGATCTGCCAATGGAAATGGGCGTTGTCAGAATATGATTACATAAATCGCAAAGGGGTAATTTTATTGTAACACAACTCAAGGAAGACAAACCTAAATGTTTCAGTTCATTGGTATGTATTTGGAACTTATAAAATTTTCAAGTAATTCCTGACAGAAATTATTTATAAGGGATAAAATAATAAGGTGATTTTAAAGGTTTATTATACGAAAACATTTTTAGTCAGTCTTCCTGGGGTCATAATGTTTTTAGGGGCCCTTCAAGGAATGACGGTAACATCAATCGGGTTCCAATGAAAATCAAAGTTAATAGTTTGTTCTAGGCAATCAAGATGATGACTTTTTCAGATTTGTAGCCTGCTTCACCTAACAGATAATGCGCTGAACATTGAGAAATCGGTGCATGAAAGAAATGTGACGGCTTGGAGAGTGGGTGATAGAATTATGGGGGTTACAATTAGAGGCGGCATTACGATTACGATTACGGGTAGTATGTACACGGCGGTAGGCGGTCCTTCGTGGTGGCACTTACTCGGTTGCGCTTCACCCAGCGTCGGTGGCAGGTGGCCTGCTGCTGCTGCTGATCCTGGACGCTGCAGCGTCGACCCCGCTCCAACCAGGCGGCACGTCCTTGGGCGCACTTTTCGAGGAGATCGGGAGATCGCAGGATCGGGAGGCCACAGAGGTGAGATCGTGACCATAACCAGGACCGAGTGACAACGATAGCACGGATAGCACGACGACGACAACAACACACAGAGTGGTTGCGGTTGCGGTTGCGGTGGCGATTGGGTTTTGAATTGTTTTTATTGGCGGTGGTGGTTGTGGGGCAGATGCATAGAAAATATATACAGTTCAGTGATTAGTTTTGGGCTGTGTGAGATCGTCTCTCGTTTGTGGTTAAGGGGGAGTACACATATTGTTAGAATATAGAAATACATATTTCCAAAAGCATACAATACAACTCATCACAAGAGAAACGTCTAATGCAAAAGCAATCAAATTGGTTTGTCAAACGGAATACGGAATTTAACACTTGGTTCCAAGAGTACTTTCTTGTCATCAATTACAACATCAATGGGAAACATAGTTGGTTGCCAATTCAATATACTTTTGTTTTCATTTTTTTCTTTTTGGTTTGTTAAGGGATTAAACGCACATTGGAGTAAAGTAGTTAACAATTGGGAAATGGTAACTAAAAACAGTTAAACAGCAAGTAAAGGGAGAACATAGATATATAGAGGGAAGTAAGACATAGGTAAGGAAAATATGGAACATCAACTGAAAACGAGAACACTGAAAGGAGTCAAACACTTAGATGGCAGATGGAGGGAGCACTTTTCAAGACACAAGTCAAATGTTTTCCATAAAAACTAATCAGCATGCCTCATTGCAGCTCCACAAGCAGCTAAGACAGACAAATATTTTGGTAGCGCGCCCATGCAAGAAAATTAAATCATAAAAAACCCCATAAAAACCTAAGTATGTTGAAACAATGTTTGTATTAAATTTGTAGTTAACCAAATAAGTGAATACCTCACCAAACCAACAATTTCCGATCGCCTACATCGATTCTGCAATATAAAATATTTGATACAAGATCTTTTTCCCTTTTTATGTATTTATACATTTACTGATTAAGTCTAGATTTAGAAATCTTGGTGACCTTTTAAAAATGAAAGATATACATACGTATACGCAATATTTATATAAGGTTGTTTATATTAAGGTTGTGTCCCCTATAACTTGTCGCCAATCAAACAAACACAAGTCAATGTCAGTTTAAATTGCACAGACAGCGAGTAATAGATGCCATCATCTACATACTACATACGATACCTGGCCACCCGCGTTTGGATACACGTGCACTGGCCAACACGTAGACGGGCTAATGAGTGACTATACCCCTGGATTGGAGCCATCCTGCCTGCTCCGTGGAGCCGTATAAACAAGGCAGTGTCACTAAGCCAGCCACTAAATATGCTGCGTGCCAGTAATAAGGCAAATAAAACGACACACAAACGGGCTGGCCTATATATTCGAAGGAGCAAGGAAACCCCAACAGATATATATATATGACTGACTATATAGTTGCTGTTCGAGTATATAAGTGAACATGATGGACTTTGTATGTAGTGCCACGTTTTCTGGTTTCGTTTGCTTTTCGTGTGCAAAATCGCAGTCACACAAAGCGAGCGCCAGAGGAAAAAAATAACCGAAAGCTGTCGGAAGGAAAGTGGAGAGAAAGTATCGATCGGCTGCTCCACATAACTATGGCTGGAACTGGAACTGTAACTGCTGTCCTGCCCTTGACTTAATGTAGGTGTAATCAACAATTTGCGACGCTGATTGACGAACACCGAGCAGACTCAACCGAAGGCCACCCTGGAGTGGAGAAAGGCAACGCACGTACGCAAAGGCGATGCACGAAAGTGGGAGGTTTCCCTCGATTCGTAGGAAATTTCAAAATATTTGACTAACTTGTCGCCTGGCACTCAGGTGTTGAAGCCGGTGAGTGCAGGCGCACTTAGTAAAGCTAATAGCCGAAATCGGTAGGTGTTTACAGCATTTATTTATTAAGTTTTATTTCCCATTTTGTCCCTTTATTATTACTTATTAATAATTTTTGGTTATTAATTTTATTATTATATCCTTAACTTTGTTAAGGAAGAGCCTTTTACGGTAACTGTTGCCTTTTCTATTGAATTATAAATGATATTCCCAAAGAGTAAGTAAAAAATGTTTATATCATTTATTCCGCACTAATTTAAATAAGTAATTTTAAGGTTTATTGGCAGTCAGCTGCTTTGATATATCCCCGAAGCAATCATATTACGTATGCCCATCTAATATTCATAGGAGTTCGATAAATTATTCATATTGCGCATACGCCTGTTGGGACACGTGGCTTTTTGTATGTTTTCAGCAAATATTTGCCATTTAATATGATAAGGAAAAAACGCTACCCCTACGCACACGCTATGTATTCATTAAACTTTCACCTTTGCCAATGTTCGATATTTCGCACAGCCAATTTGTAATCATCAGGTTGGCCAATATCTCCGGTGCTTCGATGGAGTTGCTATTTATATGGGCGTCAGGCACCAAGTAGCTTCGCCTTTCCGTGTGCTGCGACTCACGCAATGCGAGCGAGCAAACAATACCAGAAATAAAGGTTAAATAGAAATGTTGTAAAAATTACAACAAAGCGTCGAAAGTTCTTTCAATCGGATCTGGCTTACGAAGGCGACAAAACGCTAATGAACTCCGCACACGGAAGCTACTGAGGGAAAATGGGTTAAGCTGGCTGTAAAGAGCTTAATGGAAAATCGAAAGATGCCCGAAAATCAGCTGAAAATAGCACAGTCAAATGCATAGCAACGTCGATAATTAAGTATAATTTATATTCTTAGTCGGGCAAAAATCTTTAAAATTGTTAATAAAGAACAAGAAGTAAGACAATGGAACTAGAATTCCCGGGAAATGTTCCACTTCTCTGGCTATTTGGTAATATGTCTTGCTCACAACGAGATCCCTAATTAAACATGTCGCCGTCGCAATAATGCCCCTATAATTTATGATAATTAGTGACTTAGGTTCCACAAGCGTTATCCGCAGAGTGACCACATTTATACGGAGATTAGTGAGGAGTGGGCTTTCCATTGTTATTATCGCCATTGATTTTTGTTTCCATTGTATAACAATAAATTGTTTTGCCGCAATTGGCTGGCGGCGTCGAAAATTAACATGTACTCGTCATCAATTTCTCCCTGGCGAACAGGAAGCGTAGGCCATTAATGACAGCAATTTATTCGTGCTCATTGATTGTTTGTTTAAGTGCACGACTTGTTTTGCTTTTCTGTCCCTGACTGCCGGTAAAACTGTGTTAGGTATGTCGATAATTCGTGAATCAATTAAAACATATTTATCATTAATGCTGTCTAATTGGTTAATTTTTGATGTATTGGTCTGTATTGGTCTTTTAGTTATCCGGCTCGAGGGACCATACCATGATTTTTGTAAATACTGCTGTTGTATTCAATTCTAAACTCTTGCTGCAAAGTTTTGTACTCCACTGGCCAGATTATCTGTTCGCACCCACATCTCTGTCTTTCGACAATTGAAAACAAATCTGTGACAGGACTCGTAAGGAGGCAGATGCCGACAGCCCCGGCGATTTGGCCCGTGTACAATTTTATTATGCAGCTGCTAGGGAAAGCAACGACTTGAGCCGAGTGGCGCAGAATCAAGTGCAAAATACACTTGCAAAATCAACCAGAGGAGGGCAAGGGGACAGGATGTTCGGACAGGTGGGCCGAGAGCCAAGGAACGTGGCTGGGAAACAAAAAAAAGTGCGCAGGCTAATGAAAAATGCAGGAGAAGCCGCAGCTGGAGCTGACACACGACCAAGTCGTAAAGAACGAGGTGGAAGCTAATGCTATACTGTGGTTAGACAATGCAGCAGCAGCAGTAGCAGCAGCAGCACAATGCAGGGGCACTGAGAGGAGACATTACAGGCAATTTCACTAAACGACACTGAAAGGCCCAGCTTTCGAGCGGCCCTTCATGCCCTTGCCCTTCTCACACTTCAGCCAGGCCGAGTCCAGCCTGATGTGTCTTTGTTTCCGGCTGCTGTCCGGGTGTTTGGTGTCCGGAATCCTGAGGCGACTGGGCTCAAGGTGCTCCACGGCCTATGCGGCGAATCGGCTGAGCTGTCCCGAAACTGGCACATGGCCAGGGCCACGGGGCGAATGTGTAACGGCTTTGCCTTACGCTCTTGGTACACAAATCAGCATTAAGCCAAGGTCCACAGACAGTTCATTAGGCCAAGTAATGCCCGGGGCTCCTCTTCATTTTGAACTCTTCAAAGAGGCCGCAGTTTGAAAGCTCAATCAGGTGAATATGGATATAAGATTAAGCTGGAAATTATATTACACCATTTTTAAGCAAGAATTTGTAGAAGTAAGAATGATAAATTCCTACTTTTTCAAAAGTTATAAATCCGAAATCGAATTGCTTAAAACGTTACTTCCTTCGCATAAGAAGCTTCACTGTTTTCCAACTGCATTTTTCCACACAGCTAAGTACTCCCTGCACTCTAAAAATACGCTCTTCTGTTTGTCCCACAACTTGAAAAGCACTTCTAATAAAATTGATTTGATTTTAAATTCAATTCGCGTAAAACGCACGAATCGATGCGAGAAGCACATGCAACACATGGGGCCCAGGACTGTCAGGCAGCCAGTGGAAATCCCCAGCCAAGAACCAAGGACCAAGGAAACCAACCGGAGAGATCTGCAGCCCGACTGGCCAACAAAACAATTTAAAGGCAAAGCCACAAAGAAAAGTGGCGAAGTTCTCGCAAACGGAACCCGGGAAACCGAAAAAGTTTGCATTTAAGCGCAGATTGTGTAATGAAATCAGACCATATAGAATATATATGCGATAAGAGAGAGCCAAGGGGAGAAACAGCGCCAGTGGCACCGCAAATTAAAGTCGTTTTGCGGCTAAATGTGAACAGTGGTGTGTGGCTGTGTGTGGTTCTCAGTTTTGCGGACTTGGACTTCAAACGGAAGCAGACATTTCTCTTGGGTTTTTCTTTTTGCAGCCGGATATCCGGCCATGAAATGTAAACGTCGCAGCCGCGTTTCTTTTGCCTTTGTTTGCCTAATGAAAATGTCAAACGGTCTGCCAGAATCCCGGGTTAATTGAATGCATGTGTCTGACTTTGAAAAGGCAAAAAAAAAATAAATAATGGGAGGAATAGTGAAAGTCAAGGAAATGGCAAAAGCCATCGATCAGCCGTCTGTTCTGCGCTCAATTTCACATTTCAGCGACGACACTATAAATCAACCCAAGGGCTGTGCAGAAAGCGCTGAAAAATATGCTACATAATTTGTTCGCAATAAAATGTGCTTAAAGTGCTGCGCCAAGCACAGAGGCACTCGAACGACACTCGACAAATTTTCCTCTTCCATTTCCATTCAGTTTTTGGGTGGAAAACAATGGAGCGGGACGAACGGAAAATGCATGTCGCTGGTTTTCGGTTCCGTTCGATTGCATTTCATTGCGCTGCAAAGTTTCGCCTTTTCCGGAGCTCTTACGCCCCTCTCATTTTCCCGCCGCCTTCCTTTCATTTCCAGTTGTTGTTCTTGGCAAAAAATTGGGGAAATAGTCAATGGCAGCCAGGGAAACTTTTTAGCCACAAATGGCAGTAAGTCAAGTTGACAGAAGAAGCCAAGTTTAAGTCGGGCCCTTCAAGTGCACACACGAGTGCTGACCACAAATTGTGCAATTCTCGGCTGCCACATTCCAAGGCCTTTCATTAGCCACCGAAAATTGATTAAGTCCTCGTCGAATTACCATTGATTACTTACTGCCACCATTTCTGTTACTCTATTTGGGCTAAGCTTACCACACGAACGTATACAGGTTGCGAGCGAGAAGAATCACATCGAAAAGCTTTAGGATTTTGTCTGCGAATGGGTTTTCAGGGATGGAAGACTTGGAGTTTGATGATATACACACTTTGAGCCTGGCTTTGTAGATTTTTTCAAAGGGTTTCTTAGTATGGGCATTAAGAAAAATGTTAGGTTTTCAAAATTGGCTAGCTATATCTATTAAGTTTAATTATTAATTAAGTTAAATCCACAAAAAAAATAGTATTAGAAATGTTTGTCTTAACCTGGTTCCAAGAAACTTTGCCATGACCACAAGCCATTAAAAATATTTGGAAAATATGTAGTATTAGTATTATTATTTAGCCATGTGAGGGTTAGTCAATAGGGCAGTATTGCAGTGCTTAGTTCAAAGATACTTGTTGATAAACTCACTCTTGTGCTTTGGCAAAGCAATTTAAATGGTGTTGGGTTTGGTTTTGTACAAAAAGAAATTGATAGATACCCCGCTGTCAGTGAACAAATCCCTTTTAAATGACAGGCCATTGGTACCCACATGTGGAAATGTGGAAAATAAAACAAACAGTGGAAAATAAATAATGTTTTTTTCTTGTTCGTAATTAAGCGCATGCGAGAAACGCACAGACTGCAAGATAAATTTATTAAAGAGTTGGCCGAGCGAAATTAGAGCGAGACCGACAAGACAATTAAAATGCACGCAGCGGAATAACATTTGCATTCCATATATAAGTATATATATATATGCATATATAGACAGAGAGTACGGATAGAGCAGGATATATAGAATTATAGATAGAGAAGAGCAAAAAATACAAAAAAATGACGAGCAAGGTAATGCAAACATGCGAGGAAAAAATGTTGAAAATTATACGATAGTTTTGTTTGTTGTTCAAATTCCGGCTGTTTTTACGTCCCAATATGTTAAAGTTCAATTTGGCGCACACACACGCACACACAATGGCACGCGCACACACACTCACACAGTTACATAGATAAACATAGTTATATGGATTTAAGCTACTAAACCTAGCACGCTACTAAGTTTTTTAGTCACACAGAGCACGGGCCACAGCACAAAAAGAGAGAGAGATATACATATTATATAATGAGATACAGAGAGAGAGAGAGAGCATTGTGATTACAATTTTAGACACCAATAGAGGAATAGAATCGGTAATGGATCACAATAACTAGACTCCTTAAATTTAGACTGTACCTAATTGGCGATCTGAATTTTCATTTCATTGATTTTCATTTTAGCAAGCGTTGCATACTTTTGGGTTGATTTCTTTTTGGGGGTGAAATAGGTGTAATTTAATGTCGCGTACCTGCGTTTGAAAGAAATGAATAGAAAACAGTGTTTAACAGGAGTACGAGTGTGTGTGTGGGTGTGTATCCTGTGTTCATTTTGGAGTTTTAGTGCGTGCTTCGCATTGAGTAAGAGAAAGTAGGAGAGAAAGTAGAAAGGAAACCATAGAAATCTTGTCTCGTGTGTGTGTGAAAAGAAGGGCTTAAATTCAAGCTAAACAAATTATAAAAAAGCAACGATTGAAGCTCGCAGCAGATATATATTTCCAGAAGAGTGCCACATGTGTCGACATAGAAAAAAAAATCATAAACAAATTTACACAAATGATTTTTTAATGTGTAACCTATCGTTTCCGGTACTGGCTTTATACATACTTTTAAGGGCCTTTTAAATTACAATTCAAGGCTAGGTCTGCCCCAAAAGTATGCATAGTAATACGTGCCAAATTTGTTTGATTTCGTCGGCAAAAGAACACTTTAATCCTTTTTTTTTTTTAAATTTAATGGATACTCTTCTTGTATGGTGATGAAATGCACTTGATTGGCTTGGCTGAGTGGGGCTCGAAATTTAGTTTTAATTTTGGTTGGGTTTTTAGCCGGCATAGCTAAGTTCAAAGGCTTTCTAAACTACATTAAAACATTTCCTTACATTGTACTTATAAATGGTATTTGTTATAGGAATCACGACAACTCTGACTTACCCAGACCGCTGGAAATGTATTTGTATTTTGACTTACAGAACCCAAATCGAAAGAACGAAAATACTCCCACCCAAAAAGCCTTTTAACCCACAGCCGAAATATATATGCTGTGTACACGTTTTGGTATTTTCTTTTTTCTGTTTTTCTTTTCTGCTAACTTATTTGTTTTGTATTCTTGGGTTGTTTTTGTTTTTAGCGCTTGCTTCAACATGTGAATGTTCCACAAAAAAATGGTTTCGGGCCGAAATTAAAATGTGCATTTCAATTTAAGGCAAAAGTTTCACTTTGGCTGTCGACTCGACGCGAATCGGTCGGCATTGTCAAAGGGAAACAATTTTTTTTATTTTCATTTTGCCGTTTTTGTAAAACATTCAATTTGATTTTTTTCATTTCGATTTTTGTTTTTTTTTTTATTTTTCCAAGCGTTTTTTTTTGTTGACTTCTTGATTGGTTTGACTTTGTGGAACAAATTTCGCAATTGAATCAAGTTGAGCTCCTAGATCGAAAACGGGAATGAGAGGCAAGTAAGCTTTACAGAATCTTTTGGGAAAACTTGATACCATTTTGTTTATTTTATATTAATGCATTTTGCTTGAGTGTTTGTTTGGCGGTTGAGTGTTATGTTTATTCTTTTGTGGTTGCTGTTGGTGGTTTGTTTTTGGTTGTTAGTTAATGTTGCATACTTTCTTTTAGTTTATCGTTTGATTGTTTCATATGTCTGTTGTTTTCTTTTGTTTTGTTGATGACTACAAATAAAAAAAAAAAAGCCAACAAATCAAGTAAGAAACCGAAGGAAAACTTGTGAAACTAATTGATTGTTGAGCTAATTGAAATGTAGAGAATGAGAGCTCACAAAATGTATTCTATATGTAAATTGATTTCGATAGGCGGTTGGCAAACTTGTTGAGTTTCACCACTGATTTATGCTAATTACTTTGATGATAGTATGTTAATTAAACCGCTCTAATTTTACAAGAGCCACTAATTATGCAATTTATGACTTTTCTCATATATGGCGCCCAACGTGGGGCCTGAAGTTACTGAAATGTGGCGCCCAACGTGAAGCCTTAAATTAGCGGTATTAAAGCGCAAGTTATTTCATTTCGTAGGCACTCATTCTCCGCCTAGGCATGTATATTTAATGTGGATGGGCACTCAGTTCACACGATTGCTCCAGCTAAGCTGGCAGTTCTTGCAGTATAGTCGCTGGATCCTTACACAAAACGCCATGGAGGGGTCGTTCAAATCAAAGCAATGAAAATGCTTGTAAATATTCAATGCAATTCTGTTGGTCGAAACCGTTTTTCTCGCTAGCCCTGCTTTGCAATTAATAAAATATTTAAAATATTTTATTGGCTTCGGCATAATGCTCAAACACACACCAATGGCAGACCAAGAAAAATATTTTTAATATTTCATGTGCAAATGCGTACTGGGCTTTGTACGAAACGTAACGAACTTGGGCGAAAAAAGTGAAACAAAATGAAACAAAATTGGCATACAGAAGGAGAGAAGAACAGACAGATAGTGGATAGTGGGCTAGGTATGTTGGGAGAAAGGGGGAGATCAAATGCAAAGCAAAGTGAATTATTTACAAGCATTTTCATTGTACTTTCAAATTACAACTAACTGCAAGACGGCAACGTAAGCGGCACAGCGCAATTGCACAGATGCAATCACGCAGGTGATCATTACGTTACACATATACAAAGGAACACGTGAGACACTTGCACGTGATGAACGAACGATAGAACGGAAATAAAAGATTTGCTTCCATATTTTTCGGTATGCAAATGAGTGTTTTCTCTTTTCAAAATGGATGCTTTGGCACTTACTTCCGGCGGTGGCGGAGGCGGCTGCGGCGGCGCCGGGGGCGTGGTCACGTATGTGTTTTTCTAGTTACGCAATTGGATTACATCGAGATTGGCGAGAGTTAAAAATCAAAAATGTAAGATACAAGATACATAATTTGTGTGATCTGTTTTACGTAAAACGTATGCAAATATCGGTAGGCGAAATTTACAGGGTGAAAGAATAGTAGTTTCGAGTAGAATGAGTGATAGAAGAGTGAGTGAAATAAAAGGTAGTGGAAAGTTGTTTGTTTTGGTGCGTGTTAAGCAAAATAAAGTGATACATATCGTTGATCCGTGGATCCTGCAAAGTTCAATAAATCCACGGAACAATCTTTCACAACTGAAGTAAAATCCGTGTAATTGTGTTTAAATAATGGCAAAAATGTGTCTCAAATTATAAATTAGTTGATGTGCTTTATATTTGTTATGTAGGTAATTTGTATTTGATATTTCATAGCTCGTTTTGGTTTTAGTTTATCTGAGTTAGGTTTAGTGAAGAATAGTTAGAAGCACTTGCTTTGGATACTGTTGAGTACTACTCGACTAGTTAATAGGGTGCAGCGTGTGAGTGGGGAGAGCGCACTAGATATGTCTGATCTGTTAGTGGTTTTGTGGGTGAAGAACTACACACGTCTTTGATTATACTGACTTTTATTTATACGTTACATAGAGTTTAAGCAAGTGCAAAGTAGGCGAAAGTGGTGGAGATTGCTTTGGGTGATCAGGGGTCCTCTGTTGGGCTGGTGAGGTGGGGTGGGGTGGGGTGGAGTGGGGGTTATTGGCTAGAAGGCGGGGACTGTGCAATGTTTCAACTACAGTTGAAGCTAAGTGAGGGTCTGGGTGACAGACAGATAGTTATTGGTTTATAGAAAGTTACATTTAGTGGGATAGAGACAGAAGGTAGGCAGAGAGCTAGACAAAGAGAGAGATAGTCGGATAGCTATAGAGAGAGATAGAGGTAGAGAGTTGAGCAAAAGCACTAATAGTTTGCTGAGAATTGAATAAAGGTGGTTAAGCTAGTTGTACAGCGCATTTAGTTGTTGGCTGGCAGAGCTCTTAGACTTGAAATATATAGTATCTATGGATATATCGTATATTATAAAGTTCTCTACTGAGTTAACAGTTAATTCAAGACTCGTTCAAAAGCGGCTCTACGTTCTAGATTCGGGTATTGTTGGGCACACGCTAAGTTAATTCCAATATGAAGTAAATAGATGGAGAAAAAGTTGAATTCTATTTAGTTAACCTAGCATAGAGTTGCCACACTACTTAAGAAAAAGTATGCTCTGATGGTAGGAGACTCTGGGGTGTTTCTGAACTCAAAATAGATATTGTGTCGAGGGCTCGAAACTTGGGAGGCTCGAATAGAGAAAGGGGACAGGTAGATAAAGATAGATAGTTGGGGGGAGAGAGAAGTAGAGATCAGAAAGATAGTCAGATAGCTGGGGTAGTATTGGGTGGGGTTTTCGGTTTGGATCGGGGCTGGAAATTAGAATTTCTTTAAAGCTGATGATTTTCATTTGACGACTTTTAAGAAACTTGCGCTCTTTGATTTAGTTTGGGTTCTTAGAGGGTCTGAGATTATATCTTTGCTTAACTGAACTTGTTTTTTGGTTTACTTTACGGGGCTCTTCAGTTCAGAAGTGGACAGAGAGAGATAGAGAGATTCATAGAATGTGGTTTAAATTTAATTAGGTATTTTGTTTGGTATTTTATATTATTACCCATGACTCAGGTGGATAACGAGGAAATGGAGCTATTTCTTTAGTTGCTACATTACTAGGCAACTCAAGTCTTCCACCTAATTTTCGTAGCTTTCTTCTTCTCGCCACCCGAGATTTCGATCTTAGCATCAATGCGGCCTGCATCTTGGTGTTGTTTTTTGTTCTTTTGGTTTACGGTTAAAGTTCTTAGTTTCTTGTTTTACTCGTCAGTTGTCCGTTTTCCGTTGTACAACGGTGCGTATGCGTCACGTCAGTGATTGCGTATGCGTTGGGGTTGCGTTCACAGTTCGAAATCAATGGGATGACACAGGTTACAGGTTTAGGAGCTTAATAACGTCCAAAACTAAATGTCACGAGGTCAGCGCGTTACGTCGATCGTGAGGGCAGCATCCAAAAAAAGGCGTGCTTTCAGTCCGGTTACGGGTTACGGTACGGTTACTTTCTCAACTTTCTCAACAACTACGAGAACGTACTGATAGGCACAAAGAGGAGGAGTATAGAAATAGAAGCAAAGAGTAATATTTATGTTAATTCTTGAATCTGGTTTCTTTCAAAACAGATCCCTATGTGTAGTGCTGTAGTTCTTGTGGTGGTTGGTTTTTGGGGGGTTTTTCTGTAGCTGTGGCGTTTGAAAAACTGCGTCAGCCTCGGAGTCGAAGGGCTGGCGCAGTTGAGTGGCGGGCTGAGGATGGGCTGCGTTGATCGCCAGTGGTCGGCTGCTTTTCTAGCTCCGTTAAGTCGTTCTTGTTGGTTGGTTGTGTTGCTGTTGTTGTTGTTGTTGCTGTTGCTGTTGCACTGTGTGTTTCGTATAGGCTGTGTTTTTTTCCAGCGGTGATGCTTCTGACTGCGCCGGCGACTCGTCCTGCGACGCTCCTGCGGCGAATCCTGGTTCATAAACGGCGTGACGTACGGGAATCGGATGATCGGACGTGGACTCGACTGTGCTTATGTCGTTACGTAGCGAGGCGTAACGCAACGCCTGGCCTTTTGCTACGTAGCGTTCACGTCACGCAGCTCTGTATTCGTAGGAGATTTCATTTTCGTTTGGATTTTGGCATTGTAAGCTATAAACATTTATTTATATCTATGAATTGACCGTTTTCGTTAGCGCAGCGTTAACGTAGACGCACTGCGTTTAGAATGTAACTGATTGCCCGACTTAGTCTATGCATTTTCTATTTTAATTAATTGTAATTGTATGTTATTCTTCCTTGTTGCACGTAGAAAAGTCTTTGAGTTTAGTTTTAAGTTGATCAACTGTCGTCGGCTTAGACTAGTAATTAACGTTAGTGACTACGAAGTTGAGTTTTAGAGTTCATTTCGTTTAGGCTACAATGAGAGAAGGCAATGTCGTTGTCGAATTTTATTGTTGAAGTAACTCTTATTGGTTGTTCAATATATATTATTTCGGTTCGATCACATTTGGTGCAATTAATTTAAGTTGTTAGTAAGTAGAAAAAATATTTAAAGCTTTCTTGTTTTATTTTGTTTTTTCTCTTCCTTTGCTGTAGCACTAAATGTCATTATCGCTAGCTATATAAAAGTCAAGCCCACACAATATATGCTCATTTTGATTTATCGTTCCATTTCCTCTGTTGCCATTTTCCGAGGCATAATTAACGTTGATTTGGATTATACTAAAAGTGTCTTTATTTATATTTTATTAGTTGATCATATCACATTTGTTGCAGTTTTCCAATTCATGGCGTTCGGTTGTTTGACTCAATTTTCATTTGCATATGGATGTTATATTTGTGTTCTTTGCCGTGGCTCCATTTAAAATTTTCTGTTGAATGTATAAATAACTTTTGATTTCAATTATGAGTTGAATTAAGTTGGCGCCTTTATTACTGTGTGCATTGCTGAAGCTTTAAATCAATGGCCGAAATGTTAAATATTGCACGTTGTTATGAATTATATTTACTTTTGTATTGTATTATTGATTGATATATTCATGCTGGAATACCGAATGTGGAATGCCATGGTTCATCTTTTTATGAATTTAATTTGTTAAAGTAGCTGTTTGTGTTGCATATCCATATTAAGTTATCGATTGATGGCCATGAATATAAACGAGAATCCGTTTGCAAACAATGGAGCCCATGTCAATAAACCAAATTATTCATTTATGAAGATAGCTTGAACGCACCCAATGCACTCCGGCACATATTCGACTTGAATCAATTTCATTGCCAGTGCCCCTCGTGAATGAAATGCTAAGACATGTCGAGTGCAAAGTTTCCAGGCCGTTGCAAATCACTTGCAAAAATCTGGTGAGTAATGCAAACATGGAAAATATTTATGGCATATAAGCCATGTAGCTGCCCTGCAATGCCATAATTCAACTGGCAACACCGAGATGAGAAAAGAAACGGAAGGCCGTGCAAAAGTTACGCCAGCTTCGAGCTGCAACTGCTACTACTGCTGCAACTGGAATTCATATGCAAATCCTGCAGCGGCGGCAGTGCCGCAGCGGGGATTCCTTCTTTTGTTGGGCAAGTGGAACAGCGACCTAAGCAAAACTGGCAACTGCGAACCGAAAATTTCAATAATTCAACAGCGCAAAGCGGAAAAAGTCACTCGTTGAACGATGCAGATGAAATTTTAATGAAATACAGATTCATGCAAAAGCCACACACGCTCTCGAGCGCAGACTCTCTTTTGCACAGTCCTTCGTACAGCAGCGTTCAAGAGAATAGGAGCAATGATGAGTGAAATTCTATGTACATATGCTATGAGAATAATTGAGATATACGTCAGATAAGCAATACTTCAAAGTGTTACACAATAAGTTTAGTTTACTTTTAAGTTGATCAACTTATTCGTCTGGTTTTAGTTTTAGATAGATTATATTCAGATATACAAGATTATTTATATCTTTCTTCGAAAAGATCTTTTAATTTTTTATGTATTTTATAATTCATACTTTTATTACTCTTCTCCGGTTCTTATCATAGGTAAATAAGGATGCTAATATTACTTGTGTTGTCATACCCAGTGCTCAGTAATGTTTGGCTAAAGAATTCGCGTTCTTCATTATGTAAATTCATGGCATGTTATCGTAGATTCAAAGAAGACTTTTTAAAACAACACAAAGTGATGCCCCCTGCTGTGCACCCATACAATGCAGATTTCGTGGTCGTTAATGGAGAAAAACATGACACAGGCGCAGCTGACACAACAAAAGCTGGCTGGCTGACTCCGACTGACTGGTTGCAGCGCCTAAGAGATTGCTACATTTTCGCAATTAAACACAGACGCAGGACTCACTCACACACACCACCACAGCATCGGAATGTGTGCGCGCTGTGTCCGTGTGTGCGTTTCGCTACACATGTTGCTATTTGGCAGCTAGTCGCCATCGGGGCAGCAACAATGTCATGCTGACAACATAAGCGCATAAAAAGATACTATGAAAATTAATTTGTGCACCATGATTTCGCCATGTAGCCAGGATAAAGGCGCAGGAGGGGGCAGGGAAAGGATAGGGGGGTTCGGAAGAGTGGAAATAATATACGACGCTTCACTGTAAATTTCATTAACACTGAATTGCCCTATTCTTTTGTGAGAAATTGTCTGCTGGGTGCCATGCATTTTATGGCCAATTGTGTCGAGTGCATTATGGGAAAATTTATACAGCTCTGCGGATAGGATATTCTCTTGAAGGATATTTAAGAGATTTATCCCAAGGGCACTTCAATTTCATCAGCATTCCCCCCCGCCCCCATGATAGATGGTCGATAATAGTTTAACCTTATACTTTCAATTATAAAATGTCATCAATCACTCGCCACAGGCGAGGTAATTATTGTAAATGTCTGTTGTAATAGTCCAAAAGCACAGCTTAAACGTTGCAAGAAATAAGGTTTTGGGAAAATCAAAAACCTGCATTAAACCAAAATAAACGTACAAGATTCACTTCACCTTTAACCCTTGTTTGTGGTCACTTTGCAGTCTATTATAAAACATTATACTGTTTGAACTTATGCAAATTCAACTTTCACATTTCGACGGCCGTAAAAAATGCAGCTAGAGGCCGCAAATCAATATTACGGTAAACAGGAGGCACGAGTGTGGCCAATGAAACCGCAGCCAAGTAGCCAACCACATGGCACCAAAATCGACTGTTGCTACGTTGCAACTCAAGAGAGTGCATATATCTCGGGTTAATTAATGTGTATGCCGAAATCCCCTGGCTGGCGAATTTTTGGCACAACGCCCGCCGAGTTGTTCAGCTTGTGTTCACCTGGTGCTCACCTGGTGTACACCTGGTGCTCACCTGTCTCGGGCACTCGACGGTCGCCTTGTCTGCAGGTAATTAAAGGCGTGCGAGGCGCCCCTCGACGAGGATTTGCATATGCCACAATGCCGTGAGAAATGGCAACTGTCCCCGTTGCGAGTCATGTTATTTGATTGTTGACAGGCATCGAGGCGACCGAGTGTGTGAGTGTGTCGCCTGCGTTCGTCCTGTTTGCCATTTGCTGTTTGCTCCAAATTGGCTGGCAAATTTACCCTGGCCAACCGCTAACCGGTGTTAATTGAGCATAAGTTATTGAGCCGTTTCGATGCGGGAGCAGGCTTGATAGACTCTAAATTCGTGGCAACGTGGGTTGTTATTATTTACGCAACAATCAAAAAAATTAATAATTAACACATAATGGAGCGGCGTATAGGAAAATCCTGTTTTAGAATAGCTATAGTTTCCAGCTATTTAGTTGTCACAGATATTGTCAGAAATAATCGATATCAATTATGTTTCGAAATCAATTTAAATGTGTGTTTTTAGTGCACAGAGTTTTTACTTAATTACCCTCATCTACTAGAGATTAAGGTTCTTATGAGCAAGCTAAATATTGGACCATTTGCGCTGCACTTAAACGAATGCAAATCGATGTATTTATGTCATAAAACTCAACTCTTCATGAAGCCATTTTCCCATTTTGGTAGAGCAAATAAATACCCCTTTGGGACCATAGAGCTGCCCCAGCAATTTTGGAGCTGTGCGCAGTGTGCAGAATAATTTGTGTCTTTTTAAATGATTTTTATTGTCGATGGCAGCGGCAACAATCAACAACAACGCTGTCCAAACTTCGAAGATAAATGTTGGCAAATGGGGATGGGAGAAAAAAGCATCGGGCCAAAATCGAAAATTAATTTAAATGCGGCTTTGTAATAAACGGAAAGGGTTTCTTGCTTTCTCCTGCTACTCCATGTGTGTGTTTGATGTGAAAGAATTATGCAACAATAATTCAATGAAGCCGCCACAAAGTACCCAATAAATAAGCAACTGTCGTTTATACCCATTACTGGTAGCGTAAAAGGGTATACCCTACGTCGAGATATCCGGGATTTATCATGGCAAATTCAAATTTTGGTTGCAACATTGTGCCAGTACCAATTGCCAATACTGACCTATTAAAAAGTTATTTTATCTAAAAGTTATGGAAAACAAATGCAGCCGCCACTAGGTGGAGCCCGTGTGTAAAACCAGTCGCTGTGCTACTTCCAAAACTTCATTTTCCGCCCACCTCCTCCAGCTGATGGGTATCCAATAGTCGAAGCACTGGACTATGACGATCTCCCTTTTTCATTTTGTGCCCAGGCATGATTACCACTTTATTTGCGAGACGGCTTTTGGGTAAGTCGGCATGGAGTGGCGAGTGAGGCTGTGCACTGGCACTGGCAATATGTCAGTTACAATTACGAGAGCTGGCCAAGACCGACGTGCCTGACAAACAATTACCAGCAACCGCCGAGAATTGCGAAAAATGGGCCACCAGGATGTCCCTGCACCGATATACTCGCAAAGTGGGCAGGGGAAGATGGCGCCGGATCTGGGCGACAGTTTGAGTAATTATTGAGGCTGCATTCTGAGGCAGCAACAGTCCCCAGTGTCACACTTCTTTTTTTTTTTTGGCAGACATCTCGTGTAATTGGAAATTAAATTACGAGCACGACGAACGACTTGTCCGTAAATCAAGGCATTTTGTTCGTTTGTTCGTTTGAGCGTAAGCGATTTGATTCATCAAACTGAAATAATCGTCGAACGGCCTCGAATTCCTGATTGCAGCATGCTGCTGATGCGAAAGCCGTCTAATGGCCTGTCCTTGACATGGATTTGGGATTTTCAATTAATATGAACGTTATCTAAGCTGGATAGTTAGGCAATCAAAGTTTGAATGGAATAGCAATGGAAATCTGAAATGGATGCCAAAAGGAAATACTACTTAAATCTTTGACCGTTTCCAAATTACTTAGAAAGAGGTGTCTTAAATATGCAACGATAGATACTTATTTTCTAAAGACCATATTCTTCTTTTCTAATTGCCTTTACAAGAAGCTCTAACAACCGTTTGCCATGGGCAATTAATGCTAATGCAGTTATTCATCTCAATGTCACCATTTTGTTTATTCATAAATTCTAGGCACTCTGCCCCGCGAAAATCCCAGCGAACGTGGCACGTTTATTTTCACCTTTATTACAAGTCTTTTGCCCATTTTCCGTTTACACTTTTCCCGGGCCGTGGAAAGCGGCGGCGAGGGCGATGATGATATTTTTTCGCATTTCTGGCGTCCGCCATTTTGCCGCTTACTTTTTTCCCTATTTTCCAGCTAATTTACTAGCTGTTGTTTTTGAGCACGAGGCGCTCGGGAATGCATGTACATATATACATACAAACGCGGAAAAGCATACACAGACCCATAGGAAAATCCATGTCTCTCTAAGCGATTCGAGTGGCAGAAAAGGAGAATAGAAATGACGCTGGCGTGGGACCCTGGGAATATAATAAATTTCAGCGGCCGCCTGTCGCTTTTGCTGTTTACTTTCTTCGCTTTTTGCACTTTCTCTTTGGCACTTTTTACTTTTTACACCCAGTTCTTGGCAGAACGCGTAGCCCAGACTTATTGTGGATGTGCACTGGCACTCAATCCCCAGATGCGCGATCATCACACGGAACTGCCTCTCATGACATTGTGAATCATACTAAATTACATAGGGAAATGCCTAATTTGGGGATACTTGTGTTTTAAATATGTCTAAGGAGTCATTACACTTTGTGTAATCATGTCTAAAACAGTTTCGTATCTATCTGTTACACAGTATACTCGTGAATTGTTAAGTGAATTTAAGAATCTCTCATTTATGTCAAGTTTTTAAAACATTTATCATATTTAAAAGCGAGTTTTCGAATGGGTTCTAGCTTTGACTTGTGTCGAAAAAGCTTTCCATTCCCTAATGAGTATACTCGTGTCGAATCAGTGGAGTCTATTTGTTTTGTTGAAATGGTTTCCTTCTCCTAGAACGGCACTTCCGCCTTCAAAATGGGTCTTCCAGAGATTTCCTTTTGTGCGCACGTTTTGTTTAATTTGCGCAAGTTTAGTGCTTTACTCCCCATATAGAATAGAAGTACCCATTTATAATATATGTATGGCTGATTCGCTGCCCATGCAACTCAAATAATAGCGCAGTGCTAAGTTTTTTAATTTACCACCCATCCCCTCCACACTCATCCTGGGCGCATTAAGTGAGTCGTGATTCGGGAACTTTAAGGACGACACTTAAAGTCGCGTTGGCGGCCACCCTGCACTTTTATGGCACACATTCAGTGCTGCCATTAGCCTTTTACACAACATTTGGCAAGTGGCGCCACACGGGGGAGGTGACCTGGCTGGGAAGCTGGGCAAAGGGGGCGAAGTGGGCGCAGTGGGTGGTCTGAGGCTGCCAAGCTCTTTTTTAAGGCGGGCAGGGTGCATTATCAGGCCGATACAAAGGCACATTATGCACTTCCGATTCTGGGACTGTTGTTATGCATGCACTTGCCGTCGTCGTTTTTAGCATTTTCCTTGTCGATGCCGCCGTTATGGCATCGCCTCAAAAATGGGGCTAGTCGAGAGGCAAGCTGCACGGACACATCGAGCTGCTCGACTCCTGCCAAAAGCTACTTGTCCTTATTATAGATGCCACACATGTGCACAACTGTGTGGGATGTCAGCCTCTATTGAATATTTCAAAATTCGTCTAAAATCTCTTTATGATAACTTCATTGAAAATGCATCCTGCTGATAATGTGCAAGTAAAAAAAATCAGTATGGACACCTCAGATAATTTCCCATTATAACTCAGAAATATTCCAATTCCTGTCATATAAATTATATGTTATATGTCGCTCGTTATTTAAGTTAATATGTTTAGAATTGTTTCTACTACACAAAATTGTGAGTTTTGCTTACTTTACTTACTTTACTTTAAAATTAAGGGTATATAATAATAAGACTTTATTTAAAGAACCACTAAAATGGACTTAATAAAGAGGCTGTTGAAATAATACTTCCACATAAAATCGTTGGCACTTCAACAATAATTCATTAATATACAAATAAAAAATGTAGACCCTTGAGAAATTTGTCTGTTACCCATTTATCACACAAAACCATTCAACATTTTAAGGATAATCTTACTCCCAACTTAGAAATATATACCTAAAGAATAGAATACGTACACTCAGAGAAAACACTCAGACAAGCATAATATAGATATTCAGCATGCACAAGACACATAAGCTAGCGTACACCAAAGTCGGGACTGGGAATGGAAATCATAGACGTATCAACGGGATCAGGGTGGCCAGGATCGGGCCGGAATTACCTCGAGGTGCTCGCACACGCAGATGCCCTCCTCGCAGTAGGCGCATATCTGCATCTTGCGCCCATTGACCCCCAATCCTTTGAAGATCAGCTGCGGCTCATCGGCGAGCAGTGGTTCGTACTGCGTCTGCTGCACTCCGGTGCTGAACTGCAGCTCCCGAAGCTGCCGCTTGAGACCACCGCCTGCACCACCAACACCACCACTGGCACCGCCAGTGTCCTGCTCGAAGGCGTCGCTCCTGCGCATCCTGTACACGCTGCACTTGCGCTCCAGCTGACCCGGCGCGGGTGGATGCATCGGCTCATCCTCGTCGTCCAGCGCCTCGCCGGCGGTCAGCGGCTGTCGCTCGGCGGAGGACTCGAAGAGGAGCTCCTCGGGCCCGGGGCGCCGCAGCTTGGCCACGTGGCCCGGCGAGGCCATGGGCGTGGCCGGCGTTACAATGATGGCATCATGGTGGGGAACAAACATGGCGCCGGCGCCAGCTAACTCTGCCTCCGCCTCGGCCGCCATTGCGGCTGCAGCGGCAGCGGATGTGCTGGCCAGCGGCGGAGACGTGGGCGGGGCTGTCTCCAACGAGGTCACTGTCGGTTTAACGCCGGCCACCGCCGATGGCGACACCGCCATCGCCTCCGCTTCCATGTGCGAGACCAGCGGCAGCGTGGCCGTTGCGGACTTGTGCAGCTGTCCGGCGGAGATGACCGGATGGAAGCCGGCACTGCTGCTGCTGCCGGAGTGCCGGTGCACCAGTTTCGGTGAGACGCGTCCGTGGGATGAGGCGAACTGCTGGTAGGGCGTCTGCCCATGGTGACTCAGCAGAGCGGGCGGTGCGGCCTGAGAGGCGTGGGCGGGTCCATGGGAGTGGGAGTGGGAGTGCGCGTAGGCGTGGCCGTGGGAGTGAGCGTGGGAGTGCATGCGCAGCTGCGACACCGACTGGGTGTCACCCTCCTCGATTGGCAGTAGGAGCTTCGATTGCGTCGTGTAGGTGGCGCTGAGTTTCCGTCCATGCGGCTGCGGGGCACGCAGGTAGTTCTGGGGCAGCTGGTGGAACTGGCGCGACTGGCTGCGAGTGGGCGTGGACGCGCCCTCGGCGGCATGATCGGACGCCAATCCGGCCGCCTTCGGTGGATGCAGTTTCGCCTGCAGCTGTTGCGTCTTCTTCTGCTGGCGTTGGCGCTGCCGCGCCTGGCGCGAAGCCAGCGAGGCGCCACCAGCAGCTGCATACATCTTGATCGAGGCGCGGGACTCCGGGCTTGGATACGGTTACGGATGTGGGTGTGGGTTCGGGTTCGGGTTTGGGGAGCTTCGCCTCTAGTTACAAGCTAAGTACAGGGATTACATTCGGTTTTGGAGTGGTTTTGTCGACAGACCTAAGCTCAAGTTTAGTCTAAATAATTTATGTTAAATATATTTAATATCTTTCTTTTCTTTGCTTTTCTTTTCTTTCCTTTTCTCTTCAGTTTGAAAACTATACTGCTGTTATATTTGTAGCGGTCTATCCTGAAATCCCCTAGCAATCTTATAAAGCGAGTGTGTAAAACGAATTTTAAAAAACTGTTAGCAAAAAGTGTTTCGATTTCGTTTGTCCCTGTAAAAACGACTGTTCAACCCTATCGCTTTGTATTTCTATTTCAGAATTATCCTTGCTCAATAGCTATATCTGGTGTGGTGTGGTGTTGTCCCGTTTGACGTAAATGATTGTACTTTGGATTACTTGCTTAAGCTTCAACCGAATGTTTGTATGCCAGGCCTAAAATAAGTTGTCGTGAAACCATCGAAAGTAAATGTACGTGAACTCCGAAATGAAAATGGTACAAATGTGTAACTTAGGCTAGGGTTATCCGAAAGATATATGTTTTGTGCATATTCGCAGTGTTCAACTTCAACAACGACTCGTCTTCTTGTTTGTATATAAAAAATATGTTTCAAAAAGTTTGTTCTTTGGTTTTCGGTGTCTATTAAAATATGTTTTACAAATAGTTCAATCTCTGCTTATAAACATTTAAAAAATATTCTATCTGCACAATCAAATTGCATACTTTTGGGCGTATTGTCTGGGTGTATCCATCGACATGTTTTAGTTGGAGCTGTGCTTGATTTCCTTGTGGGATTATGACAATTCAAACAAATTATTTGGTTTATGTCTATGTTTATATGTATGCTTTGCCTAAGTTGCGTTGTTTTCTATAAAATTTTCAATGCATATTTCGCCGTTTGCCTAGCTAATGTCCGTTTGGGGTATCAAAAAGCGTCTAAATTCTAAACTCACACATTTATCATATTATTTTGCTTGAATTTCTTTTGATCTTCTTATGATTTCCTGCAGCTCCTTGATTTCTTTGTTCCTAGCTTGGAAGTGAATTATCTATGGTAAATTATCTTTAATCTTTAGACATGCACATGTGCTGCAAAAATACACCCATAGAATAAATCAGCTAATCATTTGCACAATGCTACATTTTCCCACTTTTCTTCTCGCTTTTACTCGCTCATTGCTCGGCATTATCTTAACTTATGTTCAGAGACGGATTTACTGCAAGGAACATGTGAATAACATATTATGCATAACCGACTTAAGACTAATCCATATGAGTATACACAAATGTTACAATTTTAATGCTAAGCTGCAAAATGTATCCAGTGTAAAGAGATTAAAATAAAATGTAAATATTAATTAGTGACCTTTATAGATAGTGACCTAAACATCTGCGTTGCAAAGTTCTCGATGGCATTACCTCAAAACTTAAACTAAAATAGAGTTAAATTGGGCAAAGTGACGAAGGTAAAAGTCAAGTAAACAGTTTTATCGGAAAAAATGTTGCAGTATTTTTCTTGCCCTTTAAACTTTCAACGTGTTGCAATCTGTTTTCAACAATTTTCTTCCACTTCATTAACATGTTCGTGCAATGAAAGTTCAAGTTTTTTGGCTGATATCAGACAGTTTCATTTTGTGAGGGATATAATATAGAAAAATATGAATCCCTTGCATTTTATAGCGTTGAAATAAACACATGCATCATTTTCAATCGAAATTGCTGGTAAATGTTACTGCAAAAATTCTCGGGCAATTAAAAATTACCGGAATTTCCTTCTCTCATATTTTACAAATATTTTGACATCCCCCTACAGTCTGCATGCTATTTTGGCGTAAACATGCAAATTAAAAATGGGGAACAACACACAAAAATGCAAAATAAACGAAGCAGGCCATCGCCCGCCTTTGCTATTAGTTTTTTTCCAAAGGACATTTAACCTTAAGCCATGGAGAAAGGGGATATGGGGGTTAGTGAAAATTCCATTTCAGGGTTGCAAGCACGTCCCTTCCCCACTTTCCCCTAATTTCATTTCCGCTGCCATTTCAAGACTTTTCACCAGCCACTTTTTTTATACACAGCACCTTGGGCAACTAATTTCCTCGTGACCTGCGTAGTTTTCGTGCTGGCCAACTTCATTTGGTGGCGACAATGTTTTAGGCCCTCAAAACACTTTGTTGGGCGTGTGTATGTGTTTATATAACAATTTGTACGGCTTTTGGCTCAGTTCGGCACGCACTCAGTGCTAATTAAAAGTCAGCCGCGGCAACGCCCCAAAAAATAACGTAAAATAGCAAGAAAAAACTACAAGGCACATAGGAACCAGCCATGCTAGCTGGCAGGTATATAGGGAATATATTGCGTCTATGTTTACAGTGTAGTTGAAAGTTGGCCCAAATGTGCTGACGCTGACGTGTTGCTTGGCTCTGCATTTTATTTTATTTTTGGCACAAACAAAATGGCAAGCAGCGAGATACGACGATTCGAAACAAATAGGACACCAGATAGCAACCGAGTTTGTTTAAAAGCTTCATTTTCCCACCACCTTTTAAAACATCTCCGTTTAAATTCACCGTATAATGTCATTTAGTGCTCTCAAACAAGTGTTTAATTACCAAGAAATAATAAATGTATTTTATTAAATACGAATTTAAAATGTCCGACTAAAAGGTCAAATTAAGTCATTTAGTACAAACATTAAAATAGAATCGCTTTTAGTAGTGTAAAAGCTTTCAAACCTGCAGAACCGAAAGCCAATTACACCTTTTTTCTTGGCTAATTAACAAAATTTACCCAGCCAGCATTTTAATTGCCAACCCATTTACATATTGACCATTTGTAACCAAAAAGGTCAACACACGCCTATTGAATGCATGTTGGTTGACTTAGCAAACTGGGCCAGAACTGTGCGGGCCAGGAAATATGAATTTAGATGATACCAATTAACGCTGCTGCCTGCATGCAAACCACACTGAAAATCGATAGCATTGCAAAACAATAACAATCCCATGTCGTAGGCGTTGTGTCAGGAGATCAAGACCAAAAAAGCTGCTAAATTATGCAAGTTCGTTAATTATAGTCTAATGGCATTCAACCGTTTGCCCATTACGCTTATAGAAGCGAAATTGTTTTGCGGCCACAAATCGCATACGGAAAAGCAAAAACGCCCTCTGGATGACTCAACATGTGCCTGGTTACGCAAATGGTGGGATACGACTGCCCCACAGGAGACATTGCATCAAAGGGCTGCCGTTCAGCGTCAGACAACGCGGCGTATACGTCATATCGCAAGGAGGTGGCCCAGCAGCCAAAAGGTAGAAGGCAGAAATGAAGCGGAGCGAAGCACTGCGCTTTATTTATTCATCCTGCATGTATATGTAAAGAGCCGCTCAGAAGACCCATAGCCGCAATTTTACTGACAACAAAATGCGAAGTATTATATACTCTTTCATTGAAATTAAACAGTTGAGCGATTTCTTATTTAAAACTTCACTAATAGTGAGTAATATGGTAACAAGCGAATATATTAGTAAATGAAAAATATGAAGAATATTCATTATTCCATTTTATTTTACTAATATTAAAAATTGATAATTATTTAATTGATAAGTTTCCAATATTCCGAAGATTAAAGTAAGAAATAGCCCAGTTTAACAATAATTTCCATTAATTCAAAGTCAAAATGCTTCGTTTTCGTTATTGAACCAATATATGTTTCTGATATACGAACAGATGAGTAGAGTTTGTACAGTGAAGTGAGGACCCACAGATTCTCCAAGCGTACACAGCACTTCAGGAAGCCAAGGGACCTGCCAAAGGATTCCATCAGACCACACTCACTTACACAGGGACACACAGAGCACGGAGATGGCAGCTGGGCCACTGGAAGTTGTCTACGCAGCAGTGGCACGGATTCCCTGGCAAAGGGATGCTGGGATGGAAAAGGGGGGAAAAGGGGTCGCGGAATGGGTGGGGAGATGGCCAAAAAATGGAAAAGGGTAAGGGCCACAGACTTTCACCACCGCCGACAAAGTTGGCTTTTGTGTGTGTCGCTGCCGAGCGAGCGGAACCGAGATTAAAATTAAAATTTAAATTTATTTTAAGCTGACTTCTGTGGCATGGCCAATGGTTTTGGATTGTTTCGCGTTTTATGGCTGCGCTGCCACCCCCCTTTCCCGTTTATTTTTGGTCAGCGCCACCGTGTTTGCGCAGGATAATTACTGATTTTATTGCTAATTAAACTTACTCGAAGTGAATGAGCGGGTGTTTACTCAGCCGGCTCTAGGAAAACATGGAAAACATTTCGAGTAGTTGGCTTAAAGCGTATTTATCTCCCATGTGTATCTAAACAACAGTATCAGAGGAAGCCCATTAAAATGGGTAACAAATTAAAACCGTTTTCAAATACAGATCTAAATCACCTCACATTAATGCCACTCTCTGCGGCTGATCAATAATTATGCCATTTATTCTTGAATCCATATACTATTCACCATAATATATTATACTTTTTATGGATATTGATATCTAGTGTCGCTTATGGGTTATGGCATCGTTTTAATAACACACTTAGCGCCATCCACGCATGTGGAACACGTTCGCTGTTCGAGTAGCTCAATAAGGCAAAAGTTGGTACTATTTCGACGCCATTGCCAGTCAAATTTGTCAATAAAATAATTTTGTACAAATGTGGACGATTTGCATAGGCACGAACACATTGAGACGGATACGGATTCGACGGATACCAGTAGGAACCGGAACTATTATTGATTATCGCTAGAGCAAATGCCAATAAGCGTTTATTTTCGTTCGGAATTTTTCTTTTTTCCCGATTTCAATTTCAATATAATGCAGAGGGTTTCACCACGTTGGCTGTGCGAGCATAACATTTTTATTTTATAGCCCCTCCTATCACATCACCTATTTTTGGCTTGAAGCCTTCACTTGCCTTCATATATAAGTGGGACAAATATTTTTTCAATATCCATTCGATTTTGATTCAGCTTTCTCTAAGAAGAAGTCAGCTACCCATTCACATTTTTCTCCCTCCTCCGTTTAGCTGGCTGTCTAGTTTCTGCTTCCTTGACACTTTTAGTTGAGCATTCATAACTTTTGATTTTGCTCCTTTTGCCGAGATTTTTAATTAAAGTGTTAGGCGAACTAACTGACACCAGGCTCGTGTGCTTGACTCCCTGACTGACTGACGTGCAGGGGTCGCCGCCTCGCCATCAGACACTTGCCCAAAATGCCTGAAAACCCATTGGAGAACTGCATGTCAGACTAAGTTCAGGGAGTTCTCTGACACTCGCAATGGGTCTCTTGTCAGTTTATAGCGATGGCTGAACTTGAACTGCTCGACTGCTCGATGGTTGAAGGCGAGATAAGGACTCATAATGCATACTCGTACACTCGAGCCTTAAACCAAATTTCACCACCAATATTTAGAAGTTTTTATCCACTTCTGCATAAAATTTAAGGATGGTAGTGGTGCAACTAACCTGTCGTATACGTAATATACGTACATAACCATACGGCATAATTTCCGCTTAATTGAACCCATAAAAGCCGGACGGAGGGCAATGTTGCGTAGAATGAGCCCCAGATTAAGACAAAGTACCCCAGTACTCCACCGATGCACCACAGGCAACAGGACTGCCCATTTCCACCTCTCTGGCCCATAAATTACAAGGGGGTACTGCAAAAAAACGTGAAGGCGAAATGCAATGGCTGGGAAAAACTTCAATAAAGTGGCCGAGTGCTTTTGAGCCGGAGTTGTTGGCCGTCGGTAGCCGTTGGTCATTACTGGCCGGCCCCAGGAAATGGCTTAAACTCGAAAAAAATAGAACCCCAGGCCATTTGGTCCGCTTAAAGCGCACATGCAGCCCGTTGCAAATGACATAAACTGCATGTGAAGCCCGTCGTGCTTATTGCTTTTTATGGTGCCGCTTAATGACTGCATTCGCATATAGCTGCGATTTCAGCGGCAGTGAGTGGTTCCCCTTTTTCGACCCTTCCATGCAACAGAGTGAGTACTTAAATATTGCGAAAAAGTGCTAAGCTTTAAGGTTATTGGTTTAGTTTCTCTGTTCTATTTTCCCTATGGCGGAGATTGGTAATTACAATACAAATATTTCATTTTAAAATTTGACAACCACATTTTAATTGCATAAAAATAATAAAAACAAAATGCCTTTAACTTAATACTTCAAGTCTCTTAAACAGGAAGGGAAATCTCATCTTCCTTAATTGTTTTAATTTATAATAAAAGATTTTTTCTAGAACCAGAAGTCCATTTATCATTGCAGTAAGCTTGGAGTTGCAGATTCCACCATATTAAAAATAGCAGTTGACTTCTGACTAAGCAAAGGCAACTTTCTATCTTTTTTCCCTGGCGTGGATTATTTATCTTTCCTTATTCCGCCCTCAGCCGTCCCCCTCGTGGTTCAAAATTATAATGGCAACTTTTTATTTACTAGCTGTGCCCGTCCTCGGAGCCCATAAAATATCACGGCTCGACTGTTCAGTTCAGTTTAGTTCAGTCCAGTCCAGTCCGGTTCAGGTTATAGCGGAGGAAGTTTGCCACCAAGTGGAAGGACCATCCCACTTGAAAGTTGCACTGGCATTTTGTTATTTTGCCATCCACCGGGCACGAGGCACCAGCCGCATTACTCAGCTGACCTCTTTGTGTGTGGGTGTCGAAGTCTCTGAATTTATTTTTGCATCTTTGCATTCTCAACCATTTCGCAATTTATTGTTTTCCCTCTATTGGGGTCAGTTTGTTTGGAGGAGGCTTTGCTTGTCCCTAGCAAAAAAAAAGGCAAATACAGCAAACAAAAAGGGCGGCAACAAAATGAGGTTAGCTTTGTTTAGACAACCTGACCTCAGGGCCAAATCAGAGTATAATATATATAAAATCGCATATTAGAATAACGAAAAGACAATGGCTGGGTCAGCAGAAAGCAGAGAGCAGAAAGCACAAAGTGCCTGACATATTGACACACTTGGCGTATGATTGATTTTCGTTGGTTCCCTTCGTTCCCCGCTCAGTTAAGTAATAAGTTGGGGACTTGTTGATTCAACGCACCGCAGGGGCGGTCACCAGTGACTTGTGCCCTATTCACACAATCGAATCACAAAACAATGGATCCGCCCCCCCAATGATAACAGCCCATTATAGCCGTTGTTTATTGAGGTGTATGTTTGTGGGAGGTGTGTGTCTGTGTGTGTCTGTTTGTGTGTGCAGCATGGAGTCACTTCTGTGATATATACAAATAGGGCTGTGCAAATACATCGAATGGCAACAAACAACACCCAGAGCCCGTCATTGTCATTGTTATCTACTCAACTTGTCGCCCGTGGCCACCCCTTTAACCATTCCCATTCCCATACCCATTCCCATTCCATGACAATGACAGGTGGCTCTGGCAGGACACCCAGTCAGAAAGTCAGCCAGTCAGCCAGTCAACCAGTCAGCCAGTCGCTGAATCAGCCATCCGGCCAGGTGGAAATCGAAAGAGCAGCGCTTTATGCAAATGCAAGCTGGAAATGGAAAATGGAAAATGTAACATGCACAAAACACATTGTTGACATCGCGCCATTCGCGGAAAATCGGTCTGATCAAACCCATGGTTAACCACTGGATGGGAATGCGAAAACCGCACAAATATAACTCTTGCTGAATTTTTATTGATTGATTTGGCGGAACTGAAAAACGATTCAATTGAATTATTTTGAACCAAATGTGAAACTTTTTATATGTCTACTAACACACCATTGCTGTTTAAGTTTTGCCGCTAGGAAGAGGTTGGAAGATATAGAAAATAAACCAATAATTGCTTCTATGGGTAAATTCAACTATAAAACATTAAAGTTTTGAGTGCATTACCTCCATCCCAGGAGCCACATTAACAACTATTCAAATTAAGCTCCATTTAACTGTCAGATGGCAATGCCCAATGTCGACCGCAAAACAATATTGGCAACAAGAAATTTGCCCGACCGGGCTTCCACTAACGGCCTGCTAAATTATGCAGTCCGAACGGACGGACAAACGGATACGGACACAGGTATGTACATATATGTCCGGAATCTGTAAACCGAAATCCGAAATCCGAAACACGAACGCGGAATCTGTGTCTGTGGGTCTTGTAGATGGCAGATGAGAAGGCCCATAAACAGATGAACTGCAACTGTTAGGGCTTAGATTTGTATCCCATCCGTGTTGCCACTTTTGTTTGCATGAGTATAGGTGAGTGTTTGATTGTGTGAGTGGTGTAGGTGGTGGTGTAGGTGGTGGTGGTGGTGGCGCAAATGAAGAGCAGTTTAAGAGCCATCAACGTCATGGGCGATGCGATTGTTTGAGGACAACGAGCTGGGCTCTCAGATGAGATGGGCTCAGCTGGATGGAGCAGCAGCTCGGCTGACAACGAGCGTCTGGGGAGGACATAACCCAATTAGTTTTAGACTTTTGCCACGACACATGCCAATTCGTTTGACATGTCCACTGGACGCCCACGCCCACTGGTGGGTCGCTTCTTCATTTGCATTTGCATTGGCGTCACATTTTTTAATTATTTTAAAGCGGAATTTCGATAGGGCTACAAAGCGAGAAAAGCGGAATGCTAAATGCATAAAAGATGCCAGTCTAGCGAATGCAAATGAACAAATGACCCTGGCAGGCATTTTTTCGAGGACAGCCACTCGAGCTGGAGGCCCGAGCAACTGCATCTGCAGCCTCCGGAGCTCGAAAAACAATGCAAAACACGGCTGAAAGGCGAAAAAGCTGCCTAAGTAGGCGCTGAGTGTTTGCTTCCTGGCGCACAGTAACAACAGCAACAACAGCAGAAACAGCAGCAACAACAGCAATAACCGCACACAATGTCAACAGCTCGTCGAGCGAGTCTGCGTCTGAGGTCCTTTCACAAGGATCCTACAGCTACAGCTACAGCTTATGGCCCACAAAACTCAGAGCTCACAAAAAGCGGCAGCGAAGGCAGCTGGTGCGGAAAACAAAGCAACACTTAAAAGTTAAAGCAAACGGAAAAGTGTGTGTGCTTCGTGCTTCGTGCTTCGTGCTGGCGAAGCAAGTTGGCAAATCAGAGCGCCATGCGAAATGCGCCCCCATAATTTAGGGTCTCCTCAACAGCTCAGCCCGCTTCAAATTAGCCGCTCAGTGAGTGAGTGTTAAGGGTTAGACGGCATTTGCCCAAGATCTTGATAAATCTGTGTGTTCTAATATCTTTAAGATCGGGCCGCATGAACAGGCTGTGCCTAATTTGTTGTCCTAGCCGATGTTTTCTTAGGCCCGCGCCCTTTCCATCTTGTCCGCTGCAAACAGCTTAGATGCAAATTCAAGTTAATAAATGACAGGCCTATCGCCACACTAGCTGAGGCAATAAACAACCCCAAACGGGGCCGAAATAGCTGCCACCCATTCCGCTGCCAATAAGCGTAAATTTGCCAAATACAAATAAACCTTCCTTTTTTGTCGCTTTAATCCCAGCGACTTAAAATCTCCACAGCAGACCTGACAAACACTAAATACGTCGATTTTTCATTGCAGCAAGTGGAAATTTCACTCGACTTATTCACGGCTCGCATGGAAATCCACAAATAATGGCAATTGCACTCCGCTGCCAAGTTGTCTGAATCTGCTTTCCGGTTCATGATTCCCCTGTAAGCCATCCATTTCATCGCCAAATTGGTAACAGCACTCCACTGACCCTCCAAGTTGGCTAAAACTTTTAAGTGGCGCACATTGCCTGATTGGCTGCTCCGGCTAATTGAAATCTTGGAACGGGCGCCAAGGATAACTCAAGCCTGGTCTACAGATATCGTGTTTGCAAATGCAGCGAGGCTTTTAAGTCCCAACTATAAATTGCATTTCTATTTACCAGCAGCGGAATTATTTTTAGGAAGGGGTGTGAGTTACTCTTTAAAATATATTTCTAATTATTTAAACTTCATCCAAGTACGTTGTGATCATATTCAATTACTTTGGGTTCTGAAAACAAACAGAAATTGTTTCTAGCTCTTATTTTTTGTCTAAGCTAGTAAATAAACTCGATTTAGCCCCCGTGTAATTCCACAAAAAACCACGTCAACTGTCTGAAAAACAGAAAGTGAAGCAGACGAAGAACCACTTGCATGGAGTGAAATGGGCCACGGTAACAAATCTAATAAGTTAGCCAGCAGGGAAAAAAAGCGCAGGAGCAAACAAACTGAGCCGCATTTATCTCAACCGCAAAAAGTCGACCATATTTCATTTTAAATGCAGCACCTGCAGCTAGACGAGCCACGGCAAAAAATGGCGAAATACGCACAGACTTGCTCACATGAAAAATGCTGAAAACGAAATGTCAACGAGGAAAAGTTGAGGACACACAAAAAATTAAAAAGAAAAAGGAGCAGTGGATGTGGATGTGAGTGTAAGTGTGAGTGTGAGAGGGAGTGTGGATGTGCCTGTGGCAGGACGAGGCCAAAAGGCGGCCGACCACAGGAGCGGCAGATGTAATCAACAACATCAGCATAAACTTGGCCGACACACACACACAAACACACACACAGGCCAGCTACACGCCCACACACACTGCTCGAAAATCCGTGCAAAAGTTTTGCCCGCCCCCGCAGCTGCAAGCAGGGGGCGTGGCCGGGGCCGGGGCAGCGACCGAAAAGACATATCTAATAACATTAAGTAGTTTGCGCCGTCGTTTGAATTATGGCCACGTTCGCCGATGGCAGCCTGTGCGATGAGTGCTAAGCACCTCCTTCCACCCAATTTGAGCCAAGTTCTAGTTTTTGCGCCAGCATTTAATTCGTATGCGTTTGCCGGTTGGCCACTTTGCACTACTTTCGCTTCCTTAGCCTGAAACTCCGGCTGAAGCTGAAACTGAATTTTGAAAAATTGTTACCAGGCACGAAAGGTAGCCAATGGGGCCCCAAATGCGCCCTGAAGGTCAATTGGGAGAGCAGAGAAGGTCCCTAGCTCAACATGCTTATGGCGAAAACCAATTTGAAACATGAAATTAGGTGCAAAAGTCACTCGGCAAGCCTTAAATTATAAAAAAGCTACTTTCGCACAGGAAAGTTTGGCAAAAAAGCAAATGCAAACATTATAGTTATAGGGTGAAACTTGGATTTCGCATATAAATATTTGAATTTAGTTTTAGTTCACATTTCTTGGTATATTTATAAATACATATTTAAATTTCTGCACCAATTCTAATCATTTTAGAAATTTGAGCAGACTATTTAAGAATTTTATGACAATAATTTGCATTTCTTTTCTGGACTTTTGAGTACTTTTGCTGTACTTTACTCGAACAGTTTTTAATTTTTGGATTTTAATGCTGAAACTGATAATTTATTTTATGTGTCTGCTCTTTCAACGCAACAGAAGAAACAGATACGGAAACGCCATAACTTTGGATGGTAATTTCGATGGTAAGGATTTGATTGCCTCGTATGCAGCATTCGGCGTACGTGAATGTCTTAATATAATATGAAATATTTAAAAAATTATATCATATCCTTTATGGCTGCCGCGCTTGCCAAAAACAAACGACGAAAGGTCAAAGGTGGGACCGCCTGGAGGCAGCCCTCAACACTCTGGTGAAAACACGAGGAACGCGAACTGCGAAACGAGGAACGCGAAACGAGGAACGAGAAACGTGAGCCGCAAACAACCAACAACCCAACCAACAACACCTGAACAAAGTTGTCTCGACTGGCAGACAACGACGTCGATGACGACGCCAATGGCGAGAGCGAAAAAGGGTAAACTTTTCGCAGGGAAAACTGGAAAACTTTGCGTTTGCATTTTTTCATATTGCGTTCAAGATGCCCGCTGAAGAGATACTTTCGTGGCCCACTGTGTGTCTGTGTGTCTGCATGTGGCTGGCCTAATTAAAACGATTGTGGCGTTAATGTAATTGCTCGGAAATGAGTAATGCTCCTGTGGCAACAAATTAGCAGCCCCTTACAGGTAAACAACACCCAGAGTCGCTAGTTGACAAGGACTTGTGATTTATCGGCATTAGGACGACAACAGCACGACAAGCGAAACCCACGACTCGAATTAATATTTCAGCATCGATAAGCGATTCGATAGCGACTATTAGGGAGTATGGCTATATGGCATACACAAATGCAGATACGTTCGAGTGTTTATATGTAATCACTTTTCACGTTTGGTTTGCGGCGCCTGTCATTATCATTTTTCATGCTGCCTGGCTGAATTGTGTTTGGTTACTTTGGCAGCTGTGTATACTCGTAGTCATGGGCATTCCGCCCTTTTTCGCCCAATTGTTTGCCCGACTTGCTTTTGCAGGTCTCAGGTTTCCATCTATTATTACTTATCCGCAATTCAATTTATCATTATTTATGCGTTATGAATTATTTTGATTATATAAGGCCCTTTTCGGATTGGCATTCGCAGATTGCGCCTTTGTTGCCCACTGTTTGCCAGTTGAATACATATCGTTTATTCGATGAAAATGTTTTTATTTTATTATAAATACCATTATTTTACCAGCAGGGGATTTTACATGCAATATGTATTCAAATAGGAAATTATGTTGTTATGCATCGGATGCTTATAAATAAGACATTAAATGTCATTTACAAACAGTGCGCTGTGATTTAATAACTCAATTGATTGCGTTTTCATATGGCTTTTCATTTGGTTAGCATTATTATTGTTATGGCATTCATTTCGTTAACTCGCTGGTTGCATCGATTCCGCGATTTGCTATATTTATAAAAGGCATTTATTGTTGTTATATGTTATAATTAAGTTTGGTTTCCTTTTCGAGTTTCATTTTATTGAATTAGTTTGTTATGCTGCACTTGACAGACGATTTTTACATCTATGATGGAAATTTAATTTATATATGGGTCGCCATAATTCTGTTATTCATATCAACATTTAACTTTCCGGCCATTGTATTTGGCTTGCAATGCACACACATGTCAATCGAAATAATTGAAGGTGGAATTTAAAAGTATCTGCTTTTAGTCGCTGCTTTTCCCTGCATTCTATTATTGATTGATTCGCCTTTGAGTGCTGTTGTTTGCGTTGGGTTTGCATATTTGTATATTTGCAATTGTCACTTGAGCGACGCCGCCGTGCCTGGTGGATACGAGGTTTGCAGTTCCAGTTCCTTGGTTGGCGGAGCTCCTTACCTGGTGGACACAACCTGAGGGCCGCCAGCGACGTCGCAGTGACAAATGCAGGATTGTTGTGGTCACCTTGATACGGTTGTGATTGCAATTCCATATTACATTTGCACTGTAATTTTTGCATTATTTATTCTGCACGAAACGATACGAATTTGCCTTCGCCGCAGCCAGTTGTGGACGTGGACGTGGACCGAATCGAATCAATTATTAACCGCATTCCTTGCACACACAAACATCTCTCGGGTGGGCGTTAGTCCTAAGTTTTCTTTGCCAACTCGCCCCTTTCTTGCGAAGCGCGTTGCATGTTATCTTGAATTTGGTATTATTATTTGCTATTAGCTATTAGCTAGTAGCGCCACCGAGGAGTAGAAAAATGGTAGAAATTCGTATGGTTCATAGGCGCGGACGAACTGCAGCTCCCGAGCTCGGCTGTAGGACGACGGAGTGCCAGCGGACAGGAGGCAGCTGGCATTTAGCAGCCAGCAGGACACGCGCGAACGGGCACAACAAAAAAACACGACTGAGGCCGCCCAACGGCCACCAACGAATAACGAGGCGAAATTGAAAGCGAGCGCCGAGTCCGCAGCCGATGGATATGGGCTCGTCTTTCGAATCGGACTCGTTTCCAGGACTCTTGTGTGTTACAGGATTCAGGTTGAACGAAATTGAAAGCGCCTGGCCGCCGCCCGAAGTGGGTCGCTCGCTCACTCACTCGTCCTCGTCCTCGTGCTCGTCCTGCAATGCAGGCAGGATCGCAGGAGCGGCGGCGGAGCAGGAGCAGCTGAAGCGGGAGCGGGAGCGCCTGAAAGGCATGTAAACAAAGCCAGGACGAAGCTCGGCCAGGTAAGGATGCGGAGCCGAGCCATGACTTGGCCAAGCACCGACGCCCGAGTCCTGCGAACCGAAAGGACTCCCGCTCCCAGCTGAGCGGCGCGCTCCGGCCAAAAGCTCGCTCTCGCAGCATACCGCTCAGCTGTGCGTGGGCGTTGCAAACAGCTGATGCCAGCCAGCGCTCTCTTAGCGACTCCTCTCTTGGCCTAATTCGCTGACATGGCTTAGACACTGGAATAAATTCGGTGCATCTACTAAAAGTGTAATATAAAAGCGCTCTTTTATATTTGGGTTTATTTAATACTGTAAATAGTTACTAATTAAAAAAAGAATTTAATTTTTAAACAAACAAACTAGACTTACTAGGTATATATCATGTATAATTTTCTAAAAAACCTTGTTCAAATTTAAAGACATTCGATTATCTTTTCATTTAGAAACAAGGAAATAAACATGAAAGTTTAGAACGTAATTAGGACCTAATTAGATCCTGCCACCAACGTTGCCTATCCTTTAAATGCTAGAAATATTTGAAACATCACCTTTCTTTCAGTGTGAAAGCTCGCCAGCTCTCACTCACACACACACACACAGCCGCTGCAATCCGCAGTGTGTTATCCTAGCTGACATTGTAAACATGACCAAAATGCATGTTCCCCAAGGTGCCAGCGTATTTGTGTGGGCGAGTGTGCGAGTGTGCGGGTGTAAAGCCACATTTGACGTCCCAGTGCCACATTCATTTGCATATTTGAGAGCGCTTTCTGGCTTACGCGTGAAGAGAGCGGGACGGCGATAGCAGTGCGAAAGAGAGGGGCGACGGAGAAAGGCGGAAAGGAAAGGGATACCGCACACGCTCAAGTCTCATGTGTAAGGCATAGATAAGTTCAACTTAATTAAAGTTTCAGTGGGGGACAAAACGTTGACTGCTTGCTTTTTTGGGGCTCCTTGTTGCATAAATTATGACAATTGGCCATGCGGCTTACAAGATGCACACGAGACCTTGTCAGCCTCGCCTTATCATCATCATGCTCCTCGTAATTGCCACACAAGTCGCTTTATTATTTACACCACCCACTTTGTGCATACATAAATCCATGTAAGCTTTTAGTCTTTC
The DNA here is from genome assembly GCF_016746235.2 of Drosophila teissieri. Classification (NCBI taxonomy): domain Eukaryota; kingdom Metazoa; phylum Arthropoda; class Insecta; order Diptera; family Drosophilidae; genus Drosophila; species Drosophila teissieri. Next base: position 14,804,657 of record NC_053029.1, on the reverse strand, counting down.
TGAATATCGCATTGTGAGTCTTCCTAATAATGGCTTTCGGAGGTATCGGTCAGGCAATACACAAACTCTATAATCTCAGCTTAATCTAGGTTTTATGTTGATTGAATTGTCCTTTGCTGAGGACGTCAACACCCAAATTAATTTGCTTGGATTAAATTAGAGAAGGGATTATCATGTCTGCTACCTCAAAATGTTTTCCCTCAACATACATAAAATCAATTCTTAAATAGAAATAACATATTGTCTTTTAGCCACATTAGCCTTTAATGAGCCGCTGATAGTGACATTAAAAGGGATCTTCCTCGTCTTCATCTTCATCCTCATCTTCATCGCTACTGTCCTCCTTGGAAACAATTTGGTCCAAGAGAGCCCTAAGCTCCTCATCCTGAACAGCCTTGATCTGGGCTAAACTTGCGGCCGATGGTCTCATGTCCCGCAGCTTGGCCCACTCCTCTTCGCGCTGCTTCATCGCACTCATGACTTTCTGTTGTACCAGAGCCTCGTGCTCCTGGTGGGCCACACGGATGATCGACTGCACATCCCTTTCGACTTCTGAAACATATTCCTGCTGGGTATGATCTACTTCCTCGTAGGCGGCCACATCATCGCTCGAATAGGTGGTAAACATTTTTGAGGAAAACAACCGACTGTCTACTTGCAATGGAAAATATTATCCAATGCCATATATTTGAAACAAATTTCTCAATGTCTACTTAGTCGTATTCAGTTTTGTGTTTGATTTTTCGGTCTCTATCACTGCTGGAGTTCTCCACATAGCGCTGTCGCATTTCCCTCTCGTGCTCCTTGGCAGCCGACCTGATGATCTCGTTTTCCCGTCTGCCAGGGGATTTTTCCGCGTTGAGCCGACTGCCATTGCGGACTTCCACATAGGCAGCTGGCTCGAAATCCTTACTTGAATGGGAAGCCAGCTTGGAGGAGTAGAAGTCGAGGGAAAACCAACTCTGCCGATGGCTCGAAATGAAATAAGCTGCCAGCGGATTCATCATGGGATTGCTAAACTCCATACACATGATTTTCCGTCATAATAAATAAATGACGGCGGGCCAACAGCAATAAACATAAACAAATGAGCATTTTGTCGAAGCATCAACAAGTTGGTCAGTGCAAGCTTTTCATTATCGAATAACTATGGAGTGCTTTGGAAACCCAAAGGTTCTACTATTGGGGTAGGAATACAGGAAAATGGAGCTCAAAGTGAGACAGTAGGTGCTTTCTGTAAAGCTGAGGTCGTAACTTTCTGTTTCTGGCCCTTAAAGCTGAGTGGAAAAGCTTTTTAGGTTCATGTCTTCATTGTGGTGAGTTTTCGTATTCATCGGTTTTGTTGGGATAGGCTCTGTTTATAAAGGACTTTAATCCTTTTTTACATAAAGGATTAGCAAGACTTAAGGCACCTTTTAAAACGATTACTTGAAAGAACATGTTAAATCTTTAAAGTCTCCACGGGTATATAAATACCTCTGAATATCCTAAAAATAAAAAGAAGAGGCATATACAAGAATTTACCTACTTTCATTTCTTTAAGAAAACAACATTTTACCTATTTATACTAAGCGATGGCTTATGCAGGCTAAATGGCTAACGAACTTCGCTAATTTAAGCAGGCTGCTTCTATTTATGCCATGTCAAGGACATGCATTAGAGCTGAATTTATTGATTAATAGAACCAGTGTCAGTGCCGCCACCCCCGCAAACAAGCTTTGGGCTAAATAAATTATGGACTTCTGTGCAGTGGTGGTCGGCGACAAGTTCATCACGCGTGGTAACATCGGAATAATGGACGGTGTCGTTGCGTCCGAGAACCAAAACAAAGCCAGCCCAAAGCCACGGAGTACACCCCATTCAATTAAGGACATCGACAGTGCCGTCAAGGATTAAAAATTCCATTTGTGGAGCAGGTGAAGGCGTAAAAAACAATTTAACGTCACGCACTTCGGAACTTTGAATCAAATACCGGGAGTCGAATCAGATACAATTGGTTTTAATTGGTTTGCTGGCATATAAGCAGTAAGTACACTCTAGAATTAATTAACCACTTTTTTTGCGCAGCTTGTACCATACATTAATAAAACTAGTTAAACAAATTGATTATAGAGCTGGATTTTGGATGTTATCATTCATAGCTTATGGAACCTATAAGGAGCTCACTAATTATTACAATTATTCATTCCAAAATTATTTCAGGCTTGAAACAACATGGCTTTTGCACTTCCAACTATCTTTCATCTTTCTAGCCCATGTATATGGCCCACTTTAATATTCCTTATGGCCTGACGGCCACATGTCATATACTTGATTAAGTAAAAGTATTTTTTTTCTAATCCCGACCATGACCAAGAACAACACAACTATGGCCCAAAATCGCACAACACACATTTGACCAAATAAAGCTGGCGCCAGTCGGAGAAAAAAAGAAGAAGGCGAAAACAAAAACCGTAGGAGAAGTAAAAACGAGAAAGCGAAGCTGCTACTTTATGGGAAATCCCCGGAGGAAAATCCCCCCATTGCCACACAGTCAACCGAATGTGGGTCGTTGCACCGACTTGTTGCACTCACTTTTGCGGCGCTGGCATCGCCCGATGCTTCTGCCGCATCCTGTGGCAGGTGCAGCTGGGAGGCGGCCGGAGTGGGCAGGGGCGTGGCCACGCCGGGTGGCATCTCCGCACCGTAGTAATCCGCCACACTGGGCACCAGCAGCACACCCACCTTGTTGCGGGCCACCTGCTGGGTGGTGGTGCGTCGATGCCGCGCCGGCAGCATCATGCGATGGGCCACCAGAGCCATTATCACCAGTCGGTAAAATCAGTGATCGGAAAACACACACACGCCACGAATATTCAGATATTTTCGAAATATATTTCCTCTTGCGGAGCGGCACACGCGGAAGGCAAATCAAAGCTGCGTTTGCCTTAAGGAAACGCTCGACGCCAACTGAAAGACACCAAAAAAAGTGGAAAAAGAAAAAACAAGCAGCGACCGAAAACGGAAAGCGAAACATTCAACGCACCGGAAAGAGGCGAAAGACGAAAGGAAATGGCCGACAGCGCTCTCGCTCACTCTCACACACACACACACACACACACGCGCGCAGGCATTTGTCCTTTTTATAAGCGTGTGTGTGTGTAGTGTGTGTGTGCCTGCGTGTGTGTGTTTGTGCGCCTACTAAACGCCGCATGTTTGATGAGCGTTTTGTTGTTGCTCCTTTAACGTTAATATTAATGGCGGAATCACATTGTCTGCCGTTCGTGTCTGTGCGACTCCGAGCTGCGCCTGTGTTGGTGTGGCGACTGTCGTGCCTGCGCTAGTGTGAGTGGCCGCGTCTGTGTGCGTCAGTTTACCAACACGTGCACGCCACATTTAATAAGCGAAAGCCGAAAAACAAGCAGGAAACATGGCGCAAATGTAATATTTGTTGTTAAAATAAAATGACGAAACGGAAAACAAGTTGGAACATAATAAAGCGCCATTCTGACGCTGGCGACTTCTGTACACCCTTTAAGTAATATTTGGGATTCTATTTTTTGTAGCATTTTAAAGAACTTTCGGTTTTGGCATTGTTAATAGTTATTTATTGCTTGATTTACTGTAGTTCATCACTTTAAATACTTTGAAAATTATAAAACAATCTTTTACGACAGATAATCTTGAGATCTTGAATACATTTCACGTTATGAAACTAATTATTTATTTTAAATTTTTTAAGATCCTCGAAATATATATATATCGCTGAGTTACCCTTCAAAAATGACAGAACTCCCCTAGAGTGGCATTTTCCCCAGCCTAACGATTGAGAGCTAATTAAATTTCAGTTAAAGCTTCTGATAAACGTTGGAAGTTCTTTCAAAATTGCGACAAGCAACGTGAGTGTCAAGGATCTCGAATCAGGATGCTGAGCAGACTGGGCCGGAGTGGTCGGACCGGCGTGCGCTCCTTTGCCAAGGACATTCGCTTTGGAGCGGAGGCGCGCTGCCTGCTCATGCAGGGCGTGAACGTCCTGGCCAACGCGGTGGCCACCACTTTGGGCCCGAAGGGCAGGAACGTGCTCATCGAACAGCTGCTGATATCGCCGCGGATCACCAAGGACGGCATCACGGTGGCCCACAACGTGCAGCTGAGGAATCGCCGCCAGGACATGGGAGTTCAATTGCTGCGCCAGGCCACCAACAATACCAATAACCAGGTGGGCGATGGCACCACCACGGCCACCATTCTGGCCCGTGGAATAGCCTGCCAGGGAATGCATGTGCTGCGCCAGGGCCAGGTGAACGTGCAACTCCTGCGGGAGGGCATTCTCGAGGGATCGCGGACTGTCTGCGAAGCTCTAGGTGAGATGTCTCAGTCGGTGGATACCATTGGCCAAGTGGAAGCAGTGGCGAAGGTGGCCCTTAATGGAGACGAACGCCTGGCGGAGCTGATTGGTGACGTCATTTTGGAGCTGGGCGAAGACGGCGTCATCCTGCTGAAGGAATCCCACACTCCCTTCGATGAGGTCAAGATCCAGGAGGGTGTAACCCTTGCTTCGGGCTACTGTTCGCCATTCTTTGCCAAAAAAGGCGGTGCCCTGGAACTGGAGAATTGCTTGCTGCTGCTCACATTGGCCAAGATTGATCACGTGGAACAGATCCTTCCCGCTCTGGAGTTGGCCAGACTGAAAGAGCGTCCCCTTTTGATAGTTGCCAAAAGTTTTAGCAGCGATTTGCTTAAGATCTTGGTGCTAAATCATCTGCAAGGTCTAGTTCAGGTCTGCGCGGTGAAGGCCCCAAGTTTTGGTGAGGAGCAGTGCGAGGAAATGGAGGACTTGGCTATTGCTACGGGTGGCCATCTCCTGGAGGACGCCTCCAGGCTGGCGGATCTCAGAGAGGAGGACCTGGGTGAAGTGCTGGAGGCGGTGGTGGAGGCCAAGGAAACGCACCTTTTGCAGCCGATCAATGTGAACGAGGAGCAGGTGCAGAGCCGCATCCAGCACATTCGAGAGCTGATCGATGAAGCTTTCACCGATGAGGAACTGGACAAGCTGAAAACTCGACTGGGACGCTTGCAGGGCCACCTGGCCACCATTTTTGTGGGCGGCACCAGTGATCTGGAGGTGAGCGAGCGAAAGGATCGCTTCAACGATGCCCTTCATGCCGTTCGAGTGGCAATGAGTGAAGGTGTGGTTCCCGGAGGAGGCACCGCCTATCTACGGTGTATTCCTGCTCTGGACGGGTTGCCCCCCACCGAGATAATGGAGCACCAGGTGGGCAGGGAGATTGTGAAGGATGCTCTGAAACTACCCTGCTACACAATCGCCCGCAATGCTGGCGTGGACCCCAACGTGGTCCTGCGTCGGGTTTTGGAAGGTAGTGGTAGCTACGGGTATGATGCCGCCGCCGGCGAGTTTGAGGATCTCGTGCTCCGCGGAATCGTGGATCCCACCAAAGTTATGCAATCAGCCATGACGGCTGCCGCCGGAATCGCCTCCCTTTTGGCCACCACCGAGGTGCTCATCACTAATCAACCCACCAAACTGAAGATTCCCAAAAATCAGGTTACCCGCGATCTGGCTAAACTTGTGGGAATGTAGTTAGGATAGTGCATCTTCGAGAGAAAATCATACATTTTGGCAACCTAGAAAAAGAAAGCTCTAAATTCGGTGTTAAAAAAAGAAATTTGTGCAACGTTCTGAAAATGGATAATACTTACAAAATAAAATGTTAAATATATTACTGGAATGTTTATAATTTTTCGTGATTCTTGTGAAAATCTTCAAGGAACTTGAACTTTATTTTAAACATTTCAGTGTCGCATATATAAGTATTTATATTCCTTTCAAGCTGATCACTTGCGCAGCGTATTTCTTGATTCCCTAACATTTACGACTTGTTTTCTTGTCGAATCTCTAATTAGAACATATATGAGCACGCATGCCACATTCAATAGACCCGCCATTTCGCCTCCGGATCCGACTCCTTCGCCACCCTCAAACACTCAGTCATAACTTGACGTCCTCCGACTCCTGTTTAACTTGACCTTAACCATTTGCTGCGCTTTGTTTGGGCGCCAATGGACAACAAACAAAATATGAAAGCATTTGTGGCTTGGGTATTTGGTTTTGGGGGGGAGGAAATGTCAGCAGGCGCATTCGTATTTATCATGATACTCGTATATATGGGCGTTACATACAGGCTCTATGTGTCGTTTGGGCAAGCATATACAGCGTTGTCATTAACGGTGATTAGGGGCACTTAAGTGCGTCAGTTCGCATCAAGTATACGCCACGATGGACTGGCCAAGTGAAACATCTGTTTGCTAAGGAGGTTGACCTTCCCATGCAGGCCGAGCATGCATAATTAAACAGCATGGGATATTTTAGGGTCAGTGTCACAAAGGGTCGTTGTTCGTTTTCGCTGGCCACAAAATTGCATTCATCAATAATGCAAAGCGGGCCCTCTCAAAAGCCAAATCAATACAATTTCACGGATAAGGATAATTTTCGAGGTGCCTGAGAACTTTGCAACACTTACGATGTTCCGAAAGGTAAACTTACAAAGGAGCTTACTGAGTAGACTTACCTTGACACGAAGATACAGATACAGATACAGATACGGATACGGATACAGCTAAGCGTATACATATAGATAGATGGGCGGTTCGATAACGGTGCCTGGGCAGACGCCGTGTCTAGCGGTTCTCGAGAAACCGCAGCATTTTCTTTTCCGCCGCCCGATTCTCGGCCTACGCCTGTGTGCAAAATGATATGGGATTGTGCTGGTTGCGATGGCTTCGATGGCTGCGAAAGAGATGTAGAAAATAGTAATACCCAGCGGGATTAGCAAAGGTGGTTCCTGCAGTACTACTCCTAGCTCACGTATGCTCCATTTCATTTTGCCTGCTCCAGTTACCAAATCCGATGGCAAAACAAGCCTGACAAGTTGTCGCCTTTTGTTTTAGCAACGCCACCCGCTCAAAAAGGAAGGAAGCTCAAAGGACAACAGCAGTGCGGCCATTCCTGGCAATACAACAGGGATATATACATACATACATATATTTATATACTCCAACACACCCAGTTGAGGTCCTCGACGATTCCGAGGATTTTCCCGCTTATTCGGCTTTGTTTTTGCCCCGTTGTCTGACAACTTCCGACATTCGCGGTGGCGGCCCATAAATCAAAATGACCCGAAATTCCCACCAAAGGAAAATACACAAAAATATGTTAGACTTGTTTTTATAAAATTAGAACTAACTTTTGATTTTGGCTTGGAAAATAATTTTTTAAGGTATTATTGCATTTGTTAAGAAAAATGGCTGAAACAAAAAAAATCGAATTACAAAAATGATTAAGTAAACTCCAATTTTAGATTATACTAATTTTCGCAGTATTTAGGTACAAGCCAGACTGTGATGAATTAATTGGGTAAAATTTAGCATTGCATTAAAATTAAAAAAAAATTTTTAATATTTTGTTTTTAACTTTCCCAAAAAAAAGGTTTTATTTTCAATGTATTAAGGAAAAATTCCGTTGGGAAATACAAAATATAACGGCTGAAGTTCCAATAAGAAATCAAATTTAAATCCGAGCAAAGTTCCGTACCATCTTCAGCAAAGTTTCCCACCAGCTAGTGGAGAAATACTCTTGGTATCTGAAATATACCAGATTGGAGGGCTTTCCAACACCCGTTGTCTGGTCACACAGCCAGTGCTGCAAAACGCATTCGGAGCGATATCAAAGGTTATTTTCGGTTTGGATATGTTTATATTAGTTTGATAAGAACCAATGGCAAACCTCAGTCCGCTGGTCTACTGGTCGCAGACCAAGCAAACCCTATTACTGAAAGTGGACCTCAAAGATGCCAAGGTATGTGGTCTTGCACTTGCATAGGTAAAACTGCCCAGCCGACTGAAAAATCAATAATGGTAATGTATGAAAATGTATTTCAGGGCGCCATCGCAGACTTTTCGCCGGTTTCGGTGAATTTCAGTGCCAACGGCCACGGTGCTCGTGGAGTGAATGCCTACAAGTTCGAGCTGCACTTCTACGCCTTGATCGACGACGAGAATGCCACCTTCGTGGTCAGCGACAACAAGATCGAGCTGCAGATCCGCAAACTGGAGCCGGAGTGGTGGCCCCGCCTGGTGGCCACTCCCCAGAAGCCCCACTGGCTCAAGATCGACTTCGACCGCTGGCGCACCGAGGACGACGTCGAGGTGGAGGAGAAGCCGCGCGATGTGCGCCAGGACTACGAGAAGGAGTACGCCGATCTCCAGAAGCGCGAGCTGGGCTACATCAAGGGTTAGAAAGATTTTACGCCATTTGCATTGATTAAGTAATCACAACGACCGTTCATCCCTCAGAGAAAACGAAGAAGGTGTACATGATCTTCTACAACCTGGCCATGTTCGTCAGCTACCTGTATATCATGGTGGTAATGGGAGTACTCTACTATCGCGATGGCATCGATAGCATTGCCAAAACCTACGCCAATGTGGGCAACGCCTTCAAGTTTGTCCAGCTGCTGCAGTATCTGGAGGTGATGCACCCCATGTTCGGTTACACCAAGGGCAGTGCAGTGGTGCCCTTCTTCCAGGTGTCCGGTCGAAACTTCATCCTGTTTCTCATGATCGACATGGAACCGCGCATGTATCCCAAGCCCGTGGTTTTCTACGTTTTTGTTATATGGTCTCTGGTCGAATTGGTGCGGTGAGTGTGCGGCGACATTATCGGAATATGGATAAAGGTCTTATCTACTGAACTTTACCCCACCAGATATCCCTACTACTTGGCGCAATTGCTTGGTCGCGAGGTGGGCCTGCTCACCTGGCTGAGGTACACCGTCTGGATACCGCTCTATCCCATGGGCATCCTGTGCGAGGGCATCATCGTGCTACGCAATATTCCCTACATCGAAGAGACGAAACGGTTTACCGTGGAAATGCCTAATTCCTGGAACATCACCTTTGACATGGTTCTCTTCCTGAAAATATACCTAATGCTGCTGATCCTGCCGGGCAGCTACCTAGTTATGTCGCACATGGCCAAGCTCAGGTCCAAAAAGCTCGGCAAGGGGCGCGCCAAGCGCCGACAGCACCTTCACGCCGACTAGTCAACACACTGCCTGGATCAAGGTAGACGTTTGGCAGTATGATTTCCTATTTTCGTTTAGCGTTAGCAAAAGTCCAAAGAATTATCTACACCTCCATTCTTCACATCTTGACGTTCATTAAAATTTTCTATCATAATGCAAAAGTATGTGGTTTCCATTTTATTGTAGTGGCTTTGATTCTGCTTATATTCGAGAGAATGGTATGTTTTAAAGAAGTAGTTGGTAATAAGGCATCCTTTAATATGCATTAAGGCTTGGAGTATTTAACCAATTCAAATAGTTCCATACTCCTGAAGCCATTCTTCTTCGTGATTCGGCAGTTTCACTCAATTCATATAAATAAGTATACATTTAATTGAAAACTTTATATAATTGACGCTTTTTTGGAAGTCGTGTTATTTAATAGAGTATGTTATTCTATTCTTAACCTCAGCACCATCTTAGGCTTTATAAAAGGTATGTGATAGTCGAGGCACTCTACCATAGCGTCTGATCATGTTTGCTTATAAAAAAACATCTACGCAAAGCAGACAATTAGGTGGAATTCATATTCAACATACCAAAAGACCCCGCGCACTGAGGGTAAGCATCCTGTCAGGCATGGGCTCTTGTTTCTCCTTTGCCGTTTGATGGGTAATCCAATTTGCACTCGAGGACGATGCACAACTAGCTGCTGATCCACTTGACCCGGAATTGGCTTTGAATTCCAGCGGAAGCTCACTGGCAGCTCCCAACTTAGTCATTTCTTTAAGAGTGCCTCACATGCAGGGCGTTTATTATTTATGGGAAGTATTACGTGGATACCCGTTGACTATATCCGTATTCCCGTTTTGTTCCGAACATAAATTGAAAGTGGGTGGATAGCCAGCCGGTTGAATAGCGTTTGTGGCTTGCCAAGTGAGCGTGTTGGCACCTTCTTCACATGTCTCCAGCAAAGTGGAACACTAATGGATTTGACGATAGTGCAGCTGGCAGTTGTCACCTGCAGTTGGCGATATTAATGATTCCCGACCGGCCTGCCAATTCGTCCAACAAGCCAGCGAAATTTATCCCCATCAAGTCCCATTTCGCGTGAAATATTCATTGCAATTTGCACTTTCGCGCACTCGCCTGCACTTTTTTTTCGATTCTTCTGTTTTTGTGGCTCCCGTATGGAACTGTGCCGACCCGGGGTTAACGCTCAACTAATCACCGGCCGTGGCCAGCTGGGAGCTAATAAACCTCCGTGAGAAAGGCCTGCTCACTGGCTGATAAATGGGTTTTTGATTAATGCCGAGCGCGATTGATTTTCGGCCACTGAGCGAAGTGGAACCAGCGGTTTAGCCGGCCACTCGGTGTCTGAAAAATGTGCGGATTTATCCCATGTGACAGCAGTCCTCGGGTGAGACGATGAGGCAGTGCAGGCATCAGCAGTTGCCTGCATTCATGATTTAACGCCTTCTGTAGTTTTTGCGCCGGACCTGCGCCCCTTTCATTTTGGGGCCCCCCTTCGAGGTGGTCATTTATCAACCGCGCCTCTGGCCGAGCAGCCCACTGGGCAAGGTCAGCAACTCAGCCACGCGCCCGAAACCAAAAATATGAACAATCGGCCCAGCGCAAATTGCACGCAATCAAAGATAAGTGCGCCTGGTTGCCAGGCGATGGGGGAAATCCAATACCAACCAGGCAGGCGGCATGCGAGCAGGAGGACAGTGGAATATAGAACCTATTAAGCGAAATATTGGATCCACACTTAAAAGCTTTTAATTGGGAAGCGCGTTCGTGTTTAGGAATATATTACGTATACGCCTAGGCTGCATCTAAGTTGATTCAAATCTCAGGTTAACATGGGAATCATTCTTAGAAAACCAAATTTTCTACTAAGTATGACTGGATTTGGAGCAAATAGACTTCTCAGCGTACATAGCAGAATGGAATGCAATCTTGAACTGGTTCGCATTGCTTGTTTTGTAGGCCATCTATATCCCACGGCTACGGTGTGAATTTCTGTCAATATATAATGAGTGCATCAGTTGGCGGCTGAAGGACAGAGAAACCGAAGAAAAGGAAACCGCACCCAAACAGCTCTGCACTCTACACGCTGCACTCTGCACTTGTTAATGACCTCTTTGTGTTGGACATCGAAATGCATTTCCTGGCCGGGCCACATGGCACGAAAGTGTGCAATAAAACTTCCACTAATTGCAGGACATAACCGCAGCGGGGCTGGAACCACACACACCACTGCAAAGTGCCGAAAGTTCCACGAAGTTTATTGCATTTAAGGAAGCACAACGGATGCAGGATTTCAAATTCACAATCAAGGAACTCACAGGACTGTTTAATTACATGCATAAGCTTATTATCATTTAATTAACTCGTTGCTGACACCGTATCATTGCCATCGGAGCATTGAAAAGTAAGCTACATAATCTGCATACATTGAAAGTACGACATACGAGAAAGCCGGCAATGAAAAGCAATAAAATGCAATGTAATAAAAGCCATGTATAGGACGTGTATGACCGTGGCCAAGAATCAGCAAATACTATACGGAATATATTCGCCGTATGCATTTGCAATGATTTGTGTGCTCAAATGGCTGGGGACATCGTCAATGGAGCCACCAAAAGCTGACTCAGAGCCAGCAACAATTTAGCATTTTGCATCCGCTTTCGATTCGAGTTGCTGCTGGTGGCGCCAGGCCAGAAATCCATTGATGGCATCCACACCATCGCATCCCAGGCCCCTTGTGAGCCACACATCCTTACTTTATGGCTACTAAGTAGTTCAACGCCAGGGAATCCCAGCTTGAGTTTTAGCCACTGCAGAAAGAATGTGGAAATGGTTGGCCTTTGAATCACGTAGCCAAGAGCCCTCGGAATGGGCAGCATCGGTTTTATTATAGTTTTCTTCGCAAAACTCGTGATAAATGAAGAGCAGTGGCAAACAGATGTTTGTGATAACTACTCACACCCAGACTCCAGGACTTCAACTTCGAGAGTAAGTTTATGAAAAATGAGCCCTGATGATTATTCAATGGCAGCTACAAAGTGTAGGGGAAGCGGTCAAATGTCAGCACTTACAAACTTATAGAGCGAAATACAATTCAACTCAGCGTTATTACAATCAAAATTGAACTGGATGCCGCGCTCAAAGCGAATCACAATGTTGAATTGCGAAAAGATTGAATTTCTACCATTCAGTTGGCTGTGAAAACGTAATTTATCATAGTTGTTACGCAGTTGTTAAATAGTACTGGATTTTAAAGAATGCACAATAATTTCTAGTATAGAGAAGATAAACCCTTTCGCTGTTAAATAATAATTTAACTTATAAAAGATAGTGGAAATATTTCAGTTTTTAAGTTTAAGGACTTAGTGTTATAAATAAGTGTTTTCAGCTCTGTTGTCTTTTGTCCTATGACCCTCGCTCTTTTATTCGACTCGCCCACAAAGTGTGGCCAGCGGGCAGGCAATGAATCTTCAAAGACGCTCTGCAGAACCACCCAACCACCAATCCACCCACCACCCACGTTTATGGTGGCTTGTGGGTGGTGGGAGGACAAAAGGCCACGCAATCGTGCGGCAAAAAAAAGGGCTGACAGAGTAGGGAGCGCAAGTTGGCCAAATGTTTTTCTCTGCCCTTTTGGTTATTACATATATTTTCACTTATATCTGGCTGGCAATTGGCCTGGCTCACCACTTTGGGCCTGAATCGGCCTATTTGGGGAAAGGGTTCCAGTGGTCGACTCAACTGAGCAACGAAGGCCAGCGCAATTACTGAACTGGATAATTAGAGTTTGAAGAGGAGGCTATGAGGGCTGCTTTAAGCATGTGACTGAATAAATATTTAAGAAAGTTTATTGAACGAAAGAGCTCTTTGCTCGTATAAACTGCCAATATTATTGCCCACGAATGCCGATGATTATGATGTGGTGACTTTGGCAAACATTTATGTGGAATAAAAGCAGCCAGCGTGGGAAAAATTAATTTTTAGTCATGCAGAAGAGCAGCAATTTATGCTCACTTATGCACACATCAGCTGCTATAATTCATTTAAGGCCAAATGCCATTTTATCTCGCCACCCAAAGCACCCGAATGCTTTGGAGTTTAAAATTTAATTAAAATCTCATGCGAAAAATGACACAATCCAGGCAGAATACATTGTTGCAAACAAAAGGAAGCATCAACAAGGAGCAGCTCATCAAAAGCCTAAGCCAGCTGGGATATTTGGACGAGGGCTCAAACAGTGTCCACTTTGTGGGTCCCTTGGTAAATTAAAAATTTACGTGAATGAAAAGCTTTTTAAACGTGATTAATTTGGTATTCTTTGCGTTCTTTGTAACTTTTATTACAAAGCAGCTAAGGCATCTGAAAATAATTTTATTTATCTGGCAGTTCCTAACTTGTATATACATTTCTATTCAGCTTATCATACATTTAGCGATAAACAATTCGTATAATAAGTGTCATATAATCATCCGAAGCTGTAATTAACACTTAATCATCGTTTTAATTGCGCTAATTGATTAATGGCAATCGAGTGATTGTATCTTCGATTAAATGTTGCAAATGTTTTATGCCAACGGCTAAGCTTATTACCTCGACAATTTATTATTCAACCTAAGGCAATCTTAAAGATGAATGCAAAATCGAATCTATCAAAACATATCGACTAACTGCTAGTTTGTTAAAAGAATAAATTAGTTAAGTTAAACAGTTTAAGAAACTGTATTTTATTTTTTATTTTTTTTCACTTTTAGTGACAGCATTATCATATTCTAAATATTATATTAATATAATATTACTTGTAAATATATAATTTCCGAAAAATTGGAAACAAAGTCGTAAGGTCATCAGATGGCTTAAAAATAAGTTAAATTACTTAAATTACTTTTAATATTTATAATAACGTTAGAACTTAATGCAAGGCATGTAGATTAGGAACTCTACTGAAAGGGAGTGAGTATATTCATCTAAAATATCTAACATTTTATTCCAGCCTCAGATAAGCGGACCCGCATGCTTCTTTTGGCCCTTCAGAACCCGGCGGTTGTGCGGCATTGCGTAGCACAACTTGCTCCAGAAGAGCGGATCACCCCACTTGAGGTAGGTGTTCAGCTTGAGGTAGGCCCGCAATTCACTGTCGATGCCGTTCATGTGCTCCAGTTCCCGGTACAGGATGATGATGATGCGCTTCCGTTTGTCCTGCAATGTGGCCTGGTAGGCGATCCGGAACTCCATGCGGGCCCACACCGAGTCGATGAAGTGCTGCGACAGCACGATGATCACCCGCTTCGAGTCGTTTACGGTGCGGACGATCTGCTCCGGAATACAGTCGCCCACCAGCCAGTCCCGGTCGTGCAGACATAGCCGGAAGGGATGCGGACCGCTCTCCAGCTTCGGCAAGAGCTTGCTGATCAGCTCCTCGTCCTTGTGCGAGTACGAGATGAAGGCGTCGTAGGTCTTGTCCTTGTCCAGCTCCTCCTCGGAGACCCACCACAGGCACAGGTTGTTGTTGTACAGCCAGATCTTCAGCTCCTTCTGGAACATTAGGTAGAACACGGTGATCAGACAAACGACTACCACCAGGCCACCGATCACGCAGCTGACTAGCAGGACATATGAAGGACACAGCTCGAAGGCCTCCATCTGCTGGAAGGACTTCTTCTGCTTGGTGCACACAATATCCCCGATGTCCTTCACCCGCTGGGGATAGGAGCGAACGAAGAACAGGAGCGGCAGGGATTCGCAGCCACAGGAGATGGGGTTTCCCGACAACGATAGCGTTAAGGTGTTGTTCGGCTCCTGCAGGAACAATATGAACTCCTCGCCGATGGACTCAATCTGATTGCCTCGCACGTCCAGGTGGGTGAGATTCTCGGGCAGCTGGTCACCGGTTCCAAGGGTGGTCAGGTTATTGTCCGACAGGAAGAGACCACTCACGTTGGCATAGCCCCTGTGCTCGCTCACGCTGGGCAGTCTGGTGAGGCTGTTGTTGCCCACCTTGAGCAGCGTGCTCAGCAGCGTGGTGTCCGGCAAATCGGGCAGTTGCTCGAGGCTGGTTCCTCGGCAATCCACGATCAGACTGCCGATGCCCCGCTGCACCCAGCAGATGCACCGGGGATCGCACTGCCAATCCGCCGACTTGTACTGGCAGGTCTCATCGTTGGTGCACACCACCGCCTCGTAGTTCATCAGGAGCGTGGCCCCGTAGAACTGGGTGTTCACCATCTCGATGTAGTTCAGACTGACCACATCCCGGAACACACTCGGCGACATCGCGGTTAGCGAGTTCTTGTTCAGACTCAAAACGGTCAGCGAGGTCAGTGGGGCGAAAATGGTGCTGCAGGATGGAGGAGAGCTCAGAGGGATTAGATTGACATTAATCAGGGAGTACCGGGGTCCAAGTGGGGCTATCGTAATCTACCACTCTAAAAATAGGGTTCTAATGATTTTAAAATCGTGATAAGTAAGCTCACAAGAATGGTCACAACTAGTAGGAGGTAAAAACACCTACAAATATTATACAAATGTAATTATTTTTGTAATTTTAACATTTTATTTACATATTTATGTAACAATATAAGAGTCATTTCTAACCGGTTTTTTTCTAAGTAGTTTAGTCTTAAAAAAATATATGAGGCGATTAATGCGTTAATGTTTACCACATCTTATCAGCATGAATGTTTAATTATAATACCTTCCATGTTCTACATTTACTAAATTATTAAAAAAAACAAACAGGAACTACAAATAATGTCTACAAAATAATGTTAGGTTCAAGCTTAAGTTTCCTTTAAAGGAAAGAAAATCACTATAGTATTGCTGTTTTTGTTCAAATTGATTGTAAATTCCAAATTACTTATCATGATGTTTGGCCATTTTCATTCTCTTTTTAATTTGGTGAAAATTATGTTCTATCAGCTAGAAAAATATCTAATTAATTTCTGTTCGACCACATCTTATCAATCGCCAATAAGATTGCCATAGACAAGAATTAATATAAATTCAATACGCGTTACGTTACTTATTGGTTCTTAGAAAGATAGTGATTAAAAACGAATTGTTTAGAGATTTCAAACATTATTTGTGGCGTAACAAATAACAGTGTATAAATTACTGGTATCAGATAAGGATCAATCAATTAATAATGTTTGGCATACTTTTTGGCGCCAAGCTGTAGAATACTGTAATAATAACACCGCAATTAGTATCTGAACGTTGGGCGTGATAACCCCACTTGTCGATCAGAGGAGACACCGAACACTCTTTGAGCTGTTAACCGTGCCCGGATTGATAAGAGGAATAGAGAATAGCAGCAGCCGCGAGCACAGCGATAAGGCGGAGAAGAGTGCCTTCGATTAATTACTTTGGTTAGAGGCAAGTGCTCCAGTCCGGACCCTATCGCTGGGTGGGCCATCTATTAATCAGCGCAAGCAAGCAGGTGGCGAAATCAACAAACGGAACCCCCTTTTCACCCACCTCGACAAGTTAGTCAGTCTATTTTTGGACAGATCCAGCATTGTTAGATTCCCCAGGCCTCTGAAGACATCGTCGTGCAGGGTGCTGATCGCGTTGCAGGACAGATCCAGATTCTTTAGATTGACCTGATCCAGGAAAATTTCGGCGGGAAGCTCTGTGAGATCGTCGTTGCCATTCATCTTGATCAGCACCAACTTGTTGGTGCCCTTGAACATGCTGCGGTTGACTCTACTGGTGGCGGACGCCAGGCGCACCTCCTCCAGATTATTCATGGAACCGAAGAAGTGCGGTTGCAATTGCTTATCGCGTACATGAGCCGGATCTATGAGGACGAGACTCAAGTTGCGCAGTTGCTGCAGTTCGCGGAGCAGTGGATTCCCGAATGACACTATACCCGGACTCTCGATGGTCAGCGTTTTCAGAGTTCCGTTCACCGTATTTAGCATACCCCCCGGCAGGGTGGACACGTTGACACTGAGGTGCAGATCCCGCAGGGTGTCGAATCCGTGGAATATGGACTCCTGCAGCTCCGGCACGTGGCTGAAGAACTTGAACTTCTTCAGGCCGGAAACCGAACCAAAATGCCAGGTCGTTATGTTTCCGGGCTGCGAGGTTTCCATATATCCATCGCCCATGTACTGGACATCGCGTGTGACTACCGTTTCCAAAGTTCGATCCCGGAAAATAATCGCTTTCACTGTGTGCACACCCAAGGTCTCGAGTAAATCACTCAGAAACTTCTCCGGCCAGAAGATGTACGCATCGAACTCGATCTTCACCAGGGAACTGATGTTGAAGCGCGGCAGCCAATGCAAATCGGCGGAGGCGTAGTAGCTCATGTATAGCGATGCCCCCGGCTCGGAAACCTCCAGCAGCATGGCATACTCATCCGGACAGTGGAACCGCACCACATTCGCCTCGGCGGAACAAGTGCACAGCGGGCTAACACCCAAACAAAAGGTGGGCAGGGGTATGATTTGGCCCGTGGCAACACGGAGCACTTGTAGGGCGAGAAAGAGCCATACTAATGGCAAATAACTGAACATGTCGCGGACACTTCACTTGGCCGTTTCTTGGCATTTAATATTTATGATTATTTGGGTTGCTGGTTTCGCGACGAGCTGGAACTGCGACGTGGATATGTGGACGCGGCAAACGTTCGGCTATGACTAAATCACAGCTGTTTGGGGTTCCTGCCAATCAGCCAACTGTGTTATCAGGCCAAGCCAATTGGCCTGCAGACGGTTTTCTGTTTTTTATCTGCGGTTTCTTATCACGGCCTCTATCGCAGTTGAGAGCGCCATTGACATGGTCGAAATGTGAGGCTCCTTTATCAAAGTAGAGATGGCCGAAGGCAATCAGTCGACATTTTCACCCGTGATGGTATCTTAATGATGGGTCACAAAGTTTAAGACCATTGTAAAATGGAATGGTTGTTTTTTAACTTTCCAAATGTGTACTTTGTTGACACATTAAAAATATAAGATATAAAATCAGTAAATTTTTTTTACCTAAAGCCCTCCCGATTTCGCAAAGATACCCCTCGCTATCACTATCAGCCGGCTTATGATGATGGGTATTTGGCACCACATGAATCATTTGAATACAACTAATTCGACATTCATCTTAATTTCCAAGACACATAAATTTAACGATAACGTATTTTTAATACCACACTTTTGGCTATCTTGCCGAATTTATTTATGCCAAATGTCATAATGTTAATGGCACGCTCATGTTCGTTGTTTCTGCATTTCGTTGCCGCCGATAAGAAGTGTTTATATATTTTTTCTATTTCGTAGTGACAACTTTGAGCGGTAACTTTCAAGTGTTTGCACGTTCGCAGAAAACAGTCTTCGTGAGTCAGCGAACACAAAATGATTTGGGAGTCATTCATTTGGGAGCCGTATTCCATCTTACTGGCATAATTTCGGGCTCTTTATCTTTTTAAATTAAAGACTCCCACACTAATCAGTTACTACTTGCTACGCTATAGCTCGTAACCCTTTGAAATCCTTGATTCGGGATATTGGGCGAGGGGCTTTAACGGGAAAATAAATAACTCATGGGAATTAAACTGTTTTTCATCCATTAAAAAAGGTGCCCGTGATGAATATTCGATGAGAGGACCCAATATTTCGCCCTAAGCCGCGCCTTGAACTGTCACGCACGGAACATATCCTGACACATCCTGACAGGTGTGTGGCATGCCACGCCGGAGCTTATTGAGCCTCGACATCTGCAGAGTGGGACAGACACTCAAAAATAAATAAGGGGAAGGGGCATGGGCGGCATCCTAGAGGCTTTAAATGCTCTAAATAATAAAGAAATTTAACAAAACGATCGGTGCACCTGCGTTGAAGGAGGCAACCAACGGATATCGCCGGATTATCGCGTATAATATTGAAAACAGTGTGGCAACGCTCGTTAGGGCTGTCAAGTGATGCAATTATCGCCTTCAGTAATTAGTACAATTAATTGGTATACCAGAAAGAATACACTTTTTATAGGAATCTACACGAACAATCTTTTGTATGTTATTATTTTCACCATTTAAAAAAAATACTGTTAAATTCTATAAAAAATACCGAAAGCTGTAAGAGATTTTAAATTGTTGTATGGCGACTACCCTGTCTTTTTTGCGAGCCAAATTCATCAATTCAATTGAAGCAGGCGAGGAGTTTTATAGAGAAGGCAAACAAAATAAGTAGTAAAGATGTCTGCGCTTCCTAATTTTGAAGAGTATGTCACATGTCCATACGATAGCGCTCATCGTATATTGCAGGTCCGCTTGACCTCTCATTTGACTCGTTGTGCCAAGAACTTTCCATCGGCCAAGTTAGTCCGCTGTCCATATAATACCACCCATCTACACTCGGTAGCGGATATGCAGGTGTGTCCCATAACTATTATCCCGAATTTTTACGTAAGTTTTTTTTTTCAATTCTTTCGCTTATCACATTTGGCAGAATCATGTCATCGAGTGCCCCAATCGATCGGCCGCCGAGAGCTTTAAGTTGCCGGACACCTTGCCGCCTGTGGAACCGCAACCACTTGAATTTCTGATCGAAAGTGCCGAGGACTGGGATGCCTACCCGCCAGTTCAGACTTACAATCCGGCTGCTCACTGTGAGAACGCGCTCGTCATCCGCAATCTGCAAGGAGCTCCGCCCGCCGCTCGTCGGGCATTCCGCGAAAGCGAACGCCGGCGATTCAGAGAGAAGCTGCTATAGATGCCGTGCTAAGTTCCATAATACCTACATTTTATATATGCACATTCCTACAACCCATACAACATACAATATAGCGATTGTTGTAGGTTTCTACATACAAATGATCATATGTAATTTAAAACATTTCTATGGAAGGAAATATCATTTCATATATATTCATGCATATGCTAATATAGATTACAAATAAAAAAGATCAGCTGAATCCACTTTTAACAGAAAGATGGGAATGTACCGCAATTTTATTTAACTGCCGCCTTGTTCAATAGTTCTTTGAACAATAAATGGAAAATATAAGATTTTACTAAATTTAATGTTTTTGATCTTGATTGCATACAACAGGTGAGACCATTGGGCAACATAAGTAGTATATAGTATAGTTCAGTGAGTACATAGAGCGTAATATATAGCGTTTGCAATTTGTACACATATGTATGTGCATATTTTTTCATCTATATGCCATCTATACGGAGCTGCCACTCTGTTCGACAATTCTTAGAAGTCATCAAAACGGAATATGCTTCGCTTACCATAGTTTTCTTTATAAGCAGGTTTAGAAGCATAGGCTAGTATTTGTATCTTAAAACACTTTTTTGAGAAATGCCTAATTTAAAGAGGAAGCTTTCAACATCAGCACTTTACAAAACCGGCACCTAAGCAGAATATGAACAGTCTGGCAACACAGTCTGTTCGAAAACGATATAAGAGCCGACGTCGTGTTGCTCTCTCGTTCTGTCAAGTTGATGTTTTGTTGTTGTGTGATTTTTGGTTCCTCTGGGCCAAGTCAATCACTTAAATCGCTGCGCCGAAGGATGTGGCCTTGAACGCGCCAAGGACAACCCGTCATTATGGACTTCGGCCCATTGTCGAGTTGCCAAAAGTTGCTGCGCTCAAGTTGAGCCGTCTTCATTATAAGTTACTCATAATTCATTTCGCGTTGGCGGACAGAAACTCAATTAACAGTTTTTCGCTCCCGCCAGGGACATTGGGCCAAAAGTTTTGAGCGACATTTTAATTGGGTGAGCCCGCTCTGCTCATGCAGTGCAGCATCGCCACAGGACACACATCAAAATGACCTTTTTTGGGCCCGACTAAATGTGAAAAGGCAAACACAATTACACGCCCAATTACACAAGCGGCAGCCAACGATGGCAAAGGACTTCCCGCGCCACTCGTATCTGCATATTACGCATACGCACTGTGGTCCGCAAAACGCATAGGCAGCGGGTGCACCTTTTTGTCCGCCTACATGGACTAACGCACATTCTGTTTTTATGAGGCTGTGATGATGGCAGTGGAAGTGTTTAGTTTTAGCTCTTAGGAGGCTGAGACTATCACATTGAGTTAACTGGAGTCTAGTTTAACATTACTTGGCTTGGCTTGTTACAAAATAAGTCCGAAATTATATTTTAATATTTCATTTCCACCGTATCATATATGTACATATGTTAATCCAAATAATTTGAATATATAATTTTTGATATGCACATAATGTGTTTAAATGTATATTAATCACATTATAATTTGTAGTTTTAAACGATTGGAAATAAACACATTCCGAAACAGTAATGCGAATTAAAGAAAATACGAGTACATCCGCTTTGAAACAGTTTAGGTATGAATTTAATGAAACTTAATCACCACAAAGCGATCAAATAAAATCCAATTATCCGATTATGCGGGTTATCTATGCAAGTGCATCAGTCCAACTGGCCTTGGGTGGCACAGCAAACTGGCTGCTGGTGAATGCCAGTGGAAAACAAAGGGCGCTTGACTTTTGACTTTTGGGCCCCAAAAACTGGAGGCTTGTTCTGCCTTGTTTTGTAGTGAGAGGACGTGCTAAAAAGTCACATCAATCAGAGCTGGACTGAATCATGATTCAAAGGGTCACATCTTATAAAAGTCAACACCAAATTAACGCCATATCCACACACACAATCTCGGTCGGTGGGGGACAAGTGTGTGGTTTTTGGTGATGGCAGGAACAGGATCCAAATCCTCTGTCAAATGTCAGCCATTTCCATTGTGTTGGCAGCCATGCAGCTGAGATTGGCCCAAACCTATTTGACATTTGGCAAATTGCATGCCAAAAAGGAAATGCATTTTGAGTAGCGCATTGCAAATTAAATCAAAATGCACACAGAACCCCGACAACAGCTAAGCTCTCTCGATAAATAAGCGAACAGCAGCAGCATAAACATCGAAAATTGTGCTTCCCTTGCAGTTCGCCAACCGCAAATACATTTTCCTCTTCCATTCCGCAGATGAGTGGCTTTTGTGTGTCAGTAGCTCTGTGCTAGTGTGTACTTGAAAAATCAAATCCAAACCCATCCGCAGAAAAAAATCGAATAAATGAAATGGAATAAGAATGGGAAGCAGGATCAACTATTAGCAACAAATCAGTACAGTTTTGTTAGTTGTCGGTACGAGTGGATTGCAAGGCATCCTTACATTCGGTCTAGACTCCTCACTGAAATGTGCAACGTTGCGTATACGCAATTTGGGCCATTTTTATGTATAAAGGGGGGAGCTGGCAAACAACTGGGAAAATACAATTTGTTTTCTTACTAGGGACTTAGTACCCAGTACAACACACTATGCACTTAAGTCGAGTGAGTCGGGGTAATAGAAAATGCAAAAAGGGAATCGAGCCAAGTGAAAATCTGTTCTCGGTACTGAGCCGAAAATTTGTCAAGACTATCAGATATTCTGCGTGCCTTTGGGGCTGCTTCTCATGGTTTTATTGGCACTGAAATAGTGAATCTATGACTATAAAAGTACATAAGACATTTTTAAATGACGAACGCTCTCTTTAAAACAGGTTAAGTAAAGTATAAAAACTGACATCACTCGAACAGATAAATAATAAATCAAATAAAATTCTTTCCAATTTGTACTTTACAATGAGATAATTTCCCATTGTGTCTTAGCGTTCAGCGTTGAGTATACGCCACGTCTGTCATGCTCCCATCACAACACGCGCGCATCCTGGTGCAACCATCTTCCTGCCCTCCGCATCCACATCTCCACGAGCTACTGCTTGCGCCACATTAAATGGCAAAATTGTCAAAATGCGGCAACAAATGGTGACCGTGGCACGTCCGGTTCTTGTATGTCTCTTTGTTTTTGTCTTGGCTTTCCCAACATTTTCTTTATAATCATTTTGGTTGAGGCCGCCTTTTTTGTGGTAGGTGTTGCTCCATCTAACTGGTTTCAAAACGCCGAGGGCGGAGGAATGCATCCATGGGTTTGTGTGCTGGCCCGTTGGCGACTGTCGTTCCAGTTTGTTGGCCGCTGCTCCATTGTTGGGTGCAACAGCAGAAAATGTCGTCAACATTATTGTCAGCCACATGTGTGGTCCTTTGTCTTCGACTTTCCCCGTATCTCGTTCTTGTATCTCATTTTTTCTTTGCCTTGGCAGGATTGCATTTCGTAATTTGTTCGCTACATTAAACGCTTGTATGGCATTTTGGGAAATGCAGTGTCTGGATTTCTTTGAAAGTTTCGTTTGAGAAATACCTCTTGGTAAATAATCTTTTACAAAAATAAAACTTAAGTATTAGACAGTACCCAGGGAGCAAAACAATAACCCCCTGGGTACGAATATCCTATGGAAGAAATTAAACAACGCAAATGCTAGAAACTTTGTGCAAGAATTCAAAGAAATTAAGCAGATGCAGCTCTCCTTGAATTTCCTGACATGTTGGATGACATTTTTTCATTTTATTTTTGGAACCAGATGCAGGCCATGCGACATCGTAAGTGTTCGAATGCATCGGGCCATGAAGCAACTACGCCAAAATACTGAAATATCCAACTGCAACAGAGGCAGCAGCAACAAATTCGACGGAAAAGTGAAAAGCGAAAGGAAGAGCTACATAAAAAATTCGCACAATGGCAAAATACTACCGAACTCGACTGTAACATACCGCTAATTTTCTGCTAAATACGAAAATAGTTTGCATTCTAAGTTTTAAGAAAATGTTTTACTTTATATGTACAAATTATGGAATAACTAGTGAATAGATGAATTTTTTCATAAAAGTATAGATATCTAATTTTAATTAAAAAAAAAGGTATCATATGATTTTAACATTATATTCTATTTCCAATTGCAAATGCAATTGCTCTAACTGGCACGACAAATATTTAATTTGTATACCCGGTATACCCTTGATCTCTTCGTTATAAAAATAGCAAAAAGTACGAAATGCCAGGGCAACAAAGTTGCAAGTTGAGTTCAGCAAACAGCGCACAGCGGCAGCTCCATACAGTGCAGTTTTTATACTATATATTCGCATACACATTTGTATCTGTGTATCCGAGTATCTATGTGAATGCTGCTCTCCTCTACCTGTGGCGCCCCGAAGATGGAAACGAGATAGAAGGGGATGAGTTCAACTTTTTCAAGTGCCTGGCCGTTGAGTTCTCCATCCTAGTCTTCCACCCGCCTGCAGCTCTTTATTTTCCCCTTCTCGTCGAGGGGAGCTCCTTTCTCTTCCATTTTGGGGCCAAGTTTAAACAACTGCATGGACTAGCTCCTCCCCGGCCATCCGAAGGATAAACTTTTTGCTTAAAATTCGACGGGCAGAAAGTAATAATAATAATATTGTGCTTAAGCTTAGGTCCAGCTCCTGCTGCTCCAAACTGACGATGGAAACACTATCCAGATGTTCAGGACAATGGTCAGCAGTGGATAATTAATGCAATTGCAGTTGGGAACTTGAAGCGGAGAGTTTAGCACAGCCATTACATAAATATAGTTTAAAATGTTGCTTAAATGGGTCATACTGTTTAGCATTATCAAACCTAGAACTTGGATACTGTGTAAGAAATGTTTATTGTTAAAATATATATTCTGTATGCTTTTCCAACCATTTTAATTAAGAACAAAATAGCATTTTATCATTGTGGTTTTGAAATAGGTTCAGAAAGTTAGGACAACCAAGACTTTAATATTAATACTTAGAGTGTGAGTAAATATATATATTTTTCTCATAACTAAATGTAGTAACTTTAGGATATGAAATTTTGAAAAAAGGTAAAATAAGTATCTAACTTTTTACAATGAACATTTTCGAATAACATAAGATGAATTCTTTGTTGCCCACCGTGCACTGTCCCAAAGTTGGCTTTTCAAGTAGAGATTACTTTTTCCCCATTGCCCAAAACAACTGCAGCGCATAAAATATTCAAGCTGGCAGATGTGTGTGTGCAGCTTTCAGTCATCTGCATCTTTATGCACTTTTATTTGCATAAGCCGGAGCAAAAGTTGAAGGAAAATCGGTGCGTGGCCCATCCTGCAGCGCCACAACCCCGCAAGCCCCCCTTTTGCATTCCACATTCTGGATGCGCTCGAGTGTAAAGTAAACATACAATGAATTATAACCGCCCGCCCACACGGAGGGCCACGCCCACAAGGCACATGGCACCCGGCACACGGAAAAGTGCACTTGGAATGGCAGTGGAAATTAATGAGACGTGATGGAAAAGGTGCGCTACCCAAAATGCTTCAATTTATGCAGTTTAGCTGCAGCATCATTCGATTCAGCGAACCGCAAAATTCTCATTGCGATAATTTCACATTTGACTTTTCCCAAGTGGAGGGTGTGGAATTGCCTATCTCACTAAGTTTCAACGCAGCCGTATTTCTAAATTAGGCAGCAAATAAATCTTGCAAGCGCCATTCTTCCCGGATTAATTTATTTTGGGTTTAAAATCGAACTAATGAGCCGGCGCTTGAATTGCAGATGGGCACGTAATTTCACTGAATAATTTATAATTAAAAGACTCAATTATTAAAAGCTTTGCATGCATGATATTCACATTATTTATGTTTTCAAATTTAATCTGTATAACTTGATTGTTAAAATGCAATTGATTTATTTAAAATGCATTTGCTACAGCAGAAGATTGTAGTAATGTTTATAATTGAACATTAAATGAAAATCATATGTGAACGATGAAATGTTTTACTTATATGACCTATTAAAGGGTATCATTGCTCACCACTTTAGTGAACTTAAAAAAATCATTACAGCCCTGAGCGTTCTGCATCCAAGGACATGAATAACATTATAATTATCACTCTGTAGAAATGTAACACACTGACAGAAACCTTAGGCTTAAATACAACGAAAATACCTAAGGACTTATCTGCTATTTACCTTAGTGGAAAAGTTTTGTTCATTGGGCTTAGAAACTTTTTGGCAATAAATAATAATAAGTTGCCAAACGCCTTTTCAATATGAGATACACCAACTAAAACCTAATGAACGTCGGCCAAATCATTATAATTAGCATTATCAACGGCAGGATCAACTTGAAATGAGATTAGCAGCGACATGGCGAAACTTTGCAGCTTTAATTTATCCTTATTCCCGCCCCTCCACACCGAATGCCTAATTAGGAACTTTTCCGCAGAGGCAACTTCCTCTGTTGCCTTCCTCTGTTGCCAGCACATAACATGCTGTTTTATAATGGTTGCAACTGCCAGCCTTTCAGACTCATCAGCTGCCACTTGTGTGTCCCATCGTCATAACAGGAAGCCGCCCGTCAGCAGCAGCAATACATCCACATCGACAGGAACATCCAGCCATCGACATCCCTGTATATCCATGCATGCACCGCCCACGTCCACCCATTCACCTTCATCTTGAATGTTCCGGACTCATTCTGTCCGGACTCCGGAGTGCGGAAACTGCAGCGTCGATTATGTCATTCGGGAGGCGACCCGGAGCCACTGTGCCCCGCCGTATTTGCTACATCGCCATAATGCATGTCTTATCTGCCGCATCGGCAACATCGCCGGCAACACCAAGGGGAACATCATGTGGCACATGCGATAGTGATTAATTCACTCGGGGCAACAACAGCGGGGTGGTGTTCAAATATTTGTATTGTTTACCACTCCATTAGCTGAAGACACGTGTGAGGTGGAGCGTGAAATAATTAAGCAGTTATATGTTTTTCTTTTAAATAAGTGTATGCTGGTGCAAAACATTATTCGCATGCTATCTTTTATTTTGCACTACAATTAAATTTTAAGTGTCAGCACGGTTTTATTCACATGTTTTATAACTCTTTCTGAAGCGAAAAACTTTAATTAAATCCTCTTATTTCAGTTATTTAAATGTGAACAATAAAGGAGAGCGACTGGTTTATTGCCCGCAGTCAAAAACGCCAATATTTGCACACGCCTTGTCTTAATTGCAAAACTGCACATGATAAAAAAGAGTAAAGTTTTAACTACCTTTGTTAATTAGGTACTTCCAGCCAGGATATTGCTTCTATACATATTCCATGGAAATTGTGAGTGCTACAAATATTTGAACTTCACACTTCTGTGCGAGAGTTGAAGGCGGAAATGAGTGCCATTTCATTTACACAGTTGTCCACTGGACCAGCAGAGTTGACGCCACTCGATCGAAGGCCATTTGGAGTGTCATTTCAACGCTGTGGATGGCATGGATCATAAATTCCTGCATGATGAGTAGTGCGTATACGCAATGCCATTAAATTAGCGGCGACATTGTTGTTATGGCCATAAACAAATACCAATTAAATTTGAATAAAAATGCAATGCACATAAATCGAGAGTGGTGTGGAAATGGGGCGGCCAAACGGAGATGCATGGGCTGCCAAATGGGGCGTAACCACTTATGGCTTTCGCCAGGATACGCCAGGACTCGACCGGATTCGGCACCACTTGGCACCCGACGACACGCATCCTGTCACGCATTATAAGTTTATTATGTGCACTGTACGAGTATTCTCGCTCCTGACTCCATTTTGGATACGGATGCGAGCACGGAATCCGGTTGGGGTCTATCCTGCGACTCCGACTGCATAATTCGCCATTCGCTTTTACGCTGAAATAAATGTGCATAATTTGTCGACATAAATCCCAGGCGTCTACTGCCCGGAGTTGGGGCTTATTCCGGCGTGGTGGGGCACGAGTCGAAGCCAATGGCATCGATGGAAGTTGGGTTTGTGGTTTGGCTGCAGTTAATTTCCTGCCTAATTGAGCGCATTGCCAAACAAATTTGTGCTGAAGTTATATTTACAAAAGTTCGCTACGATTTTCTTCTGCGGAAAGGGACTGAAAGTTGCCACGGTTTAATTTAAAACTTTTAGTGGTAACTGTATCAAATGGTTACAAAATACCTTAGCTATTTACAGCTACTTTGGAATTAAATTACAGAATGGGAAATATAATGCATAGTTTGGTATCAAATCTTCAATGGGTAACCCAAACATGTACAACTTTAAAGCTATTAATATATTTAAAGATGGTGCATGTTTTTTGCTAAAAATTTAAATTTACATTTAAATACAACTCCAAAGTAAGGCTAGAAACCTAGGACATATCGATCTGAAGCAAAACCTCGCTGAGCTGTTTGAAATTTCCAGCAAGCCAACTCGATTTTGCCATATCTTTAATTTGCATTTAGCCTTTTCTTGGGCCTTGCGTGGCTCGGACTTGGCTAGCTGGCATTCGAAAGCTGACTTGACTTTCAAATTGGTCCTGCCGGTGAAACACAACCGATGGCCGCCCACCAGGAGGTCCTGTCAGTGGCAGAAGTGACCTTCGAATGCCAACCCGAAACCATATCAACCAGCTAAACCAGAAACCAGAAATGCAACAGTTCAAGCAAGGGCGGGCAAAAAGGTTACTCAAAAGCTAAAACTTTCTGGCTGCCTAATGCAAGGGTAAACACGCATGCCACGCCCCCTACAATCAGGATCTGGAGGCGCAGGTGGTGCAGGACTCCAGTTTTGGGGGGAAGCATAACAGTTCGTAATTGAGGCGCAAGTTTCTGATGCCATGAAACGAGTATGGGTATGAGTACGAATACGAATACGAGTGGGAATACGAGTAAGAATACAAGTAAGTTCATATGCAGCCTCGTCTTGCCACAACGCTTTGCATGACTGCCACACAATGCCACACATGTGAAGATTAGAAAGTGGGTGGCGGATTGGGGGGTAGGTGGGTGACGGGCGGGCGAGGAGACGCCAACGCGTCCTTGAGCGCACTTTTCTGCCACTTGCCTTCTATTTGTAATTTTAACGAGCTTGCTTTTGGCTTTGCTTTTGTTTTTTACCCGCTGAGCTGCCGAGCTGCTGATGTTGCTGCTATTGCTGCTGTTTTGCTTACTGTGTTTGTGCAGCTCGACGAGTGGCGAGCACTTGTGCAATATTTGCAGCAGGCGCTCAAAGGACTTTCCTCGCCTTGTTTTTGCCAGCCAGCCAGATCTTCCCCTTCTGGCGCATGTCTCAAAAGAAAACGAATTTCCTTTAGCATTTCCTGGCTGTCTCGCTGTGCATTTGAAAAAGATTTGATATGGAACAGAGACGCACACACCCACCCACAAAGCCATCAGCTGAAAACTCTTTTTTCTTACCGCCCTCGGCAATTTCCGGCGGAAGCGCGAAAAACTTTTTCAGGTATTTAAGTGGCCTCCACTGTGCCCGGCAAGTTGGCAAAATTCCCTAGGCCAACTACTTACTTTGGCCCATTCACCGCATTCAAGATCTTGGCGTCTGCTGCTCCTCCTTGCGCCATTCCTCAATGTGCACACTTCCGTTTCCGGCCTTGGGCGTCGAGTTTGCCAGGGAGCAGGAAAGGGGGCAGCAGCAGCAAAACAAGCAGCTTACTACTCGTAAGTATTTCTAATCGTAATAGACGTCCAAGTACAGTTCATTAAAAATTTAATGGAACGGCTAACATTCCAAATAACGCTACAAAAACTGGAGTCTGTTAAACCCGAAACTATAAAACTATTTGTAACAATTAAAAGTTGAATAGCAGAATTAAACGCTTTTTGTTTTTATCAAAAGTATAACTCTAACTAAACAATTTCCCATTTTCTTGTACTCCGGAAAATTTAAGCTATAACAATAAGAAAATATTTTGTTTAGTAGAATATTTGTATACCCAACTTGCGCTTTTCAATATCGTTTTCAACGAAGTGTATACACGGATACGAGTATGTTCAACCAAAATGTCCTTAAGTAGGGACTACACTAATGATTTGCATATGTCTTTCGACTGTCGGGACATGGCATGAAATACGATTTCGTATTTACTTTTACAGCAAATTGCTTTTAGTGGCTGCGACTTGGACGCGCCTAACAAATTATGTAAGCGTTCTCGATGTCCTCGCTGTGTGCGAAATGTGTGGTTGTGGCGTCTGATTTATGTACGCTCAAGAAACACTCGAGACTTTCGCCGAAATAAGCCCCAAACCGAAATCAACCACAAGTCACCTTCTCACTCATAAGCCAATTTTAATTAATGCAAAACATTTTAGGCAAGGTGGAAATGCGAGAAAATGCAATAAGCGGATTGAATTCGGAGGAGCAGAAATTGTGTCAGGGAAAATGCGGAATTTGCCATTTTCCATTTGCCAGGTGAAAAGAATGCAAAGGTATTTCACTTTTTCCTGGGCACAAGTCAACCGAAGAAGGATCTAAAACGAATGCAATGAGCTAAGGCCAAAAAAAATAAATCGCTTCCTTAGCTTTAGGTAACTTTTCAACATTCATGAAAATTTCGAATTCAGATTACAGATGCAAATTTCTACGAGGAAGCATCAACGTAGTTTGCACTGCATAAAAAGCAAGGAGTTAAAAAAGAATAGATTTGTACATTTAGAATTAAAATTTTAGAATTTAAAGCACTACAGAATGGCATTGTTAAAAATGTCTAATAATCATTTCCACACATTTTCCCTTTATGATATAACCCAAAAAGCATTTGTTAAATGATTGCGCGCCCAAATTCCCATCGATTTTAAGAAAAGACCTCGTTTATTTGGTGGCTCCATAGTGAAAATGGAAAAGAGAACGCAAATCGATTTTTTCCCAGTCGGGGCGGTCATTAAAGGTGTGTTCTATTCTGCTAAGGACAGGTGAGCGTGACCTGGCAAATTACTTAATTAACGCACTTCTCTGACAAAGGCAAACTTGGTCTGCGTCCGTCAAGTTTTGGTGAGTATTTCGAATTACGGGGACCTCGACCTTGCTGCTCACAGACGGAACTGTGCGTAAATGCCACAGAGTTTGGCATTTCACTGACAATTTGACCTCTTGACCTCGCCGAAAGCAACGGGCAGTTTAAAATTATGGGTAAAATCAATGGATTTCCAGGTACTTAAATCACAGCCCCATTCCTTTCAGGCGACCCGTTGACAGGCCTCCATTAGTGAAATCAAATATGCAAACTTTGCCAATTAGATGAATTTTTTATGTATAAAATGTGTCAACATGTTCTGTGGACAGGCACACACGTAGTACTATACTATTACGATTACTATAGAACGTTCGTTTCGCCGACATGTGAAACAAAAACGAAAACAAGTTTTTCTTACACAATCGTGATCTACATTTCATGTAGGGTGCAACAAGCTCTTTGGCTTATTATTTATTGGCTTTTTGATAAGCCAAATTGCCAAGTGAGCGCCTTTCGTTACGACTTTATAATGTCTGCTCTGTTCGTTGGGGCACTCGCATAAATCTTTCGTCGAAAGTCGTTTTGTTGTCTTGTTTTTCAGTTTGATTTGTTTGTGACTCCTTCGAGTGCCATAAAGCAATTACCAGGAACTGTTTAAAATTGCATTTGCTATTGACTGTGGGCAAGCTGGCAAAGGCAAACAGGACACACAATCACAGAAATGGGTTCCCCGACCTGATTCTCTGTTTGAAACACTCTGTTTGCCCAGCCCTGGGACAATTCTCGCATGTCCGTCAACGTAATCCACACATTTACTCTGCCATTCAATATTGTTGTTTGTCAAACATTTTCGGTGGAGTATAGATGTTCCAACCCATATTACGCATACGACTAGTGGACAAGGTGGCTAAACTCTACTGTAATGAATTCCGACAACTTGCCAGCTATTATTTGCCAAAGGGAAATAACTAATAATGAGTGATTCACTACTGTTTCTATGGAGCATACGTATGAAACTATCTAATACTTATTTAATAATTAAATTTTAAAAAGTTTTAGTTCTACAGTCTTTTAAATATTATATCTAACTATGTGTCTTCCAAGAGGTTTGTCCTTTTAATTGTGTTATAGCTTAAGTAGTTTGGCCATCAAATGTTTTAAGTTTGAAAGACTTGTTAAATCCTTCACCAAACTAGCTATACAACAGGATTGATTGGGTCTACTGAAAAAGTATAACAAATCAGTTGTACTCACTTCACGAAGGTATTATTTTCATAAATAATGCCACTTGCTGGAGCCATTCGTCGATTTCATTGCCGAATATAGGTGTTTATTATTGCAGCTCAGGTTAATTGAATTATTGATTGCTTTGAGTTAAACATATACTTTTCAATGATTATGGCTTAGCAATTGCACTTTACACACACACAAAAACATTAGCTTATGCTCTCTCTTTAAGCTAGATTTGAAAATATTTAACTTTGTTATTGAACTATACACACATATTTATATATATTTAATTCATTTAATTTGTTTTAACACATGTATTGAAATAACTGATGGTTTATACTTTAGACAGCATTCGAATGAGACCTGAAAGTAAAAGAAGAACAACTAAATTAGATATGGACGCTACAGAAGTCGCTTTTTTATATTTCAGTCACATTCGCACCCACCCACCTAAAACCCTTTATCTAATTTCCCAAAAAGCCATTCCGTGACCTTGCCAAAAGCATTAATAACAATTCCCTTCGTATAATTTGTTGTAAATGCATGCGTAAGCGGAGCTAGCCCAAAAGCAACGCCCACCGAACAATTTGATTGCACAATGGCTAGACACCAGCTACAACAACATTTTGACAGGATACGCTTACGTGGTCAGTGTGTGTGTGTGTGTAAATTGGTGTAAAAGCACATAAAGGGTAATAAAGGGTTTAGCTACGCATACAAATGATATACATATATATCGAGTCACATGTGTTTGCCTGTACATTTTCATAAAAATGTTTCGTGCTGCACAGTGGTAGTGAATCGGAAAAATATATCTGACTCGGGTGCAAATAGGTAAATTATCTAACATTATAGGATACTTCGGGAAGGCTTTGTGTGCCAGTCTGTCCAGTCTACACACGAGGTATATAACTTAATTTTTATAAAATTTAACAAAATAAAATCAATACAAAAACAGAAAACCAAAGTTAGAAAGGTAAGTTTGTTGCTGTAATTGAACATTTGTAGATTGGGAGATAAATAATATTTGACTACTTCAAACCTAGCATGAATACCATTTCCATTCGTATTATTTCCACATATTATTTTGCAGTAATGTGACTCTTTTTACGCACAGTCTCATCTCGTTTGGTTAATACTCTTTGTTATTTTACCAAATGGAAGCATCTGTGCCAAAGGCTGTCCAAAAACGAGATTGAGATCCCATTTCTTCCACTTACTGCACGTTTCAGGCACAAACGACAAAATTGCGAAATTCACTTCAGCTCATGACATATGGGTGCAAATATTTACATATATTCGAGCATAAGAATGCTAGCTGTAAAGCATGTTCCTTCAAGGATTTAAAACTCGCGTAAAAATCCTTGAGCCGAAGAACGCACCCGAACTGCATGTTTACGGTTGCCATAAAGTCCGATAATATAAAAATAAATTCAAAGCTGACAATATCAGCGCAATAACGACTGCCTCCATTTACGAGTTGCTTCTGCTGTAAATACGCTGCTTACGACCATACAAAGGAATAAAAATAAAAGAAAATCATTTAAGGTAGAATTACACTTTTCCGACTTGGGCTTTATGCTTTTACAAAATATAAAAAGGAAACCGGCTCTCTACGTTCCATGAATGGAAATGGAAGTTCTTTTTATACCAAAAACTATATATAGAGTCCCGCAAAAATATCGTTTAAATATTTATGCACCTTAAAAACCGTTCAAACTGCAAATGCTGAATAAATAATTCGTAAAACGTTCAAACACTCGTCAAACTTTAAAGGCGCATTCAATTATTCATTGGGAATATTTAAAAATTGTGGCTCCCCAGATTAATTAATTTCCTGGCAGTAAACGAATAAATTATAGCCCCTGGCTGTTTTTTCCTTATTTTTTCCAGAAACCTGTGGCCCGAAAACCAACAATAATACACCAAATACCAGAGCCTCACCCACGCAAACCGAAAATGTAGGTCAGCAATGTGAATTGAAAATCAGAATAAAAACAAATACCACATACCACATACTCAACCCACACACACGGGGGAGGGGGTGAGGTGTGTGTGTACTTCGAGCTTTGTCGCAGTGTAAAATCAATTTTCATGAAATGTGCCACGCGTCGTATGAGTAATCAGCGGGTACAAGCCAAGCAAACAAAGCCAGGGCACAAACAAAAAGCGAACTGTGTGAGCCATTCCTATATTGATGGCGGTAACATATTGTGGTATAAATCAATTTAGCGCTAATTTCAATAAACCAAACAGCCCCGTAAAATGCCTATTGATATAATTCGATAAGGAAAAAAGATGGTGGAGTAGGTCCCAGCTAACTAGTCAAAAATGTTAAAACGCGTGACTATTTTTAGAAGACCTTGCCGTTGCTGTGGCCAAGAAAATCAAGTTGTTTCTACTTTGTATGGTTTATTGATAATAAAACCGCTTCACGAAATCAATATAGTCGTAAGGAACACATGTTAAAATGTACTTTAAAGGTTTCAAACTTGTAATAAAAAACATAAATGTGTACTTCGCAATTGTTAAATTATACCACTTACAAACTATATCCACCCAGAAGTAGGCAACAAGAAATCTTTACCTTTTTTATGAGTTTAGTTGAACAATAATTACTGGTTCGCCTCTGCGGTTTCAATATGTTGGCATTTATCTATATAATTGGAGCATTTTTGGTTGGAGATTGAGTTTCATTCCGTTCTCATATCATCAACACGATGATGATGAAGTAGCAACAACACATGAGAATCTTAAAGTTGGGCAATTTAAAGCCTTTGTGCTTTTGTTTGTTTTGCTTGGCTTGCAGCTGCAGTTGAAGCTGGAAGTGCTCGTAGCCCGATTTGGATGTGCGGATGACTATATTCTCTCCACCTTCATGGCCTCCGTCGCTATTGTCACCGAATTTGATGTCTTTGCAGGTTTTTATGCACATTTTCTACGATTGACCTTTATTCTGCTACTCGGATTATTCTGCGAGGGAATTTATTTGATTACACTTTCACAGTTTCACAATGGCTTTCCCTGTGTGCTCATTTCCTTTGCAGCTTACACGCGCAGTTTGTTATCAAAGCCAGGGGTTTTCATGGCCGCCAAACTTTTCCTGTAGCCATTTCAATAAAATATATGAAAAACCAAAGAAGAACTTCAGTTAAAGTTAGTTGATCAGACATTTGCTTGCAAATATAACCAAGAGGTTAATAAACATAAAATGGAAGCACCAACTTAAACTGGAAGAAAATTCAAGGATTGCTCGTTGAGGAAAATAACAAGGAGCATACCACTGACCATGATTAGCAAGGAAGAGGTCTTCGCCAGGACACACAAGTTTGTGACTTTAGGAATATTAAAATGCAAATGATTTTCTATTTCTCTATTAGCTTAGCAAGTGAATTTTATAACTATTGTGATGATTATTTCGAATAATAAATTGATGATAAAAAACATAAGAATGTTTAACAATTTTATGGCATACTTAAAGATGCTTGTTGTATTATTATTGTGGAAAGCACAACACTTAGAACGACTTTAAAAATATTGTGTTTTACAACTTTACAAGAATATTCAATTTGAAAATTTTACTCAAATAACCGTTTTTAAATTAAAGGCTCTTGCTAAAAAAAAACAATTTTTAAATCACTTCTTGATAAATTTAATAAAATATTTGTATATATTTCTACGCTGTTAACATTTATTTTTTTAATTATAGAGAAAACCGATAGGTATTCGAAAGCCACCAATTATTTCTGTGAAATGTAAGCGTTTACTTTTCTTGGCCGTGAAACTCCTCGTTTCCCCAGCTGGTAACTTAATCGAGCACCAGTTTCAATCTACGGAACCGTATGGCGGCGTATAAATTATTAGCCAAAGGGCGAGGATGCTCCAGGGAGTCCTTCGAGCTGAGCGGAGACAAACGTGTTTAATTCAATCTCACTGGGAATATCGCACATACGCCACGTGCGCCCGAGCGACAGGCTATGCCCACCTGGGCATAAGCTGGGGTATAATTTTGCACAAGTTTGCAACTTTCACTTTTCACTTCATTTGACGCGAACTTTTGGCGCTGATATTGTGGCTGCTGTCAGTGCCAATTGTCGCTGTTTTTGCGTTCACTTTGGCCGAGTGGCAAACGCTTTGCTCGCTGCCGTTTTGTATACTAAAGGACATGGGTTTGCCACTGGATGGCAAGCAGCTGCGTCCTCAGGTCCTGTGGGAACACAACTCTCTCTTTGCTCTCCGGTTTTCTGGCTGTTCTGGCTTTCTGGCTTCTCTGGCTCTCCAGACTCGACGGAATGTGTATGTGCGCGCGCAGGAGCGTCCGGAGAGTTGCCAACTTGGCCAGTTCCTGGCTTCTTGTTTATAACAACAACAGTTGGGGAGTGTATATAGAAGGCCCTACGACGTCGATTGTTGGCCATGTTTTCTAGCTGCTGGCTGGTATGCTGTTGCTATTGCCCGCTGCACTTAACTTGAACTTTTAGAGCTGTCTTGTCGAAAAGTTGGCAGCGGACTACTTCAAGGCTTTTTAAAAGATTTCACTTCACGCTGAGACATTCAGGCGTTGGCCTGGCCCAAACCCACCGACCCACCAACCCCCCACTCTCGTGCATATGTGGCAGCGTCGTAGCTTCTTAGCCACATCCTTGCGCGGCTCACACGCCCACCAAACGACTTTGAAACAAATTCACGTTGGCCTTTGGCTTTGGCATTGGCCACTCTCATTAAAGCCAGAAGTTATTGTCTTATTTGGCATACAGAACGGAATATATTACGAGCATAGGATATACAGCCCATCAAGATGACTAATTTGATCCCTTCAGCTTAGTGTCTGTCAATGAGTCTATAATGGAGGCCAAATGACTGCTCACAATGTGGGCTAACGCCAAAAGCAGCCTTGATAAATACGAGTTCATTTCAAGTCAGTAAGCCGCATTGTGTAAAAACTATTAAACAAGTATATCAATTATTTACTGTATGCTGTAGTCATATTCTAGCCTTTTTAAATGCAAACGACATGGCTTAAGTGCAAAGATATAGAGGATTTATGTATACGGCACTATTAAACTACTTACTGCTTTGTTCAAAAACCACCTCTTTAAACTGGGCTAGAAATGTTACCCACATATATTTAAAATGAAATCGCTTCACGGTTTACTAAAGGATTTCCTGTTTTCGTCCTTGAATTCTCGAAAATTGCTCTTCCTCTGAGCAGAATATCCATCGATATACCTAAACAGAGTGCGGTTTGGTTTTATTCGGATTGGTCCATGGCAATACATATAGCTGTTTTGCATATCAGCTCAACACTTGGCACTCCCAGAGCCCCCACCCCCCTCCCCTTATATCCGTTCCGGGTGTTATGCGGAATAAATTCGAGGCTGACTTGGATATTCAACGAATTATCATCTCGCAGTGCACGCCTCGGCTCCGTACGTGCCGTCGCCTGGATAGCCAAGGCTCCGGCTTTCGCCTGTCCTTGTGCCATGGATGTCCTGCTCATCCTGCCCATCCTGCCCGTTCCCAGTCGATTCCCAGGCCAGGCCAACACCCACTTCCTATGGATGGCTGTGGCCACGGTCAAGCTGCTTATCTCACACAAAACACTGGTTGCTTTGGCGAAAGAAAACGACGAGACTTGCCAAACAGGAACTGGAGCAAAAAATCGCAAAAGTGAAATGTCGAAATCCTTTCTATTCAAAGCTGCGAGAGAAAAATAGATTCGCAAAATTATACACAAATTTATAGTGTGCCAAAAATCAAGCAGCTTTTTTCCTCCAATTCAATTGTTTGATTTGACTTTGCTTCAACAAGTTTCTTGTTGAAGAACGACCATTTGGCTGAGTAAATGCCTCTAGGTGGAGATCGTAAAACAATTCAGGAAAAGGAATTCGCATAACCCTCGGGCACGAATAAAAACCGAGCTGCCAAGGGTACGAGAAGGATTACAGCCAAGGCAGTTAAAAGGCAGTTTTATATTCATTACAAGTCCAGCTGCAGGGCCAAAACAACAGGAACAACAACCAAGGGTGGGAGGGACCACCAACAACAGCAACTGGCAACAGCAACATCAACAATTTACGACTCCAAAGCGAGTTGTAGCCCTTTTTTTATAGTTACCATAGCTCAGCTCACACAACAGCTAGTTTTTATTCCTGCCCACCCACCCACACGTAGTAAAGAAATTGAAAAATGTTAGGGGATTTTAAATATAACATTTAACCAATATGGATATACCTATTTTTTGTAAACAAAAACTATAAAAATCAATATACATCATTCTCCAGTTTGTTACCTCAATATTCATTTAACATTAAGAGTAAAAAAGGCATTTGTAGCAACAATTTTAGATACTAAGAAACTCGAACTGAAATGTTCAAAATGTATTTTCTATTTGATTGTATTTTCAAACAAAAGTTGTGTTAATTATAAAAACTAACTTCAAATGGCAAGCCTTCTCTTTAGATAAGATTCCTTTAACGCTGACATCGGATAACAAAATTGAAGCTTTGGAGGGTTGACTAAGCGAAAACTTGTAAACAAACTTAGTCGCCTAAGCACTTCACACCCTCAATTTACTAGACATTAAAGTAAAAAGTTATGAAAGTTGTAAGTCAAATGCACGGTTCATAAAACGCTTTAAAGGCTTTTGATGAGGAAAATCTAACAGCAGCAATATTGAAGGACGAGTTCGCGCACCCTCACCCGAGCGCACATATCCAGTATATAAAAAATGTATATATATAATATTTATATATACTCGTACCTATACATGCTGTAGACACACCTAAGGTGAAGCCCCAAGTTGGCTTAGACAACGGCAAAAATATTGCAGTGGCGAAGCACGGGAACAGCTGAAACGCTGAAAAAGTGAAAGTAATGGCCAGGCCAAACTTTTTCTTTCGCTTAACTAACCTGGCTGAAACCCTACTCCGCTCGGCTCATTCTGAAGGACTTTCGCAGTCCGCATTTGTTCGCTTCTGCCCTGTGCCTTTTGCAATTGCTTATTTGTTTTGCGCTAAAAATTAAGCGCCCCGAAAAGTTTGCTGGATTGCTAAATTACTTTACACGCCACTTGAACACGCAGGCAACGAACAAACCATCCAACGAACATGGGCCAAACACATTTAATTAAATTAAAAATAACAGATAATGCCGAACAAAAGGTGAAACTTCAAGTAAATTTAATTGTTCAAAATGTAGGTTTAAATAACAGCTAACTACAAGCTTAAGGGAATGTAATGTTTATTTTAAATTGAATGATTTTCTGTTATAATAAAAAACAAATCAATTCAAATTAAATGCAAAGTACTATTGACACCACTATTCCGACCATTCAAGGTCCTGTACATTTTCACAATATTCCCTCACTGACATCACATGATGTTGGCAACCCATCAATTATAATAACGATTGGCTTTCAATGGGAATAAGTGATTGTTATCAGATACCGAGCACAGCAATTACCCTGCACACAAACTACAATCCATGGCGTTCGTTTCTCAACTGATAAGTGGCTAAGTTGTCCAAGGAATAGCTCAAATAAAACAGGATACAGAAAGTAAATTGGAGAAAATGGTTAAAGCCAGTTGGCTGCCTTGTAGCGGGCAATTTATGGCTGTTTGCCATTAAAGTGCCACGCATAAACGAAGCGCCTGATAAGAGATACATTTTTTTACATACTTTCGTTTAAAGTTTCAGGCGACGACAGCCACAACAAAAAGGCGAGGGATTTAGCTTTTTGCACTAGACACGCACGTCGACATTCGGTTCAATCGAATGTGATTTGATTAAATATAGCTGGTTAATATTATATTTTAGTCGGCGAACCACACACGGATCTAATCAAGCTCTTTTCTTTTATAATGGAAAATTATTTATGTGTATTTATTTATCTATTCGTTTTAGGGTATTTTGGGTATTTCATTTAGCTACTGTTGCTGTTTGTTGCTTTGGGGAAATTCTTCTGTATTGTATTATTGGTTCGCTTAAAGGTGCTGAGTGAGTGTGTTAACGAAATGAGGAAAGATTGTCTACTGAGCGTGCGAAACGGTTCCGAGTCCTGTCGAGCCCAAGGAGAGTTGCCTTCGCCGTACCACGGCGCGTATGTGTGATATGCGTTTCGTTTTGTTTTAGCAAAGTGCGCGCGCAAAATGCCAAACAGCTGTGCCGTCTCAGCTGCTGTTAAAAGGCTCACAGAGAGCGATGAAATACCCAAAGAGAGTGCTGAGAAACGGGCGAGAGAAAGTTGCCTCTCGGGCGCACGCTCACCGCAGGACGACAGGGTGCGGGGGGTGAGGGGCGTCTGTGTGCTAAAGTGAAAGTAGCCTTGTTGATTAACATCCTTCAGAGTTTACCCACATTGGAAAGGTCGCCAATTTCACTGATAATAACATTCGTCCATGCTGGCAATGCTGCGGCAGCTGTTGCGAGAGAGAAGCGGAAACGGAAGGAGCGCACCGGAAGTGACTCGGCCAAGTGGCACTTCCCCGAATAAATTCAAAAGGCAAATATTCCTATTAACCGCAAGGAGGAAAAGGAAAAACCTCTTTATTTCGTTATTAATTATAATTATTAGATACATGTGACACCATATAAAAAAGGTGTTACGACTACGAATAATATATAATATAGAATAGGTATTGGTAACACAAAGGAAGAAACAATAAACATATTTTCTGCTTTAAAAAGGTGTGAAAAATATAACAAGTGAGAAGCTTAGCATTTAGAATCAATGATCTTCTTTCATTAATGTAAGCTATCTAAAAAATATTACAAATCATTAATAAGCAGCATTTGACAAACCAAATTGTAACTTAAACCACAAACGTGACAGTATATCACCAGTATTAGCTATCCGAGAAATAGCACTTGTCAAATCGAAATCATTTCAGCTACTTTTACATGCCGGTTTGTACGCCGAACACGATTCCCAAGCAACCGGAAAAGATGACAAAGCCCAAGCATAAACACTATATAACGCTGTGAGTTCAGAAACTTCATCGCACTCAGCGAAAATTGGCAAAATGTGGAACAAACCGTATATG
Organism: Drosophila teissieri; assembly: GCF_016746235.2. NCBI lineage: Eukaryota > Metazoa > Arthropoda > Insecta > Diptera > Drosophilidae > Drosophila > Drosophila teissieri. Next base: position 14,763,628 of record NC_053029.1, on the reverse strand, counting down.
GGAATACTAATTTTTTGTGTGATGGCCAGCGGTGGAAGAGTCATACCCACCGAGTTGAGATACTCTCAATTGGGGTAAATATCTCAAATTTTTCACACTATAAAACCATACAATAATGCAACATTCGTAGACAAGAACCGTTAGCGACAGCCAACAACAGTGAGGTGTCCACCACTGATCGTTTGGGTCTCCTGCAGGAGACTTCCTCGGTAGCTCCGGACTTTGAATACGCCCTACTGGGTGAGGATCCGCAAGATCAGCAATGGTTTCGCGTCAGCCTTACACCGAAAACCAACAAAACTGTGTACCGGGCACAGTTCGCTACTCGAAAGCATCCGCCCTTCAATTCGCAAGTTGCCCACCGACATGATAAGACCATTCAGGATCTGCTCAACTGGCTGGACCGTTCCGAGGATCAGAGTCTGTGGAAAGTTTATCGTGATCTGTTGGAGTACACGCCACAGGCACAGTCATCCAGCCAGGAGTATTCCAATGGTAATGAAATCGAGAAAGCGAAAAAGGTGTCCAAGAAGCAGGAATGCCATAGGCGCAATCACCGACTGCTCCTCGTGGATGACGAGGGAACCAGTACCACGACTTCATCAACGCCAAGTAAAAGCCCAACGCAAGCGACACATGAGTTGGTTTACTTCTTAAAGGGGCCCAAGTAAACCCTAGGTTTAAAGACACAATATTCGGTTTTGTAATATGTAATATGTATTAATATTTCGCAAAGAAAAGTTTACATTTTCCTAAATAGACGATCATTATATCAACGAATCTATTGAAATTTATTAAAATTGTTAATGCCTTAAAAAACTAACCTTTACATATATAATAAAAATAAAATAAAAAAAGTTTACAAAATAAATAACATTTTGGTAAATAGATTAACATTGTATCAATGAATCTAATATTAAACAGCTATACAAATAAATAACTAAATACAAGTTAAAATATACTTTTTTACGGCAACCAAGACCACAGAGTTCCTGAGCTTTAGGTGCAAAAGCTTTCGCAAATTTCTCATCAAATATTTAAGAACTTTTACTAGCATTTCTCTTATACAGTAGATAAAAGTGGTATGGTATAAGGGGCTAGGCCGGTTTGTGCAAGTTATTCAAATTGTCTGATAAGCGAAATGTGAACAAGTGAAATGGGGTCTTGACGAAGAATTGTCGGCCCAGTTAGCTGACACTTGCTGCTCCACTTTGTCTCACATTGGGGTGGAAAAATGAAAAGAAAATCAAGTCAAGAGCAGAGCCGGAAACTTTGAGCTTGACCTGAACTTTGGCCACTGGTTATTGTTTGGTTCCGCTGACTGAGACCTGGCCATGCCCATCCCGGTTGATCCGCTCCAGGAGCACATCCTCCAATTCGTAGGCTGGCCGATAAGTCATCTTGCCCAGCTTTTCGTCGTAAGACAGCAGGTTGGGATTAAGACGGGTTGAACTGCGATCCCCTAATGATGTGTAGCCCCGATCGTAGAGGCAGCAGTAGGGCAGATTGTTGGAGCGCAAGTAGCTCCAAATGTCGTGGTAGCTCCACTCAAGCAGCGGGAAGATCCGCATCATCGCTGGCCATCCGTTGTTGGTAGGTGCCATATCGCATAGATCAAAGCCTTCGGGATCGCTGCGCCGGCAGCCAAGGAAGATTGCCTTCACCTGGGAATCCTCGGCTATCAGCTGCTCGAAGGCAACCTTAAGGGCTCCTTGGTATATCCTTAGTTGTAGTCCATAGCGCTGGACAGAATTATCCACAAACGTCTCAAGCTCCTCAAATGGATTTGCAGACTTCACGTAAACCGCTCCCAGGGGCATTGAGGTCGTCAGTGACGTCATCCTGGCTAAAATATCCAGCAAGACCGTGCAATCCTTGCCACCATTAAAGGACAGCATCATCTCATTTGGTTTATACAAAGTCATAGCCCGTTTTATTACCTCCTCAGAGTGCTCGAGCTTGTGCCTCAGTTGGTCATTCGATTCGCTCTTTTCAACTGTTGGAACGTACAACCCACGGCTTGCATGATAATGACGGCAGACTTTGTGCCAAAATTGCGAAGCGAGTTTCATTTTGACAAGATGAAATTTAACTCAAGCGCTTGGTTTTCGTATGAAAATGTAAATATAAAAGCTACATCGAATTTTGAAATGAAATGAAGCATTTCATGACTGCTAGATTCGTAATATATCTGCCACAAGTCTTTGATGTGTTGACATTGCCAATAGGCTTTAAGTTGAGGTTTTTAGAGCTTTGAGTTCTTATAGAAATATTTCATTTCTTTCTTGTTTATGTTGTATTTAGCTTAGAATTATGAGATCATAAAACAGTTATATTTAAACCTTTTTAAGAACTGCATGAAATAGAATGTTTTAAAATAAAATATACAATTCTTAACTATGCACTGAGATATAGACCATGGTAAAGAAAATTGACCTAAGTACATATTAAAAAAATTAATAAAGCAATTGTTTCGTTCATAATAATATAATAAAATATTCTAATAATAATAATATAAATAAAATAATATAATAGAAATAAAATAAAATAATAATAATAATATAATAAAATATAATAATAATAATAATATATAATAATAATATAAATATTATAATGATAATAATATTATAATATATCAATACAAATTTGCTGTCATGAAGCAAAAGGTTACTTAATCAACAGATTTGAAAGAACTTTTAAGAAAGGTTTATGCAGAAGCGATTGTTGCTATGCATAAACATAAACGAATATTTTCTGCTATGCAAGGCATATTCGGCACGCGATTACAAATTCTCCAGAAAAAATCAGACCATTGAACTAAATGAATATGCTAGTAATAAATTATTTATTTTCATATAATATAATTATTACATATTACGTTTCATAAACCTAAATAAAAATTGTCTAAAACATTTTAATAAAATTATATAGCTCAACACAAAGCAAAGTACATTTCATTCTTGGTGCTTCAACCAATTTTATTTCCGTTGTTTTATTAATTTACAATTTTGGCATGCGACAATTTGTTTACTCAACAAGTTCAGTGGCCCAAAAAAGTGGAGGAAATGTTTGTTCTTTTCGCTTTCTGTTGGCCATGCAGAAAAAGCGCCACTCACGCCGACTTCCAGGGGTCGTTGGTTAAACTGAAAACTTGGTCAGTGCTTGCCTCTGCACTTTTGATGGCACTGCATCGGGTATATAAACCTCGAGTGTCGAAGGCAGAAGCATCGCAGTCTGCTACCAACAGTCTAAGAAATCATCAACCAATCAACATGAAGTGCATCGCCATCGTCTCCACCATCTGCCTGCTGGCCGCTTTCGTTGCCGCCGATAAGGAGGACAAGATGCTCGGCTCCTCCTACGGTGGTGGCTACGGCAAGCCCGCCGCTGCTCCTGCTCCGTCCTACGCCGCTCCGGCTGCCGCTCCCCAGGCCTACGCCGCCCCAGCTGCTCCATCCTACGCCGCCGCTCCGGTCTCGATCCCGGCTCCTCCCTGCCCCAAGAACTACCTGTTCAGCTGCCAGCCCAACCTGGCCCCAGTGCCATGCAGCGCCCCAGCTCCCAGCTACGGATCCGCCGGTGCCTACTCGCAGTACGCCCCCGTCTACGCCCCTCAGCCCATCCAGTGGTAGGACGGTCCACAGATGCCACTAACACCTGATCAACGACAACTGCAATGCTTAAAAAAATAAAAAAAAATATTTATGTTTAATCATAAAACTCGATTTGTTTCAATTTAATCACTTATATGGGGGACTACCAATTACCAATGGTTGAACTGAGGCACTAAATGCATACAACAAAACTCAAGAATACTAAACTGAAAACCACTGAAAAATCAATTGATTAAAGTTCTTTCTGTTTTCAGAGACTGAATATATTTCAATAACTTCATTAATCTGTATGCTATTAGCTTTTTACCAAAAATTAGTGGTTTATTAATTCATACTTGAAAAATAACTCTTTGAAATATAACAACTTTTTAAATAATTCTGGTAAGTTTGTCTTTAATATTGAATTCTTCTAATTAACACCTTTGTAGTTAATAAAATAAGAACAATAAACGTTAACAAACTTTATGGCTTATGTATTAAAGTCGCTGAATGAAACAGCAGAAGCACTTGGAACCAGCTCACTATAAAGTTATAACTACATGAGTTGTTTTCAAAATGAAATTAGTGTGAAATAATAATGGCAAATGTGAAGACATCAAAAATAATTAAATTCGTTTTGCTCGCATAAGAAGAGAAGTCAATCCAATCATTTTCGTTGTTCTAAAAAAGAGTGGTTGACACCTCCTTAATAATCATCCGGATCAACTTCATCATCGAAGAATCGCGCTGCCTGCAACTGTTTTCTGATGGCTCCCACTTGAGTTAGGATTTTAGGCGATGATGTTGAAACGGTAAACTTTTGCACGGCAGGAACCTGCAATTAAATCAAGGTGTAAGTTTCATTATTTAATATTTGGTATTAAGGTATCCACTTACCTCCCAGCGCTTTTTTAGATTTTCAATCTTCCGCTGTCCATTTTCAGCCAAGGGTGCACCTGTCTCCTGTCGTGTCATTTTGGGCATCTCGCGCAGCAGAGGCATCGATAGATTGTGACCAGCAGCCTCCCTAAGAACAACATCTCTCCTTGCCAAAGACTGCGGTGTTGTTTGAGTGCCACGATGACGAGATTCGCTCTTGCTTCGATGCAACTCCGACTGCTTTAACTTTTGGTGCTGCTTGGTGGCCAGATCGCCGTAGTTCTTGAGATAGCGGGACAGCCGCTGATCCGTCTGACGTCGTACCCGCTCCACAGCCTGCTCATCGGCGCTATCCAGCTCGAAACTGGTGTTGGCACTACCCGAAGTCGCTGGCAGTTGTTCGAGGATAGACGGCTTCACCGGCGTAGCCTTATAGTCGGCATGGAATACAGAGTTTCGCGCTATGTTAACTGAATATGGTGGCGATACATCGGCCAGATTACTCGCCGTAGTGTCCTTAGCTGCAGGCACAGCATAGTTTAGTTCCAGAACATGAAATGAATTGTTTGAGGGCGGATCTCCAAAGGATTCCTTGTCATTAACATGCGTGCGCTCTGTGTCCCTGCCGCAGGCAACTTCCTCCAGGCAAAACGAGCAGAGATTTCGGCGACAGTTCATGCAAACATTCCGTTCCCGCTGGCAAGCACGGCACACATCGCTTTTGCTCAGGCACTGGGGGCACATGGCGTATAGTCGCTCGCACTTGTGACACACCAGGGCGTAGCTGTTCTGGCAGTCATGATTGGGATCATCCTCCCGAAACTCATCCTGATCTTGCTCCTCCTTACTCTCCTCTGAGTCTTCGCTAGGTTTTGCCCCATTTTCTCCAATCTGCTTGGTTTCCTTTTGCTTTAGCTTCAGAGCCAGTTTCCGCTGGCATCGCAGACAGCAGCTCTCGTAGCTCTTCAGCGGTTCATCGCAAAGCGGACAAATCTTGTCGCACAGATGGAAGCACTCGCGCTCGATTTTGGCCATTTGAGGCACCTCAAAGTCCAACTCAACGGCCGACGGTAAAGGCTGACCGCGTCTGTACTCGTGATGTGCAGAGTTACTAAAATATTTGTACACCCGGTTGGTGTTGCTATCTGTGCTTATGTTAGTGGCGTTATTGCTTTTGCCTTTAGTGCGGGACGTCCTGGGCGTATCAGCTAGATTGTTGATCTCCTTGGCGTGCAGCAACTGGGCATCCTGTTCCAGCTTGGCCAACAATTGCTCGCGCATCAAGCGGTTCTGTTCCGAGTCAATGCGAGCCTGTCAGCATAGTGAACAAAAGTAAGAGAAATTTTATTCAATTAATAACGCTGGACTCGAATGTAATTGCGTATCATTAGATGTGGATAAACGAAATCAGAGGCCCTAATATTTCTATCAATTACAATTAATAACCTTCACCATTTATTTTGGGCCCAAAAGCTTATGAAAATAATGGTAATACCAATCAACGACAATAGCACGTAATCGAATTTTCTGATATGTGATCTAAAGCTAGTTATATAAATAAACTCAAGGTCCTACGGTTAACAATTTAACTGGTCGTTCAATACAAATGTATACTGTGTTATAGAAACTACGACTTGAAATGAATAAGTACTTTTACTATTACAATGTTAAATAACAACAGCAGTTTTATCAAACGATATATTACCCTTTCCGCTCGCACGCGCTCTTTTTCCAACTGCTCCTCCAACTGTATTGTCTTCAATTGTGCCTCCAGTCGCCTGTAGGAAAATAGTCATAGTAAGAACTAAGATAAACTAAGAAAAATGTATTTAATATTACCTGGTCAAAGCCTCCTCCTGTCGACGCTCTTTTTCCCTTAGCAATTCTATGGAGCGACGCTTTTCATCAATTTGCTGCATCAGATCCCGCTGGTAATCCTTTTTACGTGCTGTTTCCAGCTCGGCACTCCGCAGGTTGCGCTCCATAATACCATCTCCTGTTACAATGTTCGACAGCTCCACATGTCCCAGATCCTGGAGGAGTTTCTGACGTGTTGTGCCTGGCCGAATTTTGGGCGGCACATAGTTGGGATTACTATTTACAATTAACTCTAGGTCAGTCTTATCCGTTGTGCTGTGGTTCGAGGTGCTTGTGCTGGATTGGCTGGAGCGGATTGGTGCTGGAGCAGCAGCTGGTTGAGATGTCTTCCTCAGTTGTTCCGCTCTGACATGCTTGTTAACCGGCGGATGGAGCATCTAGGATTACAATACAACAAGAGATACCTTTATTGTAAGCTCGTAAATCTAGCACTGTTTGGCGTTATGAATGTTGGCACACAATCAAACTATTTTTATGGTAATATTGAAACGCTTACCTGGTGCTTGAGAAAGTTCTGCTGGTTCTCGCGCTGTCGCTCACGCAAATAATTTTGCCGCTTCTGATTTTCATTGTTAAAGCCGGGGAAGTACGAATAAAATGTGTCCGTAACCCATTGCTCCATATCATCCTGCGTGCGAGAGAGAAAACGAACGTGAGTGGGCCGTCGTCCTTACTTGTGAGTGGCTCCTTGGCGGGCTGTATATATATATATATATCCCCATATTCCTTATCGCACCCATGGCTTGTTTCTAATTCCCTGTGTTTCTTTCGGCGACACTAACCACCAGCAAGAAGCTCGTATACATTTTTACATGTGGCATGGGCCACAAATTATTCTGGCTTCGTTCTTTCTCTGCTTTTGGGGTCAGCAGCACCAGCACTTCACCAGGAGCTGCTCCAGCGAACACTCCACAATGCCTACTGCCATTTTTGCACATAATTTGTATGCCGTCGACGGCGCAAATCGCGTGCACCGACGGCATCAACAAAATTATATATAATACAAACATCCAACTGACGACAAGGGGTCGACCAGACTACTACTCATTTACATGTCTTATAAGCATAATATACATTCGTAAGTAAACATAAAACATGCAGATATACTATACAGATATAATATTATATTTAATTTGATCCTGAACTCTTTTTCTATTTGTGGAGCACAATATATAAAACTTGAAATCAATTTTTTGTAGCATTTAACTATTTTGAGAGCTGTCATCTTTGTTTGGATTGGCTACCTTCATCCACAAATACTTTATTTTGTGAAGGGTAACAAAAATAATAACATAAAGGACGAGGCGCTTCGTAAAACGACTGAAGGCGCCTTCAGCACTCGGCTGAGACGTCTTTCCACGCCAGGTTATCAACAAAACCCAGCTGTTTCAGCCCACTGGTGTGCCTTCGGTCGAAGGGAACCTGCACTTCAATTTATTAGCTGCATGCATTACTACGCTTCACTCACAATTAGCCCTGATGATGTGCACCTTAATTAAAGTAGGTTTTAACGTTTTCATCATTTCGCGTAAGTGCCTGAAGGGTCCGAGGATATCCGAGTAACGGTTTTGCGTTGCATAATTAAGTGCAATTTATGAATATGATAGTTAATAGCTGGCAGAACGTTCAGGCCAGCGATGAAAGCTGTTAAAGCCAACGCTTTCCAGTAATTCAGGTCAAGGAAACTATCAAAATGAAGACTTCAAATTGGAAGAGTAAGTCGTGGCAAGAAGGAATCCGAATTACGAGTTCACGAAGTTCATCTCAGGTGGTGGAAAAGGTGGTCAGTCTAGGCTCAGCTTTTCTTGTGCCATTAACCGAAGTCAAGAGTGCAGAAACAGTGGGATACAATTTCATATTGAGCTGATGAGTCGTTGACAACAATTTTCTTATTTGCAAATAGTATACAAAATTCATAAAGGAACCTATACCATTTAATATCTTTTAAACATTGTCATTCAAAAATTTGTTAAGAAAACTTAAAACCACCTTATTTAAAGTTCAAGCACCCACGGTGGCGAACTTTAACGACCTAGCTTACTACGCCCATTCATCGGATCTGATTGCGTGCCGCATCAAAATTGGGTTAACTAAGTGCCAGGTAGTTTGTGTACGAAAAGCGCGAAAATTAATGAAAATGCGTATGAAAGCTGAACGGGAATGGATTCCCTTTGTACTTGTCACGCATCTCTGTAAGTTCAAGGGCATTTAACAGAAGGTATTGAAGGTATTTTTATTTTAATTCTTCTAGAACCAGATGACCTCAATTTAATTCAAAATACGTCATAACGATTAACGATCGTTAACAACCTCTTTAATCACCATTTGTCTGCTCACGTCCTTGTCCAGGTCATGACTTCTATTCACAGCACATTTGTAAACATCTATTGGTGTCGAGTTTCCGTGCGCCCTTTTGACTTTAATAGTATGACTATTCCTAGAATATATTGGAGTATACTACTTTCTTTGGCTTTCATTTATTTAAAAGCCACTGTGTGGTCGAGCTGCTTTTAAATTCATACTTCATAACTTTACTATGCATTATTATTAGCAAGTTATAAAAACACATCGCCGTTGCAGATGGGCGTGTCTGACACATACAAATTGTGCACTTTCACACCAATGCACTTAGAAAAGGGAAATGAGTCGGCCGAATTAAACCTATTGGGGCATACACAAACATATTGTAAAAGGCAGAAGTCGGAAATATTTGTAGACAATCCATGAAGAAATATTATTTTATAACTAGCAGTCCAACAGACTGATTCCTTCATAAATATAACAAAAATATATATAACCATCTATATAAATTTTACTTGTCAGTTTGTATATTTTTAGAAATCGTTCAATATTTGCTTTACGTCACTCTGATTTTTGGGTTAACTTCTGGCGCTCGCCGGTTTGCAAATGAAGTCAATTAGACTGCCTTTTTATTGCGTTCCGTTCGTTGGTTTTGATTTGCCGGCAATCAGCGGCACGCCTCACCTCATAAAGGTGTATTTTGTGGGTTATAGGGTATGTTGCTATAGAGAACCGAATTGGCACTTGGTGATTTCAAGTTCAGGTCAACAAAAGCAAGCGCAACAAACGAGCTTCGAGTAACAACTGAGAGCGGTGCTAGCAAATTCATTAAGCGAATGGTCGCCTGTTCACAAAGAGCCGAAATGGTTGGTAACTGGAGCACGGAATCGACTTGCTACAGTAGAAAATAGTAGCAACTAGAAACGGGCCATGCAACATTGATAGCGGAAGGAAACGAGGCCACACTCAAAACGCAACAAAACACGGAGAAGTGTAACGAAATAATATGAATAATTAAAATGCCCAACTAATTGTGCTGCTCTCTAAACCACACACGCGGTAGGTTGCAAACTAATAGGCTATGCAATCTAAACGGTAGGGTGAGCGATTGGGCCAGCAATTATTTAGCAGCCCTCCGAGAACTCAAGGCATTTAAATAATGCAAATTGAAAAGTGAAAACCGGAAAGTTCAGCATGTTTATATAAAGGCTCGATGAAAATCTTAAAGTTTTGCAATTGAAATGGGAATTTTGACATAAATTATTAAATTGCAAATGCAATATACTCATAAGCATACAGGTGCTTTCAAATCAACAGAACTAATGAATACTCACAAGTGGCAGATCTTTTTCATTGTTGTTATTTTGCACAGATTTATAGGAATCAGTGTGGAAACCCTAAAGTTCAATTGTAATTGTTTGAAAATATGTACAATAGTACACTTTAACCAATAGCAAAATGAGTTTCAATATATTTTAAAGCACTATGTATTTTTCTTTGAACCTAAGGCTTTCTAATTGCCCAGAACTCACCAAATTGTCCGCAGACATTTAGTTAAAGCTAAGAGCACGGTGAAACCTTTTGTGCAACTGAGCCGAAAATTCCAAAAAACGTAGTTTTGGAAAAGCTTGAACATAATTGAGCAGCGCAACGAGGCGTAGAGAAACCCATTTCGCACATTTATGGCCAATCGCCAGACAAATTGGCGATGCGATGCGGTAAGAGGCGCCAGTGAAGCGCAACGCACGTTCTCGAGCTTAGTCTTTAACACTGATTCAGAGGATCTGCACTGAAACCAAACAGCAAAGCATTTCCCCAAATATTTTGGTTAATATCTATAACGAATATCTATATTTTAGTGAGAAACTATCTTACATAGTATAATAGAAACTATCTTATGTAGTATAGGAGATTCTATCTTATATGTATATAATTATATTCAATAGCATTTTCTTTCAGTGCACTTACCGACCGACGGATTGGAAAGCGGTTCTCACTGAGCGGTCGCTCGTTCTCCAAATTGCGCCGCATCGACGCATCTGGCGACTTGTACGGACGAGCGCTGCCGACGAGCAGCTGGCGCTGATTCGCGAGTTCCTTGGTGGACTTCGAGGGGTTGGGAGGCAGAACCCCCTGCTCTGCCGGAAGCTCCTTCTCCTCCCCATGCTGCTGCTCCTCCTCCCCAACCAGGTGCAAGTCCAAGTGAAGTTCTTCGTTTTGGCCGCCGGTTGCCAAGGAAGGCGATTGTGTGGCGGGTTCATTGGACTCCGTGCACTCCTTAAACTCCTTGGCCCTGCGACATTGCACTTTGAAGTCGTCGGACTTCACTAGCTGGGCGGCAGGGCAAGGATTTTGGGTGGCCAGGCGCTGGCGCTCCTTCTGCAGTTGCTGGCGTTCCAGGGAAAGGAATTCTTGCAGATCCATTTCTAAATAAACAGATTGTGAAGAACGTCATTAAAATAGACAAAGTACATGATCTAATTGGCATTCTCCGAAACTCACCATAGTGCAAATTGCTCCAATTCGCTTTTGGACATTCAATGCCAACGCAACAAAGCTTGCTCTATTATTTACGCACTATTTAATTGGGTAAATTACGCGTTGCTTTCGAAAAAGTTGAATGTTTTCCGCGTTCTAATAATGCGGTGTGACCGCATCTTGGCTACCTGTTACTTCCCGCAACAGGCACACTAACGCGTTTTGCAGCGCCCAGAAAATGGTCACCCGACTGCGGTAAAATAACACACCGGAAACTGTTATTTCACTGTTAACTAACAGCGTTGAATTTAAAATATATATTAAAATATTATTAAAGTTAACAATGCTACAAGAACCACAAGCTAAATAGGTAAAAACAACTATTGCAGACTGTGGAGTCCCTATTATCATAATTTTGATTTACTAGTTGATAATATTTATTAGTTTTAAGCTTTAAAAGTTTATACTTTACAAAATATACATACTTTTATAAAATATAATTACTTATATACATACTTTTATAAAATGTAGTACAAAAAACTTTCAAAGTGTATTCCAAGACAAATAAGTCAGATATAAAAGTATATCTCTCCGCTCGGTTTCATTAAATTTCATAGATTTGTTCAAGAAGGAAATACGTTAAAATTTCTTCGTTTTGTATCTAGTGACGTTATAAGAAAACCAATACCCACAACCGTTCCGAAAATAATCACTTATTTAGTTTTTGATAGTTGTTAAATCGATTGCAATGGGAACCTTGGGCAACCAGTTCATCCTGTCGCGAGAGCGCCGCCGCTTCGGGAGGCAGTGCCTCTTCACGGACCGCAATGAGATGATCCTCAGTGTGCAGCCAAGTGGACGTCTGCGCCTGAAGTACATCCTGCGCAATCCGATAAACGAGCGGACGCAGCTGAGCGAACAGTATGCCGCCTCCTCGGCTTTGACCCACAACGTGACCCTGGATTCCCATGGCTTAAATCACTACGAAGGCGGCTGGAACGTCAAGGAGGTGAACATTTTGGATGAAGAGTCCACACAGCGCTATCGCAAAAAAGTCGAGCGCGATGACTCCTGGGGCATCGAGGTGAACCAATTGATGCACGACGCAATGGACATCAGTTCGGCCAATAATGCAGTCAACATCTACGAGGACTTCTTTCTGGATCTACCAGCCGATTTGGGTCATGGGATCAGCATGAAAATCGCGGCCAGGCTTATTCATGTCTTTCATGATCTCTGGATCCCATCGCGTCAGCTGAAGACTTGCGAATGGCTGAACAACGACCCCAATCAGTTTCTCCTATTTTTCACCAACTCAGAGAGCCTGACACCGAACTACACAAAGCAGCTGAACACCCTGCCCGATTTTGGCAACGATAATCCGCATGCATTCTACGTTTGGAACATAGATGATGCCACCCGACCGGTGGCCCACTACGATTCCACGAGAGTCGTGCGGATCGCCAGGGTGTGCATGCGAGATGAGAATTACATGGTGGGTGGACTCCAAGAGGGTCAGGTTGGCTTCTGGCTAACCGATAACCAGGGTGGTCCCAAGACCATTTGCCCCCTGGAGGCATGTCATCGCGAGGCCACCACCGCCATCTGCTGGGTGCACTCGAAGCTCAACACAGAGTTTTACTCGGGATCGTTGGATGGGTCCATCAAGTACTGGGATACCCGGAATCTTCTAATGCCGGTGCATGAGATACTGGCCGAACCGGACCCCAATTCCATTCAAAATCGCCAAAATGCACATGGCGTTACTGTCCTCGAGTTCGAGTACACCATCCCAGTGCGCTACATTTTCTGTACGGATATGGGTTACTTGTTCGTGGGCAATCGCAAGGGCGCGACTCCGCAGGAGACTATCGTTGCCTCCTATCAACTTTTTGTCGGTCCCATTCGCTGCGTAATGCGTAATCCGTTCTTTGTGAAGAATTTCCTGGTGGTGGGCGATTGGCGGGTGCGGATCTGGTCGGAGGAGGTGAAGAACTGCCCCAGTACCTTCTACATCCGCCGGCCGAACCAGGTGTTGAGCGGTGCCTGGAGCACGGGACGCTGCTCGATGTTCTGCCTTGGTGACGACAAGGGCAACTTGGAGTTTTGGGACCTGCTTATGTCCCACACTCGACCAATTCTCACCATCAAATACAAGTACGCCGTCACCCATCTGGTATTCAAGCCGGATGGATGCATACTAACCGTGAGCCTGGCCAACGGAGATTGCCTGATGCTCCGCATGGAGGAGGGTATGCGAACTGCCACCGTCAAGGAGAAGTCCCTCATGATGTCGGTGAGTGGTCGTAATCCGTTCCAAAGATGGCAATGTTTTCTTATTTACTTCTTCAAAGAGCAGATGTTTGAACGGGAGATACAGCGCTGCAAACTGCTGGAGGCTCGCGAGGAAGAGATGAAGTTGAAGAAGCGCCTGACCACCATTTTCTTGGAGGAGGAGCGCAAGTCCAGGGAAAAGCTGGAGGCCAAGAAGAAGAAGGGTCAGGCCAAGCGGGAAATGGAGCCGAAGCCCGAGGACGAAGCGACCATCTTCCTTAGGATGATCGAGAGCGATGCGGAATTCAGCAAGGCTCTTCTGGAGTTCAACGAAGCCATGGAAAACATCACCTTACAGCGAGCCAAGCGCACTTTCGCCATGGAGCACACTGTATTCGAAACGAACCACCCCATCTCTCAGGAATAGGGGGATTTATATTTTTGAGTTCCCTATTACACCTTAGCTAGCACTTTCTTACAGCATTATATACCAATGTATGCATTTCAATAAAAGCATTGTGAATAACAAATTCGAGAGCTTTTAAGTTCTAATGACTGACTATAAAATTTGAATGTAGTATTAAAATATCCACATGGCCGAAGATATCGCAAAAGCGTTAGCCTAGCCTAGTAGTTGAGGCACCCGTTTACTTGATATATTCAGGGATCCTATAAATTGATTAAAATTTTCTGAAAAAGGAGGCTAAGCTAAATACGTAAATTTAAAAAACAAAGGGCAGTCAGTACAATACAGTCAGAGGAGTTTTCATACAATTTTTTCACTTCTTAAACGCAGACTCTGGAATTGGAAGCAACACGATGGCCGACAACTCCAAAGGCGTGGAACACGCCACCAGCTGGTACTCCAGCTTCTACAATTCCATTAAACAAACGCCCATCAATGTTACCCTTATAATTATATCGACCATCGTGTTCTACAAGGTGGCGAGTCTTAGCCGACGTCTGGGTCGACATCGTAAGGATCAGGATCAGGCCAAGGCACCAGGTCCAATCGACTTCTGCGAGGATGATGGTCAGGAGAAAGCGGATGTGGATCTTCCGCCCCTGCGGCAGGACTTTACGGTTCCGGAACTTCGGGAATATGACGGCACCCGGGCGGATGGTCGCATTCTGGTGGCCGTTAACTTTAATATCTACGATGTGTCGCGATCCGTGCACTATTATGGACGAAATGGCGTTAATCCAAACTATGCCGGTCGGGATATTTCGCGGCATTTGATCAATTTACCGGTGAACTTGAATGCCAGTGAGGATTTTGATTACTTGAGTGACCTCTCAAACAGCCAAATGAACACTTTGAGGGAGTGGGAACAGCAGTACAAGGAAAAGTACCCATTTGTTGGAAAACTTAAGGAGGACGAGGCGGATTTGGAATTGGAGCCCGCTGTTCCGCTGGTGGATTACATATGACTTTCTTTCTAAATGATATGCGCATTGATCCAATAAGAGTAGTATCCATAATTAAAAGAATAAAGGTCCCAGAAAAAGTTTACTTGTATTTTGAAATCTAAATTATTGCATTGAACAATTTAGAAAAACGTAAGTCGCGTTGTAGTTAAAAAATAACCGAATAATGACTGGGCAGAAAAGTTAGATAGAACTTTTCTTCCCAATTTTTTTTAATTTTTATTTGCAAGATTTGGGGTTTTTGGTTTAGTAATCTATATTATAAACCCAAATAACAATTAAAAACTTTAAAGGAAATCTCTTGCATATTTTATCGTTTGAATTCTGTGCGCGTAACAGCCCGCGGTTAACAGCACGCCACCGGCACGTGGTGGTATTTTTTAAGGCTTTTCGTACGACCGTGGCAGCCACACTAATTTGGCTCTGCTTTGCGTTTCCACTTCCGTTTTCTTTTCTTTTCGTGTTTCTACGCCAGCAAGATGAAGTATGTTAATGAAAAGCGTTGAAATGCTCGGTTAATTGTGGTATTCGGCATTTCCTAACCCCAATTTAGCAATTGTAAACAGTGCCCCTGCTAATGAGAATGTTTGTATTTGCAGAATTGGCTTGTGCGCATTCAGCGGGTACAAAATCTACCCCGGTCATGGCAAGACCATGGTCAAGATCGATGGCAAGGTAAGTTTCCGGCGCAGATGCTCCACCCATGGAGGACGGATAATTAACTTTGATTTCTCTTGCAGTCCTTCACCTTCCTGGACAAGAAGTGCGAGCGCTCCTACCTGATGAAGCGCAATCCCCGCAAGGTTACGTGGACCGTGCTGTACCGCCGGAAGCACCGCAAGGGAATCGAGGAGGAGGCCTCCAAGAAGCGCACTCGCCGCACCCAGAAGTTCCAGCGCGCCATCGTCGGCGCCTCGCTGGCCGAGATCCTGGCTAAGCGCAACATGAAGCCCGAGGTGCGCAAGGCGCAGCGCGACCAGGCCATCAAGGTGGCCAAGGAGCAGAAGCGTGCCGTCAAGGCCGCCAAGAAGGCTGCTGCCCCCGCTCCCGCCAAGAAGTCCGCGCCCAAGCAGAAGGCCGCCAAGGTCACGCAGAAGGCTGCTCCCCGCGTCGGAGGCAAGCGGTAAACACCTGTCGCCGGTAGTGATGTGCTAAAGTTAGTCCAGGATTTAAGGAACCACTCGTGAATTGAAAATTAAACAAACGCCGCGAATGCGAATTCGTGGTGACCAAAAAAATCTGTCGCGTGTTTTTTATCAAGCTTGGCTTACGGTGTGGAAACTACACAAGAAAAGAATATTGTGTACGTCATTAATGAATAACTTAACTTTACCCATCAGTTTTGAACAGATGCCGGAGTTTTAAATTGTCATATTTATAAAAAGGCAAATATATACCTTCATATGATAGCTGAGACTTAAGCCTAGACTTTTATTTTTCCAGACCCATCAGGATCACTTGAATATCCAAAGTCAGATTTAAAGAACAAAGATCGCGAAATCTAATTTAACATCCAAAAATTGCTGATTAACACATAACTTTATTAGAAGCAAAAACCACAAGTGTTCAACATGCCTAAAAATTATTTATCAACGTATGAAACGTTATACAAAATTAAAACGGTGGCCAGGATATAATCACTTAAATAGTTTATTTTTTCCGATTTCTTCAACAATACTTATTGGTACATATATCATTTTATAGAAAATATTTACCTATCAAAGATATTATAAAAAGTAATCTTTGAAATTTGATCTTACAATGTGAGATAAGTCATTATATTAGTGCATCCTTAACTAATCTTGACAGTCAATGAGCGATCTTTAGATAAATTCAGTGCTGTATTTTTTTAGGCCAATGAAGTTGGTGAGCCTGCCTATAGCGTGGCCATGCACTTGAACGTAGGTCTGCATGGGATCGTAGAGCTCCGTGACTGGCTGCTCATCACCGTCTTCGTGTTCATCATCCAGCAGCGATTCCACGTGCACTTTGTGGGGTCGCATCTCCATTAGTTGTATGCAGCCGAGATCGTGCAGAAGCTCCAGCAGGAACATGACGTCCACAGGCACCAAGTGCAAGAACCTCAGAAACAAGCTGTGCACGGTGCAGCCGACGCGAGAGATGCACTCGCTGAGAACGGCGCCCAGCCAGCGATCGAGAACTCGTCGATTGAGGGATGCATTTACGCGGATCCAAGGCTGGGGTCGCATGGCAATTGCATCCCGTGAAGCTTCCAGAGTGGTATTAGCCACTTCGAGGGAGGGTTCCTTTCGTGTAATCCTTTTTGGCCGCTTAGCAGCAGATCCTCCCGCCTCGTCACTGTCACTCTCTGTGCTGAGTGGCTCCATGAGTTTTACTTTCTTTTCTGGAACAGAGCTAGCCGTCTCCTGAGCCTCCAGTTTGCGCTTGTGACCAACGACGGCTAGGAGTGTTCCAGGTGCCGCCGCCACCATGGACTGCACTTTTTCTCGCTCCAATCTCTTGATGTGAAACGTGTGCACCACCCAGTTGCAGATGTGGTTTTTGTGAACATACATGACACTAACTATGCCCACTCGCTTGATTAGATTGTGGTCAGCTAGTAGATGAAGAGTTTCCAACAGGAAATCTCCCAGGGGAAATATCCGCCTCAACTCCAGGCCCTTCACACCGAGTGAATGCTTTTCAATGTGGCAAAGTATGTCCTCCATGTGGCGGATGGCACGGTCATCGAATCCACTCTCGTGCAGTTTAGGCCTAAGGCTTTCAAAGCTGTTCTCCGTGTACTGCCAGTAGGTAGTTCTGTAAGTAAACCAAAATAAAGTGGTTAAGGGTAATAATTCGAGAAAGTTTCTAGTTAAGACATACTTAAGAACCTTGTCAAGAACCGAAGTACGCAGGCTGTCAATTGTCTGTTTGGTTTCCGGCTGTTCCACAACCTTTATTCCAATGGTGGGGAGATGAACTACAAACACATCCTGCGCTCGAGCACGCTCTTCCTTGTTCAGTGCAGGTTCGTACTCCTGAACGCGATCCGCCTCCCATGCATGTGGCTCATCATCAAGCAGCTCAGCACAAATGGAACGCCAGTCGGTGAGCTTGTGCTGGGTTCGTTCCTCCAGCGTCTTACCCAAATCCTTAAGCTCCGTCGTTCGTTGTCTTTGCCGCCAGAACGCCTCCAGTTGCTGGGCAAACGGCAGAAGATTGGCGTTGGTCACTGTGAGGGGTGTCCCCGCTGGATGCGATTCCAGCACGAACTGCTGCGATGGTAAAGCATCGGCCACCAGTTGCCGCAGAATGGGTCGCTGCTCGTGGGCAATCCGCTCGACGGCGTTTAAATAGTTGCCACTGCGCATAATGCAGTTGGCGAAGGGGCAGTCGAACTGCTCCAAACGCGACTGGCTTAAAGTGATGGCCTCACCCAAGGCATCTAATGCACAGAAGAAATGCATGGCACGCAGCTGCAGTTTGGAGAGCTGATTATAAGCACTGGTCGGGAGGCGAAAGCTCAGGTTGGCCGGATGAAAACGCACACGCGACGCTTGGCGTCCACTGCACTCGCCCTCCAACCGCTTAGAGTACTCGGTTTGCGGGGCGTTGTCGAAGATGCAGCTGTAGTGATCCAGAATTCGATCTGAGTGGCAACCACTCTGCCTGCCCATGGTGGTGGTGTCCACGGTCAGGATATTTGTGGGCAGCTGAAGTGAAATACGTAGCCTGTTTTCCGACAACCACTCCCCCATCACCAGGAGTTGGCCGAAATGCGGCGAGGATAGCTGTTGCTCCTGGTCTGCCCGCAGCTTCTGGTCCAATGCAAAGAAGCTGTCGTAGAGGAAGTGCGTCAGCTTGGTGTAGATCAGGCGGTACTTGTACTTTGAACTCAGCAAATGACCAGGTCCAGAGATTTGGCGGCTGGCAGCCGACTGAATGTTTCGCCTCTTCACCGCAACTAGCAACGAATCCGCACGCGCTTTGTTGAAGGCTGAGTTGAGCACCTCCTCGGAAAAGTGCTTGTAGATCTCAAAAGTCTGCAGATTCAGCAGCGTCTTGTCCTTGGCGCAGCATATGTTGCTGTGCAACACGCCATGAGCTACGGCCACCTGTAGATCCGTCTCCGAAGCGGGGTCCTGGAATAGCAGTTGCTGCTCCTCGTGCGCCGATCGACACTCGCGTAGTTGGCTGCCAAAGGCGTCCAAGGAGTCGGGCAGCAAGAACTGGCGACTAACAGAACCTTGCTGGATTCAAGAAAGATTAAAAAGTATGTACAACAAGTGCTACTTTTATTTAACTTACAGATTTCGCAATCATTCGCTGCAGTTTGGCCATCATTAGGGCAAAGTGAGTCATCAGCGCGCTTTGAAAATCGGTCTTATTGGGATAATCCCGCTTCAGCTGGCTCAGAAATCGTTCGTTGTACACCGTGTTGAACTGTGGCTGCGTTTGCATTGCGTAGATCCAGCTGGGCACGTCCGGTATGTCGCGCTTCATCTTCACCATAAACTGAACGCGGCGCACGCAGGCCTGAGTTGTCTTGTTGCAGATGCCCAGCCAGCGGCGAATCAAATCGCGACAGACAACAGCCAAGTCGCACAAGGCCAAGGTCATTGTGGGTGCATCAATGAACATGTAAACGGCCCGGCCCATCTTTAGCAAACGATCCTCCTCCGGCGCCCATTTGACGCGCAATGTTCGCATATTCCTCAGGGCATCCCGGTCAATATCGTCTCGGGGACCGGAGGACTTCTTTAAAGTTTTGCCGGAAGATAGCTCGCGTGCTTTGCGTACCGCTAGTCGGGGACCAATCTTTAGGCGCGTAATTACAGCTCGCTTCCGGACTGTCCTCTTTGCCTTTTCCCTTGCTGCATTTGACTTTCCACCATTCTGGCGCTGCACCCACGACCAGTGGCGGAACTGGTGGGCAAACAAATGGGAGCTCAATCCAGCGGCTCCCAGGTGATCTCCAGGAACTGTTCCGTTGTCAAGCTCAACGGCCTGATTGAACTCCACCGTAGGCTGGAAGACCAGGACTTTCAAACGCGCCGGAAGACTTCTCTGCGTGCTTAACGATTTGCGGTATCCCAGCTTCGTGTAAATGCAGATGTGCTGCAGCTTGGCCCAGTAATTGCCCAGTTGTTCCACGCTGGAGAACTCAAAGTTAAGCTTTGTATACGAGCGATCGGCGCTCACTTGCATGTAGTTGTGCTCAGTGCTGGAAGTCGTATCCAGCAAACTTGTTCGCTGATTGAGGAACACCCAGCGGTGCAGGGAGTCACGACCTAACTTTTGCTCGCTTACCTAAATACGAATAATTTTAATAAATGGAATTAAGCGAAAGAATACTACAATTTCCCACCTGTATCAAACCCATATTGTTGAGAAGTCGCAGAGTGCCCACGTAAAGCTGCTGCAACTTCAGACGTGGCACAATGGTCTCCAGCTTGAGCTGGGAAAGCAGATAGTGCTGGCGGATGGGATGCTGAAGCTGCAGACGCAACTCGTCGCTGGCTTCACGCTCGATGCGACAGATGCGCAGAAAAAGAGAGAGCGGCATTCGGTCCATGGCATCCATGAAGTATAGCCAGCCAGATGGTTTGTCTACGTAGCGCGGCAACGGCGGTATAAAGGTGCGCCAGCCTATGTCCTCAGAGTAGGGCTGGACCTTTACTTCATCCGCCTGCCACTCGTCGAAGAACTGGCGCGGTTGCAGTGCCGGTTCTGACTTCTGCCATTGCTGCACAAGTTCGGAGGTCATGGGTAGGGACTTCTGTTCCGGCGACAGCTCATGGTGCAAGTAGTAGAGGAACTCGTGCAATGTCCTCGCCAACAGAAGTTTGGGTGCCTGCGTCTTAAAGACCACACTTGAACGCTCCGGCGCCAGTTTTCGACGAGCGAGTAATTCCTTGCGCTCCTTGGGAGGCATCTGTGATGGGCGTTTCAAGCGCTCCTCAGTGATCAAGTGGAAGTTACTCTTGAGCTTGACAATCTCGCGTTTCATGACCGCGTGGTCAAGACCGATCTTCGGGTGCGTGGCGAAGCGGTAGACGCGAACGCGCTGATTGTAGTGGAGGGTGATCTCGAACACGTTTATAACATTTTCCTCAACCATAGGACGCAGAAGGCGCATCAAAGAGCGGCGGCATAGGCTATCCTTAAAGCCGGCCTGCCGCTCCGTTTCCTGGAGGGACCTTAACACCCGTGGCAGGGGCACCAGACAATTCTGGTCGATCTGGCGCACAATCATTTTCTGGCGATTAACTTGGCGCTGTGTCTGATTGGCCGCTCGGGTCTTCTTAATTTTAAACGCTATGGGTCGGGCATTCGTCACGATCTCGGGTAAGTCCTTCAGCAGAACATCAGTGCTTTCGGTAATATTCTAGATATATAAATAAAAAGTACAAATTTAAGGACAATCCGCTTTATAATATATCAATACCTACCGGCTCATCCTTACACCTAATCTCCAGTGCCTTTTTCTTGATCTCGTCCTCTTTTGTAAGGTCTCCCAAGTGTCCTACGGCCACAAAGCGGAACTGGCGGCTCTTTCCCACCTGCTCCGAGTACTCTTTTACCAGGCCGTGTTTTTTCACTCGTTTAATAAAGTGTCGCATTGAGGTGGCGTTGATGCCAGTGTAGTGGCACAACTCGTTGCTATTAAGACCCCGTTTGCCGAATTTCGCCACTGCGCGGTAAACTTCCTCCTCCGGAGGCATATCAAGAAAGCAGTGGCCCAGATCCAAGAACTCGGATACCTGATTCTCGTCGCTTTCGTCATCCTTGTACAGGTCCTTCAGTTGCATATTTGGATTGCGCAGCTGTATCACTGTCACCTTACGTGTGGTTGCTTTGGACTGCTTTCCCGACTTGGTCAGTGGCGCAACGGGCCTTTCCACTTGCTTAGTCTCGAAGAACTTACGAAAGGCGTGGGTCACCAATAGCTTCTTCGTCTTAAAATTGGTAGGACGGCCTAGTAGTTCGGTTATTTCGGTCACGGGTACCTGGCGGCTTGGCGTACGCATTATTTCCAGGTATAACTTTTCAAGATTTTCCTGAGAGTGGTTCTTGTAGATGCGGTAAAAGCGCGGTAGCATCAGCAGCGAAGAGACCAGGATGCGTCCCTTGTTCATTTCGTTATAGTTCTGGGCAATAATGAGCTGTAGATTTATCAACTTGTTTCTGTAAAGATTGTAGTTTTTAGTATAAAATATTACTATAGCTCTTGAAACTCACTTAATATAGAAGAGAATTCCTGTGTCCTTGCTGTAGTTTATAAGAGACCAAGGGCCTGCAGTGGTGTGTCCGTTGTACCGAGACCGCCCGATGGCCTCCAGGAAGATGTAGTTAGGCAGTGGCAGATTCTTGGGCATCATGAGGCTTTCGGGTGTAAGCGCTGTCTCCCTTAGCTCTTGGGAAGCCACCACTACTAGCCTGCCGGCCCACTGTTCCGTGGCTTGAGCGGCATTAAGAGAAAGCAGATCGCTGGAAGGGATTGGCTTGCGGGTCTTGAAGTCGTTGCAGTTACCCTTGATGTCGCCCTCTTGCACATACGCGGCCGGGAACAACATGTAGGGACACTGCTCGGCCACCACTGGCAATCCCAGCTGCTCATCGATGTCGTTGAGGCGATCATAGTAGGGCATTAGTGGTCTGTCCGCCGGCAGTTCAAAGAACTCGATCTTGTGGGACGGAGTGCGCAGCAGCAAGGTCCACGTCTGATCCCGAATGCGGTCAGGCAGGGGAGAGGGAAAAAACTTCAAGCGTCTGGCCAGCAGGTCCCAGAGATCTAAGAAAATAAACAAATAACTTTGGCTTGAAGTGTAAAGGGCATGGAAGTCACTTACAGGGCAATGTCACCCCCTCCAAACCCTCGAGGGCTACCTCATCATAGATGGCATGGATCCAGGATCCTCCGGAACTGGCACTCATTCTTAAAAACTTGATTTAACTTCAATACGAGATATCAAAACAATTAAGTGTGATTTTGACTGGTAGTCTACTATAGGTAGAGTTGCCAACCACCATTAAATAGTAAACACGCACCAAACCAGCTGTTGCTGAGTCGTTAATATTGGTTTTTCAAAGTTTTATCAATTACGTCCACACAAGGATCCAAAATGTAAATAGCATTATGCAATATTTAATTTTTTCTTATAAGTTATTAATAAAAATTTGCATAAATTTAATGCGTTCTGTTATAGACCACGGTAAAGTTATCGATTACTTTGACAATTTAGAGAGCGAGTTGTCATCTCTAAATAGCCCATGTACGACAAAAACAGCTGTTGCTATCGTAAACAGACGCTGGAGTTTTGCTTACACACTCTAAATTCTTTGTTAAATACCATATTATACACCTAAAATGTCTTCGGCTATATACCTAGAGAACTATTTGGATGGTAGGAATATAGTGAAACATGAAAATGTCGCGACAACATCTATTATTCACGATTTACAAACAGGATTGGAAAGTCTGCCAACGGAGCTGGAGAGAAATTTTAAGCTGATGCGAAAACTGGATGACCGAGCACAAACAGCGATGAAAAGCATAGATAGCCATGCCAAGGACTTTATGCGAAAGCTGGGCGAGAACGGCGCCATGAGCGAGGAGGAGAGGAGGGAGCGCCAGGAGGACATCAAGGCGCTGTTCGGAAAAGCCAAGGAGTACAGCGACGACAAGGTGCAGCTGGCCATCCAGACCTACGAACTAGTGGACAAGCAGATCCGGCGACTGGACAACGATTTAGCTCGCTTCGAGGGCGAGATCCAAGAGAAGGCCTCATCCACACGTGCCAAATCCGAGGAAGTGGTGGCCAAGAGTAAGACTCCTTCAAAGTATCTCTTCTTCCATGAGCTGAACCCTTCCTTCGATTTTTGTTTACAGAAGGTCGCAAAAAGGCCAAGGACAGCAAGACGACGGGCAAAAAGAAAAAGTCCGCGTCCTCAGATGAGGAAACTGGGCGGGGCAACAACCAATCTAACGCCAATTCCAGTGTTAATTCGAGCAGCAATGCCGGGCAAGGTACCAAAAAGAAAAAGTCAAAGGTAAATCAAGAAAAAGAAACTCGCAAGGGGGGCGCACAAAAGGTAAACCATCCACATTCTCATCTATACATTGTTAGAACTTTAGTATTTACTATTTAAAAATTCCCAGTTTGGTTGGCCCTATATAGAATACTCTATTCTTTAGTAGATTACCCCATAGAAATCCTGCATTATCCATTGTCTTCCATTCCGTTTGCATTTTCACTTATGTATCTGCATGCCTCCACTATCGCCCGAAACCCATTCTTACGCATTTTTTACATATGCAATTAGAAAACCGTCGAGGTTGATGACTCTGAGAAGGAATCCTGCCACACGGCCGCCACTCATCCCAGCGACGTTATGGACATGCCCGTCGACCCCAATGAGCCCACATATTGCCTATGCCACCAGGTATCCTATGGAGAGATGATTGGCTGCGACAATCCCGACGTAAGTATCCGATTTTTATGTACTCTGTGCCCAGTTGTAAATGTTTTCCCTCAACCATTCTTAGTGTCCCATCGAGTGGTTCCACTTCGCATGCGTTGGCCTCACCACAAAGCCAAAAGGCAAGTGGTTCTGCCCCAAGTGTACGCAGGACCGAAAGAAGAAATAGATGCAATCCTCTATGATAATTTAGAATACTAGTAGGTTAAGCACAAAATTACCTATTTAAATAAAGCCACGGCAACTGTACCTTCATTGTCAATTTATTTTCTACCTAAATTGAAGCTTAATAGCATGATATATTTCAGCATATAAGAAACTGTTCTTAAAGAATATTTCTAAAGTTTTTTAATTAATTCCCTTTCATTCCCTTTTAATCCGATTTTACATATCAAAGTTTTCAAAAAAAAGAAAATTAAGACATATCCCGATTGAATGAAAGAAAACTGCAAAATTAGCGATTACCAAATACCGATTATATTCATAAGCCGTTTTACCTCCGCAAACCACCCGCAATCTACCTTAACCTAGTTAGCTAGTTTCATTGGATTTATTCGGTTTTTATGTGACTTTGGGTTTTACAGAATTTTAAAGCGACTAATAGATTCCAATATAGATTACACACTTGTCTGTATATGCAAGCGTACATACATACGTTGTTAAGTGTAGTACATATATGAACATTTACATATATAGTGAACAAATTCAACTGCCTAATCAAAGGAATCGGTGAAAAAAAAACAAACAAAATATAAATAATATCGCCACTGCATTGAGCCAAAAACTGGTGCTTGCTCGCGTTCTCCGTATAGAAAGCTATTAGACTGGTGCATTCGTATCCGTAATCGCTCGCATCAAATACTCGTGGTCGTAGTGTGCGTTCAGATCTTGCTATGCAGTTGGCTGGACCTACTTCTTGGTCATGATCTTCAAGTACTCGAGGGCATTCTGGGCGGCATGCCGCTGGGCATCGGCGGCTGTCGGTCCGCTACCGTGGCAAACGCCAACGGGCAGCGTGGAGAGCTGAACCAGACACTGGAATTGGCCAGAGAAGGTCTTCTCTTCTATGTCAACGTAGGTCACCTCGAACTGGTTCTCGGTAGCGATTTCGCCCAGCAGCTTGATGTAATCGATCTTGTTGCTCTTTAGGCAAGTCTTCTGAAAACAAAACATCGTCGAATTAGCATAGTCTGGATAATCATTTCTGAATTAGATAAACTAAATTTGAACTTTCAAGCAACATCA
Source organism: Drosophila teissieri (assembly GCF_016746235.2). Lineage (NCBI taxonomy): Eukaryota > Metazoa > Arthropoda > Insecta > Diptera > Drosophilidae > Drosophila > Drosophila teissieri. The sequence goes on along the minus strand of NC_053029.1, from coordinate 14,738,105 downwards.
TTTTTGATTATAATACTAGTGAAATGTGAGTAAGCCAAAATTGTACAAAACTTAATTTTGAAATAAACTTTTAAAATTAAAACTTGACTTTTAAAAATTAGACTTGAGGTTTTGTTTTGGAATATTTTCTTGATGAATAGATAAACCCTGGATTTAGTTTATTGATATCGAATAAAGTGAGGTATTGGAGTGAAATTTACCTGTAGCTTAAGCAGTTTTTTGCCCGTGGCATTTTTGAGGGTCTTATGGAACTGGGATACTTTGTTACTGTGCTGCGTGGTCAGTGTCGGCACAGAGATATCTTTCAATTCACCATAATAATTTTCGCTACTGCGGGGCTGTAAATAAGAGCGCAAAGTTGTTGGTTTCTTTTCTCCATTGCATTTGGCACACATTTGAAATCACCCACGCCAATGGTGAGTTGAAACATATCGCTTTTGTGTGGAAAAAGTAATCTACAAATTCGTTCTATAAAACAACCAAAATTTCATGGAACAATCAAATCAAATCATACAGAAATTAGAGCGAGTAGGACAATCAACATAAACCAGAAATTGTATCTTAACTAAAACCATAAATAAAAATCCGGTCTAAGCATTTTGTTAATTATTTGTATAATTATGTCAAAATTAGTAATTATAAAAACAAGGACCATAATAAACGTCGGATTGTACATTATAAAAGGGCTGTTTTTTAGTGTTAAAACTTTAGCTAGGAACTTATTTAAAGCGGACTTATCAAAGCTAAGATCAAAGAAAACTCTGAAATAATTTTGAGTGAAATAGATCAAATTTACAAGGATATTTACAAATGGGGATTACTCGAAACGTTCTACAGTGCCTTTTAGAAAGGACGAGCACAAGATTTTACACTTACATTTAAAATTAACCAACAAGTAAATATAGTGAAATATATTTGATAAAATCAATTTTAACATGTTCTACATAAATATTTAAACTAAGACAGTCCGCAACCAATAAATTGGAAACAGTCTGTGATTGCATGCGTAAGGTTTGCACAAAAAATATTAGAGAAGTGCCACTGGGTTAGATCTCTAGCAACTCAAATTCTTTAGAGATTTGCACGTAACGATCGCTGTCTTGAATGATACTCACTTCGCCCTCCAACTCGCCGCAGATGCTGTCGCTGATCTTGCCCGAATCGATGGGCGTCTCCTGCAGCCGCATCCACATGCGGTGAGCTGCCAAGCGCTTGGCTATCTTCTTGCTCTTGCCTTTTCCCATCTCGCGGTAGTTAAGTATCGAGCAGGCGATCGTAAAGAGCCGCTCGTGGGGCAGACCCACTTCCGTTTCCGTTTCATACGACGGTGGTGGCCATCGCCGTTGCATGCACATTTCCTGCAGCCAGCCAATAGGATTACCGACTATCTTGTCGCCGGCACTGCAAAGAGATATAACAATGATGTAGAGAACGTTGAGTTGGACATCAATAGCACAACAACTCACTCTCCTCCACCCGTGGCATTTGCGTTGCCGTCTCCGCCGCTTCCGGCGACCGTGAGCCCAGTCACCGACGGACCAGCGGAGCTGCTAGGCGATTCCGGCAGCTGCGCGCCGATCAGCTTGTCGATGAGCGCACGGGCCGCCGCATGCTTGGCCTCCTTTTTCGAGCGTCCTGCACCCATGGCCGTAAAGGGCGTATCCTTGTCCTTAAAGGACACGCGAAACCGGAAGGTCGGCTCATGTATGGCGCCCTCGATCTGGACAAGCTCATAGCCCGGCGTAATTCCGCGCCGACTGAGCAACTCCTGCAGAATGCTGACGGGCGTCTTCATGGCCAGTCCATTGGCGTCCGTTTCGCTAACGAACTTCAAGGCCTCGTCGCTGGGCATTATTCCGCCCATAAGGCCGGCTCCACCTTGTAAGCCCGACCCGCCCGCTAGGGAGGGATCACCGACATCCAACAGCTGCATCTGACCCGGCTGTGGCAGCTGCGCAACCTGGGCGGATACCTTCTCCTTCTTGATCTTTACATGTCGCTGCCCCAGAGGAGCACCCTTTACCGGACTTCCACTGACGGTATTGCCATTGCCCAGGCCGCCAAGGTTCTCATAGTGCCGCCGTGGAGCAAATCCCGTTTGGACAGGATTCGGAGGACCCTGCTGCTGCTGGATGTGAAGGTTCTGTAGCTGCTGCGGCAAGCTGTGCCCGTGGAAGTTCTCCTGGTCCATGGTGTTCTTGTTTCGCACGGTTTTTGGGAGGACTCCGTGTGTATCTATTTAAAATTTTGGGGTAATATTTGGATAAAAAATCGATACATCACCGACGGAAAAGCGGGCGAAAAGTGGACCACTCCAGCTCACGCTCTCGGCGAATTTCGGGAAGTACTCACGCTTGATTCGCGGTTTTTAACTGTTTTTTATTTAATAATAATTTATTAATGGCTAGTTAATAATTCATTCTTAAATAAAAAATACAGCAAAATCCAGACGCACACACGAATTGTATGTATGTTACTGATGGTCGTGGTTGCCAGACTTTTTTTGGATTGCCTACTTATTATACCCGCTACTCGAAGAGTAAATGGGTATACTAGATTCGTTGAAAAGTACGTAACAGGTAAATGGAAGCGTTAAGTATATGTATATTATATACTCTTGAATCGATCTGACCACGTCCGTCTGACATACCAACATTTTAAGGAAAAAGTGTATTTTGCATTTTATCATTTGTCTGAGGTATACCGTTAGGCAACACAAATATCTCAAGTTTCAGCACCACCCCTTTTTTTTATTAGAACTAAACAAAAAAACTTGTTCTTACACTCAAAAATCTAGAAACATTAATAAAAACACATAATTATTCTGTATAAATATAAAACAAAGTGTACCATGAATACTTATTAACTATTTAAAATAGTTATTTTATAGTCTATCATCAGACTAACAAAAATAAAGGTATTTTTAAGTGGTATCGATATAAAATCGGTATGCAATCGAAATCCTTTTAAATCGAATGCCTTTTAAAGCCCGCCCTTTTTGAAATTGTTGTATAAGTATTTATTGCAGTGTTTGCTCCATTACTGTTGTACATAATATTAATAGATATATATTTAAACAACATTCAATCAAATCAAATGTGAATGTATGCGCGGAATTCTGTGGCTCGAAATGCACGAAATGTGGGACTCCCGTAGCAGTAAACGATAGTTTAAATGGTATTCTAGATCTGGCTCTGATCTTCCGTTCTAATCGTCGCTAAGAAAGTCGTCATCCAGGTTCACATCTGTCGTATCAATGTTATCATCCAACGTGATGCCATCTATTTCCAAGTCCAGGTCGTCGTCGTCATCCGCAGCGGATGTAGGCTCGGCCACCTGGCTGCTAGCAACAGCAGCTTGAGCGGGAACGAAAGCTGGCTTCACCTTCTCCTCCAACTGCTGAAGGGCACCACCCTGCTCGGCGGCAAGCAGCTCTTGCAGAGGATGACGTTCGCTGTTCAGAGGAAGATGCACAGCCTGGCGTGCCGGCGCCTTACGAGCTCGTTCCTCCTGCAAATGCTGCTCCACTCGCAGCGCATCTCCCAGGCCAGGGAAGAGATTTGTATACTGTGCCGGATCGGCCAGCGACTGGCCCGCCTTTTCGTTGACCTTTCCAAGCTTCTCGCGCCAAAGCTCTACGATCTTTGACATCTGGCTGGGCAGGTAGGTGCGGGCAAAGAACGCTGCCTCTGGCAAGCGATTTGTCTCAATGAGAATCTCCAAGCAGCGTTCCACGTCCGAACGCAGGAAAGCCGACAGGAAGGCTAGGTTGTGGCGTCCCTGAGCCGAGCCGGCAGCACCCACCTCCTCAAGCAGCTGGGCATCGCCGGAAGCGGTTGAGAGCAGCAAAAGACCGCTGAAGTCGTTTGCCTTCTGCATGCACTCTTTTACCAGAGGCATGTTGTTCTTGCTTGCCGCCACATCTGCCAGCTGGGACCACTTCTGAGAGTTCTCCGACTCTCGCGCTAGTTTTAAAGCGATTTCCAATTCCCCGATCTGTAAGGCCAAGTCAAACTTATGGTCGGCATCGGTAGAGACTTGCAGAGCCTGTGACTTAAAACCCTGTTTCTCCAGAAAATGTGCCACCCGAGTGCGGTGCTCCTTGGGAATGGTCGGCAGCACAACGTCTGCGCGCTCAAAGTCTCTTCGCATCACCGCCGTCTGGTACTCTAGCACGGACAGCTGCAGGCAGAAACTGATTACGTTCAACTCCTTATCACCGAGGTAAATACGATTGTCCTTGGGCACGTAGCCCAGCAGATACATTGTGCGGTCCAAGTGGGATACGGTCACAATCTCACCGCCCACGTAGTAGTTGATGCGGTTCACCGAGTTTGTATAGATGAAACAGTCTCCCACCCAAAGGCCTGTTTTTACGCACTCCGAAACCTCGCCTGCAACATAAATGAATAATACAATACAATTAAGTTTAATTAATATCCGGTGATAATTGAAAACATGTTTTTAATTTAAATTTTAAAAAAGTTGCTTTCATTATGAAATAGACGGTGTAAAATTTTACACTCAATTAAAAAATTAAAGGCTGATGCTCATATTAAATATCGTGTTTGAGACACGTATTCTAAAGATAAGATATTAGATAATTGGTATCAACTTACCCAACACATTGAAGGCGCTTTCCACACCATCATCTTCCAATCCCTCCTTGGTCTCTACGGCATTAGCAACTTGGGCAGTGTCAACTCCCAGGACAAAGTAGGAGTCATCTGTGGCCAAGCAGACCAGACTGCCACTCTCGTTCCAGAATACATTCTTAGGCTGCACCTCGATGCGCCTCACCAGCTGCAATGTCTCCCAGTCATAGAAGGCCAATCCGGAGGAGGTCTTTACACCGAAATAGTAGCCACCGTAGATGCTCTCGGCTCCGTACTCTGGGGTAAAACTCTTACGCTCCTTGAAGTTGCGAAACAGTCGAACGGTGCCGTTGTTCTCCCTAATAGCGTACTCGTTGCTCTCGAGGGCCCAGACAAATTCTTGTGCGGACCCGAAAGCCTTATTTCTCAGGGCCATCGATGTGTAGATGATGTACTCGCCATCGCCGCATACCACGACGAAACGTCCGTTCGGATTGTGAGCAATGGTCTGCGGGTAGATCTCGCACGCGCCCATATCCTTGACGGCCACGGGCAAGCGTTCACCGTCCTTGATCTCTGTACCATCAGCAATAGTCTTCAGATTGACCTTTAGAGTGAATGAACGGAGTTAGAAATAAAGTCTAAAGTAAATGTATATTGTTTCATTAACCTGCTGCATTTCAGAGTGCTTGGCCCAAATGATCTTGCCTCCCACCACGTCCATAGACATTGCTGGCTCCTCGCGGCCCACCTTAATGATGATGGAACCCTCGTCGTAGCCTAGAGCCACGTTGTTGGTGCCGCGCATGCTGGAAATGGTCCACACCCGCTCGAATCCATAGTTAAGACAGGTCTCCAGACGATAAGTGCCAGAGTGCCAAATACGGACCGTGCCATCTTCCGAGCCAGTCAATACGATAGGCAATTCCGGGTGGAAACAGACAGCTGAGATATTCTGAGCATGTCCCTCCAAGGTCTGCACACAGGTCTTGTTCTGGTAATCCCAGATTTTGACCAGGCGATCGTCAGCACCGGAAATCAAGTAGGGCTTATCGCCGCCATGGTAATAATCCACACAATTGACACCCTTTTCGTGCCCTTCCAGCGTAAAGTTGGCAAAGTTTGAGCCAAGCTGCCACACCTTCACCGTGCGATCCAGCGAGGCGGAGGCAAAAGTGTTGTTGTCCTTCGGGTTGAACACGATCTGCATGACATAGTGGGTGTGGCCCTCGAAGACACGCTGGCACGCCCACATCTTTTCCCAATTCCACAGCTTGATGAGCATGTCATCTATAAAAAAGGGAAACAGGAATAAGACACGAAACCGAAGCATACTTCCCAGCTGGTGCACAAGGTAAACACACTAATTGGGTGACGAAATGATAGTCACACCACCTCGCCGTCCACTTACCACTACTGGTCAGCACCAGCGGCTGTGTGGGATGCACCGCGATGCAGCGCAGGTAGTCCGAGTGCGCCTCGAACGAGTGCACCTTCTCCAGGGTGTTATAGTTGAACACACGGATCTGCATGTCATCCGAGCCGGTGAGGATCCAGTTTTTGCGTGCCACAAAACGGGCGGAGCGCACAGGCACGTCGCAGACCTCGAAGTCCTTTACCATTTGCTGATTCTCATAGTTCATGATGTGTACGTGGCCATTGTACAGGGCGCACAACATCCACGGCTCCGCCGGATGGAGATCAACGCACTTGACCCGATCCGAGCGCGACGTCAGGCGACGCTTGATGTCTAGTTTGAGAGGCATCTTCCACGGTTTGGGCAAACTACGGCTGTCTGCGAAAACACTTATTAATTGCGGCGAGACCAGAAAAACTCTTTTGCTGCCTCCGCTGCTCTTCTTCTTCCCCTCGTTAATGTGTCAGAGCTGGCATAGGGTTGTCGCCTGCCACGTAAAGGCGCTGCTTATCGGTGTATCGATAGTCGCAAGCTCTTTGGATATAGCTATTTTTAATTTAACAAAAACTAATTTCCAGTTAAATTATGAAGCTAATTGTTAATAAATCAACAGCTTTGACTGGCTTATAAATAACTGTTCGTCATTAATATTTTTAAGCAGGTAATTTAAGAATTAGGTGTTTCTATTATAGTTATTATATTTTAATATATTAATAAAGTGATATTCCTTAAATATTACTTTTAAGCTATTTTATAGCTAGACTTGACAACCGTCAGTACTGGCTGGTGATGAGACAGGTGTTTTTCGAATAGCCGGCACTTTGAGCCATGTTGTTATTACCATCTCCTTTAAAGTTGGCTATCGATAGGTTTCTGAACTAGTCCACGTCTTCTACTTGCGGTTTTTCGATTTGTAAAATAAGAATGACGCTTTAATGTTGTGTTAAACATGCAATTATCCGAGGTGCACTAACTAATATAGTTTCAGTTAAGTCAACTGTTATTTATAGTTGTAAAGTACAAGCCGCCTGATGTGGATCACCGGTCAGTTTGTTTTTCTTCTGCTGGTGGCACTTGTTGCCGCAAAAACGAAAACTTCAGCGGTGCAGGATGACATCGCGGAGTATAAGGACTTTAAGAAGCTGTTGCGCACCAAGAACAACGTCCTCGCGCTCTATGTGACCAGTGCAAAGGCTGCTGCTGCCGAATTAAAGGTATTCCGGGAGGCGGCGGAGGCTGTACGGGGAACCGGGACAATGTTGCTTCTGGATTGCGGCCAGCAGGATCGCAAGAAACTGTGCAAGAAGCTGAAGGTCTCGCCGGAGCCTTACGCCATCAAGCACTATAAGGATGGCGACTTCCACAAGGACTACGACCGCCAGCTGAGTGTCAGCTCTATGATCACTTTTATGCGTGATCCCTCCGGCGATCTGCCGTGGGAGGAGGATCCAGCCGGAAAGGATGTCCTGCACTTCAGCGACGCTGCTTCCTTTACAAAACACCTACGTAAGGACATCCGGCCCATGCTTGTAATGTTCTATGTTCCCTGGTGCGGCTTCTGCAAGAAAATGAAGCCGGACTACGGAAAAGCAGCAGCGGAGCTGAAGACTAAGGGCGGGTATATTCTGGCGGCAATGAATGTGGAGCGACAAGAAAACGCTCCTATACGCAAAATGTTCAACATAACAGGTAAGTTAAAAACAATAAACATATTGCTCATAAAGTCTTAAACGATACCTTTGAAGGTTTTCCCACCCTGATTTACTTTGAAAATGGCAAGCTGCGCTTTACTTACGAGGGAGAGAACAATAAGGATGCTTTGGTATCTTTCATGCTCAACCCAAATGCTAAGCCGACGCCAAAGCCAAAGGAACCCGAATGGTCGGCGGATACCAATTCGGAGATTGTCCACCTCACCTCGCAGGGTTTTGAGCCGGCTCTGAAGGACGAAAAGTCCGCCTTGGTCATGTTCTATGCACCCTGGTGCGGACACTGTAAGCGCATGAAGCCTGAATACGAAAAGGCCGCTCTGGAAATGAAGCAGAAAAAGATTCCCGGCCTTTTGGCCGCATTAGATGCAACGAAGGAGCCGTCAATCGCAGAAAAATACAAAGTCAAGGGCTATCCAACTGTTAAGTTTTTCTCAAATGGCGTCTTTAAGTTTGAAGTAAATGTGCGCGAAGCATCGAAAATTGTCGAATTCATGCGAGATCCTAAAGAGCCCCCACCGCCTCCGCCACCCGAGAAGAGTTGGGAGGAGGATGAGGACAGCAAGGAAGTTCTATTTCTCGATGACGACAACTTTACTTCGACGCTGAAGAGAAAAAAGCATGCGCTGGTTATGTTCTATGCTCCCTGTAAGTTTAGCCGTTTGATTGTGAAAAAAAAAACTAAAATTTAAACGTCTTTAGGGTGTGGACACTGTAAGCACACAAAGCCGGAGTTCACAGCGGCTGCCACCGCCTTACAGGATGATCCTCGGATAGCGTTTGTCGCCATCGACTGCACAAAGCTTGCCGCACTTTGCGCAAAGTACAATGTTCGCGGATATCCCACCATTCTGTACTTCTCTTACCTCAAAACCAAGCTGGATTACAACGGCGGACGCACCAGCAAGGACTTTATCGCCTATATGAACAACCCGCCGAGCTCAGCGGACCGCACAGAGCTGTGATACGCTGTTGCCAAGTGTAACGATGCTTCTTCCTCACCACTTTGCAATCTCACTAATTGTATTACCATAAACTGTATTCGTTCCGTTCAGTTAACAATCAACTTCAATGTCGTCTAGACTATCGAATATTTTATAGAATGTATGCGCATTTTGTAACTATATAGCATACTAATAAATTACGTTAAAGCTGATAGTATAATTTCATTTACAATTCGCTAAAGCCTCAACTAAAATAATAAAAAACAATTAAAGTTATAAATAAGTATTGGAAATAACATTTCAGATTAGCGTATTCCCCTTAATTAATTCGCTATGATTTGTATACAGTCTACGATAAGAACAGCTGAAGTTCGGGTGACAAATTTCAAAAGTAATTCATGATAATGCCTTGCCAATTATTTGATAAGCATGGCCAATGAAGAACATGTTTATTTGTTATGAACCAAACATAATCGAGTTTTTCTATCCGGTGTAGATAGTGTTATGCATGAATGAAAATTGAAGCCGTAAATATCAATAGTTATGCAAGGCATTGCTTTTTAGTAGACTTCAGTCTCTGGGTGTCTATTTCCATTTCTTTTATTGTACAATTAATTTCAATAATTTCTATTTGCGTTTAAAACAAGTTCTAAACTTAAAATAGTTTGGTTTAGCTATATAGCTAATTTAGATATATATTTATTTTAAAGTTTATCATCAAAGTGGCACTCATATTAAGAGCAAAACTTCCAGCTATTGCACACTTGCTCTGTTGTTCAATGGTTTCGATTTCTCTCGCCTGATTTTAAAGTCGAAGGAAGGGATGAACATAAGATGGAACTGGGCTTTTGGATGGTTTGATACGTGGCTTTATTGGGCAGGGAGGCCCGTGGTAGCGGGAGCAGCCAGGTTTATAATGGTAAATGACTTAGCGACCTGCTTCGGGTTTACTATTGACCTTGCGCCGGCTCAAACTGCCCAGCCAACTGCCGCGATGCTCATTAGCTGTATATTCGTCATTGATAAGCGCGAATCCGTGAAACATGTCCTTAATTTTGATGGCCCGTGAGCAAGCATAGTTTTTGGTGGCCACGTACATCTTGGTGAGGAACTCGGGCATTTGTTTTTGAGTAACCCAGGACTTAATATTCTGCGGTATAGGTATGCCCGGATCGTCAAAGTACGTGAGGACAAAGTGAAGGCCTGGCTCATGGAAACCGCGAAATGGCTTGATGACCATCAGACTCCAATAGTCAGTGACGCGAACTTTTCCGGACAACGCCGGATAGGTGTTGTGCGTGGCTCCACGGTTGCAAATGAATATCAGCTTCTTGTTGTCGTCCTTAATGTAGCGGCGACAATAGACATAGTCGCGGTTGGCGAACAGTCGTGGCCATTGCATCTCCCAGTATATCAGATGCGAGTTGCTGCCCGGGACGGGATCCTCGCTGATGAGTTCAAGTCTTAGGGCCGTGTCGTCCCATTGGCGGCGGTAGTCCAAATCAGTTTGAACGTGGAGGAAATCGTCGGCTGTTATGTCGTCGAATCGAGCATAAACCTGCAATCCAAAAGGGGGCATTAAATTCAGTTTTACAAAACATTAAGGTGAACACCTATTACTTTGTATGAGTATAACGAGGACCGCTCCTGCCGCCGCCAAATGCTAAACTCGTTTTTGCTAAAGTACGGCTCCCATTTGTGATCGTCCTGGGCCTGAATGCGTACCGTTCCGGCCGGTGCATTGCGCGCATCAAGATCCAACGGGCGTAGACAATTGCTAATGCTGGAGTCCGCATCAGCCTCCGCCTCTTTGCTGGTGGACGGCTGGGATTGGCCCTTTTTGCAGCGTTGGTTGCCCAGCTGACAGTAGCAGTATTTCATCTTCTTGGCCTGACAGCGGTCGCACAGCTGATTGTTGGGCAGGGTGTTGATGAACTCAATATCCCTGCGGCACAGATCAAAGTTGGATAAGGCCAAGCGCTCCTTGTTCCAATCGAAGCCATCGCTACCCAGACGCTTAATATTAAGCCCGACCAGACCCACTGCACTCATCACCATTCCCCGTAGCGGGGGCTGCAGCTCCCGGCGGTAGTAGGCGCGCCATAGCTGCTTCAGACCCTGGGTTCCATACACCGACTGATAGAAACTGAACAACTGCTGAATACGGCGCGAGCGCTGGGCGAAGATCGACTCGCATTGGTAGCTCCAGGCGCGCAGAGTTTCCCGGGACTGGTTCTTGATGGCCAGAACAAATCGATTGAACAGCATGCCGGCTAATTCAATTTGCCCGTCGGCCGCCCGCTTGCATAACAACCTACTCAAAAGTGCGGCTACTTTGTTAATGCTCCTCCACTATTACTGTGCGCCCGCACACTTGGCACATTTGTCGCCACAAAACTTGGGGAATTTAGTACTTCTAGCCAGGACACACTCGATCGGTTTGACGGAAGCCTTACTGCACGAGAGCTGGGTTATGTTCTGGCCAGGCTTATCATGTTTGACCGATTAGAAAAAAACGTGCAGCTTGCAATTTGTCTGCTGCTTCTGTTGTTATTACGCTGTTGTTGTTCCTGTTGTTGTGCCGTTACAGGCAGAAGTGTTGTAAAATGGCGAAGCGCCTGCTGAGAGGTGACAGCTGCGATCCGTGATCACACTTTTCTGCAACACTGAAATCAAATAAAATATGTTAAATTCAACCAAATATTTACTGTATACAAATTTTTGTTGTAAAACTGGTGAATTGTGCCATAATTTATATTAAAATTATTTCAGTGTCTAAGAACTGACACTGCGAATAAATTTACTTGACATGCTTTCTAGTTACCCAGTTAAATCGATTTGTATGTTTTAGTCGTTGAAATATTCTTATAGACGGTTATCAAACTTATCTGTAAGCGATAGTTTTTGTAAAAATTATTAACCGTTACTAAATTTGTATACATTTTTGTCCACTTATTTACTTGTTAAGCCCACTGTAAATGGCTTTAGGCGTTATCCAACACAACACTTGGAAAACTCGTGGTTGCGACCGCATTGTTTTTGTTGCGCAGATTTTGATTCGATTTGATGTGTGAAACTGCCGTTGAGCCTGGAAGCAGCCTAAGAGTACCCAGGCAGGATGTCCATGCGGCGACAGCGCATCAAGGCTCCGGCCAACCTGTCGCTTATCAAACGCAAGCCACGCAAGGAGGAGCTCCCAACGACGAAAAAGGAGGATGAGGAGGAGGAGGTGGTGGCAGCAGTGGTTGAGTCCCCGCCCGTTGCATCGACCCCTGCAGCGGAAATGGAACTAGAGGCTGATGCAATCGCCTTCAAGATGCCCGCTAGCTCGGCTGGCCAACTGGAAGAGGTATTCCACTCGGACATCGAGGACAATGTCATTCAGATGGATTTGCAGAAGACCACGAACGGTTTCCCTATGTCGCCGAGCAAGGCTCAAGCCCGACAGCGTGTGCGACCCACCCCGGTATTTGGCCAGCGACGCAACAGTTTTGTAGGCTCACCGATGGCCAGTGATTATGACGGCGACTATCAGTCGCCAGCCACGCCCACGCGGCGTGAGCGCTACCTTAGCGGTTCTTCGTCGGGAACTCCTCTGCAGCAGCAGGTGCACTCTCCTATGCCTCCATCCCCCTATAAATACCTTCCGCCCGCCAGTCCGGGCATGGGACGCATTCGCACAGAATCAACCTGTTCCACCTATTCTGAGGGAGGCAGCAAGCACAGAAAGGGCGATGATAAGTCTCAAAATCAAGGTGGACAGCGGTTAAATGCCCGGCGAGACTTTGAAACGCGTTTCAATAAGGGTGTGCCCGACAAGTCCACGTTCAAGATGATGGACATGATCTTCTACAATCCGGAGAACAACCCCATGGTGCCCAAACAGTCGGTGACGACCATCAAGGATGAATCTGGTAGCGATGATTCCAAGCCCTCAGTGGGTCAGCTACTGGAGCCGAAGGGAGAGTCCACATCCGCTATGTTAGTGCCTCAGCTAAAGCTTGATGCCAATGGCGAGATGATTATTGATGAAAAAACATTGGAAATCGAAACCACGGCCGAGGTGGAGGCCCGCAAGGTGCTAGCCAACTCATCTTTAATCCTAATGGACGAGACAACAGGTGCGCCTCAGAGTTGATAAAAAAAGGAATATTTAACAGATTGATTTTCACTTCGCAGGTGATAATGGATTCTACAAACGACACAAGCGCACGCCATACTGGACCTCCGATGAGACCGTACGTTTCTATCGTAGCCTGCAGATTATCGGGACGGACTTCTCGCTGATGTGCCAAATGTTTCCAACGCGTTCGCGTCGAGATCTAAAGCTGAAGTACAAAAAAGAAGAGCGGACCAATGGGCAGCTGATTAACAAGGCGCTACTTTATCCAAAGGCCTTCAACATACAGGAGCTTAAGGATCAACTGGAAGAGGAGGATCGCGAACGCGAAGAAAATGATCGTCAGTGGAGGGAAATCGCACGAGCTCTTCCGGGAAACCCTAAAAAGGTATATAAATTATAATAACTTGTAAACTCCATTACAATTGTAATACCCTTTCAGCGTTCGAGAATACAGCAGCAAAGCAAGGCATCCCGGGCCCTGAACGATGGCGATGTTGTCTACGAAAACGAGAACGTAACGAGTACAAAGCTCGGTAAACAGGCCTGGGCCAAAAGGCGAAAAGAATTGGAGACTGATGAGAACGACGGGAGTGCGCCTGCCAAAAAGAAGCCCAAGGCTAAGCGACGGTCTCCCAAGGTTCCAGTTCCAACGACAACGGAGAGTCAGTCCGATCTGGCGGCCATTAAGCAGGAAAAAACGATCAAAACCGAACAAACAGGAAGTCATTTACCAACAGGGGGAGAACTGCAGGCTGAGCTCAATGGACTTCTAATGGATGATCCGGTGGAATATGAAGTAGATGTAAACAAGCCACGTGATAAAACTATGATCAATATGGATGATGGTACCCTAAGCTATGTAAGCGACGTCGAGCTCACAACTGACACGCCCAATCGAAAGGCAGAAACATATTTAATAAACTTCATGGAAGACCAAGATCATGGTCATGAAGTTATTACGCCGGATGATCCCATTCCGCCGTCCACTACCGAACCGGATATCGAACAAATTCTCGCCGAGCTCGCGGAAGGATCTTTGGCCCTCGTCTCGTCCTTGGATCCAGAGCACGAGGACCGGGTGCTCAACGAAATCTACATGCTGGACAAGAAGACGGGCGAGTTGTGCGAAACGCCGCTAAAAATACCAGAGCATATTGTTCAATGCATAATGAATGTTATGCAGCTAGAGGACTAAAAACATTTTATATTTATATTCTAAGAGTATTTGTTAACAGTTATAATTTATTAAAGCATTTCGCTAGATGTATTTACAAAAGTATTTCTTTGTTCGTTGCAAATTAAAACGGAAATGCGAGTATGGGAATGTCAGTACTTCTTCTTAACTATTCCTGAAAATATATAAATATACAATTTATAATGGCTTTGTCAGATTTGGTACATAAAATAAATATGTAAGGTAACAAAATCATTTAAATATTAAAAGTTTTTGGTTATATGTATCTACTCAACACAGTATCGTTTCGGTTTCTTACATGAAGAAACTTTTGTATAAAAATCAAATGGGATTCAAAATATTTCAAAAAAATGAAGCAAAAGTTTTAATAACTTTTGAATTTACATTCGGTTCAGAGTTGTCGCTCTTTAAAATTATTTTTCGCTTCTCAACACTGATATTCGCCACGGGGCTTTAGAGCACTGAACTTTTGACAGCTGTTGTTGTTGTTGCCTCGGCTGTGGTAGCAATTTAATACAATTTAACCAAGTTAGCCATAAACGATGGCCCAAGTTCCCTCGGCAATCGTCTCGCACAAGCGCCAGGTGTGCAGCCTGTACAAGCGGGCACTGCGCAACCTGGAGGCGTGGTACGACCGACGGTGAGTGCATTCGCCGCCGAATTCCCAAAGATTATATAATGAGCAAGTGCATCTTGGTTGTTTTTTAATGCCCGCCAGCAATGTCTACCGCTACCGCGCTGTGCAGCTGCGTGCCCGCTTCGACGAGAACAGATCCAAGGATCTGGGCGAGGGCATCCGACTCCTGGCCTGTGGACAAAGGGAGCTCTTCGAGACGAAGCATTTCCAGCCCCGAAACTGTAAACAAACGGGAAGATGGTCATATGTCTGCGTTCCTAACCTGTTATCATTGTAGTTGCCAACAGTGCCGGTGGCTGTGCCTTCGAACGAGAGGTGATTCCCCCCGACTGGGTGCTGGACTACTGGCATCCCCTGGAGAAGGCCCAGTACCCCGAGTACTTCGCCAAGCGGGAGCAGCGCAAGAAGGAGTTTGTGACCTGGTGGGAGAAGCAGTACGGCAAGCCCGACCCCAAGGACCTGGGACACCACTAATCTTAGAGTACCGTAGTCAAATCACATCCAATTGTTGTCATCAAAAGTAAATCTATTGGAACTCACAGTATGTGCTATTATAAATGTGTTGTACTGGAATGCAGTCGATCTTTCATCGCCCAAAACGTTTGCCTACTAGCCGTAGGCTTTACAATAATAGTGGACATAGTTGGTTAGGCAGATTAGCTACAAATTACATTTTAAATTACAAACTTGTGGAGATGTTAAGATGAGTACAAAGAATTGCAAAAAATACCATGGTTCATGAACTAGCAGTAACAAAATTAACAAAATGTTTTATTCAACTTTTTATACGATTGATGTTCTTTGCAAAAAAAGAGGTATGCAGATAGTTGGCCAGGAAAACAGCACTTAGCTGTGATAATTTGGGTACACCTCAAATTAAAATAAAGGCCACGGATTTATACAGATGAAAAACGGGTTACAAAACCATGAAAGGACTGTTCGACTGCAACTCCTTTGTACTAAGTGTATTTCATTTAATATATATATGAGTGTAAATGAAGGGTGGCTCGTGCTGACGATGCTCGGGGTCTTGAGTGCAGTGTGGGATGTCCATCGTGTGCTTGGTTTGAGGTCCTGCCGTTCAATTCAGCTCGTTGGGATCTAAGCGTGGGCGCTTTTTGCTGTTGGTGCTGTTGCCGTTGGGAGTGGAGCTGTTGCCGTTGCCATTTCCTGACTCGCCGCCGTGCTCCCTCTTCCGCTGAAGCGTCTTTTTGTCCCACTGCTGGGTGAGGTAGCGCAGCAGGACACATCGCTTGTCCATCACGATCAGCTGCTCAGAATGCTCGTCCTCGGTGGGCAGGTAGACGGAGGCCCGTTTCTGCGAGGTTCGAATCCCGTGCTCATTGCTTAAGTGGGTGAAATTGCTCGAGTCGTGAATGGGCAGACCCTTGATAAAGTCTCTTACGGACATTCTGCTCTTAGGTTGCTGCGGAAAACGAAAAGAGTTAGGCATTTGATTTTAACACGAAAGAACTGTATTTTTACGTACCTTACTTTAAAAAAGATTAATAATCAATATTTCGAGAGAACAATCTTCTTGTTTGGTGTTTCTTTTGTGCAGCAATTTACAAAAAATTGCCTTGTGTTCGAGATTTTTGTTTTTGTTACGGGTGGTGACAATCAGTATTGCAAAATGCACGATGACAGCTGAACGCCTACCAACACTGCAACGGTGGAACTATTTGAATATATGTATGTGTATTTGAAAAAATTGTGTTTTTCATTAAAAATAAAAACATTTTTTTTTACTGTGCTCACGGTATTTATTGTCAATTCAGTAAAATATAGTATTTTTCTGAAATTTCTCCACTTAAAGAAACCATATAGTTTTTACCAACAGTTGATCCTTAGAGGTAACAATTGAAAGTCCGAACGGCTTTCCTAAATATAAGATTAAAAAAAAAAGAATAACCTAGAATTATTTGTTGAATAAACTGACTTAAAACCAGTCTTGTGGTTAAACCATTTTATTGGGTTCTAATACATCAATTTTTAGTTTCTTAACTACGGTTATGACGATTGCCGTCCCCGCGACGCACCACATCCTTGTACTCATCCATGCGTCTCATGCGGTCTATATACTCGGGATCATCCTGTTCCGCTTGCAACTCCTCAACGGCCTTCTCCTCGTCCTCCTGCTCGTTGGGATCGCGGGCGGCCGCGATGGCCTGTGCTTGATTCATCTTGGCTACCTTCTCCTCATCGGGAAAGATTCCCTCGTCCACGCGCTGCTGGTAAAACTCATCCACAGTCATAATGGGCAAACTGGGGTATCCCAAGCCAAACACCGCCTTCTGCGTGGCATTACGTGTTATAATGAAGGGCTGTAGGGGCTTTGGCTTAGGGGCCTGTTGATGATGGTGATGATGTCCTGGTCCGTGACTGTGACCATGACCGCGGGAGGTGGACGATGCAGAAGATTGATTCTGATTGGGTGGACGGAACGAATCCATTTCGTTGTCAGCTTCTCCACCAGCCAATCGGGCAAGGCGCATCTGAGCCAGCTGCTTCATTACGCCCAACGATTCCAATTCCTGCTTGGAGTCTATTATGCTCTTGTCCAAGTACTTGAGGAAAAACACGCGCTTATCCTCATCGTCGGCCGTTTTGTTCTTGACTGCATCGCGCATTCTGGCCATATACTCGTCAATCTCTTTCATCCGGCGATACTGGGCTATTTTGTCGTTTCTATTGAAGGCTGCCTCCATCAGCTCGCGCTGCTCGCTTTTTTCCGCCTGGCTATCCGTCTTAGCCACCTGAGATTTGGGAGCTGCACAGAGATCATACTCCTGGCAGCGTTGCAAGTGGTCCTTGAAGTAAATCTCGCCCAGCTCCAAGGAGTGTGTGCTAGTGGGGCTGTTGATCTTTGTGGTCAGTTTGCCCAGGAAGTAGGGGAGCAGCATGAAGGGTAGCGATTCTGTGGACACCTCGTCGATCAACTCATTCGCACTGAACATGCTAACCTGGTTCACAATGACCGTGGCCTGCTCGAACAGGCCCATTGCCGTCTTTACTTTGTTCTAAATGTTGTTATACGAGACTAAATGATTGTGTTAGTTTTAAAAATTAACAATATTACACACCTGAAATTCACTGCCATTGAATGGTAGATCGGTAACTTCTAGCTCGTCGAATATGTTCCAGCCCTTTAGAAATATGTCCGACAGCTTTTGGTCCTCTCCGCCAGCGGTATTACCCTCAGCCATTTAACGATATTGATATAACTTCGTAGTTAATGAGTAATTTCAATAATATAAATAATGTTGCGAAAAATATTTGCAAGATGCCGACGCTTAACAGCTGTTTTCTAATTGAAGGGATGCAAAATATCAGATAAACCAGGGCTGGCTTATTAATATTTATTGTAACCAAATGCTAGCTATACTTTATATCTTGTAAATGAGTTTGTAAGAAAAATTTTGGTGAAACAAATAAATTTCTCTGAAAGAAAGAATATACGAATTTAGCAAAAATCCTTTATTGAACTATTAAAAAGTCGAAGGATCTAGCAAAAAATTTGTTTCTGGTTTAAGGTGTCTGTAGAAGTAGATGCAATCCGATGGAATTAGCCCTTGAGCGTGGACTCGAGCTCATTGTTCGCCAGCAGTTCCTTGATAATGTCCAGTCCGCCGATAAGTTCACCCTTGACGTACACCTGGGGATATGTGGGCCAGTCTGAGTAGGTCTTCAGGCCCTGACGCACTTCTTCGTCGCTGAGGATGTCAAATGTCTCGTACGGCAAGCTGTCGAGGTATATTTGCGTTAATAAACGGGAAGATAAAATGACTGATCGGTTTCCATACTTTGTTTCATTTACAATGCCGATGAGCTGCTTGGAGAATCCGCATCGCGGTCCATTTCGGTCGCCCTTCATGAAGATCATCAGCGGAGCCGTATTGATAAGGGCCTTTAGGCGTTCCTCCAGCGTTTGTCCTGTTGCCGCCGCGCTGCTAGCGCTTTCGGCCAACTTTTTGGACTTGGCGCTAATGGCGGCAATGTCCACACCATCGACGCGGTCTACGGCGGAGCCCTTGGCGAAGAAAATTACTGTGGGCACGGCTTCGATCTGGTGGTATCGCAAATCATGTTAGTGCTTCTGTTAGATTTTTAAAAGGAAATCGAGCGTACCTGATGTTTCATGGAAATCTCCGGGAATTGTTCAGCGTTTAGGCTGATGAACTGCAGTTTTTCGCCAGTAATCTTGGCCAGCTCCTCCAGCGCGTCTTTTACCTGACCACATTGCTCTGCCCAGTCGGCGGCGAATAGCGCCACGGTCGTCTTGTCCGCATCAATGTACTTCTGGTACTCTTCGGCAGCCGAGACGTTCACCACGGGCATGTTTTCTTTGAATTATTTAACTAAATTTGCTGGAAAAGCAAAATGTATAAAATGCAGACCGAATTGTCAGCTGTGGAAGAGAGTTGCCACTATGGGGGAAGAAGTCAGTGCTGGTAGCTATAAAATAAAAAGCTAAAAACTAAACACTAATAACATTTTATTAATAATCAAAACTTACAATTTAAATTTTCTTAACTCTTATTAGCTATTTAGAGAATTAAAGTCACGTAGGTTTTGAAAATAAGTTCCTTACAAATAGCTTGATTTTCTGTTGACATTTTCAGCACAGTGTGGCAATTCAGGGCTGTTTGACGAAATTTGGGGAAAACGTCGTTTCAATTTCTGGCAGCACCAAACGGCAACACGTGCGGTCGTGCCGTACTGTATTCAATATACACAGCTCACTTATTTTTCGCAACTAAAAGTTGAATTAGCCGGACCATGGTGACGCGCAAGAAGCCAGTTAAGCGCAACGCCGAGGCGGCCGAAATCCAGGTCGAAGAGGAGGAGGAGGCAACGCAGCCGAAGGTGGCCAAGGAGTTGATGGTGGTTGCCCAGGAGGTGAAAATCATTCGTGCCCTTGCCTGCAACGATGTGGTGGAGCGGAATCGCCAGATCCGCATTCTGCGCAAGTGGTTCAAGGCGCGGGCCGGTAGCTCCTTCCCCTTCAACGAGGACGACTTCATGCGCATCTGGAAGGGATTGTACTACACTATGTGGATGTCAGACAAGCCGCTGGTACAGGAGGAGCTGGCCGAGCAGTTGGCCCAAATGGTGGACAGCTTCGGCGGCAATACGGCCTGCAGTCTGGCCTACTTTAGTGCGTTTATGCGCACAATGTGCCAGGAGTACTTTGGCATAGACCAGTGGCGAATGGACAAGTTTTTGATGCTCACCCGCCGCATGGTGCGATATCTACTGAGACTGCTCAAACAGAACAACTGGGAGTCGGACCTGATCGACGCCTTCAATAGCAGCATGCAACTTTCCGTGCTGTCAGAGCAACCCAAAAGTCGTGGCATGACCATGCACTACCTAGATGTTTTCTTTGAGGAGCTGGCCAAGGCGGCCGATGGTGAGATCACCGCTGCTCAGGTCAATCTGTTTTTGCGTCCGTTTGTCACCTACATTGCTACACAACGCGATGCCAAGCTGGTGGCACAGTGCCGCACAAGGGTGCTCTATCATCTGCTGTACCAGAGCGACTTGGGACGAGAGTACAGCGAAAAGTACAATGCCTGGAAGCTGATGGGCTTCCCCACCGCCTCTATTGATGACATCGAGAAACTAGATTCTGGATTTGACGAGGAGGATGACGAGGGCAACGCTGAGGAGGAGCAGCCGCGGGCCACATCCTTGGATCCGCGAGCGGGTAACGTGGATGTTCACATGCCGGAGCTGCCGCTTAACGCTGATTGCGTTCTGGATGAACTGCAGACGCAGCTACGCACCAACGATTTTAACAGCAAGAGACGCAAGGGACTGCGCAAAATTATCCAGATCTTTGAGACTTACAAGGGAGGGGAGTTCCCACTGGGCGTGAGGACAATGCCAAAAGTAGAGGGACAAACTCTGTCGGAAATGGTGGAGCAAAAAGTGACTGCCTTAGATAAGATGGAGGACGAGGTCTTTGGAACTGGAAGAAAACTAAAGAAGCTCAACAAGTCCAAGCGCAAACGCCTACTGCAGTCCATAAACTTTGAGGAGGTGGACGAGCACAACTACGATGAGGTTATTAGCAAGGCTCTGCCTCCTGAGTTGCAGAAGAAGGTGAATCACAATGCAAAGGTGCGTTCCAGCATAAACGACGCCTGGGTGGTAGAAGAGGTCAAAGAGACCGATACATCGGCGGCCAAGCCCAAGTCGAAGAAAGCTAAAAAGGAAGAATCGCTCGAGCCGAAAAAAGATGACCAGACGAAGGTGAAGAAGAAAAGCCAGCTTAAGCCCAAGAAGGAACACTCTAAGCCCAATAAAGAGGAGCAAACGACTTCCAAGGCACAGAAGGAAGAGCCTGCGAAGACCAAGAAAGTTGACCACCCTAAGCCCAAGGAGGAGCAGTCCAAGCTGAAGACAGTGGAGCAGCCCACGCCCACAACCAAGGAAGAGGGGCCGTCCAAGGCCAAGCCGACACCCAAAACGAAAGCTGCCGGTAATGATGATGATGCCACTACCCCGCAGTCAGCCAACGGCTGGGATGCCCCTTTAGAGGCCGGTGAGCAGGACATCTTTGTTCCCTCTCGAAAACTGCAACTGAAGCAGGCCAACAGTAAGCTGCAGAAGTCCACACCCAAGCAGCCTGCGCGTATACAGTTTGCCACTCCGCAAACGGGCAGTGCCAAGCGTGTGCGGATCGTGACCAAGAGCAACTGCGTCTACCCCAAGAGCGATTACTACCGACAGCTGAAGCTGTCTCCGCAGGTGCCCTACGACGCCGAACGTTTACCCGGCAAGAGTGCCCTTAAGCCACACGTGTTACCGGGACCGATTCATCCGAACTTCAAGGCCAAGCGCCTGTTTAACGACACTCTGTGACGATGCGTCTAGTGGCTGCGACTGGGATCGGGACAGGATGAGGAAGATTAACTTGGACTTGGTGCTCTGGTGGACGACGAAGATGGGAGCGCTTCACATACTTCACATCCTACTTCCTGACATGGCTTTGGAGATTAAGATAGCACATCCACGATAGGCATGTCTTATGCTGGTTTTTTAACGCGTCTATACATACACGAACGCTTTCATGCAATATTTTGCTCTTTTAAAATGTTAGAGCCCCTTTGTTTACTTTGGAGTGCACTGTTACCATGCTTAAATATTTCAATTTTCCGAAATAGTTGACATTTTTGTAGCATTGTGCGATGCTTTGACTAAACAATGTAAGGTTTACTAATTTCTACTTAAATAAGATCCGCATAAGACATGTACTAAATGTAATCCCCTAATGTTTTAGTAGTTACAATTACTATTACTATTGCTTGTAGGCCATTTTATGTTCAAGCTATCCTCTGATCTGAGTTGATATTGAAATAAAAGCAAACGTAGTATATGTAAAATTAAATACGAATCACAAAGCTTAAATGTCATTATTTACTAACAGTCAAATTAAGTGGGAACTAACTTTAGACACTTAAAAATATTTATTTTTATACTCGTTACTCGTAGAGTTCTAGACTCGTTGAAAAGTGTGTAACACGCAGAAGAAAGCGTTGCCGACCATATAAAGTATATATGTTTTTGTATTCTTGATCAGGATCAATAGCCGGGTCGAGCTGGCCATGTCCGTCTGTCCGTCCGTATGAGATCTCAGGAACTATAAAAGCTAGATTAAGCATGCAGCTTTCAGAGACATAAACAATTTTTCCTAGGGCGATGTCCATCGGGGAGTGCCCAACTTATCACTGGTGGTCAAGGCCGATGACCCACCATCAAACCTTGCGAATTATCATTTACATTTCAGTTGCCCACATTGACTGTGAAGGAGTCATATGCGGGGTCTTAGGTCTCGGGTCTAGGGTCCCTGATGCGTGGTCCCTGGTCTAGGGTGCGGGGTGCCACACCGACACTTTTGAAAAATGTTTTGATATTTTTACTGACGCCGAGCCAGGTTTCCATAACCGTTAACTTTTAACGAAATCTTTTGGAAACCATGTTTTTTACAGTTGTGTAAGTAATAACAAAAAAAGTACTGAACCGATTTTAATCATCTAGCATTAATTTTTAAAGAGCATAAAAAATGGTCCTATATAGACTTAAGTATTAAATAACAAAAAACATTTTTAGACACTTTTTGACCTGAACTTTGTTTTTCGGAGCTTGGTTGACCAGGGTTTATTTTCGAATTTGGAAAAAAATGTAGTTTATTGACGACAAAAAAACCTTCTGAGTAAGAATATGTTTGCTTTGTTGATTTCACAGTAAAAATGTGTCCAGCACCACTTACACAATCAACGATGTCAGCGGCGATGTGACTTACGAGATTCTTGAAAAATTTGATAAATTAAAATTTGCACAAAAAAAGTTGTTGTATCACCTCAGGCATCATCTATATAATATTATATGTATTTTGAATGGACTATCTTTAGTTCCCTACAAAGCGACTGCAGAAAAGAATTTTTGGACACCTACCCACTCAGTAAAATCCAGCTCATTGCACAAATGAGCTTAGTCGGTTCCACTCAAAGCTACCTGTTTGACTCACTCACAACTGCGCTTGAGTCTTGAGATTGCATTTAACATTCTGTAAATATTCACTCCAATGGTAGTTGAGCTTAATAGACTGCATTTAAGGGAGAAATATGCAACTAAGAGAGTTGAATTCAGTCACTCAACAAAAATACTCAGTTGAGCCAAATAACTGTGTACTGTTAACTGCCTGAGTGAGACTGAGAATGAGTTCGAAAAGTTGCGGAAATATTGCTCAAATGTTAAGCTGAGTGTTATTTTAGTTGCACTTATTAATGCTTTAAGGACCAGTAGTAAAATTAATTTAACAATTTAACATGCCATATATTAAATGACGTATATTTAATACAACACCGATTTTTTTACGGCATTCATATAGACAGTATTTTCATTAAATTCTGCATTTTTGTTTATGATTGGCATTTAGTTCACACCAAAAGGATTCGATTAATGTTATATATTAAAATGGTAATGCAATTGGTTATATTTTATCTATTTAAATTGTGATTGCAAATTGAATAGGAATCATATTTGATGATGGCATTTTGCGGTTGGCATATTATTGGTGTATTAAAAGACATTCATACGGATGCACAGCACAATTTACAAACAGTTTTGATCCCATTCATGCAAAATGAACTTCCGATCCGCACAGCACAATTGGTTGAATAATAAATTTTCATAATAATTGAATATTTGCCACCGCAGGGGGAATCGATGGCGAATGAAGAGGGTGTGACATGTTCATAAATCTGTTTTAAGTGGACGGCCAGCAACAATAACAGGATTCATTTCCTCGAGGATAACATCTGTTCAGAAGTGTTGCAACACGATGGAACAAATTAAGTTTCGCACAGGACCAGCAGGCACAGGACACGTTAACTTTCTACACATTTGACGCATGTACTCTCCTCCTGGCATCCTTGTTCGCCCACCTCAGGGTCCTCGGTTCCATCTCATCCCTCACCATTCCTGTTGACAATCTGCTTTAGTTGCGTAAATCTCAGCCAAACAAGACGGTGCATCAAATATATATGTACATACATATGTATATAAATATATGAATGAATGTATATACAGTTGTCCAGATGCTGAAAGCTGTGTGTTGTCTATCGAATGGCAGGCAAACTGCAGACTTCTCCCCGGAAAAACCCGAGCCATCTTGTCGCCACCTCATTTTCCTCTGAGTGTTGTGTGCATGTGCATGTCTGGTGTATTAAACTTTGTCGAAATTTTATTCAATTTAAGTGCACTTAGGCGACGATTGTACATTAAGATATGACGCAATCCGTGAACTAGTGCACAGCTGATCCGCATCCTCCCCCACTTTCAGTCGCATTCGAATGCAAAGCCCGGTAATAGATATGGATACGTGTAAGTGGCGGCAGACTAAGGAAAGTGCTAGATACATCTGTGTAATTGGGCATAGAATGTATACCCTTTCCATGGGCAACTTTACAAAGTATCTCCAAGGAGAGCCTGCACTACCGGGTAAGTATTTTATTGCACAATAAATGTATGTAATTATTCGGAACTTCGGAGCTCTTACAATTTTTAATACGAATTCTGGAGAAATATTTTCTAAGTGCATTGCAGCCTAAGCCCATTATTAAATTGCCCAGGTCCAGCCCCTTTTTCGCAGCGCAATGTGGACTATTTTTAGCGCTTTAATGGACCGCAATCTATTTTTTGCCCAATCAAATCGGGGTGTACGACTTGAACTTTGGCGAGGCTATAAAAGCCATCGGTCGCCCAGTTGCGCAGTTCAAGTGCAAGGCAAAGGCAGCTGTTCAGGGACGGAACCGGAATCCGCGGATATGTGCTTCTACCGGATTATGGTGATATGTCTTCTGGGCTCCCTAGTGCCCTCGGTACCGGCATTCAAGGGCTGCGGACCGGAAAAGCACTGCGTTCCATACGAGCAGTGCAACGAGGGCTTACTGGTGGACGGAAAATTCTATCAGGATCGCAGTAGAACGACTTTGGACGAGAACTGCCACTATATGGAGAAGTGCTGCAATATTCACGACACAGTGAGTAGAAAGCGAAAAGGTTAAGATATTCCATTTGGTTTTGTGAAAGCCAGTGCCAAAACACTTGACTACAAAAAATTCTTTAAATAGCATTGGATTAAAATCAAAAAAACAATCCTTAATTCGACGCACTTAACATTAATTCCTTTTAGATTATAAACTGTTTGGCTTTCTGAATTGCGTCCACACTTAATGATAAACGGTTTAAAACCATTCAAAAAAATAAAGCGATTTATCGAAAAAAGTTTCGAGTGTTTTCTCCTCTACCAGATGCCAAAAAAATAAAGAATTTTTTATGCTTGTGGAAAATTTCAATTTTTATGAAATATTTTGCCCCTGTTACGAGTAAAACATTGAACATTTTGTTGTTGAGTTCCTAGCAGCCAAGCTTTTGATAGCAAGAATTTAATGGAATTAAAAGGGTTTAATAGTCAAACTTTTATACTTATATACCAACAGCTCCCGGCACCGGAAGTTCCTGAGGAGGTGATGAGCTGCCCGTGTGGAGGGCGGCATGATCTCTGGTACTACCTTCGACCGCTGGGATATAAGCAGCAGGAGGCCAAGTTCGGGGAGTTTCCCTGGTTGGTGGCGGTCTACGGGGAGGATGCCTATCTCTGCAGTGGAGCACTTATCACCCCGGTGGCGGTGATCACCACGGCGCACTGTGTCCAGAATGCGGACGCGACGAAGGTTCGTGTGTTGGCCGGGGAATGGGATGCCGCCGTGGAGCTGGAGCCCCAGCCGCACCAGGAAAGATCGGTGGTTGAGTTATTAGTGCATCCCAACTACACGCAAATGCCACTCGCCCACAACATAGCGATCCTTCTGGTGGACAAGGAGAAACCTTTCCAACTGGCTCCTAATGTACAGCCCATCTGCCTGCCGCCTCCGCGAATGATGTACAATTATAGCCAGTGCTATGTGTCCGGTTGGCAGAGAGGCGATTTTGGGGGATCCGCAATCCTGCCCAAGCGATGGACCCTCTACGTCCTGCCACCCAACCAATGCAGGACCAAGTTGCGACTTTCCCTTTTGGGGCGACGCCACGCCCACAATGACAGCCTGCTGTGTGCCGGTGGCGACAAGGGCGACTTCGTCTGCGGTGATGTGGACATGACCGCAGTGCCGCTGATGTGTCCTCTCTCCGGCCACAACGATCGCTTCCTCCTGGCCGGTCTCTTGGCCCGGACAGCTCGCTGCGATGGCCCGCAACTTCTGGGAATTTACACGAACGTCAAGTTGTACCGGCAGTGGATCGATCTGAAGCTACGGGAACGCAATCTTGACATTCGCCACTACATGGTGTAATCGGATTCCTGAGAAATCAATACTGCATATGCAATTCATTAGGGAAAATGCTAATTTCTTGTGATAAATAAAAATACATTTTTCAAGACATGAATAGGAAAATCTTTCAAAGTCAGACAGCAGAAACAGATAAGGAAGAATATAACAAATAAGAAATAAGAAGTTAACAAACGTATCTGGAAATTTTCCTATTTCTTTAATTTATTTTAAATAATTTCTTTATTTTACTTATGGAAATAATATTTATTTTCGCTGGAACTTGAGCGGTTTTCCTGACCAGATTGTTTTTTCTCTGATATGCAATATAAAATCCTCTTACTGCTCCATAAATGCCATCGGCAAGGGGCTTGTCACTTCACTCGGGTTTCCTTCTTCGAGTGGCCTCCATGGGCACCCAACTTCTTTGCCTGCGGATGGGTTTCTCGCTCCACGCAGTCAATGCCAATGTAATCTCTAGGGAAAAGTCTTGCACAAAGTGAGCTGCAAACTACAGGAACTTCGTCTTCGTTCTGAAAAGTTCTTAAATTTGCGAAGAAGTGCATCATGTGGCTTGGTTTGGCTGTTCTGCTGATTTGTCACCAATGGCGGAAAATAACCAAATTAAGTATTAGAATATCCTTCTCGGCGGATTCCTAAGTAAGGCTTTCTTTTCGATGGAAGCTTAGTTCATCGCTAAAACAGAAGCGCTGTTAATTAATAGCGCTTTACGCCAGACTGGCGGTTTGGGTCACTCGCAGGACTCTCATTTGTCCTTTGGGCCGAATCCGATTTTGGCAAGTCGCGTTGAGTTATGGCTGGGCGATATGTGGCCGCCGCTTTGCATATCCTTGTCCACCCGCCCTGGTGCCTAAATTGAAAATTGAAAAATTGCTTATTGCAAATTTGTTGCCCGCAATCGCAGGGCCATGCGGAATGGCTGAAAAGGGAGCCGAAATATCGTTACATGCTCTTTGCTCTTTTGAACTTCCGTTGGCCATTTTGGCGTAGTGCACGTGCCGGACAACGGACAGCGGACACTGGACCTGCACTCGGACGGTGGACGGTGGACGAAGGACGAAGGATGGCGAACTACGGAACAGGGACCACGGAGAGGTCCTGTCCACCCGCTGGCTGTTGCTGCTGCTGCTACTGCTGCCGTTTCCTGTGCGAGAATTTAGCAATATATTTTTCTTACTCCGTTTGACGTCCTTCGTATCTGGCCAAGTGCAATGGTCCACAACCAGCCGCAGTTGGTGCAGCCAGCAGCTATTTAAAAATGGACAAAAAGGCGCCTTTATATGTGTAAAAATACATTTTCTTATAAATATACAAAATGGGATTATAATCTTTTGATATAGCATATTTCAAGGAACATTGTCTGTCTTTGGATAATATTATAATATTGGTATCGATAACTTTCCAGCATATATTTGATCTAAATGAAAATATTTACCTGTTTCATTATGCTTGTTATCCAATAAAGAAGGTGACAATTAATAAATTACCCATCTTAATGGTAACCTAGCTAGAAAATGTAATTGGTTGATGGCCGAATGTGTGAACTTTGTCCGGCTAAAAAGGATGAATTGGCTGCACTGCACCCGAATGCAGTGGCATTGGCAATGGGAATGGCAATGGCCAAAGCGAACAGAACGTTAAAGAAAAATAGGAAACTTTTGCATATTTTGTACTTTATGCTTGAAATATTTATGATCTCATGCAATTTGTGGCTTACTGCTTGGTCTTGGCCATCGTCTGGCTGCTTTTGGTCTGTTCTGTTCTGCTCTGCTCTGGCCTGGCATGGTCTGGACTGGTTTGGTCTGGTCTGGTCTGGTGTGCTTGGCTGGCTCCTCGATTCCTGAATGCTCCTCGACTGGCCACGGAACCACATCTAGCGACGTGTCTGCCAATCTGTGAAATATGCTGCTAATGCACTTATTGCCATCGTTCTATTGAATTTATGTCGGAATCGTCTCAGACTTGTGGTCTCTGCATTTGATGGTTTTCCCTTCCTGCTTGAGCTCTAATTTAGGGCGAATATTTGAGGCATTTCCCACGGCCCACGGCCCACGTCCCTGGCACTCAGCCTAATTGTGCTTCCGATTCATCCTGGACCTAATATCCTTCGGGGTGCCACTGCACTCCCTGCATTCCACAATCGCCACAAGTGCCATAATATGTACTTATTCCAAAACTTCAACGTTTAATAGGTGGTGCTAAACTGCAATAGCTTCACACTTTACTTAAATTGCTGTCTTCATATCTTCATATCTAAGCGATTACTTTTATTCATTCTGAGTAGTGCTATTAAATAGATATTTATTGACAGAAATGGAACTATTCCAAGGAATAAGCCATAAATTCTAAGTAAATATATGATTAATACATTGATTTATGGTTATTGCATATAAAAGTTTAATTTTAAAGATTTGTTTCATAAAACTTTCAAGGTATACCAAGCCTGTTTCAAGTAGCTTATGTTCACATTCATCAAGTAAAACTTTTCCAGAGTGCTAGCAAAGTTGTAGCTGCAAACTATTGAAAGAGGTGAACTTCTAGATTTGTTTTACATTTTCAAAGCCATCGATTATAGTGGTCATCTTTGCTAGATTTTGTGGCTTGGTGTCAACCACGAAAGTGCCTAATCAATTGAAAAACGGCCCTGGAAAGCGTTCAAAGCTCGGCCACTGACTGGTCATTTATTGCTGCGGAAATGTGAGTAGCAAATTCTTGGCCACACATCTTTTTCCACGCCCAGATCGCCGGCAGGAATAAGGCTGACAATCCCACACACACTGGCCAGCACACAGACTTCGGACAGCTCCAGCCGGCGGCTAGGATAAGGATGGTTCTCGGGGAGGAACCTATTATGGTCCTGCAACTGCATGCACTTCCTTTAAGGAAATTACCAAACAACCCGCGCATCCGGCGGTTGTGCGCCCGCAGTGCTGCCAGCCATTTCCAGACTTCATTGTCCTCATCCTCTGCCCAGGATAACGAGAGCATCAAATGAAGTGAAATTAATAAAATGCCTGGAAGCATGCTAGTCCTCTTTCTTCGCGGATATCAGCTGGTGCATCCCCAAGTTGGTTTGGTTGAATAAAGAATCTAATGCAATTTGGTTAGTGTATTTTAAAGAATATATAGTGCTTGTAATACTCGTACTTATACGAATAGCTTGAAAATATTAGTAAAGAGCGTCAAGAATAAATGGGCAAACTGCTACTTATACATAATAGTTGAACTGTTGAGATGTGTACAAATGCAGTATGCTCCTATGCCCTTATTAGTTCCATGCTAATATCTTCAACTGCCCCAGAACAGTCATCTTTTCGTTATTTTAATCATCATTTTGAGCACACCCGACCGCACAAGTAGGTGGATAAGTTAAGTCCGCTACACCTTATTGCCTTTCCCCCTGCCTAGGAACTCTTTGCAAACTCATCAAAGTTAAGTTGCTTACGCCTGGCCAATATCGGTGAGATTGGGAGTGGAAGTCTGAGTCTGTGTGGGATTGGGATTGGGAGTAGGAGTCTGAGAGGGCTGTGTAGTAACTTAAGCTGCCACAGCGCCGTTTCGACGTGAAAGTTCCCACTTGCCAGCAAATATATGCAGGCGAGCGAGCTCTTTCTGTATAAATGAAATATTTTTTGGCAACCGAGGAGGGCGGGCAGGGGGGTGCGAGTATCTCATAGATGCTGCTATAACTTGTCTCGAATTTGTGTTTGCCTTGCCAAATTTTCATTTCAATTTTCCCTGCAGTTTTATTTAATCTCACTTGAGGTGCAGCACTGTAAGTTTGGATCTTCTCGAGTGGCTGCAATGGTTGAGGATTTCTTGGGCTTGTATTGTGTGTATTTATTGCCAGTTACTTGCAGCTTTACTTTCCAATCTATTTGTTTACTGTTGTTATTTGGCAATTTACGCAATTATATGTAAATCATCATAATAACTGACCAACAATGCCTCTCCTGATATTTAATTAAGAAATTAATTATAGAATGCTTTTCCTTACCTCCTCTCGTATTTGCTTACTTGCACCATTAGAATTTGAATTTCACCATAAACAGTTTGTCTAGCCTGTCTATCTTGGTAATGTTTTGCATGTTTGTTCAGAATTAACTTGGCTTCAATTTATGTTTATTTTTCTGCCACAGTATTTGGCTTGTTCTCCCCGAAAACTTAAGGTAAGCTTTGAGCCCGAATTCAGTTTCCCAGCCAGTATTGTCGATTGCTTTGCTATTGTTGGACGCACTCAATGACAAAAGTTTAGCAAACAAAACTGTTTGCCCCAGCCACTTGAGCACCTTTTTCTTTGGTTATTCGTCCTGCGAACTCAGCAATTCCCTCGCAAAAATATAAAGTGAAAAGTGGAATGCCATGAATGAGAGTCAATATGTAGATATGCATTTGGCCCAGCACACATTTCACTCCCACTCGCCATTCTTTCCTTCTCGTAGCTTCTGCCTGTTGCAATTTGTTCCAATTGATTTCCAAACACTTGGAATTTATTGGTTTTCAGAAGTTTGCCAAATTTTATTGTTTCCGCTAATTTCTTTTGTCCAGACCGGGCCGGAAATAATCGACATGTGGAGGGGTCCAAAAGCCATTCTTGGTCGAAAAGTTTCCCCGGAAACGGAATCCTTTGAATTGCGGAATCTTTGTCCTAATATAGGTGTTTTTGGTTTTATTCTTGATTTTGATTCACTTGAGGCAAAATTATAAAATGTGTCCTACACTTATATATCATCATTTATCATTATTTATTACAAATTTAGAAGACCATTAATGAATTAAATTTCCTTACATTTTGAGGTATGTTCTCTAAGTTTCTTAAATCAAATTTAGACATAAAAAGTATTCGAGTACCGCTAAACAATCTTTAGTAAAATAGATTTAGTCTATAAATTAAAAAAAATGATTTTAGAATTAGCGCCCTAAAAAGCGAAAGTATTAAAATACATAGTTTGTAAATGTCTTTAAAATTCCATGTTCTCTGGGTGTTGTTAAATGTACATGCATAAATTCTAGTGTAAAAAATAAATTATAAATATTATGATAGCAAGTTTTGTGAATATCTGGCAATGTTCGGTATCATCTGTTGGCGTCCCATGTCCTGTGCGCATGTCCTTCGCCTTGAGCTTCTCAGCTGTGCCGCATTGTTTTCCTGCTGTTGTCGACGCGAGTAAAATGCTAAGTTAAATGCCAAAAAATAATAAATAAACCACAAAAATCGGTGTCTACCAAGAATTCAAATTGTTACTATCAGAGCGTGTAACGTTAAGTGGTAAAGAATCAAAGTTACTTGCCAATCAAATTTTCATTGAAAAGGTGATAACCAAGTGATTGCTAAAACTTCACTCACTATGTGAAACTAATATAAAAGAATCGTCTGAATCCAAAAGTCGCCTGGAAAAAGTATGATATGGATGTATAATTGGCATTTTTAAGGACTCCAGCTGCTTTTTAAAAAATAATTCAAGCCAATCTTTGCACAGATTTTATTGATTTTTCCTTTCCAATTGGCCAGCAAGGAAAAGTGTCCTGAGAGCGCAATCTCCGTTTGCTCTCGGCTTTTCCTTTCCGCTCTCTGAAAAGAGCCGCTCTCTATTTCCACTTTGTTTTGCTTAGCTTGTTCGCAAATAAACAATTCGAAAACCTTAAAATGCATCCAGCATAAAGAAATTGAATAATATAAGTTGCAAACGCCATAACATACAGATGAAAAACTCCACATGAGTGTTCAAAAAGTATACGAAACATAGGGAAAAGTATCGCCCTGATTCCGAAATCTAATCCCCCGCTCCCTGCACTCCAACATGCTGAATAGCCGGAGCCCCCCACAGTACAAGCAGCAATCCCCGGGGGGCTCCGTTGGCTCCGTCGGTTCCACCAGCTCCACGTCCCAGCTGCTGGGCCACTACCAATCCGCCTACGGACAGCAGGCTCACTCGCACGCCTGCTATCAGCACCACTTGCAGCAGCAACATCTGCAGCAGCAGCAGCTGCAGCCGCATCAACAGAAGCAGCAGCATCATCACCACCAGCATCACCACCACGGAGCACGGACATCCCTCACCCCCACCATGAAGCGGGGCAAGAAGCAGTGGGGCACCAGGGAACGATCCGGCATGAGCTTCCTCATCGTCATCACCTTCTTCGCCGTCTTTGGCTTAATCATTCTAACGGAGGTAGGTGCAAGCTATCATTGCACCATATGCAATATGTATGCAATACGTACTAAATTATTATAAACAAATGATGTTGGTATTATGACGTCGAAAAGAAAAGAACCTTTTCAAGTCGAATCGACTAAATGGAAACTCTCGTGCAAAATTGGCATGGTACAGAGAAATCCTCTTGAAATTATGAACATCTTTAAGCTGCAAGTGTAAATTTGCCCACCCATTTTAATCAAAACTGCGAAAGCCACTTGCAATTCAAATTGACCAAAGGACTTTTCTCCGCCCCCCTTTTCACGCAGGTCTTCATGATCGACGAGCGCACCCACAGCGGCATGTTGGCGATGAGGGCGGGCGGCGGGGGCGGTGCCAGCCTGGGCGGACGGATGGGCGACTCGATGCCGGATTATGATAATGTTAAGGTAAGTTGGACTATGCAAATCAGCCCAGAGCCCACAGCCCAGAGACGGCTTAGCGGACAACTCGTTCGTTAGGTTCCCGAAGAGGCGGTGGGAACATTAAAATGTGCTGTTTGGCAGGCTTAAGAGAAAGGAAGGAATAACTAACCAATGAATTTGGCTGGTTGTATAATTTGCTTGGTTTATTTTTTAAATTAGGAAATTAACGTACGTACAGTAAGTGTACTGCACCGTAAAACCGCAAAGAAATCTATCTTATTAGTTTCCAATGTATAAATAATTCATTTGTAAAAGGCTTCCAAAAAAATATATTTTATATCATATAATTTCATTTTATTACTAAATAAATTGCAGGATGATTACGATCTACTGGATGCCAGCATTTTGAGTGATAATAAATTAGGATTCGTACAGCTGCGCGACAATAAATTGAAAATTCAAGGTAAGAGTCCCAGCACAAAAGGCTGCGTGACGGCACCGAAGATGTCTGCGACAATGGGACATTACGTATACGCCGCGTGTCTCATGCATTTTCCAATTTCACAGAAGCCGCAGGCGCCGATGGTCAGCGCCTGGCCGGAATGCTTCTCAATGGTGGCGGAGGTGGAGCAGGTCCGTTCGGCGTGAATGTACCGCTCATACCCTGGGGCCAGGTGCTGCCGGACAAGGTGGAGGAGACGCTGCCCCACTTCCCGTTTGGCACACGGCCCACCGACGGCGCCTGGCAGGTTGTCAACGGCACCCGCTTCAAATTCTTTGTCTACTCCGCCTACTTCGACCGGCGCGAGGGAGCTCGCCTGGTGCGAGTGGTGGGCGCCACCAAGACGCGGGGCCCGGAGCGGGTGTGGTGCCGATTCTGGTACGGACCGAGTTCTGGCAATGGCACCGATGCGGGCTCCTCCTCGGCACGTGCCAAGTATTCCTCGGCCACTGTGATGGCTCGCGTCAAGGTGAGTCCTTAATTTTATTTCGCATTTTCCACACGACCGCACGGAAATTCAATTGATATTTTAGCACTGATAGACTTGTACTGAAATACAAAAGAATGCAGTCCGAATATAGATTTATTTCTATTTCTCTCGGTATGAGAAGTTGTTATTTCATAATACAAATACCAATTTAACATTCTAGATTATCCGTGAGAACTGGAATCTGAAATACAGCGCCTGTTTTATCCTGTGTCCAGTACGAACTCCTCCCCTGGCAGTTCCACATTTCGTGAGTGTGGTTTCCCGCCTGCGTGCTCCGCCGGGCAATTTGCTGACCCTGCGGAACACCGACCAGGATGCGGACTTTGCGGTGAGCCCGGCGCGAAATTCGAGTGTCAGAAAAGGATCGCCTGTAGGTCGTCCTCCGCCGAGTGGCGATAACATACCCGACCGCATTGCCATCTGCGTGAAGCCCTTGCACTTCAACTACGACCAGGCGCTGTATCTGATGGAGTACTTGGAGTTCTATGCCCTACTGGGCGTGTCCCACTTCACCTTCTACAACCACACCTTGGGACCCCACGCCTCCTGCGTCCTGGAAAGCTATCGAAAGGGTCTGGTGCCCGGAAATCTTACCGCCCACGATCTGGAGCCACTGACGCCAGCGGAGGCAGCCAACAATGCCACGCCCCGTGTTCTCAGGACGCATTATCAGCGACCCACGGTCAGCATCCTGCCGTGGAATCTGCGCATGCGCAGCCAGAAGGAGATCCGAACCGAAGGTCTCTTTGCGGCCCTCAACGACTGCCTCTACCGCACCATGTATCGCTACAAGTATCTGGCTTTGGTGGATCTGGACGAGTTCATTGTGCCGCGCTACTCGGATACGTTAAATGACCTCATTGGGTGAGTGGAACTTTTACTTGGAAACTCCGAACTCAAATAACTGGTGCATGGTTTATTATGGTTCATTCAGATCCCTGAATCAGCGCTTCCGCAATCGCAACACGGGAGCCTATTCCTTTCAGAACGCTTTCTACTATCTTCAGTTCGCGGATGACAGCCTGGCAAGTTCTGGAATAGAGGGTGGCAATGACCAACTGGCCAAAGTACGGGCCAATCTAGTCACTCAACGTAAGACACGAAGGTAAATAAATCGTTTAAGGAGAAGGAATAGGAATAATATATACTGATATCTAAACTTTCTCAGGCGATATAAACTGCACCCTCAGAAGCAACGATCCAAGTACATCTGTAAGCCGGAGGCAGTTGTTGAGGCAGGCAACCACTTCGTTTGGGAATTTGCACCTGGCAAGGGATCCCTCAACGTGCCGCCAAAGGAGGCCATTCTGCAGCACTATCGGGTCAGTGTATAGCCTTAAATGTTAAATAAATATGTATTTTATAATTTCATTATTCCGTGCAGGTCTGCGAGTTCGGAGGCAACGACTGCATCAAGGCGCCTTCGATTGTAGATCGAACGACCACAAAGTATGTGAATCGCTTGGTGCAGCGGGTGGATGCAGTGTATCGTCATCTGCGCCAGCGCTGCGACCTACCAGCTCTGCCACCGTTGCTCAAGACCAAGGAGAATTCCCAGGAGAAACCCATAGAAATGACCAAGGAGAGACCCAAGGAAAATAATAACGAAAAGACTAAAGAAAAGCCCCAGGAAAAGCACAAGGATAATCCGAAATTGATGGAGCAAAAGAGAAAATTGGGTGCAACAACGAATGAGAGTTTAATCAAAGGAGTGGCCACAGCCACAGCCACAACAACGACGAAGGCAACAACGAAAGGAGCGGCAACGAAGCAGCAGCAATCCATCCCAGTCACCACACCCACAAGGACCACGACCAGGACTTCGACGACACCCAAGCTGTCGATACCATCGGCCAATGTGCGCAAGAAACGGAAGCTCATTGTCTTCGAGATCAATGATTTGGGGGTGCCCGTGGCCAGGGTGGAGTACCAATGAGATAGGGACATTGCTGGAAACATTTAAGTGGGGCTTTTGGTTCATTTGAGTGCCAATTAGTTTGAGGATTTAGTTGGTTGTGTTCCGGTGCGGTTCATCAACTTAATTTGGCCATTATCAGAATGCTCAACAAGTTAACTGACCCTAGGGATTTAAGTATGTTCATTTGCTCACCGTAGAAATAAAAGGAACGCACCTACGAACCAAAGCAATATCATAAGATTGTAGCAATATGATCTCAAGCCAATGATATCAGCGAAAATCAAGTTGGTTGTTCCGAAAATTATTTAAAATTCCTTTAAATAATGTCTGAGTGCTAAGGAATATTTTTAGTTATTTATTGTAAAATTTCCCGATGAAACAAGGGATGTGAGACTTAAATAATACTCAAACGATGCTAGTTAGAAGCAGCTACGAAATTATAATCACTAATCACTGTTTGGTTGTTCTCTTTAATTTGGAAAATATGTTTTCCCGATTTTGGTAGTCCTAATGCAAAATTATTCCTAAACAAAATTCAGAAAATTCCTAATGCGAAATTCATATGTAATCTAAGCCATTGTTTCGTGTTGTAGAATAAGCAATAAGGTATACAAAAATGAACTTGAAGCAAAAGCATGCAAAAAAATGAATATGTATCTGTTAGAGCAACATTACCAATTAGCAAAGGAGAAACTCCTTCGAGGTATGCGCTTAGTCTCTACATTAGTGGGCTAAAAAGCTTAGGACTTCTTTACTGGTCCTTATCTTTTGGCTTGTGCATGAGGCAGAAACTCAGAATGCTAAGTTAAGAATTATCACAAACTGAATCGAATTTCAAATGCTTCGAAATCCGTAAACTTTTTGTTTGGCTTAGCGCACAAAAAGTATAAGTATTAAGTAAAAAATAAACAGAAATCGGAAAACAGATTTAGTGGTCTATAGGTATTAAGGGACACTTTCAGATACTAAAGAGATCTATTCAAAAACATGAAGTCAATAAAATTGCAAGTAAGCAAACTAAGATAGAAAACTTGCGTTTTATTTCGGCAAATATTTATTCTAAAGCGGTTAATTTAGTGCCCCTCGTAAAGTCATATAGGGGAAATCGTACCCTTTTTATACTAGGCGTAAAAGCTATAAATGCAATTCACGCAGCTGTATGTTAGTTATGTATTATGTATTGCTAGTTGTACGGAGCTATAATATGAATATGGTGAATCTGTTATATGTGATATAAAGCAACACATTTATACTAAGAAATCTTAAAGCATAAAAGAACAAAGCGCTTGTAAGAGATTTACCACTTGTTGTGTTTTTTTACTTTTATATTTTTATAGGAAAGCACAAAAGTTAATTTTTATAGAAGTTGAGAAGTCCTGTGTGCTAGTTGTATCAAGGTATAGTTTGATTATTATGGCGATGCTGTTATATGTGGCTTAAAGAAAAATATTTTTACTGAGAAATATCAAAGCACAATAGTTCAGAGTGTTTATAAACGCTGTACTCGCGTAGTGTGCTTTTTCAATTACATTGTTATAAAAAAGCACGAAAGTTTATTTTCATAGAAGTTGAGAAAGTACATTATTGTTATACATTTTGTTTCTTTTGGTAGGCAACAATTTACGTTTATAACTGCTATGGATGTCCTGAATGCTAGTTTTACTGTGGTATAATTTGAATACTATGGTGATTCTGTTATATGTAATATAAAGCAACATATTTTTACTAAGAAATATAAAAGCACAAAAGTTCAAAGTGTTTATAAACGCTGTACTACGCGTTGTGCTTTTTTTCAATTACATTGTTCTAGGAAAGCACAAAAGTTAATTTTCAAGGAAATTGAGAATGTACTTTATTGTTATGCATTTTGTTACTGAGGTTTTAGTAATTTGAATACTATGGTGAATCGTTATATGTGATATAAAGCACCACATTTGTACTAAGAAATATTAAAGCACAAAAGTTTAGAGTGTTTATAAACGCTGCAGCGCGCTGTTCTACGCGTTGTGCATTTTTTCAATTACATTGTTCTAGGAAAGCACAATAGTTCATTTTCATAGAAGTTGAGAATTTACTTGAGAACGTTTATACCAGCTGCGGAAGTCGTGAATGCTGGTTGTACTGAGGTATAATTTGAATATTATGGCCAATCTGTTATATGTCATACAAACCAAGCCATTTGTACTTAGAGAAACTAAAAGCATAAAGGCTCAAAGTGTTTATTCTATAAACGCTGTATTGCTATACAAAAGCACAAAAGTTAATTTCTATAGAAGTTGAAAATGTGCTTTTTCGTTTTGTACATTTCGTTGCTTTTGGTATAACACAATTTACGATTATAACTGCTGGGGAAGTCCTTCTAAGGGGAATTCACGCAGTTCATTTGTGAGGAGGGGATGTGCTATGAGTGCAAGTTGGATTCATTTTCCCGTTTCTATATTAGTGACCACCCTTATTTAATTGCCATCTAAAGGTATATTCAAATGCACTTAAATAATTTATCTACTGAAGCTATATGGCTTTAAATTGCAATAGCTGTCGTTCCTTAACTGAAGAACTTAATGTGACAATATTGCACCGTAATTTTATCGAGAGTCGAAAGCGTTAGCAACCGCAGAAAATGTGTTGCATCACTTATGAAGTTAATCGGTATCTGGATTGTGAATTTTATCTGGCAGAGTCCGATTTCAAGTCTTGTTAACAGATATGCAATTTGTTGAGATTATTGGCATAGTTTATTAAGAAACACGATGAAGAAAAACAATTTTTAATTTAGTTGCACTAAGAGTAATTTATTTTGCTGCTTCTACCCGTTGCCTAAATATTATACGATCTTGTGGATATTTCTACGAGGATTATTCACTCACGGTGGTCGTTTCGTCATCAGAGCTAGAGTCGTCTTCGGTTGAGTCCTGCTGCTCCTGGTACCGCTTGATGATCTCATCCAGCTCGCGCTCCACGTTGGGCTTCTCCAGCTCGTGCTGGGCGAGGGTCTGGCCCACACATCCACTGGCGTTCAGGCCGATGGCCAGCAGTCGGATGCCTTGGAGCTTCAGGGTGATCAGGTCCGCGGGAGCTGAAGCGAGTCCGCGTATCGCCTTTTCGATGCCCCTGCGGCAGGACAGGAAGTTGAGGTTGGACTGGGCGCAGAGCTCGATCTGGGCGGTCAGGTTGTTGGTGGCATTGTAGTATTTCACGACGGCCTCATGGACATTTTGCTCATACGTGGCCTGCTGCACTTGCAACTCCTCAATGCAGCTGTGCAGATATCCGGAATAGCGGGAGACCAGCTCATCAAGGATCTCCTCGGCCTCCTCGTTGCCAACTCCATTGGTCTGCTCATCCACTCGCTTCAATTGGGCGTCACCCCACTGGCTCCACTGCTCCTGGATTATGAGGGAATACTGTTCTTTCTTCTCCTCGATCCTATCATTGAGGTTATTCACGGCAATTTCCAGATCAGCTACGGAGGCATTTATGGTTTGCAGTGTTGCGAGGGCGTCCTTAAGTGTCTTTCGCTGCAGGATGTTTCTCACCCGATCAATCTCCTGGTGCACTCTGTCGATGGCAGCCCGCAGAGCCTCGGAGAAGTCGATGATTCCCTCGGTGGCGGCTATATGAACAGCATTTGCGATTTTATGGGCAAACTCCACCGTTTCGTGGGTGTACTGGATGGAGGAGTTCCTTATGCTGTCCAGGAACTCGCCAGCTATGGCCGTGCCATTCTTGGTGGCATCCACAAACCCACTGATGATTTCTTGTCCAGTTCTGTTTAAGGTTTCGAAAACGTCATCCAAGAATCCCAGATTCGGTGTGGCCACCACGCAGCTGGCGCTGATGGCCAAGGCGAGAAGGAACACCGCTGACTTGGTCGAATGCATCGTCGGTTGCCGGATAGCCTAATCATTCCGCACCCTGGAGCACCTTTTATATATCTCGGCTACGTGCGCTTGGGCAAACACGTTCGCTGACTAGTTCAATATTGGAGCAGGGCGGCATTTTATTAAATTAGTT
Source organism: Drosophila teissieri (assembly GCF_016746235.2). Classification (NCBI taxonomy): domain Eukaryota; kingdom Metazoa; phylum Arthropoda; class Insecta; order Diptera; family Drosophilidae; genus Drosophila; species Drosophila teissieri. Next base: position 14,698,138 of record NC_053029.1, on the reverse strand, counting down.
AATATTTAATCAGCCGCTTTCCACAATGAGTGAATAGTGCATGCTGGTTGGATAACTTTACAAAGAAAGCTCTCGGCACATTTCTTCAACGAAAACGTGTTGCATTACTTAGTAATAACTTAGTAATGGTATAATGTACTCTTAGTATGTTGAACAAAAAATATAAGCCAAATTTACTACGCCACACAATTTTGTAGTATTGTAATCACTGCAAAATGCAGTACTCAATCAGAAATTCATAAAGAGAATTGCAACCAGAGCGCGAATGTAAATTTTAATAAAACATAGCTTTTTAAAATCCACTCCCCTTAAAGCATGCTTACAATAAAACCACTTGGCTTAAACTATGAAAATAAATCAAATAAGTCAATTTCGCGTGCATTAAAACTAAAGGCTCTTTATGCGGGCCACACACAATCGCAGCTGGTTATAATCCCACCCTGCATTTGCACAAGGACAAAGGTTAAACTCTGCTTTAATTTTGAAATTTATATGCCTGCGAGACAAAGGAGCGAGTGTTTACGCTCAGGTTGAACCCTTTGTGGCGGACTTTATGCATTACTAACCGAACTGGGAGGTTCTTTTTGGGGGGCGTGGCAGGGAGCACACATAATAATTGTCTTCGGCATGCCTTTATTATGACTTTAATTGTTGCTTGACAAACGTTGACACACACCGACATGAAATGCTCGCCAGGTGAGTGTATACATATACAAGTATATACATTCAGAGATATGGAAAGGAGTCGGCACAGTGGGTGGTGAGGTGATGGGGTGGTGATGTGGCGAGGCCTTGAGCGACATGCACCATGAACATTTTATTAGTCTGCTGTTAGTTTTGTTTAATTATGCTGTCATTAACTTTGTCGCACAGCCACACGCCCGACTGCAAAACAAAAGCTTACATGTCTCAACGCAATTATTGCCGGAGTGGCCAACAAAGTGCTCCATGGACAAGGACAATGGGATGGCGTAGCTATCCCACAGTCTTCTGGTTGCCATTTTTTCCTGGTATTTTTCCAACCACCCCTCCACCCTTCCCCTCAATGCACAGACATTTAATTTTGCATTTTCCACTAATTGGCTTGCATACTTGCCATATTCTCGCTTTGCTTAATTAATATAATTAGAAATATGTTTCACCTCAAAAGAAATTCAAACCTCAAAACCGTTTCAATAGCATTCGGTGCCGCTTAGCTTATGATAATGATGCCGCAATTGCAATTACCTGTTTAAATAAAGAGGTCGCTCGGGTCGAATGGGCAGTAACTTGCCTTTGGCGGATCACGCTCATCATCGCCCCGATTCAAAGGACTTCACGTGTGGAGTGGGGAGCTCGGCTTTATATCAGGAAAGCAATTTATCCGAGTAGCATAAGTTTAAATGCTGGCTCACAGTAATGACTCTACACATATCTCTTGACCTTAATATAATATATTTGTCTAACACATAATAAGTATTTATTAGGATGGGAGAATCCAACTTAGTATTGAGTAGAATCCACTTAGTAGTTGTATAATAGTTGTTGAGCTCTATACCTTACTTTACTAAGTACTTGTACTCTGCTGGAACTTGAAAGAGGGTTAAGCACTTTGATATTTATTAAAAATAATACCACTGATTTATTGAAATAAAATATGTTTATAAAACAAGACGACCTGAAGCAGGGCATCCAGGCATTCAGCACATGGCCGTGCCATAACCTGTCCTTTATGCTTTCTGCTGACCTCGGCAGCCTCCATGAATGCCAGCAGGCTATCGACCAAGGAGCATGGAGGAGAATGTAAGGACCAGGATCAGGCGGAGGATGCCTGAAACGATTCCATGCCGTTGCAATCGCGGCCATTAAGTCATTTTGTTTCCTGTAACATTTCCGGTATCTTTTTAGCGTCGTCGCCGCTTCGAGTGCGGCGCTCTGGCAGCTGGAGGGGATTCTGGGAGGTCAAAGGGCGGCGGATGGCTCCAAGTGCTGCTGATTGGGGGTGCGGCGACTGGTTTTGGGTGGTGGCGCTGCGGCGGCGAGGCGGTGTGGCAACAAATGCTTTTAAAGTAGATGATGGCGTCGGCTGGCGGGTCAATTTATTGCTTACCAAATGTGCTGCTGGCCCGGGTCCGAATGCAACTGAAGCGCTCCAAATTGCAGCACGTAAAGTGTTCTCTGAAATTAACTTGGCCCCCTTTCAGGCCTGCCCCCGATAAGGAGATATATAAATAAAAAATAAAAAATATGCGAAATAATGGCTGTATTAATGATGGCCATCGAGCTTCAGGGGGCTGCAAAATGTATTGCAGCTTCAGCGAAAAACGGATGATAAAAGTTCGATAATTCGCTTTTGCACATGTGAGATTAAAATAAACCGAACAATCTTCTCAAAGTTATTTGTATGACCAATCATCTTAATACAGCTTAAATAGATCAATATTTTCTTCACTTTGTTCGAGAATATTTTATTTTCCCAATTCCGTGCACTTGCTTCGCTCACAGAGCACAATAAATATAACTTTTCATGAAAATCAGAATGAAATGCATAAAAGCACTGAGTGCACTTGCATATTTTCCTAAAATACCATTGCTCTAAGTGAGTGCAACGAGTGGAAAATTTTCGAGCGCATTATTTTGCATATGCAGGCGACCATGATGAGGGCCGCTTTTCCAAATCCTTTAGGACAAACAAATACGTATACTTAACGCGCACAGCATTGCTCATACGCAGCGTGGCCCGCTCGAAAGGAGCAGTGCGAGAACGGGAGCTGCCGTGGCAGGTTGGCCACTGTGTCCCGTGGCGCACATAGCAGCAGATTTAGTGCGCCAGCTTTTATCTTGTCGCGCTCCTGGACGCTTTGGGGATCAGGTGGAGGCGCCAGGTGGCAGCAGAGTAGTCCACTGGAGTACATTTGTACATTTGTACATTTGTTCAGAGGCGAGTGTACACGTATGCGAGCACATGAGGTGGCCAGGAGGCGCACTCTCGACTCCAACTGTAAACGTATCTCTGGCCATATCTGCTCCTCCGTATCGCTCGGCACAATCCCATCAGCCCCGGCTAAATGTATAACAGCAGTCACTTAGCGCAGTGCCATCCTGCCATCCTACCATACTGAAATCCTGCCATCCTGCTATTCTGCAATCCAAACCACCGACCTAAGAGCTGGGCAACATTGTATGGGTATCTGTGTGTGCGGTCGTTACTTCATTGGCACAATCCCCAGACTCGAAAATGCTCGCTCCTGCTGCCTTCATTGTTTTGCTGTGCATTTTATTTTATATGTAGCAACCTGCACTCTTTTTTTTTGCCACGTATTTTCTTTTAATGCGCTGCGGATTTGCTGTGAAATATATGCAAAGTGGGAGGTGGACTGGGCGGTGCATATCCCAGGCCCACCTGAACCATCCACCTGAACCACCCACCTGGTCTCTCTATCTACAGTCTCCCAGTTGGCACAGCACTCTTATGCTAATTAAGTTTATGCTAATTTAACTTATTGCCACTAAGTTGGCCCACATATGCGGCCAGCCGCAGGAGCCATCACCTTATTCACCTGCCTTCAGGCCAGGCGAATTTCGGCAAGCGATCTGCTGACACAAAAGCTGGGAGTAAATTAATTCGTTAAATAAGAGGGAAACGTACCTAATTTATATAATTAAGAGTAACTGTAATCATGTTGCTACTCCAAATGATGCGGGGACTTTGGGGGCTGCACGCTTAGTTTATTTATTCACTTTACTTAAATGATTGAAACAGGATATATTGCTAGGTACCCTTTGCTATCAACACGTCATAGGGATTTTTGTCCTATCATTGGATCTATAATTTCGGTTCCGTAAAGCAGGTCTAGATATATCAGCGACCTGATGGGTTCTTCAGATTCCATATGTAATGTAATGTCCATTAATAGAACTGTCATTAAATGATAGTTAGATAATACAATATATCAATTGATTGATTACATACGTGGCGTTTGAACCATATATGCAAAAGCACATATGAAAGTATTTTGAGGGATTAATTAATCAATGTAACCACGAATATGAGAATTAAATATTCAAATTGAAATTATTTATTGAATGTGTATAGTGAAGTAATTTTCGGCTGAGCCTCGAGTATATTCCCCCGGTGAAGCGAAAACCTTCCGTTTGCCAACGTTTTCTGCAGAACTTATTGTCTGATTTTTATGTAAATTGCATTTAAGGCAATAAATCTGTTTTAATCAGCCCACGAGTCCAGGCAGCTGAGCCGACGTGGTTGTCGAGTCTGCAGGACCTCCGATAGGCCTTCACATGTGGGCGTTTGGTGCGTGCATCCTTGCAATCCTTTGGATGTGTGGGTGAGCCTGCGAGTGTGTGTGACAAAAGCAAACGCATAGTGTGTGTGCGTGGAGACTTAATATTAAAAAATCTCCCGGATATATGATTTTCCCCGTAGGCCCAACCCGCCTATTGAAATTCGTTCATTAAACTGCTGAAAATGGAAAGTGGGCACACACAGGCAAGACAAGGCGATCGATAATGTCGTTCGTAAGACAGTGAAATAATAATCAGAAATTCAAATTACTCGCCATAATCGAAGGCATCGTTTGTAGCAAATGCATATACTCGAGAGCAAGAGTTGTTGCTAGTTGTTTACCCATTTTGATGAAACCTAATATTCAGATGAAACCAACACAATAATAGCTGGTTAAAAAATAATAATATAAGTATAAAGACGACTTAATGTCTTGCTGAGTGCAGGATGCGTATCAAAGGATTTAGAATCGATAGAGAGTGACATGTTGAAATCGACTCGTTTAGTATGTGGCAACATCGCCCAAATGGCTTATTTGCTTACGAAAATATCCGACTGTCAAACGGACGTGGTGGCCATGAACAGAATGGTGGTATTCTCAGAATGGAGACCCATGAAAGCCGCTAATTAAATTAGCAAGCGCAGACAACTGCGTTGGCATTTAATTGTGCTGAATAAATCAACGCAGCTAACGCAAAACAAAGCAGCCAGAAAGCAGCCAAAAACAACGCCTGGCACAAACTATTTGGCCCCAAAAATATAATCAAACTTTGTCCGAGCCAAATTATTTGGCCCATGTAAACTGGAAAAACACCGGACCCCGAATTGCTGTAGTTGGTGAAAGGCTTTGGATGGCGAAAGCGAAAAGTTAGGGGCAATTATGTTGACATGCCAAATGTCCTGGCGAGGATCCGAATTTTAGTTGAACTACAGTAAATCATATGAATTTTTGTCTCGTGCTCGGCTTTTTCTGTCAATCGAATCATGCGAGCTTTTGAATAATTGGTTTTACGGATTGAAAACTAATCAACCAAAAATTTTTATAAGTCCATGATATTGATTGAATTTAAAGGTTTTAAGTAAGGGCAGCAACATCCCGTTTTCGGTTGCCCAAATCCATGATTGTTATTATATTTTTGGTTTAAAATTGGACAGTTTGTTGGTTTTTTGCTTGGCTATTTTGCGTGTTTTTCGCGTTGTTAGTTTGGGGTTGCTTCCATTTAGCACTGCGTTATTTAAATCGTAATTTTCGCCTAGAACTAGACAGGGTTTTTATAGCGGCATTTGCATACCCTTTTAAAAATATCCAAAAATTTTAAATTTGTCAAAAAATTCCATATATACTAATTAGTATTTAAAGTAAGTAAGTAAAGTATTATTTGAATATTTAAATTAAAGTACAGGCTTCAGTTTTGAAGTTGAACTCTCATTTTAGTTTATTTTTTGCTTTGCCCTTGGTGTTTCCGAAAGTTTTCTAGGGTTATAGTTCAAATATTTCAGTAGTTTTGTGTTTTAGCTTCTGTCCGTTTTGTTATTATTGCACTTGTTTATATGCGCCCTCGAATATTTTTTGCTGACATGCCAAACTTTTGCGTCAATAAATTTGTTATATTTTTGGCGAGCCACTCACTTGGTTATCAGACAAGGTAATTACACGAATATGCATTTATTATTGTTCCCCATTTTGCGCTTTTGCGAAGTCTGATGTTTATATTGGCGATACGAGATATTGGTTGATTAGAAATACGCGACCTGGATATTAAATTATACCGATATTTGAGCGAAATGCACAAGATTCTTTTTATACCCTTGCAGATTCCTTGTTGGATTTTTTAGTCTTCAGCCTTTAGATCACCCGAACCTGAAGGTTTTGGACGTCAGGTCTTAATACCTGCTATATACAGATCCGCACATATTCATAGATCATTATTAGGAAAAATAATAAAGTCACCCGAAGAGAATTTATCAAAATCATAAATCATTGCAAATTGCTACAATTTTTTATTCACCTTCACCCATGTATGCACTTCATTGTGCTGCATTGCACACGTGTGTGTGAGCGCCATAATTTTCCAGCACGTGCAAGTGTTAGTGCGGAAAAACAGAACACAATGCGAGCTGTTATGCAGAAACGGTATGGAAAATGCGTCGAGTGGAAAATCATCTACTCGGCTCGGTTTCCGAGTTCAGTTGCAAACGGAGAACTCCTTGTTTCAGCTCAACTTGGAGTGAACTGCTCGAAAAAGGCTCAATTGCAAACATTGAGCCAAAAATGCCGCTCTTTACTTGAATTAAGAGAAAATGAGTTTAAATGTTAAGAAGTTCGGACTTGAGTTGGTGTTGAGCTACAGTGTTATTTGAGTTGAGTCTTAATTTAATGTTATGTTTAAGTCGGAATATATTCGTAAATGAGATTCATTTATTTTAAAATATCACATTAATTGACTAAACCTTTGGTTCTAAATAATTTGCAACAATTTATTTTAAAGCGTTAAATCATAAATGTACTTTGAGAAACAACAATTCTTTCCACCAGCTGCACTAAATTCCGTTTTCCCCACTGTAATCAGTTTAAGAATATTTGAACTTATCATGAGGATTTATAGACCGAAGTCGCTTTAATTGATCAATATGCGAATGGAGAGGCCTGACCATTGACTAACGCACTGGATGGATCTCAAAAGAGCTGGGAAACAAACAATCGAACAAAATGAAGCCGTAAATACATTTGGCATCGGACGATGGCCACTTGAAACGCGGAATGGTCTCGACCGATTCGCTTTGTGATGACGACTTTTTAATTAAAATAAAAATGCAATCCACACATTCCGCGGACGATGATGATGCTGCCGAGGATGGGGATGGTGATGCTCTGGGTGATGCTGATGGTGGTTGGCGAGCGGTGCGGAGGGCCTGAAATCACGACAACAATAAAAATTAAGTTAAAGCGCTATTTAAGCGGCATCATGTTGGCCGGAATGGGACGAGGCATGAAATGAATGCGCATAAGTTTGATGCAATTCACACGAACATGAACACGTACATGTACATGTTCTCTGCCAGACAGAACCGGTCATATTTCACCGGCCACGCAATAAACAATTAAATATAAATAAGGGTATAATGCTTTCTTTTTACGGTATTTTAATAGGCTTATAAAATATTTTAATCAGTGGCCATAAAGTCATATGCTGAGTAAGTTAGATGAGCTGCCATGGTCAATAGCATTTTATTGAGTACAAATCGAATTATTGAGTTTATTGATTGATAAAATAAATACTAAATTATAATGAATGAATAATGGTGGGAAAATTGAATTCTGTGTTCTTGCTGCAGGCTATAAGTATTCAGTAAAAATGGGAAAATTGTCATTCAGATTTCAAGTTTATTTGTTGCACATTTTGGAACACCTTCATTAAAGCATTTAAAACCCTAGTGATTTTAATTTATTCTCCAAGTTCTAGCAATCGAACTATTTGGAATTCCAAGGGCAACGAAGCAAGATCAAAGCATTTAATCATGTTGATTACAAAGATTGTTCAGTCGGCGGCCATTCACCAGTGGCAGCAAGACTCCTGCCTCATTCATTGAGTCGTCAAGTGCAAGTGCATTTGCATCGAAATTGATTGCTCCGAAAACTGTCGATAGGGTAAAATTGGCAATTTCAGATGCCCTACTGCATTGTGTTGCCCCCATTGTGGGCGTGGCAACGGTGGGCGTTGAATTCTGAGCCGAATGAAGCCGCTGCTGCATCAACAGTTTGTTGATTAAAAGTGCGTTGTGCCAGCATTGAGGGCTTGCATCCTTTTCAGCGTTAATGCCACCAGAAATCATCGCCTATTAACCGAAATCGTTAGGCTGAATTCGGATGAACTCAAGACACTAGTCAGTGATTAAATCATAAACTTAAGTTACTAGTTGAAACAAGTTACGCAGTATTTATAGCCATACAGCATGAACGGTAAAATACCTAGTAATTTAGAAAATACAAACAATTTAAAATATACAAAAGGAACTCCAGAGAATCCTCCGGCTTATTGTGTTGGTCATTAAAAATTATATAGAAATAATTTCGTTTAATTGCGTACTGCACCAAATGATAAATCAAAGCGGCTCGATTAAAACACCCCGATTAACTATTGGATTATATTTGTCTGGCTGTTGTGGCAGGATTCTGGCAGGTGGCGCAAAAAAGCTACCACAAGACTCCCTCGGCAGGACCTCCTCACTCGCAGCCCATCCTCATTAGCATTCGACTGCCGATAAAGTGCAGCCATGGGTCAGTCGGCGGTAATTAGTTTTTGGCGTGTTGTGGGGAAATTTTTGAAAATTTCTTATTTAATGCGCCTCTCGGGTGTTTCGGGAAATTGGTGGGTGATGGGTGGTGAGTGGAATGTGGGTGTTACTGGCGCGGTCGGTTTTGAAGCCTGCCAAAATTCGTGGCGCCTAATTGCGAGCAATCATATTTTGTTTGCCAAGAGCTGCTTGAGCGAAGTGGTGCGGCTGCAATCGGTGCATTTTTGGGTGGTGGTGGTGGTTCGCTGTTTCGGTGTCTCTGTGGGTGGGATGCAATCAGGTCGCTCCGTCAGTGGCAGGACTGCACGTCCTGCTCGTCCTGCACGTCCTGCCAATGTTTGCATGTGCACTCCCACGCTCACACACAACCATTTGGTGGGCAGTCGCCGTCTTTGGCGGCGGTGGCATCGGTGGGCGCTCATCTCCTCGCCTAGGCAAATCAATCAATTTAAAAGCAATTGCTGATAATGTGCAACGTTTGTTTGGCAGCTGTCAAAAATTTGCACACACGCTGTAGGGATGGCGGTGCCCCCAAGTCCTTGAGACCGCGGTCTATTAGTTCGAGGCCAACTGATTCGGCTGGTTAAATGTCTGGTTCTTTGGGGTCAAACGTTTGCCGTTTGCCGCCTTGATTGATGATCAAAGCTGCCATAATTGGCGGGAACTAGTCTGTGTGCTGCAGATACGGTTGTATATATATAGATTGGCCATGTATATATAGGAATATGCAGGAATATATGTAACTTTGAGCAAATTGCTGCCTACTTGTCTGCGGAAAGCGATTGACAGTGCGGCTCAGTGCCTGCAGACTGATTGATGTTTGCTGCCGACTCAGATGGTTGCCATGATGAGCCATCATGTCTTAGTCTGATCATAATTAAGTGACGCCTCCTTTTTTAGCTTCGTCTATATTCGACACTCTGGAAAAGGCTTAGGAAAGAAAAAATATGTTAGGTAGTAGAAAATGTACATGAATTTTTCTTGCATTAGTATGTTTATCGCATGTTCTCCCTTTCTTTAGATATTAGGGCAATAAGGAAATAGATATTTGGGTATTTAAAAACTATTTATATCTAAATAAATTTAAACAGGATATAAAGAGCGTAAACATTTTAAAGGAAATATTTAACACATGTGACATAATGTATGTCAAATAAGCAGAAGACTAGAACACAGTACATGTGACGTTAAATTATTATTTATCCCACTTGGCAGAAACAATGGATGTAAAAAGGTGCTAGGCCGTGCAAAAAAGGAATAATATTGTGTGAATAGCGGATATAGCCTGTCCTGGTTGGGAGCGATTCGTGGGGAGCAGGCGACACATTTGCATTTTACAAACAATCGAAAAAGTAGTTAAAGTTTTTGCCAGGGCGAATGTGCAACACGTTTTTACCCCTTTTTCTCCACTCGTCGCATAAGCAACGGTTGAACGCGGTGGCATGAAGGTTTTTGGCTTTGGCTTGTGTTTGGCATATTACACTCAATGTCAGTTGCTGCCCCGCAACTCCCTCTACCTGCCCTCTAGCTGTACCTGTACCTGTCCACGTGTCAAGGGTCTCCGCTTCCTTCGCTTTTTGTTCTTCCGCAGCCAGGAGTGAGTACACACGGCGTATACGTCATATGGCCATGCATCCTGCTTTTTGCCCCGCGCCCAATTTTGGCGCATCGTTTTCGCTGCAAACTTTCGCTGGCGTTCTCGTTTTCCATGGACAGAGCATGTCTGAGTTGACACATTTCTTTGATGTTCCAGTTGCAGGTGTCGCTCCTGCCGCACAACTGACTTGGTGGATTTCGTAATGAGATGTTTTTCGTGCAGGTGGATTTGCCAAGTATTCGGTGCAGCATCAAGATAAGCTTGAGGGCGAGCTCTAGTCTGCATGCTTAATAGTAAACAATTCCGGATTAAAGTTTACTTGTAACGCATTGCTACTCCTTGGCGAAGCTACAAAAATGCAGCAAGGATTAAAGGTTATTTATAAGTAACGATACAAGTTTTAAATTGTAAATATTGGTAAATAGCATTACAAGGAAATTTAATTTGAATGTATAAACATGTAACTATCCATATATTTGAGGCGCTTCCTAAGCGGCTTTAATCAATGCCCGCCGCTGAGTGAAATTTCCAAAAAGCGCTGTGAATATAAATAATATTCTCAGTTTAAATCCAACGCCCTTTTGATTCACCACAAGACTTATCGTCTTTGACAATTTTTCAATGGCAAAACAGAAACCCCAAGATCAAATGCAAATGCAAATCGTTCATTACTTGGGCTATCAATAACTGATTTACATTCCCGCCAAATCTGCGCCAAATAAGCTGCGAAACAGCGGACCAGGCCATGTCGCTCCTCCTGGGGATTCAGATTGGCAAGGGGATTGTAAGGGAATGGGAATGGAGATGGTATGGGTGTTCCCCGAACTGAATGCGGATGCGGACGCATTGCAAACAATGGCAACAAAATATGCTGCTGCGCTTAAATGAAATGCCAACAAAACCGAACAGTTAAATCGCATGGGTAAGGGCTGCAGTTGGAATGCGAAGAAGTTCGGTTGCATGGGATGGAATGGAATGGGATGAGATGAGCTGCCTGCTGGGTGCCGGGTCGCGATTGGATGGGAAGGGTAAATGGGTCGGCTGAGGATGAGGATGGTCGGGGATTGCAGCGGGCTTGGACTGTTGGACTGACGTTGGCCTCCGGGTGCGACTTGAAAAGCAGCTTCATTTTAGCGTATAATTGAGCGAGCACAAAATATGCGACAAGCGACTGAAGCCAGAGGGCGGTCGATGGCACAAAAATGTGGGCGTGGCCCCAACCCCAACCCCAACCCCAGAACCAGAAGCAGAAGCAGGAACTTTGCGTGTGAAGCAAGGACCAACGAATAACACAGATTCTGCGGAAGTATGAAATTTTACTATTACTTTGTCGCAGCAAATAGAGCGGAAGTCAGTCAACGAATGCAATACCAAGTTCAGGCGACTTGATTGTGTCTTTGACTCGAAGAATTGGGCGGAAGATGGGGATGCGGATTCAGAAATTCAGAGATCCAGATTCTAAGTAACCGGAGGGCAGGGTGCGTCTGGGTGGAAATCAATGCAAGTTGCTGATGCCACTTTTGCAGTGGCAACTTATTCTCAGCGATTTTGCCGCTTATGTGGGAAATATTTGTGGCATAAACAACTTTACACATATCTGTTCGGTATTCTTTAAATTGAACTTGCAGTCCTCGATGAAATTTGAAAACTACGTAAAAGAAAGTTTCAGCTTGTTATCTAACAAAAGCCATTTCCAATAACCATAAGAATAAGTCAGCTAATAAAAAACTACTCCATTTACTAAGCTTTTAACAAGTCTAGAGGATTGACTGTTGATGATTTTTTAACCATTTCAGATTTTATTGATATTTATCTATTATGCGTTCTTACTTGTGCGAACATTAATTATTCCAATTTCAAAGATTGATAAAAATTGTAATCAAATGAGATGTTATTTAGCAGACTTACCCAATAAATATATAAACAATTTTTGTTAAATAAAATGGAAATGGTTTTAGGCGTGAAATATGCCATTGACTTAGTTAAATCGATTGTGCGCTAGTCAATTGTTGAATTCAAGAGACTCAATCTCTGTTCATTATGGGTTTTGTGTGTAATATTTACGTGTTATGAGTGGGATGGTAGGTATTCAGCTTAATAGTTAATTAGTGACATCTGGGCAGACGTTAATTGTTCTCGACGTTCTGTGCATTCTGTTGGCTGTGCGAAGCTCTGGCATAATTGTTTATCGAGAACCAATGGTCGCGCAAGGACATTGAGCTACGAATTTGGCTTTGCCTCCAGCGCAGCTCCCTTCTGGGCGGAGGATCCACATCCACGCATCCTTGGAGCCGCCTACACACACAAAGTTATGTGCACATAAATTGCTGCATGCCAACAGGCGCTTTAAGGCATTCGAGCATGGCGTGCTGCGGTTTGGAGCCTCAATTGCATAGCAATCTGGGGCCTGTGTGTCTAACGTTTTGTTGATTGATGGTTAACCAGAAAATCAATATCACTATGCTAATGAGACTGGCATAGATGCACAAACATATGTGGCACTTAAGAAAGTTGGAGGGCATTGGTAATGAACTCTGACGGCAATTAGCCAAAGAACTTCAGTTGTCGCAAGCGAAATGGTAAGCGAAATGCTTTAAATATTGACTGCTGAATTCAGCAATTTACGTACAACCAGCTAGGCTGTAGACTATTCAGACAGACGGACAGACGGGGCACTTGGATTGATCCTAATTAAGGATATAAATACTTTATTGGATTGGAAACGTTTCTTCTTTCTGTTGGATGCTTTTCAGCGTAATTAGATTAACGGAATAGAATCACTTGAAAAGTTTAATAACCTTTGCAAAACTAAACATGAGACTAGCAATATTTTGGCATATACTTAACAACCAAAATACAAAAATGCACTAAAATTTAAATCTACCTTCTGCGAAGCGTGAAGTGCAATGAAATGGTTTAATTGCATCTGTGATTTATTGAAATGCTCATTTCAGAATGTGATGTCATTGGCGCGTAATATTTCGACCTCTTTGCCGGTCAATGGGTGCAAACGCATTTATTCGCCCTCTCCCTTCGAATCGTAGAAAATTGTCCGGTTTGACAATTGCCTACCAGACTGCTAATTTAATTAGATTTTAATATATAATTATAAACTTGTATTCGTTCCGTGTAATTATCCAACTTTTTTGCGTGTGTCCCTTTATGTTTGGGCGCATCACTCCGACTGGCTAATTACAAAACGTTTCGAATTCCGCAGCTTTAGTCGCATTTGCCTATTAATAATAAATTTCTCATTCCAATTTAGAGCTGCGTACGTTGGACCGCTTCATTATGGTATATACATTGCCAACCGACAGTTAAATGCATTAGCTTCGTTTGCCCCTAAACATATTACATAGCCATTCTAGAGTTTATCAACGAACTTATTAAATTTTATTAAACAAATGCTGGAACCAAAGTCAATTAGAGTGACAATGGTGTAACTTACAGCACACATATTTATATTTAATTTATCGTTAAGCGGCTTTGCACCTTAATCGCCGCTGACAGTTGAAAACCGCTTGTCAATTATGCCCTGAATACTCGTACTATATATACCATATATATATGTACATCCTACATACAAGTATATTACGAATATGTACATACACCTTCGGCTGGTCAGTGTCCAGTTTTCGCTGCCGAGCTGCTGTGGGCATTTTAATTATTTTGACATTTCGCCATTAGCTGTAAAACATAATTAACTACCGCAAACACAATTTAAATGTGAATGAAAAAAAAATTGGCAAGCTCCAATTGACGTCGAACTTATCTTGCGGCGCACAGAAAAAATTATGGCTTTACTGTTTATTAATATTTCACAAACGGCTTACACAAAAAAATAAATCAAATGCTGACAAAAAACAGTTATATATAATAAAAATATTCTATTCATTATTGTGTTTTCTTAAATTTTAACAATGTTTACCAATTGTATCCAATGTATGTGGAACTACATATCTAAATCGAGGTATAGTAAAAGTTTGAGACATTTGTACTTTTATTTAGTAACAAATATTCTACGTGTAACCACATTTTCGTTTGTTTTTTGAAATAAAAACTCAGCTGGAAATTACCGAGGAACAATTTCATTCCGTTTTTGTGTTTCTCATTTGACAAATTAAAAATAATTTACATTAATGTGTCCTCACAGCGGTGGGCTAGTGTAGGTATACTGATATATATATCAATTAATTGAGTATTATGGTATTAAATTAATATTTGGCTTGTTGTCACCCGTGAACATAAACGGATTAAAGTATCACAATGATAGAGCTCAATCAGATCAATTGATTTTTAACATAGGCTATAAAAAAAGAATTCGTTAGTTAATATAAGTTTAATTGGTATACGATTGGATAAGGGATAAGGGCTATTTGTTTTTTTGGGGATATTTCAAATATTCGCTTGGCTCAGGAATTAAAGTAAGTATATCTATCTAACTATAACCAGGAAACCAGTTTGTCTTAAATTACCTCATTATTTTAGGCACAATTTATGTATTTTTAAATACTGGGCTGCGGGTGCGTGGTCTGGGCTGCGGGTTGCGGGGTCTGGGCTGCGTGGTCCTAGGTGAGGGGTGCGGGGTCCGGAGAGCGGGGTCTGTGGTGTGCGGTATGCGTGGAATCGACAAACTTGCGCTGCGTATATGTCTCTGGAGTCTGTATGCTTAATCTCAACTTTCTAGCTTTTGTAGTTCCTGAGATCTCGACGTTCATACGGACAGACAGACGGACGGACAGACAGAGACGGCCAGATCGACTCGGCTTTGATCCTGATCAAGAATATATATACTTTAAATGGTCGGGAACGCTTCCTTCTGCATGTTACATACTTTTCAACGAATCTAGTATACCCTTTTGCTCTAACAGTAACGGGTATGAAAATATTGTGATGTGTTTTACTTTTTGTATATGTTTTGTAAATTTCTATTGATTTGTCTAAAAAACTTTTTTTGAAATTATTACTCGTAGAGTAAAGGGGTATACTACATTCGTTGAAAAGTATGTAACAGGCAGAAGGAAGCGTTTCCGACCATATAAAGTATATATATTCTTGATCAGGATCAATAGCCGAGTCGATCTGACCATGTCGTCTGTCCGTCCGTCCGTCTGTCTGTCGTCTGTCTGTCGTCTGTCTGTCGTCTGTCTGTCGTCGTATGAACGTCGAATCTCAGAACTATAAGAGCTAGAAAGTTAAGACTCAGCATGCAGACTCCAGAGACATAGAAGCAGCGCAAGTTTGTCGTTTCATGTTGCCACGCCCACTTTAAGGCCCACAAACCGCAAAAACTGTCAGTGTTGAAGACTCTCCTGCGCACTTTCTGAGTAACGGGTATCAGATAGTCGGGGAACTCGACTATAGCGTTCTCTCTTGTTATATTTCCAAAATTTCTGCCATTATTGCCAAAAATGTTGAAATTTCTCGTTTGCATTTCCAGTACCTAGTATCGCTGGTCGGGGAACTCGACTGCAGCATTTTCTATTGTTTGAATTGATACAATTTGTAAAAATGTCTGAAAAGTAACATGTATAAGCTTTAGGAAGCACATGTAGAAAGCATCCACAAACCTTCAATCCTTGAGCTTCATTTTTCTAAAGCTGTCAAAGTTTCAAAGTTACCGTTTTTGAGCTTTTCCAATCAGGCAAGCAGTGTAAAAAGCTTCAGTTATTCAAACGTCCAACGTGTACGTAGAAGAAATGCTTGTTACGTTTCTAAAAATTTTAAATCGAACCATCTTGTATTTTCAGAAGAAGAATTAAAGAAGAATTTACTGCTACGACACGAAAACTATTATAACATGTTAATATTTAGAAACTTCCAAAACAGCATTTAAATATTTTTATAATTCCCTTAAAATAATTCAAATTTCATATGTTTTAGTAGAAAACAAATGTTTCTTTTAATTTTTTTGTATTTTAAATATAATTTAGTGCTAAATTCTAACTAATTTAATACAAATTATTAAGTTATTAGTTTTATTAACACAAATATTAACGGCTGAACCTAGAAATTAAGTAGAAGTTAAAGCACCTATCAAAAAGGGTACACAACTTTCACTTTCATTTACAGACTCCGGTGGTGGGTAAACAATCCTTTTGTTGGCCAGCTTTATTTGACTATTGTGATTACATTTCCTTGGTTCCTCTTCGCTGTTGCAAGTTTCGTTGTTGCAACTCCGCCAGAGTGCCACGCCCACGCCTCACGCAAAAAGCACAGCGCGCAGCTTTTGTCTGTTTAACAGACAACCGGGCCACCGACAACAGCAGCAACCACAACTAACCTTTCCTAATAAAAAGTGATTGCGACGGCCTTCAGCGGCCGCAAAAGCGAGGCGCCACCCCCCGTGAGCAAAAAAAAATTACAAAAAAAAAACACACACACTCACACATACAGGAAGCGTCCTGCATGGTCCGAGCCAAAAAAAAGCTCGGTTACATCAACTCTCGGAGCGAAGAGCTCGCTGCCTCTCTTGGCCAAGCTTTTCATTGAGCACGCACATTGAGGCAGGTGCACGGCATCCTTTGGCGCGAGAGAATGCGACATCCGGAAATTCGGAGAGCACTGCCATTGAGGGTCCTTTTCGGCTTCGCGAGAGCTGACGCCTCTGTGTCTAACTGAACGGAAGAGGCTCAAGGCGTCGCAGGATGCTCCACAGTCATCCTTGTTCAAGACTAGAAGGTTGAACGGATCCCTAATTATTTGATGATTCAATTTATTTCTTTTATTTGGATCTATTTTATATAAAAATAAAATATATATTATAATATTCTTATCAGCACCACTAATATATAAATATTATTATAAATATTTCGACATTCTTATTATTAATTAAACTTATTTTTAATTCAATTTATAAGATCTAAAAATCTTATTTGTAGTAGTCAAATACAATACATAAAAGAAAGTCGGGACATGTAAATAGGCAAATCTTGAACCAACATGTTTTAAAAAGTAAATGTGACCCTGAATTAAATTATTATTTCTGTGGTTTTTGAAACACCTCAAAATCAATTGAGGTCTCTATCCCTTTCAGTATGCCGCCCTGAATCGATTTTCGGCAATTCGCACAAAATACCCGCCACCGACAAATGATTCATCCATCACTTGTGAGCCCACCTGCCTGGAAGTGAAGTCGCGTTACGCGGACTTACCCTGCGAATTGTTGTTGCAGCCCGAGTGAGTCCTGATGTGACTCCTTGCACCAGGACCCTCGTTTGACGGGGAGGAAAACCGGCTTTTTGCAACAAACAACAACACGAAAACAAATAGAATCAAGTGACGCCACATCAGGTGACGTGAAGCTCGGAGAGCCGAGCTTTGAGAGCGTCTCGAAGAGGCAATTATGCTGGTTTTTGGCCCAGCACAGCTGACGCACGTTCACGTGGCTCCTGGCACCAATACACACGCAAGCGACTCTCACACCCGCTCTCGCGCACCAACACACAGGCACGAAAGTGAGGCAGCTTTTCTGCTTTTCTACGTTGCCGACTCGCTCGACAATTTCAGTTGGGCGACAGACTCTGGACTCGACAGAAAATCGAGAGCTTGGAAATTTTGTGGTCCGTGATTATTACCTGGAAATCTTTGGTGAAAACTAATGCAAACACTCAGCAATTACACCTGCACCGAAATCAAATAAAAAAGGATACTCCCGAATGTTCGAGTGTGTGTGACCCAAAACGGGCAAAGTTGTACCGCAAAAAGCGCCATTTACAAACAAAATGCAAAGTGATTCGATTGTGTGAGCAGTTAGTGGAAAATCCATTCAGCAGCGGAGCGACAGACGTCAGTCTTCAATCAAATGTAGCGCCAAAAGTCCAGGTGAGAATTTGACAAGTCCTGGACAAGTCCCAATCCAGCAGGACGTAACGAAAACACGGGCCAGGCCAAGCGAAAAACAATTCCGATTGCAGCATGCAGCATGCAGCGGGCGCAGCCAATCAGCGAGTGGCGTTCTCTGACATTGGCTGCCTCAAACGGTGGCACGTTGTTGTTCTTGCTCGCCCTGCTCCTCCAGCTCGTCCTGTAGCCAGTGGCTCGTACCAAGCTTAAATGTCAGGGGCATGTGCACCCAGCACCCAGCATCCAGCAGCCGAGGGAATTAGGAGCACCCTTTCCGATCCCCTTTCCCTGCGCCTCTTCCTCGGCTGAATTTTAAAATTATCACTCTCGCCCATCGCACATCGTCGACTTGCAGCCGCACAAGTTTAAAAACAATTTGAATGGGTTTGTTGGTGTGTTTCTCTTATTTTGTTTTATAAAACTTTCGGGAAATTGTGTTTTGTTTCCTCTTTCTATTGTACTTACTTTTTAAGCTTCCCCTCACACAAGATCAAAACAAACAAATTACACAGTTTAAATTCCAAAACCTTTTTAAAAGACACTTTCATCAGAAAATATAATAAAATACATAAGTATTTAATTTAATACATAAACATTTTTTATGAATTTATTTTATATTTGCCATTAAGCTTTTACCTTAAATATTGATATATTTTATACAAGTGAGGAGTCATCAAAAGTACCATATATGTACATAATTAAAATTTGTACACCAACTGCGAATCACCTTTAGAGTCTCTTTAAATATGTATTAAAATTGTTTCTAGAAGGAAAGCATATGATTTCCTGATCACGTTTTTGGATCAGTAAAAAACCAACCACCTTTTTCATATCCTGAAACAACCACAAACAATACCTTCAAGGGTTTCTAATTAGTTTAATAAGCATGTTGCGTTTTAGACGAATTTCTAAAATTGTTTGCTGCACGCGTTTCCCAGTCGCCAGCTGCCGACCAAAAAATAAACAAATTAAAATACATAAAAAATAAAGTTATGTGGTAACCTTTGTCAGTGCCGCACTTGCGTCCCTTTCCCCGCACGCTTGAATGGCCACCAATAAACCCTCTCAAAAGTCCTGGACAGGTTAGCACGCGACTTCTGGCTGATTATGCCTAATAGCTGTGAGCCAAATTCGAGACGCAACAAAGACGAACCAGAAATGCCGAAAACTTTTAATGAGATTTTTGCTCAAATTTAGGTTTGCCTTGGGCCTGAGTGGGTATATTTGACATCAGAGGCAGTTTGATTTTACAAACTTAACGTGTCAATATATGAAACATTGAGTTTATATTTATATTTGTTTTCATATCAAGCGTTCAAAAATATGTGTATTTAAATATTTATATATTTTACAGTATATCTATTTTGATTATATTTTTCAATTTTTTTAATGTAATTTTCATCATTTTACACACATTGTTTAAGGCAGATAAAACTAACTTGACTGAAAATAGTTTGCTTAGAAAAAGATAGATCAGAAAGAAGAAAGGGTATTTATAATTCCTTATAGTTTCAGTAAAAAGCACTTCCGTTTGGTTTTTTTTCGGCGAAACAATCGAAAATTCCTATTCGAAATTCTTTCAAAGAACTTGGCCGCAATCGGCAGATGGCGAGAACTGCGCGATTTGCATGCCTAATGAAATTAAACCGGGCTTTGGTAAAATTTGTTGGGGATGGAAGGCAGAGATAAGCGCATAATTACCCGGAGCACAACGCTTCTTTTTTCTGCCAAATTGTTATCTGAAATTTTGCAGTATAACAGGAATAACGAAATTAAAAATGAATGCCAAACTAGCAGGAAGAATTTTGGTAATAGGAAGCCTAATTGGGTTTTAAGTATGTGTTTTAAAACGGCTTTTGGCAAGAAGAAATTGTATTCACAAACTCAAAGAGTGGGAAGCACATAGAATGAAAACTTATATATATACTTATACATATATATCTAATATAAAGCTGCATACGCATAATAGAATGTTTGGTGGGCAAATTTAAAAGACGGCTTGAGTGAAAACGCACTAGAAAGAAGTCCCCATTTCCTTAGTTTTTCAAATCTAGCAATGCACTTAATGCATTTTAATGGACTACAAATAAAAATGAGATGTTTTGGCAGTGCTTTTAACATTTTTGGTCTGTTTTTTCTCGTAAAATGCGGTTGCAGGAGTGGAAATGGCAGGGAACTAAAACAGAAAGCACAACAAATTAGTGAAGCGCGGTGCAATGAAATTAAAATGGCATTTTATTTTCGGCTTCCATACCGTATATATACTGTATATCCTGCGAGTGTTCCTGGCGTTGCATACTTCGGAGGGCTCTCGCTATTTGCGGCAATGTCCTTGAGCCCACACCGCGTGAATTATTTAAGCGGAGAGCATAAATTCCTAGCAGAGGCTGCGGTGGCTGCATTGCAGCACGTTGCACGTTGCATTCATTTATGGTTGGTTCTTTGGGCGCTGCACACGCACTTGCCACTTTCCACTTTTCACGTGCGGCGGTCCAATTGACATCTGGTCGACCTTGCGGCACGCGGCAATACACGCATCACTTGTGTGTATTGACGCAGTGGCACTTTCTCTACTAAAGACCATCGAGATCTCGCCGAAGGCGGCTGGTCTCCCACGCCGATGAGTTTATTGCATGTGCGACGTCACCAGAACGGTCAATTTAATTGAACCAAGGCGGCAAGTAAACGACTGCGATCATGATCACGATCGCTCGATTGATCAACGTGCCCCAAAATGAAGCATCTCGCATCGCATACGCTTGTGGCAAGCATCACCTTCAATTGACACAATGCTTTCACCACCCAAAATTGATCCACTGCGGATGATTGCCCCCTCATGTCACAATGAATATAGGTAGTTCAAAGTCAATGCATCCACTGCGATCACCTCTTTGGCTCTTTGGTCAATCGATCGGTTTGCATAATTGGTTTGATTTTGAAATTTATGAGGGGCGCAGCCAACTGATTCAATTGAGTCAATTAAATATATATTGAATTATCTGTTGATATTGACAAATGGCATACAAATTGCAATCAAAATTGTGGGAAAATGTTCCCTGGCCATTATCAAGTGCGTGCGATCAGCGCCCGAATTTCAATTAACCGAAAAGGTTTCCAAGTTAATTGAATGATTTGCAGGATTTTATTTATGTCTGGCACATATGGTATGCGGACCTAACTGCTGGTGGGAAATGATATTTTCATTGGTATGAATATATATTCTTTCCATTCTTTTCCATTCTTACTCCTACCTTTTTAAGGGTTTCAACTGTTAGTTATATAAGCTACTTTTTCCATTTTACTCCTACCTATTTAAGGTTTTTAAGTCTTGTTTAAGTTGTTCAGTAGCAGTGAACAACACAATTTCCTAATATCTTTTAATTTCTAAGCACATTAAGAACCATTAAATGTAACATTTAAATTTACAAAAATATGTGGCAATTAGGGGAAAAAATGGCCATAATATGTTTAAGTTGCAAATGCGGTGAACCATACGAATAAATTATTAAATGCGATTTTGCATTTCTGTAAACAACCAAAACCAATGTTTTTGTTTTCTAAAAAATAAGCGATGTGTTTCGCTTGGATTGGCAGTTGAGATAAACAAATATACATTTTTGAAAACAATAATAACTGTGCGTTAGCAGTTAGTAAATCGCACGAAAAAACAGGTTATTATTTTTGGCAGATTATCAGTTTCAGTTGACTAGCTTTGGTAAGAGCCTCGACTGCAACACGAAATATTATTCAGTCTGCAAATGAATAATTAACTACAGAAAAAATATTACCAGTCCCTTGCCAGGCTAAAAATAAACTTCAGCAGGAAATCTGGCATGAATATTTCAATTAATGTTGCAGCGCAGTCGCACATCGCAAAACAATGCGAAATGCGGTGCGTGTCTTGCAGAAATAATACCCTTTAAATTTATTGGCTGGAATTATGCTGCTTGTACAAATGTTTCATAGTCCAAAAATAAATATTATAATATATTATTGAAAGAAAAGAGGATTTTATGAAGTCCCTCCAAGTGGCGGGGCCAACTCTTTAACTGGCCCAAAGTTCATGACCGCAGGAAAAAACATCCTTTCGTGGAGTGAAAGCATTAGTCTCCACCTTTGCGTTCCATTTAATGGCTTCGCTTCGCCCGCCGTTGTTATTCGTGGCACGCGTTTTATACAAAATAAATATTGCACACTTAACGGCCCACCAGGCAGTGTGCTCGTCCTTTTTCGGTGGATATGTTGACTTTCCGTCAATGCTGCTGGCTTTTGTGCTTTTGTGTGCCTGAAGTATTTCCATCTTTTATGACCCAGCGAGCACGGCCAGAAGAACGGGCACTGAACTGAGAGACAGGAAGTGCGACAACAATGTTCATTATGTTTCGCACTGCCTGCTGTCCTCATTCAACATTTAACCCTCCAACTGCCACGCCCCCAAGCGCCGTCGCCGGTATTTGTGTTTTTCCCACGATATTTAACATGTGGCATTGATTTTCGGGCCACCCGCCCGCTGCAGGCGGTACTAAAAGCCCTGCTTCCCTTCGAGAGTTGCGCCAAATTAATTGCCGACTAGGTGTAGGAACGACTTAAGCGCTTCAATGGAGCATAAAAATCAACTGCGTAGAACTGGGGGATTTGGTGTGCTTCGTTGGAAACGAAATACCCCAGTACAATACACTGGAATTCTGGGGAATTTTCAAGTGATACAAATTGCTAACCATTTTATCCCCAGGGCAGCAAAGTAATGTTATTTCTAAGACAAGAGAAAACGCTGTAGTCAAGCACTCGGACTAACTTATTTAAACTTACTCCCACTTCCTACTTTAAAGCGAATGCTGTCGCTAGTATACACAGGCGCCACCTAGCGGTGGTTATACCTTGAATCTAGCTTTTGGCTTCAGGATGAGTTAAATGTTGATTTAAACATAAGTATGCTGCAAAGGCACGGCAAAACCGCAAATCAATTTTAGCTTCAATAAACTAATCGGTAGCTACCTGCAAGCCACCTCATCACTGATAATTACACCTCGAGCACCCAAACTCCACATGCCTATTACGAGTTGCAGTCAAGCGTTTAAATGGCCCAAATAATTCGAAGCTAATGTGCCGTTTTATAATTGACCATAATTTAAAACAAACTTTTTACTCCACCCCAAATACATACTTTTCTCGGGCAATCAAGCCTGAAATGACCGACGTGCCTAATGCAAATTTCGCCAGCCCAACAAGGCCGCTCGATAGGCCATCAATCATTGGAGGTGACTTTCATTTTCCTTTATCTTTTTGCATCCCAAATAGGAGTAATTAAAAATTGCCCAGAGGAGCCCATCATTTTCAAATGAATTCCATTCCGTTTCGGCAATTAAGAAGGTAATAATTTAGGCAAATGGCTGAGTTGCATTATAGAACGTGTTTTGAAAATGCATAAAATAGAAATGATTTGTTATAAGGCTAGAAATGTGAAATGTGCTTATCTGAGCTATAAAATAATGCATTACAATAAAACATACATATCTTAATCGAACATTTATAAACCTAATGATAGTCTTTGACATTATTTCCAATGGTTAATTAAACACTTAAAAGTGGTTATAATACAAACATATCATTTCACTTCAATCTCATAGTTAGATAAGGGAAAAGGATCGAAAACATGTCGAGGTAGAGCACTACAAAAATATTCAAATTAATCCATGCGATTGTTTTGCAAGTGGTTCTGCGCATATTTCTAATTAACAGCGGCGAAGTAAACAAAGTCAGTATTACGCATACGCAGTGTGCGCACTGGGGGGTTGTGTAATTGCTATTTACACATTTTCCACATGATTTGCCAATTTTAATGAGCATTGTTTGTGTTTCTGCTGCTGCTGATACCCCGTCTGCAACTGCTTCACCTTCAGCAGCTGGCAAAATAGACAGCACCAAGGGCATCGCCATGGATACACGAATCCATGGATCCCCGGCAAGGATGTCATTCGGCGAACTACGCCACTACGCACTTCAACCAGCATGGGTGTGTTTTCGTTCGCCTTCTTTCGTTAAAATTGATTTCGGCCATGATTGATTGCGCAGCAGCCCGAAATGTAGGCAACATTCTGGGCGGCTTAAAGTCGTCAGCCCATCAGCCCATCATTCTCATCACTCCCATCAGAGATTTTGGCTCGCTTCGGAATTCGTTTACATTTCGCTTCAATTTATATTTATACGTATCTTTTCGACGCCACCGCATGTTTGCACAAAAAAATTGCTTAAATAATGAAACAGGTTTGTTTGGTTATGGGTATGAGTAGGCATTGAACCTTTATTGACTTGTATTTGCGTGTACCCGGCTTTAAATTTGAATTGTGGCCCATATTGTTTGCCTCGCGGCGTGGTGTGTGTGCATCATAATGTTGGCTGATGGAAAATAGTTAATGCTGGCGGGCCTTTGCAAATTTAATTAGCTTTCAGAGCGCGGTTGGATCGCGTAATTCAGGTTGCCAGGCCAGCACTTATAACTTGGCTGCAGCACTGATGGTGCACCTAGATATAGATGGTGACTATGCGGAATTAATAATTTAAATTGGACTTAATTTTTATAAAAAACATGTTGCATATAAACAGTGCGTAATTTGGTTATAAAATAAAAAGCTGGTATAACAGAAAACTCGAATGTGTGTCGAAGAAAATTTGTTGATAACTTCTTTGTGTGCAAATAACTGCTGCTTTTTGGTATTTGCACGATTTATTTTCAATTGGTCATGTTGGTGTGGAGAATACTTTCAGGAATCTTTGCACGCTCTCTCGACTAAAATTTGGCAAATATTTTGGTGAATATTTCACAAACAACACTTGAATCACCTGTCAATTTTTTCTAGTCCGAACGGGGGATGTGTGATTTTTGGCGGAGGTGTTCGGAAAAGGTAGCTGGCTGCCAGATAAACCAGCTCGGACAACTTGTCCCCTGGGTAACTGTGAGCACAAGAAGATAGCTGGGTATTTAGACAGTTGCATTTACACACTACGTATCTGCATCTGGTTCGGCTCATGTGGGCGCCTGTACAAATTTCGCCCGCCTACTGCGCTGCGGCTTTTGCCGCATTTCGATGCAGTTTCGCAAAACTTTTGCCCCGAATGGCTAATATTTGACGCACTGTTTCATTTAGCTGGCACGGCCCCAGCTCCAGCCACGTCCGCTCATCAGAACACACAGTGCAACCATCAAGGATAAACTGGCTCATATCCTCCCACGCCACAAGTCCCACTGCCAGTTTGCAGCCACATAGCTGTCGCTATTCGAATTGCATTTTAAATTGATATACGTAAAGCGCAAAAATGGCACGATTTACATATGGCCAGGGCAGTGGGAGAAAGGGGTCGCTGCAGTCGCTTGTCCTTCGCAGCAACTTTCCCCGGGGTATGCAACATTTGCCAAAAATAGCCCACTGAAATCCATTTGCAAATTTGCTGTCAAGCTGCTCGGACTGACCTGGAGGCTGAATAAGCGAAGGAAAAGCAATTAAAATAATGGCTTTAATTCAAATATTTTATAGAGCGCCCGAGAGGTAGCTTTAGATCTAAACTAATGCCTATGTGCATGACATTTTGTTGCACAATTTTGAAGTAACATTTCTTAATTTTCTTTAACATTTCGATCGATTTGTCCATTTTATACGGAATTAAAATCAACTACAAAATGATACATTTCTTGATATTATTTTCAATATATTATTCAATTTTTAAACTTAATTCCAAGTGTTTCATTTCATACCCACATGTATTTCTAGGCTAAGCTAGCTATGTTTGCCATCAAACTGAACAACCAAAATGTACTGTGTTTCGAACCTGTTCAGGTTGGGCGCTTGAGTTGTCCACCTGTCGCTCATCTGGGCCCAATTGTTCCATATCCATTCGCACAAAATGATCCATCGCCGCACTTGGGCGATGCTTGGGAGGATTTCACTGGCGCCGACTGGAAATGCGTCACTGTTGCACTTGCCTGTTTATTATGAGGCTACTTGAGTCGAAGGTGGAGGCTTGATGTTGATAGCGAGACGTCTGACTGGACGGGGTACTGGTTAGAGGTGGAGGGTGTGCTGGAGGAGCGGCTGGAGGAGGTGGCATTGCAGATCCTTGAGCCTGCCACTCGGAGCACTTAGTCGCCTTTGACGCTTATGGCCCTGCTGCTCTGAATTTAATTTATTGTTTTCGTTTGTTGGCCGCTGTTTGTCTTTCGCCCATCCCCCTTGCGTCGTTTCGAGTGTCACAACAGTCGTTTTTACGGCAAGTAAATTTTAATTTTCCTTTTTTTCCTTTGCAGTGCGCTCCTATTTGCGCTAATTTAATTTCTTGTGTAATTTTATTTTTATGTTGCCAACGAGGGGCGTGGGTGGTTGGGTGGTGCTGCCTTGAAACTGAGACTTCCCAGCCCACTTTGGCATTGTGTTTGCCTTGAGGCAAACTTTGTCAACAATTTCGCGTACAACATTGAAAATTTTCGCTGTTGTTGCGAAAAAGACAGACGCAAGAAGACAGAGCTAGAGAGCGAGAGGGAGAGAAAAGAATCTCATCATTATGAGCCTGGGAAAGTGGGCGGAGGCCAGGCCGAGGGCGTGGCACTTCGCACTGCGAGTAACGAATTTTTCGCTGGCGACACATCGCCTTCGTCCTGTGTGAGTGGGCACTCAGGACTTGCCTTTAGCGCCATAAGGTCAAGCGTCTTTTTGCTTTTTGTCATCTGCCATTGGGCGCAGTTCGCGCAAATAAACACAATTGAGCAGAATGGCATGGACAGAATTGCAGAGACACTCGTCCACTTAACATAATTCAAAGGACCGCCTTTTGGATGGCGCCAATTGTCTCTCACCTGTTATTATGGTTCAATGGGCCGAGTCGAAGGGCTTCGCGGAATGGCTCTTATGCCACTTTTAGTGGGCGCCTCGCTGTCTGAATGCCTCTCAAACGCTGCTGATTTAGGCCCTGATTATCTTCAGATGGGCCAAACAGACAGATTAAGTTTTGATTGTCGCAAGCATTTACGCACCCATAAATTCCCCCTTTCATAACTCTATTATCTCTATTTAGTATAATCTCCACCCCTTTTAAAAACAACTAGAGGGCAGATGATGCATGAGCTTTAAAATAGTGTGTCAATTTACCAAAAAACTGCATTCCATACATTTTCCAGGCAATTATTGCCAATTGTGCGAACTTTCTAAAGAAATATCTGAAATGAATGCATCCTCGTATCATAATAATAAAAGCAAATAGAATTTTTTTTGTTTAATTTTCAGATTCTTTTTGTAAGGTCTGGGCATAAATTTCATTTTGGAATATCTTCATTCAGTTTTGCTATGAACAGGACAATTAAGAGTGGAAAATTCTGGAGAGTTGTTACAGACTCTTGTACTAAGATCACGTCCTTGCGGTGAAGCAACTTAATTAAAGCCCCCAACAGGTCCATCCACGCACAGTTGGCCAGTGGAATCGTAGCCGACTAATTCCGATTATCAGAAGTCAGTTCGCACAGAAATCACTCGACACACGCGCTTGTCACACGCAGAATGGGAAAAATAAAGGCGGGGCCACGTCATTTGGGGGCGTGGTCTTATAAATTGTCGTTTCTTATAGACGGCCTCTGACAAAAACAGGCAGCAAAGAGTGTGTATTTGAGCGCGTGTGTTTGTGTGTGTGTGTGGGGTGAACAAAAAAATGTAGCACACATTTTAGCGCCAAGCGGAAATGCTTGAGCAAAAAGAGGAAAAGGCGAAAAAGCACGAAAATGTCAACAACAAACAAATGGCTTAAATGTCGACTTAGACAGCTTCAACAAAAACATTAAACAAATGCTAGCCCTTTTATACTTGATTCCGATGTTTTTGTAGTTTTGTGTGTTAGGCTTTGGTGCCATTCATCCATTGATTTCTTTGTCCTATTTAAGTTCCTTCTTTCATTTTACGATTACCTTAGCACAAGTCGAATCAATAAATAGATATAAAACTATTGCTGAAAGATAGTCAAAAGTCTCCAAGTAGAATACCCGATTTTTATTGCCTTTTTTGAGCGTGAGAATTTGCGGATGAAACTTCTCTATCTGCAAACTTTTCGCAAATATTCGTCGATTGTTTGTCAAGTGCTCCATTCCTCGCAGCCTTGGGTTCTTTTGCATAAATATGATCATATTTTGGGTTTTTATTTTGTCGCCCCCTTTCCTTCAGCCATTTTGTTGCCATGTAAATAACGGTCAGCAGCTGCAGAAACAAAAACGCAAACGCAAACGGCAAGGGGAAGAGGAAGAGGTTGAGCAAGTGGAGACCGGATGTTTATGGACCGCCATTTTGGCCACTGGTCGCCATTTTATGCAGTTCCACAAGGAACTGCTGCGTGTGCCAACGCAGCGGAGACGCAGCCAGCAGTCAGCAACGAGTATCTCCTGGCACTGGAATGGCCCCTCCTCCAGATGCTGCACAGTGATTTAGTGCTTATGGCAAGTTTATAAATTAAATTTAATGAAGCAGCAAGTCGAACTTTCGCCATTGTGCCCGTGCCCGTGCCCACAGAGCTGAGAACTGAGAACTGGATGCCGAGAACACAGAGGCCACACA
The DNA here is from genome assembly GCF_016746235.2 of Drosophila teissieri. Taxonomy (NCBI): domain Eukaryota; kingdom Metazoa; phylum Arthropoda; class Insecta; order Diptera; family Drosophilidae; genus Drosophila; species Drosophila teissieri. The sequence continues at coordinate 14,669,535 of NC_053029.1, read as the reverse complement.
AGCGAACTTATTGATTATGCGGCCCCCGGAAGCTGTCGTTTTAGCCGTGCACGGGAAAATTTGATTTAGTTCCAGGCAGTCGAGGCGGTCGAGGCGGTAATGGAAATGGAAGTGGAAAGTTCGCCTCGCTTGTCCTTGCCACTGGGCCGGCAAATTTTATCTTGCCAAATGGATCAAATTACGCATTTAAGCTTTGACTAACAAATGTCGGCCGTTCTAATTGGCTTTTCAAACGGAAGGGAAGGGAATCGGCTAGGTCGATAGGCAGCAATTAGTTTACGAGGACTTTGCAGTGCGGCCTCGGCGCCGAATGACACATACCCATCAATTTTCAACCAAAATCTAATTATCGGCTTTGGAGCAACAGAGCTTTTTCTGCCTTAAACTGTGTAGGCATCTCAGTTCCATTCACGACAACAATAACAATGAAGCAGGAGGAAGCAGGCTTATGCAACATAATCCTAGTTTATGACAGTTGGGGGCCCTCGCCTTCTGAGTGTGTGGGTGTGTGTGAGTGCTGGTGTGCAGTGGTGTTGGTACCCCATGTCCTTTGCAACCAGCAGCTGCTCAACAAACCGTCTCCTCGTATATGTATACACACCATTAGGATGTACAAGCTCGAGTCGTGGGAAAATACAGTGGGCCAAAGATCAAAAGAGGCGTTCCTTTTAAATTGATTTGACTTGCATTTTTAGTAACAATAAATATCTAAGAAAGTTAAGTTAAATTGGAAAATCTACCTTCATAAATGCTGTAAATTGATTCGGATGCTTTTTTGCACCAGAATAATTGGCTGGTCCTCTTGAATTCCCAAATCTCAAGTTTCAAGTGTTTGAAACTCTTTTCATTTATTTTGTCACCGATAAGTGAGGAATCCCACCGGATTACAAGTGCAGGCCATTCGAATCGAATGTGAAGTCAAGTGGAAATCCCTTTTTCAACTAGTTTAGCACACTGTGCACTGTCGACTGATACCTACATTGTTTATTTCGAAATTCCTATAGCTTTGACAAGTGTCAGAAGCACAAAAGGCGCGCCTTCGATATGGACGTATAGATATCTGAATGCATACATAAATGTATGAGTATGCGACCTCCGGTTGGGATCGGAGATTGCGAATGCGACCCGGCCCAACCCGACCCGACCTGCCCTGTCCTCCACCCGAACAAAACCAACCCAACGCGACCCACTGCACATCCTTTAGAGGACTAAATTGAAGACTTCTTTGTGCTTTCCGCCACAAAGTGGGTCCCAGGATATCGGTGCACAAAGGTGTGGGCTGGAGGCTCTAAGAGAGAGCGTATTTGTACAATCTCAATCGCACTCACAATTAGACTATAAATATTTGCCAATTGTTTGGCAGACAAACTGGGGATATGTTTTTGTATTTTTTAGGGGCCCTGCCAGCAAAACTTTTCCTTCGCGAAAATTCGAAGGTTGTGAACCGAAGGCAAAAGTTTCCCAGCGAAATCTGCAAATATGCGGGCGCACACAAATTCATGCCATACATTTAGGCGCCGACAAGCCGTTGACAATTTTCGCCTTTCGCCTTGGAGAGCCAGAGTTCCTAAAGCTTTTTGCAATCCATTTGCATGTTCTTAAGGCTACTTGTCGATTTCCGGGCATTGCAGCCGATGGGATGACACATGTTCCAGTTCAAACTTGAGATGTGCCCAAATTGGCTGCTGCAGTTTTTATGCCCCGATAAAGGCGACAATCACAAGCATAAATTCGTATTTACGCGTATGTACATATAAATTCCCTCACTCACAAGAAGTGAGTGGTAACATCATTGAACATTTTATCTGTGAATCGAAATGGCCAAGGAAGCTTTATTGGCATTCCGGGAAAACTGATGTGTTTCCCATCAACTGCAGGACCCACAGGATGGTCGTTGGCCACAGGAAACCGCACCGCTTTAAGTCATGGCCACATTTCACATGGAGCCAATGTCAATAACCTACGTTAGCCTCGTTCCATTTGGGTTAGTAACTGCTCTATATTTGCTCGTCACCACCAAATTGCCTATACTTAATTATTTATGCCATAAATTGCAAGTTTTAGCCGAAAGAGGCGACAGCTGCCAGATCTTGGCCCACAAGAACAGCAGCCCAGCCCAATGCGATTTTACACAAGGGTTAACAATTTTAATTGCAGCCCAAACTACTCGCATCCAGGGCTCAGAAATGTCGTCTAGCAAAATGCCAAATAGGCCGAGCAGCTGACTCGACTCACACAATATGTCAGATGAAGGACCGATGGGTTGGTGGTCGGCTTGGTAGTCTGCTGGCCTGCTGCTCTGGTGGTCTGGGGGTCTGGGGGTCTGATGGTCGCCCAAGGGGCCCTAACCACATGGCTGGCAGTCCGAAGGACTGAAAGTGCAGCCATCTGTCGGTAGTTAGTGCAGCACAATGACTTTCAATAGATGAACTTAGATATATCATGTTTGTTGCCCCCTGTTGGCATTGCATCAAATGTCTCAAGGGGACAGTTGTCTTCTGAGACTATTTATCACACACTAATTGTATTCTGTGCAATTCCTCCCTTTTCATGAATTTCGAAGCGGATCATTGCGGTCATTGGGTGCGGGACTTCTTCGGTGACAAGAGAATATATTGATAAAATAACCATTGGGCATTCGCTGGTAATCTTAACTACAAAGCTAAAAAGTTCGTATAGTTTTTGCAACAAAATGTTATAAAGTAAGTTAAGTTATTAAGTCCTCAAAATCTTATCAATATTCTATGAAAGCAAATGTTTAAAAAACATTTTCCTAATGAAACTTTTTTGAGATTATACTCGTATACAACATTAAAGTATCCGTTTATTGTGCCTTAGCTCGTCTTCTAAGGTAGACATGCCTCCAAGTCGAGGAATACAAGTCCTCCTAAGGCTACGGCCACAATTGTCCTCCCATTTCCTGGTGGCTACCTTTGTCTTTTAATTTCTTGCGAACAGTGAAATAAATTCAAGCGAAAAGCCTTATTCATTTCTGGCTGACAGTGAATTTCTTGTGCTGAATTCCCACTCAACTGTCAAAATGGATGCGCACTGTCTGTTCGGGCTCTTCGGGGAAGTTTCTTTGTCGCCGGCCAGCAAGGTAGAAAAAATGCTTCCACCTGCCCCACTTTCGCCCCTAAGCCTTCATCATCTGTGCATTTCGCTTTAATTGCGGTCAACGTGGTGCGATTTTGTGTTTTGGCTCTAAGCGGCAAATGGAGAAATTTCAAATAATAAAAACCAAAACCGCAGGTTTCCAGAGAGCACTGGGCTGCTGCAGGAGGAGCGTTGCATACTTTTAGGTGCATCACGTGCAACGGGGCGTATACTTTTCCCTGGGTTTTACACTGAGGCGAACACTTAATCCATTTAACTGTGAGGCTGTCATATATTCATCTACAAAATTTCCCAGTAAATTCGTTACTAAACGTTATACACATTGAATTGTTTGGGTTGTGCACACTATTTTCTGACCCTGTTGACATGCTAATACCTGTAATATTTTTTTTGAGTGCGTGGCAGGTATCTTTTCATTGGAATTTCCCCCGTTTTCATGGTCTAGTTTGACGTTATTCAGTATGTTGTTATTGTTGATTCCCCGCACCCTTCCCCCGTTCCGGATCCATATTGATTCGCAGCGAACGAACGCATTTGCAGCATTTTCCGACCCGTGTTCATCCGCCTGTGTTTTCTGTCCAATGTTTTTGCCCGTTTCGACCTCTTTTCAGTTTCTGCTATGCATTTGTTATGCTTGTGGTTTTTGCACTGCGTCCCCAGCTACGATTTTAGTAAAAAATCCTTCTTTTTTTATGAATTTAACTGATTTTCGTTTTTGAATTTTGCTGTTTGCCTTAAATAGCCCTTATATAGCTGCAATTTATGTGTTTTCCACGCCTGGAAAATCTACATTGCTGATTTTTATTTTAATCCCATTTTCGTGTGCATTTATAAGCTTTATTGATGAGTGCAGATGACAGCAGTATTGCATTTTTATGCCGTGCATAAGTAAAAAGAGCTGGTTGATGAGATTCGAGGAATAATAAATTGTCAAGTGTCGTTCATGTTCAAAGGTATACCAATATCATGGTTTTATATACTGACTTTTAAGCAATTGTGGCTTATTGGCTGGCTGTAATGGGATTGGTGGCTAACTGGACATTTAAGAATTAAAAATTTCCAGCCAATTTTTACGGTGCACCGTATGATGAAAATTCCTCTTGTGGAAGCTATAAATTAAGGGAGCCCTCGGTTCTGGAAAGCCATCAATGCTACGCTTAATTGAACTAAAAGTTGATGCTGATATTGAGCTGCCGTCGTTGTTTCGCCTGTTTTACACTTACTTTTACGTTTTTCTGCGAATGCCGCTGATGCGGCCACACATTTATGTGATTTATGGTGGTCCGTAGCAGGAGGAAGGGTCGATGGGTGACCTGCATGCAAAGTTGGGTTTTTCACCCATTTGTGGCATTCAACCATTTTGCAATATTGCAGGGCAGCGCTGCATGATTTTTCAAGAATGTCAACCACGAACAGCAGATTTACGATAAGTGGAAGTTAATGGGTTCACAGTTCACTAGGAAGGTGGGATGGGATTTTGCCGGATAATGACCACACATATAATAAGTTAACTGGCATTATATTTAAATAAATTAATGGCCAAAAGGCCGTAATACAATTACCACTCAAAGCAGCATGCTGTGATTATAGTTTGCTTTCCTACATGTTACCGTATCATATTGACCATAAAAACAGGGTTATTCGAACATGTAATAAAAACTGATTGGTCATATGTGTAGTGTGTTGCACAGTGACTGCAAAAAGTTAGCTGGCAGGGGCAAGGCTGGGAAGCAATTGTTTTTACCACTAGCGGCCTTTGTGCCACAGGGTTTTGTTGTTCGGATCCCTTTCAATTACTGGGATTTCTCAATTGTTTACCTCGCTGGCCGAGTTTTTCAAATTACTAATCCGCCCAACCCTTTGCCACTAACAAGGTTTTTAATGTGTTAATTAAATGACAGGAATAGTTAAAATTGATTAAAATCGATTATTCCTGGTTTGTTTTCGTGGCATGTTGATAAACTGGTGTCTCTTGAAGCAGCATGTATATTTAAGACCCCAATTAATGGTTGTGAGTACAAATGTTTATTGGCGGAAAAATGTGCTTTCACCTTTGGCCAGGTACCTCGTAAATTTTCGTTGCTTTTGCGTCGGCAAGATTAATTTCTTTTGAAGGCTTCTGGGTAAAAATCCTTGAAATTATGCAGATAGGGGCTTTGGGGGGAAAATTGTGTAAAGTGCAAGCGCAGGGAAAATATATTGCCCTCGCGGATGCTGTGGCATAATAAATAAAGATGGAGCCTACGGAAGCCGCCAGGATGGAAAAGTTCCTGCACAAATGAAAGTGCTTTAAAACCCACAGAGACAAGTTGGACCCCGTCCTTAATTAGGGCCAGGATATAGCACATCTTCTCCAGCTCGTTGGCCATCAATGTCCTGGGCAGAAAATGTTATCTCAGTGTTTTGACAACTTCCTCGACACTCTTTGCATTTCACCTGATTGTCGTTGGCGGAAATATATTTCCATTCTCATTCCCCGTCAGCCAGCCACAAATGTGTCGTGGAACCTCCAGTTCCTCAGCTTTTCCCCTCTGGAAGCCCTTTTTCAAACTTTTCCTATGCTGCGGCAGCATTATTCGTGCTGGCCCCCAGTTTGCTCACTCACTTTTTCTTTCTGATTTATGGCAGCTATGACTTTTTTCGGCTTTTGGCCAAACTATTTTGTGTATATATGCCATAAACAAGATTCCAATGCCGGGCCATTAATTTTCGGTGAAAGAAACCAATCTTAATGTTGGCTTAAAGTCCTGCAGACAATTGGTTTCAAGTGCTTTGTGTGCGAATATTTATTTGAGTGTGCCACAAGCAGGATAAACACTAATAGCCAAAATGCAAATGGTGCTATTTTCAACAGGCATTATAAACCTAATATCGGTTAATGGCTTTTTAAATGCAATCTTGTATCACTGTTTATTTGAACTTAATTTGGAAAGCTAACCCGGAGTAAACCACATTTGCTATTTTATGTTGTGTGGCATAACGACAAGGTACAGTGCATTGTACACATAATCAACGAAAACAACGCAACCAGAGCGTAGTTGAAAAGCTCCTTACCCTCATATGTTATATGGCACACGTTGGCAAACATCCGCAGTTAACATCCGCCTGGCAACACAGTCCTTACTCTAGCTCATTAAGAGCGTGCACAGGTGGCAGGCCATTCATTAAATGATGGCCCCTCATAATTCCATGTACGCAAATATTTTTTCAAAATCCCAACTGCTAGACGGAGGGATGTGCAGCGGACGGGGCAGGGTGCCTATTTGACTGGCTATTTTACTGCAACATTGCCTGCGGTGCAACACTTCCTGTTTACACAGACACGTTCCTCGCTCCCCCCAAATCCTCATATCCTGTCCTAATGGATCACCCTCCTGTTCCACCTGCCCTAAAATGTATATTAGCATGGCAAGGCTTGTGCTTGCAACACAAAGTCATACTAGGAAATGCCTATACGCATGAAAAGTTGGTTTGAATTTAGTGGAAATGCACTCAGAAAAGCACTAATTGGTTTAATAAATTACATGATTAATTCTAGGAAATTATAACCTGACATTTAGTTAACGCTAACTGCAATATTCATGCAACATGAGCTGCATCTCGTTGCAATATAAATTTTTAAATGGAACTGGGATATGGGAAATGTATTTACATTTGCTCGAGTTATTTGTATTTAATGTGCGTTAACTCTGTGATTTAAGAATTTGGCAACTCGTTGGTTTCATTGTGGTTGAGAACTTACATCGGATGACATTATGTATGCTACGGATCGAGCACTTAAGTTATGGCATATATAAAATTCGCCTGGCGCTGTCATGTTCAGATTTCTGGATGCCGGTGACGCATTAATTATCCTTTGAGACCGCATCGATTTATTTCGGCAAACACATGGATTAATTGGCCACGACTCGTGTCTCGAGTAAAATGCGGCATATTCTTGGTCCACACCCACACCCACACTTGCCGATCCATTTGGTTGGATAAAAGTTATGTAATAATACAATTAAGCGTTCTCATGCTGAACGCTGGGTTTGATTAACAGAAATTCCAAGTCAGCCAAGTGTGCGTATATTGGAGGGAGTTTCGCTTAAAGTATCCTTCATATCCTTCGTATCCTTCGCATCCTGCGTCAGATGAAAGTGGCACTGCGAGGAGAATGCAATTTAATTAAAATTAACAAATTTTCCTTTACTTTCGCTTACTTCAGTGGAACAGGGAAGTGAATTGCTTCTGGGAAAAATACTGTAAATTTCTAAGGCTTCAAGTGCTTGGCAAGTTATGTGCCTGAATTGCTGTTTATTCGACTTTGAACTAAAAGGAACTTGCTCTGATCTTATGGGGATACCAGTCAAAGATTAGAGGAAACTTTTCAGGAAATGCGAAAATTAATAATTGCTACTTGAGTTCGGCTCTAGCCAAGAAAGAAGATTTATTGTCGAGGACTATGGGTAAATATTATCGAATTAAAGTGTATGCCGTTTTTACAGATTTCGTTGTGTATACCTAAGAATCATGCATTGGCACGTTTTCCTAATTTAATTAGCATTAATGTCATAGTTCTTTGAGCGCCTTCAACGCGTGCACTCCGTCCGGAATCGCGCATACGACACGTTGTCCGGCACGTGTGAGTTGTGTTTGTTTGCCGGGCAAGCAATTCACTTCAGTGAATTTATCATGCAGCTTAAGCACACAATTGTCCGTCTATTGAGCCATTCCCACGCTCCGGAGTACGACTCCACGTTGGATGCTGCGCGATCTCCGTGAAAGGCCATTAAATTTCAATTTCCATTTCAATTGCAACTTTGTTGGGTAATTCATTCTCGGCTTTATGACCTGCAACGTACTGCGTTCCCCTAATTGCCGCTGCAAAAACTATTGTCAAATTCCAGTGAACACTTTTTTCTGCACTTTGTCCGCCAAGTGGGCTATAAATAAACAGTCAGGGTGGAAAACCATTGAAACGAAACGACTTTAACAAAATGTTAAACCAAACTTTATTCGCTCTCTTTCGGATCTTCTCATTCTGGTTTTTGCCATCATGCGGAGGAGTCTTAAAGTGATGAAAGGAAAAAGTTTTCACACAAGTTAAACGTAGTTGTTCCACAGGAAAAGTGGAATTTAAAACAAAGTAGCAAAAAACACAAGCTGTGTCAGCGCATATGTGTTTTACTTAGGACACTGGAAATTCTCTTTCGTACATTGACAATGTCATCATTTACCAATCTGGATTTTTAGGAATAAATATGCAGCATACTTTCTTGGTCTTGTATATGTAAAGTTATTTATATTAATTAATCAACAAAAACGAATTTATCGTGTTCAAGGGTAACCGGTTAGTTACATTATAACATCAAATCTATTGGCATAAAATTATCTATTTACTCTTATTAATGCATATTATAAAGTGAATTCACCCTGGTTTTCCCTGGAGTAGGACCAGCCTTACAAAAGGGTGTTCAGGTCATGGTGAAAATGTCGGAAGTTCGGTTTAGGCCAAAAGCACAGACTTGTGGCCGGAAGTGGGTCCGTTGGCGTCTGTGTTGTGTGTGTTGGGTGTGTGCCACGAATGGCTGGTAGGTACAAGGAGGATGGTGGTGCAAGTGCTTTTCCAAGCAAATTGCCAATGTAAATGTTGCAACAACCAGCTGCAGGCAGCGGTAGTGGCAACAACTAAATGCGGCCCCATGGCAGCTGTGCAAACAGCGACAACAAGAGCAACAAAACGAGTGCCAGTGCCAGTGCCAGTAGCAAAGTATTTGCTGATGACGTCAAAAAGCACAAATGCACACACACACACACACACAGGCACAGAGAGACACACACACAGCAATTTTGCCTGCAGTTTCCCCGACATTTTCCCACGCGAAGCAGACATCTCAACTAACTGCAACTCAATTCTGCAGCGGAAAAGCAACGCAACCGAAATTGCCACAACGGCGCTTCCTGGTCGCCGTTTTGCGTTTTGCGTTTTGCTGAGGCACGCGCAATTTGATTTGATTTTATTGCCCCGCCCACAGTTGCTAAGCAGCAATTTCTGCAGCGAAAGGATAATGCCGTGGAAACAGCTAAGCCCGCGGCATTTGGCGATAATAAGGCGAGAATTGCGGCACATTTTATGTGCACAAATTTAATTCTCTTATAATATTAGTACTTAAAGAAAATGAGTAAACATGTACGGATTATTCAGAAGTAATTTCAATTTGTATCTTTTCTAATCTTCATGCCAACCAAGTCATTAAAATTTCTCAAGCATAGAGTGCAACTTGAATTTAAAAGTTCAACAGAGTTCAACACTCAAGAGGGCGCTAGTATGCGTTTGAATGCCTCTAGACCTCTAAGATGTTCAACGAATGTGGAGAACATCCTTGCAGAGAAATTGCCTTCATGGATTCCACCTCACAGTTTTTCCGTTTTTTGTGCTCGTTTTAATTTCTCAAAAACTGAGAACGTTGCACGGCTGCAAATTGGTATGTCAAAGAAACGCTTTCACAGCCGCCAACTGGGTGCTCAGTGAATCGTACTTTTCATCCTTTATCTGTTACCATCTGGATCCGTAGTCGGGATTAAGCAGACACAAGATGCACTAAGCCTATTCAAAACCATTTCATATTTATTAACTTGTATAATAGGATATAGCGGAGAGGCCTACAGTCTTTTGATTAGCTATTTTGCAGAAAGTAAGCATAAATTACTAGAACAGTGTACAGATTTGTATAAAATGCTTAAACTTATTATAAACAAGAAACTAATTTACACACAAGCCCCTGTTTTTCTGCGTACACACGGCGTATGCTTAACGCCAGCCTAATTAGTGCATTATGCACTCGCATTTGAAAAGCAGCCGACTCGACTCAATGCCTCAATGCCTTGCTCCACTTACAGGCTCAGACGTCTTGCCACTTGCAACTGCAGCAGGAGCACAAGCCACAAAAGGACACAAAGGACACAGGAGATACAAAACAGCAACAGCAACAGGAACAGCGGGGGAGCGACGCGAACTATAGCCAAGCGTGAATGCGGTAGACGCGCGTCGAAGCTGTAGAGGAACGCCATCACATTGGATTTCGCGCAGTTTTACTTTAGAGCGGTGCCAATTAGTGGCCAACAGCAGCAACAACAGCAGCAGCAACAGCACCAGCAGCTCGTGCAGCAGCAATTGCTAGCCCAGCAGCAGCAGCAACTGCAGATACAGCAGCTGCAGCAACAATTGCTGCTGCAGCGACTCGAGCGTGAGTTGCAGCAGAGTTACTCGTGCCTGCGGCAACGTTGGCTCACCGACTACGCAGCCCCCCATCAGCAGCATCAGCAGTTCGCCCAGCAGCAGCAGCTCTTTGCGGCCCAGCAGTTGCAGCTGCAGCACCAGCAACTGCAGCAACAACAGCAACAGCAGCAGCAACAACAGCAGCAACAACAGCAGCAGCAGTACAGCTACTACTTCAGTCGCGGTAGCACTAACACCGATCTGGGTCTCGGACTGGGCCTGGGCTTCGGTCTGGGCAGCGGCAACCTAGCCAGGTAATATCACAACCCATTCACCTCTATCCTAATCCCATAAAGAAATAGTAATACCAAAGAGCCTTGCCAGCATAGCTTATAATTTGCACCCCTCTGCCTTTCCAGCTGGTACCATCTGCCGTCCACATCGGCGCACATCTATATAGGAACCACCAGCAGCGGCGGTGCATCGGCCAGCGCAGCCTATCCTCCGTATCCGTACCGGAGCGTGGGCGGATACTCCGGCGGAGGTTATCCGGCAGCGGCGCTAATCAACTTCGATGCCTCGCCGACACCGCTGTTAGCCTCGGCGGGAAGTTCACCCGGCTACTTGCCACCATTGGCCATTCCGGCAGCCTTACCACCACCGCCACCGGCGCCGAGTGTAGCCACCGATTATTACTTCAGCAGCCGGAGCACACGGACCGTTCCGCCCCCGGTACCGCCCACTCCGGCGGCCGTTGCAGCAGCCGCTTCAGCATCAGCATCAGCGGTCTCCACCTCGCCGTTCCGGGAGTACGGGAGTGCGGCGGAGGAGCTGCAAGCTGGCTATCGCTACAAGGCCACGCCCCGCAGGCGGTACGACGCCTACGACAACTACGGCTATCTGCCTGGCTTCGCCAGCACCACTGAAGACGAGGAGGATCTGCTCGAGGAGTGCCTGCCGCAGGAACTGCTCTCCACGGACTGCTCGAGTCTCGAGGAACTGCGCTTCTTCCATCTGCAGGAGGAGGACGAGGACGAGGACGACGAGGAGGTTGCCACGCAGCTGGCGCACATCCTTGACCTGCCGGATTTTCTACATCCCTACGGCGGCAGCGGCCGGGACAGCCTGCACAGCCACAAGACGCCGCCGCAACACGAGTACCAAACGGAGCACGGCTCAGCCGCAGCGGGAGGAGCAGGATCGGCGGGATCAGACGGCCGGGGTGGTGGTGGTCAGTCGCAGCGTGTCCTTGAGGAGCAGCGATACCAGCCCTACCAATACCAGCAGCAACATCAGCAGCAGCATCAGCAGCAGCAACATCACCAGCAGCATCAGTCGAACTTCCCACAGCAACATCAACACTTCCAGCCGTCGCAGCAGCAACTGCAGCAGCAGTCCTACCACTCGTACCAATATCCTTCGCAGGACAGCTGCGAGGGCTTCAACCAATTCGCCACCAACGCGGGCAGCTGCCTGGGCAATCAGAGAATGATGGTTAGCAAATTGTGGAACAGCTGCTTCCCGGAGTTCACCCCGGACCATGTGCATCGCCACAACTTTTATCTGTGCCAGGTGAGTCACTTTTAATCTTGATACCAAGTTTAGTTTTCTTTTCTATATAGATTATCCAGAAGATTAGCCAATCTGATAACCTTCCCCCCTTTTCAGTGGCAACGCAACACGCAGGTGCGAATCGTGTACCTGTTCTACCGATGGATAACGGCCATCACCTGCCTGGCGGCACTGGTCTGCTCCTTGCTGGACATCGGGCGCACGGACGAGCACTTTGAGCACCACTACGCCAAGTGGTGGATCTACCTGACCCACTGGGGACTGCTCTTCTGCACGGTGCAGGCCTGGCTGGCCGCCTGGATAGTGACCCAGGGCATGATGGTGGAGCGCGAGGACTTCGAGATCGTGCGGCAGGCGAAGAAGAGTCGCCTGCACCACTTGTACTGGGTGCTCTACACCTGTGCCACTGTCTACGCCTTCATCGTCACCATGTGCTATTGGCTTCTGGTCCACAATCCCGGTAAGAGAACCACTTTATTTGCCCCCAAAGTTCAACTAAAAGTGCTTTGAAAACAAGTATGAAGAGTTTATTTCTTAAACATACATTGTTCTATAGTTGACATTTTTCTCCAGTACACAATGTTATTTCTGGGAAAATTTAATAAAGGAATTACAAAAAATTTCGCGACACCTAATTTAACTGAGCAAAGCACTACGAAAGAGTTACAAAAATTACATACTCATATCCTAACTGTGAGCATCCAAGGTGTCCACTGAGAAGCGGTGGGCAAATATAATGCCACTCACAGTGAAGGCGTAGTTGATGAACATCTTGGCGGACGCCTCCAAGTACTGGTGAGCTAAGTAACCAGACCGCTTGTGACGCAGGAAGAGTTTCTGGGAGTTGTACATGGCCCAGGGTCCGAAGAACACCAAACAGACGCTGGCGGGCACGTAGTATCGCATCTCCAGGCGGAAGCCCACAGCCACTGCCGAGACAAGGAAGACCACGATGCTCGCCAGGACGAGGATCCACAGGTTGGCGGTGAGGAATCCAGGAACCCACAGCCCCAGCAGCGTATAGACAACCAGCACGCCAATGCCAATGAGCACAAATGGCCAGGTGAGATCCTGTTCGAGGATGTGCAGACACACCACCAGCAGCGTGAGGCTCTCGAAGATGCACCCGAAGACAATCCAATTGAGTGGGAAGGTGAACTGCAGCCGCCGAAAGCCCACGAAGGCCAGCGTCATGTTGATCCACGAAAGCAGGAGCAGCAGAACGGACAGGCTGCGGTTGGCCGCACTCATCTCGGGTCTCCAGCGGTACGTGGATCCGAGCCACTGCAGCGAGGCCAGGGTCACCTGGCCAACCAACAGCAGGCAGACGTAGGTGCGGAAAATGCAGGTAGAGGGGTTCCGCCTCGTTGGAATATGGGTGATGCTGGTGGCCACCTCCACAAAGCGGTCCCTGTCCGAAAACTGGGTTTCATGCTGACTGGGATTATCCTCGAAATGGCTCTTGGAGCTATAGGATCCAACGGATCGCACGCTGAAATTTGGGGCTGATACCGATCTGGTTACACTTAACATACTGGCTGTCAGGCCGAGCTCTCGCCTTTGACACTTGACACGGGCGCCGGGAAACGACCGGAAAACGAGGAAATCCCCCACATCGATGAGTGATCAGCCAGGCGATGGCGTCGTGCGCCTCCGTCTCAAGGTGTACCAGTGGATCTACGGCATCGCCATAGTGTTCATTGTCCTGGCCATTGGGTTGCTCATCTTGCCGGGCCTGTTCAGACGACATGCCCTGGTTCCGGATGTAGTGGCCACCTATTGCTTCTTTGTCATCGGATTGGCCAGCCTGTGCGTCTACGTCAACGTGACATGGCTGCGCCGGAAGTTTCCATTCAACTGGATAGTCAGCTGCTGCATCGCAGCCTGTCTGGCACTGGGAACGGTGTCCGTTCTTTCGAGCCAGAAGACGAGCCACGTCCTGCTCCTGAGCCTGGAGATTCTTGGCATGATGGCGCTGCTCCTGCTGGTCGGCTCTTTTCTACTTCCCGGTTGCCCAGCAATAGCCTACCTGTTCCTCACCTGGTTCATTTTCGTTGTGTTCTCCGTCGTCCTAATGGTCGCCGTTTGTGTCCACGTGCCTGACCTGATTTACTCCTACGAAGTAGCCACTCACTTTGTGCTCTGGCAATTTATGTGCCCACTGATTGTGTTCCAGGCGCAGGTCATCTCCGGCTATTGGGAGAACTTGCCGCCCATCCTGGATAGGCCACTCTGCTCCACGATACTCCTGTTCGACTTCCTCGCCTGCTACATCTTCCTTGACTCCGCCGATGAAGTTGGGTTTGAATTCTACTACGCCGGCCAGGCGGAAAATCAAAAGTTTTTGGCCAGATCCATCAAGAGCCAATGGGATATGTTCATGGACTCGCAATAAGGATTTTCTAAATTGGAGAACTCTGAAAAAGAAGACTCTGAAAAGATGTATTGTATAAATATACGAAAAGAACATGTGCATTTTATATCGAGCTCTTTAAAGAAAGTAAACTTTGTAACAGTTGATAATTTGCTGTTTCTCGCTTATACTTTCCAGTTCTTAAAATAACCATTTCATTTAAAAATACGTATATTTTGTATAGTCTGTCGATACATTAAACAATTTGATCCTATAATTAACCATTGTTATTCTTTCAGAAATCCACAAGATAGATGCGCTGAACATAATGGTGCATGTGCTCAACACGATTATAATGCTCATCGATTTGGCCATAGTGGGGCACCCGATCAAGATGAGCCACGCCTACTTCACCACTGGCATTGGCCTGGCCTACGCCATATTCACGGGAATCTATTTCTTGGCCGGCGGAACAGACAGGTGACTTCCATCCGCACTGGATATGATTGAAAGAAATGGGAGGCTAATGTTGTTTTTGATTGCAGGAAAAACCAAACTGCCATCTACCCGATGATGGACTGGACCAAGCCGGGCAAGGCGATTATAGTGACGGCCTGTGCGATCATCTTCACGTTCTTCGTTCACTTCTGCTGTTACCTCCTTTACCGCGGACGAGTCTGGCTCTTCACCAAGCTGTGCATCCGCGGACGGCACAATCGGGATGGTGAAATGGGTGAGGGCCTCAACGATGACTCCGGTTCCCGCATGGGCGGCGGCGGTGGTGGAGGATCAGCCGGTGGCGGAGGAGCAGCTGGTGGTTCGGTGGCTGGCGCTGGCGCTGTGGGCAGCAGCCAGGAGTACGCCCATCAGCAGCAGTATCCGATTGCCCACACGGAGCAGCCACGGGCGGGCAGCCACCAACAGCAGCAGCAGCAGCCGCCGGGCAATTACCAGCTGCCGCCACAGTACTCCGGATATCTGCAGCAGCCGGTGGTCGCCGGGGTCAATGTGGGTGTGATCAGTGCCGAGGGCGTCTACCAGCCCATTGGCACGGACACTGGGCGCACCAGTGGCGGAGGCGATGGCAAGCACAAGTCCTCTTCGGGATCAACAGCTGGAGCTGGAGCAGGATCGGGTCAGGGACAGGGACAGGGATCGGGATCGGGATCGGGCTCGGCACTGACGCGCACCGTAGCCCACTTGGATGCGTCGCAACGGGAGCAGTTCCTCAACCCCAACAAAATCGTCGAGTACAAGATGTAAAGGCGTTGCACCCGGCACCGGTATACGTTCCACTTGTCCATGAAGTTTCTGGAGAAGCACTGTGCCCAGTGCGAGGCGACGCGCAGCGCCATCTGCGAGGAGGAGCGCCACTTGGCATGAGCACAGTGGTTAGTTTTTAGATTTGCTTTCGAGACGTCTAGTTTTCGAATACCTGCCAGGCCAAATCGATTGATCGGGCTCAAATCAGTATTGCACATGGTATTGCTTTTTTTTGTGGCAAAGTAGTTTGTAACCGTAGTTTCGTAATTTTGTAAAAGCTTTGCCAATCCTTTTTAAATGTGTAGACGCTTCTCAGTGTGCCGCATAGCATGCATGCATATATAGCACGACAAAGTTTTAGAATATTAGAATTGTTCCTTTATGCGGGGGATTACCGTCGAGTGTATTCAGACCTTTTTTTGGATGGTAATCTTTTCGGCAAGTCGTTCCAGCAGTTTAAAACGTTTTAATGGACTAAGTTGAACATGATATATACATTAAGCAAACAACTCACAGTATTTTATTTGGAGCTCAGTTATCTAATTGATCGTAATTATCGTAATCAAGCAATTGTGTTCAATAACAAATTAACAGATTAACACACTGTCAGCAATTATTTTCGGCCCCAAACTCAAAACGAACCACACAGCTAGAGAGAACCGAGAAAACAAAAAACTGACATACTGCCTACAATGATTTAAGTTAGGAACTTTTTTATTAGCTAAGTTAACCATTTATCCACACAAATTTTATATATCGGTGCAGGTGTAAGCCAGTTCGTGCATCAACATCCGAGGCAGAGGGATAAACAATTAATAGTTGATTTAATTGGAATTGGGATGGAAGGGCTCTGTTCAAAGTCTTGGATTATTGAGCACACAGATGGCGAATAGAATTGGCAGTTTTTTTAGAGGAGCTAAACGGCGCCGAACAAGGAGTATGTAGAGCAAAGAACATTAATTTTAGGATACGCTTGGCATTGGTTTGCTTAGTAATTAGTGAATTGATAACATAAAATACGTTTCTTTATATGAATATTTTCCCAGCAAGCTCAGTCGCTGCTAGAACACTCTAATAAACCTTATTCTAGAAAGCACGACGTAAAGTATTACGATTAACAATATCAAAAATTAATATTTTAGCATACGATGTTGAAAAGTATATTGCAAAACGTTTTACTTTTGACTCGAATTCAAATACGTACCCTACAAAAACCCGACGTCTTGCTTTTGTTGGTTTCTGCGAGTAACCTGAAGAGTGACTTGAAGAGCTACCAAATACTGAAAACAGTGACTAGATTTATTACCAGACGGAAACCTATACGAGTATATGTAAATAGTTGATTTCGTTTATGTTGATCGACTTCTATCTATATTCAAATGCATAGCAAAAATTTAGGAATCTGGTGAGGAAAATGTCGGTTCCCGTGAAAAGGTATAGCCACCTTAAGTAAAAATTCAGAAACAGCAATGAAAATACAAATAAAATCAAATGCATTGAATAAAACTCGTCAAGAGGAATGTGTTAACAAGCTAAAGCAAAACAAGAAAACAAATATAAACAAATATATTTAAATAAATATACAGAAGCGAATGCAGAGCAAATAGCATGCCCAAACTATACCTACATTATTGAATAAAGATGTAAGACATAATAGCGAGGTAAAGTAAACAACCATTAATTTTTGATAGATTTACATAAATTAAACACTTTCTCCTAAATAAAACAGATCATCCACAAGGTATTCAGGTATTTTTATTTCCACATTGTTTTAACCCAATTTCTTTTTAGAGAAGTTTTACCAGTTTTGGTTGAGGGACTGCAAAATGTCAGTTTCGCACGCTTTTCCCAAATTGTTTTCCAAAAATTTAGCATAAATGTATAAATGAATGTTTATATAGACTGAATATTATTAAAAAGCAAAAAAAAAAAAACAGAATAACAAAGTATATAACCGAATTAACATGTAAAAGGAAGCGGTTAAATCTTTTTGGAATTGTAAAAATATAAAACGAAAAACGCAAGATTTCATATTAGCCACAACATAGAACAGTAAACACATATCAACAATTAGAGAAGATCATTCTAAATATAAAGATATTCAAAGAGATGAAAAGCAAAAGTTTCAAATAAAACAAATCAAAGTTGACCTCATCAAGAACCACACATTTAAACCACAGTAAGAAAGTAAAACTTGCATAAAAAAATGTAAAAATGTTAAACAATCACTATAACGTATGTATATGCAGAATATATTTAACAGAGGAAAAATTCAAATATTATATTTTGTAGATTTTTAGTAAATTAGAAGTGAAAGATTATGAGAACCGATTTCAACACACGCGCATATGTCTACAAAAATATTTATCCCAAATATATACATCCCCATACCCTTCAAAATGTAGCTCAGCTCTCTGTACCCAAGTTGAGAATTAGAGTTGAAATTGTTGATTGAACAAATGAGGAAATGGAAAAGCTTTAAGAAACCAAAATGAATGGACGACACTTTTATACACCGACATAAAAGTTGAACTAAACGGCTCAATTGAGTTCTTGGCAAGGAGTTTGCTCACCAGGTAGTACACGAAAGGCTCAACAGAATTCAGTATTGGCGGAAGGCAAGTAAGTTGCTGCGAGTATACAAAGAAAATCAAAATGTTATAACAAAGCACACCAAGAATAAATCTTAAAAAACTACATGTGTTGATGAAGAAATAAAATTTCAATGTTGTGAAATTTGAGGAAATAAAATACAAACCAAATTGTTTACTTCAAAAGTATTTCTGCGCATTTAAGCAAAATCGTAAACCAATGCTTCATCATTTCAACCTATAATGAGTCGAAGTTTTGCTAAGCAATTAACAACCAAGTAACGAAACAAGAAAATAATTAATTGTTAGAAAAACCATGAAAGTGTAAACGCTAATGGATGTCATGCATTTTAAGAGCATAGCAAAAGCTAAACTATTATATTACCGACAAAAGACAACACAAAATTCATTAACTTACGTACGTAAGTATGTTTGTATGTGCGTACATGCATAATAAAATATATTATTAAAATTATTATGTATTTCAAGCAAAGAATTGTGAATTAGTAATAAACAGAAACAAAATGTCAAGCAAAATGGTAAATAAAAAATGTACAATACAAAAAATATCTGCTTGCTGTTTGATTTTCTTACCGTATCTCAAAAACGACCTCCTTGTAAGTTAACTCCCCAGTAATAAGGACCAAATTTCCCTTTTAATTAATTAATATATGTATATTTATTTATAATTATTATTACACAATGCAATGCAATTTCTAAATCCTTATACAAAATCTATATTTTTTGTTTTACAATTTGTTTTAATTCTTATACCATGGTAATTGATTTCATTATTAGTCATAGTTACAGTTATTATTAATTTATTTTATCTTTAAATAATTAGTAACATAATTTGGTTTTTGCGACTTAAATATTAATCAAATACACACAGGTATACAAAACTGAAGGACATATTAAAACTTTTACGCCTCACGCTTACAAATAAGAATCGGTTTGATTTAAATTACAATAATCGAACCACTTCTTCTTTTGTATTTTGTGTAACTTTAAGAATTAAACAAAAATACCATTAGTGTAGTGTCGAAGATGGGGAGTTTAACCTGATATCACGTATATTTGGGATTGGTGCGGGTATTGGCAAAAAAAAGAACAGTTGTGGGATGGCTGCCAAGTTAAAATAACAACGCATCAATTGGTAAATAATAAAGGAAGTTTCAATTGTGAACAGAACTAAATGGAAATTATAGTCAGGATAATTTGTAATTTCTAATTCATTTGCCAGGCCGCCATCTAAGAGAGCTTCAAGTAAGAGGGCGGCGAACATTTCTTGCGCAAGAACTTGATTATGTACAATGGTAAGCAGGAGACCAGCGTTATGAGAGAAACCTTCCAAAGAAAATCATACGACCAAATGAACTCCCA
The DNA here is from genome assembly GCF_016746235.2 of Drosophila teissieri. NCBI lineage: Eukaryota > Metazoa > Arthropoda > Insecta > Diptera > Drosophilidae > Drosophila > Drosophila teissieri. Next base: position 14,650,055 of record NC_053029.1, on the reverse strand, counting down.
GTCTGAAAAGAACATAATGTTATATGAAACGAATGGCAAAAATTACGCTTTACATACCGAAATACTCATGTAACACGGCCAGTGAAATGAGATAGAGCGCTAAACTGAATAGTTCCGCTAGCACCATTAACCTGTGCACAAAGGGGCAACGTTAATGACACACGAAAAGTTTAAAAAAGGTTGTCAAAACTCACCTATGCCAAGTACGCACGGTGAGAGCAACCATGATGAGCTCCGTCATGATTAATGCTGAGAAACTGATCGCCACAATGTGGATAAACTCGTCCACAAAGAGTATTAGTGCTCCGTACATAATAACGCCGCCTTGGTATATGCTGATGAGTACCCATATAAAGAAGGTCTTGTAACTAAGACTGCGTCCTTTTGACAAGTCCTTGTAAAGCTCCGGGTATGTGACGGCTGTCTCCGATGTGATATCCTGATCCAGCACCAATGAGAACACCGGGAACATAGTGTACAGCGTCGAGTAACCGACCATGAGAAAGCCCTGGTACAAGGCCACCGAGCTGAGGTAGAAAACCGCTGAGAAGACCGCCTGCAATGTGGTTATGATCAAGCCGCGGTGGATAACGAACTGGGATAGGGCCGCCGAACGCTTGTAGCTCCTGCGACCGTGGATAAGCAGGAGCTTGGCAATGTGCGAAAACTGCGGAATGCTGAAATCGCCGGCCAGCGAGGCCTGTCTTCCCTCGCGTCCTTCAATTCCAACTCCAGCGTCCGCCTGCTGAATCATGCTAACATCGTTGCCACCGTCACCCACGGCACAGGTTCGTTTGCCTGTGTGCTTTTGGATGAGGGCCACCACCTGTGCTTTCTGGGTTGGCGAGCAGCGGCAGCAGACGACGGCCGGTGAGGCCGTAGCCAGCTCCAGGAACTCTGGTCTGTAATACTGCAGGCAAACCTCGAGGGATTCGCCTGAGATGACCAATGCATGACCCTGCTTACGCCGGAAGCTGTTCAGCTCCTGGTGAGCATCGGTACGCGTCTTAACGGAACGCAAAACATGGAGTCCCTGGTTCCGGCCAATCAGCTGTGAGGACTTGGCTATACAGCACGCAGTCTCCAGCTTGTCGCCCGTCAGCATCCAAACGCGAACTCCGGCATTGCGCAGCAGCTCCAGCGTTGGTCGTACGTTCTCCTGCAGACGATCCTCTACTCCTGTTAAACAGAGCAGTTCCAGCTCACGCTCAAGGGATTCAGTGACTGCCGCCACTTTTGCGACACGATCGGTAATGCTGAGTCGTGCAGCATTGTAGCGAGTCTCAAAGTCAGAATACTGTTCCTCGGTGAGAACCTTCTTAGCCACAACAAGAGTGCGAAGACCTTCCCTAGCCATGTTCCCTGACTCCTCGCTAAGCCAATCGTTGTACTGCACAATGCTAGACATAACCACGTCAGCACCTTTCAGGTAGAACGTTATCTGGCCCGTTTTGCTCTCACGCACTATAATCCCCATGCGCTTGCTCTCGCTGGTAAAGGGGAAAAGCTGCAAAATTTGATAGTGCAGAAGAATGTCATCTGTAAAAAGGGAGGATCAAAATAAGCCTCTAATTATGTTTGTTTAATAGAAATACTTACTGTCTTCGCTGGGGGTCTTAACCTGCAACGTCATCGTGTTGAGATCCCTGGCAATAAGGGTTAAGCCCACCTGCTCAGTCCACTTTACTAGGGCAATCTCGTCTGGAGAAGCAGCCTGATACTGGTGCTCTGTGTCCGTACTGCCAGGTGCCTCGATGTTTATCACAGACTTGGTTGGCGAGTTGTTACCGCCGGTAACGGTCGATGCCGTGGACACGGATCGGTTGTCCTCGTCATCGCTCACCGGTGTAACATTGTGGCATAGGGCCAGTGCTCGCACCGCCTCCCATTCCCTCCATCCCTCCGGGCGACGCATCCTGTTGCCAAACATCATAGGCTTGGTCGAGTCTCCGCCGCTGCTTGAGCTGGATAAACTACCCTGCTGCTGCTGCAGAATGTTTCCCGATAGTTTCTGTATCATCTGCCCAATGTGATGGAAAGTGTCTGCATCGTGCGATACAATACCCAAGTGGATCTTCTTGAAAACCATCTCGTTTTGTGTGAGTGTGCCTGTCTTGTCGGTCAATACGTAAGAGATGCGGCCCAATTCCTCGGGTATGGTGGTCGATCTCACTACAGTTCCCTGAATGTTTGAGTCGTTTTGCATTTGCCACGAGTAGAAGGCCTTTCCCATGTCCAAATTGACACGCAGACTGATTGGAATGATGTAAGAGAAGAGCAGAACGAAGCGGAACATGTATCGGTACCAGGGTCCGCCGAAACCCTTAAGCATCATCATGACTAGCGACAGTCCTAGCACGGCGCAGAACAAAACCTGTAAAAAACAAATAAGTTGGGAATTTAATAATCGTTCCATTTTTGATAATATTAATAATGTAATTTGGTTCTCACCTTAGTCAGTCCGTTGATCTCCATGTCTAGCAGTCCCACTTTGGACCTTGGCTGTGAGTTATTCATCACGCTGCGCGTTTCGCAGCCAGTGTATATGACAATTCCGGTGGCTGTTCCTGCGGCTACGACGGTGTTGGCCCACAGGGTGTTCTCCACACTGAGACCGGTGTCTTCGCTGCCATCTGCCATGCAGAACGTGGCGATGAAGCTGTGTATGTCGTTTTGTGGCTTCTCTACGTAAAAACTGGCATCGATGCTGTGTAGCTCCGAGTCTCGACTGAGTTTCTGAGTATACGGAACGGCGAGACGTGGTTTCCAGTCCGTCTCGCCATCCAGTTGGTCCGTACGAACGAAGACCGATCCGCTGCGATCGCTGGTGCGCAGCAGGATCAGATCCGCTGGCACGCGCTCGTTTTTTTCCACGATTATAACGTCACCGACCTTCAGCTTGGAGCTTGGTACCATCTCGTAGCCGCTGCCGTTGGTGGCCGACAGTCGCTTGTACTTCTGCGAGTTGACCTCGTGATCCCGCTGATGGCGACGCAGGTCGTCGACCGCCTCTCGGCAAATGGTGACCATTAGGACAAAGCCCAGCGGACCCCAGTAGGTGTACGGGTAGCCTATCCGGATGTCCGGAATGAACTGCGACAGCGCCATCAGCAGGAAGTACAGGTTGAGGAAGAAGCGAAACTGCTCGAACAGCACCAGCGGCAGGAAGGTGATGAAGTTGTACTTCTGGTTCCGGATCTCGTTCGGTGGGAACTTCTCCGTGTTGACCCGTCCCAGATTTACGGTGCGGGCCCTCAGCTCCCGTGGCCGGAACCATTTTCGCCAGCAGCTGTAAAGACAGACGAGGATCAGTATCACGCCGCCTTCGGTAAGAGTGTGAGCCAGAAACATCCTTCCGGCCAATATTTCCAGTCATCATACACCCTCTTAATTTCACTATCGAAAATTATAGAACGAGCAGGGCCTACGAGGTTCAAGCGTCAGTCATTCGATCTTTATTGGTTTACAAAGAATTTTGTTTATACTTCGAAACATAACGAAAAGAAGAATCGAATCGAAAGTATTCTTTCGTAGTCAAACCCTAAAAATTTAATTCAAATGTTTTTATAACACTAAAGATCACTCTAGTAATTTAAATTAAATCTATAGAACTTAAATCCCAAATGATGATGTGTCACGTCATACAAAAAATATTTTAATAACAATTTTGATTATCTAAAAGACATATATGTATATATTTGTATATATAGTGACATATCCATAAGTCCCTAAGACTTAAGCACATGCCTACACAACACACATACAACATGTACACCCAAACACACCCTACACTACTCTGGATTTACTCAACAGATACCAGATAAGAATAAGTTTGTCATATGATCCTCATGAGTGGAAAAACCCAAACTCCTGATAAGTCACCCACTGGTAGACTAAACATCCGTTCCCTAGTTTAAACATTCCTTGCTTAAGCCCTTGCACCATCGTCACGTTCCCACGTTCAAAGCTCGGACTCGCAATCCCGAAAAACAGAAGTATTAGATTGCAATAAACAAAATTATAAGAATCTAAGAGCACTTGTATCCAAGAGCGAATGCACTTGAATCCAAGAGAAATGCAAAGACAATTAAAGTCAGCAACTTAAAAGCTCTCTCTTCATTTGATCAGATCCCTAAAGTCTAAAGTCCATATTAGAAAAGCTCGACACCGAGGCTTGAACGTCAATCAAATTAGAGTAATTATTAGAGTTCAGTTTGAGACCTAATTCAAATCGGTCGGTGTTCTTCTCATAAAATAATATTGTAATTATTCAGTGAAAATAAATTTATATTTTTTTTACTTATGAATATTGCGAGTATTTAATTGGCGCAGTCGGTAGGATCTGTTAAATAAAGAGTCCTTTTAGTACGGTACTGATCCATTGAAGGATACGCTATACAACTAGCTATCCAGGATCGGCGAATTAAGCACAGTGATTCTAAAATTATTTTGAGATCCGCAAAAGAATCTACGTGAAAGTAGTATTCAAGAAAAATCCCGTGTGGTCAGTAACATCTGCAAAACAATTTTAAAAAAATCCCGTGCGGTCGGAAACAAAATTAATTACAAATTTTTAATTCCGTAATTTAAAACCAAATTTAAAATAAACCCCGTGTATCAAGAAACCTATACAAATACACCATGGCAGTTCCACAACTGTCGGAAACCCACCTAAATCAATTACTGAATCAAATTAAAGAACTGAACTACTACGATGGCACACCTGGCAAACTGTCTGTGTTTGTCAACCAGGTTGAGCAGCTACTTAACCTATACCTTACCCAAGATGCCAGGCAGGCACATGTTATCTACGGAGCAGTAAAACGCTTACTAGTGGATGCAGCATTGGAGGTCGTGACCCAAGAAAGAGTAAATACATGGCTGGATACAAAGACGGCCCTGGCGATGGCATTCAAGGACCACAGGCCCTACATAACACTAATAAGACAACTGGAGGATACATCATACCCCGGAAGCATCTGTAAGTTCATCGAGAAGCTCGAATCACAATATTGGATTATGTTTGATAAGCTAGAATTAGAAAGCGACCCTGTCGATAAATCAAATTACACTGAAATGTTAAAAAGAACTGTTAAATCCGTAATAGATCAAAAATTGCCGGATAGAATTTATATGTCATTGGCACGCAAAGATATCGATACTATTTATAAATTAAAACAAGCTTCAATGGAGCTTGGCCTCTATGACGCCAGTCCAGAAAATCAGCGTTCTAATAGATCAGAAGGGAACAGACGCAGGAACAGGGGAAATCATAGTCAAAGCAATAATCAAAGATATTACAATAATAGAAATCACAATTACAGCAATTATTATCCTGGAATGAATCAGAATAATAATACGCAACCTCGAAATCCGAATCAACCTACGAATAATCAAAATCAGTATTCCACTCATCTAATACCGGTTAGTCAAAGGGGAAATTATAATACGTTTAGAAGGGAGTTAACACAAGCCCAACAAAACAATCCTTTTAACAATTCCCTTAATTTCCAAGCTTCAACCTCAAATAATACTAACAGTCAGCGGCCGATAAAAAGGCAACGCGAGAGTCAAAGTGGCCAAAGCAGAATGGATGTAAATTTTCATCAAACTGCCTCGGACACTCAAGCAACACAGGAGGACGTAGCAGTCCCCATGTGCGAATAAGTTATCATAACAAAAAATGATCGACACAGGCTCATCAATCAATATCATAAGAGAAAATTTTGAAAATTTAGAAGAACAAAAAGAAGATTTAACAGTGTATACCATTAAAGGGGCAATAAAATTAAAGAAAAGCATAATAATGAAGCCCACTTCAGTATGTCCGTCTGTTCAGAAATTCTATATCCACAAATTTTCCGACAATTATGATTTCCTGTTAGGTCGAAAATATCTAGAAGATACGAAAGCTAAGATCGATTATGATAACGAGACGGTAACTCTAGGTTCAAGAATTTTTAAGTTTTTGTATGGAGAAAAGAAGGGCGAGACCGCATCTAAATGCCTCGACCCACAGCAAAAGGATGATTCTGCTCCAGTGGAGGAAATCAATCCAAATATGCAAAAGGTTAAGACCACACCTAAGTGCCTTAAACCAAAGCATCAACAACAGAAGAAGGAGACCGCATTACTAAAATGCCTCATTTCAAAAGTTGTTAGTGACACAGTGGACAATGATGTAACACATCTCGATCCCATGTCCGTTGACAACGATATAGTCAACTTCGCGATCAACAATGAGTTACGCGAATGTAATGAGTATAGACTCGAGCATCTAAATGTGGAGGAAATTGAATGTTTAAAGAAGGTTCTATACGAATTTAGAGACATTCAGTACAAGGAAGGCGAAAATTTGACCTTCACAAGTACAATTAAACATGTCATCCAGACTCAGCATGAGGACCCAGTATACCGTAAACCTTATAAGTACCCCCAAAGTGTTGACCAAGAAGTCAACAAACAAATCAAAGAAATGATAGAACAAGGAATCGTTCGCAAATCGAAGTCCCCTTATTGTTCTCCTATTTGGGTGGTCCCCAAGAAGGCAGACGCCTCTGGGAAACAAAAATTTAGGTTGGTAGTTGATTACAGGAATCTCAACGAGATAACTGTTAATGACAAATTTCCCATTCCTCGAATGGATGAGATATTGGATAAATTGGGTAGATGCCAATATTTTACGACCATTGATCTAGCTAAGGGTTTTCACCAAATCCAGATGGATGAAAATTCTATTGCAAAAACTGCTTTTTCAACTAAGCATGGGCATTATGAGTATACACGTATGCCTTTTGGACTAAAAAATGCTCCAGCTACTTTTCAGAGATGTATGAATAATCTTTTGGAAGATTTGATCTACAAAGATTGTTTAGTCTATTTGGACGATATTATTATTTACTCCACTTCATTGGAGGAACATATTTTATCTCTAAAGAAAGTCTTTGAGAAACTGAGAGACGCCAACTTGAAGTTACAGCTAGACAAATGTGAATTCATGAAAAAAGAAACTGAATTCCTGGGACATATAGTCACAACAAATGGCATTAAACCAAACCCAAACAAAACTAATGCAATCACAAATTTTCCGTTACCTAAGACACCTAAACAGATAAAATCATTTTTGGGATTATGTGGATTCTATCGCAAGTTCATTCCTAACTTTGCCAAGATAGTCAAACCCATGACCCTCAAACTAAAGAAAGGTGCTGTAATAGATATCAAATGTAAAGACTACATCGAATCATTCGAAAGACTAAAGGTTTTGATAACTTCAGATCCGATATTAATCTACCCTGATTTTTCAAAGCCCTTTTCTCTAACAACTGACGCGAGTAATGTAGCTATTGGTGCAGTGCTATCACAGAACCATAAGCCCGTTTGTTATGCCAGCAGAACGCTGAACGAACACGAAATCAACTATGCTACTATTGAAAAAGAATTGTTAGCTATAGTTTGGGCGACAAAATATTTCAGGTCATATCTATTCGGCAGGCCATTTGAAATAATGAGTGATCACAAGCCATTGGTATGGCTCAATAATATCAAAGAGCCGAACATGAAATTACAAAGGTGGAAAATCAAACTTAATGAATTCGATTATAAAATAAAATATCTTCCAGGCAAAGAAAATTATGTCGCGGATGCTCTTTCCCGCACAAAGATAGAAGAAGTCATGGTTGGCGAAGTCGCAAACAGCGCAGACGCAACTATACATAGTGCTAATGAAGATAATTTAAATTATATATCCATAACGGAGAGACCAATCAATTTCTTCTCTAGACAAATAGAGATAGAAAAAGGCGACAGTGATACAACAAGTGTAAGCCACTTCTTTCAAAAACTAAAGGTTAAAATAATCTATAAAGAAATGACACTTGAACTCGCCAAAACTCTCATTAAGGAATATGTGTGCACCAAGAAAAGCGCAATTTACTTCCCTAATGATAAGGATTTTCTGATCTTCCAGAGGGCATTTACCGAAATCATAAGCCCTAACAATTTCACAAAACTATTGAGATGTACCACGAAGCTAATTGATATATTAACTTATGCGGAATTTAAGGATTTAATCTTAAAGAAACATAAGGAAGTTTTACATCCAGGTATAGAAAAAACCATTAATTGGTTTAAAGAAAAATACTATTACCCGGATAGTCAAAAGCTAATTCAAAATATTATCAATGAATGTGAAATCTGCAATCTGGCAAAAACAGAACATCGAGACACAAAATTGACATATGAAACAACACCAGAAATATTTAACACAAGGGAAAAATACGTGATAGATTTTTATCTCACGGGAAACCAGATCTTCTTATCTTGTATTGATATTTATTCAAAATTTGCCTCACTAGTTGAAGTAAAAAGTAGAGATTGGCTAGAAGCGAAAAGAGCCATTACTAAAATATTCAATGATATGGGAAAGCCTCAGGAAATTAAAGCGGACAAAGATTCAGCTTTTATGTGCATAGCTTTGCAAAACTGGATAAGATCCGAAGGCGTACAAATTTCTGTAACAACCAGCAAAAATGGTGTATCTGATATAGAAAGATTTCACAAGACCGTAAATGAAAAGCTGAGAATCATCGGTAGTGAACAAAATATTGAAGATAGGTATACGAGATTCGAAACAATCTTATACGTCTATAATCATAAAACTAAACATAATAGTACCAAACGATCTCCGGCAGACATTTTTCTGTATGCAGGCAGTCCAGACTTTAATGTTCAACAAAACAAAATCGATAAGATCGATTATCTCAATAAGAATAGGCATGATTTTGAAGTTGATATAAAATATAGACAGGCTCCACTCGTAAAGAGTAAAATCACCAATCCATTTAAAAAGACAGGAACAATTGAACAAGTGGACAGTAAACATTTTGAGGAAACAAACCGCGGCAGGAAAATCGTTCATTATAAATCTAAATTTAAGAAACAAAAAAAGATTAATAAGAGCAAATACGATAATTCCAGACCAAGTACACAACATATTTCTAATAATGCTTAGTTGCATGTTACCACTCATCACCATGGTCAAATGCAGCAATATCGAGGTAAACCCAATAAGTGCGAAGAATGGATATCTTATATTCCAAACCGGAGCGATGGAAATTCCAACCAGCTACGAATACCACTATTTGAGTATAAACATAACAAAGACAATGCTTATTTTCGAAAATCTAGTAACCGAAGCAAACGACTATCCCAATGTACCTCAGATACCATATTTAGTAGATAAACTAAAACGGGAAATAAATGGATTAAGAATTATTAGCCGAAACAAAAGAGGTCTTTTGAATGTAGTAGGGAAGGCATATAAATACTTATTTGGTACATTAGATGAAGACGACAGGGAAGAGCTAGAGGAAAAAATTAATAACATGTCAGAAGACTCCGTGAAAACCCATGATCTAAACATGGTTATCGATGTAATCAACAGCGGTATAGACATAATTAATAAGCTAAAGGTGGAGAAAGAACAGAACCAACAAATTGCGATACTGATATTTAACCTACAGCAGTCTACAGAATACATAGAAGATATCGAGTTAGGTATGCAATTAACCAGATTAGGAATCTTTAACCCAAAATTACTAAAACATGATTATTTGAAACACGTAAATTCGGAGAAAATGCTAAAGATAAAAACATCAACTTGGCTCAAGACAGACACGAACGAAATTTTGATTATATCCCACGTTCCTAGCGAGGTCACTAAAGTTCCGATATTTCAAATAGTTCCGTACCCAGATGAACATAATTATATTCTAACCGAGCAAATATTTGATAAATTCTATATATTCAATAACCAAGTATTTCATAAAGATACGGATAAATTAATATTCGACAAATGTATTGTTGGACTTATCAAACAAGAGCAAACTCAGTGCAAATACATTAAAACCCATAGAAATTTCCAAATAAATTATATAGAGCCAAATATACTTTTAACATGGAATATTCCTGAAACAATTGTCCATCAAGATTGTACAAACAACAAAATATTAATATCAGGAAACAACATCATTAAAATTAAAAATTGTACCATGCAAATAGATGAATTCCTAATTTCTAATAATCTAGCAGATTTTACACAAACGATTTATATCACCAACAATGTAACACGTTTAGAACCAATAGATCACTTACAAACAAGAGAAATGATAAAATTCCATGTAAAACATTACAGCTTTTTCCAAATTATATGCATTACAACTTTTGTCATCATGATAATTAGTTTGACTTTGTATTTAGCATATAAGTTTAAAAATATACCTAAGAAAATCATTGTTAAATATTGTAAACAAAAAGAAGAACATCCGCACCTTGAAACTAATGTCAAAGAAATAATTCAACAAGAAAACAATATTACGATATACCCAAATTTAACGACCTGAGGACAGGCCAAATTCAATGATTGGGGGAGTGACATATCCATAAGTCCCTAAGACTTAAGCACATGCCTACACAACACACATACAACATGTACACCCAAACACACCCTACACTACTCTGGATTTACTCAACAGATACCAGATAAGAATAAGTTTGTCATATGATCCTCATGAGTGGAAAAACCCAAACTCCTGATAAGTCACCCACTGGTAGACTAAACATCCGTTCCCTAGTTTAAACATTCCTTGCTTAAGCCCTTGCACCATCGTCACGTTCCCACGTTCAAAGCTCGGACTCGCAATCCCGAAAAACAGAAGTATTAGATTGCAATAAACAAAATTATAAGAATCTAAGAGCACTTGTATCCAAGAGCGAATGCACTTGAATCCAAGAGAAATGCAAAGACAATTAAAGTCAGCAACTTAAAAGCTCTCTCTTCATTTGATCAGAACCCTAAAGTCTAAAGTCCATATTAGAAAAGCTCGACACCGAGGCTTGAACGTCAATCAAATTAGAGTAATTATTAGAGTTCAGTTTGAGACCTAATTCAAATCGGTCGGTGTTCTTCTCATAAAATAATATTGTAATTATTCAGTGAAAATAAATTTATATTTTTTTTACTTATGAATATTGCGAGTATTTAATTATATATATTTGAATTTTTTAGCCATTGATTTCCATATTTTGATGAATTCCCACGAACAGTTAACCTTTTAAGGCGCTCCTAACAGTTATTAAATCTATAATATTCATATTCTGATGGGAAATCCCTATTTGGTGGCAAGTGCTTTGCCCAGCGAATTAAAATTTCAATCACAAAGTCTGTGAGCCACAGACATACACGTTCATACGGGAGACGACCTTGGGTGGAAAATCGATAATAAAAACTCGAAAAATAAAGAAAAGTGAAAATTCAGACAACAATAAACGCTTATGGTGTATATGAATTTGTGTGCAGATGCGAGTGTGGGTGTTAGTGAGTGGGAGAGAGTGTGCGAGGGGAGATGGAAAGCCTGGCTTTGGGTTAGAAAGAGATTAACTGTAGTTTAGGTCATGTATGTATATTCATACTGCATGTTTAGTATGAATAATAAGTACACAGTAACAAAAAGATAAGAAAGTGGAACAAAATCCCCCGCAAACTGTGGCAATTAAGTCTATGATTCACACCTAAAAAGATACCAGCGATTTCGCTGGCGATTCAGCAACGGAATGTTCTCGCGCGTCATGGGCGTTGCAGCCGAGTTTTGGGAGGTAGCATCATCCATTTTTGCTGTCCGAGATTCGCACTTATTTGTTTTTCCCGAAATTATTTATGTAGTCTTGTGCAGCTTTTGTTCTCAGCAGTTGCAGCTGCCACTTCAATTCGATGTTTTCCTTCGACCCTTTTCACATTATCACAGGCGCGGCTCATGGCACACGCATTCAGAAAGCACTCCGAATAATAAAAGTGCGTTATGCAAAATTCTTATGCACAAAACAAATGCAAAAGTGAAAATTCCGTATGAAAACTGCGTCGTCTGCGCGTTTAACAACCCTGTTTCTGTGATTCTACAGAAATCAATAAGGGGGAATGGGACAACTATATGGTTGTCATTTGCCAGAGCTGCCATTAGTGTTTGCTACCCGAATCTGGCAACGCGCGTACTTTGGGCGGCAAATTCAAATGAGCCGTTTGACGGGTGGGGATCTTTATGACACATTTATTGCTCACTCAACAGGTCTTCTCGTCGCTTTCGTTAGCACTCGGATGTTAATTAAATAAGCTCTTGCAAGTCGTCTACGCTTCAGCTGCTTAGATCAGCACTAGCGATGTGCTGCTCCTCTTATTTGTTTGCCCACGAGCGAACTGGTTTTTCTACGTTTTTTTTTTCTTTATGACCATTCTATTTGGCTGCTTGCGCTAGACGTGTGCGAATAGAAGCGCGCTTCAAAGTTTTGTCAATATAACACACACATTCGTTGGCCAGACGATTTCATGTCATGATCTCATAAGAAAAAGTTGCCAAAAATGCTGAAGGGAAAGTTCAACGACCAGTCTGCAGCCAAAGACATAACAAAAGAGCCAGCAGAATTAGCTCACCTGTGTGACTCATGCTGCACTTCAAAGTCAGCGCTTTTACTGTCCGAGCCTTCGGGTTCCGCCATATTCCCGAAGTGTGTCACGCTAGTTAAATACGCCTAGATGCGTTTTTAATGTATTTTTCCCTTATAGAGGGTCGCTTATCTGTCGAACTGCGATTCAGCTGAGGTCTCTCATCCTGTATACTCACTAAATTGAAATGCAATCGTCAACAATTGCAGTGGCCATAACAAACAATTGCCGCAATTCGTCTCGTTCTCAGTAATTAACTGGAAATTTCAAAACGATTTGTAGACCTCGGCACATTGGATTCCACGGTATTGCTCAAGCAAATATTGTTTTCCGCCTTTCCTATTAAGTATGTATATATTTTAACAGCTGCCAATATCGAGATTTGTGCAAGTGTGCACTTTTCCTGCTCTTTAAATTTCAAAATTCCATGTTTCCGTTTTAGTTTTACAACTGAGCAGTTTAAAAATGTAATTTTTCTGTACCAATACTTTAACTAAATAAAAATAGACTGCTTTCATTTCAAATTAAGTTTGATTTTTTTTGGAAAACAGTTGAATTACGAACGTTTTATTATGACATACAAAATTAGTAGAGCTATGAATAACCTTTTTCCAGATAGGTTACACGTGACAAATTATTTTTACCCTTTATGTACATCAAATGAAAATCCCTCAAACGAAGGTATTAGATAAGTCTTTTTATCAGTTCAGTTGTCTGTCGCTTGATAGCAGTTTGCTATCATTGACCCATAAAAGATTTGCTAAATAATACTTTGGTTGGTAGGAGCTGATAAATTATACAAGTACAAAAGAAACAAAACTTTACATAAAATATTAATCATGTTGATCATGTCCAAGGTCTTATTAATACATTTACCAAAAATAAAACATTTACCACGCATAAAAAGTAACGAAACCGTCAAGGGGAATTTCATTTTTCACTGATATAGTTATTTCCAGTGGGCTTTTGAACAAAGTACTTGAGTATATGTTTTGTGTAATTTATGCATAACCTATCTTTTACTCATTGCTCATTCCTTCAAACTTCTTTAACCATTTTCATTTAACGGTTGTGAGTCACAAAGAAAATAGTTTAGAAAGTAAGTCATTTTCAAAAGTAAGTCATTGAGGGCTCAGAAATGTGTTTAAAAAATGTTACAGTTGCCTACAGCTACTTGATACTTGTGATTTGATGTATTTATCAGGCCTTGGGAACCTTAAATATTGAAAAGTATTCTTTCTCTAAATCAAGCGGTTGCTTTAGATAAACTGAACAGAAACATTCATTATTTTGTTCCAGTATCTTGAGCTTACATGCCGGAAATTTTAAGAAACTTTAAACGAATGGAAACTTTATCCAGCGATAAATAATTATTATTTTTGAACAGCAGACAAATACCATATGCACATATGTATAGCGATTGCGGAAAAAGGCAAATATGGTTATTCGGGAGGGAGTGGAACGTTTACACGTGTACAATACCCTTTCACGGGTAACCGGATTGGAATGAGGTGAGCCATGAATAGTGTGACTTGCGCTGCCTTCTGCCTTCTGGCTTTTGGTTATTAACCCACATTGCCGGTGGGTGGAAAACAATGCCAGGCCAAGTTGCGGGCGTCAATCGTTGTGGCATTTCACCGCTCAAGCCCCCTTTTGCCGTGGCTTTTTCTGTTCCCAGCCATTTGCATTCGCAACTAGATAAACAACTAACGGCGACTAGAAAATAATAACATTAGGCGTTACCATTGACAGTTCGTGGCGTCCACGGGGGCGGTCATGGGGGTTGGGGGCGTGGCGCACTAATTTGCATGCGGCTAAGTGAAAAAAGCTTGGGAAAAGTTTTTTGTCAGCTGGTAATGGCTTCGGTTGTGGCAATTACAATTAGCTTAAGTGTGATTGATTCGAGTCTTTAGCGAGTTATTGAACAGGTTCAAATCTCACTGAACTCTAAAAGAGTTTCCAATATTTTATTCATATAAGCGTTTCCAAGTAAATCTAAAACTTTTCATGTAAAGCGCAAAAACGTAGTGTTATCAGTAGCTCTTTTACTTGATAGAGTAATGGAATATTTTGGTAAATAGGGGAAAAATAAGCGGCGAGCTGGTTCCACCACAGTGGCCACCGTGGCAACAACAACAACACCAACAAACTGAACCGCTGGCGCCTCACTTTGCAATTCTAATCGGCCTGTCGAAATCTTTGAGCCTCATATAACCGAAACGGCAATTGGAGTTGAGCGTCAAACAAAATGTAACGAGAGACCCGAGAAAAGTTTCGAGCACCCCGAAAAAGCTAGGCTTTGAGTAAGAAAACCTTGAAGCGAAGTTGAATCTGTAAAGGCCTCAAAATATTTTCGTGGTCAGAGGGCGATAACGAGTTAAAGACGCACTTAAAAAGCAGCAAATGACATTGAAGCATTGAATGTGGAGATGACAAGTATACACCAAAGTTGTACATTATTTCATAAATACATTGAAAGCTGTATGCTGTACAATAATGTGAAAGTAATTCAGCAAGACAATTACATGATATTGATTTCTTTGAGGTTACAATTAGTAGATTTTAATCCACTTGGGTGCGATTTCAATAAAACGGAGTGATCCAGCAAGTTAAGGAATATGAAGGAAGATGAAGGCGTGGCTATGATCACTTTTTGCCCGACTTTTTGATTCCGCCGCCAACAAGTGGTCCCTTCTTGGAGGCACCAGCCTTGGCTGCCTCCAGAGCCTTCTGCTGCTCCTTCTGCTTCTGCTTGAAGGCCATGTCCTCCTCGTCTAGATTCTTCGAGTCCTTCTTTGGCGCCTTTAGAGGCTTCTTCTTACCGCCCTCGCGACCAGACATTCTGACTTGCTATTGGCTTTTCCCACGTTCGTCGATTTCTATATCAGTATCTGTCTGTCTATGTTTACTTTTCCGACATTCAAGTGACAAAACTATTTTCACATAAGGGTACGCTTTGTCAAAATTGGAGAGTATATGTACATACATATGTATCAAGAATTGCCATAGAAAACATTTAAAAATGTAAAATACCATATCCCTGTGCGGATCTATCGAGCAATCATTTGAAATTGACCGATTCTGATAAGCCACAAAAAGGCCGCGGCAGAGAAACTTTCAATTTTTGTGTCTGACCAAAAAGTCAAAATAAAAGCCCTAAAGCGACTCACTTCTTCTGTGCAACTCGTTTGTATTTTTTAGAAACCTTGAATACAACATTGTTGGGCCGAAACCAGCTGAGAAACTGGTTTTCGAATTTTTAGCATTTCTTCTGACTTCTTGAGTCGCTTTTTAAGCGCCCACCAATCGGGTTCCAAGTCACACGGCAAACATCGATTAAAAATGCACAGCTAACGGGTGGAGTTGTGTGTGATATTTTTGGCCAAAGTTTTGCGGCAACAAGAGTTTGTACTCCAAAACAAAACAAAAAATAACAAGAAAAACGCTCAGTGGGTGTGGAGCAAATGTAGGGGGCACGGATAGCAATGTTTGCGTTTCGTTTATGCCTTGTCACCCAACCAAGTCGCTCGTCTTGGCCACTATTTATAGCCGTGTTTTTGTTATTATTTTCCGTTCGTTGAAATCTTTCCCCCAGACTTGGAAGTCGTCACGTTTATCGATTTGCACAGTCCGTCGCCGCGCAGAAACCGAAATGTTTTTAATTTTCTTTCTACGATCCACTTACAGACGTGGCTGCTTGTTCGCATGTGCGGCCTTTCTCAAAAGTTCTCTCGTGCTTCCTCTCTAATTAGGTAAATTAAAAATATATCTTGGAATCGCTATAAATGCTATGTCTGTTATATATGTATGTATTTTTTATATACAGTTGCATTCATTGTGTGTATGTCACACATATGTATGTATGTGGCGCACACATCTTCATTCAGCTAGAATTTATTTTCTTGGAAATGTGTTTCGTAAAAGTTCTAAATTAAAAAGAACATCAAATTGCAAGGCAACGTAATTTGACGCACTGCTGCTCAGTTCGAAAAACCTTACAAAGATTTGGCTCATGCCAAATAATAATAAACAAATATTTCAAGTGGCAGGAACAAAACAACAACTTGTTGGCCATAAAACTGTTGAATTGCGAAAGTGAAAGAATGTTTAGAAAGATAGAAAGGACAACGTTTCTTCATGCCAAATATTTAAAATAAAAACATTGAAATTATTAATAGAAGTTTGAGGCATACTGTTGTATGCCTATTGTTGTCGGACTTTTATGAGAAATTTCTAAGGCAACAATTGAAAAATATATTTATTGAGTTCATTGGGGATTACGGAAACACAGATTGCAAAAATTCACACGAAGCAATAAAGATTTCGTATTAAGAGATAATATTTCTACAAAGTAGTCAAATTTATTTGACAATTGAAGGCCTTATTCGAGGTCTAATTGTGACAGATTAAACAATACCGTTTATTTCTATATATATTTTTTTATATATCATTGTTTTTTGGTAATAACAAAAAGATGTCAGACACTATCTTAAACATTTATTAAAATATGAAATATTTAAACATTTTCCCTAGTGGCAACACTGGAGTTACCGATGCTTTGCTGGCCAGTGAACAGCTGTTGCAACGCCATATACTCTCGCATTATTCCCGCCGCCAACTCTTGCAGCAGTGAAATGGAAATATTGCGCATACGCAGCGTTGGCGGAGGGTGACGACTGGATCGCACCGAATGCAGACTCACCTGCAGAGGCACAGCTTGCAGACGTTGCCGAGACTGCGACTCTTGCTTTTCCGCCGATTGTGCTGGTAGAAGACCGTGGAGGAGCCATTTTCCGGATCGATGGTGGTGCTGTGCGTACCGCCATTGCTGAGATCCCCCGTGGCTGCAGGTCCTCCAGATGCTGCTGCAGTACCATCGGCGGTGGTTACTCCAATGCCGGTGCCACTACCGCTACCGCTACCACCCCCACCGCCACCGATCGATCCCGCCCCCGCGACGCCCGATGACGTGTGCGTTAATTGCGCCAGTTTCGAAATGCTGCTGTAGCTACCGTTTGAGTGTTTGGCGCGCTCGCGACTCCGCTCATTTCTATAACGTATCTGGCCGGCGGCAGAGCCAAAACTGTTGGATCCGAAGAGATTGCCCAGAAAGCTGCCTCCGCCGCCGGCGGCAGAGCTGCCAGCGTCGGCGTCGACGCCGCTGTAGCCCATGGAGGTTTTGCGTCGCCCCCTAATGTTGTTGTTCTGTTTACCGCTCGGTACATCGCGGCGTATGAGCAATTCGGTCTCCGAATCCGTTTCGCTCTCTTCGTCGAAGTCTCGTAGCGGTACATTGCTCTCAGCCATTTTCAAACAAAGAGCGGTTAAGAGAGAGCAAGCGTAGTCAGCTTAAAGTAGTAAGTCTTGATTAAGAGAGCTGTTAAGAAGAGTTTTGGCGCCTGAATTGAACTAATTAGCACCAGAAATGCAGTTTACTCTCACTATCAGCTGATATTATCTCAGATAAATTAAATGCTGGGTACTCAGTTAGTCTTATTGCCACGTTTCCATTGAGCAATTTTCAGGTGTAAACGACGGCTGCTCCTTATCACACCCGCGTTTTATTCTTTTATTTTTTGTTTGAGCGGTAAACATGTAGGGTAAACACTATATACGCGTAAATCACAGGCATTCCCCGTCGTCCGCTTATCAGTGGCTACAGTTGCCGGCTACCAAATCGTCACCGTAAATGCCAATTGCCTGCTATTGCTCAGCGTTTTAATTTAATTGATACGAATTCGATAAATAAAAGGCCAAGGCCCGGGCCACACACACACATGCATATGCACCACATTTAGCACGTTGAATTGCAGGCTATTCGCGTTCTGAATTATTAAATCGATTATCGCACTTCGTTTGGACCTAATTTGGGTCTTTGACAGCACATTTTTTATTTATTAATAGCCCGGATGTAGCCCGAAAAACATTCAAATCCCGGAAGCAAGTTGCCAGCGAAATAAGTTTGGCCAAATGGTAATCAGCTGGCTTTACAGACTACTGTTAAGGGAACGGAACGTTATGCAGCACTAGCGCAGCCTTGGTTGTATTATTATAAACTAATAAATAAGGGTTTAAAGCAAAAATAACTTCATTTTGTATTAAACTAAACATATTTATATACACATAATATGCATCAGCATGAAGTAAGTAACATATACCAAAGTTATAAGCTTTATAAGATAAAGCAGCAACAGCTTTTCACACTTTGCAACACTAATTGGCGCTTCATTCAAACATTCATTAATAATTTTAAAAATCCTTTTCAAGCTAAAAAAATTAATAACTTATTTTTAGGCACAGCTTTATACAAATACGAAAAAGAATGGTAGATGGCATAGGAACCATTTTTTTTTGTGCGGTTGGACATTGTTCAACTTTATCCTTATCCAAGTATTTGTAACATTTGGCATCCACATTAAATAGGTTTTTGGCGTGTATAAAATATTTAATGTTTATTCGTAGCTTATATTAGCAAACAAACAATAAAAGGGAATTTACACAGAGATCTTAAACAACTAAAAATAATATTACCGCAATGGACTGCCGCTGACATATACTTTACCATTGACTTTTATAATTTAAAATTATACAATACGCGACCAATACAAAATACCCGATGAGGTGGAGCCGCTAAACCATGCTATCTTGGATGTTGGATATAAACGCTTGAAATATAACACTTTTGGTTGCACTAGCTCAGCTGCGCTCAGTTTGCAGGGTTATATTAGAGTCCGAATTGGAATAGTTATGTTCCAGTCGAGGTCGAAACTCATCCTCGCCATCTGAATAGGAGCCCACCGAACGGCAAATGCTGGAAGAAAATGACAATATATTATTATTACAGTTTGTATACCATTTAATAAATATATGATTCCAGTAAATTTTTCTGCTTGGCTCCAAATGTATATACATATATATAATATATTACCGTTGAGTTGACGCATAGCCTTCAATAGCCAGTGCCTGACTCACGCCTGGCGGCAACAGCTGCTGGAGCAGGGCATCCTTGACCGCATTGACGCCAGTCGGCAGTGGCACATGATTCATGTCGACCGAAGAGTGCGATTGCGACAGGTGCGGAGCAGTCAACCCATTTGCCAAGCGCGCTTCTCCACCGCTAGCTCCAACTGCAGTTCCATCCCGTTCGTCGACCTCATCCCTTTGCGTTCGTTCGATGTAGCGAAGAGTGCTGAATAGCTCCAGCAGATTGCCAAAGGTGTTTCGCAGATCGCACTGGCCCGTGATGTCGAAGCACAGCTGGGAAACGTTCTGGCGCAAAAGGTAGATGGCATACTTTGTTTGCTGCGATGGCAAAATGGAGCGCGTGTACAGAGGAAATCTGAAATGGAACAAATAAGATACCGAAGGGCAATATTTAGTCGAAGTACTTACTCCCTGGTTGTGTACGTTAACTCCTTGATATCATCCACAATCCTTGCTTTCGATGGCTCGTACAGAATACGGTTCCTCAGCGGTCGATCCATAATGATGGCTAGCATCTGCACCAAATGGGCAACATAGCCCAGTGCCGCACTCACTGCCAGCGGCGAGACGTTATCCAGCAACTGTGCATTGGCCGCCTGACGGGACTCGCTCGTGTATTGCTCCATGTGAGGGAAGGCGATGCCGCAGATGCTAAATTGGCGACCGCCCACGCTCTGGATGTTGTAGATCTCCTGTAGCTCCAACACCAGTGTGGACATTCGGCGTTCCACCTTAGAATGGTAAAAAGGTTAATTAATACTTGTTAATTGTTATTAGACTCCGAGTCCCCCACCTGTCGTACTATTTGTCTTCTTTGATCGCGCTGCTCCAGATGTTGAGGTGCCAAGGTTCGTAGCTCTAAGCGTTCCTTTTCCAGTCGATGTCGCTGGCTATGGAGCTGCTTTTGCAGTGCCTCCCGCTGTTCTCTCATCTCCTCCAGACGTTGACGGGCTCGCTCGTTTCGTTGGCGAAATGTTTCCCGCTCCGCTTTCAGTAGTCGTTGTTGACTGCTTAGCGCTTCGATCCTTCTCGTTAGCTGCTGGGCGTTATAAAGCGTGAGGGGCGCTATCTGCTGCTGCTCGGCGAGCAACACGCTCAGGGCGCGGCCCATGGAATGGTATTGATGGGCGGAGTGGTCGCCGGACAAGGATGTGGTGCGCGGCTTCAAACGCAGCTCGTTTCTGGTCACACAGTGCACACTGAGGCGGGCAATTTCCCGGCAAACCTCGGCCATTTGACGCCTCTTCTGCTGATGCAATCGTTGCAGACGTTGTAGCGTAAGAAGCTTTTCCAGATTGTTGCTGCGCCGAATCTCCTGCCGTTGGCACTTCAGCTGTGCATAGCGCATCGTACTCATTCGCAGCACGGGACTTGAACTGCGACTGACAGCCGGCGAGTTTATGCCCTCATCTTGCGGCTCTTCTAGTTCCTCTTCCTCCGCATACTTTTGGTAGTGCAAATGCAGCTGCGACTGCAAACCCTGCTCGCTTATCATCGACGGGGAGGCAAACTGCTCGCCATTCAACTGAAAGACTAAGCAATTTCGTCCGCACTGGGACAGGGTGAGGGGTGACAAAGGTATAAGGCCGGAGAAGTAGACGCCCCAGCTGAACAGTAATTCGGGAGGGCGTGGCAGCCTGCTGGGCGTTAACTGGGATCTTCTGAAAATAGATTGTGTGTTGATAGCTCAGTTTTATTTGCAAGCAGTCTTCTATTTACCCGCACACTTCCTTATTCCTAAGCTCAACCTCAGGCGGTTGGCCATCTCTTCTTTCCGCTGGATAGTGCTTCCACACCTTGATGCACACACACTGCGCATTGGTTTTCCGCCAGGCCTCGTCGTCCGTACAAATCTCCGCCCACTTTTGCTGTTGGTGACGCTGCGGCAGCTTCTCGCTGGTGTAGAACGCCTCGCTGGCCCTTTCCGTGTGCAGTGTGTAGTAGAGGAGCACATCATCCGGCTCCGCCAGCTCCAGCGACTTTTCCTGCGGTCCAAACTCAATATTGAATCCTTGAATTCGGTTGAGGTTCCGCAGTCGAAGTTGCTGAGTGGCCAGTGGCAGCCACTTGCGGCATCGCGGCCGTAGATTCATCGTTATACGCGGATCCGGACAAGCTGCGGATTACGCGAAACCGGTAGCCCAGATCATGGTACACTAAGACTGAGTTTGTTATAGTTTTTCCACAGAAACTTTTAACAAAAAAATTATTACCCGAACAGCTGTTTTTTGATGCACAAGTGCTGCAAAACATCTAAGGCATACAATAGTGGTGACAAATACACTGTTTAACTTTTTTTTTTACTAATTTGGCTTTTTTCTATTTTATACCCAATTAACATGTAATTTAATTTAACGATAAATAAATGAAATAATCAATATAAATAAAATTATTTCATAAATTACAAAACACGTCAAACAATTAGTCCTTAAACTGTACAGCTTAATATTTTACAATTTGGCTATTTATAGCTACAATAGCAGCACAGATAAACACATCTTTCAATGAGAATCTAGTGTTGAGAAGCGCGAAAGGTGCCTGGTTCTGATGGTTTATTTTGCTTTGTCCGCCGAAAAGGAAACTTGCTGCGAGGACTACTACATTCCAAAGTTGATTATATTATGAGCCACAACGATGCTCAACTACATTAGAGGTGCAATCATGTCACCGACAACACGCAGCAGCTCCAGTAACAAGAAAAACAGCCAGCCAGCAGGCGAAGCTCTCAAGGATGTGAGCTCATCTGAATCCAATGGAACAGAAGGTACTCAAATGCGTGGCTACAAGGTTACTGATAACGAGCGGACGAGAAAATACGGAATCGGAGCCAATTCTCTGGAAATGCTGATAGCTAAGGCAAACGGAAAGTTCCCGGTAAGGAAAAACCAGGAAAATCCCCTGCGTAGAAGCGCGAAATATACACCCACCCACGTAGGGGAAGAAAGTTCTTGGCCCTGGTTATTTTCAAGGCCATGTCCCTGGCAGTGGCTTCCGCGTTTGTTTGCTCTCTTTCAATGCCACAGTACCTGCCAATGCGCATGTCCTATCTAGTAGACCTAACCACCTGTTGGTGGAGCGTCCTTGCGTGGCAAAACCAAAAAAACAAAAACAATCTGAAGGCCACTGAACCAGAAATTGGGCAACACACTCCAGCGACCTGGCCTCGTTATAATTGGGCCATGTCAAGGGCATTAAAAATAATTCGTTCCTACCTTTTAGCTTCTCGAGTTACATTTATATTTGGCTTCTGACGGATTCGAGGTGTCCGACGATGAGTATTTAAAAAGCCTACCCGCCCAGACGCTGTTTATAGTTTCTGGACCGGATGCAGTTATTACAACAGGTGAGCTACACCTTAAATATTTAACTCATCCCAAATTAATGTGTCTTCCTTTAGATGCCGATTTTGAGTTTGAGAAGATGCGACAGCAATCGCCTTTGCTGAAGGTGGCCGACATTTTTTACGACTTTATCGAACAGCATCCGGAAAAGTTCCGCCGCATGATAATGGAGTACGAACACCAAAAGCAACGTCGCGTCCTGGATAACAGCAAGGCCCACCTCAGCTTGAAGGCCGAGCACGTGGAATGGTTCGCAGGCGGCGAGGAGCGGTTCCACTCGAAGGAAGAAGCCATGGCCATGCGCGCCCAGACACGTGTGCGCGGCTACTACTATAAGGCCAAGGAGGAACTGACCCGTAATCCCTTGTACCGCCAAAATGCCAAGGCCCGACAAGTGATAAACGCTGTGCTGGAGAAGTTTCGATACCTCCTCATCGGTTGCGACTTTTTCTCCATGATGTTTGACAGGAATTGTCAGCAAAAGCATGAATTTCTGCAGCAGCACTTGGGCGAGGAGGAAACAGACGCGGTCAGAATACCCAGCAAGAGACTGAGGCAGGTAATTAAGGAGTACACAAAGGAAAACTGCATCCTCGACGAGTGGTCCACTTCATTGTGCTCCGACTTGGGTGACTTCTATTGCCAGGGTTCCTACTCGGAGAATGGCAACAGCTGCTCAAAGCAGCACACTATTAATCCGTACGCCTCGCGGGAGAATCTCATTTTGTTTCAGGTCTGGAATCTGGACCATCAAATTGAACTGGGCCGCACAATACTTCCCGCTCTTGTGGCAAATGTGGAAGAACTTGTGAGTCATCCGCAGATAAAGTGTTCACTTCATAAGAAGCAAGTGGTCGATATCTCAGTACTGGAGTATTTTCTGGAAATATTCTCTCTAAAGAACCTTAAACTAGTTCACATTGTGTGTCATGAAAAAGTGCAGCGCTCAAACCGTTCAAACGGTCGCCTTCTGTGCTCCGACTGTCATGAGTATCGCATAGTGCAAGAGCTGATGGAAGTTCAAGTGGACAGTTTAACCTCTTAAATGGTATGTCAAAAATATTAAAAAGTTACCTAGCCAAGCAATATTGTACACAATAACTTTACAAAATGTATCTACAAGTTTGGTTGCTCTTTTTTTAAATACTGTATATTCAGTTTTTGAACGTTTTATATTGCTGATCTCATATGGGATAAGTTGTACAAATGGAAATAATCTCGATGCCAACTATAAAAACCTACTATTGAAGGTTTTTACATATTAATACGTAAACTATTAACATACTTATATGCATTTAATGTTGATATAGCTTTTCAAACTATTAGAATTATGTGACTATGCAATATCGGTATATAATCTAGATTTAAAAGTTAGTTGATTGTAACGCTAGTAGCTGAGAATTTAGAGTTGGCGTCACATCGATCAGCAAGTCCAAACTATAATACATGAAAATATTATGAAAATATATATGAAGTATGTATACTCGTGTAACGAATTTAAACTAAAACGTAACAGTATGAAAAGGTTTTGCTACACTTGGCTTCTCTGCACCTCTTATAGTGATTTATTTATTTTATAGACAATGTACTTAAGAGCCAAATCGTCGGTTTGATTTCCATCGATATTGTATACAGACAAATACAAGTTTCTTGATTTTACTTCTTTATTTACTAAAAGTGTTTACTGCATATAAAATTGTACAACACAAAATATATTTTATTTAAGTATCAAATAAAAATATTCAAATAAATGTGAAAAGAGTTCGTATGCATACGAACCGAGTAAAAGAATAAATATTGATGACAAACAAAAGAGAATATTCATAAATGAAATAATAATGTTCGCAAGTAACAAAAATGTTTAATATATTATTAGTCGTGTTTGATGTGCGCTTTCGTGTTATCCGGATACATATCAGCATAGTCGATTTCTTGTATTTTGTTTCGTTTCGTTGTTACCTCATTGCACCTGCATTGTTCATCTTAACTATTAGGATTAGTATATATTCGCTTTCGCTATTTGCTTCGTAGTTGGGTTAGAAGTGTTTTGTTTGGTTTTAGTGCTGCTACCAAATCGCGTTCAACAAAAAAAACTCTTCTCTTCAGTTACAATGATGTTTGTTAGTGTAAAGAAATTTTACTAAAAACTTGTTCCCGTTCCCAAGTTATTTGATTGTGGCGATCCTTAGAGTGTCTGGTACTTTAACTAGATAACTATAACAAGCAATCTGATTAATTTTCAGTTTCGTTTCGATTTCTGTATGATGCTGTTGAGTTGCTATAATTGATTTCTATGGCGTTGAGAAATAATTATAGATCCGATTGACCAGGTCCTGAAAAAGATTAAACCAAGAAGAGTGTTAGCTCAAAATGATTTTAAGTGGTAGAGACAAACAAATAAAGCTAACACTAAATTGTGAAAACTTTCCAGTCTTGACTTGGCCATGAACACTTATTCAGGTTCAGACTTACATATAAAGTAAACGTCAAAAGTAAATAAAAAAAAATATATAAAATAAATAAGAAATATTGAAGCAGCAACTGAGGAAGTGCAAGTGCTAGGCAGCCAAAACAATTTTGAGAGAAAACTTCACCTTTTTTTTTAAACTTTTGTTTGTATTATTCATTCAATTCAGTTCAATTCAATTTAAGTTTTGGGGTAAAAGCCATTCTTGTCATTATTAAAGTTAACGATTAATGTTTGTTAAAAATATTTATTTCTTATTGTGTGTATAAAACAAGTTAATCGAGTATAAGAGAAAGAAACATTTAATTATGCATTTGTAAACTCATGAATGGTTAATGTAACGAACGAGTTTTCGACAAGTCATATTGTACAATTTTTCACTTTATATTTTTCCACTCCATTATTTCGATAATATTTATTTATGGTCTCAACAACAAATAAGGTAATCTTCATTCGTTGTTCTTTGCAAGGTGGAGTTTGCTCTCCAAGCTCAAGTTTTTAGGAAGCATTTGGGGAAGGAACTACAATAGTGTAATAAAAATATTTGCGATATTAAAGGGATTTTCAAAAATATTTGGCGTTCATTAAACAATAATAAATGGGAAATGGGTAATGTGTTTACTCATAATATTTACTTTCAATTATTTGGTTTTTATTTGCGCATACAAACCTGAGTTAATTTGTTCGACTTCAATCGCAAGGATCGCAAATATTTTTATAGACAAATTAAAAAGAATACGGCACACAAAATTAAATTCAAACAGCGGCGAAAATAAAAGTAAATACATAGTATAGAAAGAGGACAACTTTTGGAATATTATGAAAACATTCAATTAGTTAAAACTTGGTTTTGGGTAATTTTTTAATAATTGCAATTTTAGGTACCTTAGGATTTTGAACGAGTTTTACAAAATCATTGAGTTGAGATGAAATTGGTTTTTATATTGTTGTTTATTGTGGCGCTTGATAGATTTTCAGGTTTTTTTTTCAGTTTTATATGCTGGTTGTTATTTGGTTCGATTTCATGAGTTACGGTTTACAAACTTTAAAATACTCATGTAAGTTTAGAAAATGATTTTGGTTGGTTTTTGGTTTTGCGCTTTACTGAGGTAACAAACGAACGAACGAATGAACGATTTCCTTTCATTGGTTTCAATTGGTTTATTTACATGTTTAATTAGATTTAGTTTATTAATGTGTTGTGTGTATTCGATATTCATAATGTACAATGTGTATGGTAGTTGGATGATGTTGAGATGAGAAATGCAAAGCTGGCTCTTTTATATCACACATTCCCAGAGGCAGTGACTCTTTCGGCCAAATGCAGAAGTTTCTTAGTTTACGAGAAGTTCGGGAGTGAAATCCGGCTCTGGAGATTAGCTTTTAGCCTAACTTCCTAGGTACTGGAATATGTAACCAGAAATAGGAAATGAGTTGCTAAAAAACATCCCCTGCTTCGATTTAAGTTCGCTTAATATTTCGTTCGATTCTTAGATTCCCTTCCAGAGATTCTATTTCCCATTTGAGCCGGTCTCACATCCCTGCTAAAGACTATAGACCCGCCCTGTTATATACAAAAGGCAATTCGTTGCCGTATCTTAAACTCTTCGCCAACTGCTCACGGATCGTTCCCGAGACTGAGAGTGTGAGTTCTGACGAAAGCATTCGGGACTTTTGCTGCCCCGTCCATTGGCTATTTCCGGTGACTCTGTAACCCGGGCCAAGTCCCGGTTTATCGTCTTGGAGCTGAGAACTCGCGGACACCGCACCGTCCAAGGACTGCGTCGTGGATCTTGCAGGGCACGGAAGCTCTTGGAGGGCAACACCTCGTCGCCACTGCCACTGGCCTCGCACCAGCTGTTGTAGTAGTCGGAATACTCCTTGTCATGCTTGGGCGTGGGAGCTGGCGTGCTGTCCAGCGAACTGATCTCCTGCGCCGAGTCCATTTCCTCAGCGAGGGCTTGTTTGGCGGCCGCCTGAAGGCGTTCCATGGGCAGATTTCTCAAGTGCGAACTGTCGCTTTTGAGGAGCAGGCTCTGGACCAATTCATTTACCAACTTATCGCTAACCACGCGTTGGTTCTTGGTCGACGGCCCCATAATGGGGGAGGCAGGACTATTTGGGGTCGAGGGATTGTCCGCATCGATGCTCGTATTCTTACGAAGCGGCAGCGAAAGTCGTTCTCTGCGCTGCGTCATGGTCTCCGCATCATTCAGAGCTCCTGGATTTTGGCGCCTGGTAATGGACACATTGTGGACAATCTTCCTGCGACTGGGCTTAAACTGAAATTCATCGGCGGGCTGCACTCCCGCTTCCGGAACATCGTTTTCGTCCTGCAACAGCTTGAAGAGCCTGGAATGTGTGGCTGCCCGCTGGTAGCTGGTCATCTTGCGCAGCTCCGGAAAACTCTCGGACTCTGTGTCCGTCTCAGACAGATGACGATTCATGTCCGTTACCCCGGAGTCGTCTTCCTCGATCTCCGACTCAGAACGCTGAGTGCTGCTGTTTCGCGAGAGGGTTCCCTTACCATAGGCACTATCCACTGATAGGGATTGCTTGGTTAATCCCTTGGCGCCATCGCTTGTTGCCGAGGGAATCACCTCAAAGGCACTGATCCTGTCACGCACCGATATCTTGGGTGTTTCGCTAAACTTCTCCACGGCAAGATCAGGAAGTCCGTTGACAAGGCGCTTCACTTCCGGCTCGGGCTCCACATAGACCTCTGGTAGTTGGGGCTCCATGTTGGTTGGAGTTGCAGCACCTCGCTCCTCTTCCTCGGATTCGGTTATTGCCGGCTTATGCTCCTCTACGATGACGCCATCCTCGCCTACTAACTGGTACTCACCAGGTGGTCCCAGGTTAACTTCTTGTGGCTCTTCAACTTCCAGGATAACACTGCTGCGATTGGGACTGGCATTTTGTTGCGGAGGCGACTGCTGGCCATCGATCGAGGTGTTGAAGAAGGCCATGGCCTGTCGGTAGTTGTGTCGTTTCTGTTCGGCCTCCTCGAACTGTTCTTTGTTCGATCGTTCCTTTTCCATGTCCGCCCAGAAATCGGTTTCATCCCCATTATCATCAGCTTCCTGTGGTGGTGGGGCCCATGTGTAGACTGTTGCTGGCTCGTGCATCGAGGCCAGGGACATGGTGTCCATATGGCTGAGATTGCTTTCCTGGACTTCTTCCCGAGGCTTCTGCTCCACCTCCTTTTCTTCCTCCGAGTCGTCCTCCTCCTCCTCCTCTGAGCTCTCGTGTTCAAGTTCCTCAAATTGCTCGGCAAGAACCTTTTCCTCTTCCACCGCGGGATCAACAATTTCGGGCTCGTGACCTCTGGCTGCTTCTAGGGTGGCCCATACATCAATTTCAACCGCTGCTTCATCGGGTAACTTTGCTCTGAAGGCTTTGATTTCCACAGGTTTGTAAGGGGTTTCCTCTATAGAATTTTGTCGTTCCTTGCGAGCCCAGAAAGTAGCTGACCTATGGAAAGTGACATCTTCGTCGTCATCTTCTGCTGGGTTGCGTCTGGCTTCTATCTCGGCCCAGAAGTCAATCTCCTCATCAGTGTCCACCTCGCGGGGCTCTGCAGGATACTTTGTGGGTTCATAGGTGATGTCATTGGGCTTTTCTGCATCTTCGTAAGTACTAGATGTTTCCATGTTGGCCCAGAAGTCAACGTCTCCATCTGGTTGGTTGGGTTGTTCTGTCACTCCCTGAGGAGGTTCGGAATTGTATTCTGTACGTTCCCAGGCTGCACTGACTGTGTTTTCCATCTTATCTTGATTTACTAATCCCCAGAAATCCGTTTCTTCTCCCTGAGTCTCCTCTTGCGGTTGTTCGATTTCCTTTTGCCTTTCCTCAACTACAAAATGTATCTCGGCTTTTTGGGGCATAGGTAACGATTCCAACTGAGCCCTAAACGTTGTTGTCCAGTGCTCCACCCTAGTTACAGCCTCTTTTTTCAAAGGGGTATAGGTTACGGTCTTCTTTTTCTTGGTCCACTGTTTTTCTTCCTTATCAGTGGTTTCCTTTTTTTCTATGCTTGCCCAGAAGTCGACTTCCTCAGCTGCATCTTCTGGCTCTGCTTTGGTCTCGGTTTCCTTTGATGTCGTAGCGAAGGTGGACCAGAAGCTATTCTTGGCTGCCTCCAGCGAAGCCTGAGTCTTGGACATGTCACCAGAAATGGGTCTTGGTGGTTTGGCCTCAGGAATATTCTCCTTGGGTCGAAGTTTCGGCTTCTCAGCTTCCGTTTCTACTAGCTTAGAGTCAGGGGTTTTCCAAAAGTTCTTGGACTGCTCCATCATTTTCTGAGCCTGCATTTTCGTGGCCATCAAAGTGGCAAAGAAGTCGAATTCCTCTTTTGGGGAGCTATCAACTTCCGGAACATCGTTCTTTGGTTTTGCTTGATCCGGGGCTATATTATTAGTTACATCATTGGCAATTGTTTCACCCATAAATTTGTTTCGCATTCCAAGAGAGAACGAAGTGGAGACGTCTTCTTCACTAGTTTTGATGGGCGTACTTATATCCTCCACAGGATATGCATTGGAGGGCCGATAGGGTTGAGCAACCTTCTCCACCGAATTGGAGCGCGAAGAGTTTGACAAACTGATGGTCACACTGACCTCACAGTCATCATCCTCATCATCACTCTCGACCTTGGCCACACTGAACGAGCTTACGATGTTGGGTTGCTTTTCTTCGATCTGTGTTGTATTACCGACTTCCACAGTGGCAATGTTTTCATCGTTAGAACTGCGACTGAAGGAGAAGCGGAGTGGCAAACGAACTGTTACCGAGTTGGACTCCTCGTCCTCATCGTCATCATCATCATTTTCTTCGATTTGCTTTTCAATATCATCAACTATGGTGGATCGGGAGTCATCCTTTCGAATGACTGTCTTGGCATATTCACTGCTGCGTTCTAGTTCGCTCTCTTCCTCGTATATAACACTTAGGTCCTCCTCTACAATGTAATCATCTTCCATTTCCTCGACCAATCCTTCTTGCTCCTCCTCGATCTGTTCCTCTTCATCGTACATTTCATCCGCTGTAGTCACATCATCTTCATCATCGCTGCTCTCGGAGTCCAAATGCTGTTCCAGGGTTTTACCTTTGTACACCTGTACATTTGTCACTGACTTAATGGACTGCAAGGGAGCGGGACGAGCTCCCATCTTAGGGGTATCCTCCTCGTCATCGCTGCTCTCTTCCTCCGATTCGCTATCCGAGTTGGAGGCATTTTCGCTGGGGGATCTCTCACCCAGTTCCTTGGCCTGCTCACCTGCATAGTTTTTCTGCAGCTGCTTGGAGAGATTGGCCTGGGTGTTTCCACTGGCAATTTTGTTGATATTGGCCAATCGTTGGCTCAGCACATCGATGACCTCGTGATTGTTGGTGCAAATATTTCGGGCCTTCGGTTTGCTGACCAGCTCCTCTATCTCCACAGAGTGCGCCCGTTTTGGTGGCTCTCGTGGCTCCACTCGGATGTGATGCTTCATAATGACCTGCGAGGGTATATCATCGGTGCTGGGAGTGATGATTATATCCGGTAGAACACTGCTGGCTCTGCTCTCTTCGGTGGAGCTCTGGCTGTAACTGGGAGCCACTGGATAGGGATACGGGTGACCATATGGTGGCATGGCATGAAACTGAGGATAGCCGGGTGGTATTTGAACCTCACCAGGTTGTTGTCCATAGGGTGGCATGGGAGGCGGATAATATGGGTAGTAATAGGGATATGGTGGAAATCCTTCTGCCTGCTTGCCATCCATCGATTGTGGTGGTGGTGGCGGTGGATATGAATAGGGATATGGCCAGGGAGCTCCCTCACCATTGACTGGTGGAGGTGGTGGCATGTACCATGGATACGGATACCCGAAGGCATAGGGGTACTGGGGTGGAACCGATTGCGATCGGGGTGGCTGTGGGGGACAAGAGCTATCCGAACTAAGAGATGAGTTTGATGAATGTGTGGTGGGATCTGTGCAGGTTGATGGTGAGGGTGTGGTGGTGGATGTGGATGATGTGTAGCTATGACGTTTATTGGTTTTACTGTTAATCTTATTATGATTATTATTATTTTCAGTACTTCCGTTGTTACTGTTATTATTATTATTATTGTTTGGGGATTCGTTCAGTTCAACATTTTCCAAATCCGAGTCCAGCTCGGTGTGAATTTTATGGTCTGAGGTCGGTTTTGTGGTACACGGTTATCAAATATAAAAGAAGAAAAAGAGAAATAGACACGGTGAGAGTGCGAACAAAATGTTGGTTGATCCGATCAATTGCGATCTGAATAACTGATTGGTTAAATGGTAAAGCGAGCTATGTACAAGTAAATGGCGCATGAGTATAAGCAAAATGGTGTGGGATGCTCAAAATTAATATCAAAAGCCATTGGGATTAGGTCAATCTAGTGTCTGGACACCATTCAGCAAAAAAGGTGAAATCTCTCAAAAAAGGTTTTATAAAAATTACGATCCTTGGTGCAATGCTCCATGTGCTTGTTTCTGAGTGAACGTGTGATCAGTGGGATTAGTGATGCTCGATGGATTCTGAGTATATATACAGCCATGATTTTTGTCTGATGTATGTATTGGTTTTAAATGTAACTTGTAACTTAGTTTCAGAAAACGATTTATCTTTCCAAGTGTATCAGTCGGCACATTGGCTTCTTGGCACATCTGTACTTACCGGCATTTTCAGGTGTTGTCATTGCCTGTAGAATTTTGAATGATCGACTGGGTATAGCGCTGCCTGTGTATTTTTTGGGTTCCGGAGCTTGCTGTTCACTTGGCGGCACATATTGCTGTTGTTGTTGGGGGGTATCTATAGGAAAACAATAAATTAATCTGGGTTTTTTCGTTTTTACTTAAAGTATTAAAGTGTGCGTGTTTTCATCGTGTTGAAAAGTAACCATACTCAATTCTTACCATATCGTTGTTGCGTAAATCGGTTTTGAGCTGACACGCCGTTACCTGAAATAAACATTTACTTTATAAACTAAAGCCGACTAATTGAAGGAATTATTCGATATTATAGTTAGGTTTCTACTTAGTAGTGCTGCTTAATTTTGGCGTAGCACCAGTTCTAGCGAATCTAGTCAGGACAGACACAGTAAGCTGGTTAGTTTCTATAAACCAGAAGGTTTTCTGTGGCTAAAAGCTGTTTTAGGTTTTAGGTGTTAGTAGAAGGTTTCCCAAGAACCCAAGGACACTCCCCAAGGATTACGAACTTTCACCACAACTACACTCTTACCCACCGATATATACGGTATTATGTATAATATGTGATATCTGAGGATGGGCGAGGAGCAATGAGGAGGACAACCTATCGGATCTCACCTTGCGGGGACCAAGTGAGTGGCGTACCCGACTGCTGATTGTTATTCGGCTGATCCTGTCCGATTTGCAGGCGTCGCATCTGCTCGATGGTCGGACTATTCCTGGCCTGCTGGGCGCTCATCTGGCGGGCGAACTGCGGCCGCTGCAGCTCCGCCTCCTGGGGCGTCTGCTGCAGGTCCGGCCGCGAGTCCTGCCGCAAATCGCCATTCCCGCTGCCGTCGTCCACGGTGTCGGTTATCTTTTGCAAAATTCTAAACGATTTCGATTGGATGGGCGGTGAGCGTGGATCGCTGCAAGTAGATATAGGCGTGTGTAAGGTTAGGTTGTTGGTTAGCATGCCATCGAAAATGTCTGAAATTAACCAAATTACAACAATTTTGTTTGGTGCGAACGAAACGTTTGAATTATTGGTTAGGTTTGGCTTGGATTTATGATTGGTACGTAACGAAACCAATTTTTGTAAAATTTTGCATAAATGTACGGAACTGTACTATAAGCGAAAAGCGAATGTAATGTATGAGGTTTACTACGATGCGAAAATAGCTACTCAATTTTACTTTTAATCTACTTATACATATTGCTGTGATACGAAATTAATTCGCTTTAGTTCTAAAGGAAAATTCATTAAGACATTTATTTTAAAAACTTTAAACTTTGATGATACCTTTAAGAATTAACTTTTTAAAAACATCGCTTCTACTGGGCACAAAGATACTGATATTCTTAGGGAAAGTGCAACAGAATCTCTTCCTATGTTTAATATATCAATATATAAAAAATCGTTTAGTTTCGACTTGGGATTATAACATATAGAAGAATGCATGGCATGAGGTATTGATGTGGTTCAATATACTCTGGTGGGCACAGTGCTCTCGTACTACCTGAGCCGATTCTTTCTGTAGAGGATCTCCGCCTCGAGCGGACACTGGTGCACATACAAATTGTAATTGCCACTAAGTAGTTGTTGGTTGTTTTAGTTGGTAGAAAAGCACAGAATTAAATCGCATTAGTGCGGGCCAATTGTTTGGTGTTGGTAAAGCACAAGGATAGCCGACGGAAGGGAAAATCCTCCGCAAACAAAAGCTGACTTACTTTTGCAGCAGCACTGGCGACTGGGAAACTGGACCACCGCGTCCTCCCTCGATGGCTATCGGGATTAGCCGGGTGGCATTCCCATTGGTGTTGATACTCGTACTCGATGGCTGACTGGGCGACAGGACTCGCTGGGCTTGAGGTGGGTAGTTCTGGTAACCTTGATCGACAAATTGATTAGCTGAGCGTATTATGTGACCTGCAGGCGCTTTCGTGGGAAAGAAAGAGTATACATAGACACACGTTGATGTAAAAGTTGGAGAGTTACACATTTGGACGAGAGCGGGGGTTTGGGAAAATCATACACGGGTGAAAGTCATTCCTTTGGAGTGGAGAGTGCACGGGAGTTTCGGAGGGTTTGGGGTGGGAATAAACTACGTAGGGTATTAGTCACAAACATTTACGGGTTTTAGGAAAGCGCCACACATATTGTACAAAACATTAAAGCAAAATGCTGTCTTGAACACTTACCACCAAAGTTGGGCTGGGCTGCGGCATACGTCGGCGTCTGCTCAAGAGTTATCGGTATGATACGCTCCTAAAAATAAATGTAATTATATATAAAATTAAACAAACTGAACATATAAAAGCGGCTTAGTTTTTTCTACTTGTGCACTGTTTACTTTTCCCATACATTTCTAGCAACATTATCGAGTGATATATGATTGCAATACACCATGTGCCTGCATGAGCTCGTCGGATGCAGGGCACGTCTTGATAAGCCTCTGGCTTCTCCAACATAATCAGTATCAATATCAAAAAACCAAACTATATATGCAGCTTGATCTCAACTTGTTTATTAAGCCCTTTTAATTATTTACCAAAATTTTTTGGTATTAAACTCACCCGTGGAGCACTTTGATTTGTGTTATTGCTGCTGTTGCCATTGGTGTTTAAGTTGATCTGCAAACGCAGTCCTCCAGGCTGTGGATTTGATCCGAAGTTCTGCAGACTGATGGGAGCGGCAGTAATCGGCGTTGGTCCGTAGCCATTACCTTGGACCAACTGCGGCTGGTAGAAGGATGTCTGCTGCTGCTGCTGTGGCTGCGATTGAGGTACGACTTGGGGCTGCGGTGCCGGGGTGGTCTGACGCAAGGTGGAGGGCAGGACGTTGCCGTTCTCCTCGGGACGAGCCCAAGGAGCCTGCTCCTTGCTGGCCGGCTGTGAGCTGAGCCATCGCATCGGTTGGTTGTTCTGTGGCTGCTGCTGCTGCTGCTGTGGAAGCTGGAGCATCGGAGAATCCCGAGCAGATGACTGCTGCTGCTGTTGCAAAAGGATTCGTTGGGCCTGCGGTTCAGTGGGCTGAGCCAATGGAGCTATGTAAAGCGATCCAACGTTGGTCTATACATTCAGAATCAGGGGAAAAATAATAAATCATTTAGTTAGCATTTGTTAATCACTAATACTTTCTTAACATGTTTTATCTGGTTTATATATTTCCCCATTACATTTCGCGCTCGCCAGTTTCCTCAAGTTCAAAATTCGTGTTTGGCCTTTGCTTGTGCCTAATTTTAGACGCTGCACTTGGTAAATGCATTCAATGCTCATTTTCATGCGTGATTCGCGCATTCTCTCTCAAAGATTTTGGTTTAAAAATATCCTAATGTGCTTCCGCGAAAAGAGATTACCAGTGATTTTAGGCGTTCCATTTATTTGCATTGTATCAGCGTGAATATATTTAATATTACTTAACATGTATATTGGTATTTGCCAAATTAGCAGCGTCCGGTATACTTAGGAATTACTCATAGGCCACTCATAGGCTTGCACAATGATGCTCAATGGCGTATGAGTAATATAGTTAAAGGTCAATTCGATATGGAAATAACACAAACATAAGTGGGTCAATTTAAATGTTAAGAAAAGTTGCTTTGCAGATCTAGAGCAGCCGCTTTTAAAAAGAGTAAAATAAATAATCATATAATATTTGATAGATCACTCACCGGCTTTGCTGCTCCGCCAAATTGGTTTTGCTGAGTGCCAAAGTTCTGCTGTTGCTGCTGTGAATTGAACGTGTTTGCTGCCGGTGTTTCATTCCTTGCCGGACTGAAGACATCGCGAGATCTTTGTTGCTGCTGAACATTGTTGTAGATGGGTTGCGGATGCGATTCCTGTTGCTGTTGTGCTCCAGGCTGAGCGCGTTGAGTGCGCCATGGTACTGATTGAGCTGCCTGTTGCTGCTGCTGCTGCAGTTGTTGCTGCTGGAGCTGTTGTTGCTGCAATTGCTGCTGCTGTTGCTGTTGCTGCTGGAGCTGCTGCTGCAGTTGTTGCTGCTGGAACTGCTGTTGCTGCAGTTGCTGGAGCTGTTGCTGCTGCTGTTGCTGTTGCTGCTGCACCTGAGCCAGCGGCGATATCGCTGCTGGTGGACGTTGTTGCGGTGACTGTTGCTGTTGCAGTTGCTGCTGTGCAAACCGGAAGGGGCTCTCAGTGGATCGCTGTGGTTGCTGCTGCAGTTGCTGCTGCTGCGGCTCGAAAGGCGATCTCGGACTGTCCGTCTGACGTGTGTAGACGTTCACCGCTGGCGATGTGGGCATGGCCACACTGCGGAACTCCGAACGTGTTGCAGATGGCTGCTCCGGCTGTGGCAGTTGCTGCTGCTGCAGCTGCTGCTGCTGTTGCGGCGGTGTTGCCGGTGGCGTTGGCTGTTGATATTGCACCGGTGGACTCTTGGCCACGGGCGGCACTTGCTGCGTCGGTGTGTAAGGACTATAGCTGCTCTCAACGCTAGCTGCCGATGGTCTTGGACCTAAATTTAACAGAAGAAATAGAATTCGTTAACCACACGTCCCTATAAATGCCATCAGTGTATTAGTGCAGTTAGTGGGAGGATTGTAAGCCTATTTGTAAGGCCTTTTGGATGTCTGGTTAGTCGAATGGGGCTTTTAGAAGAAGCAACCTCAACCGCTTAGTAAGAGCTGGCGATGTGTGATGAGTCGTATCGGGATCAGTAGCAGAACCAAAACCACCCAAAAAGTAAAGCGAGCCAAATCCTTGGGGGCTCTGCTCACCATCAACGGCATCGGACGACGTGCTGCTATATCCTCCATTCGCGCCAGTTGCCACCTCGGGCAGGGGGCTCTTGGAGCGGTCCTTAATGTACTCGTCCTTCCAGAACGTGTTCTTCTCCACGGGCGGCGCCACCTTGCGGAGAGCAGCCATGGGATTGGGCGGTATCTTGATCTCCGGCCGGAATCCCAGTGGCGGCGGCTCAAAACGCTGTGGAGTTGGCGACTTGCGCGCCGTAGCCGGGGAGCCGGGGGCACTCAGGCGGCCAGTGGGTGGCGCTAATGTGCTGGGTTGTTGTGGGGGTGGTGGTGGGGGTGCGGCGCTAGCACCTTGGGTGCCATTCTTACCCGACTGTGGTTGCGGCGGCGGTGGTGGCGGCGGCAGCACCTGGAACGGCATGCCCATGGCAGCGGCTCCGATCGAACTGGCTGCACCACCTGGCGACTGTGGCTGGGCGGGTCTGTTCTGTTGGGCGGCTCCGGTGGCTCCTTCCGATTGGGCATTGCGCGCCAACCGCTTGGCCATCCGCTCCGAGCGGATCTGGGAGAGATCGATGCCGCCGGGCGTGTAGGTGAAGGGCTTCTTGTCTTTTGTCATCATCGCGTTCTGCACGCATGCGGGCGCCTCGTAGCCTCCGTTTCCGGATCCGCCTCCTCCGCGCTGTCCATACCTGCAGGAAAACAATGTTCAAATCTCTGTGAACCACTTGATATTTCAATATATGTTTAAAAATAACCTAGATTATTATTCTTCAGCCAGTGCCTCGAAAATTGAAAGATATCTCTGCAATATTTGTTGATTAAAAAAGATTAATTAATCAAGATTATCTTCGTTTCGAAAACATAATATTTTTTTTAATATTTGTTAGTAAGATATATTCTGTACACACTATTAATCTTCATAATCTTATTAATTATAACAAAGAAAAAGGAAATACGATATTTCTGATAACGATAAGTCCGTTGGATTATGGTAATTTTTAATAAACACAATCCAAAAGCTTTCATAAAGGTATATGCATTAACAATACTTTAATCTTTTAGGTAACGTTGTATTATTTTTTCGCAACCCAGCAGTCATGCTAATCTGACTTCCTCTCCAATTTGTTGGGGCTATTTATCATAATTTTTGTTAAATCTTTCTAATTTATTGTTTCGCTCTTGTATTGTTTTCCTTTCTTTGCCGCTGCTGCGACTCATTAGTCGCTCATCGATAGTTCAACGAGCCAATGTTTTGATTTTTTAACGATCAAGGGGGAAAGTGAGTTCAAGTTGTTACGGACGACCGACCATAAAAGGTGAGACGACCGATGAAGTGCCAAATTTGAAAGGTTGAAAGTGAGAAGTTATTGTGGTATCACAGCCATTGAGAGGTCTATTGAATTGGCTGAATTAGTTTCAATATAATAAATTCGTAAGACAAACAAACAATTAGAGTAGCTTAATCCCTTTTAATAACAGATCTACGGATATGTTTTTATTATCGTTTTTATTATTAATTTTTATCGCAACTACTGCCTACTTAATGCCTACTTAGACTTGTGAAAATTTCTCATTTGCACTTTCCCAGTCCCGTTGAGTATGTCTTCATGTACGAGCATCCCACTTCCCAGTCAGCTGCGAATTTTCTCCGCATAATTTGCTTATTTGAAATGCGTTAAACGTTTACAATTCGCTAATTAAAAGCGAAAATCGAAGATGTTCGGCGACAACATACGTTCTCGTTAACGGTGGCTCGACCAGAAAGCCCGTTTATGCCGAAAGAAAGTGATGGAGTTCGGGATCGGGTTCTGAAAAGTTGTCAGGCTCGTTTGACATGGGCTTGGTGTGCGTGGATGATGTCGCCGATTGGCATCCAAGTGGGTCAGGCGAACAGGAACAGGTGATGTCTGGTGATGCCTGGCAGTTGTTCCATAAAGTTGACACGGCCAAAAGTCTGCGGTCTCGCCAAATTATAAAGAAATAAACCCACTAAACAAAGCACCCTACCCTGGAAACCGCAAATGCGAAGGCCAAGTTGTGTGGGAAAACGGTTGCGAAACTCACCCACAACTGGCTTACATGCAAATTGGAGCGCGTGCATCAAAGTCAAATGCAAATGACGTAACTTCCTGCGGTTACTGACAGAAAATCGCATTTAAATCGAATCGAATCGAAACAAAATAAATCTTTAATTACCCCCATATTTGGGATGGTCGAAGAAATGCCGTCAGCTCCTTATAGACGGCATGGTGGAAAACAAAACTATGGATACAAATGCCCAGTCAGGTTGGGACACTTTTTGTTGAACTTGCCATTGATTATGTGCGAATTAATAGCATCAACTGCTTCCATAATTGTCGAGGCGTGCCCAAAATTGAGAGGTCGTTCAGTTCAGATCGGTCTATTCGCCGTTTATTGACTCGATCGGGGTGTTTATGGCCGAGTAGGAAATGCAGCTTACACAACCGTTTTGTTAACTGTTTTTCTGTATTAAACATTAGCGCGCTGCCATATTGGGCTGGCTTAAAAAAGTTATTAAACGCCGTGACAAGCCTGGAAAAATGTCAGTTTAATGTACTAAACATTTCCTGAACCCCAAAGCAATGTAAATTCCCATTCATTTCACTCGATTTCAATGATCGTCACGCACAATGAACTAAAAAATTGGTTGCCAAAATTTTTGAAAACAAAAGAATCGTTAAAAACTTAAAGATACACGCGCTAAAATCACAGATGTCGCCTGGTGACGTCAATTGGCGGGTACATGGCGTCAGTACTTGGTACTTGGGGATGCGGGTAAGAAGCAATTGACCACAAGACAAGACCACCAACTGTTTGCTAGCCGCTGACAGATTTGGCAATTAAAATGTCAGAGCACCAGGAAAAACTTTAGAGGAACCGGGAAGAAATAACCAAGTACACAACCAAACAACTAGCATACAAGGTTCGTCTGTGATCATAATGCAACATGACTAATTAACTGGCACAAGTTTACTTATATTCTCTGTGAATCATATGCAAATACGATGCACTCGCACTTTGCCTTAAATAAACATACATTTCTATAAATAAATGTAAATCCATTTTACTGACTAATGACTGGGCTTTATGATTTGCCAAAAATAAATGTAAAATAGCAGAAATCCTCTACTCGCAGCTGTTCATGCGTGAGTTAAAAACATGCGATGTTAACAAAAAAATCAAAATTTCAAATTTAAATGAGGGAAAAACATCTGTGCGATTCGCATTTTCACTTTTCTAATTTGCTGTAGTGTGTTTGACTTTAATTTTGCCTTTTCGCATGCAAATGAGCGTGCAAAAATGTATCTGAAGGCATTTGCAACTAACTGGGAACCGGGTGGATCCACAAGATACGGGTGATGTCTTCTGAAAAGCACTGGAAATCTGACTGATGGACTCGTTGGTATCCCTTATATGGTTATATATCGTATATGATCTTATTGCTAAGTAAGTTATCTTTTGGAATATGACTGCTTTTGTATAATTTCACCCAATCACAATATGTGACATTCTTTCCAAAAATACTTTTTTTCAAATGGTCATTTTCATTTATAACATGCATTTGCTGCATTTTGAATATATATAAAATATTTTTGATATTTTTTGGTCTAGTTCCATCATATCCCCTACTACCCTGTAGTAAAAGCCAACTCGTTGCCTAGAAGAATCTGCAGTTGCAGCTGGCCGCGCATATTTCAAGATCAAGGGCAGCCAGCAGAAGTAGAAGAAGAGGTAAGAACTTGAAAGCTGCCACATGCAACATGACATAATGATAGTCATTGTCCGCCCGTCTTGGCTATAAATAGCTGGGACCTGAAGTCGCAGATCGGCAGATCGGGAGTACAGGGTGCTCCGTCCAGCCGCCCACATTCCGCAGTTGAGCTAATCTAGCGATAAATATTTACTTGGAAATGCCTCTTGCCTTGGCATTTTAGCTTTAGCCAAGTTAGCCATATTTATCTATATATATGTATATATAGATATAGCGGACTTACGACGATTCCAGGCCGTTCCGATTGGCATCCCCGTTCACGGGCAGCTCCGAACTTAGCTGAAATCCGCGATCCTGACGAACCATATATGCGGGCAGAGTGTCGATGATGGCATTGGCCTTATCATTATAAGAACCGAGTAGTTCCCGGTACTTGGAGTAGACGACGCGCTTCAGCTGCGGATTCTTGGCCGAGACGGAGGCGGTTGATGGCGACGGCGACGGAGATTGCAGCGTTGAGGTGGCCATTGCTCGCGGACTCTTATTTACTTGTTTTTATACTTTTACTTTACTTTATTTTGTTGTTCACTATTTTATCTGAATTTGGCCTTTGAATTACACTTGCATAGCGCGGAAATGAGTCGACTCTCATTCAAATGGAGCTCTATCTGCGAATGTGTCCAGACAAATCGGTTTTAAGAAAGGCTAATCCACATCAGCTCTTCATTTATAGATACAAAATAGTTATTTATTTTTTCCCCTCTGCTTTCTTTGCTGTCTAGATCTGTTTTGAGTCGCATTAGAAGTTAAACAATTGCAATGAAAATATTTGCAACCCATTTGCCAGGTTACAAGTGCCCTTATCAGTACGAACAAAGAGTTACAATTCAAGCAGCCAAGTACAATGGGTTGTACAAGCGATTTACATTTGGCCGATCAGCGGACATGCAAACAAAGGTGCTGCATTGGAGCCTAGGTGGTCGAATGACTCAACGATCGATTGTGGGAATTGAATTTAACCTTTTTTGACAAGGGACAGCCGGCAAATGGCCTGCTGACTCACTTCGGCGCAGAAGAATCACTGAAATTTTTGGGGGAACCTATAGCAGAATCACTATGTGGACCAGCTGTTTTCCGTCTCGCAGAGATACGCTTACGCAGTTGAATTATTTTTAGGCATGAGATAAAGTTGCTCCAAATTAGGATGGCATTTGCCTGGCCTTTCTGATAATATCCGACTTTAATCACTCACTCACTAAGTATTAAATTGAAAACACACGCGCTGCGCACAAAAAGTATCTCGTAGGTTCGCTTGTATCTGTATCTGTGAAGCTGTATCTGAGGAGCGCACTGGGCGACTGATCGCAGCGGACTCTCGAGGCGCATTGAAGTCGGGTTCGATTCGCCAGAGGTTGGACGGCACATCTGAGTCGGGTTGTTCGGCAACTTGTTGCAGATACATTTCCAGTGGGTTTGCTGGTATTGGTGGTATTGGTGGTGCCTCAAAAGGAAAACCGATCGCTTGACAAACGGCCGACTGGCACGCGGACTGTAGAGCAATTTATTTGTCTGTCAATGCAGTTCGATGATGGCGACAAATTTCCAGCTAAACGCCGAAAAGACTTTGCGACGCTTTCGTTTATCTGTGGCTCGTATCTTTCGGCTGTATCTACATCTGTTATCGTGCTGCTAATTGTTTTCACTCTACTGTCATGTCGTCTGCTTATTACTTCTGTCGCTTTTCACGATTAAAACAAATCGAAAGAACGGGTATCTTCCACTTCGGCATTATCTTTAGTTCGGGGGATTTCTTTATCGAATCTGCGCACTCGGTTTGCTCTAATTAACTCATTTGAACAAGCATCTGCGGAAATGTGGCCCACTAGCCTTGACAGACAAATAAGTTTTTATCTCCTCTGCTGTTTTTTCCAGTTTTATTTTTATTTATTGCGACTGCTTTGTTGTAGTTGCTCAGTTAAATAATAATTGGCAAGAAAGCGTTAAGGAATTTAAAACGCGGAATGACTGGGCTAAAATAATTTTCTTTTGCCGCTCGACATCCACAATTTGTACGAAGTAAAAAACTTAAAATGCCACAAAGAAGGGGAAAGTCAAGAGACAACATCGGCAAACGATTATTGTGGATAGTTCTGGTCATCTACTTTCATTTCATCCCATTATATAGTTTTAGCCATGTCCGAGCTGTAGCTTTAATTTGTCAAGTGAATCATATATGTACACATTTGGGAATTTCGAATAGTTGACTTTAAATATGTATATATTGGATACATTTTAAGTAAATTATTATTATAAATGTAGAAAAGTTTTACATTCATTAGACAAAAGTTTAATTTCAAGTCACTGGCATTCCCTAGATTTTACAATCGAGACATCATTGATTTCCCAGTTCCATTTCCTAAATATAACTTAGTGACATATAACGTATACAGCTCCGCAAATATGGTAAGTTAAAACAACAGCATGGAAAGCAGCTTAATCATTCCTTACAATCCCAACAAGAACAACCGGTTCGCCCATTTGAATCTGGAGGCGCTCTACGGAATCCCGCTGATGTGTCCAGTGACCAAGTGCCAGTCGCAGATGTCGCCACTCGAGATGCTGGCCCATCTGCTGATGCGGCACAATCCGCAGGACTCGATGATCGAGATCGGCGAAGACGTGCCGAAGCAGTACGAAGTGGAGCTGGATAAATTGACACCGGGTCGGAATCATTCAATGGGAGTCATAGCCTATGGCGGATCCCCGAAGACGGGTCTCAGTTTTGCGGTTACTCCGGATCTGCAGATTGTCCACCAATTGCCCATTATACTGATGCTTTATGTGAGTCCTCCTGTCCTGAACACGGAACAGGCCTACATATTCTACCTGGTGAGTCCCGTGGCCTCCCGGCTGGTGAGTGCCCATGTAACCCTCCTCGACGGGTCCCACGCCCACGAGAAGCACGGATTGCGTTGCCTGCGCAATTCCCTGGACAGCCCATTGAAGGACAGCGAGGATCGGCTGTATTGCAACACGGACTACCTCCTCTACACGGCCACGGACATCCGGGAGCTATGCCTCTCCGGAAAGCAGCGGAGGATCTTCGTCAAGATCGTCCTACACGGTGAACCCGACCTCTTCGAAGTGGACGCCTAGCAAAAGGTGTCCGATTGAGTGACTCATTTGGTTCAATAAACACTTAAGTGCTGCGCCGCCAATTGACGCACACTTGAAATTCGAGTGGCTGTCAATAATATTCTTTCCTCAAAGAACTGACAGTAAAATTGGTTTCCCTATTCATTCAATATTTTTGCTTTGGCTGCCCAGAAACTGGGTCAGACAGAGATATTTGGTTTTGTGCAGACATCAATCATGAGGGCATCTAATTAGTTAGCCACAGGCCTCTGATGGTGGAAAATACTAGAGTCATTTCTTCTGACCGTGAAGAATGGGATTTTTAATTATGTGTTAAATGTTGCCGTGCTCTTTTCGAAGAACAATTTCGTTTTATTTTCTCTTTTCACTTTCGTTTCATACAGTGACCCACTTGTCAGATTTTCCTTAAATGCAACCGCGATTCAAAACTCATTCGGTTTGTAAACAATATACCCTTATTATTAAACGAATTTTGTGTTTCAGTTTCATTTAAATTTTTTCACTTGTTAAATTATGTTATTGCTGTTTCAGGAGCTTCGATTTGGATAAATAATTATTTGAAATCATTAAAATATATTTAAAAAAAAAATCATTAAATAATTAAATACTATATTCAACTGCAAATGCTTAGATCAACGCCTGTTGGTCTGGTGAACAATCTCATAAATTAGCCCAAACTATAGTGAAATTAAAGAGACGCAAAAAACAAATACAAAGATGCGATGCTATTTATAAGAAACTTAATTTTGCGAACATAAAACGAACAAAATTTATACCCCATTAAATACAAAACGATCGCTCGGGAAAAGTAAAAGGAAAAACAAAGATGGATAATCTAATAAAGTAGCTTTTCCCCATCAGCACCCACCACCGAAGGCACGAGCGTGTGTAAAACTATGATATTTCTGGCTTTTTTGTTGTATCTGACCTTGAAAAACTATCTGAACGACGGGAAAAAAAATTTACGTACGAGAAAAAA
The DNA here is from genome assembly GCF_016746235.2 of Drosophila teissieri. NCBI lineage: Eukaryota > Metazoa > Arthropoda > Insecta > Diptera > Drosophilidae > Drosophila > Drosophila teissieri. The sequence continues at coordinate 14,605,480 of NC_053029.1, read as the reverse complement.
ATGAAAGAAAAACAAACGCAATCAGGGAAGCCATTCATCACTTTCTACGGCCACTTGAGTGTGCAACTCGTTTTGCATTTGTCATTTAGCTGCGTTGATTGCATGACATGAGCACATCAGACAGGGAGCCGTTGGGTTTGCGATTGGGTTGGAGTTTGGGTTTTGGCTTGGGTCTGGTCGGTACTCGCAATTATTTATATTAATCTGGCCTGGGTCAACGTCAGCGATCCCAGGTGAAAGCGAAACGCAGACTCTGCCCCAAAAGCCCGTTGCACAATCGTTGGCGGTAATATTTCTCATTCAGTTGTCTTGCGGAATATATGTATGTACATACGAGTATATGCGCATACAAACGCGAATTTCTGTATATTTTTCCTATAACGACATGACCACATGTCGTCATTCATCGTCGCTCGTTTTTGGTCAGATAGGCAGCAAAATCCAGCCAGCGCCTTTTTTCGATTTTTCAAAATTTTCCTGCAGCTCGAATTGGTGCTGGCTGAAAAATTGCCATGTTATTGATTTGTAAAAATTCAAAAAATAAACCAGCCATGAAAATCGATTTTTGTTTGTGGAGAAAGTGTGAAGAAATAAATCACGCACATCTAAACCATTTTCCGTGAAAACAAATAAATAATAAAAATCCTGGAAAAATCTGAGCATTAAGTTTAGAAATGGATTTAGTTCTTACAAAATTCCTGGAAACAATTTTTAATATAATTATAAATTGGGAATATTTTAAGTACACATATCTTAAAAATAGCCAATGTTCTGAGGTCTTAAAAAAATATTTGGTCTATGAAAAGGCGTCTTTAGTGAGCTACATACGTCTGCACATTTATTGTGATTATCCCATCAATCAATTTTTATTCAGAGTCATAAAGGCAAAGTGAATCATTGAGTCAACTATCATGGGAACGATCTAGGTACATTCACATCGCTGTCCAATAATCAATTCCCAATGCTGTTGAACTGTCATATGGGTGTGGTTTTATTTCTTGTGCCTTATCCACTTGGGAATCTTCCTTTGAGTTTAGTACCCTATTCCGCATACAAATTTCACGGTCAACTGCGACCAACTTGAACTTGGGACAAGAAATCTGTTTACGAATTTTACAAATGCAAAAATGTATAAAATAAATAAACTCACACCTGATTTACGCAATCAACAAAAGTGAAAAATAAACCGACAAAGAAGTGTGAAAATAATTGTCGTTGACAAAAATCAAAGTCATGTCTGGTAATGCATCACAGTCTCAGGCATTATAATGCGAAAAAAAATTTAAACTAAAATAAACATTAACACTTTAAATACGTGTACATGGTCAATATTTATTCCAAGTTCACACGTAAAATTTGTAAGTACGTATAGTCTTTGAATGGCTGTCTTACAAGATATAAATTTCATTTATATGTTAAACGTGGCGTATACTTGATGTTTTGACAAAAGTCAGGCGGTGGAAAATTGCCTTTCGTCTAGGCAGCTTGTTATAAGACAATACGTAATTCATTTAAGACCAAAACTTCAGAGAGGAAAATATAAACAATGAAAATTAAGAAAGTCCGAAATTTAATATTCATATAGAGGTCCTAGTGCTTCTTATTTTTTCTTGATGCTTGACCCAATTTTGTCAATATATTATCGCGGATTTCCGTGGGTGCCGAAAATTTATGCGCCACACATCAACGTCAACAGCGAAATGCAAAAAAATCTGCTGTCTGAGGAACGAGCAAAAAATAAAACAAATGCATTTTATGCCAAATTCCTAGCTTTTTGTTTTGAAAGGTTCTTGTGAATGTGTTTTATGATGTGCGTGGCTCCGAAGGAAACTTCCGGTGAATGCCGTCAGCCGTCCAAATACCCAACACGTGTGCCAAATGCTTCTAGACAAAGCCAAAAGACAGCTGCTGCCGAGTCTAAAACACAAAACTGTGCAAAAGCACAGGGTCCGAGTGAGATGTTGTAGAAAAATGGGAAATTTAATTAATTAATTCGCTAAGAACAGCAGGGAAAAACACCGAAAGTGTCGCCTGCCAAAAAGCGCGTGCAACATGGGGCCAGCCAAAAAAAAAAAGAATTATAAAGAGATTCGAGTGTGGGCGTGGGCGTAGGCCATCGATGGCCTTCAAAACTCATGTGTGAACCTTAATTGTAGCGGAGATCATAAAGATGTTCAGACTATAGATAAGTATAGGCCCATACAGCTGTGGTCAGAATAATAGTGGTGGGCAAAGTGCCTAAAAGACTCACAAAGCCAACGGTTGTAAAAACACAAGCCCACAAATGTATTTGAAAAGATTTTAAATATCTCCAATAATTTAAACATAATGCTTAGTTTGTCTTTAAAAGTGAGTGGGAAAATAAAATATTGAAACGAGCGAAATTTTAGTTTTAACTTTTTTTTCCCAAGTCAGCACTAATATTTTGAATTCTGCTTTAAATATCTACATCTGTTTTATGTATTGTGGTGCCCATTGGATTTTCCCCGGCAAAAATCGGGCGTACTTTTTATTAGTTTTTGAGAAAATATAGAAATATTATGGTAAATAGTTATAAAATAAGTCCGTTTTTTGTTGCTTTTTAAAAATATTCGATACTGCAACAATGTTTTCTGCTTTCTCTTAGCACTAAAGTAACTTTAACTTGCACCACATTTTAAACTTACCCAGAACTCATTTCAGCCGCTTTTTCTGTATTTCAAGTTCAACTTCAAAACACTTTTACACCACGCCTACACACAGCCGCCAGTCGGAAGAAATCGCGATATTTAGATTTGGTCGTAGGCGTTGGTTTTCGCCAAACGCACGCAAGTTCTACGAAAAGATTTTGCAAACGACGCCTATGCACACAAAAACACTGAAAAATGTATGGAAAATTATTATTAAATTATGAATATTAAATCGAAAATGATTTTGCATTAAAAATCACGCGTTCTTATATAATTTGCGGCACGGACACAAGCGATCCACTCGGAAATAGTTTTTCCCATAAGTACATACATATGCATATAATATATGTGTTCAATATCGTGTCGATTATCATATGTACATATATGCATAGAAACTAGTTAGTATGGCTACGAGTTTTGGGTTTTGCACTGTTTCAAAACTATGAAACCCTTTTCACCAACGTTCTTTTCGATATTTTGTAATTTGCTATTTATAAAACGCGGCACGACGCATTGCTCACTTTTGCCAGAGAAAATACTCGTATCTATATCTATATATATTCGTATATATAGACAGCCCAGCTAGATGGTATAGATATATCTATGTGTTAGTTTCTAGTTGAAAATTTCTTTATTTCGGATGGTTTTCTCGTTTGCAACGCGTTCAAGTTAGCAGCCCAAGTCGCACTGAATTCGCACACGAAATTTTCTCGGCCGAAAAGTCGAAAAGCACATTTCACATTTCGAAATAAATGCTCCTTCTTATTCAGTACATATTCTATTCGACCATCGGTCATGTCCGTGTCTATTTTCGTGTGCTTGTAGTGGTCACAGTGCGATTGTGTGCGTACTTGTGAGCATGTGTAAAGTGCGTCTGCTCGGAAAATTCGATGAATTTTGAGTTTATTTAAATGAAAGAAACCTAAAAGTTGAGAAAGCCCGCGGACGTTTGTACTTATTGTTTTCCTCTTTTCCGATCCACACAATAATTCTAATAATGTATTTACACCCAGGGCCGATCATCGGCGAGTTAATGCGCAATGCACTTAAATAAATTACTGATACTCCCACACATCACACTTGACTGACTCTAAGATTTTGATCGGCAGTGCACTTTTATTGATTGAATTAGGAACAATTTCTTAAACAATGTCCATAGTTTTGTAATGTTTTGGCAAGGTATAGAAATTCCACTTGTTAAATATTGATTGAAATTTAAATTTTATAAAGTTTGTCTATTTTTAGACATAAATCAACCTATAGACCTTCTATAAATTTATTGAGTGATAGAGCAGAAAATAAGAAACTGCAATCTGAAATTTCAATATTCCACCCATAAAGAGTTGGCTCGGAAAAAACAAACAAAAGAGCCGCTACGCAATGTGAATGATTCCATTTGTTCGTTCTGGTCGCGTCTGCTAGCCAAATCTTATGATAAATCATTATAAATCACATATGCTTGAAAAATAAATAACACAAAAAGACCGCTGAACGAAACGAGCCAGTGTGTAGATGTTAATGTATGTATTCTAAACAAGGGAAAAGAGCGATGCTGGGGAATTAGCAAATCATTTTTCTTCAGACGTTTAGACGATTTTCATTTTTAGCGCTAGCATTTTACATTTATATTTACAAGTTCCCGACTGGACCACCTGTCCAGGGGAAATGGAAAAGCATAACAAACTGGGATGATGCCTCTCGATTATAAATAGACCGTGCCTCTTTACCAAGATAATGTGGGCTTGCATATAAATGTAGGCATACATAGTATAAAGACAAATATCGGTTTGTACTTTTATTTATTTTTGTGCAAAATGCGCCATTAAATCGTATAAATAGATCTTTGAAAAGCGCACAGGGCGCTGAGTCAACCAACGAGTGCCTCGAACATTAACCTCATTCATTAGAAGATCGAGAAATAATTTTCGATTCTCGTGTGCGAAGACTTTCGACTGTCCGGCTTGATTATGTTTATCGGGTGTGGTCCATAACCCCAACGAATAACCCTGGCAATGAATGGATATAGTAAAGAGATGAAGCAGGCCACTAGTTTGTCAATTTATAAGTTATCTAAAAAAGAGTAAAACTACATTCTGTGTATGATCAAATTTGTTGTAAGTGATGACTAGCTTTCGGGAAATGCGATTTGATGATTTGTTCAAAATTAACTCCTTAGTTTTCGATGCTCTCACCGAGGTCTACAGCCTGACCTTCTTTGTGAAGCACCTCTCGCAGTTTCCAGGACTTTCCCAGGTGGCCGAAGCTCCAGGTCCTGATGGCAGACCCATGGGCTACATATTCGGCCAGTATCAGGTCAAGAAAACCCAGGAACCCTATGGTCATGTGGCAGCACTGACTGTGTCACCCGAGTATCGACGCCTTGGACTGGCCACAGCTCTCATGGATTACTTCTTTATGGTCTCAGACCTCAAAGGAGCTTCCTACGTCAACCTCTTTATGCGAACCAGCAATCAGGCTGCCTATCAGTTGTACACCTCCATGGGCTATGCTCATCGGCAAACATTCGCGGACTATTATCCGGATGACCCGATGCCGGAAAGTGCCTACGAATTGAGAAAGTACGTTCGCCGCCCTATGGAGGTTCAATAGGGCGCCTTCAGAATAAATTAAAAGTTTTTTTTGGATTGCAAAGCTAATTAAAGAACATCCATTGAGGTGGATTTTTTGAAAGGAAGATCAATTTCCGTTGACGCACAGAGCCGAACTATAGGTCGAAATAGAGAAAAATGTTAAGTAGGGTGGACATCAGTCCATAGAATACATAGTACATAGAATGACTCTTTCGGTTATCACTCATACGCCATATTACGTTGCTACTACGAGGTTAGACAAATATTTTTTTAGCATCTCGTTAAGTTAATTAAATAAAAAACTTCATTCCCCACTGTTAGCTAAGGTCCACTCTAATGTTGGCAATGCATATATGTACATATATATGTTCTTTAACCCAAACGCATTGATGTTCGTGTCGTTTGCCAACCAAATTCAATTGCAAATTTCCGTTTCGAGATGGTCAAGGCTTTCGTTGTTGTCTTTTTTATTAGCTACATTTCTCAAAAGCAAACAAATTAGAAAATGTATATATTTAAATATAAAGTGTAGTCTGGCTGGGGCATGTGTCTGAAACACGCGCAATGATTCTCACAATTTGCCATTTTGCGCAACTTGAAACGCAGAGCATTTGAAAATTCTGGTTCAATGTTGTCATATAAACAAATCTTGTTTCCATATGCTTTCTGACATACATTTTCTGGTCTTCATTTTTTACTTTCAGCGATTTGGTCAAACTTTTAGTTGAATGATGGCGGGCGAGTGCAATGAACTTTTTCTGGATGTTTCCTAAATGGTTTAATTTATGTATATATTTTGATGCCAAATAAAGTTGAATAGTTTTGTGCAGCTACCATTGCCTATTCCACCATTTTGGCCCCAATAATTATACTGGCAATTCCGAATATGTACAGCATCAGTAGATAGTACAGCTTATTGCCGAAACTGAAGAGTTTGTTAATCATAATTCCCTCTAGGGACTTCCTATCCACATCGCGGGACAGGGGCAGTCGCATTTCATATCCATGGTCGTCGGCATAAAACTGAGGCATCCAGCGATATTTCACATAGCCCAGGGACTCGTAGAGCCCAATGGCATTCGTATTCTTCTCCCGCACAAATAGATCTACATAAAAGCCCCTCTGACGATCCATCAAATCCCTAACAGTTGCTAAGAGCCGAGTGGCCAATCCCTGTTTTCGATAATCATGGGCCACAGCCAGAGCAGAGATGTGTCCATGACTCCAGCTCATATGCTTTCCGTCTCTTAAAAATTCAGCCGCATCCTCGACCCGTGTCCCCAGGATGAAGCCGATGAGACGGTTGCCAGGAGCCTCTGCCGCAATAACCAGTTCGGGAGACTCCAGAATCTTGGGAATTAGGAACGGCAAGGAGTACACTTCCACCAAGGGGTCCATCACAATATGGTTAAACTTGAACATATCTTCGAGAACAAACAGTCGCGAAGCAGTCATGACTCGCAGATATTTAATAAAATGATGTTCCTTTTTTGATTAAAATTACTTTGTTAATGTGCAATGTATATCTCTCACTTACAATTTATGTACCAATACACTAGCCCTATTGTATAAAATACAATTCAAACTCGTGAGTATCTTGGAGATTCTGAAAGATCTTGAAATCGCCGACAACTTACGAGCTTTTACACTATTTCTTCTTATTGCTCTTGAAAAGAAGACAACTTGACACAAAAACCCGGCATACTTTTAGGCATTTCAAAAGTCTAGGTCTACAATAATGTTGACATTTTATTAAATCGGTCGCTCTTAATATATTGCAGCATATCACGTCTTAGACTAATCGGAATCCTATATTTATTTAATGTTCTTGTAGATCCAGGGCAGCAGCGAAGTGACACGAGTGTAGACGCCAGGATATTGACCCTTGCCGCAGCCAATGCCCCAGGACACGATTCCCACCTGCGTGTATCGTCCACCATCATTGATGACCATGGGTCCGCCAGAGTCGCCCTGTATATATAATCAGTCGGAGAATCCTGCTGACTAATGTGATATATGTCTTCACTTACACTGCAGGAATCCTTGGCTGCCTGACCAGCGCATATCATCGACTCAATGATTCCACCAGGTGCGGCACGTCCATACTTTCTGGCACACTCGGAATTTGTCCAGATGGGAATGTCCACCTTCTGCAGGATGGAGGGCTGAGGACCATTCTCCCGAAGACTTCCCCAGCCGGCCACGGTGGCCACTTGGCCACTGTACGATCGGGATTGCTGCGAGGGCGAGGTGGGCAGACAGATCGGTTGGATCTCCCTGGTGAAGGGCACCGGTTCACTCAGCGTCAGTACGGCCACGTCGTTGTGCTGGGAAAGAGTTAACCCGTTTGTCATTTGAATTCAATGTAGATCATTACTAAACTCAGAGGATAGATTAGTAAGATAGAGTAGGTTCACTTACCAAGGTGCTGAATTCGAAACCCTTGTGGCGCACAAGACGCTTGATCCTGCGCGACACATGCTGCACCTCAAAGTCCGTGCCGATGTTGTAGTCACCCAGATTGGCTGTCAAGGCCGCCACATCCCACGAGGTCATGCTGAAACAGCAAAAGGTTTCAATGATATTCTTTAAGGACTCTGACTTTTTCTCACCGTGCCACACAGTGAGCTGCGGTGAGGATGTGGCTATTGGTAATAAGACTGCCGCCGCAGAACTGCTTTCCCGACTTGAAGAGCACAGCTATCCAGGGAAATTCGTGTGGACCGGCATTGATGCCGCCAACAATCCGCTCCTGGTCGGGCGTCACTGGGTTCTTATTGCCGCACTGCAGCGGGAGTCCCTCCGGACTAGTTCCGCTCACAGGACGCCTCGTAGTTGTCGTGGTTGTAACCGGCGAGGGATAACCAGGATAAGTGGGTCGCCTGGTGGTTGTCGGTCTGGTGGGGCTTGTGGGCCTTGGAGTGGTGCGCTTGGTGCTTGGAACGCCGCCTGTGGTGGGGTGCGTGGGATAATGGTGGTTCGGCGGATGGGTGGGCAGCGGCGGTGGCCAACCCCCCGTTGTGGGTGGATGGGTTGGCAGCGCTGGTGGCCACTGGCCGCCCGCAAAGGAGCCAAAGGGCCACTGGTAGGGATTAATGGTAGACGCTGGCTGGGTGGGAACAGGCTGCTCCACTGGTTCCACTGCCGGTTCTGCTTCTGGTTTTGGATCTGCTTCTGGGGGATTACCCTCAATCGTGTTGACGTCCTGGAAGTCCGGCATATCCTCCACACTGTTCCCATTGTCAATGGGCTCCTCCGGTCGAGGAGCATCCGCAGGATATTCACCCTCCACTTCTCCCTCGGGAATCAGATGTTCCCTGTCCTCCTCGTCAGCCACCACTGAAGGCTTCTCCGTAGTCGTGGTCGTCGTTCCAGGCAGTGGAAACACCCCAAAACTGTTGGCATCAATATCCGTGCAGCAAATGCCATTGTTAACCCTTCCCAGCAGATCGAAGAAGTTGCACATATTGCCGTTCAGGCCAAGGCCATTCGACTGTGGCCACTGCCGCAGGGTGAAGAAGGATAACTGACGGGCCAGCCTGTAGTACTGGCGACACCCATCGATGCGCACACACACACCTGGTTGGCCTCGGGATGTCAAGCACTTGGATCCCTCGCCAGGACCCCAGCCACCAGAAACGCCCGAGGCTCCGAGAGCTCCTTGCCATAGCAAAATGTTCGGATCGAAGAAGAACTGGCGTCGCTGGCGATTAAGATTTGGCGATGAGGCAGGATCAAGATCTGCAGGAAAAAAGAGGGTTCAGAAATGCAATACATAAAATAAGATTATAAATGATTAAAAGAATCTAAAAAAAAATACGAAATTTAATGCATAGAAAAAGAATTTAAAAACTCAAGAACGTAGAAACCTTAGAGTTTTCTAAATATTTTATATATAATATATGTACATACATATGTACTAATAACGTATTCCATTTTTGGTAACTAAAGGAAATTTCTCAAATTACAAAAACGTAATTAGTAGCGAGGCTATAAATATCTAAACGGAAATTTTCCAATTTAAGTCGTGAATAATATATGAAAAACGTTAACCTCTAAAGTCGTAATATATTAATGTCATAATTTTAAAAAATATATCACATTTTTACTAAATGCATTTTAAATTAATTTACTTATAAAATAATTTATAATTTGTGCTTGACCTAAATAAATGTGTAAGTTTCGGGTGTAACATAAATGAAGTAATCGTTCTATATTTGGAAAATAAATGTGGCACTTGGCGAACTGCTGATCGTTTCTAGGGGCACTCGAGATCAGAGTTTGTTGACCCCTGAAAAGATTTGAGCTACATACGCAATTGTCTAACCAAAACTATGGTACTTTACAACCCATTTTTTGGCCAATCTGTCGCGCTATTGACAAAGCACCCAAATAACAAAAAACAGATATGAGTGGAGAAAAGACCAAGCCAATATTTGCTTAACATTCGTTCACGTTTCGAGTTTTGGGTCCACCACGCTTCTCCGCCAGTCGAGAGTGATTACTCAATATTTTGACATATTTCGCTGGCCAGAATATTGACAATAAACTTAAGCTCTTTCCACACGGAATGACAATTGCTGTGCCATTTCACAGATGCTGAACTTGCCCCCCACTGCGGCAACTTTCTACTGTCAATTGTCATATATTTGTCATGTTCGTTGGCGGCTTCTTAAAATTGGTCTAGGCCTTTGTTCAGGTCGCCGGCTATTCTCTGATTTTATCGTAGAGAGATTGTTGTTGCTATTTAGCATGAATTTGCCATATTTTTAATTTATTACGCATGTTTTGGTCAGCTTCTGGCCCACAAATATAGTTCGAACTTCGAATGGCTCGGCAGCGCATAAAATTTGACTAAATAAGCGGTATGCTCAGCTTATCTTGGGACTTTATTCCTAACGAGCTATTTGCTTTTGTGGCGATTAATTTAAACGATCTTGTTGACAGGCTTTAAAAAACCTTAATGCTTTCGTTGGGGTGTAAGTTTTATTGATTCTAAATCGAGCATAAAAGCAATTTGTCACTGGAAAGTCTAAGAAATCTGCACGTGGCTCTTGCTTTACTGACACAAGTCGTAATGAAGAATACGTTCAGGTCGTGATACGCATCGGTAATGAATATGCATATATTTTTGGTTTTCTGAAAAATGGTTTCATTTAACAATATAAATCCTACAACCAGCCAAAAGTGCTAAGCCAGTCGTGACTCACTTAAAAGGAATTGTAAAATGAAGCCTATGTTTGTGTGGATCCCCAAAGAAAGTCACCAAAATATTACTCATTTGCCCCAAATATCGTTAAAAATTGGTGTTTTTTTGTTTATAGCTTACTCGACATTACTTTGATTCTTTTTTAATTGTTATGACAAGCTGTCAGAGGCAACAAATCCCCTTTGATTGATCGGAGGTCCTGCTTTGAATTCGACACACTTATCACGTCTGAAAAATCTGAGAATGTTTATACTTCTTATAAAAATAATTAAATATACATAAATGTTGCGCAAAAAGAATTGCATATTTTTTTAAAAAGAACTAGAGCAGTTTATGTAGGACTTACACTTTATATACAAGAAAATTTAGCGAAGTGAGATGTACCAATTGAAGCAAATGAGTAACTAGATATGTTTTATGAAATTATTAAGAAGGCAGATTAGGTTTTGCATTTTTTTACAATATTACATTTATTTAGGAATATATTAGACCAAGCTAACTGTTGAAGTTTTGAAGAACAGTAATTTATTATTACTTTAACCTAGCTACATAAGTAACACCTGACTGCTTCTTTCAAGTTCTTATAACTTGAATGATCCTCGAAACACACCCAAACCGAAGTTCAACTGGTTTTCGGTGCAAATCGTTAACACTTGATGCAAAAGACTTGCAAAGCGTTAACTAAGAATCAGGGGCAAGTTACAAGTTCAAGGTCTGCGAGACCGTTACAGCTCATGTGCTACTGAAAACCTGAATTCCGACGCAGGATGCCAGAGAAGTCGAGCTGGAGTTCTACTTTATGGAGGCTGTAAATTTTATGTGACCAACGGTCATATAAAGAATATTTATCGCGATTCCAATCGAGCAATGTGAACGAAATGCAAATAAAATTAATTTTTAATGAATATGGCTTGTTGAGTCCGCGAAAGGTGTCGGCTTATTGCCTTTTATATGGCATTCGTTTATGGCCCAATCTGCGGGGCATCCCAATTAATAGGCTTATGTCGTCGCCCCGAAAAGACATCACCACAGATCACGCCTCTCCATCAAAAGTGCTGTCTAATTGTCTAATTGTTGGCCGTAAATAAACGAGAATAGATTGGCGGGGGCATTGACAGGCGACTGAACACGATCGACAAACGACGAAGCTGATCTCAATATTCACTCCCCCATGAGTTCCCGTTGTTTTTTCAATAGAAAAATTTTTTTACCTGGCCTAAAAGGGAGGGCCCAGCGACAAGCCATCTATGTGGGGATAAAGGAAAAAAAGTTGAGTACACTCACTCGTAGAGCCAAATGTCGCATTTTCCCCTCAAACCTTAAGCGATTTATAGATTTCTGAAGGTCATACAAGTAATGCTTGGTGCGTGCCGCGCATAAATTCTACTGTCGAATCAGAAAAGTGTTATTTCGGTGTCGTTGAACCTCATTTTATAATAGTGACGTATTTCGAAGAGTGACTATATATATTGAAACTATATATTCTATTCCAATAATAATTTTTAGGCTATTAAACGAAATGTAATACAACAAATTAGGGATTAGGGAATACGAAATACGAAATAAGGACTTAATGTTCTTAAAAAGATATTATCCGGTTTACACAGAAAATTAAAAAATTTAAGGGTTATAGAAATTGCATAGTTCCTATTGTTCAACATTTGTAAAAGCGAAGAAAAAGATTTGTAGGTTGTATCTGTTTTCAAAACTTTATAATTTGAAAAAATTGTTATGTTTATACAAATATATATAAATATATATTACTGGTAAACACATTTTTTTGGAGCGTTAGCAATACAAAAGATTCAACGTTTGTGTCTTAAGTCTTTCGATTACATTTCAACCGACTTGTGCTTCTGTTCGCATTCCTTGAATCCAGTCATATCACTTACCCACCACCGTTCCCCCTAGATTTTCCTCAGCTGTGGCATTGGCATTGGCTTTAAAGAATCCTGCCTCGGGCGCCGCGTTTATTTCACCATTTGGCCACACAGGAGCTGGAGCTAGTGCCCCTCCCGAAACGGATGGGAGATCTGCTCCCGAGATGATTTTAAAATGCAGCAAATGCACACAAAGTAATAAAACTGGCAAAAATGCAAACATTTTGATATTTGTTGCTTTCGCTGCGGTTATATCTTCCCAATTTGTTTTCGTTTTGAACGGAGCAGACCATATATAAATTGACTGCTATATTGTATTAAGAACCGCCAACACGAATCGCGACTCAGAATATATATCTCTTCTGGAATGCCAGGCACGTTGCCCCGATGGCATTCACCTGACCACGACTACGATCCCGAAGACGAAATTCTCGGAGTTGGACTCGGACTTGCTCTGGATCGCGGTACTCGGTACTCGATACTCGATTCTTGACTTGAAGTACTCGTGCGTTAGACGGACAGGACCGTCTTTTTGGCTCGAAGGTCCGATCGCTTCTGAGCCAACAGAGGTTCTGGGGATTGGTTAACAGCTCCGTTGCCAAAACGACGACGGAGGCAGCGACGTCGGCAGAAATGTTGTGGCCGGAGCAGCAGAAATGTCAATTATGAACGCGTTTCTTTCGCCGGATCACTTTTGGCCGACTTATTGGGCCGCCTTCTAATGCACACGCGACGCTGGTCACCAAACTACGAGTAAACTAGTTCCAGCAACGCCTCCATTTCCATTGCCCACCAGGCAGTCTGTCTTCTAACCCGGTTCCGATCCCGATACCGATCCCGATCCCGAATCCAATCCGGAACACACACCAAATCAGACTGAACAGCCGCCGGGAAGTTGCGCGACTGCATACTATTAAAAGAAAAATCCAGATGCGGTTGCATCTTCTCGTTCTGGCTCAGTTGGCCATTAATATGCATGAAAAAAAATTTAACAGTATCAACAAAATCCATAATATAGGACTAATAATAATAAAATGTTATAATGTTTGTATCATTGATTTGTTTCTTTTGATTACCAGCATAAGAATTATAATTATTTGTCTTTTTATTATTTTCAAATTTATGAACAACATATTCTATAATTGAAACAAGATTTTCCATAACAATTTAGATAACATACCATTTTAATCTCTCACTGCATGACTGGATTAAGTTTCCATTTAAATTCCAAGGTGCATAATGCATCGGGATCTTCATTTTCCACCAGGTGAGAAGTAGACCCGTTTGAATTCGTCGACTGATGTAAGTGTTTTTAGTATATAACATAGCAAAGTTTACGACGTTTAGCGAGCATTTTACCGGTTGTACGGAGGATACCTCTTGTCTCAGGATTTAAAAATAATCAGCACTGATCAGGTATTGGTTTTCATCTTATTATTAGCGCTGAGTTTGGGCGGCGCCTTAGGTGTTAGAAGCATCACAAATTAAGTCAATTGTTTCCTAAGAATCAGCCAGATCTTTTTAATAAAAAAGCACTCGACCCAAGCTCCATATATTGATCGATGGAAAGTTAAGTGTCACGGCCTGGACCTTTGCGGGATAATTGTGTTTCAATATTTTGCCAACTAACTGTCGGTAATTGGAAGCCTTGAGGCACATTCGCACCTTTGATTGATCGACAAGTGGGACTGTTGAATATTGTTTTTGAAAGGCTCTCCAGTGGGATTGGTATCGGTCGAGTGTGCATTTCTCAGCATCTTCAGTCACATACAATTGGATGTTCTGACAAGGGAACATCGGCCACTCAATGTTCAATGACCCTCTTTGCAATTGGAGCTGTTCATACTTTATTAATTAGCTTAGTTTTATTTTTTGGCAAAGTATATTTTTGGTTGCTATAAATTTAAAAGTTATTTCTTCACTTCCCTGTATTTGCAATAAAGCAAAAGAAAATACCCCATTTTTTTAGAATAAATATTTATAACAAATCACGTCAATAATAACGAAGTTTTAAGAAACACATGTCAAATATAACTTACTTAATAAGTAGATCTGCAGGTAAAATACATAAAATTTACCTGTCAAATGTAAGTAAAAACGCGGATAATCGCAAAGAGTATACTTTCAGGGTCGATAAGATAAACCGGGTAAAAATAACTTGCAAAAGCTTTATAAAATTTATTAATTATAAAAACAGCTAAAGTTCGGGATATCCAAATAATTATAGAAAGGACATATTTTTGTAAAGAGCATTTATTTTAAAATTTTCACATAACTTCTATCTTTGTTCAGAATGGATGACATAAATAAATACAAATTGGTTATGTTTCAAATCATTCCAAATGATTGGCCAAATCGTTTGTGCATAGAAAATTATTTGGAAACAGCGCTTAAGATAAATTTGTAGTCGCTAACATTAGGCTTAAACTAACTAGGAGCTAAGTGTTCCTTTAGGACGCGCCCAGTGCATCATTGAACCAGGAATTTTTCGATGGGTACCTTGGCGAAGAACTCGTTGATGTGGGCAATCAGAATGGGAGCCCATTGTTCGCGGGTGGCGGGAATTCCGACGCGAGTGATCTCCGGCAGATTCTCGTTGACCAGATTGAGAATCATGGCATCTAGGAGTTTACAAATTCTATCAGCTTAATGATGATAAAGGGAAAGTAGAGGTCTTACTCAGGTTGCGATCGGAGAAGATGCCATTGGCCACCACCTTGGCATCGCCGATATTGACATTGGCATTCAGGCGATGTAAGCTGAGACGCTGCTGACCACTGGGCAGCTGTTCGATGTGGCCATCGGTCAGAATGGTGGCCTTGATGTTGTCTGGGGGAATGCGAAAGTATCAGACACATGCTCCACTGAACTTACTTTTCAAACCGGCACTCACCTATGGTGATGTTGAAGGGCCCCTTGGGCACCAGACGCAGTCCTCCGAACTTCACGTCCGCCTTGAAGTGTCCACCGGCCTTCAGTTGCGGCAGTTCAACGCCCAACTTAATTATGAAGCCGTTCTCGGTGAAATTGGCTGCAACACTGTTCACCTGCAACTGGCTGATGCCGTAGATCTCCATGTTCTTGATCAGGAGTCCGCCCTGGATGCCATCGTTGGTGTACCGAAAGATGCCCCGCTTGTAGAAATACGGATCAATCGAGTCCATATTGAACTCCGGCACTCCCTGATATCTCAACCTGGGCGCAAATGACTGGATCAAGCCTCGAATGCACTCGTTCAGATCCGAAGAGCTCAAGCTACAGGGTGTCACCTCATTCGAGCCACTGGACAGAGTAGCCACCGCTGGTGCAACTGGAAGGCGAAAGTGATGCGAGATTAGTTCACTAGTCGGTTAAGTCATTGTTAACTTAGGTTGTAAAGTTCGTCGAGCCATAGCAAAAGTATCTGACCACAGGGGAAATAATAACTATTATTATTTACTAAAGTTTTCGCTTTTAATGCCAGCAAGGCGTGACGAAGTTCACGTGTCCCTGTCGCCACGAGTCATATACGAATGGGGTTTGTGTCATGGTGACACTGACCTCTCTGATAAGAAAACGCATTTTAGGGTTTTATAAGCAATTAAATAAAAAATAAATCATTTATGAACTTTTTGCTCTTGTAAGTCAGAAATGTGCATCTCAATATTCTTTCTTTAACTAACAAGATAAACAACTAAAGGAAGGATGAGAAACGATTATTATTTGTGGTCCGATGCCAAGCAATAAAGCATTTCACTAGTTAATATTAGAAACTTAACTTAAAGAGTTCTCCATTTGGGGCGTTATTATGCAAGCCCTTTTTTTTAGTGTGAGTATAATTTAGGAAAACATATAAAATACCTAAGATGCAAATCCACCTTTAAGCTACACTTAGACTTAAATGCTTTATCTTAATGAAGCTAAGGAAGTTTAACAACGAGTTGTTAAAATTAAATTTTACTTGGAACGATATTTAGTCACGCCAGTAATTGTTTTTATCTTCTCCTTCTAACGACAAGCGGAAAGCAATTATTTTAATGTTTTTTGGCAAGGCAAGTATAAATCCAAAATATATGAACACGAATTGAAGACGTGTAATTAAGAATTTGAAGAATGAGACAAGCTTTGGTTAATTTAAAGTCAAATTACGCACGTGAACAGCCCAATTAAGTCATTTGGCTTGAGTGCTCCGAAATTTCCCACTGTTTTGTTTTAAACATTTTTCCCCAGTTTCGCCTGACAAGTTCAATGTCAAAGGTGAGCTGTTATGGCATAAAGCAAATCCGAACCCGAAATGTCGAAAACAAGAGGTGGCAGAAAAGGGTTGGGTCGAACTCAAGTTCGTTGCCTAAGTCCTTTGTTTGCTCAGGCAAATGTCAATAAATTTGCGCTCGCCGAGTTTTTAGTACCCGCTGCTGGCGGTTTTCTTTGCGCAATTAGAGACAAGTTACAATTACAGCTTTCAGTTTGGCACAAGCCCAGCAGCGCCGCTTACGCATTGATGTAGGTCAGTTTTTCAGCTTTTCGCTTTATGTCAGCTCGGCGGTAGACGGCAGCCGGTTTCGGATCGGATTTAAGCCTCGTTTTTGCTTTTGTTGACGCTGAACTCTTTTCGCAAGAGCGCAAACAACACACACAGATACACACTCACATGCAGTAGCCAACACCTCGTGCTTGATTAAATTAATGTAATTGGCAATATTTCATAGCCTGCATTATCTCGTGTTTATTCTGCATTTATAACTCGGACCAACTTGCGTCACAATTTCTATTTACCTAATGATTTGCGCCTCAGCTTGATAACTTTTACCACAAAAATCATGTGTAAGTGTGTCAAGTTCAAGTGGCACAGGCGATGACTTGCTTGTCGCTTTATTTTACATATTCCACTTGCCATTTCAAAAGCGTTAAAAGGCGAAATAAATAAAAAGATTTTACTGCAAATACACTTGCTAATTTCTATTGCAATTTCATTTCCATAGCCTGGACTTCGCTCTTTGCAAAGCCCATTAAAACATCTTTTACGATGGCAGTACTTTTCCTAATTTTGAAGGTCACAGGCCTATAAACATGGTGTCGAGTGTATGCGCAATACAGGTAAACATTTCAAGAAGGTAAACTTTTTACAATGAGTAATCGCCACAGATTGGCATGGAAGGCACACCGGACACGGTCTGTGCTGAATTTAAAATAAAAAATCATATTGTCCGTGAAGTAAAGAAAGCTAATGAATAACCTTTTGAAAACAGGAAGTTAGATATTACAGAAAGATTTCAGAACTCATTTGCAAACAAAGTTTTGTACTTTTAGGTATTTGGCTAACACATATTGTAAACACATTTTAATCCGAATTTCTTAGCAATATATTGCCTGTCTAGTGGCCAAACTTTGACGTTATAAAATTAATTGAGCAAACATTTTTGGCTTATGTCTTTTTTTTATATATGTCACAAGTGTAAATTATTTAGAATTATTAAAATAAAGGCAATACATTTGCAATATGATAGGCAAAATGTCGTAAAAAACAATATTTGAACATTTTTACCTCGATCACAGTACACATAAAAAATGCGATATGCAAGGTTTCATGATGATAATATGCACCATGATATTTTGTTTGGACAACACACTGCAGTCGACGACGGCAAATTGCATTTAGCAAACGAAAGACTTAGACAACGAACTCGTTGACTTAAGCTGCATTAATTACGTGCCTATCTATTTGAGGGCGTGGGAAGGGAGTGACTTTTTGTTTGACTATCAAGTTCCTTTGTACGCTTGCATAAGTAACTTTACCTGCATCGGAAAAATCGATTGAACTGGAGGGCAAAGCCACATCGCTGCTGGAAAAGCTCGAAGACTCCGCCGCCAACTCCTCGACGGGGTTGGAATTTGAATTCAGTTTGGGATCGGAGCTGAAAACACTGGGTGCGGAGGTTGGCAGCGTGGCCGCATAGCCACTTCCGAGTGCCAAGGCGGCCAAAATAGTGAGCGAGATGCAAGGCAATTGCATTTTTGGGACTGGCTGGCTGTTGCTTTCCGATTTCCTCTGCACAATGGGGCGATGCAAACTCGTTTCGATTGATTACTGGACTGAGTCTTTCTATTTGACTATTTTCGTGTGACTTGATTTAACACACGAATACGGTACAGACGGTAATTTTCTTGTCTCCGTTTTTCCTTTTTTGGTTTTTGGATTTTTTATTTGCGTAATTTTTGCAAACCGGCTTCACTTTTATTTCTTCACGAGCGCTTTTTACAGTTGCTTTTTTGTTGGCTTTTCGGTTTTCTCGGTTAACTGCAATTGTTGCTGCAATTGCTGCACACACGGGCACTGAAATGCACACAATCTCAGCCAGCTAATTGCCAAACTTATCCGCAGAAAATGGACTAACGAATTTTTTGAGCTGACGGCCCGTGGCTTGCAAATCTTGAAATGAGCGCTGCATAAATCGCACGTTTATTTATAGTTTTCAAGCTGCCCGAATTTTGTGCTCGTTCAAAAGTTTTTCCAAGCCGCTGCCGAAGCCAAAGCAAACAGCAACAACATGCAGCTGTAAGCCCCAACAAAATCGGTCGTTTTGAAGGCTTTAGGCCGTCTCTGCCGAAGCCAAATCGAAAGCCGAACTCAAAAGCTCATCTCGGCCAAAAAAAGCTTTTTTAAAAGAACCACAAAAACGCAGTTTGAGAGCCACAATTACGATGTTTTTATTGACTGCCTTTTGAAAAAAAGTATTTTAGAAGGTCTACTTGAAACACGTATTTTTTAAGCGGTATTTAATTTTCTTTTAAATCTTATTATTTATTTATTTTTATTTCTGTATTGTATTTATACGTGGTAAGCTTTATTTGCAAATTAAAAAACCTATACATTTTAAATTAATTTTTTTAGTTGTTTTTTTTCTTTTAATTCTTCCTTTTTTTTTGCTAAATGATGTACGATTTTTATAGACAAAGTTTTTTGCAAGGGTTATAATTCATGCATACTTTATAGAGGAACCACTCACCATACCATTTGAATGCATCCACCTGATTGTTCCCACAAATCTGTCAAATACAGCCAACAATGAGGAAACTGACAAGACGTTTTCCCATTCCAGAGTCTCCAATCCCTGTTTTCAGTCAAAGTGCAAGGCACGTATTAAGTTTGAGTCGCTGTTTGGCAGTGAGGCCCTCTGAGGTGTTCATGTAAAATGTGGGTCAGTTGTAAATCTTTGCAGCTTTATGCCACATAAAATTATTCATGAACCTGCGACTTTGTGGGTGTACAAATCGATGTTCAAGGTAGTCTAGTACGTGACATCTTCGAAAATTTAGCTGTGCAAGTACGAGACTGCCTAGATTTTGCCTACAATCAGAACTCTGCAATGATGAACTTTGCTACGGAAGCAATGTTCCGAGTTTTGCACAAATTCTATTCCAAATGTATACAATTAAAATATAAAAACACCCACCCACTTAATATGATGGTCTTGTTTTTGGACAGACGACAGTCGCGTGTTGATTTTTTCTATACATTTGGCTTCTGTTTTGCATGCACATCACGAAACAATCCAGTCACCATAGACATTAAGAATATATAATTGACTGCAATATAATAAGCTGATTTATGGCACATTTAGCGCCGTCTACGGTACAAACTTGAGTCGAGTAAAATTTCATCACATTTTTGGTAACCTTAGTAGAGAAGTCCATACTAACAGGTTTTGTACTTTTATAATGTATTACATATGGCCCAGCAACCGAAGTCACCGGGCACTACAAAAAATTATTTTAGACTCATTAGAGTGTTCCTCTCCACGGAAATCTTTAGTAAAAGGCGAAAGATTTATTCGACAATTGAAGAGAAACCAGAGTGACTTTTCACCTCCAATTACCTACATTACCATTCAGAACGTGCTTGAACATGTTGGGAATCATAACGCTATTTGTTAAACGAAACAACCCCTAAAGTATGTTTATGGTAGGGACTTTCCTCATTCGATCTTAAGCGACTACCTGAAACGGGACTACCTGTAGGTAGTAACGAACCCCAAACCCCTAAAATAGGCAATAGAAAGTATGATTACTTTATACTTTCACATTTATAATTCCCATTCGGTTCTGGCTGTTTGCTCATGGAAACGCTGTGCGTTTTGCGATTGAATTTATCGCTTCTCGGCCTTATGGCTAAGATCAAAGGGGAGACGACCTCACCAGGGCAGGACATCATGCGGTGAGCCTGGGCGATGGTTAGAATATCAGCCAAGATAGATGAAGGTAGTATGCCCGCTCCACCTTTCTTCAGCGGGGTGTATACTACCTCCGCGCTCGCCCTCTGCGGCAGATACAGCCATTTTTTAATGTGTTTTTTTATGACTGTATCCAGATGACGCAGCGGGGCCCGCAAGGTGGCACCTCTTCGTAGCACGAAGTCAAGCTTCTATCTTGGCGATGTTCCCGTTTATCGCTGCCCTGGGTGTTTGGTCCACCTCTGTCGCTGGCCCCGTATTGCAGTACCGCCGGGATTTCGGCCCAACTGAATAATAAATTTCAAATTTCCCACTAAATTCAAGTTCACAGATAGTGGCCAGTGGCGCTTGGGTCTTGCTCAATTGCACCGCGCAGTGGCTACTCCACAATTGAAGCCAAGGTCAAAGGTCGGGGTGCGCACTTAACCTATTAACGCCATTATCATTGGGCCACACAGCGGTAAAAAATGTGTTACACTTGCGCTCAACTAGGGCATGAAAAATTCAATAAAACCGCGCTTAATTATTGTAGCTCACAATGAGGAATTCAAACTGGCGCCTAGAATAAATGTTTTTCAATTTAAACAAATTTTATCATTTAATAGCACCTAATGGAACAATTTATTTTCTATTAAACAACAATCATCACAAGTTGAATCCATCGGCTAATTGAGCTACTCCTTGAGAAACTGGTCGATGGGAACCAGTTCGAATGCCTCGTTGAACATTCGCAACAAAAGGGGTTGCCAATACTGTCGGGTCTCAGGCAGCATTATGCCGTAGATATCGCGCCAATACTGATTAGCCACATTCAGAGCTATTTGATCTGTAACGAAAAATAATCACCAGCTTAAAAAAAGTGTGTTGAGTACACAGAAAACAGTGCGTATAGCATTTAAACTGGTTTGCCTTTAGTTTAATAGGTTAGACTTAATGTCAATCTGTACTGTATCTGTATATACATATGTATGTATGCACATAAGTCATACACGAAAATGAAGTTAGCTTGATTAAATACATAAATACGGCAACTAACAAAAAGGTTTGGAATGTACCTTTTAAAGTTTTACTATTGCTTTGTAGATCTTTTAATATATATTCTAGTTAATTAAGCGGTAATTGTATTAATGCGGAATCAATTGCTACTTTCATTGACGTAGGACTTATAACTAATGCGAAGTGCTTACGTATTTACAGTAATTAACTATTTATGTATGCACGAGTAAACAATAAGGCATCGTTTTCTGTACTATTCAACATGTTCTAAAACACTTTAAAAGTTACATTTACAAATGACCCATGTGTAGCCACCGTATTTAGTTAAGTATTAATCATTTTTTGCCTTAAACAACAAATTTAAACTCACCCAGTTCTGGATCTGCAAATATTCCGTTTGCCTTGATGACCAGATCCCGAATCTTTGGCTTCGTTTCGATATTCTTCATTCGGAAATACCGATGGCCATCCTTCTCGTAGATCTCACCATCGGTCAACGTTGTGGCCTCCACATCCACTGCAAGCGGATTGATAAGTAATCACCAAAAAAGAGACACACTAATTTACTTACTGAGCGTTACGTTGAATTCACCCTTGGGCTTCAGCTGCAGCTGATTCACCTGCATGTCGGCCTTATAGCTGCCCACAATGTTCAACTTGGGCATTTCGGTGACCAGACGGAGTTTCACCTTGTCGCCATTGAGTTTCACGGACACCTCTTTGGCCCGATTGGCGGAGAAGCCGTAGATATTGGCATTCCGAATGGTGATCCGACCATTAACATTGCCACTGGTGTATTGGAAGCTGGTTCGGTTGAGGTGCAAAGGTTCGTAGGGCTCGATTCTCAGCTCTGGATTGCCGTCTTTGAGGCGCGGAGTCAGTGTGTTAAATATCTGCTTGACGCACTCCCCCAGCTGATTCTCCTCAGTCGAGCACTTTGGCAAATCTTCAAGGCGAAATGTTTTAGAAAAAGCGCATAATAATATATGATATTCCTACCAGCAAAGTAGTTTTTATCCGTAGGAGCCGCACTCGCTCCCAAGGCCAGCAGGCTGAGCAATCCAATAATATAATACATTCTACTACTAAACTATATCCTTTTTGGGACTCGAATCTGACTTTCAACCTACTGCTAGAACGTTAAACTACAACTGAAGCTCCCAGACTGCAAGTCGAGCTATTTTATTCTCCAAATCAGCAGACTACGACACAATGCAAGTTAGAATCTAGCTTAGTATATTTTACTTGTAAATCAGAAACATTAGTCGGCAAGCAGCTAGACTTTGACTGAATGCCAAACCGGCTCGGTCTGCCTGATTTATAATGTCGTATTATTAAATGGAAAAATATATTGAAGGTACTACAGTAAATGGCAACGATGATTTGCCATAAATTTATTTACTAATTGCCTAGTACGTATACTAATAATGGGCTGCCGATTTTGGCTATTTATTGGTGACATTGACATTGAAGGGCTGCTGAATTGAGCTTAAAGAAGTTTCGTCATTAAGTTAGTCATATTTGAAGTTAGTTGTGCTATGAACTTCGCAATACATTATAGCTAGAAAGTAAAATAAGATCTATTATATTCTGAAAAGCTTTAAGTTAAATTCATTTTTTAAAGCCATTGAATGCCGTGTGAAGAGTTATACAATTAAAACCATTAGTGTCTTGAGTTATTGCCTGTAGGATAATTACTCAGTCATTACGATTATTCGATCCAATAGGTTTCCATCCATTGGGAGTTCGATAGTTCGATTTCCAACTACCTATAAACTAATAAAACATTTCAATTTATTACTTTTAATGTGACTAGTATAGCAACCCTACTTTCAGTCTGCAACTCAAGCCCTGTTTAATTGATCATGACATGTAAATTGATGCATGATTTATTGTTTAGAGTGAGTACGACCTTTCACATAACTCAAGCAAATATTTCTATAAAAACAAGAGAATTAAATAAAAGGGCAAACATAAAAAAGAATCAGAAACTTCTTTAAATATTTGATCAGTTATAAACTAGCAAATTATAAACTGCATATTTAGGTAATAGTATCTTTATTTCGGTACGAACTATGTTAACACCTTGAGTAGAACAGATGAATCCGCAGGATATAAATAGTAAATCAATATTAAAGTTAGGTATCTCAATTCTTGGTAACAAGCATATCAAATGGTAGTGCAGCAAAGAAGTCATTGGTGGACTTCAAGATCAGGGGCTGCCAGGTGGCCAATGTCTCGGGAAGCATGGCCTCATAGAGCTGGCGCCAGTACTGATTGATAAAGTCCAGGATGACATCGTCTGAACAATAGCATAGCAGTTAGTAAGTATTATAACATAGCTGGTTGACTATTACTTACTCAGCACGGGATCGGGCACTAGTCCATTGGCGTAGAATTTCAGGTCACCCACCTTGGGCTCAGTCTCCAGTTTGGTCAGGCGCAGATAGGTGTGGCCATCACGCTCGTAGAGCTCGCCAACGGGTCTCGCCCTCATCGCGACATCAGCTGCGGAAGAAATAAGCCAAGCAAAAACAAAATAATAATTAAATAATATTAACAACAATGTGTCTGGCCAATCTTTACATGACTTTATAATTATTTACAAGTCACCACTTTGGTGCAGCTACATGTGTTCTTCTGAGTTACTCACTCATGGTAATGTTGAAGGCGCCCTTTGGGTTCAGCTTGAGGTCGTTGAGCTTGATGTCCGCCTTGTAGAAGCCCTCGACGAACATTTGGGGCACGTGCGAGAGGATCTCCATGCGCACGCGCCCATCCTTCAGCCGGAAGTTGACCTTGTCCACGATGTTCTCGCTGAGGCCGTGGACCACGACGTCCTTCATGGAGATCCGTCCCTGGAGCAGGCCGGAGGTGTAGCTGTAGGAGCTCTTCCCCATCTCGAAGGGATCGAGGGGCGGGATGTTCAGCTCGCTGATGCCGTACTTCATACGTGGCGTTATCTGCTGGAGGCCCTGCTTGATGCACTCGCTGATGTTGATATCACCCTCGCGACAGGTCGGAATATCCCCGGCTGCCGAGTGCCGAATGCCAAGCAAACAAACAAAAGTTAATTGGTGAGCATGGACCTTGACATATTTAGTTCAGCATAAAACACGTTAGCCATATCGCGTACGATCGATGTGCCTATGATCAGAACGTGACATTTTCCTAGCCGAGAATTTTCAGTTCGCTTAAACGTTTCGCTGCTCACATAATTGTCAACGTCATGCGCAATTAATTTGTTGATTAGATTTGATTTTGTCAGCGGGTTGAGTGAAAATTCCTGCATATAATTAAAGAGTTTTGTTCTGTCTGTTTTCGAGTTTCAAGTTCGTCTCGGCAATTTCCCTATTGGTCTACCTTGGGCGAAGTGTATTCTGCCGGCGGAAGTTACAAGTCCGGACAAAAGACTTAAGCGGCGAACTTGTCGTATATTTTTAACTTCTCCCATAAAAAAGCAATATTTAAATCTACAACAGCAAGTGACGCGGTCGGCAATATCGTATAAAAATCACATGTGCAATTGTGGCCTGAGGTAATTCAAATGGCTATGTGTTTATTTCTGGCCAAAACTGTTTGAAGACAATACCTATCAGCATGACAATCTACATTTTATGTTTGTCATGGTCTGTCTGCGCTGAAGTCAGTATGCCAAAGAACTATATTTAGATATAGTTTTTTTGTTGAATTCATAAAAAATGTCTTGAGAATTAAAGCTCACTTCATTTCATAATTTCTGCACATCACGTGTTACTTTGGCATAGGTTATATTTCTTTAGCAAAGTCTTTTCTATATAATATTCCGTTTATTATTCTGTTGCGATGCGGAGAATAAAAATTTAATTTTATCTATCTCATTTCCATATTGAGTTTTACGAAACAGGCTTCATGATCAATAAAAAAATCCTTAAAATGGTCTGCCAAGCTATTAAATGTCTTATTATCATTTAGTGAAAAGAAGAGGATTTTGGTTTTTAAGGCAATGCAATATATAGGCAATGTATCATCTAACGTTGTGCAATGCTATTGTTTTAGGAATATCTGGGTTCAAACTTTGACTGTCAGATGCTTGAATTGCTTTGTTATAAAATTCACACACAGTTGCGTGCTTCACATGATTATTGCTATCACGAAGTCAATTTGTATGTTTCGAATTTTCTATTTAACTGATAATCACCAATCACCAAACGACTGCATAGCAAGAGTTTACTAAAGTGTCGAACTAACAATTTGTACATTTTAAATTGTTGGAAGCAAATTTGAAATATTTTGTAGAACTTAATTATAATTCTAATTTTTAATTATAAATGAGCAACTCAAATCTATATTAAAAATTGTGAAAGAAATCTTTACCACTTTTGGTAGTACCTTAATAAAAGGTTTTTCTAGAATATGGGTTTGAAATTAATGTATGTTGTTCCTCTTTTACTTTAACACGTATTTTGTTTAAATGCACTTTAAATGCAAGTTTTTAATTTCCATGCAATTATTGTGTTTTCCTTATTTCTTAATTTAATTATCGAGTTTTATTTTTCACTTATAATGACACTCACGTATTTCTCGAACTGGCTTGAACTCAACTGGTGGCAATTCTATATCCGCTGCCAAACACGAGCCCGCCATCAGAATTAGAGCAACAGCGCCAAGGATACGAGCCATTTGGATAGTTTGTTTAATATATAATTTGTTAAGTTGGATCAAATGATGGTTCAATTGACTTTTCGTTCGGTGAAGTTATTCAACAACCGATAGATAGCCCTGCCTGACCGATGCAAATGCGAATCAACGTCTGAGAGCTACGATGGGTGGCTGGCTTTTATTTATGGGAAGAAAACAAAACAAATCCAATCAAATCGAAATTGCAAAGGCAAACGCAAAATAAAAAAGAGGCACAAACACAGATGCTCGGCATTAGCAAATGATAGGGATTTGGGGGCGGAGCGGTAGGCGGGCGGTGGGCGGTGGGTGGATAGCAAAAATAGCTTGGAACTAATCGCCGTCGCAGCTGTAGAAAACAAAGCAAATGCAAAAGTCAATAGACAGTCGACAGTAGACAGTATACAGCAGACAGTAGTGAAATACAAACGACATTATTAAATTCCCCCGTAAAGTCGTGAAGGGGAAGCCACCCAGCCATCCGATTTGACTTATCGCGACCCCAGTGCGACCCGACTTACCCATCACATAACCGCCTACCAACTACCGGCAGCTGTCCCAGGCGATCCGACTCGCTTTGGATGCTTCCTCGACTTGGTGATGGATATGGTTGTGGAGATGCTTGTGGAGATCTTGGTCCCAGGCGGCTAATTAAAAGGTACCACTTAATTAGCTGTCTCGGGCGCTTGGGTTTGTTGCCATATCGTGCGATATTACACAACTAAGATTTTAGAAAATGAAAGGCTTTTAAATTCTTTCAAAGATTACTGTATCAATTTATAAGGCTATAATAATAAAAACTATTCTTTATTGTATCAATTTATAGGCTATGAATGCTCAAATGAAAACCATTCTTGCTGTGCTTCCAAGCCTAAACATTCACTTTGATAAGTGAGAACCTATTATATTTAACTGAGTTTTCATTCAACTTGCTCACATGTCGTGGCCTAGTAAAATATACAATGGGTATGTATGCCTTAAAAATGAAAACGCAAAGCCTTTTACTGCCCATTTCCCTCACACTCGTCTTTACAAAGTAATGATAGTATAAATCAAGCAATAGATGTCAAGCGTGGCCGTGTTAACAGCTGTGATGCTAATTCTCTTTTTTGCACCTTTCAGCAATATTTGCAGTGCTTGATTAGCAAATACTTAGTCACGTGCGTCAAAGCTTAAAGGGCTGGAAATGAGTCAGACGAAAAACCTCAGTTCTAAATTGACAATCAAATAAGTAGCTTATTTAGCGTAGGCCAATGTTCGAATAGAAAATCTCCAGGAGCGTTTTAAGATCTATCAAGTGACCTGGCACAAAAGAGATAAACGCGCCTTATCAGCAGACGTAGACTGTCTACAAGAATGTGCCCTTTTGCAACCCCAAATAGACGTCATCTTATCGTCATCTCCGGCATTAAAGCGCAAACCCAAAAATGGCACTCCGAGTTCCAAGAACCGATATCTAAAAAAAAAGAAACAATTGGAGAACAAAAGATCAGTGCCACACACACCTTATCAGCAGCAGGGCACCAAAGGAGTTGGACAAATGAGGCCGCAAAACACTTTTGGAATAGAGCAAAAATTGAATTGAACAAGAGTAGCCCAAAAACACATGTATGACTTTTACAAAAGGCGGCGACATTGAAAAACACAGCAGATAATAGATTTCAAAGAGGAACAAACACGAATTGAATGAACCAGACAATCGATGGGCGCGCGTTTCGCCACCTACTGATCCGGAAAAACTCGGATTGTATTGTATCTGAAATTCTAAAGATGCCAGCAGAACGCACGCAAGAATAAACATGACCAGCAGATAGGGATGCCCAACGGGCGGGCTTACGAGTAGGTAAGTGGGCTGGGATGGGATGGGTTGGGTTTGGATTTGAGTTTGGGATTGGGATTGGGTGGCATGAAAGCGTGCGCAGGCAAATCTTGCGGGTTTATGATCTTGTTTTCGTTTTGCAAAAAGAAAATTCCGCGTCGATTTGTGTAAACAAAGTTATAAAACTTGGGGGGGATTACGAGAAGCGGCAGATAAGGCTTTCGCCATATAAGCTAGTGTGCCAGGCCACAGGACAGCACTCAATCGAGAGACTTCGAGAAGAACACACTCACCAAACCATACCATACCGCATCATACAATGGAGCACCATCACATCTACCGCCACAAAAAGTTCGACATGGCTCGCAAGACCGAGAATTGCGATTTGCTCCTCAAGGAGGAGCTAATCTCGCGGAGCGGCACACCCTGCACCAGTCGGAGTCCGTTCGATGAGGCAAACCAGTCCCTCAGTTTGGGATTCAGCGACCAGGATGCTGACTTTCCTCCGCTGCCGAAGCGCCGTCGTTTGGGATCCTCATCCTCCAGCGTGTCCTACCACTCAGCCAGTCCCATCATAACCGAGGCCATCCAAGACATCTTCAAGTACCACGTCAACATGGTGCGGAAATTCCCCAAGAAGGAGCGCTCGCCGAAGGATCAGGAGCGCCGCAACAAGAACACCATTGCCTGCAGGATGAGTCGGCGGAAGAAGAAGTTCGATGACCTGCAGATCGAACAGCAGTACAAGGAGTGCTCCGTGGAGCACCTCAAGATCGCCGAGCAGAGTCTGCGCGCCAGGGTCTATCTGAATCACCTCAAGCAGCTGGTCAAGCAGGAAGACCACCCGCTGGTCTCCTCCAGGAGAGCTCCGGAGGAGAATACCAAAAGGAACTTTAGCATCGACTACCTGATCGGCGGCATTAAGCAGGAGAATGCGTAGACACGCCTACCTCTTTTGTGGATTGTACTATATAGTTAAGTATTAGTTTAATGCTGTTATTCTAGTAAGTGGTTAAGCTTCTTTAAGAACTTGTAATGCTAGGAAATGTATCATATAGCATAAGGTTAAGCTTTTAAAGGTTAAGCAGGAACTTCTTAATAAATAAAATTGGCAATATTTAATTTTTAACGTTAATCGATTTTGTATCGTGGGCAACTCAAACATCCTTCATCTCATAACTTTTCTTCAGCTGTCTTTTAAAATAGTTTTTTAAAGAAAGTGCAATGCTCAAAGTCAATGACCATAATTTTTGCAAAGAAAAACGCTTCTCCTTTTGCTTTGCATGATTTTGAATCTTCCTTCAAATAATCGCATAAAGATTAAGTTATAATTACAGTCACAGTCTTTAAGAGCAATCATTACTTATCATTTGGATCAACCACTAATTGCTCATCCATCAAAGGAAAAAAGAATGGATGTTAAATGGATTTTAGTCTCACCATCATATTGTGCTCGGCTTTCTACTGAAATCAAGAAAATGTTAGCTTTAAAATTATTTCCTTTTCCAAAATTTAAAACTATAAAATCAATTTCAATTTGAAATTGGTTAAATGTGGGTATCAGCACTGTTTTAATACATTATCCGGATAAGATCGGCAGTCTTGGGATTGAATGCTTATCGGTAGCCGACAATGACGTTGATATGACTTTCCGTACCTATTTCGCCGCGGAGTCATCGGAACTGGCCAATAAAAACTTTTTTGCAAAGGCCGTTCGCTAAGTGTCATGGGCAATTAGCCGGTTCTTGGGCCAATCGTTATTGGTAACCCTATGGACAATTGCCCCATTGAGCAATGTGAGATATCGACGGACTGGGCAGCCAGTCGGATAAAGTTCACTGGGTATTAACCCTGCACCCTGGTCAAACCACTGGCAGCGCAGCAGTGAACCGATCGAAACCGCAGCTACGGGAACGTGGGCTTAAAAGTTAACTACTCCTATTCCCGTCTATCACTCACCTGTCATTGTCGCACTTAAAGTTAAGCTAAACACTTTAGCTAGTCGCGGCTACGACATTTTCCAATCCATAGTAATCGAATTGGTCACGCTAAAGGCTTTCACTTGCATAACCCCTAACCCCTGTGGAAAATTTTAATGTATTAATAGGAATGGCAAGTGATATAGTGCTCCTATTACCTAAATCCGATTAGGTAATTTAAAGCTACAGGCAAAATCACTATATACATATAGGCTATACACACTACTATAACTAATTCAGAATATAATACGAAACAGCAGTAATATAAAACACAATATAAACTTTAATAACATTATTAACGAAACAACAAATTTGGTATACTATGTGGGAGTGCCCGCTTCCATTAGCGTGCATCATTGCCACCTGTGGACGCATTGGTGTTCACGTCAGTTGCATCATTGGCCGGCACTCCACTGCCACTCGGTCCGTGGTCCATCATGTCGTCATCGCTCATTCCCTCCTCGGATAGAGCTTCCTGCTCCGCCTCCAAAGGCGGGTCCAGAGCCTTGACGATGTTCAGATAGTACTGGTTCTCGGCATCCGTAAACATTTTGAACGGCAAATCCTTGCCCACAATGGCCACATTTGTGGTAAGGTTTTCGGTATCATCGTGTCCCAAGGATCCCCGAATGGCCTGAATCGCATGACATATGAGTTCATCCTTGTCACAGCCCGCAAAGCTCTCCATATTGCGCTCCAAATAGGTGCGGGCACTCTGCGAACGGGATCCAATGGCCATGGCCTTGCAGTTGAGCACATTGGCCGTGGGCATCACCTGGAAGATGTGCGGTCCCTGCTCATCATAGCCAGCCACCAGCATGCCCACGCCATAGGGACGCCGATCATACCGCTGGGTGGTGGCCTGCAGCTTGTTACCCAGATTGGCCACCAAGCGGCGGATCGGAAACTCCGCATCGTAGGAGTGCCGGTATGCCATGCACTCCGTCCTCAAGTACTGGCACACCACGCGGGCATCCGCAGTGAGTCCTGCTATGGACATGCCCACGTGCCCGTCCACCGGCATGATCTTTCGCTGGAGCGTGTCCGTCTCCTTGGAGGTGCGGCACAGGGCGGCCAGCACGGCGTAGTCGCTGCTCTTCAGTCCCACGGTGGCTGCTCCCTGTTTCACGGCCTCCATGGCGTACTCCACCTGGAAGAGGCGACCCTGCGGACTCCACGTGGTCGTGTCGCTGTCGTACTGATTCCGGAACATGGCTAAAAGTGTGAACAAATTCCTTGAATTATTTAAGTAAAATTGTTTGGAAATTTATCTAGCTTGAGTTAAAAGTATTTGGAAAACTGATCTCACTTTCGATGCAATAAAAGTACCTATTTTATTTATAATTCATTTTAAAGAATTAGGTCACCATAAAAGGGCTTTAATGGATACCCAAGAA
Organism: Drosophila teissieri; assembly: GCF_016746235.2. Taxonomy (NCBI): domain Eukaryota; kingdom Metazoa; phylum Arthropoda; class Insecta; order Diptera; family Drosophilidae; genus Drosophila; species Drosophila teissieri. The sequence continues at coordinate 14,574,071 of NC_053029.1, read as the reverse complement.
AAGGCAATTGCAAACTCAACATGCTTTCACTCTACTAAACTTGCATAATGCCTAACCAAGTAGAAAATCAACGGTTTATGAGGAAGTTCAATTGATCAGATGGAGAAAACAAAGAGGCATGGACGAGCTGATGCTCGTCATTGAGTACACCCGCCTGAAAAGCAGCCAACTGCATCGGGCTGTGAGTGAGAAATAAGAGCTTTGATTAAGTCGAGTATTCATGCTGCCGGGGAAGTCCCCTGCACATAATTAGCTCTTTGGCGCTTGCGCAATCGCTGCGAGCGCAGTTAATTACTTTTAATTTTCATTGATAGTACTTGGCTGTGTGTAGCGGCTGTGGTGGTCCGACTTCCTATGGCGCAAAGTGCTTGCAAGTGGTGAACATATTTCCGTCGCGGCTCCAACAACCCAGTAAACCACTTTGCACTTGTACCATGCAGCCAAACATCAATTTCAGTTAATTGTCGAGTTTTTGTGGCTGCCTTTTGCTGTTTTCCAACTGGCCTAACATTGAAAATTGCATTTCTGCGCTTTGAGCAAAACTTTGTGCGCTTGCAACACCCAGTCTCACTGGCCAATTGAACTTGAAGCTTTGCTTGGACTTTGACTATATCTCCGTATTCCCACATCCGATCTCTGTCAATATTAACCAACCGCGTTGAAGGCGCTGCCAAAAGCTTGGCCAGTCCAAAATATGGTTCTTTGTGGCGGGCCTGAACCTTGACGAAGCCGCCTCAAAATGAGAACGCCATGAAATTTAGCGAGACTACAATTAGTTGAACTTTGCTGGGTAGTGGCTTTGGGTAAATTGTTTCTAGGAAAAATCTGTCAATGCTTCGATGAGTCATTCACTCAGTGGTCAGCCAACCAAAAAATTGCAGAATGTGCTTTCAGTACAGCCCCTTCTACCAAAAAGGTTATAGGATAGCAGATATCATAATTTATGTAGTAGTTCTTTTGGTATTTAATCTATAATTATATCTAAATTAATCCCAATTTGGTTTGATGTTTAATCAGAAGAGTAATAATAATATTATTATTCAAGTAATAATAATATTATTCAAATATAAATTGTAATGGTTTTATTATCCAATAATGGTTTTTCAATTCAAGGGGTAAATAAAAGTTCTTCAACTTGCACATTAAAACTGATTCTTGTTCAAGTATAAAATAGAATTATATATAATTCATAGCTGCGATCCCCTGACCTATTAATAGGTTCAATAAAAATTTACGATTAAATTGCGAAGTTTCCAAGTGATAACCCCCACAACAAAACTGGTAATTTAAGTTAAATGTATCATTTTTGATTTATTTCAAGGTCAACAATAAATATTAATAATTAGGGCTTAATAAACTAAATCACATGATTGGGCTATCCATAGTCGCTGATTATGATAATAGGCAGCTCAGCAGTGCTGGCCACCAAAGATGAGCATCTGCTGGGAGAGGGCCATCTGCTGGAGGAACTGCTGTTGCTGCTGCGGCAGGATGTGACCTGGTGCGGGATTGATGGCGCGCTGGAACACCGCCTGCTGGAGGATGTGGCGGTAGTAGAGGCTCAGGCGCACCTGCTGCTCCAGCATGGCGGCATGGTGGCTCCGGTACTGCTCGTACTGCTGACCCACTTGCTCCTCCTGGGCCTGCTTGGCCCGCCGGCTGAGGAGGCAGGCCAGGGTGTTTCGATCCCGACGCATCTGCTCCTTGGGGCTTCGCTGGCGATGGGTCTGACTGCGGCGCACCATGTTGGCGCGGTACTGGCTGACCGAGGATCCTGGGCCACTGGGTTTGGCCATCGGTGTCGTCTCCTTCTCCCTCTGCTGGTTTTGCTCATTATCCAACCAGGGTCGGAAGAAGCCCTGTGTCTGGCGGCGCTTCAAGATCGGCTGCTCCGACTCCTGAGTTAGGTTCTCCTTGTCGTGGTCCACATCCCGTTTCCGCTTGCTGACGGCAAACTTCTTGTGGGTGTAGATAGCTGAGTTCTCCATGGTTTTATTTGGCTGATATGACTCCAATAGAGATGTGGTGGTGATGATGTGACTCGTTGGACGATCGCTTGCTGAATGATTGGCTTCCAGATTGATATCCTGGTTATATGCACAGTAGGTAGGCGACACAGGTAGCCACATAGGGAAATCCATTTGTTTTGGGTCTGTCAACAAAGGGATTAGCGCATCCACTCCGCATTAGGTAATCGTCGTCCTGGATTAAGCTGCATATTTTATGACCTGCTCTATCACAGCGCTAATTGCCATCGCAGGATTGCCTCGTTATCCTTTTTTGTGGATTACCTGTACTATCGCACAAATGTGGCCACCGGAACAGGAAAATTGTGGACCGAACAACTGTTATGCAGACAATATATATTTTTTATTGACCTGCATGACACAATTTGTTGTGCCAGCGTGTGTGGTCCAGGGCCTTTGGCTCCTGGTTCATCAGCACACTTTGTTTTAATTCCCTGGAAATTCTCGAGGGTCCTTTTCCAAACACTTTTCCTGTAGAATGACAGTGCATTAAATGACCTGCTTGGCGGTTAGAAGAATATGTCATGGATTTTTTAAGTCTGCTGCCAGATGCGATTTATGTTTATGGAGGAGGAATTACATTAATGGAAGTCTTGAGAGGTAAATGTTCTATTATTTCATTAAATGAATTATATTTTAACAACAATGGTATTACTAAATTGATCTACATGGGCTTTATATAGTACATACATATCTATATATAATAAATTTGTTTAAAAAACTGTCCTAGAAATAATGTAGAATTTAAATAGTATTTTATGACTTTTTCTCGTACTATTTCAGTAGCAATGATGATGATTTCATTTTATTTAAATATAAAGGCGGATCTTATTGTCACCATGTTTTAATTATTTTCCAAGCACTTAGTTCGTTCGTTATGCGGATTTGTTTATAAATTAAATAATTAAATCCACCTGAAATAAATCGTAATTTTATTCCGTGTTTCCCACAATATGTCACTCGTGCCATATCGATTCAATCCTCACTTTAGTCTGGGCATGAATCACTAGAATTACTTCACACTTAAATTAGCAATGCAAATTGAAGTCCCAAGAAATTAATTACATAAAATGTATTTAATGTAATGTAATGGCAGAAAAACCTAATGCGGTAACTTTATCAGATGATGCTTCCGCTAAATTTTGGTCTAGAATAAATGCTCACGATGTTAAACGACGGAAAAGTAAAATCACACTGCCACTTAAGATTCAATGCATACAATCCATTGTTTTCAGATCAATCGTTTCATTATTTTAGCACATCAAACGAAAGCGAATGATACTACTTAGGAAAAAACCCAACATATAGATAGGGATTTGATCAGTTAGACCCAAACTGAAAAGTCAGGAATTTCCAAAATCTGGAGTAAAATTCCTCTAGTCCCAATGAATGTATAGAACAAGTTATTTCGATAACAATTTTTGTGTTTATTGTTTAGTCAACCAGATAAATAAATTAAACTTTAAAAGTAATCACAAGGCTATTCAGCGTTTACAATAATTTAGAGCGCTTGGAGCAGCGCCAAGTCTAAGCACCATGTCCACCCCTCAAGGATGCTGGGTGGTGGTCTGTTGGCGGGGCATCATGTGCCGTGGCTGCGTGGGAGGCAGTGGCTCCGTGGAGGCCATCGCCTGCTGCAGGAAGCGCACGTAGTATAGGCTGAGGCGGATCTGCTGCTGCAGATTGGCCTCGTGCTGGATGCGACTGGTCAGGTACTGCTGTTCGATGAGCTGCTGCTGTTGCTGCTGGGAGCGGCGGTGGCGCAGGCTGGCCAAGGTGTTGCGATCCCGACGCAGTTGCTCCTGCGGACTGCGCTGGCGGCGCTTGTGGTGGTTGCGCACCATGTTGGCGTGGTAGGTGGCATCCACTTGCGGTGGCGGAGGTGTGGATGCAGCCACAATCTTACGGGGCGGCTGTGGCTGCTCCTTTTCCGGGGACTCATCCGTCCAGGGGCGGAAGAAGCGTCGCTTGGGCTGTGGCTGCTCTGGAGTGCGTTGGACCGGCTGCTCCATGATGAAGACCACATCGTCATCGGAGTCCGCATCCATGCTGCGCTTTCGCTTCAGAGCGCCAGTGAATTTCTTGTGGTTGTAGCTATCCATTTTAGATTGCTATCAAGGAGTGGTGTTCGCTTTGCTGTCTTTGGGACGACTGTGCTGCCCCTCCTCCTGGTCATCCGTTTTATGCAACATTAGGTAATTGCAGAGCCTCCCACAAAACGGCGCAGCCAAATGCCCAAGATTTTCCCATCACGTACCTGGGGATCGATAACGGATCAGGTATTTCCCCAACGCATTTCATTCATTCGCTAAAAACGAGACCAGAACTAATCGGTTGCTGTTACCTGAATCGGGAACAGGGAGTCCCTAATCCGCAGGCTGGCAATCCTCTCGAGGGTGTCATAAACCAGTTGTTGTCCTTGCCTAGTCTGTTTACATGGCCGACGATTTTCGACGGAATTACCTGTTGTCGGGCCGGGCCAGAGAAGGGATCTCTGTGTAGGATCTTTGTAATCTCTAATCCTGGCGCTCAATTCGTCCAGGCTGTCTGCCGACCCGCTTTTGTTTCGGCCTTCTTTGTAGCACCTGAATAGCAGACATGCAGCAGTTTTCAATGCTCGATCCGAAAAACAAGCATTTATGACTTTCAGCTTGGCCAGCTGAAAAACCATCTCGCAGTTTCTGGATCTCCCGGCACAGATCCTAGAAAACCGGCAATTACTGAATGCTCCTTCTGCTCTCTGGTTTCGTGTCTGTGGCATTATGTCGGATTTTTCCGTTTCATTCAATGGCCCTTTGTCCATTGATTTATGCAGTCAGGGAACGAATATACTCGTATGTATATACTCCTATATATAGGGATAGTTCTCACATTTCACTGTTCCTCCGCCTAAGCGGATTTATTTCAGGTGGGCTTGAGACCAGCCCTCAAGGAATCCCAAAGTCAATAAGCGGCAGCGGAGTGGGAGTTGGTTATTTGTTCGGCTGAAGTATTACAGTGAAAGATTGTCGTATTGTTTGATTGTTTCCTTTTATTATATTGATCAATTTTCATCTGTTCTGGAACGAGGAGAATCGATTGCATTGGCTCCTCGAAGGTGTTGTTCATTCTTTGAAGGGGAATGACCTTAGAAAGAGCTATAATATCCTACCAGGAAGTGCTTTCACCAATGACACAATTAAATGTTACCTTATATAATATTGAATTAACAGGATGGTGCATGGGAAAATAGATTCCCATATATCACTCTGAGGCGTATCTGTTCAGCGATGGGAAATTTTAGCCATAAAGAGTTTTCTTTTTCCTGTAAAATATCAAGAAATGCCTTAATAGATTATTAAAATTTGTATGAGCCGGAATACCTTTAACTTTGTATGATAGTAACGTTTCAATCTTTTGCATAGATACACTATTTTACCGATAATTTTAGGAGAATAAATTAAATCCCAAATTATTGCAAAAATGTACTGTATATAAGCAAACACGATAAATTAGGTATATACATACATATATTTTTAAACCCCACATAACTATTTGTATTTATTTTAAGGTATAACTAGCATAATATACTATTAAATTAAAGAAAGTGCGAATTACATCAAATAACTTTTTCTCAAAGTTCGAAACATTAAAATATATATGTATATAAATGATGTACATACATATATCATAAACTTTTTAATGACATTTGGGTAAGATTGGTTGTTTAATTTAAAGGTTAATTAATTTCTTTAAGTTCAACAATTTAGCAATCTTTGTTGTCTACATTGAAATAGTGTAACACTTAAATAATAATCATAGAAATGTTTCATAAACATTATTAAACCGTACCGTAATTAAAATTAGTTATATTAATTTAATAATTTATCAATGGTTTTATCACTATTAAACCATTAAAACCCGGAACCATTAAAACCCGGTCCATGATTAAAATCGGTTGTGTTTCCATGAATATGACTCAACTATTAACAAAAAGACAAAACTGATCTGCGCAATACTATATCGCCGTGAATGATCTCTAAGTAAATAAGTGGTATGCAACTTCTTAAGTCTTGAGAGTACTCTAAAAAGAATCTAAGAATGCGCAAGAAATTCCATGAACAGACTAGGACGGCCGCGCATCCATCGATTCGGGAAAATCCCAATAAATTTCCATTCAATAACCATTGTGACTAAGCAACGGCTGGCATTTTTCCGAAGGTAAAGGTATCCCCGGATACCCTGGACGAGAACTTAATGAGGCAGATTAGCGGTAAGCGAGATAAGAATCCAGATTCTGAAGCGTCCAGCCAACTTGGCCAGCATCAAAGAGTGGCAAGCGCAGGCGCTGGCCAGATTCAGAGGTAGACGACGGTTCTCGTGAAAGACTTCAGGAAAATTTCCTAGAAAAACCGAACGGACTAGGCAGACACAATAGAAGGTGCGAGCAGCGCGCTGCAGCAAATGAAAAATTAATTACAAAGGACTTTCGGATGAGCAGGTAGTCGGCAATGGACACAGGTAGTATGGGTGTTGCCGAAATCCTTTTCTTCTCCTTACGACAATGCCAACCTTTTGTCAACGAAGATTTTCCCATAAACAGGGCGCATGCTCGCTCTTAATGATAGTATTTTCAGGTAGGACTCCTGATCCCGGGAGTATAAAAGCCAGATTGCGCAGCAGCAGGAGCATAGTCGAGCCTTAACAGCCGTCGTGAAAACACCTCTATAAGCAGCACAACTAAAACCACCAGATCTTGAAACTCCAATCATGGCACCTTCGAACATGGATTACCACAACGAGTCGGAAGTCGGCGAGAGCTACACCCACAAGAAGTTCAAAACCGCGGGATATACGCACAAGAAGTTCGGCAAGAAGAGCTCCAAGGATATCGTCCCCACAGCTAACGCCACGCCCCTTTTCCGGCCATACGCCCTAAGCGAAAATACACCACGCAAGCGGCGCCAGGAGACGGAGCGGGAGGTTCTCCAGCAGCAGCAACCATTGCACCATTATCACTCATTGCCTCCCACGCCACCCACCACACCACCCCAGCTCCAGCAACATCCGCTTCCTGTCTCCCAAGTTCCTGTCACCCAGGTTCCGGTCACCCATTCACCGGTCATCAATCACCAGGCATACGCCTACATGCTTCAAAAGCAACGCGCCGTGCTCCAGATGCGCCAACTGCTCAACATCAATCCGGATGCCAACACCTGGCCACTGGAATGGCGCCAGGCCCTCCAGGCTCTGCTGCAGCAATAAGCTTGATGCGCACATAAATACATTCAAAACGGAGTGATTTGCCTAGCAACCAGTGATATAGACCTTTAAGTGACCGCGGATAAATTGTACAATATAAACCGAAGCGAAATCGTAGCGTAATTGTAGATAAAATTACTTTTAATCGAAATAAATATGTTTTTCATCATAAAGCTAATCAATTTGTTTTGTGTTCTGAAGGTGGATGCTAGTCTAGAATTCCCGAAAACCTCTTTCAGCAGCTCTTCCAATAACATTTCGTGCGTTAAATCGAATCGAATGCTTACTGTTGAAGAGCTCACCTGATAGAATTTGAGTTCAATTATGATCAACAAGCCTTCCATTTCTTGCACATTTCATACAGTTTAAGCCAATTTCTATTTGAATTCAAACATTTACTGGCAAAGTTAATTGAACTTAAAACAATTTCTGAGGGACACATTACTTATACTTTACATAGAGTTATTGAAGCCAAGGCGGTCAAATACAGAGCCGGATTGATCTCGCTGCTTGCTATGACCAGCATTCATGCTGTTATGGCGCCTTGGCGGAACATATTTCTTCTTTTGCGGCTCAGGACGCTGCTGTCGATGTGGTGGAGCTGGTGGTGCTCTTAGAGGAGCGGAGGTCGAGTTATTTCCAAGCCTTTTGTGAACGGGCATCATGTCCTGCCGGGTCAACAGCTCGTCGCTACGCATCCGTATGGTTTTGCCCTTAACAGGGCTGAGACGAGCCTGTGGCTTCTTTGCAGGCGATGCCTTTAGGTTGTAGGTCTTCTTGGTGGCATGAAGTTTGGATACTAAAATACATGATATAAGTTAATTGACTGTGGCACAAAGTCTTTGACGCAAAAATACCAATTCCAAGCCTCGATTTGATGTTATTCGCAAAATTTTTGCCGTGCCTATTTTTGTAGGCCGCTTCGGGAGCGATTTCCCGAACCTCCGCTGTGGAGGCGAACTTAACAATCTTTTCACCGGCTCCCATATCGAAGTCTTCCCCTTCACCATCGCTAGTCGTGTAGTCCTCCTCGTCGCTGCCGAGATCGTCCATGCTGTCGTCGTCATCGTCGCCTTTTTTAAGAGGCACTTTGTGAACAAGCATGACTTTTTGCTGCGGCACAGCGGCCACCTTCTTGGCCTTCACAATGGGCGAGTTCTTGGTAACATCTCCTCCGCCTCCTCCTACCGAACGGTGTGTGTTTTTAAGTATCGATTTAATTTCCCTGGTCGTGGTGAAATCCCCCGAAAGAGCGCCCTGCTTGCCACCGAGTCGGGCGAAGACCGAATTGTTGCTGGAGGTGGCCGCTGTCTTTGATACGCCGCTGATGTGCACGCGGACGCTGCTCTCGCCAGAACTGGAGACAATGCCCTCCTGGGCCTCGTCGTCGGCATGCAGGCGCGAAAATAAATCAGACTTTTTGGAGCTGCTCACGCGATCGGAGTAAACTAAAAGAAGAAATATTACAATTTTGAGCTTGTTTGGAGATTCATGATCTTACGCTTCTCCCGCTTGGCCAAGATCTGTTTGCTGCGCTCGGTGGTTCCAGATGGCAGTGTCACCTTGTACTTGCCCTCGTGCTCCGGAAGCACCCGTCTTGCCGGTTTTGCAGGCGGTGATACCTTTGCTTTGGGAGTTGCAACCGGCGTTTTGGGTTTTGGCGATACCGGACGGGCAGCTGGTTGAACCACATCCGTGGTAAGAACCTGATCTCGGGCATTCTGTTCGCAGACGGTCTTTGAGTGCCGCAGGATGGCAATTATATCACCCATCAAGGTAATGCCCATTTCCCGGAGATACTCCTTGTTAAGATCCAACAGCATGTCGTCCTGGATGCGGTTCTCCACGAAGACGTGGGCGTAGCCGGCGGCCGCAGGAGATGGGATGCCCGCCGCATTGAAGAATTTTACCCAGCGTGCTGTAAATTCCGGTAGTAAGTCGATTATTTTAAAAGTGTGTGATATTTTGGGTCGCTATTTTTGTTTTGCACCCGGAAGCGTCTGTTCAGTTTTTGCAGTTTTCGCGGTGTTTTAGACCCACCTGCGCTTGACTTGGACATTGTTCTTATTTTTGGTGCTGGCAAGCACGGTTTCGTACACGATTCAGCTAATATTTATCTATTTTATTCCCATAAATTCAGTTTTTTTTGCACTCGCAGCTATTTATATATTTTAGGGTTACCACTTTTTCCTACCAACTATCGGTACGGTGTTATCGGATATATCGATTAAAGCATATGTCAGTGTTGTTAAGTGTGAAAAGTTTGTAGAAGGGGTAATCAAAGCACAATTAAAATACAATTTAAACAAAAAATGGCTATTAAATTTGTATATCGAGCCATAATGTAGTAAAATTTGGAAAAATTTTACTTTTTATGAAATCACTCTTACATATTTACAATGTCAAATTTTAATCGAGTTGATATATTGGTATATTTTCTAACACTGTCGGTATTTTTTGTACTTTTACACTGCTGTTAAAATTGTAAACAAAGCGCACCGCACGTGTGATATTTATTTATATTCAACATAATCGTATTTTAAAAGTTATAAAATATGGCTGGCAAATACGAGCTGCTCAGTGAGCAGGGTCTCCGTCTGGACGGACGACGTCCACATGAACTGCGCCGCATCAAGTGTAAACTGGGGGTCTTCGAGCAACCGGATGGAAGTGCTTACATGGAGCAGGGAAACACCAAGGTTCTGGCTGCCGTCTACGGACCACACCAGGCCAAGGGCAAGCAGACGGAGTCCATCATCAACTGCCAGTACAGTCAGGCCACCTTCTCCACAGCGGAGCGCAAGAATAGACCGCGCGGGGATCGCAAATCCCTGGAGTTCAAGATGTTCCTGCAACAGGCGCTAAGTGCCGCCATTAAATCGGAGCTGTATCCCCGCTCCCAGATAGACATCTACGTGGAGGTGCTCCAGGCCGACGGAGCCAACTATGCGGTGGCTCTGAATGCAGCCACTCTGGCGCTAATTGATGCTGGAATCTGCCTCAACGAGTTCATTGTCGCCTGCACCGCCTCCCTGAGCAAATCGAACATCCCGCTCACAGACATCTCGCACTTTGAGGAGGTATCCGGCGGTCCGAAGCTAACCGTGGCTGCCTTGCCCACCGCCGAGAAGATCGCCTTTCTGGAGATGAGCGAGCGGTTCCACATCGACCATTTGGAAACCGTCATCGAGACTGCTATGGCCGGTTGCCGCGAGATCCGGGACATTCTGGAGGCGGCAGTCAAGGAGCACCTTCTGCACATGGGTAGTGCCTCTGACTTTGCGAAAGTTTGTTGAAATAAAGTAATCGTGTCTATTCCAAACATGGAGTTTTTCAATTAAATTACAACCTTTATAGTAAAATAGAACCAGAAGTTAGAAATCAAATAGTGTTTCAACCCTGCTCTTAGGCAAAGTGTTTTTTTAATTCCTTTTAGTTGCGACAATTACAATTAACTTCTAAAACAGTCGTATAGATGTAGTAACAAGCGACAGTACATAGCTCTAGTTTTCCTTAATGGCTTCCTTTGGAGGCTCCCACGTTTCCAAAAGCTCCTTTAGTCGTTCCTTCCGATGTTCCAGTTGCAACTTCTCTATGAGTCCACTCAGTTGATCGCCACCCTTCAGGAAGCCATCGAGGTTGTGCAGCGTGCCGCCTTGAATTCGATGATCCGTGATCCGATCCTGGACGAAATTGTAGGTACGGATCTTCTCATTGCGGTTGAGACTCCCCTGTTGCGCCTTCTTGGTGGCCATCTTGCTAGCCTCAACGCTCTCCAACTGCTGTTGCACAAGCCGCGACCGCAGACGCTTCATGGCCAGCTCCCGGTTCTTGAGCTGGGAGCGCTCCGATTGCGCCTCCACAGCAAGACCTGTGGGCAGATGGACAATTCGCACAGCCGAGTCGGTGGTGTTCACGTGCTGTCCACCAGCTCCACTCGCTCGCTTCGTCTCGATCTTCAGATCCTTCTCAGCGATGTGCACTTGGATGTCGGCGGGCCGGGGAATCACGGTAATCGAGGCGGTGCTGGTGTGCATGCGACCAGACTTTTCGGTGGCCGGCACCCGCTGCACGCGATGAACTCCAGCCTCAAAGCGCAACCAACGGAAGGCATCTTCACCGATCACCATCAGACTGGCGTGCCGCAGACCACCGATGTCCGTGCTCTCGCTGGCAAACTCCTCCCAATCCCAGCCCATGTGCTCAAAGTAGCCGGTATACATTTCGTACAATTCCTGGGCAAATAGCATTGCCTCCTGGCCACCTGCGCCGGCATTCAGCCCGAAGATGAGAGCCGGATACTGCTCATCATCAGAGAGCGTAAGCAGCTCCTGCAGTAAGGCCTGATCCTGCTTGCCCAGTAGATCCACATAGACTTCGTTCTCCTCACGCATCAGCTCCCGCATATCCTCGTCCTTCTCCGCTTCCATGTCCTTGGCGCTGGTAATGTGGCGCTCCAGGACGCGTCGCTGCTCCAGGGCACTGACAACGCCCTCCAGCTGGGCGAGACGGGCGTAGGATTTACTGTTTCCGGCGGCGTTGACTCGCACGGCGTAGTATTCCTGGCGGAGGGACTCCAAATACGCCTGTAGCTTCTCGTTCTGAATGCTCAGCGGATCTGTGCTGGCCCAGCGACGTGCCAGATATCCCAGGCGGAAGTTTAGCAGTTTACGAGACATCATTTTGTCAGTTTTTCATTGAAAATTATTGAAAATATTGGAAAAAAAAACAAATAATTGAATAACAACAAGAGGTGGACCAAAGATTAAAGCAGCGATTATTATCGATAAATGTTTGTTATATTTAGAAGTTTGTATATGAATCTAGAATAAAGTCAGCATATTAAAAAGTTTCCGAAATATTCACTTTCTTAATAAGAAATTAGCCTATGAATATTTTGTGTTTTTCAAAAAACTGTTACAACTTATCGATAGGTGAGCTGGCCCAATTGCTATCAACATCGATAGTACGTAAAAACATCGATTTAAGTTCCAGCTACATACAAAAGTGCATTGAAAAGTTAAAAGAAATATGCCAGTTTGTAAATATTAAAACTACTAGTTCATCTTAATGGAGAATTAGGTGTCTTAGTAGCGGACTTCGGTTGTTTTAATTTGTGAAATGCTAACCATTTGCCTGCAGTCATTTGTATTGCATGGTGGGTGTGTGTGTGTGCTCGCCTTCTGATTGGAGAAAAATGAACGGACTGCGACAACAACAACAGCAGCAACAAAAAAGGGTGAAGTGAGCGCAGAGTGCAGCAATTAAGTTTAATTAAGCCAAACAATTGACTGCGAAGAGTCTGAGCTGTGCTGTCGCCCCCGAAAAGTGCATTTATTAAGGCGATATCCGATTCAAGATCGCCGGGAAGTAAAAACCTAACAGTTGACGAAATGCCACCGTTGAAAACATACCAGATACACGAATACAATGGCAATCCCAGTCCGAATGCAAATACCAATCAGAACGCCAATCAGAACCCCACCGGCGGCAGCGATGGTGACTTCTTTGGCCAAAATCTGGGATCTGGATCGGGTCTGGGAGCCACAGCGGCCAGCCATCGCACAAACCTGCCCTCCTACTGCAACGCCCAGTATCCGTTCAAGGTGCTCTCCAATCTCAATCAACTGCGCGAGCAGTCGCGTTTCTGCGACGTGGAGATCATCGCCGGAATGGCCACATTGAGTGCCCACCGGGCTGTCCTGAGTGCAGCCAGTGCCTACTTCGAGGCCATGTTTCGACCCGAGCTCGGGTTAAATGAGGTCAAGCAAAAATCCGTGGTGCTGCACACAATCGACGGCGATATCCTGCACATCCTGCTTGACTTCATCTACACGGGTCGCTGCGAAATCACCCAGGTAAGCCCATATTCTTTGTCGAAGCTCATTCGCCCCCAATTCCTAATCCCCCCTTTGTTGCTTCAGTCCAATGTCCAGGAGCTTCTGGCCGCCGCCGACATGCTGCAGCTGAACGAGGTGGTCGACGGGTGCTGCGAGTTCCTCTGCCGCGAGCTGCACGCCTCCAATGCCCTGGGCATTTTACGCTTCGCCGAGGCCCACAACTGCGAGTCGTTGGCCAAGAGTGCACTGAACTTTGTCCACGCCAATTTCCCAGCGGTGAGTTTGAGGCACTTGAAAGGCTTGATTTGTAGGTGTACCGCCCAAATGAAAAGGAGGTCATAGAATCAGCATTTGAACATGTTTATATTTTAATGGCAACCACTCAAAAATATTCAAATAGAAAAATTATAAAAATATTCTTATAATAACTATAATTATATACATATATAATAGCCGAAAATGTAAATTCCTATATTAATTGAATAAATTCTTTTATTCTTATAGATAACGCTTGAGGATGAGTTCCTAGAAACGCCACAGACCCTACTTTCGCAGCTACTGAATTCGGAGCTGTTGCGTGTGGACTCCGAGTCGCAGGTGTTCCAGGCGGCACTTCGCTGGATTAAGCACGACGTGACGCAGCGTCGCTGCTACGTCTTCGATGTCCTGTCCCACGTGCGCATGGCCCTTGTTCCGGTGAAGGTGATCGACAAGGCTCTTAAGGACGACTGTCGCGACATGTCGGTGAAGATAGCCCTGCGCTCCATTTGCCGGGACATTGCGTCAAAGCGCGGACAATTGGTGCCGCTACGGGTCTGTCCACGCCAGCTGGCCAAGAAAAATATATATATCATTGGTGGATCTCACCGGGACACGCCACGAACCTGGAACTCGGCCGACTGCATCTTCGAGACGGTGGCCAAATTCGATATATTCCGGCGCGAGTGGACTGAAACGGCGCCCATGGAGGTGGGACGCATCCTGCCAGGTGTATCCGCATTGAATGGCAAGATCTATGTAGTAGGAGGAGAGCGCGGGTCGCAGATTCTGGCCAATGGAGAGGTCTATGATCCACAGAACGATGTTTGGCAACCGATTGCACCGATGATTGTGCCGCGCTGCGAGTTCGGTCTGTGCACCATGGGCGGAAATCTTTTTGCCGTGGGCGGTTGGATTGGCGACGACATCGGTGGCTCCATGGAGTGCTATGATCCGGAGCAGGATCTCTGGAAATTAATGGGCAGCATGCCGCAGCCCAGATTCAGCATGGGTGTGGTCAGTTTCGAGGGTCTCATTTACATTGTGGGTGGCTGCACAACTACAACCCGTCATCTGCCGGATTTAATCAGGTATTTAACCATATATATATATGTATATTCGTAGTAATATACTTTATAAAAATCCATTGCAGCTTCAATCCAGTGACAAAAGAGTGGACCGAGCTGGCCCGCATGCAAACAGCACGCTGTCAAATGGGTGTGGCCGTTCTGGATCGGTACTTGTATGTGGTAGGAGGCAGTAGCATCAGCCAGGACATTCTCAGCTCCGTGGAACGCTACAGCTTTGACGAGGATAAGTGGACTACAGTTTGTGCACTAAACGTGCCCAGAGCCATTCCTGCCGTGGCCGCCGCCGATGGCCTACTCTATGTAGCTGGCGGTGATCAGGTAACGAGATATATACATATAATTCAATTGGAGCCAGTTTTTCTAATTATTTCGTTCATAATCATTATTTCTGCGCCGTATTGCAGCCCTGTGAGGTTAACTTTTACCGAGCCCAAGTGACTATCAATGCTGTCGAGTGTTATGATCCGCTTTCGGACACCTGGAAGAACTGTCCCGATCTACCAGTTAGTCGTTCGGAGGCCGGAGCAGTGGTTGTTTAGGACCTCGGACTGGTTCGAGATGGTCAAACACGAAATCTGTCGTCGTTTTAAGAAAACACGCGCGAAAAACACTCTTTAACTGTAGCTCTTTGACATTGTATACGTTACACACATCACAAATCTCTTCCCTTTTTTCGATTCAATTGAACGTAGTGGTCACTTGCCAAAGATATGTGAGCGCGTTGTTACGGTTGATGTTGTATGTGGGAGCATAGCGCAGCTATTCACCAGTTAGTACACATGCTAATAGTTAGCCACGATGGAAGCAGCCAGCCTCAGATTGTTCCGTAGTTGGAGTTGTCCTTTATAAAAGCGAAACCAAACACCGAAAACCAAAGCATTCACTTTGAAAACAACAAATTTAACGTATCGTAATTGCTGAACATTATTTGAATCAATTATTTGTTTATTTTCAAATGAATTATCTACTTTAATTGTTGAATGCTGACCAGAGTGTTAGGAACAATGTTTGAGGCGCCCTTGAAAAGAGCGAAATCTCCACTGAACTTTGTATTAAGTATAGACATTAGGGACGTTTCCTTATCTGGATGTTAATTCGACTAATTCCATCCCAACAGTATTTTATCCCTAATGCTCGAATATTTATATGAATGCAATTTTATAGAACGTATGTGTCAGTGATTATTACTGTTTTAAAGTTGTTTCTAATTAATTATTGTTTTACCAAAATCTAAATTATCGTAACAAGTTTTTCGTTACTTTTAATAAAATGGCTTAAAGATAAGAAAGTGTCCCTAACTGTACCAAAGCAAATTAATACAAACATTCAAAGATGCGAACTGTATTCATAATAGGTGTATTATCGAAATAAATATACGAATTATTAACTAACAACCAAAAACGACATTTTTCCTCGGAACAGCTTTAATAGGAAATATTTGTTCTTAACAAAAGTGTTTATATTTTAGACAAAATTATTCCATGCCTGAGACTTGACTACTTATAGTCGGAATGCCGGTTACTACAAACTAATTTAAAGTTGTTTTTAATAACTGTTTAGCCTATTTCTGTTCATTATAAGATGTTTAGATGTATTATTCAGTTGGGCCGAATCCCGGCGGTACTGCAATACCGGGACAACCCGCGACAGAGGTGGAGCAAGCTCCTAGCACTCCGTCTGATTCCAAAACATTTGTTGTCCTCCAATGGAGGAACTCTCAGATGTTAATCTGATAAGAACAGATATAGGAAATGAGCCATAATACGGCCAATGAATGTTTGGGGCAGGCCGGGTGAGCGTTTAGTGTTTTTTTGTTAATTAATTTTTTTGTCAACTTTTATTCTTGTTTCAAGGTCTTAATTTGCTTACTATTGTTTCAACTTTTTTTTTAAATTTTATTATATTTATTATATTGGTGTTTTATTCATATATTCTTATTATTCTTAGTTAGGGGAATACTAGATTCGTTGAAAAGTATGTAACAGCAGAAGGAAGCGTTCCGACCATATAAAGTATAATATCTTGATCAGGTATCAGTAGCCGAGTCGATCTGCTGGCGGTCTGTCCGTCCGTCGTCGTCCGTCATAACGTCGAGATTCAGGAACTACAATAAAGTTGAGATTAGCTCAGTCTCCGAGAAGGCAGCGCAAGTTGTCGATCTGTTGCCGCCACCTCTAACGCCACAACCGCCTAAAACTGCCACGCCACACTTTTGAAAAATGTTTGGATATTTTCATTTTTGGTTAGTCTCCTTAATTTCATCGGTTTGCCAAAAAATATTTATGCCACGCCCACCCTAACGCCCACAAACCGCAAAAGCTGCCACGGCCACACTTATGAATGTTGAAATTTGTCATTGCTTGTTGTACAGTATTTATTCAATTGTTGCTTAATTGGTAGGGACTCCATCTTAAGTATTTTTGGCTAATGAGGGAGCCATGGCAGCTGCCTGAACCCGGATACAGGCTCCACATAAATGTCCCGGGACCACCTGATGGTGTCGGCCATCATCAGTCTGCGCATCAGGCCAACATAAAACTTGGAGACACCCAAAGTCTTATGGACCCTTTCGTTCCTGGGGTCTCACGAGCCTAAGGCTCCGTCAATGAATGCCTCCAGTTTTACATGGTATGCCAGGCGCGCAGGGCTTCAGCTAGGGGGCGGTATTTTTCTCCCTTCTCGCCCCTCGCGTTATCAAACGCTTCAGCCCCGTTCTCGAACGGAACAGTCACGTTAACTATGACGATTTTTCTGCTCCGTTCGTCGCGCCATACCAGGTCCGGCCTGAGGTTCACCCTGGGGGTCCCCGGCCGTGAACCAGCCTTGGCGAGGCGTTCCATCACCGCGCTGTGCCTCTGCTGCATTGCGTTTCAGTGGTGCATGCAGTGGCACAACACGTGTGGAATGCTCTTCAGCTGATATCCACAGATCCGGCAGCGCTTGTCGCCGCTGCCCCATCGGATCGCTCCGTTAACTGGGAGGACTCCCAGTCGGGCTCTGTGGATAAACCGCCAGTCATGTGCTATGCGGCTGTGTATCAATGTTATTTCACTACTGGTTCAGGATGAATGTCGTTCACTGGACTGGAATTAGCGTATTGATTTGGACCGACCTTCGTCCGATATTTCGTTTTCATTTGGTCGATTAATATCAGTATTTTGATGGCCAGAAACTATTGAGATATTGCCAAATCTGGAATCGTCGATACTGTAATTCGGAATAGAGTCAATCCGGATTGTATCGGAAAAAAATAATTTAATTTTCCATTTTTGATTATGAAGGATTGCCAAAATTATTTCCGTTTTGCGATTAAATATCAGTATTTTGAACATGCAATATGTTCTATGGAATCATACTCGTGAATCAATTCATTCCAACGAACTGTGTTTACCAAAAAAAATTATTTTTTTTAAATTTATTCCAATTTTGATGATGATTTTTGGATTTGTCCGAAATTGATTTCTGTTTTTTTCGATTAATATCAGTATTTTGATCAGAACATTCGAAATATGGGTCCAATATGGAATGTCATATCTCGTGAATTCGTAATTAAATTCAATCAAACTGTGTTACCAAAAAAATGAATTTTTTTTTTCAATTTTTGCTGATGATTTTGATTTGGCCGAAAAAGATTTTCTGTTTTTTTGCGATTAAATATCAGTATTTGATCAGAACATTCGAAATATGGTCCAAATATGGAATGTCATATCTCGTTGAATTCGTAATTAAATTTCCAATCAACTGTGTTTACAAAAAAAATGATTTTTTAATTTTTCCAATTTTGATGATGATTTTTGGATTTTGTCCGAAAATCGATTTTCTGTTTTTTTGCGATTTAAATATCAGTATTTTGATCAGAACATTCGAAATATGGTCCAAATATGGAATGTCATATCTCGTTGAATTCGTAATTAAATTCCAATCAAACTGTGTTTACAAAAAAAAAATAATTTTTTTTTTTATTTTTTCCAATTTTTGATGATGATTTTTGGATTTTGTCCAAAATCGATTTTCTGTTTTTGCGATTTATATAGTATTTGATCAGAACATTCGAATATGGTCCAAATATGGAATGTATATCTCGTTAATTGATTAAATTTCCAATCAAACTGTGTTTACCAATATTTTTTCGAACTTTATATGCATATTTTGGATTTAAATTGATTTTTTTTTTTTTTTCATTTAATATAGTATTTTGTTCAGAACATTCGAAATATGGTCCAAATATGGAATGTCATATCTCGTTGAATTCGTAATTAATTTCCAATCAACTGTGTTTAAAAAAAAAAAATTTTTTTTTAATTTTTCCAATTTTTGATGATGATTTTGGATTTTGTCCAAAATCGATTTTCTGTTTTTTTGCGATTTAAATATCAGTATTTTGATCAGAACATTCGAAATATGGGTCCAAATATGGAATGTCATATCTCGTTGAATTCGTAATTAAATTTCCAATCAAACTGTGTTTACAAAAAAAATATTTTTTTTAATTTTTCCAATTTTTGATGATTTTGATTGCCAAAATCGATTTTTGTTTTTTGCGATTTAAATATCAGTATTTTGATCAGAACATTCGAAATATGGTCCAAATATGGAATGTCATATCTCGTTGAATTCGTAATTAAATTTCCAATCAAACTGTGTTTACAAAAAAAAATTTTTTTTTAATTTTTTTCCAATTTTTGATGATGATTTTTGGATTTGTCCAAAATGATTTTCTGTTTTTTGCGATTTAAATATCAGTATTTTGATCAGAACATTCGAAATATGGGTCAAATATGGAATGTCATATCTCGTTGAATTCGTAATTAAATTTCCAATCAAACTGTGTTTCAAAAAAAAAAAATTTTTTTTTTAATTTTTTCCATTTTTTGATGATGATTTTTGGATTTTGGTCCAAAATCGATTTTTGTTTTTTGCGATTTAAATATCAGTATTTTGATCAGAACATTCGAAATATGGTCAAATATGGAATGTCATATCTCGTTGAATTCGAATTAAATTTCAATCAAACTGTGTTTACAAAAAAAATTTTTTTTTTTTTTTTCCAATTTTTGATGATGATTTTGGATTTTGTCCGAAAATCGATTTTCTGTTTTTTTGCGATTTAAAATCAGTATTTTGATCAGAACATTCGAAATATGGGTCCAAATATGGAATGTCATATCTCGTTGAATTCGTAATTAAATTTCCAATCAAACTGTGTTTACAAAAAAAAATTTTTTTTTAATTTTTTTCCAATTTTTGATGATGATTTTGGATTTTGTCCAAAATCGATTTTTTGTTTTTTTGCGATTTAAATATCAGTATTTTGATCAGAACATTCGAAATATGGTTCCAAATATGGAATGTCATATCTCGTTGAATTCGTAATTAAATTTCCAATCGAACTGTGTTTACAAAAAAAAATTAATTTTTTTTTAATTTTTTCCAATTTTGATGATGATTTTTGGATTTTGTCCAAAAATCGATTTTCTGTTTTTTTGCGATTTAAATATCAGTATTTTGATCAGAACATTCGAAATATGGTCCAAATATGGAATGTCATATCTCGTTGAATTCGTAATTAAATTTCCAATCAAACTGTGTTTACAAAAAAAATATTTTTTTTAATTTTTTCCAATTTTTGATGATGATTTTTGGATTTTGTCCGAAAATCGATTTTCTGTTTTTTTGCGATTTAAATATCAGTATTTTGATCAGAACATTCGAAATATGGTCCAAATATGGAATGTCATATCTCGTTGAATTCGTAATTAAATTTCCAATCAAACTGTGTTTACAAAAAAAAAATTATTTTTTTTATTTTTTTCCAATTTTTGATGATGATTTTGGATTTTGTCCAAAAATCGATTTTCTGTTTTTTGCGATTTAAATATCAGTATTTGATCAGAACATTCGAAATATGGGTCCAATATGGAATGTCATATCTCGTGAATTCGTAATTAAATTTCCAATCAAACTGTTTACAAAAAAAATTTTTTTTTAATTTTTTCCAATTTTTGATGATGATTTTGGATTTTGTCCAAAATCGATTTTTGTTTTTTGCGATTTAAATATCAGTATTTTGATAAGAACATTCGAAATATGAGTCCAAATATGGAATGTCATATCTCGTTGAATTCGTAATTAAATTTCCAATCAAACTGTGTTTAAAAAAAAAAAAATTTTTTTTTTAATTTTTTCCAATTTTTGATGATGATTTTTGGATTTTGTCCAAAAATCGATTTTTTTTTTTTTGCGATTTAAATATCAGTATTTTGATCAGAACATTCGAAATATGGTCCAAATATGGAATGTCATATCTCGTTGAATTCGTAATTAAATTTCCAATCAAACTGTGTTTACAAAAAAAAATAATTTTTTTTAATTTTTTCCAATTTTTGATGATGATTTTTGGATTTTGTCCAAAATCGATTTTCTGTTTTTTGCGATTTAAATATCAGTATTTTGATCAGAACATTCGAAATATGGGTCCAAATATGGAATGTCATATCTCGTTGAATTCGTAATTAAATTTCCAATCAAACTGTGTTTACAAAAAAAATGATTTTTTTTTTAATTTTTTCCAATTTTTGATGATGATTTTTGGATTTTGTCCAAAATCGATTTTCTTTTTTTTGCGATTTAAATATCAGTATTTTGATAAGAACATTCGAAATATGGATCCAAATATGGAATGTCATATCTCGTTGAATTCGTAATTAAATTTCCAATCAAACTGTGTTTACCAAAAAAAAATTGCATTTTTTTTTTAATTTTTTCCAATTTTTGATGATGATTTTTGGATTTTGTCCGAAAATCGATTTTCTGTTTTTTTGCGATTTAAATATCAGTATTTTGATAAGAACATTCGAAATATGGATCCAAATATGGAATGTCATATCTCGTTGAATTCGTAATTAAATTTCCAATCAAACTGTGTTTACCAAAAAAAAATTGCATTTTTTTTTTAATTTTTTCCAATTTTTGATGATGATTTTTGGATTTTGTCCGAAAATCGATTTTCTGTTTTTTTGCGATTTAAATATCAGTATTTTGATAAGAACATTCGAAATATGGATCCAAATATGGAATGTCATATCTCGTTGAATTCGTAATTAAATTTCCAATCAAACTGTGTTTACCAAAAAAAATTTTTTTTTTAATTTTTTCCAATTTTGATGATGATTTTGGATTTTGTCCGAAAATCGATTTTCTGTTTTTTTGCGATTTAAATATCAGTATTTTGATCAGAACATTCGAAATATGGGTCCAAATATGGAATGTCATATCTCGTTGAATTCGTAATTAAATTTCCAATCAAACTGTGTTACAAAAAAAAATTTTTTTTTTTAATTTTTTCCAATTTTTGATGATGATTTTGGATTTTGTCCAAAATCGATTTTCTGTTTTTTTGCGATTTAAATATCAGTATTTTGATCAGAACATTCGAAATATGGGTCCAAATATGGAATGTCATATCTCGTTGAATTCGTAATTAAATTTCAATCAAACTGTGTTTACAAAAAAAAAATTTTTTTTTAATTTTTTCCAATTTTTGATGATGATTTTTGGATTTTGTCCAAATATCGATTTTCTGTTTTTTTCCGATTTAAATATCAGTATTTTGATCAGAACATTCGAAATATGGGTCCAAATATGGAATGTCATATCTCGTTGAATTCGTAATTAAATTTCCAATCAAACTGTGTTTACAAAAAAAAAATTAATTTTTTTTTAATTTTTTCCAATTTTTGATGATGATTTTTGGATTTTGTCCAAAAATCGATTTTCTGTTTTTTCCGATTTAAATATCAGTATTTTGATCAGAACATTCGAAATATGGGTCCAAATATGGAATGTCATATCTCGTTGAATTCGTAATTAAATTTCCAATCAAACTGTGTTTACAAAAAAAAAAAGAATTTTTTTTTTAATTTTTTCCAATTTTTGAGGATGATTTTTGGATTTTGTCCAAAAATCGATTTTCTGTTTTTTTGCGATTTAAATATCAGTATTTTGATCAGAACATTCGAAATATGGGTCCAAATATGGAATGTCATATCTCGTTGAATTCGTAATTAAATTTCCAATCAAACTGTGTTTACAAAAAAAAAAAGAATTTTTTTTTTAATTTTTTCCAATTTTTGAGGATGATTTTGTCCGAAAATCGATTTTCTGTTTTTGTGCGATTTAAATATTAGTATTTTGACCAGAACATTTGAAATATGGGTCCAAATATGGAATGTTATATCTCGTTGAATTCGTAATTAAATTTCTAATCAAACTGTGTTTACAAAAAAAAATTTATTTTTTTTTTTAATTTTTTCCAATTTTTGATGATGATTTTTGGATTTTGTCCAAACTCGATTTTCTGTTTTTTTCCGATTTAAATATCAGTATTTTGATCAGAACATTCGAAATATGGGTCCAAATATGGAATGTCATATCTCGTTGAATTCGAATTAAATTTCTAATCAAACTGTGTTTACAAAAAAAAATTTTTTTTTTAATTTTTTCCAATTTTTGATGATGATTTTTGGATTTTGTCCAAACTCGATTTTCTGTTTTTTTCCGATTTAAATATCAGTATTTTGATCAGAACATTCGAAATATGGGTCCAAATATGGAATGTCATATCTCGTTGAATTCGTAATTAAATTTCCAATCAAACTGTGTTTACAAAAAAAAAATTAATTTTTTCCAATTTTTGATGATGACTTTTGGATTTTGTCCAAAAATCGATTTTCTGTTTTTTTCCCATTTAAATATCAGTATTTTGATCAGAACATTCGAAATATGGGTCCAAATATGGAATGTCATATCTCGTTGAATCTCGTTATTAATGTTTTCCAATTTTTGATGATGATTTTTGGATTTTGTCTAAAAATCGATTTTCTGTTTTTTTGCGATTTAAATATCAGTATTTTAATCAGAACATTCGAAATATGGGTCCAAATATGGAATGTCATATCTCGTTGAATTCGCAATTAAATTTCTAATCAAACTGTGTTTACCAAAAAAAATTTTTTTTTTAATTTTTTCCAATTTTTGATGATGATTTTTGGATTTTGTCCAAAATCGATTTTCTGTTTTTTTGCGATTTAAATATCAGTATTTTGATCAGAACATTCGAAATATGGGTCCAAATATGGAATGTCATATCTCGTTGAATTCGAATTAAATTTCAATCAAACTGTGTTTACAAAAAAAAAGATTTTTTTTTTAATTTTTTCCAATTTTTGATGATGATTTTTGGATTTTGTCCAAAATCGATTTTCTGTTTTTTTGCGATTTAAATATCAGTATTTTGATCAGAACATTCGAAATATGGTCCAAATATGGAATGTCATATCTCGTTGAATTCGTAATTAAATTTCAATCAAACTGTGTTTACAAAAAAATTTTTTTTTTAATTTTTTCCAATTTTTGATGATGATTTTTGGATTTTGTCCAAAAATCGATTTTCTGTTTTTTCCGATTTAAATATCAGTATTTTGATCAGAACATTCGAAATATGGGTCCAAATATGGAATGTCATATCTCGTTGAATTCGCAATTAAATTTCCAATCAAACTGTGTTTACAAAAAAAAAATTAATTTTTTTTTAATTTTTTCCAATTTTTGATGATGATTTTTGGATTTTGTCCAAAAATCGATTTTCTGTTTTTTTCCGATTTAAATATCAGTATTTTGATCAGAACATTCGAAATATGGGTCCAAATATGGAATGTCATATCTCGTTGAATTCGTAATTAAATTTCTAATCAAACTGTGTTTACAAAAAAAAAGATTTTTTTTTATTAATTTTTTCCAATTTTTGATGATGATTTTTGGATTTTGTCCAAAAATCGATTTTCTGTTTTTTGCGATTTAAATATCAGTATTTTGATCAGAACATTCGAAATATGGGTCCAAATATGGAATGTCATATCTCGTTGAATTCGAAATTAAATTTCGAATAAAACTGTGTTTACAAAAAAAAAATTATTTTTATTTCAATTTTTTCCAATTTTTGATGATGATTTTTGGATTTTGTCCGAAAATTGGTTTTCTGTTTTTTTGCGATTTAAATATCAGTATTTTGATCAGAACATTCGAAATATGGGTCCAAATATGGAATGTCATATCTCGTTGAATTCGCAATTAAATTTCTAATCAAACTGTGTTTACAAAAAAAAAAGATTTTTTTTTTTTAATTTTTTCCAATTTTTGATGATGATTTTTGGATTTGGTCCAAAAATCGATTTTCTGTTTTTTTGCGATTTAAATATCAGTATTTTGATCAGAACATTCGAAATATGGGTCCAAATATGGAATGTCATATCTCGTTGAATTCCTAATTAATTTCTAATCAAACTGTGTTTACAAAAAAAAAAGATTTTTTTTTTAATTTTTTCCAATTTTTGATGATGATTTTTGGATTTTGTCCGAAAATCGATTTTCTGTTTTTTGCGATTTAAATATCAGTATTTTGATCAGAACATTCGAAATATGGGTCCAAATATGGAATGTCATATCTCGTTGAATTCGTATTAATTTCTAATCAAACTGTGTTTACAAAAAAAAAATTTTTTTTTTAATTTTTTCCAATTTTTGATGATGATTTTTGGATTTTGTCCAAAAATCGATTTTCTGTTTTTTGCGATTTAAATATCAGTATTTTGATCAGAACATTCGAAATATGGGTCCAAATATGGAATGTCATATCTCGTTGAATTCGAATTAAATTTCGAATCAAACTGTGTTTACAAAAAAAATGTTTTTTTTTTAATTTTTTCCAATTTTTGATGATGATTTTTGGATTTTGTCCGAAAATCGATTTTCTGTTTTTTTGCGATTTAAATATCAGTATTTTGATCAGAACATTCGAAATATGGGTCCAAATATGGAATGTCATATCTCGTTGAATTCGTAATTAAATTTCAATCAAACTGTGTTTTACAAAAAAAAAATTTTTTTTATTAATTTTTTCCAATTTTTGATGATGATTTTTGGATTTTGTCCAAAAATCGATTTTCTGTTTTTTTGCGATTTAAATATCAGTATTTTGATCAGAACATTCGAAATATGGGTCCAAATATGGAATGTCATATCTCGTTGAATTCGTAATTAATTTCAATCAAACTGTGTTTACAAAAAAAAATTATTTTTTTTAATTTTTTCCAATTTTTGATGATGATTTTTGGATTTTGTCCAAAAATCGATTTTCTGTTTTTTGCGATTTAAATATCAGTATTTTGATCAGAACATTCGAAATATGGGTCCAAATATGGAATGTCATATCTCGTTGAATTCGTATTAATTTCAATCAAACTGTGTTTACAAAAAAAAAATTTTTTTTTTTAATTTTTTCCAATTTTTGATGATGATTTTTGGATTTTGTCCAAAATCGATTTTCTGTTTTTTGCGATTTAAATATCAGTATTTTGATCAGAACATTCGAAATATGGGTCCAAATATGGAATGTCATATCTCGTTGAATTCGAAATTAAATTTCAATCAAACTGTGTTTACCAAAAAAAAATGTTTTTTTTTTAATTTTTTCCAATTTTTGATGATGATTTTTGGATTTTGTCCGAAAATCGATTTTCTGTTTTTTTGCGATTTAAATATCAGTATTTTGATCAGAACATTCGAAATATGGGTCCAAATATGGAATGTCATATCTCGTTGAATTCGTAATTAAATTTCAATCAAACTGTGTTTACAAAAAAAAAGATTTTTTTTTAATTTTTTCCAATTTTTGATGATGATTTTTGGATTTTGTCCAAAATCGATTTTCTGTTTTTTTGCGATTTAAATATCAGTATTTTGATCAGAACATTCGAAATATGGGTCCAAATATGGAATGTCATATCTCGTTGAATTCGTAATTAATTTCTAATCAAACTGTGTTTACAAAAAAAAAATTTTTTTTTTAATTTTTTCCAATTTTTGATGATGATTTTTGGATTTTGTCCAAAATCGATTTTCTGTTTTTTGCGATTTAAATATCAGTATTTTGATCAGAACATTCGAAATATGGGTCCAATATGGAATGTCATATCTCGTTGAATTCGAAATTAAATTTCGAATCAAACTTGTTTACAAAAAAAATTTTTTTTTTAAATTTTTTCCAATTTTTGATGATGATTTTTGGATTTTGTCCGAAAATCGATTTTCTGTTTTTTTGCGATTTAAAATCAGTATTTGATCAGAACATTCGAAATATGTCCAAATATGGAATGTCATATCTCGTTGAATTCGAATTAAATTTCAATCAAACTGTGTTTACAAAAAAAATTTTTTTTTTTAATTTTTTCCAATTTTTGATGATGATTTTGGATTTTGTCCGAAAATCGATTTTCTGTTTTTTTGCGATTTAAATATCAGTATTTTGATCAGAACATTCGAAATATGGGTCCAAATATGGAATGTCATATCTCGTTGAATTCGTAATTAAATTTCAATCAAACTGTGTTTACCAAAAAAAAATTTTTTTTTTAATTTTTTCCAATTTTTGATGATGATTTTTGGATTTTGTCCGAAAATCGATTTTCTGTTTTTTTGCGATTTAAATATCAGTATTTTGATCAGAACATTCGAAATATGGGTCCAAATATGGAATGTCATATCTCGTTGAATTCGAATTAAATTTCAATCAAACTGTGTTTACCAAAAAAAATGTTTTTTTTTTAATTTTTTCCAATTTTTGATGATGATTTTTGGATTTTGTCCGAAAATCGATTTTCTGTTTTTTTGCGATTTAAATATCAGTATTTTGATCAGAACATTCGAAATATGGGTCCAAATATGGAATGTCATATCTCGTTGAATTCGTAATTAAAT
The DNA here is from genome assembly GCF_016746235.2 of Drosophila teissieri. Classification (NCBI taxonomy): domain Eukaryota; kingdom Metazoa; phylum Arthropoda; class Insecta; order Diptera; family Drosophilidae; genus Drosophila; species Drosophila teissieri. The sequence goes on along the minus strand of NC_053029.1, from coordinate 14,546,801 downwards.
TCCAATCAAACTGTGTTTACAAAAAAAAATCCATTTTTTTTTAATTTTTTCCAATTTTTGATGATGATTTTTGGATTTTTTCCAAAAATCGATTTTCTGTTTTTTTGCGATTTAAATATCAGTATTTTGATCAGAACATTCGAAATATGGGTCCAAATATGGAATGTCATATCTCGTTGAATTCGTAATTAAATTTCCAATCAAACTGTGTTTACAAAAAAAAATTCAATTTTTTTTTTTATTTTTTTCCAATTTTTGATGATGATTTTTGGATTTTGTCCAAAAATCGATTTTCTTTTTTTATGCGATTTAAATATCAGTATTTTGATCAGAAAATTCGAAATATGGGTCCAAATATGGAATGTTATATCTCGTTGAATTCGTAATTAAATTTCAATCAAACTGTGTTTACAAAAAAAAAATTTTTTTTTTAATTTTTTCCAATTTTTGATGATGATTTTTGGATTTTGTCCGAAAATCGATTTTCTGTTTTTTTGCGATTTAAATATCAGTATTTTGATCAGAACATTCGAAATATGGTCCAAATATGGAATGTCATATCTCGTTGAATTCGAAATTAAATTTCAATCAAACTGTGTTTACCAAAAAAAATGTTTTTTTTTTAAATTTTTTCCAATTTTTGATGATGATTTTTGGATTTTGTCCGAAAATCGATTTTCTGTTTTTTTGCGATTTAAATATCAGTATTTTGATCAGAACATTCGAAATATGGGTCCAAATATGGAATGTCATATCTCGTTGAATTCGAATTAAATTTCGAATCAAACTGTGTTTACCAAAAAAAAATTTTTTTTTTTAATTTTTTCCAATTTTTGATGATGATTTTTGGATTTTGTCCGAAAATCGATTTTCTGTTTTTTTGCGATTTAAATATCAGTATTTTGATCAGAACATTCGAAATATGGGTCCAAATATGGAATGTCATATCTCGTTGAATTCGTAATTAAATTTCAATCAAACTGTGTTTACAAAAAAAAATTTTTTTTTTTAATTTTTTCCAATTTTTGATGATGATTTTTGGATTTTGTCCGAAAATCGATTTTCTGTTTTTTGCGATTTAAATATCAGTATTTTGATCAGAACATTCGAAATATGGTCCAAATATGGAATGTCATATCTCGTTGAATTCGTAATTAAATTTCAATCAAACTGTGTTTACAAAAAAAAAATTTTTTTTTTAATTTTTTCCAATTTTTGATGATGATTTTGGATTTTGTCCAAAAATCGATTTTCTGTTTTTTGCGATTTAAATATCAGTATTTTGATCAGAACATTCGAAATATGGGTCCAATATGGAATGTCATATTCGTTGAATTCGTAATTAAATTTCCAATCAAACTGTGTTTACAAAAAAAAATTTTTTTTTTTAATTTTTTCCAATTTTTGATGATGATTTTTGGATTTTGTCCAAAATCGATTTTCTGTTTTTTGCGATTTAAATATCAGTATTTTGATCAGAACATTCGAAATATGGGTCCAAATATGGAATGTCATATCTCGTTGAATTCGTAATTAAATTTCAATCAAACTGTGTTTACAAAAAAAAAATTTTTTTTTTAATTTTTTCCAATTTTTGATGATGATTTTTGGATTTTGTCCAAAAATCGATTTTCTGTTTTTTGCGATTTAAATATCAGTATTTTGATCAGAACATTCGAATATGGGTCCAAATATGGAATGTCATATCTCGTTGAATTCGTAATTAAATTTCAATCAAACTGTGTTTACAAAAAAAAAGATTTTTTTTTTAATTTTTTCCAATTTTTGATGATGATTTTTGGATTTTGTCCAAAAATCGATTTTCTGTTTTTTGCGATTTAAATATCAGTATTTTGATCAGAACATTCGAAATATGGGTCCAAATATGGAATGTCATATCTCGTTGAATTCGAATTAAATTTCGAATCAAACTGTGTTTACAAAAAAAATTTTTTTTTTTAATTTTTTCCAATTTTTGATGATGATTTTTGGATTTTGTCCGAAAATCGATTTTCTGTTTTTTTGCGATTTAAATATCAGTATTTGATCAGAACATTCGAAATATGGGTCCAAATATGGAATGTCATATCTCGTTGAATTCGTAATTAAATTTCAATCAAACTGTGTTTCAAAAAAAAAAATTTTTTTTTTAATTTTTTCCAATTTTTGATGATGATTTTTGGATTTTGTCCAAAAATCGATTTTCTGTTTTTTTGCGATTTAAATATCAGTATTTTGATCAGAACATTCGAAATATGGGTCCAATATGGATGTCATATCTGTTGAATTCGTAATTAAATTTCAATAAACTGTGTTTACAAAAAAAATTTTTTTTTTAATTTTTTCCAATTTTTGATGATGATTTTTGGATTTTGTCCGAAAATCGATTTTCTGTTTTTTTGCGATTTAAATATCAGTATTTTGATCAGAACATTCGAAATATGGGTCCAAATATGGAATGTCATATCTCGTTGAATTCGTAATTAAATTTCCAATCAAACTGTGTTTACAAAAAAAAATTAATTTTTTTTTAATTTTTTCCAATTTTTGATGATGATTTTTGGATTTTGTCCAAAAATCGATTTTCTGTTTTTATGCGATTTAAATATCAGTATTTTGATCAGAACATTCGAAATATGGGTCCAAATATGGAATGTCATATCTCGTTGAATTCGAAATTAAATTTCGAATAAAACTGTGTTTACAAAAAAAAATTAATTTTTTTTTAATTTTTTCCAATTTTTGATGATGATTTTTGGATTTTGTCCAAAAATCGATTTTCTGTTTTTTTGCGATTTAAATATCAGTATTTTGATCAGAACATTCGAAATATGGGTCCAAATATGGAATGTCATATCTCGTTGAATTCGAAATTAAATTTCTAATCAAACTGTGTTTACAAAAAAAAAAGATTTTTTTTTTTTAATTTTTTCCAATTTTTGATGATGATTTTTGGATTTTGTCCAAAAATCGATTTTCTGTTTTTTGCGATTTAAATATCAGTATTTTGATCAGAACATTCGAAATATGGGTCCAAATATGGAATGTCATATCTCGTTGAATTCGAAATTAAATTTCGAATAAAACTGTGTTTACAAAAAAAAAATTATTTTTATTTCAATTTTTTCCAATTTTTGATGATGATTGTTGGATTTTGTCCAAAAATCGATTTTCTGTTTTTATGCGATTTAAATATCAGTATTTTGATCAGAACATTCGAAATATGGGTCCAAATATGGAATGTCATATCTCGTTGAATTCGTAATTAAATTTCCAATCAAACTGTGTTTACAAAAAAAAAATCCATTTTTTTTTTTTAATTTTTTCCAATTTTTGATGATGATTTTTGGATTTTGTCCAAAAATCGATTTTCTGTTTTTTTCCGATTTAAATATCAGTATTTTGATCAGAACATTCGAAATATGGGTCCAAATATGGAATGTCATATCTCGTTGAATTCGTAATTAAATTTCCAATCAAACTGTGTTAACAAAAAAAAATTAATTTTTTTTTAATTTTTTCCAATTTTTGATGATGATTTTTGGATTTTGTCCAAAAATCGATTTTCTTTTTTTTGCGATTTAAATATCAGTATTTTGATCAGAACATTCGAATATTATTGATATCTCTGAATTCGAATTAAATTCAAAAATGTTTACAAAAAAAATTTTTTTTTTTCAAATTTTTTCCAATTTTTGATGATGATTTTTGAATTTTGACCGAAAATTGATTTTCCGTTTTTTTGCGATTTAAATATCAGTATTTAGATCAGAACATTCGAAATATTGTTCCAAATATGGAATGTCATATCTGGTTGAATTCGTAATTAAATTTCCAATTGAACTGTGATTACAAAAAAAAAATTAATTTTTTTTTAATTTTTTCCAATTTTTGATGATGATTTTTGGATTTTGTCCGAAAATCGATTTTCTGTTTTTTTGCGATTTAAATATCAGTATTTTGATCAGAACATTCGAAATATGGGTCCAAATATGGAATGTCATATCTCGTTGAATTCGTAATTAAATTTCCAATCAAACTGTGTTTAAAAAAAAAAAAATTTTTTTTTTTAATTTTTTCCAATTTTTGATGATGATTTTTGGATTTTGTCCGAAAATCGATTTTCTGTTTTTTTGCGATTTAAATTTCAGTATTTTGATCAGAACATTCGAAATATATGTCCAAATATGGAATGTCATATCTCGTTGAATTCGTAATTAAATTTCCAATCAAACTGTGTTTACAAAAAAAAATCATTTTTTTTTAATTTTTTCAATTTTTGATGATGATTTTTGGATTTTGTCCAAAATCGATTTTCTGTTTTTTTGCGATTTAAATATCAGTATTTGATCAGAACATTCGAAATATGGGTCAAATATGGAATGTCTATCTCGTTGAATTCGAAATTAAATTTCAATCAAACTGTGTTTACCAAAAAAAAAATTATTTTTTTTTAATTTTTTCCAATTTTTGATGATGATTTTTGGATTTTGTCCGAAAATCGATTTTCCGTTTTTTTGCGATTTAAATATCAGTATTTTGATCAAAACATTCGAAATATGGGTCCAAATATGGAATGTCATATCTCGTTAAATTCGTAATTAAATTTCCAATCAAACTGTGTTTACAAAAAAAAATGAATTTTATTTTTAATTTTTTCCAATTTTTGATGATGATTTTTGGATTTTGTCCAAAAATCGATTTTCTGTTTTTTTGCGATTTAAATATCAGTATTTTGATCAGAACATTCGAAATATTGGGCCAAATATGGAATGTCATATCTCGTTGAATTCGTAATTAAATTTCCAATCGAACTGTGTTTACAAAAAAAAAAGGAATATTTTTTTTAATTTTTTCCAATTTTTGATGATGATTTTTGGATTTTGTCCGAAAATGGATTTTCTGTTTTTTTCCGATTTAAATATCAGTATTTTGATCAGAACATTCGAAATATTGGGCCAAATATGGAATGTCATATCTCGTTGAATTCGTAATTAAATTTCTAATCAAACTGTGTTTACAAAAAAAAATCCATTTCTTTTTAATTTTTTGCAATTTTTGATGATGATTTTTGGATTTTGTCCAAAAATCGATTTTCTGTTTTTTTGCGATTTAAATATCAGTATTTTGATCAGAACATTCGAAATATGGGTCCAAATATGGAATGTCATATCTCGTTGAATTCGTAATTAAATTTTCAATAAAACTGTGTTTCCAAAAAAAAAAATAATTTTTTTTTAATTTTTTCCAATTTTTGATGATGATTTTTGGATTTTGTCCAAAAATCGATTTTCTGTTTTTATGCGATTTAAATATCAGTATTTTGATCAGAACATTCGAAATATGGGTCCAAATATGGAATGTCATATCTCGTTGAATTCGAAATAAAATTTTGAATCAAACTGTGTTTACCAAAAAAAATGTTTTTTTTTTTAAATTTTTTTCCAATTTTTGATGATGATTTTTGGATTTTGTCCGAAAATCGATTTTCTGTTTTTTTGCGATTTAAAATTAGTATTTTGATCAGAACATTCGAAATATTGTTCCAAATATGGAATGTCATATCTCGTTGAATTCGTAATTAAATTTCTAATCAAACTGTGTTTACAAAAAAAAATCCATTTCTTTTTAATTTTTTGCAATTTTTGATGATGATTTTTGGATTTTGTCCAAAAATCGATTTTCTGTTTTTTTGCGATTTAAATATCAGTATTTAGATCAGAACATTCGAAATATGGGTCAAATATGGAATGTCTTATCTCGTTGAATTCGAAATTAAATTTCGAATCAAACTGTGTTTACCAAAAAAAAAAATATTTTTTTTTTTTAATTTTTTCCAATTTTTGATGATGATTTTTGGATTTTGTCCGAAAATCGATTTTCCGTTTTTTTGCGATTTAAATATCAGTATTTTGATCAAAACATTCGAAATATGGGTCCAAATATGGAATGTCATATCTCGCTAAATTCGTAATTAAATTTCCAATCAAACTGTGTTTACAAAAAAAAATGAATTTTATTTTTAATTTTTTCCAATTTTTGATGATGATTTTTGGATTTTGTCCAAAAATCGATTTTCTGTTTTTTTGCGATTTAAATATCAGTATTTTGATCAGAACATTCGAAATATTGGGCCAAATATGGAATGTCATATCTCGTTGAATTCGTAATTAAATTTCCAATCGAACTGTGTTTACAAAAAAAAATGAATATTTTTTTTAATTTTTTCCAATTTTTGATGATGATTTTTGGATTTTGTCCGAAAATGGATTTTCTGTTTTTTTCCGATTTAAATATCAGTATTTTGATCAGAACATTCGAAATATGGGTCCAAATATGGAATGTCATATCTCGTTGAATTCGTAATTAAATTTCTAATCAAACTGTGTTTACAAAAAAAATCCATTTCTTTTTAATTTTTTGCAATTTTTGATGATGATTTTTGGATTTTGTCCAAAAATCGATTTTCTGTTTTTTCCCGATTTAAATATCAGTATTTTGATCAGAACATTCGAAATATGGGTCCAAATATGGAATGTCATATCTCGTTGAATTCGAAATTAAATTTCGAATCAAACTGTGTTTACCATAAAAAATGTTTATTTTCTTAAATTTTTTCCAATTTTTAATGATTTTTGAATTTTGTCCGAAAATCGATTTTATGTTTTTTTGCGATTTAAATATCAGTATTTTGATCAGAACATTCGAAATATGGGTCAAATATGGAATGTCATATCTCGTTGAATTCGAAATTAAATTTCAAATCAAACTGTGTTTACCAAAAAAAAAGTTTTTTTTTTTTAATTTTTTCCAATTTTTGAAAATCGATTTTCCATTTTTTTGCGAAATATCAGTATTTTGATCAGAACATTCGAAATATGGGTCCAAATATGGAATGTCATATCTCGTTAAATTCGTAATTAAATTTCCAATCAAACTGTGTTTACAAAAAAAAATGAATTTTATTTTTAATTTTTTCCAATTTTTGATGATGATTTTTGGATTTTGTCCAAAAATCGATTTTCTGTTTTTTTGCGATTTAAATATCAGTATTTTGATCAGAACATTCGAAATATTGTTCCAAATATGGAATGTCATATCTCGTTGAATTCGTAATTAAATTTCTAATCAAACTGTGTTTACAAAAAAAAATCCATTTCTTTTTAATTTTTTGCAATTTTTGATGATGATTTTTGGATTTTGTCCAAAAATCGATTTTCTGTTTTTTTGCGATTTAAATATCAGTTTTTAGATCAGAACATTCGAAATATGGGTCAAATATGGAATGTCTTATCTCGTTGAATTCGAAATTAAATTTCGAATCAAACTGTGTTTACCAAAAAAAAAATTATTTTTTTTTTAATTTTTTCCAATTTTTGATGATGATTTTTGGATTTTGTCCGAAAATCGATTTTCCGTTTTTTTGCGATTTAAATATCAGTATTTTGATCAAAACATTCGAAATATGGGTCCAAATATGGAATGTCATATCTCGTTGAATTCGAAATAAAATTTTGAATCAAACTGTGTTTACCAAAAAAAATGTTTTTTTTTTTAAATTTTTTCCAATTTTTGATGAAGATTTTTGGATTTTGTCCGAAAATCGATTTTTTGTTTTTTTGCGATTTAAAATTAGTATTTTGATCAGAACATTCGAAATATTGTTCCAAATATGGAATGTCATATCGCGTTGAATTCGTAATTAAATTTCTAATCAAACTGTGTTTACAAAAAAAAATCCATTTCTTTTTAATTTTTTGCAATTTTTGATGATGATTTTTGGATTTTGTCCAAAAATCGATTTTCTGTTTTTTTGCGATTTAAATATCAGTATTTAGATCAGAACATTCGAAATATGGGTCAAATATGGAATGTCTTATCTCGTTGAATTCGAAATTAAATTTCGAATCAAACTGTGTTTACCAAAAAAAAAATTATTTTTTTTTTAATTTTTTCCAATTTTTGATGATGATTTTTGGATTTTGTCCGAAAATCGATTTTCCGTTTTTTTGCGATTTAAATATCAGTATTTTGATCAAAACATTCGAAATATGGGTCCAAATATGGAATGTCATATCTCGTTAAATTCGTAATTAAATTTCCAATCAAACTGTGTTTACAAAAAAAAATGAATTTTATTTTTAATTTTTTCCAATTTTTGATGATGATTTTTGGATTTTGTCCAAAAATCGATTTTCTGTTTTTTTGCGATTTAAAATTAGTATTTTGATCAGAACATTCGAAATATTGTTCCAAATATGGAATGTCATATCTCGTTGAATTCGTAATTAAATTTCTAATCAAACTGTGTTTACAAAAAAAAATCCATTTCTTTTTAATTTTTTGCAATTTTTGATGATGATTTTTGGATTTTGTCCAAAAATCGATTTTCTGTTTTTTTCCGATTTAAATATCAGTATTTTGATCAGAACATTCGAAATATGGGTCCAAATATGGAATGTCATATCTCGTTGAATTCGAAATTAAATTTCGAATCAAACTGTGTTTACCATAAAAAATGTTTATTTTCTTAAATTTTTTCCAATTTTTGATGATTTTTGAATTTTGTCCGAAAATCGATTTTATGTTTTTTTGCGATTTAAATATCAGTATTTTGATCAGAACATTCGAAATATGGGTCAAATATGGAATGTCATATCTCGTTGAATTCGAAATTAAATTTCAAATCAAACTGTGTTTACCAAAAAAAAAGTTTTTTTTTTTTAATTTTTTCCAATTTTTGAAAATCGATTTTCCATTTTTTTGCGAAATATCAGTATTTTGATCAGAACATTCGAAATATGGGTCAAATATGGAATGTCATATCTCGTTGAATTCGAAATTAAATTTCGAATCAAACTGTGTTTACCATAAAAAATGTTTTTTTTTTAAATTTTTTCCAATTTTTGATGATTTTTGAATTTTGTCCGAAAATCGATTTTCCATTTTTTTGCGATTTAAATATCAGTATTTTGATCAGAACATTCGAAATATGGGTCAAATATGGAATGTCATATCTCGTTGAATTCGAAATTAAATTTCGAATCAAACTGTGTTTACCATAAAAAATGTTTCTTTTAAAAATTTTTTCCAATTTTTGATGATTTTTGAATTTTGTCCGAAAATCGATTTTCCATTTTTTTGCGATTTAAATATCAGTATTTTGATCAGAACATTCGAAATATGGGTCAAATATGGAATGTCATATCTCGTTGAATTCGAAATTAAATTTCGAATCAAACTGTGTTTACCATAAAAAATGTTTTTTTTTTTAAATTTTTTCCAATTTTTGATGATTTTTGTCCGAAAATCGATTTTCCATGTTTTTGCGATTTAAATATCAGTATTTTGATCAAAACATTCGAAATATGGGTCCAAATATGGAATGTCATATCTCGTTGAATTCGAAATTAAATTTTGAATCAAACTGTGTTTACCAAAAAAAATGTTTTTTTTTTAATTTTTTCCAATTTTTGATGATAATTTTTGGATTTTGTCCGAAAATCGATTTTCTGTTTTTTTGCGATTTAAAATTAGTATTTTGATCAGAACATTCGAAATATTGTTCCAAATATGGAATGTCATATCTCGTTGAATTCGTAATTAAATTTCTAATCAAACTGTGTTTACAAAAAAAAATCCATTTCTTTTTAATTTTTTCCAATTTTTGGTGATGATTTTTGGATTTTTTCCAAAAATCGATTTTCTGTTTTTTTGCGATTTAAATATCAGTATTTAGATCAGAACATTCGAAATATGGGTCAAATATGGAATGTCTTATCTCGTTGAATTCGAAATTAAATTTCGAATCAAACTGTGTTTACCATAAAAAATGTTTATTTTCTTAAATTTTTTCCAATTTTTGATGATTTTTGAATTTTGTCCGAAAATCGATTTTATGTTTTTCTGCGATTTAAATATCAGTATTTTGATCAGAACATTCGAAATATGGGTCAAATATGGAATGTCATATCTCGTTGAATTCGAAATTAAATTTCGAATCAAACTGTGTTTACAATAAAAAATTTTTTTTTTTTTAATTTTTTCCAATTTTTGATGATTTTTGAATTTTGTCCGAAAATCGATTTTCCATGTTTTTGCGATTTAAATATCAGTATTTTGATCAGAACATTCGAAATATGGGTCAAATATGGAATGTCATATCTCGTTGAATTCGAAATTAAATTTCGAATCAAACTGTGTTTACCATAAAAAATGTTTATTTTCTTAAATTTTTTCCAATTTTTGATGATTTTTGAATTTTGTCCGAAAATCGATTTTATGTTTTTTTGCGATTTAAATATCAGTATTTTGATCAGAACATTTCGAAATATGGGTCCAAATATGGAATGTCCATATCTCGTTCAATTCGAAATTAAATTTCAATCAAACTATGATTTTACCATAAAGATGTTAGTTTATTAATTCAGTTGGTCCGAATTCCCGGTCGATTATGAATATCGGTCCAAACCTCGACGACATGAGTGGATCAAATCCTAGTCACTTCCGTCAGTGATTTCCAAAAATTCAAGTATAAACATTCGTTGTCTCCAAATGGAAAAAAATTCACAAACTTGTGTTTCCATTTTTTTTCTTTATTTTGTCTCCCTATTTGTTGATCCATATGATGATTTTCCATGTTACTTTGAGATGTTAAACTTATCCGAATTACAGAGAGACCGGAGATAAAACTGGTCAGTGAGAGATAGAACAGTGTCATACTGTCGTTGACATTCAAATTGTAGTAATTTGGTGCGATCATTACTGTGTCATTGACCAAAAAAGAAAGCTTTAATATATTAATTTTTAACCAATATTTTACGTCAAAATAGAAGGTCTTCACCAGTACTTCTAATCATATAAACTGGAACATGTTTTTTGATAAAGCGTACTCCGAAAATTATAAGGATCCCATGGACAGGCCGTAGACAACTGAAATCAATGGATAAAAGGACAAATGCATATGTAGAAACAGTAAAGCGTTATTGAGATGAAGGATGGAGACTGTAGTTTCCTTGAGTGAATGTTCTCCAAGTAGGCAATTTTGGGATACAGATGGAAGGTCAACTTTGTCGTGCTGAGCACCAATACTGTACTATCACTGGTCCATATACGATTGAGGCAGAAGTGACCCATAATGTATTCATAGTGAACGGCGATTCAGAGTCGCAATAAAGTACCCACGGGAAATTTTGTGACCTGATGAGGTGGTCCAGTAGAACATCCAAGGCTGTGATAAGGAGAAAAAACGTCAGGACTTAATTATGTAAGACCTAACCAGGTAGATGAATGAGTTAAGTTCGTACAAAAAGTTTATTATTGAACCAAGGAACTATATGATGATGTAAGCTGATAAGAAACAGATACTACACTTTTGATCTTAGCCATAAGGCCGAGAAGCCGATAACTAAACGCAAAACTAACTGGGTCTCCATAAGCAAACGACCAGAAGCAGTTGGGAATTATAAGTATGCGCACTCGAAAAATGACTCAACGCAACTGCTGTTCAGTAAGAATAGCCTGCTTTTAGGGGTGGTCTGCGGTGCAAATAAATGGAATGCAATCGTTTCATTTTGTAACGGACAATTTGCAATAAGTTAAATAAGTTTTTATTGTGTTTAAAATTACACGTAAACCTTAGTCATTTGTATAACCATTTTGAAATAGAAAGACTTGTGACTAACGTAGTTTTAGAAATATAAATAATGTATACGGCACTTAAAACCGGCATAAAATATAGAAACCGTACCATTTTTTTAAACGTTATTCTTATTCTTTTAAACATTAATTAAAAATATAAATGTTGGATATAATAGATGTATAAAAAATAAATAAAAATACATTTTAAGTGCTGATAATTAAAAAAATATAACATCTAATTTAATGAAATATAAAAAAATGATTAAAACGAGAAAATCCCAATGTTAATTTATATTCTTTTAAACATTAATGTAAAAAATATTAATGTTGGATATAATAGATGTATAAAAAATAAATAAAAATAAATTTTAAGTGTCTGATAATTAAAAAATATCACATATAATTATGAAATATAAAAATGATTAAAAACGAGAAAATCCCAATGTTAATTTACATAAAAGGGAGGACAAAGTCTGAAATCTACTTGACATGCGCCGAAATACTGTTAAACACTCTGGTATGTGGGGGCAGTACCAAAATAGAAAAACAGTTGATGGATATACGCCGAGGTCTCTGGAAGAACATTTTCGGAACGAGCTTTAGGCGTGGCGGGATAGTAAATTTATATTGTTTTTCTATATCTGGTAAGCCAACAAAGTGCAGCATTTTTCCCACGGCCAGTGTCAGCCAGCTTTTCTCGCAATTGTTCATGTTTATACGATACTGTTAAAGGGAAAATGGGAAAGGTGGCCTTGAGGCAATTTCCCTTGGGTCAGGTAATGGACGCCATGGGAACTCCTTGTCAGCCAATATATCAAGATTAGGACAGTTTAAAGTGTTTGTTTATGGCAATAACAGACCTGTGTATCAGGTACAGGCGAAATAAGCATAAACCCTTAGATTTCATTGTGAATCAACTGATACAATACTTATCCTTTCTACTTTCCAGGATGGATTTCAGGATTATAATGCTAGACGGAAGATTTAATGACTACGGACACTGGACATGAGGGATAATTAAACCCAACCATTTAAATGTGCAACAAACAATAACCCAGACTAACTGGGATGTGCTAGACGCTTCGTTCCTTAGAAAAATCCCAATGGCCATCAAGCCTTAGCTTCGATCCATGTAGTACTTCCTGTAAGCACCTGTCGCTATTCCTACTTAAGATATACTGCTTGGCACTCATACTCCGAAGTGCCCAGTGCCGATTGGCTAATGGACTGTGGAAACTGTCACTGCAAATGGAACTCTGGCAAAAAGACAGCCGACTGCCGCAATTTGAGCCTAAGTGGAGTGCCGGAGTACCTCAGTCCGGAGATTCAAGTGCTGGATTTGTCACACAACCATATATTCTACCTGGAGGAGAACGCATTCCTGACCACCAACTTGCAAAATCTCCAGAAGTTACTCATACGAAATGGCACCCTCAACACATCAACCAGCGAAGTTTCACCCAACTGCAGATCCTTATAGAGCTCGACTTGTCCAACAATTTACTTGTGGACTTGCTACCCAATGTGTTCGACTGTCTTTCCGAAAGTACGGGCGATATTGCTAAATGGCAACCTGTTGCAAGCACTTCGCCATGGAGTGTTCCGGAATCTCAAGTATCTGCACAAGATCGAACTTAAGCGCAATCCGCTTGGTTAGCATCGATGCCCAGGCCTTTGTGGGAGTACCACTTCTCTCGCAGATTTATCTGGGACAACAATGAGCTGACCAAACTGAGAGTGGAGAGCTTCCAGGACTTGAACAAGCTCACTGCATTATCGCTGGTCGAGAATCCCTGGAACTGCACCTGCGACCTTCAGATGTTCCGTGACTTCGTTATAGGTATGAACCTATACACCCCGCCCACATCCTGCCATTATCCTTTGCAGTTACGTGGTCGTCTGTGGATCGAGGATCAGCCGGAGGCGTTTGCCTGCAAGCCGAAGATAGTGTATCCGACGCTCAGTACTTCCATCAACACTTCCAAGGAGAACGTTACGCTTATTTGTCGCGTCCACGGATCTCCCAATACGGTTATTGCCTGGGACTACAGCAAATCAAGTATACGAAACCCGCTCCAAGCCGGGTGAAAAGTCAAAAGCAGCGTGTTTACATAGAACTGTTGCGAGAGGATGAACCAAAGGTTCGGAAATTCGGACATGATGTTTTTGTGTCACGTCTTACGATAGTAAATGCCAGGAAGAGCGATGAGGGCGTCTATACCTGCCTGGCGGAGAATCCCGGTGGCAGGGATTCGGTTCACATAAGTGTGGTGGTCCAAAAGGACCTGCAACACATTTCCCTGATCGACAGCAACTTCTTTGCAATAGTATGCCTTATAGCCATGGGTTTTCTCAGCATGTCGATCCTATTTTCGTTGGTCACATGTCGATCCTATTTTCGTTGGTCACTTGCCTGATTTTCAAGAGATTCAAGCAGTTTCATCCCGGCCAGCACACCTATTTGCAACCCACTAGTTTTCCCGTGCAGTCACCCGGTAGTGAAGATGCTACCCCTATCAGTGCCCTTAGTTCTGGAGTTATACGGGAAAGCAAGATCGCGCTGGATCCATTAAGTGCTACTGGTGGACCATCAAGTAAAAACTACAGCTTATTATAGCATCCAAATCGAAAGGCGGCGAAATGTACCCAAAGGATTACACGCCAACGAGAAATATTGAAGACTTGAGATTAAATAGCAATAATTATATTGAAAATCTTGACAATCAGGCGGAATCCACTTCATCGCGAAATCGGGAGCTCTATTCGCATATTGCCCGTGTCCAGGAAAAAGGAGCGCTTAAACAGAAAGGTAGTAGAAGGCACAAAAAACCAGTGTTTGTTTTTTAACTCATTCTTGTTTTTCCACCACTTAGATGAGCTCGATAAGGATTCCCGGCAGAGTTTCCTCGCAACTCAACAGGCTGCTCAAAACAGAAGGGACACATCGAAGAACTCCAACCGGACCTGTTGCCTTCCACTGAACCCACTGCCTTAAAAAGTATTAATGAACCTTTCGGTCCACCATCGAAAAAAGGAGAAGTTAACCCCCGGAGCAAGTACAATACGAATGTGCAAAAGTACCTAAAGGAGAAAGTACGGCAGTGTTAGAATAAAGAGTATCAGCACTAATAACCCCATTAGTGGTGATAATACCTCATCATAATATATTCATCTTTTGTAATATGGCATTTCCCACCTTCTACAGTTGCAAACCCACCGTAACCCCCATGCCATTAAAATTTAGTCTGTCCCAGGATTGCGAATCTTATCCAGCCCTACCTCTCTTAGACCTTCAGGAGAAGAGAGGACATAGGAGAATCACATTCCTTGAGACCCAATCAAGAAGAAATGTACCTCGCCTTATTTCTGGTAGTAAATTATGTATTTTAAAACGTTACTAACATAAGAATATTTATTTACACAGATCTAAGTGTTTTAACCCGCTCTTTAAGTAAAAGAAATGTAATAAAAAAGTTTTAAGTGATGCCTTTAAATGAAAAATGGGACGCTTTCTTTTAATAATCGTATATTCCATAGTGATGAAATTACATCTTCAAGGGATATCTTTGCTGGATTTTTGGTTCCGTTTTAGGACTTTCTATACCTTCGTCAATTGTAGCAAATTTCTTTACCTGCCCACTTTTACCCAGTTTTACTTTCTATCATCCCTGACCTACCCCCGAATTTATTTCCATGCATGTGCCTGTAATTCCCAACTAGTTCTGGCCGTTTGCTCATGAAGACCCTGTTCGTTTGCCGTTTCAAGTTACGCTTCAGATCAAAGTTAGGCCACCGCCAGTCAGCAAACCTGGTAAAGCTACCGTTGCGTATGAATGCGTTACTGACTGGGTTAGCGTGGAGAGCTTCGCCAACTTCCCCTGGTCGGGTTTATTCAGGAGGATGGTCAGGAACTCATCCTGAGCTGCGCATCTGAGACGTTGGATGAGTTGGGACCTGGAGCTCGAGCCGATGGCCACTGGTCGGTTTCTTTGTCCTCGCACTCAACCAGTAGCTCATCTCCTCTCCAGGCCCAACGCACTGCCAGATGCACAGCTTGCCTTTTGGTGGCGATTTGGTGGTGGATTTCGGCCCAACTGAATAATAAATATTAGTATATTAAAAAATCGAACTACTTGTCAAAACAAGTTTCACAATTTGTTGGTTTCGTGTCAAAATTATGTCTTTTAACGAAGCCTGATTAACTAATCTGCGCACCACGATGACTGCGCCCTCCACCTCCCGTGCCAAGCAGCAACAGATCCCGCAAAGGATCTATCTGCTCCCATCCATGGATTGAGCCGGAATCGGAAGCGTCAGAGAGGCGAAGCAGCGCCTGCACGAAATGCAAAATCTGCTGTACACCAAACACTTTTCAAACTACAGACTTCCTGCGTCGCTGGCCGCCCCACCTCCCGAAGATCAGCTGCTCCAACTGCAGCTGCAGAACTTTGATTCGCTACCGAGCAGCGCCCAGCAGCAGGAAAAACCCGCTTCCCTGTGAACGCTCTAGCGATTCGCCGTGGACCCGACTGCGCCTGGTGGCATGCCCATGTCACGGATGCCTCTGCTCGTTGAGCCCAGCGCTCTACTGGGTCACTATTTAAGTGACCATCTGCCGGGAATGGGGATTCCGTTCTTGGAGCTGGAAGTGGGCAAGCGAGTATCCCTAACATGTCAAGTTAGCAGTTTGGAAAGAGATGTCAACTCCCTGTTGGGGTCTATTGCTATCGGCGCACTGGCTCAATCCCCTTAAATGCACCGAAACACCTATCTGCCGTGGAATACCGCTGCTACTCGCAGCATAGCGCCCATGATTTCTTCGCCTGCCGCACCATGCACTCGGTGCTGTGGGCAAGGAAGCGTGTCGAACACGAGGTCCTGGCCATCTGGGTGGCTACTCCCTTGCACGGTGTGGCCATCACTCTGCGGCTGCTGGTCCTAACCGGCCAACTCGGCACGTTACTACACAAAGCAGATAAAAGCTCGTCCGATGCTGCATTGTCGTCGAACCAAACCTGCAGCGAGTTCATCAGACCGATAGCAACGTGATCTCATCAGCTTTGAGGACCTTCGACCACTAATGGATTTAGATGTGTGGCAACAATTGCTACGTCGAACTGAAGGTGATCAGCGAGGCAAGAATATAATTGAATATATTTGGAATTTGCAATATTTTTGGCCATGTATTTAAGACTAAGATTAAACATTGAAACATAAAACTTGAACTTTGCACTTAGTATATGCATTAATAAATTAGGACAAAGTATCAGAGATTACATTTGATAAAAGCAGCTATTTCCGGATCCGGACATCCTACTTGCGATACATTGCTGAATATATATATACAATTCGTACAAGGCTTTTTTTTTGCCAACCGTTTGGATAACATGTCACATTTATCTTTGCTATTCGTACAATTTTGTTGTTCCTCAACACTTACAGCATACAAAAAGGAATTTACAAATTTGAGCTTACATACATAAAATTTAGATTTTAAATATGCTATATTAAGGTATTACAAATATATATTAATGTGTATAACCTTATATCATTAAGCTTTCTATGTGGCGCATGTGCAGATATTCAAAAATTGTACTAAAGAACGAGCGAGCGCTACGCTGCAGCCGAGGCTTTTCAAGATACTGGCCGCACGGCACCTCAGGCAGCGTCGCATCGCTTTTTAACGCAACAAAATAAACATCCGTCTAGTGTGAGAGGTCGGAATCAGGTTCCGGCTAGCCGGCCTTTTTGGCTGGCTTTTTTTTGAAAGTGCCTCAAAGGCTTCGATTTCCTTCTTTTCTTTGGCCTGGTTGCGACGCTCATATTCCAGACGGTGCGAGATATGCGCTCCACGATACGCTCCGTGGTCATCTCGTTGCCGGAATCGATCAGCTCAAAGACTGCTCGCGTCTTGGGAACGGCATATGGATCGATCTTGCCGTTCTCCAGCGCGATGGGTGTGCGTCCGTGGCAGACGACATCGATTTTGAAGTGTTCAAGCAGCTCTTCGGTGACGCAGTAGGGAGCTCCAATGACTACCTCATTGACAAACTGGGGAAATGGGAAAAAATCGATTGAGATAACCTTTTAAAAGTGTCAACTGCAATCTTACCTTGCAGGCCAAAACGCTGAGCACGCGCTCGTGCAGGTTCATAATAGGATAGTTGCTGCCCTTGTAAGAGTTCACCACGGGATCTGTGTGCAGGCCAACAATCAGGTAATCACCCAGTTTTTTAGCCTTTTCCAGAAAGTCCAGGTGACCCACATGGAAGAGATCGAAGGCGCCAGCCACATAAACCTGAAAATACCGACCATTATAAATTATACATATTCAGCGAAATAACACAATGAAGGTTAAACTTACAATCTTATCGCCGGGATTCGGTGATTTGCCATCACTAAACTGTATGATCTTTTGGGTAGTCGGCAAGAACTGACTACAACCGGTCCATGGACTTTTGGCTGCCGAGTCTTGCCCATGTTCGAAGAACCTGGATGGGATTTTATTTGTCGTTTTAAAATTGACACTGTTTTGTTTTGTTGATAATTGTATTGTAAAGCAACGCAGACAAATGAGCAAGTGTGTATTTGAGAGCGAAAATTTACGTTTAGGGATTTGATTTCGATTTGGATTCGGATTTGGATATTTTGATTGCAGGTTGGTCGTTGGGTTTGGCATTTGGATTCATTTCGCGGGCGCGCACACGCACAAAACATTTGGCATATTGAGGTTTTAGCATAGTTTTCATAGGTTTTATACATTAGATTATATTTTGGTTAGTGGTAAACAGTGCGTACATAGAAATAAAAGAAGAAGAAATAGTAAAGTTGTAGAGAGCAACATAAACCAAGGAGTTATTTGCGTTCAACTATGGCAAATTAAAAGTCGAACTCATTGAAAGGGATTTAGTTTTAGTAAGGAAAATGCATAAACTAATCGTGCGTAGCCCATGGTATAAACTAAATATATCTGTATAATATTGTTCATACTTGTAACTGATTGATCGACTTTGGTTTATGCACAGCATGCAAGAGCAATATACAAGTTCAACAGAAGGAAATGAAAGACAAAAAAAAAGAGTGCAAAGAAATAGTTGTCTTAAAATTAAAAGTTAGTTATGGTTAGAAACAATGAATTGGCGCACAAGACTGAAAAATGTGAGCGCTGTGATTTAGGAACATTTAAATTAAATATGAATGTGCCAGAAAAGCGTTGAAACAAGCTTAAGCTACCTTCTTTCTCGATATCATATTCGGCGGATCCCTGACGGAAGTGGTTGGCGTGTCAGGAGCAACATGCGGCCCACAAGGTCAGTGGTCGAAACTCCAGCCGTGGCGTTTTACTTCCCTGTGGATTGCATAAGGAAATTAAATGTCAGTAATTGGGAAAATACAGTACGTGCGTTATAAGACAACTGGCGGTTTATTAAAGGTCACGGCAAGGTATACACATCGTAAATGTGACGTAGATTTATAAACTGCCAAATGTCTGAAAATTATATCATTCATACTCACTTGTAGCGATTTGCTGACTTGACCAAATGATATGTGTCCACTCCTTCAGCTGTCATGGTAATGTCGTCTGCAAAAAATCAAATCATTAAGTAACATCACAGATATTTGTATTCATTGGTACCCACCTCCATGCACACAGAAATCACAGTTGTTCTGGTCGAGCACCTCCAGTGTGGTCACATACGGAGCACCGAGCACCACTTCATCCACCCATTTGATGCCTTTGACCATCTTGACGCGCTCCTCCTCGGTGAAGACCGGTGGTCCCTTGTGCTTGGTGATCTCCTCGTCGGTGTGAATGCCCACAATTACCTTATCGCCAAGAGCTTTGGCTTGTCGCAGGGAGTTCGCATGGCCGAAGTGCACCATATCATAGCTGTTGAGGATGGGAGGAAGTACAATTGTTAGTACAAGTTAGATATCTCTCTACAAGCGTGTGCCGAGAACAAGCCCTTATCAAAACATGGTCGCGTTAATTGCCACCGGAAATGTTGTCTCCCATTCGTGGAAGTTTAACATATTCTGAGATAACTGTGACTGCACCGATTGCGGCGACCTTGTCGATTAGCTAATGGAAACGATCTTGGCTCAACCAACATGATGCACCATATCATAGCTGTTGAGGATGGGAGGAAGTACAATTGTTAGTACAAGTTAGATATCTCTCTACAAGCGTGTGCCGAGAACAAGCCCTTATCAAAACATGTGCGTTAATTGCCACACGGAAATGTTGTCTCATTCGTGGAAGTTTAACATATTCTCTGAGATAACTGTGACTGACCGATTGGGGCGACTTGTCGATTAGCTAATGGAAACGATCTTGGCTCAACATGACTCAGAAGTGGCATACATTTCATAAAATTAGCATTTTTCGAGCTGGCAAGATAAGCCGTGTTTAAAGACGTGCTCGCCAAGAAGAAAAACAATTATCGCTTGGAATGTACAAATAATAAACCTCAGTCCCACAAAGTCTATTTATCATGACGGTCAGCTGCAATCCTGGCATTTGGTTGATGTTGGAAGCCAGGTAATCGTCGAAGCAGCAATGCTAAAGACCCACAACAAAGGCAATAAGTGCTTTGAGAAAGCCATTTACATAGTTTACATAAACCGCTGACGAAGCGCGTCAATGATGTCTGGTCGAGTGTATTAATGACCAGTAGCTGACGGACTGACCACCGGTGACCATAAGAAGCGGTTTGTGTGATCCACTTTTGCCCAGCATTGGTCAAGATTGATCTTTGGACTCGATCATCAGAGTAGGAACGCCAAAATGCCGAGAGATGAAGCAACCGAGACAGGGGATATCAATGAAACCGTGTTTGCTGCTCGTGTTTTGCAATTCTAATTGCATTATGAGCGCTGCTGCGTCAGCTTTTCAGTGGCACATATCGCAAACAGCGCCATTCGGTTGTTTAATTCCGATTCTAGGCATTATGGTCATAGGCACGTGCCTGGCCTGGTTTTTGTTTGGCTTGGGAAAGGATAATAGCATCTGGGGACGTGAGGCGTTGCTCAAATTGCACTTAACACCAATTACGAAGGTATTTACTGCGGAACGCTTTTTTTGCACCATAAGTAATTAAGTTTTAATTGTTATTGTAATATGTGTTAAATCGGAATAAAATTATTTTAAATATTTTTCACTTAATTTAATTGGAACAGCTTTTTTGCTGGTTTGTTATGAAATGATTCACCAAACGGGCTTTGAATAAACATTTTAAATATAATTCAAAGGTAACCACTTCACGAAATTGCGTATGATAAGAAATAATACCGTCACCATTATCACGCCCAGTGGTTCTTGAGTAATAGATTGTGGGGGAGTTAATTTGAAATAGGTAGACGCAAGATTAGAGAATTCCCTAGAAAACTTTACTCAAATAGGAATGCAAGTCGCGGAACCAAAAAGTCCCCTGGTATGCACCTAAAATGCACGCCAGGCAGTCCCTTGATTTGCCGATTTGTCGATTTGTCCAGATAGTAACAAATCCAGAGAGATGACACAAAGCAGCTAGTAAAACGTGGGCCATTCATTAATCGAAGCGAACCTTTGCTCCCGGAGATTTTTTTGCAGCACAAGAAATCTGTGCCGAACATACCCATATAGCATTGTACTCTATATGTGGAACAGACCCAGGGGCCGCTTAATCAATTGAGTAAGCTAAAAGCAGCGACACAGCGACAGCAACGCCGACGCCCGTTTGCTGATTAAAAATATCACGCGATTCTCCGTAGAATTTGTGCTCTGACGACCGGACCAGCCTAGTAGAGTGGATTGACTTGCAGGGGTAAAGTATGCCATAGACCATAGGCGTATGCTCATATGAATGCTTAAGGCCCGACTCTCTTATTACGAGCGCTTCCCATTCATTTGTTTTTCCACTGGCAGAGGTTCATTGACTTGGGTGGAAAGGAGGAGACAAGCGAGCACTTGTGCCTGCGTCAATGATAATCTGCGCTGATTAGAATATTTCGGTCCAATGCCCACATGCCTCTGCCGGGTTATTGGGCAGATTCCACGCAAATATGGTGTTTAACTTTTGTTTTTGCCATGAGCAGCTGATGTGAATTTCAGCGGTGTTAATCTGGTTGGAGTGCGACTACGTAGGTCAGTCTTATCAGCCTTAGCTAGAGGATTTCCACACTGGTGGCAGGTTGCTGTGATCCATTGACAACGGACATCAGGGAGCATAGATTGCCAAAATTACCGGAAACGCCAATGATTATGTGTTCTTGTTTAGATCGCCCTAATTGCCATAAATTAGATGCCATATGTATTTGATTTATGTAGTTTTGTTAATCTTGCTATTAGCGAAGTTTTTAGCTAAGTATCAGTCTCATATGTACTATTTCAGGGTATTTAATTGAAATTGGTTTCGTCTAGTGATTCCATAAAATTCAGCGCTTCCAATGAAAAATGTATATGTTTCTGGGCTTTTAAAGTGCAGACATGCTCTCGTAGAATACAAGAAGTATAATATCTTCTACAAGATACAGTCATACGTAGATTGAATGAACGGATGTGATATAAATAACCTCTAAAGTAAGGCGATCCTTGCGATTATCGGGCAGGAGAAGCCGCGAAATGCCAATTAAATTAGGCACATAAGACGCCAGACGATGACGACAGCATTGTGGGTCATGGCGAGGCAATGGCAATGAGAGTGGTGCAAATGATGGTGGTGTGGGGGGCACGCCGAGGCGGAGGCATGCGCAGGCCAGAATCACGTGATGTTTGGGACAACCGGCGGGCAACCACAGTCAACAATGGCCACGTAAACGCAGCCCTCATCCGAAAATTTGAAGTCCCTTTCGAAAAAAAAGGGGACGGAAAATTTTTCAGATACAGTGGTTTAGGCATAGCATTTTAGCACTTGTATACACAGAATCGTACAATGACAGTATTTTTGTTTGCTAAGCGTGGGCCATTGTTTATTCGGTGTGTATAAATACATTGAAATAAGAAGAACAGCGAGCGAATATAAACAATGGGTGTATTTTTATTCTACTAATGAATCGTCTGGCGGTAGCCACAATTGAGGTTTTAGAATACCACTGTGTAGTGTGCAATTGACGGACCCCTTTATAAATAGACGGCGTAGCATATAAATATAAATATAAGCAAAAGCCCGGTCAAGCGTGGAGAATATGGACATTTCGGATCTGAAGACCTTGAACCTGAGTAGACATTTCAGCCGGACGACGGCAATGGGTGGCTATTGGAGCGGAATTGGAGCGAGACGGCACGGTTCCACAAAGATTTGCTAATCAATTGAGGAACCCTGAACGCTTCTTAGCACGCCTGAAAATGGGTTTAGTTTATCGTCGGCTGATTACGGGTATTGCTATAGCTTTTGCTATTGGAATTGGAATGGTAAGGTTCGGTTCGCCGTGGTGTGGCATGGAATCGAAGGGACCGACGTGGAATGGGTATGCTTTGACTCACTTCACCGCTAGCGCTGAGTAACGGGTGGCGTGACGCAATGGGAGCCCTAAGAACCGTTAGACTTGTGCGCCCGATTCCTGGAGGCGCCAGAACGCATATGACTCACCATCCATCGCACCAGACGCGAACATCCTTGTGCTGCTTGTCGGAATGCCCATTGCAGGCGCTGGTATCGCCATTTGCCCGCTTGTCCTCCATCGTTGACTTATTGAATTTTCGCAATCGCTTTAATTTAGAAATCCGGCTAACAGGCGCACATTAGATGCCGGGGAGAGTACGTATAGTTTTGATGTTTCTGTTTTCAGTACTCGATTTCGATTTCAAGGCGGAAACTCGACGACAACGACGTTCACCGCTTCGAGAGCTGTGTGTTATTTGTTCTGAGCTGCGGCGACGCCCGCTATATATCAATTCTCATTCCGACCGAGCTACTCAGTTTTCGTTTACGTTATCCGGTTTCGGACTCGGACTCGAATTCAGATTCAGATTCGGAGCGGAATCGGTCTCAGATTCTCAGACTTGCGTTATCAGCGCGCGGGCGCATGGGAACTTCTTCGGGGCGTAAGTGCGGTGTGTTTGGCTTGAATTTTTTTTTTAGATTCTTTCATTTCTTTTCTCACAATTCCGAGTACCGTGAGAGTAGAGTGGACGCATTGGCGTTTGGCCAAATATACCATTTGCCAAGTGCGATGAATACCAATTAACGCGGATTTTGTAAACAGCAACAGCTGATCGAGAAAACTCCCGATATTGGGAATACTTTGGAATTAACTAACTTTATATTTGGCAAGCACTAAGCTGTTTTATAAAACAGAGTACAAGGTTACTAGCTTTACAAAGCTCTTTTAAATCAATCACGCATTCAAATTGAAATTTTTTCATTGATATAACAATATATATCTTAAACTACTTAAGTTTCCATTAAAAAACTTTAAAAATAAATTATAATAAAAAATATTTAACGACAGTTTTAACCGTCAGTTTTATATACACTTGTGTCAATTTATTTAAATATATAGCTTTTGGAGAACATTCAGGAAGCTTTTCAAAATATTCATAGATATCTTTCATAGATTGATCCCACTGTAAAAATAATACCGATAGTATTTTCAATGGTATTTTAGTCATTCCGATGTGGGATAATACTACGGTGTTTCCCACGGTCACACAGGTTAAAGCAACTTAAAATATTAAGCCTATCAAATAAGAAATATACAACGCAAAGCACGCAGAAATACATAAAATAACAATCAAAGTAAACCGACTAAGCCATGATAATGTAATCATGACCGTCCACAGTCAGTTCGGGCACTGTTTTGTAGACAGCATCAAGTATATTTTTTAAATTTCACGTGCTAAATTTACAAAGAATCCTACCACAATTGGTAAACGAATCGACGAGGGCTAGATAATCCCAATCCCATTCCCCGTACCAGCGCGATGTCCAGGAGAGAAGCCAATCTGATGGCCTACGTGACGGCGGAGGAGCACCTGCTGAACCGCTACTCGCCGCTGGAAGGCGACGAGGTTGATGCGGAGGCTAGCGAAGCTCCAGGCGCCGCATCGGGCGTGGCTGAGGATCGGGAGCGTCTCACGGATCTGGCTGCATCCGGCACCAGATCCTCAGGAATGGCAGCAGATCTGGACCCTGCCGTGGACAGCATGCTGCACGTGATCTCCGACGACTTGGAAATCTACAGCCTTATCTCAAGTGGCAGTGGCTTCAAGGGCTGGCCGGAGGAGCACCCGTCTTCCAGTTTCGTCACCCAGACTGAACCCTTAATATTTGGACTTCGCCGGCAAATGATGGTGGCCGAAGAGGCACCTCAAGCCCCGGAATGGGCCGCCTGCACGCCGGCGAAACGTCAGTGCAGCAGCCACGAGGTCATCGAGATCAACGGTTTGTTCCATTAACCATAAATATAAAGGATTCTCTTTCATATTATTAATTATGAAGTTGTGTCCCAATTCAAAATTTTAAACTCACTTATTTCTCTAAAATTAAACTTACATACCCTCCTTGTTTTGTAGACTCGCCCGAAGCTGTCCAGGATCCGAACATTGCACTAATGCAAACTGTAGTCAGCAGTCCCGGAGTCCTGCTGACCAATGGCAATGTTGACCAGTTCGACATGCTGTCCCACGAGAGTGATGAGGCTGAACATGAACTTCAGGTGGCCGAGGAAGAAGAGCAGTGTGTAATCTATGAGTCCGTGGATGGAGAGAACATGGTCGTCTTAGCGGAAGAACACTGCTGTGAGATCATAGTAGCTACCCAGGAGTGGCATGCGAGCAGGAGTTCGCCAGGGCCATTCTGATGGCCGAAAACGGTACCGGAGCATTGCTGGGTTTGCTGCCCGAGGAAAGTGATGCGAATGAGTGTCTCAATGGGACTGCCTACATCGAAGAGGTTGTGGAAGATATGGGTGAGAGCGAGGCACGTTTGGCGGATGGAAACAATGTGTACCTTAGTGATGCAGCGCTGGAACAGCCATTAGTGCATCAGGAACTGGTGGACGATGAGGCTCCCGAGGAAAACGAGAACGCCACATTCTTAGACGACACGCCGATGGAGGAGGAACGCCCAGATATTTGTCAGGTGTATGATCACGAACTAGAGGACCATGACGATGAAGAATGCGAGGACGCAGTCATCCAGGAAGAACCAGACCAACCTATCGACGTTATTGCATTACAGGGACAGGAGCCGCCGCCAAATAATCTGCAAAGAAAATTGCCTCGCGAGCACAGCAGTCCCACGGAATTCCCAGTCAGCTCATCCTCCATGCCCAACGCCAGCGACCACTATGACTTTGAGGACGAGTTAACGGGCGCCCGCTCTCCATCCAAAGTGGCGCCGCTGAAGCGCAAGTATCCGCCGCTGATGAAGAACACTCTGCATGGAGAGGCTATGGATCGAAGACTGGCAAGCATCTGCCAGGCTCAGCCGCAAATGAGTCCCGCCGAGAAAGTCTCCAATTGGGAAACGGCACCCAGGCAGGAATGGGCCGCTGTCGAGGATGTGGAAAGCTTTGATGCCGCCTTTAACCAGTACGAGGCTGTAACGGCATCTCTCAAACAGCATAACTTTCCCGAATTCCGTGAAACACTGGCTCGGAACATGGAGAAGATCAGCCGTGACATCATGCAAACCTCAGACGAATCCACTCAAGAACTAGCCAGCTCCCAGTCGGCGGAGCGGCCTGTGCATCGTCGCTACTTGCACATCTTGCCCACCGAGGAGACAATTGTGCTAGATGACGATGACGACGATTGCTACGAGGTGGTGGGTATGGAAAAAGCCTCTGTCACCACATTGATTCCCGAGGAAGAACTACAAGAGGATCAACAACCGGAGGAGGACGAGGTGGTGCTGCCCGGTGTCGATGACTTAAACAACACGGACTCCCACAACTTTGAGCAGCGAAACCTTACCAAGGAAACCTCAACAGCAGACCTGGAGAGTAGCGCGCTTACGCCAACGGCATGTTCTACCGCTGCGAATTTGGAGTTGGTTGCATCCGTTTCCCATGCTCAAGCTCGTCCATCTGGTCCGGAAGGTGTGTCTGATTTTATGCAGCCGAACTTAAGCGACCGAAGGCCCTCAGAAGACCAACAATTAACCAACGCGGTTTTAGATGTTATGCGTCAGCAGGTGCAAACAATACAGCAGCAGCAGTTTATGGAGCAAACGATGAAGCAGCAGCCACAGATGTATCGCTACCAGGAACTCCCACAGGCTCCCCAAGGTAACACTTTATTTGTGTTTTATTGTATTTATATTTATTCATTTTATTTGTAGAGGTGCAAATGGCAGCTAACCAGGGGCCTTACGTCAACTGTCCGAATGATAGTATGTTTTACGAGCAGCAGGAATTCTGCAATTATCTGGGCCTCACTGAACTGGCCACAGCGAACGCCGTGGCTACCGCAATGAGGGAGCTAGCCAACAGTACTGTAGCTCGCCGATCACTGCGGGTCAGACCACAACAGCAACTAGATAGGATGCGCAGTGATGTGCGTGGCAAGCGACGCGAAAGGGAACGAGATAGGCAGCAGGATAAGGACAAGAAAGTACCACTGACCACCAGTAGTGAGCTAAGCACCGATAAAGAAGAACCCTCCCCAGCTCAGACATCAGATTCCGTTTCAAGGATGGTGGGGGATGAAGATCTTCACTTCGACTCTCGTTTGGCTACAGAGCATAAACGCAAGATGAATCACTTTTACAAAACATATTTTGCGGAAGAGGAAGAATGCTCAACGAAGAAGTCGCCCAAAACCACCAACCTTCTAGCCACTTCCAAATCCTCAAAGGATGGAGAGATGTGTCCATCGCTCCAGGAACAAGAGCCGCAATGTCCTACATCCGTCATAGCTGGAGACGGTTACAAGAAACATGAGATAGACAAGGAGTCTGAGAAGGGTCGGGCTCAGTCTGTTGAAGCAGCTTTCACTAAGATCTTTGAAGCTGCTGCACCTGCCCAGTCCAAGCTGTTGGAGAGCATGCAGCAACGTTTGCGCCAGGCGCGTGAGACCAAGCCATCGATTTATATTATCAAGGCTACAAGCAATGCCTCGCCTCCGAATCCATCGCCTACCAGGCAGGAGTCTCGCATCTCACCGGCGCGCTTACACTTAACGGGCGGTTTTGGTGACGTAAGCGCACCGCGTCCCTCACTTATTTCCCAGCCAGCGAAGAAAAGTCTTACAATAACCAGTCCTGCTAAGGATTCGCGGTCACCTGTCCCCTTACCAGTTGATACGGCCAAAAGACCAAAGCATAGGAAAACCCATGGAGCCACCAAACCTCTGGCCGCCACCCAACGACGCCGCACTACCGTGGGAGTTGCCAGCCCCGGAAAGGAAGCTCGCGTACGCGATTTGGTTACTCGCTCCACCACGCATCTTAATTCGAAGCTACTTCGTAACCGCAAGGTCAGCCTGCTCAAGAGTTACGCGCTATCGGATGAAATGGCTCAGGGACGATCCAAACGGATTGCTGGCGGCGCAGCACAAACCACCAAAAAGGTACAAATGCCCAAGGCTGTACGGGCGGCGTTAAAGAGGCCGGATCAGGCAGACAAAAGTCTTCCTGAGCAGCATCGCTTGCAGCAGCAGCAATTGGCTCCGCCAAACACTCCCCGAAAGATGAAAGGTGTCAAGGAGAATGCGAATCCCACGACAAGTGCAACGAAGTTTAGTCGCCCGCCCAAGCGGACCAGGCGAGTACGAGCCAAGTCACTGCCCCCGAATATTGAAACGGTGACTGAACCGGTGACAGCCGTTCCTAATGCCACTGTGTTGAGGCTCGCTAATTTGGCACCAGAAGTTCCCAAAGCCTTTGCGCCTACACACAGCCACCTGGTCAGTTCCGCTGCCAAAGAAGCTGTAGATAAGACCCTTGTTTGTTCCCCGCCCGTCGCTCAATCGCCTTATGCACAACCCGTGCTTATTTACCCGCCATCCCCAACAACACCACCACCAAATACGGAGCTCCACCGCCCTCGCCAGCAAGCCGGAAAAATCAATCACGCTGACCTAGTCCTAGCCACTCCCCCTGGCGGCCTGCTGCGGCTTAGTCAAGGATCCTCCACGCTAGCAAATCCACTTTCTGCCAAGCACGGGCAGGTTCTTTACATGTACTACGAGCTGGAACAGCTCATTGTGCTGCAGGAGAACTGCATTACCTTCTGGAAGTACTCCAAAGTGTTCAACGTCCTGCATCAGCCCCGACATAATCCCTCCTTTGATGGCGTCCGAAAATCGCCCTCTCCGCAGCTGCCTCAACCACATCCGCGCGAGCCCAAAGACGCCGAGCAGGAGCTGGATGTTGGTCCGCGATGGGTTTACCTCGGAAGAGTGCGGCGCGTAACTTTAGGTGGGTTATGATCATAAAGAAACATTTTAGAAAACTTTCTAGCCTCTTTGTTTTATCCATTACAGAGAAAGAGATCTTTACGCCGTTTGGCAGCCGCATTTGCGTGCACAATTCGACGCCGGTGTACCTTGAAATGCGGAGCAGGCCGCTGGACCATCACAAGAGGGAGGTGAAGCTTACCTCCCTCCATGTGAATGTGTATTACTTCTGCGAGGAGGAATTACGACCTCGTATGCATTCTGTGCACTTAGATGCTGTAAATTGGTGAGTTTGACTACAAAGTATGCATAAATGCTATGATTTAACCCACAACTTACGTTATTTAGCGAGTGGCCGCATGTCATATACACAACTATAGCGGATTCGCGTTACTTTGTTATGGCATGGCAGCAGGAACTGGTGATGGGCAAGCCGCGCTCGGGCATCTGCAAGTATTCACTGACGCCCACACTGGATACGCTTGCCTCCATACGGGAGTTCAAACAGTTGCGCCACGAACTGCGTCACATTGAGTGCCTTTCAGAGGATCGCCTTATCGGCTACGAACAGACGCGTATCACCGTCTGGGATCACCGCAGCGGGGACACTCTGATGAACTACGACTTGGGCCGCCCTCTGGGCCGGTGCCTGGCAGCTATGCACTATCCAAGCCTCGACATGGACCAAAGCAGCATGCTGGTGCTTTACCAGCTTCTCAAAGAACCAAACAAAGCTGCTGAGGTGCATGTGATCGCCTGTGAGCTGTCCCATGCCACGCCGTCGCACCGCCTGCTGCAGGTACACCGCTTACCAGCGCCGCAATTTGACGATACTACAGAGGCAGTTAACACCGGGGATCACCTGATCGTCAAGTCTGCATCGAACGACGAGGCCTGGATAAGTGCCGCCGATCCAAGACAGCTCACCTATTTGGCGCCGCAAGTCAATGGAGCGCAGCGTTTTTATGCCCGCCACAAGTCCCAGGTGATCGAGATGTCCCCGCAATCCCTAACTGTAGATAGTATCGCCAATCACATGCTAAAATTGGCAGTCCAGCAGTCCCACTCGACGTAGACCTGTGTCGGTAAACTTGACATGTGGAGAATCTCGTCGAAGAACAAAGTTTTTGTTTTTTTTCACCACAACCCTTGTTGAAAATCACCCAGAATACCCGATCTATAAATGTGCTTCTGGCTGTCAGCCCAAATATAGTTCAAATATACGAAACTATAATAAGTTGCGTGTTATACCCCTAACAATCATCCATCATCTAATAATATCAACATTTCGCCTTAGTCTTAAGTAAGTCGGAGAGTAGCCTTTATTATGCGCTATTTTGGAATAAGTGTTTTTGTTTCTTTCGTTCTTTTTATTTTTTCTAAAAGAAAAACAAAACTAGCCTAAGCTATCGTAGTTTTAGGCTTATGAATTCAATTGTTTGATTTCCTACTATCGACTTCAGAAGTGAATGTGTCATATTCTTAGTTAAATGGAAACACCAAAATGGAAAGAAATAAATGTCATTAAAAGGAAATCTATTAAAAATACAATGTCTTTGCAATCGTGATATTGGAAATTGTATTACTTTTTCAAAATTAGTCGATTCACAGATATGTTTTTAATTTGGCTTATAATACTTGAGCATTATTTCCGAGAGTGCCTTTGGCTTAAACATAGGCTTTACTGCAATTGAGCCGACAACTATATATCCAGATTTCGCCCAGTGCCTAACCTGTCATTGGCTCGATCTTTATGTGGATGAGCCCGTCACCGAGAACTTTGCCTATCGGAGTACAAGGGAAGCATCCCTTCGGCATTAGGAATACTTATTCATAGGGCATCAAGAACAAGTTCTTTGAAAAGGTAATTCCTATTAAATAAAAGTTTTCCCTTTGGTTTTTCATCATAGTTCGTATATTTTAGACTATTTTTTGTATAATATCTAATCAATTTCAACTACTCTGTTGTCGATCAATTCCGACCCTCTATCCTATGAACTAACTTCTTCTTAAAACTAATCATTATTTACTATTTTGTTAGTCTCTAAGTTCTAAACTTTTATATACAGAAGTTTTACTTACATTTAAAAAGTAAAATCCATCGAAAAAATTGTGAGGTGGACCAAATATACAATTAGAATGAACGCGAATGCGATGCTATTCGGATATAATATTGCCACTAGGAAGCCAATTGCCTGCCTGAGAACCAACCACGAAATGCAA
This sequence comes from Drosophila teissieri, assembly GCF_016746235.2. Classification (NCBI taxonomy): domain Eukaryota; kingdom Metazoa; phylum Arthropoda; class Insecta; order Diptera; family Drosophilidae; genus Drosophila; species Drosophila teissieri. Next base: position 14,515,615 of record NC_053029.1, on the reverse strand, counting down.
AGATCCTATAACTGAGTTCAAAAACTCGTGGCATTAAATCGTTCTTACATGTCTAGTAAAGTACAGAAAATTCCAATTTAGTTACGATCGCTTACTGTACATGTTACTAATATAGAAAATATATATCTCTATTTTGGCGAGAACCATTTCAAGGCGTTAAAAAGCCCCAAATGAATAGTTAACGCTGAGGGCGCTCCAGCAGCCGTAGCAGTCCACTACAATTCTTTGTCTGGTTTCTGTGCTACTGATGCAGTTTGGTTTTGGCGCTGCTCCTTGGCCAGTTGCCAGCGCTTGAACTCCACCATCTGCATGACGCGAACACGCAGAGGCTGTTTCCGCCGCTGCATAACCGCCGACAGCTTGCCGAACTCCATGCTGTACATGAAGACGACTGGAATGAGCACATCGTCCTTGCCATCGCCAGACATTGCGAACATCGGCTGCGTCTCACCGGAAGAGCCCGGAACATTATCACAGACAATCAGCGCTGCTGCTCCCACCTTCTGGGCCAGTCGCGCTTTGCTCACGAATGTGCAATCACCGCGCTCGGCCACCAGGACCTTTCCCTTCGCCTCTTCGGCATTCTCTAGGGTCTCATCACAGGCCCGAAGCGGCTTGGCCAGTATCAAGTCCCCTTGGACGAACTGATCGCCAGTTAACTCCGGGCTAAAGTGCGATGGCCCGGCCATCAGGGCTATCCAATCCTGTGGCTTCTCGTCAGTGGCGTAGGCTACGGCCTGGAAACGAGAGATTCAATTAAATTATTATTATGATGCTTCCCTTAAAAATGAAGCATACAAACCTGCAGTTGCGCTAGCTGATTTATGCTTTGCATCTTGGTCAGCTCAAGCATCTCCTGCATAAATTGCAGTCCCATTTCGCCCTCCTCGTGGCTTTTTGCCTGAATAAAGTCAATTTTATATTAAATTGTTCTACGATCTGTGCGATGATGATGAGAAGGAAGAGGAGGAAGCGGAAGATCGAGGAAACTGGTGGCGCAAAGGTTACCAACCAGAGTGTCAAACGAAATGCAAACGAAACCAAAAAGCAGAACAGAAAAAAACTTACATTATAGAAACTATGAAACAGTCGCACCTTGCCTTGGCTGCGGTCGCCTACCGAAACCATGGTAATGCCCATGTCGTAAACAGCTCGCAGATGATCTGCATTGCTTGCCTGAAAATCCAGGGCGCTGAGTCGCTTTCCCGCGGTGGTGCGAGGGCACGAGCCCGTAATGAAGTTGCGCAGTGGCTTGCGTACTTTTTCAGGAAAAAGCTTATTTGAACTGGGGCAGGTGCGCATGAAGTCGAGTACGTTGTGTTCGTCCGTCTGGCGAAAGCCTGTAATTAAAACAAGAAATTTATCAGAGTTCCCACATAGCTATTTTCGTTTTCCACAAAGGATATAAAAGACACTTGACTATCAATACATCAATATTAACCCATACATAAAACAGATTGTTGCAAATAATCAATTGATACCTATCAAGAGCTATTTCTTCTGATAGATTTACTGATAGCGCTGCGGCGATTACGTAAAACAATTAAAAAACGAAAAAGTACTTACTAAACGTGGCATTCCCTAGTTGGGCAATAGAGAGCGGCAGCAGGTGAGCTTCGGTTGTGAAGACGAACTCATCGACGTTTATGATCAGATCCTGGGGATCGGAGAACAAGAGGAAGAGGTACTTGATCGTCTCGGAGAGCACAAACGAGTCCATGCGATCCTCGTGCTTGCCAGTCCGTACATCATTCACGGCCGCATAGCCGCAAGATACTTTAGCATGCTGCTGGAGTGTCTTCAGAGCCTTCTTTCCCACCTGCAGATAATGATGATCGCCAGTGGCGCGGTACAGGAAGTAAGTGGACTCTATAAATTCTGGTCGCAGGGGATGCTGTCCCCAATGTATTTGGAAGTCTACGGTAAATGCTTCTGGAATGAAGGTGTGCATCTGCATAACCTGCAAATAAGATAAAAAATGTTTCATAAAATAAATGGGATAAGCGGATTTGAACAGGATAAACCATACCTGATAGAGCATCTCGTGTGTCTGCACAGCTGGTTTCAGGTCGCCGGATAGCACCTGCAGACCCGGCCAAAATGCCAGGAGCGAGTCCATAAAGTTTTTGGACTTAGCATGTGGCCTGTGCATTAGCACGTCGAGTAGCATGGGTCCTTCACTGACGTACTTCATTACCGCGTTGTAGTGGCGATTAAAGCGGGCCAGGTACTTGTCGTCCCCAAGTAGGACGTAGGACTTGAAGAGGTACTCATAGTAACTGTCGATGCCCGCTCCGACTCCGGAGTCCCGACGCACCCAATCGCCGGAATGAACATTAAGTACCGTGCCCATGAGATCGGAGCCACGGTGCCTTAGCTTCCACAGCGCGTCCATGGCGGCATGGGCTCGCACCTCGAAAATGGGATCGCCGGTAAGCCGCGAAAGAGCAGCAAATTCCAAAAGAATGGTACCAGCACAAGCGGTACACGTTTCACGGGACTTCTTCAGCATCGGATCCTTCATACCCAGCCGTAGATTAACCCGCGCATGCGGAATGCCCGTAGATGTGTTGAACGCCGGTAGCAATCGGTAGCCCAGCTCGCGAGACATCTCCAGCAGTTCGCCCTTGTACCAATGCATCGTGTCCGCATGCTTTTGCAGATACTCCGCCAGAATGTGCGCGGACAGCAGGCCACCAACCATTCGAATGTTCGTCTCAAACACCGACACAATAATGTCGCTGTCGAATTGCACGTCGCGGATAACTAGCTTTACCGCGTGTTCAAACTCTGTGAAATCACCCAGCAGCACCAGGGTGTCCAGAGTATCCACCAGAGTCATGGAAAAGCTAAAAAATCAACCATATCAATGAAAACGCCAAACCTAAGGATTTGTAACTCACTTTCCGAGAATGTCGTCCATGTCGCCACGCGATGGCGTCACTCCTCGGTAACGTCCTTTGCAGGAGAGCGGCATTAGCTCATCAGCTGGATAGGCGTTCTGCATGTAGGCGTTATATGCATGATAGAACATATCGCGAGCTTCTTCCCTGAAATCAAACAGAGCATATTGCACAGGTCAATTCAGCTTTTTTGTGATTGTTCAGAACGACTTTTAAGTGCAAGCGTTTAAATATTCCTACTTATATACTTACATATATACAATATAAGCACCACATTTAAATTTATAACCATAAATGATTACCAACGAGTTATGATAATTAGAGCTCCTCGTTTCTGATGCATATATGGGTTAGATTTAAATACATTGCATTGATCCTCCAGAAACCCAAAGTAAGTTGGAATGTCAAAGGTGTTATAAAACCGAAACTATCAAAAAATAATCGCCGGGCAGAAGTTGTCCTGGTCACGATACACAAAGAACCTTATCTAGCTAAGACTTACCGGAGTTCCGCCCGCTCCTTGTTGGACATGTTCTGCGTGGGCATGGTGGTCTCGGTGCTAAGGACGCAGGCAACTACGATGCACAGGGCCACCAGGAAGATGAGCATTAGCCGCTGGCCACGGACGAAGGATTCGGAGGATGTGGCGGACATGGTGCTGGCTATCTGGAGACTACCAGTGGCGGTGGTGGTGGCGGTGGAGGTTGTGCTGGTGACGGCGGATGGCTTTGTCTTTCGGTTTTGGCCGCCAGACTTGCCGCTCGAGTCGTTGTGACGTTGACCTTCACTTTGAACGTGTGGTGTTGAAACCAATGCTTCGATGTTTCTCTTCGCCGCTTCTTTGTTGACTCCGCTTTGGGCCCGTGGTCCGCTTGATTTGGCTCTGTAGCCTAATTGAAACAGCCAACTCATAATTAGCTTATAATTTAACACATAATTTTGCTCGACTGAAATTAGGCTCACCTGTGCCCGAAATGTCGACCTAATTTGTTGTTGCTTTTCGCCCGGTTTTCACGGGCACTAGAAGATCGGGTTGCTCTGGATAAAACTTAAGCGCGGTGCTCTACGGCATCTGCAATTGCACATTTATCCTCCCAACGACCACGACGACTGCGACACACATTGTGACTATTTATAATCTCGTTTGGAATTTGTTTTCTGCTCCAATAACAAAACACCACGACTGCAAAGCGAGCGTCAGAATCGTAAGGTTACTACTGCCAGCCGATCGGCAGGGCATTACGATTCGCTATTATATATCCAGCAGAGTCTGGTTTTATAGTTCTCCGCGCTGCTGTGCTGGCAATTATCAGATCGCTGCTTATCAACGATGAACTCAAGATTCCTTAATTTTATCATGAAAAAAAGTGATTGCACCCTTAGTGTGACCAGGTGTGCAGCGAGCGGAAGAGTGTGGCCTTCCCCATTAAACTAATATTATTGGCATACCTTAAAGTTAGCGTTGTTAATGCTTTAATTTGCTCGAACTATTTTATAATTAATCTTTTCATTATTAATAACTATAATATTAATTTGTTAGATTTTACCATTGCACAGCACTGGCATTTGGTATATTTCAATCGCCTTTTGGGATTATTTTCTAAACTGGTACTGGTGTGCTTTAACGGTCCTTTTACGGTCACACTGCAACCCAGACGAAAAAAGACGCGAAAAGATGCAGAGAATATAAACAACGGTGAGATAATAATTAAACAATATGCCACAAGACATAATTTTTGAGTGACTAACATGACAGAGTAAAAAACGGAGAAATTACTTTCTATGTAGCCCAAAGAAAAGTTGAGACTGTGGGCAGGTGTGTGTGTGTGCGTAGCTGAAACGACTACTTAAGGCACAAAGGGTGAAAAAAAGCGGAACCAGAAGTTTCGGTGGCTTCATAACACCAACAATTAGATACCCTCTGTTATTACTCGATCGTAATCCGGATCAGAGCCTCAAATTGTTGCCCTTGGCAACATCTTCAGCTGCACAACTTGCACATATGTACACTCACACACACATTCACTTCAGATGAGTTTTCCCAAGGTAAAAAGGAGGCGAAAAGCGATGAATGAATTATTTGAGTGGGCTGAACGGCGGGGAAATCTCCATTTTGGTGAATGATTCTGCCAGCGGGAAGCAGGGAATCTCTGCTAATTGGCCGTTTTGCTGCCAGCCCGACTCATTAGCGGCTTTTCACATGTCACCAGGTGCTGCAAGTGTATGCGTGTGTGCGCCCGCTCGTATGTATCGTATGTACATTATGTATCCGCACTATATACCCCGTTAAACGGTTGTTTCTCGCCCTGTCTTGAGCTCGGATTCCATGACAGATTATGCAACCCACTCTATCTCCGTCTCTTTCGAGCTGCTCCGATTCTTTGCCTTCACGAAAATGGCATTTAAATTAATGGAAAAATATACATAACGAAATGCCATATCAGCGGATTGGTCTTATTTATTGGTAGCACTCCAATTTAACAACTACTTTCTCGCTCTACGATTCGAACGTACATATATTTACATATATAATTTAATTATTGTCTTAGATTCGTGGCACTTTTTTTAGCCATATTTTTGCATGTGTATTGCTCTTTTTTTCTGTCTGTGTGCTGGGCTATTTTTGTATCGTTTTTTCGTTATTTTTTGTTTGCATTTGTTTTGGGCAGATATCTGCTTGTGCGTTGAATATTTGCCATCTACAGTCATATTTACTTTGCGAATCAAGCTCTTTGGAACCTGAGATTAATTCGAATACTCCTGCGACCATCCATCTTGATCACTTTTTCAAAGTGCCGGCTTATCAGTTTTATGGGCTCATTTGCTCTTATCAGCTTTTCCCCAACAGCTGGCCACTAACCGTTGTCAATTTATCAACAAATAGAAAAGCTTTACGCCTTCCATATTCCATTTACATACATATATTCGACGTGGCATCGGGTCAGCCACTCGAGACATGGTAGCTATATTATACAATGAATTACTTTATAGTTTCGCGACTTTTTATCCCAAACCCAAACCCATTGAGTAATAATCTTGGCAACTGTAGTATACTATATATTATACGTAATTGCTTTGTTGGTGCAGGTTGTGGTTGCTGGGCGGCAATTCATTCGATATACATATCTGTTTATAAACAAATGCAAGGCGGCGGCATTAAGGAAAATTAAGATATATGCTAAATTATAATGGCCACTTGCTGATTCACAGCGATGCTGATTACGATTGTTTTCCTGACCATTTATTTCAATAAAACTTGACGAGTGCTTTAATACCTATAAAACCAAGGACTTAAAGCAATAGAAAAGCATAAAGATAGCAAATCTGCAAAAACAAGTCAAATTGTCATAATTTTTATTAACAACAATAAAATTTTGAATTAAAAAAGTTGTGAAAGTAATCATTTTAAAGTATGACCTACACATTTTTTGTTTAGTGTTTCCATTAAAAGTTAAAAGTATAATCAGTTCTTAAAATATAGTTCACATATAGTAGTTTCTAGCATGCCTGCAAGTTCTTAATCTTCATTGCGTGCGAATGAAAATCTGGAGTTGGAGAAGAGGGAACTCCTTCACATCCAGACAGACACCATCATAATGCATTATTTAAAAAGAATACTACAAAAGTTCCCTCTCATTTTCTGTGCGTCGCCATTCGGACACGCAACTGGACTGTGCGTCCTCCACCTCCTTTAGACCACCGTTTTATTTATATTATTTACCTAACTTATTGATTTTGTTCATTCCACGTTCTCGCTTTTTCCTTCTCCCGCTGAAATGAGAGTTGCGACACAATTTTTGGGCTCCCGAAGGGTAAAAGCAAAATCAATAATGACCAAAAACCTGAATTCGACCAATTTAGTGTCCAGACATCCATAATCTGCAGAATGGGCATAGCAGTCGTAGGATATGCGCAGTAAACATAGTCGACTATAACAAAATATGAGATATATTATTATAAATAATATTCTAAAAATACTCTTGTTTTCTCACCTTACAGGTGTACTATGCGACCGTACAAATATTTGAGATTACATACTGAAAAATGGAAGCAATATCGAAGATTTCCCTGATATTGTGTGCCTTGTTTGTCGTGGTCAACGCCGCAGCGGCCATCAGTGGCGACAGCACCCACTGTCAGGCCACATACAGCAGTGCCGAGGCGTACCTGGCCCAAAGCCCGCAGCAACATCGTCCACAGATCAGGCCCCGGACAAGGACCTGGCAGGAGCACGAGTTCTCACTGCTGGGCTACAAGTTCCACCTGCCGTTCGTGGGTCATGCCGTCGACTCGGATCTAGATGATAGTGACAGTGATGAGGGTCTGTGGCTGGATGCGGCGGACGCCGGAGCAGAGAGCGTAGAGGTGGAGGAGCATGAACTTCCTTCGGTCGGTCACGTCGATACCTCGGGCAATGTTTTTAAGCTTAGCTGCGAGCATGTGGACCTGAGGCGAGTTAACCAGGAGCTGCTCTCCCAGCGAAGCTCGCACATTAACTACAACCACCTAATGCTGTCCCATGTGCCTGCGGACCTCAATAGTCCCCTGAAGCTGCCGCAGCTCGAAAGTGTGAGGGAATTTACCTGGCAGAGCAGTGACCTTAAGGATGAATCGCTCAGTGAACTCTTCACCCGCCAGCCGCACTCCTTTGAGTATGTGGAACGGCTGAATCTCATCGAGAATCGCCTGGAGTGCCTTAATTGGGCCATTCCGCTGGCCGTGCGTCGCGTGAAAGTACTTAAAATGAGCGGTAATCGACTGAGCAATTGCAGTCTGATAAACCTGCAGCATATGAAGCAACTGCAGGAGCTGCACTTGGACAGAAGTGAACTGACTTTCTTACCGCAGCGCTTCCTGGGCGAGCTTAGCGAACTGCGCATGCTGAACCTCAGCCAGAATTTGTTGACGGAGCTTCCACGGGATATATTTGTGGGAGCTCTGAAGCTGGAGCGGCTCTATCTATCCGGGAACCAGCTGAGCGTCCTGCCATTTATGCTCTTCCAAACGGCAGCCGATCTCCAAGTGTTGGATCTAAGCGACAACCGCCTGCTTTCCTTTCCGGACAACTTCTTTGCCCGCAATGGCCAGCTTCGTCAGCTGCACTTGCAGCGAAATCAGCTTAAGTCCATCGGCAAGCACAGTCTGTACAGTCTGCGAGAGCTGCGTCATTTGGATCTTAGCCAAAATTCTCTGTCCGTCATCGATCGAAAGGCGTTCGAGTCCCTGGATCACCTGCTCGCCCTGAACGTGTCCGGCAACAACCTGACCCTGCTGTCATCCATCATCTTCCAGTCGCTGCATGCCCTCAGGCAGTTGGATCTCAGTCGGAACCAGTTCAAGCAGCTGCCCAGCGGCCTGTTTCAGAGACAGCGCTCCCTGGTGCTGCTACGCATTGATGAGACGCCCATAGAGCAGTTCTCCAACTGGATATCGCGTTATGATGAGTCTCTTGTGGATCCGCAAGTGCTCAGTCGCTTGCGTTACCTTTCCGTGCAGCAGAATCGGAAACTAACTCATTTACCCGCCACCTTGTTCGCCAATACTCCAAATATAAGGGAGCTGCTGCTGGCTGAGAACGGATTGCAGCAGCTGCCCACACAGATCTCAGGGCTGTCGCGATTGCAGCGACTCAGTGTACGTGGTAATAGCTTGGGATCGCTGCCCGAAAATATCAAAGAGCTCAGACAGCTGCACTACCTTAATATATTGGGCAACGAGTATCAGTGTGACTGCAGCATGTATTGGCTGACTGCGTGGCTGGCGAATACCAGCACTAGCCTGCGCCACCAACTGCCCCATGCACAGAATAACAGCAATGGCAGTTCCAGCCAGACGCCACTGGACACATACGAGAGTATCGACCATCAAATCGATGCGCTTAAGTGTCAGTATGGTTATCCCGGCGATATGCTCCGCGTGCTAAGCAATCTCAACTGCTCGGTGCCCTCGGTGGTGCAGTTCTCCGAGCCAAAGATGCACCTGCTACTCTCCACCGCCAAGCTTGAGTGCCAGATATCAGGGAGTCCAGTGCCGGACATCATCTGGGTGAGTACAGCAGCATTCTTGTATTGTGATCATCGTGTTAGTTTGGGCAATGTTTAATGTAAAATAGTAGTTTAAAGACAAGCCATTACTCAGTATAACTGCGTATTAATGGATATATTTAGGTATCGCGTATGATATTAGTATCTATTATGCCCTTTTATGATAACCAGTCTTATTAGTTGATCCTTTAGCTTCCCTAGAGGTGACTAAATGCATTATTCTTCCGTTACATTTTTATGAGGCACAGAGTTAATCGTTTACCCCTTATCAGGTTACACCACGCAATAAGATCTTACGCCACCATGCTGACCCTGACAAGCGACCGATCATCATCGATAGTAAGGAGGATGCTCACCAGCCACCGAGTGCCCAGGAGCTAGCTGCTCTGATGGACGAGAGTTACATCCAGTCGTTGAACTGGACACGTCAGAATAGTCTAGAGGGTCGACGCGTGGTGCTGGTGGAGAATGGATCGCTGCTGGTGCACAATATTTCGAGAATTGACAGTGGGCTCTACACTTGCTATGCCTTCAATGTGATGGGCAAAGCCTCTGCAGGATTACGGTAGGACTAAATAGTTAATATTATGTTAAAATACTTATTAAAAGGGGTTTCCCCTTTCTCGCAGACTGTACATCGATCCCATTGTGTTCTACCGAGTTAAGATCGGTAGCATACTGTTTGGCACGGCACTGGCTACCGCATTCCTACTGCTAACCCTGATTGTGCAGGGATTGAGGAGTTGCCTGTCACGCTGGGGAATCTGTAACCGCTTCTATTGCTGTATCAATCGGAAGAAGAAGTCACCGCGCAAACGCCAAATATACGCCATGCTCGATAGCATCGAGACCTACAAGAGCCAGCAATTGGAGAGGCTGAGAGAGAACTACACCCAGCAGGTGCACCGCATCCGGGAGAACTGCGCCCAGCAGGTGGAGTGGATTCAGAGCAGCTACACCAGCCAGGCCAAGCATATTCGCGAGTTCCGCGATATAGGCTCGAATCACCTTACCACGCTGAAGGACCAATACTACGATCAGGTGAAGAAGGTGCGCGACTACTCCACAGGCCAGTTGAGCTGGGTGCGGGAAAACTACGTCTTCCAGAGGAACAAAATCCGGAAGTTTAGTGCACATCAGGTATTGCGCCTCCGCGAGGGATACAAATACCAACAACAGACGCTGAACAAGGTGCTGGAGAACCTTCCTAGTTTCTACTTCGAGAATTGTCGTGGACGATGTGAGGAGGACATTGCCGAGGGTAAAATATTACCAAACACTATTAAGTCGTATTTATATTAAAGTTCCTTTTATTTTTCAGACATAGACTGCTACTTCAAAGGCCAAATGGACTTTGGTGGCTCCAAGGAGCTGCACATACAAAAAATCAAAGCGCGCCTATCTGCTAATTATTCAGCCAGCAAGGCGTCGCTGTACTATACCCCACCAGACGATGATTTGCTGCACGGCTCGCCACTTAATCTGCAGACCTCCCCCATCCACATCAACTACATAGATGAGAATCTGGACCAGCAAAAGCAGTTGGAGCACGATTTCAAAATGGAACCTCAGCTATTGCTTACAATGCCCCATGCTCTATATGAATCCCGAAGGCGCCAGCAGCAGTGGTCAGGCGGCTGCTTTGGCGGCAGCAGGGGCTCTTTCGCAGTTCATAAGCGTGGAGGACAATAATCAAGAGCAGGAGATGCAGCCGCTAAGAAAGATCAGTGCTAAGCCACTGGGGGTGCCCGAACTGAAGGACTTGAACGATGTAAAGAGCTCAAAGTCTTGCCCGGCCATTTATAAGGTTTCCAAACAGCGAGATGGTAGCACTCTTCATGAGCTGCAGAAGGAGGGCGAAGCACCCTACCAAATGCTTCGCCTAAATCCCGTGGAGACCACTTCGCTGACCTCCTCCGTTGCTCCCGCGATGCAGGCGAGGACGGAAAAGCTGAACATTATCCTGGACGAATGTGGCGCGGCGTCGTTGTGCAAGCCGGAGCAGGAGGCCGGCGAAGGAAATAGTGAGACTCCACCATCCGAGTCTAGTTGTGAGTCCAACAGCTTGGCCGCCAGTTGCGGCGATGTCTGTCAGGTCAGCAGCAAGCTGGCAAACGCCGCCTCATTATCATCTACTGCAACCAAGCCTGAACATGCCAGCACTTAGAGATTTTTTAAAATTTAAAATTAGTAATTGTACTGAAAAGTAGCGAAGATATAAACTGTATAGAAGTACGTGAATCAAACACACATCTGCGAATGAAGTTAATGTTAATGGTTACGCTATAATGGTAAGGCGGACAACAATAATTAAAATTAGAGTTAATTAGCAAAACACATAAATTCAAGTGCTGAACATTAGGAAACATCGGAACAAGTCGTATGATTCTACCGACAGATGATCAAAAACCAAGCTTAAAGAATTTAAAAATGAGATCAATTCACACCTGGAATCTATAGCTAAGATATCACGTCAATAATACTTGAAAAGAGCCCCCCATTTGTGATTTCATTACTTAACGAGTGTAAAGCATCAAAACTGTAAAGTGCAAGGCGTATTTTAAAGTGAAACTGACAAATTTTAATTGAACTGTATGAAAATAAAAACGTATATAACAAATAAACCTTTACCATATATCAATTGGCGAATCCTTTCTTCCAGCTCAACAAAAGCCTATAAAATCGATGAAATCATGCCATGCCAACGATTTAAATTATTTAAGATATACTATATATTCTTTCATTTGCAGGAAACATAAAATAACAATAACAAAACCATGTGGATAGAAGCAGCATTCCTAAGGATCTGGCACTCTGGCTGCTTGAGGATCTCGATACAGCATGGATTGGCATCAATTTTGCACACCTCGCTCTCCGTCTCCACCTCGCTGAGATCGGTGATATCGCATTCGCAGGGGAAGCACTCCATCTCGCCGCCCTCTTCGCCCTCGGCTTCCTCACCCTCACCATACCAACTGATCTTCTCCTCGCTGCGCATGCTTGGCTCAGTGGAGAGTGAACAGACGGACAGCTCGGAGTCGGAAATGGCCAGGGGCACGGGCTCCTGCGGCAGCAGCGAAAAGTCATACACGGCCATCTCCTGAGCGAACCACAGAGTTGGTTCCATTGGAACCGCTTCTCCCATTTCGTCCTCCAACCGCTCTCAGCGTCCTCCATCTCGTCTTCGTTGCTAATCGCCTTCAAATTGTAACTGGCGGGCAGGAAGTAGCCCAGCAAGAGGTACCGACTGTTAAAGCTAAACACGGCCGGTCCACTCGGGTACAGGGAATCCCAAATTCCGTGGAGTATTGTGCACTTGTCCTCGTTCCCGATATACAGCTCGAAGGGACCCGTTCGCATGTTGCTGTTCCAGGTGGACTTTATTCTGACGGACAGGCAACAGCCCTCCGTTCCGCTGTTAATGTTGTATATTCCCACTCCATGACGTTGACCCTTGAACCAGTCCCCCGAGTAGTTGTCCCCATTCACATAGTTGTAGCGCCCCTTTCCGTGCTTCAAGTTCTTTCGCCAGTTGCCCTCGTACACGGACCGTCCGGATAGATGAAGATGCCACGCCCACAGCGCTTCCCGCAGCGTACTGTCCGTAGTACCGTGATCCATCCTTAAACACGTACAGCCCGATGCCGTGACGGCGACCCTTCCTGTAGTTCCCATCATACTGATCTCCGTTGGGGAGGATCGCCCAACCTCTGCCTTGCCTCTGTCCCGCTGCATTTCGACCGCCTATGTAGAGCTGCATCGAGGAATATTATTGCTTACTAAAAAACTTATTTATATTAAAGAAAGATTGGAGCCTCAGATCTGCACTACTACTTTCAGCAGCCCGTCCTATTCTGCAGAACCAGTTTGCAACTTACGCCTATATTGGGTCCCAAATCCTCCTCTTCCTCGGGCGCCGACAGGTCCTCCTCGGACATTTCGGTCGTGGCCATGGTGATTTTGAGTTAACTCGCTTCTTCGGTTCTTTATTGCCGAGTGAAGTACAGATTTTTACTTACGAATTACTTTCAGGAAATATTTGTGTATGCATTAAATAAATGTATTCTGTCTGTATAGTTAACTTAGCGAAGACTACTACAATAAATATCAGAATCGAAGAATGATAGGATCGAGGGCTACGTTTTCGCATAGAAGTAGTTGGCCAGGGGATATCGAATGGTCAAAGCAATTAGTGTGCACAGCACCTGCAGTCCCATCAGCATCTGGGTGACCACTCGCTCGTGGACAGGTCCGAAAATGACCAGGACAAAGTTAATGAGCGTTAAGTTATTGGTCCTCACAACTCCGTCCGCTTTGGTGTGCCAGCTAATCAGTCGCAACTTTCGCAACACCGTGACCATCAGGCGACCCGGAGCGTTGAGATCCTCCAGGCGGAACTCCGTGGTGCTGATGTGGAGCAGATCCGTCTTGCTGTCGTACTGGGGCAGCCGGTGACGCGGACATGGCACAAAGTGGAACAGCTGCGGCGTTGAGTACAGGAAGTTCAGGATCTGCGGCAGGAAGAAGAGGAGCAGGGTCTTGCTGAAGTGGCCCAGGATTCCAACCACGGCAAAAGTCATGCCGGCAAAGTAGCAGTAGGTGTCGCCAACAAACACCTGCGATGGATACCTGAGAAATAAGTGAGATAGAAAACATATTACAACCCAAAGCTATAATAATAGAATATGTACTTCTAATAGGAATTTAGATCAAAATGATGAAGAAAAGAAAAATTAACTTATTCATCACAATTTTACTACATCTGTGTCCATTTATTTTTGGTTTACATTTTCTAAAAATGATAATTACTATATTTAAGAAGACGGAAAAAGATTATAACGTATACTTAAGTTTCAAATAATATCCTTATTATTTCGATAACAGTAGAAACCAGTGTTGTAAGGCCCGCCGAAACGAAGCGGCCAGATTATAACTGCAGCAGCGAAACAGCTGACTGAGGACATTTGCGTCAGCTGTGCGGGGGAGGTGAGGGGTACCGTAAAATTTTTGGGCGTGTTTGCCAGCGAAAGAAAAGCGTGAAAAGTACGGAAAATAGCAACGGAATGAGCAGAAAATACTGCAGAAAGTGAACCAGTGACCATGGTGAGAAGCACAATCCTGGCCACCCACACACAGATACCAGGAGCCGGCCTGGGACGGCTGGCCATCACCAAGAAGCTGGTGCTCTGGTTGGTGCTGGTGCTGCAAGTGGGTTTCATCGGCTGCATATGGCTGCTGCAGATGAACCGAGGCCAGGAGTCACAGCAGCGGAGTGCAGTGGACCAGGTTGGCGGACAGGTGCACTTCGTGGCCAGCGGCGAGGCTCCGAGGGAAAAGACACACCTTGTGGGCGGAACCCACTGTCCGCATCAGCAGGACAATGTCAACCGCTACGACAGGGACTTTTATCAAATGAGGGCGGAACGACTGAACGAATCCCACCTGCCCGACTACCACGTGCCCGCCTATGTGGACGCGGAGATGGGCTTAACGCCCGCCCTGTGGTGCTATCGCGAAGGTACCATCAACGAGAGCCAGCGGCTCAACGATGTGGACTATTTGATGGCGCCGCCGCAGTGCAGATGTGAAAGTGGCTGGCACGGCAGAGATTGCGGCCAGCCGGAGATCATATGGCGAGCCCTGATGACGCCCAATCGGGCCAGCAAACGAGGCGGAAGCCCCCCGCTTCAACTGGTCGAGGCCAGTCCCACTCCCCTGCACCGCCTGTTCTATATGTTGGAACTGGGGGCCTGGGACCACCTTAGTCTGGAGCTTTTGGAGCTGCAAATTCGAGCCCTCATCGAGGTTGTGGACTACTTTCTCATATACTATGTGAGCAACGGCAGCAAGGAGCGGAGTCTGGAGAGCATGCTGGGCAGCCAAACAAGCTACACGCTACTTCGCTGCTCTTCCGAGAGCAACTGCAGCAGCTCAATGGCCTACAGCCACTTTAGGAGGCAGCTGTGGCAGCAGTGTGGTGTCCAAATGCAGGCGCAGGATCTGCTGCTCCACGGGGACAGTGGAACCGTTTATGCGCCAGCAGCCCTCAAGTTTCTCAAGTACTATGCAAAGGATGTGCTGCCGCTGAAGTTCCGTTTAAAGTACAACGTGTATGGATTCTACTGGCAGCATCCGAAAAAGACCCTCTTGAATGGGGTGATAAGTTCCTTGGGGCACCTGCACAGTGCCCAATTGGACGCCCACCGGCTGCACCGGCTGGCGAGCAGCACATTAGGTGATCTCAACCACTACGGCGGATGGAACTGCGAGCTGTGTCTGCCTCCCGAGCAGATTGTGCTCCTGCTGCAGAGCTCCAGCCACCGAAAGCTACCAGTAAAGCTACCCAACGATACCCGCAATGCCCACATCGATGCCAACTACATGCAGCAGTTGATAGCCAATGGAGTTCACATCGATGGCGCCACGCAGCTGCACCGGTTGCGGGAGCAGAGCGAGAAGTATTTTGCTCCCGAGGAGGCGCTGCTGCACAGCAGCCAGTACGGCCAGCTACTGGTGAATCTATACGATGTGGACGTCCTGGAAGATCTGCAGGACGAAGACTAACTACGCCTGTCAAAGTGTGACTTGGGCACGGCACCCTATCGAACCAGCATAAGCCTACGAATATATATTTATATGTGCCTGCTTTTGAGTCCCCATCAAAGTCTAACAATCTCATAATCATCATATCATACTCTGCCTAATCCACTCATGCGAATGCCCTTCTGTGTTTTTGGCCAAGCGAATTCCAAATTTAGTATCTCAGCTCAGCAGACAGGACAGATAGACCCGCCATCTGTGATAAGAAAAACCAGAACTAAACAATGAATTTATGAGAGGAAGTCGAAACGATACATCCAACTGAGCGAAGTCTCAAATTTGCTGGAAAAAGTTGTGAAATGGGTTGAACGGAATTTAACATTATTTTTAAGATATAACACACACGATCTGTATGAGAAAGCTTTTTAGATTTACTTTAAATATTGATACCAATTATCAGAAGGCAAGCTAGATTTAAACAAATTTGGATTTGGTTACAATTTTGAAGCGTTATTTGTGTTATTAGTTTATTACTTAGGCGCCCTAATTCTAATTAGAAGAAAATTTGTTAACCTTCCAGATCAATTCAGTATTTATAAATAAAAATCAATTGGATTACTTACTTGTTGAACTTCCAAAGCGCCAGGGTGGTGGCCAGGAAAGGCAGCATGAAATAAATGGAGAATATATGCGAATCCACCTGGTGGCCGAGCAATAGTTCGATGGCATTGAACAGCAGAATGGAGCCCGCAATTATCAAGGATTGTCCCACCTCCAGGCCATTGATGCCCGCCAGGATGTTGATGGCATTTGTGCAGAAGACCGCCAGCATGCCCATAAAGACGTAGTACAGGGCACCTTAAAGAAATCAAAATATTTGTTAGCAGGGAACTAAAAACGTTTCTTCTAAATTTAATTTCATTGAAGTTGCAACTTGATCGAAAGATCTTCGTTTCTGGGGAACCTTAGCTACCTATATTCAGGGTGGTCCCAAACAGATTCCTCGCAAAGTTCGGCATGATAACCGTAGTGGAGTTATAGTTGACGTAGTACACCATAAGCAGCGGCAACGTGGCGATGGTGGGCAACAGTAGCTTGTGGCGCCATCGCAGGTCGAGAACGTCATCGGCGAAGCCCAGAAAGATCATGCAGCAAATGGACAGAAGGGCGGCAATCAATTCCACGAACTATGCGGGGAATAACAGTCGATAAGGTGGCTCACAAAGACATCAATCAATTAGATAAATACCTTATCATGTGGAAAGGTATCGGGTTTGCCTCCAGTAATCGCATCCGTGGCAGCTGCCTCATCGAAGGCAAAGGGAATCGGTATAAACAGAAACAACGAGACCAGGAACACACAGCCAATCAGCACGCCAAAGGATTCAGGTCTACAGATAGGAATCATTTCAATTAGAAATTGGTGTTTTACCAAGGAGCAACTTCTTACACTTGCGGCTTGTCCTTTTTGCACAGATCCTTGCCAAAGAGATTGGCCTTGATGAACATCTCCCGGAAGCGGGGAATCATCCGAACAGTCATGCAGTAGGCGGCGGCCGAAATGGCCGCATTAATGGCTATGGCAACTCCCGACATGGTCGGCCTTGAAAATCCGCCTCCACCTGCACCTGCACTAATTCAATTAGGTGGTGCTGCTCAGTTCCCAGAAATGGGCCTGAGGCACGCGTACGGAGTGCGTTGATTGAATATTGGATATGGGGATATTGGAAGGCCGTGGATAACCAGCCAATCACTCGGTCATGGTGCAGAAATCAATTACGCCGACAAAAGTACACGCAATTGAATCTCGAATTGCTGATAACAACAAACTCAGCTGTTCAACAGCTAGTGTGCCCGTACCTTGGGCTTTTGGACGTACCAAACAGCTGATTTTGGTTTAACAATTCAAATTACCAGTTATAAAATACCACAATTTAATTCACTCAATTTTGCTACTTAAACAACATATTTTTATTATTAAATAAAAATCTCAATGTAATTACGCCTCCACATTAAAAGTCTGATAACTTAATTTTCTTTCTTTCAAAAAATTAAAAAATTAAAATAAGAGTCGTAAAATAAATAACTACCAAAAGTAAAAACAGCACTAGATGAAAAAGGCTTAACTTTATTTAATATCATTGATTACAGCACTTGGACCAACTGCGTTATTACACATATAGATAAAGACATCTACAACAAAATAGATAAAATATGTGGCGAAATACTTGTTCTTTTCGAGCTTCCTTGGTTGAGCTTGTTTAGCTTAGATTCAGTAAAGATTGCTACCTATCCCTGAAGAAGGGGAAGACCTTCTGCAGCTCCGCCTTTGACTTGCAGGCCTCCACCTGCGGCAGGGTCTCCACCAGATTAAGCAGATAGATCTGTAGCTGCTGACGCCGTTCCTCCACAAATACCAGGTTCATGTTGCCGAAATGCTTCTTTGGCGGAAACTCCACCGCGCTGACCACCGGATGGGTCTTTAGCAGTGACTTATGCAGCTTGTTAAACTCGCTGTATCGTCTGAAAAAAGTCCAGTGCTCCAAACGCTGCCTCATCGTGATGTGAACCTCGTAGGTGTAGTGGGAACCAGATCGATGTGTCTTTGCCAGCTTTACGTGCGGAATGGTTATCAGGAAATTGGAGCACAGCGATGAGCTGGGGTCGATGCCGGTCTCCTCAAACTGTTTTGTGAGCCTTCGGATGAGAAGGCGGTTCTGTAGGCTGAGCTCCGCCACGCGGGTTTCCAGTAGAGCGCATCTTTCGTTTAGTTGGTTGACATGCTCCTCCAGCACCGCTTGCTGTTGGTTGTTAGCCACGCAGTTTGCAGAAGAGGACGACTTGCTCCATTGCGAGGACGTGTCGCTTCGGTCTTCGTAGAGCTCTGGCTCTCCAACATGCGCGCCAAATTCTGGCAAGGGCGTTTTAAGAAACTCTAGCTCGGGTTCAATAGGGTCAAAGGGACCCAAGTTGACTTCTTCCTGTGGCTTGGCTAACTCCTGTTCGATGGATTCCTTAGAGAGTAGTTGCAGTACCTCCACTGACTCGATGGGCTTTAGAGCACCGAGCAAATCCTCTGTGGAGCTGGCGCACTCAATGGGTCGTTCCACGGCAATACCAGGTCTTTTTTGGCGTCCCACCACCGGCACTGGACTGGTGGTAAATATAATTGGTTCCTCTTTTGCGGGAACACTTGAAGTTAATCTCCTGGGTGCATTAAACTCTGTCGCGTCCACATTGAGGGCGAACAATACATCCCTGAGGGAGTCTATGATCTCTGGCAGCTTCTTGGCCGCCTCATCGTTGAGTAGCAGGGACCAAGGGGTGTAAAATCGATGCAATTGCTCTTCGTCGCTCAACCAGGTGAGGACATGGCTATGCAGGCGCTTCTCGTTCAGCGTGGCGCGTATAAAGGCACGTCCTCTGCCTACATTCGTCCAGATCTGCTTAAGATCCATGTACCTCTGCCGTTCGTGGGGCGTCAAATGCGTCTGGCAGAATTCCCAGAAAGTGGCGTCATTGTTGTTGCTGCCTCCGCCCGCATTTCCAGACACTATCTCCTGCATGTTCTGGATGAAACTGGAGGCACTGAAGGAGGAAGTGCTCGCCGATTGCCTCAGTCCGTATGACATTAGGTCCTCGAAAGATTCGCAAAGTTCCTGAACAGATTCATCCCGTTCCGTGGCCAGTTCTTTTCCACTGAACTTTTGCGAAATTTGATGCGCACTTTCCTGGATACGACGAAAGATGTCCTCACGTCGTTGGCCAAAGGTGCTGCCCGCCAGTTGGCTGCGCATGCTCCGGAAGCCTGCCTCTGTAGGCATCGAGCTGGATGCATTTTCTGGCATTCTTTGTGGATTTTATTTTACTAATAATATTTTCTAATCATTTTTCTCTCTCGGCTGTGTGCCAACACTGGTTGCTTGACAACAAAACAAGCCGAACAGTGTTGCAAGGTATTAGAGTGGGCACGTTCAGTACTCCGATTAGTGATTTTAAGTGTCTGTGACTCGGCATTAGACTTTAAGTACTTAGAAAGACCAAAAATTATAAATAATTACGAAACTATTGACAGTGTTATCAAAATAACTAATGAATAGCTGACTGGGTCACAATTCATATTGGTAAGCAAAGTACAAGAATTTCGACTGCAATTGGGCTTTTGCTGTAATAAGCAGTTTTGTACAATTATCGATAAAATAACCACTTAACAAAAAGTCACTCTTTGTTATTGCTAGCTGAACGCGTCCACCTTTGCACCCCTGGCGATTTAGCGGGCAAAAGAATGCCAAAACGCTGTTGTTCGACTGTGCAGCCCTGGCACTTAATTGCCATCCCTGCTCGGCGCAAATGCAAAAGAAGTTAGCTCACAAAAATCTGTAGAAAACCATTACTAAACGTTTGAAAAGGCAAAAAAATGTCGTACCACAAGTGCTAGCAACTGGGGAAACCCAAGTCGAACGCGTTCAACGTGCAAAAGTGTAAGTTTGCAGCCAGGGGCAGCAACATCGTGCATTTTCTTTTGTGTTCGCGTTCGCTGTCTGCGCAAACGCTTCATTGACTTTTCGAGAGTGAACCTATCAATTGTAACCAAAAATTTGGATATATGTTCGAACTTTATTCAATGGCCAGTTAAGTGAAACTTCCCGCGGCGGCGTCGCCAAAGGTAGCCCCAAAATTCCGACCGCCACGGAAGACTTTAATCACATTTCCGTGCCCTTCCCTCCCTGCGCAGCAGCTGCGTGCAGAAAAGCAAAAGTAAAAAAAAGGAAGAGAACAGAAGGAGGCAAACAAAACGGACAACGAGGAACACTGGGAATCGGTCGGGATCTACAGCCCATATGGCCGAAACATTTGCCGGGTCCAGGAGCTTTTCGCAGCTGAACGAACTGGGATTGGCATAAAATTGCAGCCAAATAAGCCAACAGCTTCTAATAAGTTTTCGATTAGGATGCTCACGTTTGGCAGTCTAATATCTAGATTCGAAACTTTATTTTAAAATTCCGAATCAGTTCACAAAGTAAAAATTAAATAAGTTGTAAAATGTTTAGATTGGATAACTTAGGATATATTTTGGCCAAGTTTTCCAAACCACAATAAGTTGTAATATTACAAAATAGTAAACTGTTTAAATATGTTTGTTTTGCAGCCAATGTGAGTTAGAAAATCCAAGGAACGCGACTCGCAGCAAAGAACGCAATATTTGTTGAAGAAAACCAAGAAAGTGGTCCCATAAATGCTTTTGCCATACTGACAAATCCGGATTCGATAGCACCATTCGCTCATAATGAATCCAGCCGAGCTGCGCATGATGTGGATGAGCAGTCAGTACAATTCGGAGCGCATTACACTGGAGGATGCGGCCACTCTGTTGGGTCATCCCACTGTTGGACTCTCTGTCATGGAGGACCTCTCCGCCCATCAGCCAACATTGGTGAGTGCAGACGGTTTGATTCAGAAGCCAATCTCTCAATTCGAAGACTAATAAATATAAATTGCTGCTAAATGGAATCGCGAAAACAATAAACGTGTCTTAAAAAGGCACTCCTTTATATTTGATAGTCCTCGGAGTCGGAAACAAACCCAAATTCCTTAGGTTTAAACATGTACTCTTTGGGGATTGGCCAAATTTCCAAACTATCTTTTTTGTCTGTCTCAGTTAAAACCGATTGGAATTTGTTTACTTATTTCTTCTACTTTCTTTTCTATGATTTATGTATTGGTTACAATTTAAATCTCGACACAAAAACACACATAACCAATGATCGAACCTCAACCTGAACCACCTCCAATCTCCAAACCCACACTGCTCAACAAAAGGACATGAATCCGATGATGAGCCTAATGGGGGGAGATTTCACTGGTCAAGCGGCGGCGGCCGCTGCGGCACTAGGTGTACAACCAGGCACCCTGATTGCCACCAACTCGAACAACCTGTACGGATTTGCCCACATGGGTGGCCTGCAGCAGCAACTGCTCCAGCAGTCGGCGGCGGCGGCAGTTTTCCAGAACTATGCGGAGGCAATGGATAACGATGTGGACAACGGTATGGTTGGCCTGGCCGCGCACGGCGGTGGTCTAATGGGCGTGGGTGTGGGCGAGCAGGTTGTGGACGATGACGACCAAGTGTACGGTCAGAGGGACAATAACTTTGATGATAATGGATCAGGGCTGGAGCCCAAGCAGGAAATTATCAACATCGACGACTTTGTGATGATGAACGAGGACAATAATTCGTACGATGGCACCGACTTCATGACCTCCTCCGATAAAGACATTTCGCAGTCCTCCTCCTCCTGCATGACACAGATGCCTGGAGGCTTGGGCGTCCCTGGAGTCGAGCACGATCTTTTGGTTCCACTGCCCGATGGCCTGCTGCACCACAAGCTCCTGGGCACAACCCTGGCACCTGCGATGGGTACGCTTAATGGCAATGCCTTTGGCAACATAATGGTCAACTCTGAAGCACCATGCGTGAGCTCCAGCAAGCAAATGCAGCGCACCTACAGTACAACCAAGGGAGCCAACTCCACCGCAACCACCGCCAGCTGCAGTGCCTCCACGTCCTCCGCATTGCGATCACAACGCAAGACGCGCAAGATCGAACCCGTAAACAGGCCAGGACTGGTGCTGAAGACACCCATCGCCTACAGGGGAAACATTGACCCTTCGGTGATCCCCATACAGAAAGATGGCATGGGTAAGGTTGCTGTGCACTAGAGTGGGTCGATTCTTAATTAGACCATTGTGGGCGGAGTGTATAACTTAAAATAACACTAAATGGTAGAAATATTAGTTGATGTTATGTATCATTAAAGTTCATCAATTAAATATGCATTTAACTTGTCTAAAATCCCAAAGGCCTTTGTCTAAAAGGCTTGTTCTATAGACTAGACGTATACAGTTATTTGTTTATAAGTAATAGGTAATTATTCGGTTATTAAGCAATGAAAACCCCCGTCCCTGTAAATCTGCAATCGACCCACTCTACACGATATTAATTTTCAAGCTTTTTAGTTTATATCCTAGTTTAGTTTCACTTATCTTATAATGTTCGGTTTGGGGCTGTTTTGCAAGAATTTGGGTTTGTATAGCAGATAGCAGTTAAATGAAATACAAAATTGACATTTCTATGCAAAAGTCATTAAACGATTCATTTTTTTCTTCTACAGCTGTCTGTAAACGTTGCGGAGCCATTGGAGTGAAGCACACATTCTACACAAAATCGCGACGTTTTTGCAGCATGGCCTGTGCCCGAGGCGAACTGTATTCATTGGTACTTAATACTAAGATGGAGGGAGACCAAGCAACCACTAGTTCCCCAGATCCTGGAGCGGGTTCAGAGTCAACCGATTTGCCTGGCGATCAGCAGCAGTCGCAGTCGGATATTGAGCTGGATCTGCATGCGGCGCATATTAAGAATGCCAATTACCGTTTTCGCATTACGGATCAATCGAAGATTACCCAGTTGAATAGCTTCGGCGAACCCATGTCTCTAGGCGGCGATGCAGCTGCCAATAATGTACAAATGGCAGCAGATGAAACAATTGCTGCGTTGAACGGTGGAGCGGTGGGAGATGCCACAGCTCCGGGAAGCACCGAGGAGGGAGCATCCACACCCAATTCTTATCTGAGCGCAGCTCCCACGCCCAAGGCCTTACGACTCTTTAAGGACATCTATCCACAGGATGACTTGCCGCAAATTCCCAAGTACGAGCGTCTTCCGGTACCGTGTCCGCAGATGGAGAAGATAATCAGCATTCGGCGGCGGATGTACGATCCCACACACTCCTACGATTGGTTGCCCCGCCTTAGCAAGGAGAACTTTAATGCGGCACCTGTCACTTGTTTTCCTCATGCACCCGGTTGCGAGGTGTGGGACAATTTGGGTGTGGGCATGAAGGTTGAAGTGGAAAATACAGATTGCGATAGCATCGAAGTGATCCAACCGGGTCAGACTCCTACCTCGTTTTGGGTGGCCACCATCCTGGAAATCAAGGGCTATAAGGCCTTAATGAGCTACGAGGGTTTTGATACGGACTCGCACGACTTCTGGGTGAACCTCTGCAACGCCGAGGTGCATTCGGTAGGTTGGTGCGCCACTCGGGGCAAGCCACTAATCCCGCCCCGCACCATCGAGCACAAGTACAAGGACTGGAAGGACTTCCTGGTTGGACGGTTATCCGGAGCCCGCACCCTTCCCTCCAACTTTTACAACAAAATCAACGACAGCCTCCAGTCGCGCTTCCGCCTTGGCCTGAATCTCGAGTGCGTGGACAAGGATCGCATTTCGCAGGTGCGCCTGGCCACCGTCACCAAGATCGTGGGAAAGCGTCTCTTCCTGCGGTACTTCGATTCCGACGATGGCTTTTGGTGTCACGAGGACTCGCCCATCATCCATCCAGTTGGCTGGGCAACCACAGTTGGCCATAATCTGGCTGCCCCGCAAGATTACTTGGAGCGCATGTTGGGTAAGTGGGCTATTATAAATGATTTTTACAACTTTTTTTTGGACACAACCTTTTCTATGTATCTAGCTGCATATAAAGATTTTTAATACCGTTTTCATATCATTCTCACTTTCAGCTGGTCGCGAAGCCATGATCGAAGTTCACGAGGACGACGCCACAATCGAGCTGTTTAAGATGAACTTCACCTTCGACGAATACTACAGTGACGGCAAAACCAATAGCTTTGTGGAGGGCATGAAGCTGGAAGCGGTGGATCCTCTTAATCTATCATCCATTTGCCCGGCTACAGTGATGGCGGTCCTCAAATTCGGGTACATGATGATACGCATTGACTCCTACCAACCGGATGCCTCAGGGTCGGATTGGTGAGCTTTAAAGGCTTCAATTAAAGTCAGCAAAATCAACAAGACTCTTTTGTCGTTTTAGGTTCTGTTACCATGAAAAGAGTCCGTGTATCTTTCCGGCGGGATTCTGTTCCGTCAACAGCATTTCGGTTACCCCACCCAACGGCTACGACTCTCGTACATTCACCTGGGAGGGTTATCTACGGGACACGGGAGCCGCAGCCGCTGGGCAGCATCTATTTCATCGGATTATTCCTGACCATGGATTCGAGGTGGGTATGAGTCTGGAGTGTGCCGATCTCATGGATCCCCGTCTCGTCTGCGTGGCCACGGTGGCACGAGTTGTGGGTCGACTACTCAAAGTACACTTTGACGGGTGGACGGATGAGTATGACCAGTGGCTGGATTGCGAATCGGCCGACATATATCCAGTTGGATGGTGTGTATTGGTGAACCACAAGCTAGAAGGCCCACCAAGGGTTGCACATCAGCAGGCCCCGAAACCGGCACCAAAGCCTAAGATACAGCGAAAACGAAAGCCCAAAAAAGGAGCAGTGGGAGGCAAAACTCCAAATGACAATAGCACTCAGTCGGGTAAGTTATATTTCTAAATGAAAACATTGGATTAAAGCCGTGAAAATAGCATACATCATTATTCCAAACTTATGCATTTCCAATTGTCATTCTAGTCAAATCCCGTACAATCGCGCTCAAGACCACGCCACACTTACCCAAGCTGAGCATCAAGCTGGAGCTAAAGCCGGAGCATCACAATGCTGCCTTTTACGAGAACAATCAGCCCGAGGAGGAGGGCGACGAGGAGGATCCCGATGCGGACGGCGATGGAGACGGAAGCACCAGCCACATCTCCGAGCAGTCCACGACACAGTCCTCCAGTGATCTGATCGCAGGATCATGCAGCGGAAGTGGCTCCGCCTCACTGGTAACTCTCGCCACGGGCAGTAACAAAACGGTAAAGAAATCTACTACTAAATCTCCTGCGCCACCAACTGTGGGCCGCAAAGCCACTAGCTACATTGCGGTGAGTACATAGCGGAATAATAGTGCGTAGAGTCATCCATCTAGCCAGCCAGCCTGCTTGCCCGCCTGAAGTCCAGCTCATGCATCTAAAGGGAGATCCAAAAAGCATAGTGGTTTTCGTTTAAATATAAAATCCTAATTAATCTAGAGGAACATAGAATTCCTTTTTATTTGACATGATTTTCGTTCAAATTAGAAGCATTTACTTATGTACCAATTACTCTCTAATAGTTTTTGCTAAGCTTAAGTTTTTGTAATTTTATATAAACTAGATTGTCAAACCCAACCTAAACCACTGTGTTAAAGCTCCGTAACACTACTGCATAAATGTATATAACCGAAATCGTTCATAAAACGCCAATTTGTATATAATTTAGTTTACGCACTGTTATTTTTGGTACTTGCAACAGCCCCAACACACCGACATCCAATCGTTCCGCCATTAACCCATAATGGAATACCACATTAAACGCTCACTAATTGCGCTCTTTTTTACCCCGCTGTAGAACTCCTGTGCGACGAATAATAAGTACATTCCGCGTCTGGCCGACATCGATTCGAGTGAACCCCACTTGGAGCTGGTCCCGGATACATGGAACGTGTACGACGTATCCCAGTTCTTGCGGGTCAACGATTGCACAGCCCACTGTGACACCTTCAGCCGGAACAAGATCGACGGAAAGCGACTCCTGCAGCTGACCAAGGACGATATCATGCCACTTTTGGGCATGAAGGTGGGCCCAGCATTGAAAATCTCCGACCTTATTGCCCAGCTTAAGTGCAAGGTTAACCCGGGCAGAGCCAGATCCCACAAGACCAACAAATCTCCGTTTTTATAGTGCGCGGATTTCAGTTTTTTCAAAGCGAAACGAAAGTTATCACCGATAGAACACACACTTTTATACGTGTACACTAGTGCTTATGCATAAAGAATATATATAACAAATATATATAGATATTGAAGTATTTTGTTAGCAGTGGAAATCGAAACACAAACGTTGCCTAGAATGGATCAACCATCCATGATACAATTGTATAACTAACTCAAGTCTCACAGCGCGTTATTTTATACCGATTACATTGTAAACCGTAGACCTTAGCCGTACGCTCATGTTATATCAGTCAGAGTTCTATATCAACAATTGTATAGAGATCATTGAATTGGGGACAGTGACATTTTTTTATATCACACATATTTTTATAAAAGTAAGAGTAATAACGATGCATGCAACACATATATTAACTTTTATATATGGGGATTGCACAGCATGGGTTTGTAAATTGTACATAAAAACCGTCGCCAATTATATAGGACCCAAGAATATCATATTTTATATAGAACCAAGCGCAAGCAAACAACCCAGGCAGCATGTCCAACTTTCAGTCGTAATCCGAGCGATTGCAAGTCGCTCCTAGTCCGTAAGATCCACGATTACTAGCCGCTCTCTCCTTCGGTTAACTTCTTTCCGGTATCCCACATCTCTGCAAGAAGGAGGGCATTATTGGTGTAAGGCGAACTTTTGAAGAAGGCAACCTTAATGATAAAATATGTATTTAGATATCCCTAAGGTACCAGCTAATGTCAAAATACTTTAATAAAACCGAATTCAAAATTGCAAGTATTGAAATATCGCCGAATACTTTTCATCTTGGTTGGGTTTTTTTTTGGGTCCATCGAACAATCAAAATGCATTGTTTCCTTGTGTTTTTTAGATTGGTTTATATTCTGGATATTAATACACTTTTAAGACATATAGACTAAATTCTTACTGCTAT
The DNA here is from genome assembly GCF_016746235.2 of Drosophila teissieri. Lineage (NCBI taxonomy): Eukaryota > Metazoa > Arthropoda > Insecta > Diptera > Drosophilidae > Drosophila > Drosophila teissieri. The sequence continues at coordinate 14,488,496 of NC_053029.1, read as the reverse complement.
GTTTACACTGCGTTTGGTGGCTATATATTTATGCTAGGTTTTGAATAAACATTTTAAACACGCACACCAAATTTCAAACTCGTATTTATATCTGTAAATCCATGCGCTGATCAATTTTGATGTGGGTGCGAGTGTATTAATGTTAAAAAAGTTGCCATAACCGATAGAAATAGGAAAGGAAGAGAATAACACAAAAAAGTAGAAAAATAATCATTTACAATACAAATTAAGGGCGAGTGCTTATATACAGAGTGTTTGTGTCTAGTTTTTAATTTAAACTAACGTATTTTTCCGTTTGCAGCTGCATAGTTTTGAATATATTACGCTTATAACTAGATTTAAAGTTGAGGCGCTGTTTCTCTTTGAATACAAAGAAACCCTGCTTTCTAAAGGATTTTCAACTTTCCGCTTATCTCTTTTAGTTTATCTAAAAAGGCCTCAATAACAACTTAATATAATAAAATACTAACATTTACAGCGTTTCGTTTTGAAAAGAGAGATAATAAATAAACTAAGAGTTTAAAGAATATCAAAACGGGATTGGGCATAGGGGGTGGGTTGTAAAGCAACAAAGGTCAGATCTCTAAAGCCTCGAATTGAGTAAACTAGTGGTCCTAGTTCCGGTTTCATTTCTTGAAAACTTCGGGATACCGGAATAGAAGTGTTTTCATATTTTAAATAAATAACAAGTAAACGTTGTATCATTTCCGATTCCACTACATTTCCGGGGAATGAAATTGGTAACATGGCCCTCTGCTTCGATTTCGGAGCTTCTCTGGACATTGATTCTGTTGTGTTGTGTTTACAAGTTGGTTTAAATTGCATTTAAAATAAATACTAAACTACTTGCAGGGCTAAGATTACGTTTACACTGCTGCTAACTGTCCTGGAGGCGGACTCTCCTCAGATCTTTCCATTTGGGACTGCTGCTCATTTTCCACGCTTGGTCGCCGCTTCTTTAGAGGGGGAATTTCCGTCTCAATAGCGGGCGATGGGTTGACCGTTGGCTGCTGTTCTATAATGCGGGCGGGTCTTTTCTGGCCGGGACTGCTGTTGGGCACCGGTTCGTTGGATCCATTCACTATTTCGGTGACTAAGTGAGCCTCTAGTGAAGGCGGGAGCAATGGTGACAATGGAACGGCGTTCAGATCACAGGCATCCTCATCTTCATCCTTATAGTTGGGCGCCACATTGCCAAAGAGATCACTGTGTCTATTGTGTACTCTTTCCTCTTCTTCGTCATCATCATCGCTGTAATCGTTGTCCCAGAACACCTGAGCTCCTGGAAACACATACGAATAGTTGTTGGTGTGGGAATAGAATGTTCCAGGCTGCAGGCGCTCGGCTGCTGTCTGTCGCTTTCCCCTCTGTTGTGGAATGGGCGTCAGACTGGGCGCCACTGTCTTAGTCTCCTGAACAAGATTGCTGGGACGCACGTAGCTGGGCGTGGCTTCGTTGTCGCACTGCTCGATGCCGCTATCCTTGGAGGAATCAATGGAAAGATGTCGATAACTCTCAACCGGTGTCTGAGGGGCTCCGATGCCCAGACGATCGCAACTTAGGGCGGTGGTCTCATTCAGCTCCACCAGTATGTCTGTTTTAATGCGTTCAATGGCTGCCGCTTCGGCGGCATTGGAACGCTTTCCACAGCTAAAAGTGGATGACTCAAACCCACTATCCGAGCAGGTGCCAGCTGAGCCCAGAATGTAGTCCGCCGAACTATTTGACTTGATAGATTGCGTATCCGTGTCCAGCTGCGATTGCCGCTCGCTCTCTGAACTGCAGTGGCGGTGGTGATGTAGATGGTGACTGACATGATGATGGTGGTGGTGATTAGAGTGCTCCGGAGGCATCAGCTCCTTGCTTTCGGTAAGCACTGACTCATCGCAGCACAGCTGCCGCCAGCAATCATCGTTGTCCGACAACCTGTGGCAAATCTGGTTGATAATCACATCGGAGTCGCCCAGCAGCTCCACGTCGAACTTTAGATGATGCAGCTGCTCGCGATTGATAAGGATCTGCGGCACCGTGGCCGGTATGCTGCTGGGAATGTGGGCCACAGGTCGCACCTTCAGCGAGGAGCCGATTACGATCAGCAGATCGCAGACGTCCTTGTCGGTGGCCATGACCGTGTGGTATTCGTCCGGCAGTCCTGTTGGCAATAGGAAAAGCAAACACAATATGTTATATGGTATATAGCGTTAATCTGTATTTGGAGTAGTTTATCTCTTAAAATCTTGGAAAAAGTTTGGTTTGTACTGAAATAAAGACTCATTCTGTTCGTCGAATGTGAAGCTCTAGCATTTATTTCACCGAGACTATTGATAATATATAATAAATCTGTATTAAAATGGCACCTACCCTCGCCAAAGAAGACGATATCCGGCTTCATAATGCCGTTCTCGACCAGCTGGCGCAGCTCCTCCTCGGTAACGGCCACCGAGGCATCCACGCTCTGCTTCTTATTGGGCTGGCACTGCGGGCACACCGGAATTCGTTGGGCAAATATGTCCGCCCGTAGGGCGTCGGCGTTGCACTTGAAACGGCATTTGGTGCACGACGCCGTTGAAAAGGAGCCGTGGCACTCAATTACTCGCTGGATGCCAGCCACCCGCTCGAGTGTGTCGATGTTTTGGGTGTAGTTGCGCAACAGTTTGCCCTTGGTCTCCAGCATCTTGATGAACCGATGGCATGGCGAGGGCTGAAACTCGCCGGGATATATCTCGCGGGCAAACTTGTAGAACGGTCGTGGATCCCTCTTGAAGTAGTTGATATCAAACATGGCCTGCGGATCGGGCAGATCGGGAAAATCATGGGCCAACCGCGCATATATGCCATTGGTGGATCGGAAGTCCGGAATGCCGCAGGAGACGGATACCCCGGCTCCTGTTAGCACAATGATCTTCTGTGATTTCTTGACCAAACTGATGACATCGTCGAAGGTGTTCACAGAGGCCAGCTTGTTGCGCCGCTTGGGCTCGTTCAACAGGTGGGCCAAATAGTCCCACAGCACGGAGTCGTCGGTGTCGGCCGCAAGACCGGAGGCGAAATGCGGCATAATGCTGGCAATAACCTGACGCGGCACACGGCCTGTGTAAAATTCTCGTTGCAGCCAGCGAAGCTTCCAGTCGGGCCCCACAGATGAGGAGCAGTCGGAGCTAGAGTCTTCGTCCTCGTTGCTCGTTCCAGTGACTTCCTCCTCATCGTCCTCCTCCTCGTCGTCGTCCTCATCCTCCTCCTCGTCATCATCTTCATCCTCGCCCATTGACTTTGTGGGATTTTTGGTTTTATGCTCCAAATTGGCGCCAATCTCTTGTTCTTCCCTGGCAGCCAATGTTTTTGTTTTGATTTCACCATTTGCTTTGCCAGCCAGTTCGCTTGTTGCTGTTTCTGTGATTGTTGTTGTTGCTTCGGCCTCTGCCTCTGTTGACGTTGAGGCCAAAATTTCGGCGCCAAAATCAAACTTGGCTGGCGGATAGAATTGAGGAGCGTCTGGAACCTGGTTGCCCAGATCCTTAGACCTAATGTGGCCCAGGCGAATTTCCTCGTAATTTTCCATCATTTTCCCAACCCAAGCGCGCGCACACGCGCACACACACAGACTCACGGAGAGAAAACTCTCGTAGTTGGTGCTGCTGCTGTCTCTTCTTCTTCTTGCGCGAGTGTTTCCTCGGTCTTTCCGCTTTGCGCTCTCGCCTCGTCCGTTTTCTCCTCTCTTTCGTTGGTACACACAAAAATTTTTACGTCGTCAGCTTCGCACCCATTTGGCTTGATTGAAAAAATTCTCCAGCGATCGTTTGGCGGCGATTTTTTCAACCGACTCGACTTTATTTCACGTATTTTCACGAAACTTAAATTTTAAAAAAATTTCGAAACCATTTGGTCGCGATTTTTTCGTAATTTTCGAGCGTAATTTCTGGAAAATTTTCCGATGAAAAAAGCAAGATGGCACACGTAGCTGCGCCTGTGTGTGTATGTGCGCTAGTGGACGTGATTCGGGTGGGACCCTGACACGTCGTGCGAAAAGCGCTAACGCGTTTTCGCATGGAAAGTGCCGCCAGCATGACTCATCTTGGTATATTTCTGGTATTTTTCGGGATTTTACTGGGGTGATTACGTGTTGCTACAGTGGACACTGTCCACTTACCAAACCCCTAATTTGAATTTCCTTAAATTGTAAAATTTTCGGGTTGTAATAATTTGTCAAAAAGTAAACAAAATTAATTTTAAACTATGCTGCAATTTTTTTAACAAATTTTTACTTATGATACCAACTCAATATATAAAAAACTAAGCGAATAACATATTTTAGGGTACACATTTTATATGGTAAGATTACAAATTGATGTATGCATACGTTTAAATTATTTCACCAAAACAACTAAGTTGATAAATACAAAAAATGTGTAACAGTTTTCTAGAACCTTCCTGCAAGTGCCTACTGTTTACAAAAAAAGCTTGGATTTTAAGTATTTATTTGGTACTTTCCCCAAAATTATAGTTTTTTTATCGCACTTGGGCATACTTGCCACCCAATATGACTTGAAAATATTGTCATAATACATTGTTAAATAATTTAATAAGTCGTACACTTACAATGTACAATTATTTTAGTTTGTAGGGGGACTGGGGTGCAATAGCAAATGGACAACCTAAATTTATACGAGGTTCTCGGAGTTGCTCCGGATGCAACTGATGAGGAAATTAAAAAGGTAGATATGTAATAGTCCCAATTCGATTTGTTGGTAAATACTTTGCATTCAACTTTTCTCCAATAGAACTACCGAAAATTGGCCAAAGAGTTCCATCCAGACAAGAATCCCGATGCGGGCGACAAGTTCAAGGAAATATCCTTCGCCTACGAAGTACTGTCCGATCCCGAGAAGCGTCGCATCTACGACCGTTACGGATTGAAGGGCCTGCAAGAGGGCGCCGATGGATTCTCTGATGCCTCCGAGTTCTTCGCCCAATGGTTCCCTTTCGATCGGGTTTCGCCCGGAGGTCGGGGCAGGCGCAATGGCAAAGTCGTGGTGAAGGTGGAGCTAACTCTGGAAGAGATCTATGTCGGCGGCATGAACAAGAAGGTGGAGTACAAGCGCCTGAAGCTGTGCTCCAAGTGTAACGGCGACGGCGGTCCCAAGGAAGCGCACGAGAGTTGCGAGACCTGCGGCGGAGCAGGACGTGCGGCCGCATTTACCTTTATGGGTCTTAGTCCCTTCGATACGGTATGTAAGATGGTTAATATGTTGAATTCGCGACACGGACCACGCACCCGGAAAAGACCCCTAATCCCCCACCCCTGACCACATATCACTATAGCAATTAGCCTTATAATAAAATGTTATTTATTTAAATATATTTTTTTTCAGACCTGTCCGACTTGCGATGGAAGGGGCTTCACCATAAGGGACGACAAGAAGTGCAGCCCCTGCCAGGGCAGTGGTTTTGTAGAGCAGAAGATGAAGCGGGACCTAGTCGTGGAGCGAGGGACACCCCACATGCTAAAGGTTCCCTTCGCAAATGAGGGCCACCAAATGCGAGGCGGCGAGTTCGGGGATCTGATTGTAGTCATAGGGCAGCTGGAGCATCTACATTTTCAGCGCCGCCATGCCAATCTGTACATGCGAGACCTGGAGCTCAATATCACGGAAGCATTGTGCGGTTACACGCATTGCTTCAAGCACTTGGATGGAAGAAACGTCTGTCTGCGCACCTATCCGGGTGAAGTGTTGCAGCACAACCAAATAAAGATGGTGCGAGGCAGTGGGATGCCCGTATTCAACAAGGCCACCGAAAGTGGAGATCTCTACATGAAGTTTAGGGTTAAGTTTCCGGACAACGACTTTGCCACGGCGCCGCAGCTGGCCATGCTGGAGGATTTACTTCCCCCCAGGCAGCCGATTGTTATCCCAAAGAACGCCGAAGAAGTGCAAATGACGGACTATAAGCCGCAGCCGCGACAGCAGGAAGACGAAGACGGACAGTCGTCTCACTTTGAGGGCGTACAGTGCCAGACGGCTTAGTGCCTGTGGTTGTGGCTCCTGCAGGCGCGGTTTCTCTGCGTCGATTTGTGGCTCATACTGGGCACTTTCGGCGTAGATGAAGTCTGCTTCCTGGTGCCGCTGTTCGTCCTGATATGCATAGTATTATTTTTCATACAGGAATGTTTGCTGTGAAAAGCGCGTGATCTAAATTCGTAGTTTTATTATTCGAGACTAAAGCTTAGCTGATCTGATCTTCAATAGATGTGTCATCAATAAATTAGCCACGTTAAATTAACTGTTTTAACACTATTAACTACTTATTTATTGTTACATTTTTGTTGGGCTAAACTTGCCCTAATTATCTCTACAAAACAATAAACCAATACACAATAATCTCACCGTAGAAAGGTTGTTACTCTTTTACTGGAATCTTAAAAATCGGGAAAATGTAAAACGTTTTACAGATTTAATTCCTAGGACATAAACCAGTTTGTTATTTAAACATATTTGAAATCATATATTTTGTTATATCTTTGAGATAAATGTGATTGATCAGCTGCGGGCTACCTTAGTTTCAAAACGTTGCTTTTACTTTTGAAAAATGTTTCAATTATTTCACATTTTTTAAGTCTTGTCAATGTCTACCGTTTTTGTAAGTTGTAAGGTTTATTCGTTTTATTTAAAATTTCCGTACAATAATTATGTAATATTGTTGCAAAGAATTAAGATCCGTTCTAATCGCTTTCATTGGATTCTTGAAAGTCATCAGTGGACGCCGTTTCGTCTGATTGACCACCATCTGACTTGGTCAAATCCAGAGGCGACTCCTTGAACTTTGGCTTGGTGGTTGATGAATTCAGTGATTTGAATGACATGGGTTCTAAATTTGTATGCCAGTTGGCTCCCTCTTGTGGCTTCCTGTTGCTGTTACATGCTAACTCTTCAGAGTGTTCGTCCCTAGGCTTCCTTAAGTCCAGTGCAGAGGTCGAATGAGCACTGTCCACCATCTCAATGGTCTCCTCCGTTTCCATGGGATGATGGTCGACTAGCTTCTCCGGCGGCATTACAATCATTTCACCCGTACGCATTCCCTTGGAGTCGGCCAACTGCTCAGCGCTCACCTTCATCATAGTCAGATACTGGTTGTACTTGGCGTAGTTGCGCCTCCCGGTCTCATCGTTCATCAGCACCTGGGCCTGGTTATGGGATCTGTCGCGGATGGCCTTCAAGCGGATGTGCTTGGTGATGTCCCAGCGCCAGTTGGAGCGATAGGCGCACAGAGAGCATTCGAAGGGCTTCCTGTTCAGATGACCAACGATGTGGACATGGAAGCGAGATGCAGTGGCGGCCCAAAAAGTGCAATGGGGGCACTTGAAAACCTTCTTCAATGGTGCTGAATCATCGGATTCCTCTGGCAAAACTTCTGTGACCTGAAAACCAATGAATTAGATAGGTATTCTGCTTATAAAAGGTACATAAATATCAATTATTAGCTTTACCTCTCCATAGCCTGGAGCTGTTTCTACGCCGCAATAGCTAAGATCAGTGGGAGCACTGGGAAAATCCTCATCGGGAAGATCCACTTCGGCGTTGAGAGAACTCTGCAGTTGGGTGGTGTTTTGCAAGGCTGCAGTGCACACTTGTAGATGGTTTATCAACTGGACGGCATTGGCCATACGCTTTTGGCAATGTGAGCAAACGATCCCCGAGGGCTGGGGAAGAGGAGATTCCGCTGCTGCAACGGAAGGACCAACTTTAAGCGATTCTGGTTTCCTGGAACCACTTGGCTGCTGATCCAGCTGATCCTCTGCCTCATCTCGACGTCTGTTGCCCACTTGGTGACCCACTGTGGCTACATGATGGTTTAATTCGTGAATGGTCAGCGATTGTTTGATATCCGTGCTAAAGTCACAGGCCGAGCACTTGAAATGGCCATTGGCACCATGGTTCTTGGTGTGGCGGTCCAGATTCCACTTGTAGGGGGTGTGAAAATCACATGAGCTGCACTTGATCAGCGGCATGGAGTGGTACTTGACGTGCTTCTTGAATCTGGCCCGGATGGGAGTGCTATACGAACATTTCTGGCATTGAAACTGCTCCGCTCCTGGCGGCTGTTCGCGGGTATCCGGCGAAGGACTCTTCGGCGGCTCCTCGGAGTCGGAGCTGCTGTTGTGCTGGTCCAATTTCAAGGACTCTGCTTGCTTGGGCGGCATCAGCTTGGTCTGGAACTCGTAGGCCATGGAGAATATGTTGTCATGGCTCTCGACGATCTGCTGGAGCTGTAGCATATCTTGCTGCCGATTGTACGCCTGGACACTGGCCAGTAGCTGCTTCTCTTGCTGCTGCAGTTCTATTTTTAGCTGCTCCAGTGGTGGTCCATTCTGGATCATGCGCTGCAGGTTGGGGTCTATGGATGGCCCAGTCGCACCCTGGCTTTCAATACTCTCCTCCAGACGCCGCTTGCGCACCTCCCTGGAGAGATTCCGCTTACCTCGCGTCTGAGCACCTGATCCCTGCACTCCGCCGCCATCATCGGAACAGCCGTGCACCATTTTCATGTGCCTCACCAGCTTCTGGAAGTGACGCGAGGCGTAGAGGCACAACTTGCACTCGTTGATCACAATTCGCTCGCCATGAACGTCACGAAGATGGGAGAGATGACTGCGTGGATTTTGGGTAAAGAAGGCGCACTGGTTGCAGCTGTAGTTACGCCGTATCTTGCACTGGGGCAGCTCCTCCTCGTTGTTGGACGGATTACCATCTGGCAGAGAGTTCTCCATATTCTCCTTGGCCAAGTCCACTGGCTCTGCAGTGTCCGCGGAAACAAAACCGAGCGCCGATAGTGGAGACATGAAGTTGTTCACCTTGTATTGCTCCAGTTGATGCTCAAGAAAATCCGTACCAAAAAGCGGCTGCAAGCTTAGGGACATGGGCAGCCCCGCACCTGCTCCACCCTCAAAGGACGACTGATACAGTGGAGCACCATTTACCAAGCTGCGCACCACCAGGCGATCGCCCGAACGCTCCACCATGGACGGCAACTCCATGACTCGACAAAATCTCTGCAAACCAAAATTTTCTTTCGATTTTTCACAGTACACTTTTCTGCTGACCGGTGCGAGATCTGCTGAAAGACTGAAACACTTTTCCAATGGTCCTGCCAGACTTCTTTCAGTTCTTTCAAGGGCTACTTCGATAGTCGGCTAAATGACAGATAAAGGGTTCTCAGGGATTTGAGATTTTCAAATGTCCTAGTAAAATATTTGTAGTTCTTACCAAGTTTAAGGGTGAGAGCATAGGACCACTTACAACAGGTTCTATTTATCATTTATTTAATAGTTTATAAAAAAATACCAACATCGATGTTCATCCACATGACCACATTGCTAAAATCTATGACTTGCTTCTTATTTGTCAATAAAAAACTTATGGTTCCGGTTCAAGGTTCGGTTCATACACTTAAAAAGTGTAATCGTTTCGGAGTATTTCCGCTCCGAAGCGGTTCACATCTTTTGTGTTATCATAAGCTCCTTTTAATGAACTATGCATGTATCTCTTAATACAAATGTTTGCTGAAACTACCAATTTGGTTATTTTTGCACATAAGTTTAAATGTTGTTAGAAAATTATTTAACAGGTGTTGCTAACCTTTCCATCGCGTGTCAGTGTCAGTGTCACAGAAAAGTTATTTAACTATTGTATTTATTTATTTTTTCAATCTTTTTCTCAAAGTCCTGCGACGACTTAACGTCAGTAACATAATCACAGTTTATTTTGCAAGTCATCTAGACTTCTTCAAAGGCTGCCACGGCCGAATACTCATCATCCACCGCAGACAAATGGATCGGCAATAGCTTGACCCAAAGCTTTGGATCTGTGCCCATCTCCTGGCTGTTGAAGTTGAACAGAGGCGGCAGCGGATTGCCATTGGGCATGCGCAGCCCCAGGGCGTCCATGATGCGCAGTTCATCGTATGAGCCGTGACCACATGCCATCATGGGTGAGATTCTAGCCGCGGACTCGTAGATCAAACATGAGTTCAAGAGATCGGACAGATCCAGGGGAACAGCCGCATTCAGGAGAAGATCCCAACTGGGGCGTGAAGTCCGAGGATGCAGTGAGTTCCCACACTTTGAGCGTATTTCAGGAGCTCGTTCCAAGCCATCGCTGCCCAGCATATTGACGATGAGCCGCAGCTGCTTTCGGTCGTGCTTGTGGCTGGAAAAGAGGGGAGATCCCTTGAGCAGCTCCGCCAGGACGCAGCCAGCGCTCCAGATGTCCACCGCACAGGTATATAGTTCATATTTGGCAAACAGCTCGGGAGCACGATATAGCCGGGAGCAAATGTAACTCAGGCTGGGCTCCTGGGGCACCAGGTGCTTGGCGCTGCCAAAGTCACTTAGCTTGAGCACCATCTTCTGGTTGTCCATCAGCAGATTCTCGGGCTTAATGTCGCGGTGGCAGATGCCCAATAGATGGAGATATCCCAATCCCCTGAAGATCTGATACGAGAGTATGCGCACATTGACTAGGAGCTCTGCGGGCTGCAGCTCCATTAGGTGATAGTTTATGTAGTCCAGCAGAGTCATCGGCATGTATTCCATAACCAGCATAATGTAGTCCATTGGTGGAACGCCCAAGTTCACGCAGGAGTGCATGATGAGCCGGACTATGTTGTTGTGGTCCATTAGCTGACCCATAATTTCTGCTTCGCGCTGGCAGAACTTGGGATTGTAGAGGGTCTGCTTCACGGCCACCAGCTCCTCGGACTCGTCCAGTTGAGCGCGGTACACCCGGCCAAAGCATCCACTCCCTATCAGTTCCTTAATCTCAATCCTCGCCGGAACAGGTTCCGAGCTCAGGCGACCAACGGCATAGGTGCTGACCACCGAGTCCTTGGGAATGATGAGTGGAACCTGGGACTGGCGTTTTGAGGACTTTTGCTTCTTATCCTTATGTTCTAAAGTGGGATAAAGTGATTTGAAAGAAATCCTAAATGAAGATTGTCGGGAAAAATTAATCTTATACCCATTTTTAACGGAAACTCTACGTGTTGATGAAAATAGCTACTCGTATTTATTTCTCCACTCAAACTAGCAAGTCAATAGCTAGAAAGGAATAATACTAAAGCACGACTGTCAATTTCCTTGGGAATTGCCACCTTGTTAGATTTCAAAACTTGTGTTGCGAATGGAAATATAAGTGTTGGAAACTTTATTCTTAGATATAATACATTAATGAACAACCAATCGTACCTTTTGAATCAGCAGATAACCATAGGTAGTCTATGATTTAAAAATGGTATTTGCAAAGTTATAAAAAATTCAGCAAATTTAACAGCTGTTGACGTTTTTTCTGGTGCAAAAATATGTTGACTTCAACTAGAAATTACATTAAATAAAATCAAAAGGGGGAAAAACAACTCGAAATATTCGAGGCATTTGTTTCGATTTTGTTTCTGCAAGCGGAAGTCAAAAGTGGATTATGTATATGGGGCGAAGTCTGTAATGCGATAAAAAGTCGGTCGTCGGTGCGAGCCATTATCATTTCCGCTTTTGCTGCAACTAACTCTAGCTCTCTTTCTCGCCCTTCATTTGGACCTCTCTGTCGCACTTGTGTGGAAAAGCTTTCACCCCCACCACTCCGCCCTCCGTCAATGTTTATGGGCCATGCATTTGCGGAAATGTCGCCTGCCAGTGTATTCTCGCTTTTACTCTGCGGTTCAGAGTTGGAATTCATGTAATTCCATTAACACAGACAACTTCCGCTGGAAGAGAAAAAGGACGAGCACTCACACTAATGGCCGATGCGTGTATGTGTGTGTGTGTGCGTGTGTGCGTGGATTTTGGAGGCGGTGTATTTGCACAAACGGATTCTGTGGAGAAATCCTTAGATAGTGATGATTCCTTGTCGTGACTCCGACTATGCTGACAGGTTAAATAAGTGAGATATATCAATGAACACTATGGGCCTAAAGCTTACTATCCCCATTTAATTTAAATTCCACAATCAAAAATTTGTTTATAAAGGGCTTCCGGAAACGGAATGATAGGATAACGTTGTGCTCTAATTGTATATACAAACATTGCATACTTTTGGGCGACCACTAAAATTAGAAACCCATAAAAGATTTACATATTTGATTATGTAAATAAATATAAAATAATAATAATGTGTGAGATCTTGTCAAAGTGGTAAAGTTTTCGAATTATGAATCCCAACTATTGAGCATCTCTAACCAAACCTAAATAAACATAACTTCCCACTTCCGTCGTTCGCATCCTTTTTGGTAATTAAAACTAAATTCCCAAATCCAAATGGCATATTTTACGATGGCATAGATCTGTCTCCGCGCAACAGGTCCCCATCAGGACCTCAACACCCCATCCGCCCGTAAAATCGCCATGGGAAGCAATGAAAAACTTGCTAACGGAAATGACTGTCAGGCCAAAAGTGCGGAGCAGCGCCCATCCGGCCAGACATTTGGGATATCCGTTTAAATAGCATTTTCTCCCTGCTCCATCTATCCTTTTTTCCGGCATTTGCGGATTTTAGTTCTTTTTTTGCTGAGGGAACCGCTTCCATTGCAATGCTGACTGGTTTCTGGGGCGTTTCGTCATTCTAATTACAAAGTGGCTGGCTCAGATGGACTCAAATGGATTCAAATGGATTCAAATGGATGTGCTTTGGAAGCTTCGATGTGTGGCGGAGCATTTTGCCAGCTCCATGCAAATTAGACGTCTATCGCATTTATCAAAACGGTCTTAATGAACCTCAACTCTTTGCCGGTACGTTCATAAATCAAACCGCACATGTGGCCACTCAAAAAGTTACTCCTCCATCCAAATCGGGTCATTTATCAATATTTGAACTCCCACCCTCCCACTTGATCAATATTTTTCCCTGTTTGAACTCGGATGCGTTGGCATTTAATGTGATTTGTGCGCAACCCGTGGAGAGATTCGAATCAGCAGCATATGCGATAGGATTTGCATTATTTTCGATGCAGCATTTTGGGCAAATGGGTGGAAAATATGGGCCAATAATGAAAGAAAATTTCTGTTAAGTATGGAGAGTATAACTTTTAATAAAAAGTTGCTGGAATTCAAGAACTTATTTAAGTATAAGTAAATCATTTGCTTGATCCCACTTAATGTGTATTCAGAAATTGTCTTTTAGAAGCCTGTCACTTTTGATAAGCCAATGAAAACTATTACTTTGCACAATAAATATTAAATTGTTACACGATTATACGATTATTTTTGTCTTCAAAATTAACTGCAGAATAAATATTTATATTGGTAAGTACCCTTCGGGTGGAGAGCATTCTTCGACGCTGCTCAATTGGAAAACGTGCTGTATTCGGTTCTCGTGGCCAAGCACTTCACGTCTCAAAGCCAATGGCTTAATGGAAATTCGCAATTCGTGGGAAAATCTTTCAATTGCAGTTGCCCCCAGAACACAAAGCTGCTTAGACTTACCCACTGTATAATTAAGCAAGATTTGAATGAGTGGGGAAGGGGAATGAGTTAGGAGAATAAGACTCGCGCCTGCCACCGCCCACCATAACAAATTGAAAAGCTCTTGATGCACTGACAAAAAATATAAATAATATTAATGCACATATGAAAATAATAATAAAATGTTTTGCTAATAAGAGGCATTTATATTTAAATACATTATATACAATTTTATTGATGTCTTACGTAGTTTCTTTAAGTTAAGTGTTCTTGCCTCTGGATTTTGCTCAGTGCATGAGGTTAGAACTTGGTCGAGTGCTTGCTGGCTTGGCCGTTGCTGGTGGTTTTGGATTGGTGTACATGGTGTATATGTAGATATAGTCACACCTTGGCGATGCATTGTGCTCTCGGTATCGGTCTCGGTCTCGGACTCGACCTTGAACTTGGTATTAGATGCGAGGCTCTTCAAAACCGGTTACCGGCTCTCGGAGGCTCTTTGTACTGCAAATTAATGGGCAACGGGCAGTGCGAAAGAAATCGGCGACAAGCACCAGGTAATGCCAACAACAAGAGAGCCGCCTAATGAAGGGTAAACTGGAAAACCAATTGCACGCTGGGCAAGCTGCAAATATTCATGGAATTTAAATTTCAAATGAACGAACTTTAATCTCGTTTGTTTGGTTCTACCTCGGAATGATTGCCGTTGATGCGATTTATTTATTTTGTTGTGGCAGATTTGTATGGGTAACATTTGCCATGTTTTACAATCAGTCAATAAAATCTAGTAATCGTTTCAATTCCTAAAAGCCCTTTCAAATCACTTACAGGCGGAATGCCAACGAGAAAAAGTAGTGGGCACGACTGTCAGATACCGATTGCTTTCTTTTTAATTTGTTAAATTTGGTGAGTTATATTATATTATTATATTATATTATATTATTAATATCAAGAATTCCATATGCTTTTTTCCACTTCAAGCTTCGCAAAGTTATCTCTAATCCATTTCCTTTAAATGTTTATGGGTGCAAAATAATTAAGAGCCCTTTTTGTGATGGACCTTATGCCAATCGTTGACTAAAGCGACTTCTTCCCTCTTAATATTCATTAGTTAATCAATTTCTACAAATTTACATATCAAAAAAGTCAGAATCGGGCAAAGTTTGCGCATTAGGTGTATAATCGTAATTCAATTAAATGGTTTGCCACTTGTGAGGACATATTATATTAAGTTCAACCCAAACGGAATTTTTAATTTAGCAGAAGGCATTAAATAAAACCCCTCGGGTAAAGACTAATGATGAAGCTCTAATGATGATTAACTTCCATGCTAAATAGGCAGAATAGGATTAAATTTTTGGCACTCTATCACTACGCACAGTGATTAATTTTAATTAATTCAAAATGGTATTAGGGCAAATGGTAATGCCATAGGGTAAAATCAAGGAAGCTGTAATTATACATCAAATTATTAAAGGAGTGTGATAAACATGTACAGTATACTAAAATGCTGTAAGATACAATTTATTACAACATTATACAGATCCTAAAAATTAAACAAGTATGTTTATTTTGAAGTTTTGTAGTCAAATAAAAAGCTTGTCCGACTTACAAGCTCTTTTTTTCTGACCTGCTCGACTTATTTATATTTTTATTTGAGGCCACGCCCCCGCAGCCTTACACGCACCAACCTGTTGACCGCCAAAAAATCCTATTTTGCTTAACGTGCCGTGCCACGCCCACCGCATTGCGTGAGTGCCCCGCGGGCGGCGGCCAAGTTCAGCGCTGCAAAAAAGGCAGTTAATTGCAGGTTGGTGGGAAAAGAGCGGCTAACCGGTTACGAGTGCCTCCTGCTTGCAACAGCATGTGGCTGCGGCCAAAGACAACTGTGCGATTTGCTGCCATTTGGCGCTGTCGCCCCTTTTCGAGATCCAAGAACCAGGTCAAGGTTGCTCTGCTCCACGGCAGCGAAGATCATAATCGCGTTGCGATCGAACATGTTCGAGGCGAACTGGGGGCTAGCCAAACTGTTCCCACCGCACAGAGTTGCTGGCGAACTTCGAAATCTCGAGCCCCATTAAAAAATGGGTTGTAAGATTCTAAGATTTACTTAGAAGCCTTTATAGCTTACAGTGTTTAGTTAACAAATATTGCCAAGACGAGCCTTACGTTTACTTGAACACTAAAGGGCAATGCGTTGTATTTTGGGTCAAAAATGTTAAAGCCAACTTTTTCTCTATTTACCTTATTCTGATGAGGAATATATATGGATTTCATATGATCAATAAAGGTTTAATATTTCTTAATTTCTAAATGAATACATTTACTTTGAGTGGTACGAAATATTAATTATCTTATTTTTGGATCAGAAAGTTATTTGTTAATGGTAGTCTTACTTTTCTTAGATGGGCTTTTGTGCCTTGTACCAAATCAAAAATATATTTGGTTTTCACAGGATCAATTCAGGATCATTAGAGCTTAATGCATCGAATAAAATTATATCTTTTTTAAGAGCCCCAATTTTTGTATTATAAATGGTAAATAAAGCCTACATAGCAACATATGTTTATTAAATAAAAATATATGTATATATAAATTGAGCTTGTTTCAATAAACACTTTTGGGAAATTTTTTCTAAAACGTAGTAGTACCATCTGCTAAATTTATATTAAAGTTGATATTCTTATATATCTTTTTTTCTCTTTAACTTTTCATGGGATGCTCTTAGTGCTTGATCAGCTTGGCGAAAATCGAGTTTGCAACGATTGAATGTATGGCATATGTAAGCTTTAATAATTCACACTGACAGTCGCCAACAGGTAATTTTCGTGTTTTCGGGGAACAAGAAACGAATTTCTTGCTCGCCCCTTTTTTTATCGTACAAATCGCACGCAGCCTGCAAGTTGCTCTGTATTTTAAGACTGTTTTTAATTGCTTCGACTGGTTTATGAGGTGGTCGGGGTTCAAGAGCTCGGAACCAGCTGGCTGACAAATGCAATCGCAGACCACGACAAAACAAAAAAAAAGCAAGTAAAAAGCAAGCGTAATGCCGAAAAAAAACCTAATTAGTCATATGAGCTGTGAACCCTGTAATTATAGCTACCTGTTAAGGCATCGGCTTTTCATAATTTTTGGCAATTTATATGCAACGCTTGGCTGCATGGCGACATGATACGATGGGCAGGGGGCCAATTGCTTTGTCCAATTGCCCCTCGTTGGAGTTCAATAAACGCGCGGAATGGATGCGAAATCCCTGTCCCCGGGTCCCGGGTCAGATGCTCATCAAGAACAGTAGTAGTCGCATTATATGGGCATCAGCACTTCCTGCTTGCAAGTTAATGGCGTTTTAACATGCATTTTAAATTAAGTGCGGGCCACACACTTAAGTTTTAATGTCATAGCCCTGCTCGCTAAGTGCATTAGTCGTTCGCAGATTAATCATACGCCGTGTTGTGCGCTAAAGACCGAATAAGGAGCGAACGGAAGCGGGACGCATGTTTACTCCACAAAATGTATTTGTTTCGCATCTAATCCCCTCTGACATTTATCGTCCGAGCGACGAAAGCGTTTAAGCAAAAAGCGAGCGGAGCCAACTTGTTTGGCTATTCGAGGGTATTGAACCCGAACGATTTAAATACAAATTATTCAATCGCATAAAATGCAATATTCAACGCGAATTTCAGATGCCATTGAAAAAGATGTGCGACAACATTTTTGGCCACACACACAACACATACAACACGAAATTGCCGTTTTGCATATTTATGAAAATTTCTTCGCAAAAACTACGACATTATTGGTATAACGCAAATTTACACAGGCAAATCCAAATCGAACACAAAGTGCTAATTGATAGAGGCATTTAAAATTTATTTATCAAAATATTAGTTCAATTGAAAACGTTTTTGTTCCTGCACATGTTTACATTAAAGTTCTATAAGCAGAGGCTTGGAGCTTTATTTTTAGCTATTATCTCTGGCTCTTACTTAACTGCTAACAATCACTTTACTCGGAATAAAATGTAAACGTAATTAGGCCTACTCGAGGGGCAAAAGTACTACGCAACTTTTTAATTAGACTGCGGACCACCTTGAGGAGTAATTTACATTTTCAAATAAATCGAGCGACAGTTTACCCAATTTACCCGACTACCAGACTCAAAATGGAGGTTCTCAGTCGCAGCTTGGTCGGACTTTCGGTTGGAAAATAAATCTCCGCAAAAAGCATCTGTCGTATACGCAATTTCTGCCAGGAACTGGAAAAATTGATGCGACTTTCTGCCAGCTGCTTGGGTCATTTTGTCCATGTCTATCAGTTGGCTTTAAGGTTTCGTCTTTGACTAATTTGATTGTCTTAATGCTTTTGCTCCGGATGAAATTATTCGTACCACGAAAGAGGCAACTTGCCGAAAGCGAAAATCTGTCATTAGCCGACTAACAAACATCTTAGTTATTTCCTCCCAGCTGCTCATCAGCATCTGGATTTCGCTCCATTGCAAGGAGCTGAGCAGCAGCTCCTTTGGCTTCTTCACCGGAATATGCCACACACTTGAACAACACAACACTTTTGAAAACACCTCCGTCAAGTGGCGGAATGTTTTCCACTTTTGTTAGTCAGCCTGGCAACTACGGCTTTTCCGCCCACCGCCCTCCACGTACTTAGGTATTCCTTTTGGGCTTGCGATGGTTTCGTGATGGAATAACAACGTCCAAATTTAAGGACATATATAGTTAGATGCATTCTTACTTAGTTTAAATAAATGGAATGTTGAAATTTAATTTAATTTTGAATATTATTGGAGTGATTTAACTTATACTTTGTCCCAAATAAATATTAAATTTAAATATATATGTAGCAACTTTTTCAAAAATGAGTAATCGAAATTTCTTTAGATATTAATGTATTCCTGTGCTTTACTGATGATTTCTAGTGCTTATTTCGCCATTTGCAGATAGCCCATCTCTAGGATTCAAATTCGCTTAGAGCGCACTGAACTTTTACCCTAATAAGCGCAATTGACATTTCAAGCTGCGGAGGGGGGGAAAAGCCGGGAAAGTGGGCGAAAAGTGCAGGCGGGTGAGAAGACAATTTGGCCAAACAAAGTTGCCAATCGAGTCTACGAAAGGGCGAAGGATGTTCCTGTGCACACTCTGTATCTCCAGCAGGAAATAAAGGGAAAGGGTAAGTTGGAGTAGCAGGACCTCCTGGTTGTGGAGCAGCCAGGCATAAACATGGACATCCCATGGGGGCACCTCCACCTCTAGCATCACCACCATCTCCACCACCACCTCCGCACTCCGGGAACATTCAATGGAGCATTAAACTGTCCAAAATCAAACGAAACGAGCGCCGGCGACTGCACAAAAAAATCAATAAGCCCTGGATCTTTCAACTTTAAACAGGATGCGAGAATCGCTGGAACGGATTCTGAGTTTTACTTTTTTTTTATTTTTTACTGCTCCACGTCTCGTTTCGGTGTGTAAGTGAATGGGGGCGTGGCTACAACCTGCCAGCGGTCATTAAAATTTCATTGGGTGTTTACGACTTTAAAACTGTTGTAAAAGTTGGCTTTAATGAGCGGTGCCAGCCGGATGCCCGATATTCCTGTGGCCAAAATAACAGCTCAACTTTAAATCGCTTCAGTCGCTGGAGAAATGCCGCCGGAGTATCTATTGGAGCACATTAGCCATGGCACATTGTGCCTACTAATGAGCTCGTTTATGGCAGACATCCGCATCCGCATCCGTATCCGCATCCGTTTCCGAGCGTTGTTGAAAACAGAAAAAAAAGCAAGACAGACAAACAACCGCAGGACTGGGGGTGGGGGAAAAAACCAAATGTCAGTCTGTGGATTTTGGTCCATAGGCCGCTCCTGCACACCTGAATCGCAAGACTGTGGACCATTTTATTTGCTCTGCCCTTACCGATTTTTTATGGCCCACTGCAGGATATTATGGGTTTTGTCGTGCAGCTTAGTCCGGGTCTCGTTTCGTCTGGTCATATAATCCGCCCGGTGTTTTAAAGCCCCAACTTTGTTGTCCTGCCGAAGGAGTCGTGCTGAGTGACGTAATCTGGAGTATTACTTCCTTATGGCCGGGTGTAAACTAATAAAAGGCGGATGTATAAAAGCTATATTGTTGGAAGTTATTTCAATTCGAAATTAGGTCACGAATCGTCGGATTTGTGCTGATTGCTTAGGATGTTATGGCTGCACTTAAATTAAATTGTATTTAATAAGCGGTTATTAAACTATTTGTAGCTATGTTGCTTATAATTTTAGTATTTATGTAGTGATGTTTAACTGGGCATGCGTTACAATTAGACTTTTAATGTAAAAAGCTTACTATACTGATTTATTCCTTATCCCTAAACTTTTGCAATTTAAACTGATTCATAAGAAATAGTTCTTCTTTGAAATCCAGTTTATTTATGTTTAGTTATTATGGAATTTATGACTTTTATCGACTTTTATAGAGCATTTGAAAGTCTTGAAGGGTCGTAATAGAATGAAATCACCTTCCTTTGCGTTCGCTTTCAGCTTGTGTTTTTCGGTTTGGAATGTCGGTTAGATTTCCGCTTAGCTGCACACGCCAGTTCACATATGCTCCCATATTCTTACCATTTTATTACTCCTTTTCTGCGTGCTCTGAAGGGCTTTCCCCCTTTTGGTACCTTGGCATTTGCCAGCCGCCATTAACATGAAAATTATGTGTAATCGCCGGGATGCGAAAAGGGTTCTGTGGGCATAATCTGGCTTAAAGGCAACGCCACGGAAGATAAGAGTCCGAAATTGCTTTAGGTTTTGCAGTAGATATGTACATACTCGTACATATGCACAAAGATTGGAGCACAGCTTATTAGTTTGTTTCCTGTTTGTATTTTTTTTGGGCCTGCTTTCGCTGTAGGCCAGGTTTCGGTGACACTATGTGGATGTTACAAAACTTTGCAATTAATTGCGCCTTAAGACGTTTCGGCCATGTCGTGTCAAGACCGAAATCCATTAAAAATGGTCTTAGGTATTTTCGCCGGCCAGCCCTACTGGTGACCATGCCCCAAACATAGTTCAAGATTTCACATTAAGATAATTCCAAGGAAATACCAAACGCCGCCTCGTCCGGCGCCGAAGACATCAATTGACAGTTTCGTTTCTTGCGGGCCAATAAAAAATACAAAAAATAAGAAAATAAGTAAAATAGCAGATACAACATTAATTTGCTTGGGGATTTTATTTGCGTTTGGCCGCACTGAAGGTCTGCAAAAAAGAAACAGCCATATACAAATACAAATAAATATTTTTTGGCCAGGTAGAAATTGGCCGCGTGACCGATACCCAAATTGGATGACCATTCTTCGGGGAACCAACAGCCCAACCACACCCTTCAAAGTATGTGAGTAATGTCTTAAAGTTAAGTTTCACAAAATGCGTAAAAGATTTACGCGCCACTTAAAGTTACGATTTTAAAGTAATTACTGCAAGAACTACTGTTACCACATCGATCTACGTAAGAAATGGCTTATAAATATCGTATAAAAAGCTAAAATTTGTTTATTAAATGTGAAAAAATCTAACTGATGTGAAGTATTTCATATAAAATATTTCTTTAGGGCCACTCAACACTTTGGGCCCGCGATCACGTCTTCTTAGCCATAAGAGAAGTGAAAATGCGGCCGTCAATGTTTAAGATCTCATTAACTAAATGCAGCCAACGATATTATGAGGGCTCCCAGCCATATCGCTCATAAAAGATCAACTGCAGGGTAAAAATCTTTAGCTGCAAAACGTTTTTGAGGTCACTAATTGTCTTTGTACACTTGGGACGCGTCTCCATTTCATGGAGATCTTGGGTGCGGCGCAATATGAAATGTATGAAATTCTTTTCCTTCTTTTTGTCGAATATGGTTTTACCGTAAGCCACTTTTACTTTTTGGCTCAGATATATTTATACATATACTCGTATTCGTATGTATATGTTTTTTTGGTGGGTCTTGGCTTTGCTTTACCGCTAACTGCAGACGTTTTTATAGGCTTAAAGTGGAGGCTGATTGCAGGCTGATTGACAGCTGCTTCGGCTACTTGAAGCTCAGTCGGTAAATCACTTGGCCAAAAGTCCCCCTGGCCACTTTCCCCCATCCCCATCCCACACCCCGACCTGGTCGTCCTCCTTCTGTTTTTGCGGCTCATAAATATTTGGAGAACGCGTGCTTCGCCTCCGGCTTTTGGCCGTTGTTGATGCTGAAACTAAGGCCGCTGATAAACAGGCTCAATGTATTCCCTCAGTTTTTGATGCCAGTCAGTCATCCAGTCAGTCAGTCATCCAGTCAGTCAGTCAGTCAGTCATTCGGTCATTTGGAGCCTGGCCTGGAAAGCAAAATATTGTTACTGCGCCAATATGTTTTGCCAGATATCCATCTTTAGTGGCCCAGGCCAGAATTTGTTATGATTTGGCACCGCTTCAGTATACTTGGTTACAAAATCGATAATAATATGAAATATTGACAGCCAAAAGTGGTCTTGACTTGTCTCGAATTGCTCTATAATTTGATTACCGGTAGATATATAAATACATAGTAAATATGTATGTACAATTTCCCGGGGATCTTATGACGCAAAATACAGCAATTGCTGAGAAGGGGATTTCTGGCACTTAATTCAATTGAAAAATAAATAATTGAAAGTAGTAGCAAAGATGCAGATAACATCTCTTTAACCTTAAATTGCTTTACATTTTAAAGTACTGACTTTAAAAGTACAGGACAAGATGACCTAAATAATGGCATAATTTATTAGTTCAAAGTCCTAGGTCGCCATAATCCGTACAGTTGAAGGAAATAAATCCACAAATGTCATAAGTTAGTTAATAAAGGCCAAAATTAAACAATTTTTTCGTTCCACAAGTCCCATCTCTTCCTAAAATATCTATCAATCTTTTATCGCATGTCCTAATAAAACACGAATTTCCTAACAAGTCTAATAGACGCATTTCCAGCATATATGTATTATACACAAAAAGTATCGCTGACAACTTTTCAGGCTTGTTTGGCAGTGCTCCAACATCACCACTTCGCTCCCTACCATAAATTCAAGAGCGAAACCGGCAAATAAAAACAAATTTACACACAAACAGGGTTCGTTTCATGTATAGATATATATGTATGAATATATATAATGGTACTGGCAACACATCGTGGCAGAAACATAGCGATCCAAGTGTCCAGATATGTCAACAATGTCGCTGTTAAGCGCCGGAGTCCGATGATTTTGGGATGCCCCATGTTGCCTCTTTTTTTTTTGTCACCAAACGAGAAGGGCTTCCGCTCCACAGGAAGGGAAGCGTTTGCCCCATGCGTCACGTTAAAAATACAATAAATATACGCAAAACCTTTATAAATTTTGAAAACGAAAACCGAAGCTGTGCGCCCATTGCCCAACTATTTTTTCAAAGGTACGAACAGACAGACCAAATTGAATCAGCGGTGCTTAAAAGATTCAGCGGAAAAGTCCATTGCACACTACCAAATATTTAAAGCTTTTCATTCAACTGAAACGTGATGAGATTAAAGCCATCAATGTAAGCGGTTAAATGAAGGGAGAATATTTCATGCAGAAGATGTTTAATTGGGCATTCATGGTAATTGTAAAATTTTAATGAAATTTTCGCATTGCCAAAACAGAAATTCGTTTGAATTTGGTATAAATCTCTTTGTCTAAATTTTTAGGTTTAGTATGAGATACAAATTTTAACAGTTGATTTTGTTGTGATAAATGATGAAATATGATATGAAATGATTTTTAAAAGTGCATCTGCTTAGTTAACTATTTTGCACTTATGATTCTTAACAGTTTTTCTTCTAGAAACCTTTATATAAATTAATCATGCTTGAAGTTCAGAAAGAGTTACAATACTTTTCCAAACATTTGAACAATGCAAGTCGCAATGGCAGCCACAACTGGAAGTCGCTCAAACCCCCACTGACTCATGCGCGCAAAGTGGCTGCATTGTCCAGATATATGCGAGTACTGTCATTTTTTTTGGTATATGCAAATTTGGATTCATATTTTTGCAACTTTATTTTAGTTTTAATTGCGCGCACGCAATAATTTTCCTTGATGGCGCATCAACGTCAAGGCGAATCGCTCGCCAACGCTCCATCCATCATAAAAGGCCAGCTCAGCAGCGAGTTGGCCAAGTTGGCGGGTTTCGAGGGCTTAGAGGGTTTGGGAGGAGCAGACTCTTTGATTATGAGCGCGTGCGCACAATCAGGCAGAAAAATTCACAGAGGCACCCAGGCCCGTCTCGACTGGACTGCAGTCCAGTGGACAGGGCAGAGTCAGAGATTCACCCAGTTGGGACTCGATTATCATTGTCATTCAGGGGGCGCATCGGCCATAAAAACGATTCTGCGATTCCCTCTGTGTGTTTCTGTTAGCCAAATGGCGTCTTGCGCCTTGTTTTGCATGCTGCGCTCGTTAAGAACGCCACCGAGAACAATGCAGCAGTAGCAGCACTGGGAGCAGTACACTGAAAATAAAAGCGGGTTGTGCTAGAGGGTAAACACTGCATTTCATAGGATAGAACCACATTGGAGGATATTTCTTTACGGGAAATTGATTTAAGTCCAGATTATCATGACTGAGTTGATAACCATTTGATCTCGTTGATGTATGTCAACAATGGTTACCAAAATTTGTATTTTCTGTTGGTCCCTTTAATTTTTTTTGTGTGCAGCACCAGCAGCATCGCCAGCAGTTATCCAACTGGTGTCCAGTAATGGGCTTAGCCCAAGTAAACCCCCTCGCCAACCGAAAACACTGCGGTTATAATGACGTATCGGGCAAAATAAGAATTGAGTCAAAGCCGCGACCTGCATATTGATTTGGCACGGATTAACAAACCTGACTCTCCTTCTCCACGGGCCAAGTAATAAAGCCAAGAATGCGAGACGTTTGCCTACTCATGCCAATGCAATCCATTCTTATATAAATATTCATTTTACATATTTCATTTTAGTGGCCAGTGGCCACTAGCAGGTGCCATGCCTGCAAATAAGCCAAGACCAGTAGTCGCAGAGATCAAATCGATTTGTGGTGGACCTTGATGGTCAAAAGAGCTAATCTTTTAAATATGAATTATAAATATCACGATCAAGAACCACTTGCTGCATTGAAAATGGGATTTTTTTCACATTAATCTTGCCTTTAAAGACCAGCAATTATAGGTAAGTAATATGAGGGCTTTATAGTTGCAACAGTTTTATAACATTGATAAAAAAGTTGATTCGTTTACTTTCAGATTAGTAGAAAATATTGTTAAAAACTATAACATCTGTTTCACGAGCAGATCGAAACTTTTAACGACTTCTTTTGGCTTTAGTTCATACCAGTTCTCTTTGAAAAGTTTATAAATCTCTTTGAGCCAACACGGCTCTTTTGTGAAGCTCTTAGCCAAAAGTCGTAAGCCAAAAAATAGAAGAAAAGCAGACAAAAAGTAGAGACCAATTTAATTTGTTTGTTTTACTAATCAGCCGCACGTACTCGCACGTTTTTTGCGTCCAAGTCTTTAGTGCGGTCTTTAGCTGAATTCTGTTCGCCGATATCGGAGCTCTTGTTGTTGCCATCGCTGCTATTGGACGGTTCGCTTTTGACCAGGTCGGGTGTATCGGCTGCCGTTTGGCTAAACAGCCCACGTTTAAACATGGCTCAGAGCGTGCTAATCAAGTGGCTACGAAAACAAAATTACGCGACCGACTGAGCAAAAGCCAGCTTTGACTTTGTATCGTTTTTCATAAATTTCTGCTTCACTTCTAAAAGGTTTCATAATTTGTAAAAGAGTTTTGTAACATTGGAAAAAATACACAAAAAGTCAGGTATATTGGAATGAAATGTAACCGCCTAGCGCTTATATTTAGTTGCTAAAATGGAAGAAAATAAAAATTATATATTATAATTTTAAAAATATTATAATTTAAAAATAAATGAAAAGTAAAGAATCATTGTGAGTTAAAGAGTAATCAATTTATTGTTATTTATTGTAGGGTAAATGTTTGTTTGTTAAGACTAAACTTCAAAAAGGGTATTTACACTTCAGCTGGAGAATGGTTATTGTTTCCTCTTTTTTTGATTGACTTTGGTTTTTTATGTTATTTGGTCGCGTTGCGTTGAAGTTGCTTTTGGCTTTGGATTTGGTTTTGGCTTTGGTCTCCGCTGGAGCTTGGGGTTTTGGGGCTGGGGATTTGAGGCTAGGGCTGGGCCGCCGTTTGGGTACGCTTTGATGGCTTCTAGGTGAAGGTCATTGTGTGACTGAAATGTTAATTTGACTGACTGTCGTACTTTTGTGTCGGAGTGCCTGGGCCATTTCAGTTGTATCTTTTTAATGGCACTTGCTAAGGTTCTATACACCTAGAAGTGGGTATTCACGATGGCTTCAAAAACACTGAACAAAACTCAAAAGCAAGTTTGATTTGCTGCGCCGCGGGTATCGGGGATTTTTTAAAGACTGAAGCAGCTGTCATTACTGAGATTGGCTAACAAGTCAATTAGAAGATATGTATTATTAATATAATTTAAGTGGGGATTGTAAGTTGAAGAATATTCTAAATATTTTTTAAATAAATCCAGTTACTTGCACTAAAGTTATATAACATTAAATATTTTCGGGAGTGTTTTGCAAATGAGTGAAAACGATCCGTGTAAAAGCTAACGCTGATTTCAATGGCGCAGTCTTAGACTCCAATGATGATGATGCAAATGAGCGACATATTTGCAGACAAGTCCACCAGCAATTCGGAGGATGGGTGGGTGCTTGGTGCTGGGTGCTTTCCCGGAGGATAATGAGCTGCAGCCCCCGTGAATCGAGTCTGGTGGCCCATCTAATGGTGTTGTTCGCATGGTGGTTGGGAGGTTGAATGCTGCAGCTTTGGCAGCTTTGGCAGCAGCGATTCAGCACCGTTTTGCTGATGCGGCACACTCCAATGCCATAAAAGGGCATTAGCCTCGTGAGTAGATTGCATGTTTTTACCACAGGTTTTCGTGGATGGGCTCCTGGTTTTAGGGTGGCAAAGTGGGGTTGTACTGGCACCTGAGTGCGCGCGCTTTGGAAAATTGAATAAAGTGCCGGAGGAGCCAAAGAGGCAAGGTTTGAGGCAACGAAGCGGAGTAAAGTGCTCGATGTTCGCAACCAAGTCATTTAAGGGTTGCCGGCAGCACTCACTGCGGCCTACAAGGAAATCACTCGCTAAGTACAGTCGCTTTGCTAAGTCTACGATCTTGTATTTAGAGTATAACCTTTGACTATCATTTCGAGCCAACTAAAACTTCTCTAGCAACTGACAGATGATTGGCATGGCCGAGAATTTTCTTTACGGACATGGTTATTATTTTAATTAATCATAGACTTATTTGCATGACTGTTGATCCGCAAGTGGCAACGAGTCGTATGCGCAATGCTTGTTGACTTGGTCTGCGATGATTCAGATTCACTGGATGAGGGGACTCCAGAACCGCCCATCGCATAAATATGAATGAGGAAATCCAAGCAGCTTGCCACTTGGGCTTAGCCCGGACTGGATTTTCCAGAATTCCACTGAACTCATTACCGACCGACACGATCCATATAAAAACGAAAGAAACTGCAACTAGATATGCAGTTGCCGGCAGAGCATTGAACAGTATGAGGAGCCACATTATTCCATTGGTTCTCCTACTCGGAATCATTTGTGCGGCTCTAGTTGCTGCCCATCCGCACGACCTCATTGGAGATCCGGAAGATTCTACGTATGATTCCTTGGTTGAATCCGGCAGTGGTTACAGCAGTGCCGAAGAGTTCCTGAGTGCCATGGACGAGCTGGTCAGACGGTGGCAGGAGTACGATGCAGCCCATGAGAGCTCAACCGACCACCCAAGTGTGGATGACGACGAGACTACCTTGGATTTCATGGATATTACCACCCAACCGGCGATTTAATATTGAAAATATTAGTATTGCATGTCAGCCTTCCTAAGTCACCCTCTCCTCATGTCTGTGAATAAACTAGTTCTTCAATAATAATTAAAATAATTAAAGAAGCAATACTAAAATGTTATCTTTTAAATAAGCTTTTACTTTTATAAGTGGGTTTGAAATCAATCAGAAGACTAAATAATATTTATTTTAGTACATTTCCCCTTCCGCAATTTCGATATAAGAGGTTGCACCAAGTACTAGTCATAGATTAAGTTCAGTAGCTCGTTTAGTATACTAATTTTGCTTGAGGTAAGCACTGTTCGACGTTCAGCTGGAATTTCCCGGCTTACCTCAGTCTAAAAGTATACAAATCACCTTTCGACCAATCATTTAGAACTGCTGATAACCCAGGGCTAGGCTATAAAAGCCAAGCTCAAGAGCCGACTGACATTCAGTCAACTGCAGCCAGAGCTAATGGAAAGAAAAATGCAATCCATTCTCCGACTGCTGGTGCTGTTTGGATTGATCTACAGCGCGATCGGTGCATCGGGTATATTTCAGAATATAAACCTAGGTGGCGAAGCAGGAAGAACACGATCTTCAGGTGGCAACCTTGACTGGAGCGATAGTGCTCACAGTTCTGATGTGGATAGGACTCTGAAGCTGCTGGAATCACTGGACAACAGTGGCAATGATAGAAATAATTGGGCCAATGATGTCGCGAGGAATTCTGGATTCGATATCGATAGATCCGGAGGTGACTCAAGTGAAGCCGCTCGTGGATTCCAGTTTATAAGCACAGGCTAAGCTCTACGATGCTAAAATACTCAATCTAAATAAAGTATATGTTTCTTTCATGTTTTTAATCAAATTTCTTGAAAGATAACAAATAGGTATAATAAATAGTTAACGCTTTTATTGCATTAACTAACAAATGTATTATTTTATGAGTTGATCTGATCTAACAAATCCAAAGAGCCTTGACCCATTTCCAGCTCACTTTCGTCTGTGCTATCATTAAGAAAATCCACTTTTACTGTCGAGTTAAAATTGCGCCCCTCACTAAATGTATTTAATCGAACAGCTTATGCTAATTAGCTGAATAATAAGTAGAAAAAAACGAAACCAATTTCGAGCTTAGAATAGAAATACTATGACGAAGAAAACGAAAACAAAAAGAAATTAGCATATTTATGCGATTTTATGGTCGAACCAACGTTCTGTGTTAACAGCCGAGTTTCAGTCTTCAGCCGGAGCGTTAACCAGTTATACATACCTATAACTAAAGGAAGGCTGTCGAGAGAAATGAAATCGATTTCCGCATCATGAATACATTTTATTCAGTGTTAATCAGAGGAAAATGTTACGCAAGGCCTTATCAAAAATAAGGTAATAAGCTCTTACCTCTGAAAATACGAGTTACATTTTTACTGGCCTTTTATCTAAACAACGAATAAAATATTTGTTCCTAAACGTACAGCAAATCTAAAGTTAATTACGCACATTACAACGTAATTTCTATCTCGACAAATCAATCAAAAGCAAACATCAAACCAAACAATCAACTATTTCGATTGCAATGCAATCAATTACTATGCAAATTCTCTTGGCACAAAGTTACGACTGTATTCGTATAATTAAACAATTTTACGTTTTCATTTTGACTTAAATTTAAATGCTTTAAATTGCTTTTGCTAATTATTTACCCAGTTAAAATAAGAATTACAGCAGCGAATTCGAGGTGTAAACAATGGAAACCGCACAATTGTGCTGCGTTTTTGCCACAGGACAAACAGCATGTTTCTGTTTTAAATTTGCAATTATATTTAAACGTTTCCCTTATTAAATGCACCCCACTTTCCACGCACATTATTAAACACGCAGAGTTCTCTCAGCCACATTAAATGAATTTTAATTGGGACTTTAATCCTCATAAGTAAATAAACACACACAAATAGCCGAAAGGATGTAAATTTCCAAAGGGTGAAAAATCATGGAAAACTCGCACGACGAGTCGCGGTAAATAGAATGTGGTAATAATGCCATTAAAACTGGAGGACGCACTGATGAACGTGAAATAATTTGAAAAGTATGTTAGCTGCCGGCTATGAAAACTTGCTGGGTGTCACAACACAATTGCCCTTTGAGTCGGATTTAAGAACTCGATTACGTATACGCAACGTGGGCACAGCCACAGCCACATTGTCCCCATGAACAGCGACAGACACAAGAACGGAATTAGAATCGGGCTTCCAATGAGATAAGCCAGTCCAGTCCCAGCCAGTTGAGGAGATGGCAGAGGTGGAGGTCATAAAAAGGGCGGAATTGAAAGAAATGAGCGCTAAGCACTCGAAATATGAACTGATGACACAGACGGCACAGGCGGCAATCTTAAAGTACATCTTAAATCCGAAAGTCAAAGACACTAGAAGTTGAAGCTGCCACGGAATCGGATTCGTATTGGGTTTCCACTTCCCCATTCCCATTCCCATTCCTATTCCTATTCCCATTCCCAGTCAGCAGCATCAGCAGAGCTTTTACGCAGCCAACTGATTAAATTTATTTATTATGTCACTCTGCGTCTGTGTCTCACTAAATGGATGGACGGCTAGATGGCTGGATGGATGGCTGGTGTCCCCTCCTCCACTCCAAGAGCTTACTTTATGGCCTGTTCTAGCTCTTAAGACCCATAATGGCAGAGCAATCGTTGGCTTAAGTCGCCCTTCGGTTCCATGTCCCCCTTCCCGTTTTCTTATCGATGGGGGGCAAATTGAATTTGGACTGCTGCTTATCAGCCTTTTGTTTACTTGCTTATCGGGTATCCCAAATCTCTGCAAATGATACGAGATATACTGGCTCTGTGCGAAATACTTTGCTGATAACAAAAACAAAAGTGCAGTACGTGTGTTGAAAGCACTTTCTTTTGGGTGAAAGTGTTGTCGATTTGAAATAAAACAGTGTGCAACGAAATACGAGGCTAGTTTATATGATCTCTATTGTTCTCAGTTCTGTTTTGTATACTTTCCTCATTGCAGAGACATACAAAATTAATTCTTGTTTTTAAGTTCGGTGTTTTGGTAATCCCCCGATTGTGGTTGTTTCACTGATACGGAATATTTGGAAATTGATATTCTTGTTTCTTTAATCACACGTTCTTTATTACAAAGTAATAAAAACTCTGGTTCGATTCTTTTCAATGGCATTAACCCCCGTGGCTGGGGGATTCTGCCATCGATTGCTGGCCACAATTAATTACCACATGCGAGCAAAACAAATTCTGCATTTACCTGTTTTTCCTCTTTTGCATTCGCCCAGACAATTAACACAGGCAGCTTGACGATTGTTGTTGTCGCTGTTGTCCCTCTGCGATTAACAAATGCAAAAATAATTATAATTAATGCAGAGTTTTTGGCCTTGAACTTGCATAACCTGCTGTTGCTCTCCCCCTCTCTCCCCCTCTATCTCTCTCGCTCTTCGACGTAATTACTTTGTGGTGGTTCTGCTTTTTGGCCAGGCCAACAAAATCGTCATCGGCAGCGGCAGCGGCATTGTCATGACCAGTTCGTGGGTGAGCCGCAGCGCCAAACAAATTTCGCATTCATATTTGTTTAGCCGCCACAAAAAAAGAACAAAACAGGCAAAAACGTTGCTTAGCATTTAAATATTTTCAGCTTCGTTGAGCAGCGCGATGCAACTGCAAAAAAGAAGGGGGCAAATAGGTAGGAAAACTCAAATTCATATTGCTAACTAACATCTTTCTGCTCGCTTCTCTGGCCAAGTTCAAGGTGAACGTTTGCCGCGAAACTTGGCGAATTTCTGTGGAAACATCCAGCGAAACATCCATATACGATCTCCCGCTTATTACTCACCTTTGACAAGGCCCCAAAACGATCGTGAGTATTAGCCTGACTCAGAAAACGTGTGGGGCTGCACAGAGGCGGAGAAAAGGGGGCGGCAGAGCAGTCAGGTGCAGCCAGTCCAGCTCATTCAAAGAACGCTCTCGGGGAAAAGCGGGCTCACTTACTCTGCTCGCTAATTAATTACTCAGCCAAGTCGGCGGCGGCACTAAATCATACTGCATGTATTCAAACAAAATGATCGCGTATCTGGGGATAAGTTTGTACTTTATTGGAATCTATTGCCCAGCTGAAGAGATCAGGTTCTTATACATAAATGCAAAAGAGTTGAAAGCTGGGAGAAGAAGATACAAGTGTTGCATTTGTAATAAACATTAAACTGTCGGGCTATTCAAATGTAATATTCATTGGAAATTAATAAAACTAAGCACTTGTAGAAAAACTCCGCAAATAAATACTTTATAATATGAAAAGGTAATTGCATTAACTACTGTATGGGTGTTAATGTGGCGGATTATTATTCAATTATTTTTTAACAATAATATACATATATATACAAAGAAAGAGACTAAAATAGATGCTGCGCCCAATTGGAAACGTATAGCAAATAGTTATAATTCATAACCATAGAGTTCCCCCTATTGGATGCACCACTGACCCACTTCCATCATGAATGCGGCGCCTTCTTCTCCCGAGGGCAAAAAGTCAACCTGCCTTGCCCAGCCCCCGTATTCCCCCCATATTTCCCCATTATCATTCCATATGTGCCTCGGCAGTTCTTATGCAACATTTGCAGATGCAATTCTTTTGAGTTTGCTCTCGATTTCTCGGTTCGCGGTTCTCGGTTCTCTGCTCTTTGCCGGCTGCAGTTTTATTGCTAAATTAAGTAATTGGTACAAGAAGCCGCCTCCGCATCACATCCGCCCTCCCATCCCCCTTCCCTTCCCTGACCTCCGCAGAGCTGCATTCGCTTTGGATTCTGCAATCTAAATGTTCTGCTATGCTTGCCTTTGTGCGCGTATTTGGGTATCTCTGGCCGAGTATCTGTATCTATTAGACCGCTGGCGGCCTCGTATCTGCATCTGCATCTGGGCATCGCGGAGCGGCACACAATGAGAAGCGCGCTCTGTGCTCTTCTTTGGTATTCTACATCTGCCTTCCATGGCGAATGTGTTTTGCAGATGCAATTGGCGAAGTGGTGAGGGCAACAGGGCGTATGCTGAATGCGGGTTCGGGGCGAAAACCAAAATAATGTAAATATACAAAAGGAAAATGAAGTCAAAGAGGCCAGGCGGCGAGCAAAGCAAGTACTCAGAATGCGAGTGTGGGTTGTGCAACTGTGGCAGATACTACAGAGAAAATGGTATCGCTTCTGCTACTTGCATTCTAAAGATTCTTTTGGGGCATCGTTCTTTTCACATATGCATACTCCTCTCGCTCCTCTCGAGAATCGAAGCTAACAAATTCAAAGAAATCCGAAACTGAACCGAAACTTTTTATGGCAGCCAAATGGCCAGACGTAAAATGGCATTACGAATTAATAAATAAAATAAAATGGGGGGTGAGATACCATAAAATGAAGCACGCAAAGCAGATGAACTGAAACTCCCAAGGTCGCTGGCAAAAGAACTTTTTGTTAGCGTGTTTATGAAGATTTCTTAACTTACTTTTTTTTGTGTTGCTGGTGCTGCTCATTTTTCGGTTCTTCTCGGTTTGTTTAAAGAAGAATTAGTCGGTCGATCGGCGGAAGCCCCTTGGGAACTGGAATTTCGGGACTCTCATGCGAACTGAGTGCTCGAGAGTTGGGTAAATGGAGTCTCAGGTAATGCGACAAATGAAAGGAAAAAAGCTCAGGCCGAAAAAAGTTTAATTTCAGTGCTAATTAAAGACGCCGGATCGAAGCCAGCTCAGAATGCTGTATATTCAGATGTATGTGCACATTTAGCCAACTGAATTTATGTGCACGGCTTTCTTTGAATTGCGCAGCAGGCACGATTTCGAGATCTCTGTTCTGGGATTGGGTGCTGAACCCTGTCCTTGACCCCAATGATATCAGAAAACACCCATGAGCACCCGCTCCTTGTTTTCTCAGAGTTCTATAAAAAGCACAAACGAAACATCAGTTAAGACTAATTGAGTTTCGCTAAAATTGGTCAAAATGCGCAGCAAGCGGCCAAGACAAGAGCACCTACTCTGACCAATTCAATCGCGTACAATCCAATCCAATCCAAGCCAATCCGAGATTCGCCCCAACGAATCCATCAACGACAAGCAGCTCGCCACGATGACTGCTGCAAAAAGTCACCTTTTGGCACCTATATCTACCTGCCGGATGACATCACCGCGTCAGCAGCGACGACAATTACTCGGAATACAAATAAAGAATTGCGACCCCAACTTGGTCGCAGGCTATCCTCACAAGCTCACAAGCTGGCAAACTGTAGCGCGGAGCATGACATGGCACCAAATGGCCACGGAACGAACTCGAACTCGCAATCGGAATCGGAATCGCAGCTGAGAGCCACGCCAAGCAGGCACCCAAACAGGCAACCAAACAAACAACCGAACAAACAAGCAAACAAACAGTCGTTGAATCGAATTCGTTGTCCAAGAGGCGGTTTTAGAGCCAAGTCGAGACCGATGCTGCAGGGGCTCCATAAATGGCTAAGGCTGTGCGCTGATTACTCATACGCCATGTGGCCTGTGCAAAAACTTGATTCCATCTGCCTGCATATGCAAGCGTGGAATTAGGATATTATTTGGTTGAACAAATCTCTATAAATTATGATTATGATTATTTAATAATACAGAAATACTACTGAACAAATCAATGGTAGAAAATATGCATATAACATTAAAGATCCCATTGAGTGCTAAACTCTTAATAGGGTTAACCCAAGCTTAGGGCTTTGACAATTCCAAAGATCGATTAATCCATCTATCACTATTGAATAAACCCATTAAAGCGTCTCTGAATTGAGTTTTTACCACTTCATTAGCTCGAGGGGACTTTGTGGTTGGTCATAGAAGCACTCCGTGATTAATGACCGAACTTTTGTCTGCTCTACGTTCACTTAATTGGTTAATTAATTTGTGTAAATTTGTGTAAATATTAAGTCGTTTAAGTGACGCACTCCTCCGCCCTTCAACTCTTTCCCCTCCAACCCACCGAAAAAGGAGAGGTTTGTGCCCCATATAGTTATAACAACCAGTAATTAGGCTTTCGCAGTTTTGTTTGCCTTTTGTTTGCGTCTTTTTCTGTTTGCTGCTTGTTAACTTTGTTTTGTTTGAGATCACTTTTTGGGGTTCACCCCTTTGGGGCCCCGCCCCGCACCGCCCCTCCAAAACCCACCGTCCCACTGAGTGTTGGCACTCAAGTGGCAATTAGTGTTGACATTCATTAGCTGTGATTAAAATGAGATCAGATTGTGACCGGCGATGACGAGCAGCACGTGAGAGGAGGGCTGACCGCCGGACCACACCCACCGCCGAGCTGCTCGGAAAGGCATGTGATTCACACGATGAGTATTGCAATGGAAACTAAATTCGGTTTCTTAGCTAATATCAGCTCCTCGTCTTTCAAAAAGATTGAAATACTTAAATGCTGCAAACTTCTAAGGCTTCTTGGAGTAAAGATGGTATCAACATTTCAGATATATATTTAAAATAAAACAAAAAATTAAAACAAATAAAACACACTAAGATATAGTAGCATTAAAAAAATCCCCCTATGTATGACATTTTCAAGTGCACTTTATAATTAGTTTCAACCGATTTAGATTTAAGTGAAATGAATCGAAGTGAGGCGGCATGGAGTGAGCCAATTAGAATGCCTTCAATTTGGCTAATGACAGCAATGCAGTGCTAGGGATTCGGGGGAAACTAAGTCGCAATTCGCTGGAATGATGATGATTGTACTGCTGCAGAGTCTAAGAGATATATATAGAGATGTACCTCACAGATGCTAAAGCATCTGTACAGCTGCACTACTTTGATCATGTGTAGTCTTCGCCTCTCTTTCTCGCTTTTCGTGGACTGAATTGCAATCTGCATCTGCATATCACATTCAGTATGGAAAGCAGAAGTGAAATACCAAAGAACCGAGAAGAAGAGAGGAGCACAGAGCTCACTTCTCATTCTGCGATGACCAGATGCAACGTATAATAGATACGCATACTCAGATACTTCTGCAGATACGCGGCAATCACAGCAGAGCAAGAGAGGTGGAGGTTGAAGAGATGGCGGCTTCTTGTACCAATTACTCAATTTAGCAATAAAATTGCAGCCAGCAAAGAGCAGAGAACTGTTGCATAAGAACTGAGACAAATATGAGATGATATTGATGTAATATAAGTGGCGAGGAAAGGCGGTTTGACTTTTTGCCCCCTGGAGAAGAAGGCGACGCATTCATGATGGAAGTGGGTCAGTGGTGCATCCAAATGGATATTTTTCTCAGCGATCTTGTAACTTTTGAGTGCTTGACAAAGGACTACTTCATTCTAATGAAATATTTAAAATATTGGTCACTCTTTACGATTCAATTATACCCATAAACTGAGTCACCCAACCTTACTTATTCTTTCGCGACTGTTTTTATTTTTTAATTAACAAGCTCCGTGGGCGAGTTCGGATGATCTCAGGTTAATACTCTGGAAGAGTCCCTCACGCGTCTCCGGTTTTTTTTGTCAAAGGTGAGATGGTTTTGGGGTGAGTAATATGCGTTCGTCTTTTCAACGACCCTGAACCCAAACGCAATTAAAATGGCTTGGTTAATGCAAGTGAAACAATAACGAGTGTATATTTGCCTTGTTAAGAAACGTAATACAAGATGGTATCTGAACAGAAATCTATAGGGGATGCCCTTCTAGAGCAGTATTTTCTCGCATTTACATGGATGCTCGCCCACACGATCACCGCCTGTGTTCAGGATTAGTTTTCTCATGTCGTTAAGGGAATTCTTGATGGCTTTGCCAAATCGCATGACGTTGATTTGTGGGCAACTTTTCCAAGCGGAGATGGCGAAGATGATCTTTTTTTCCTGTGGGTTGTAGCAGACTCCATATCCGTCGGACAGAAGTGGTCCGTATGCCATGAATCCTTCGTGGGACGTGGCTACCTGGGAGGTGAAGAGCTGAAAGGTCACCGATCTGAGGTAACCCTTGGACCTGAAGAATGCCGGTAGTGGCATTCCCTTTTCCAGAGCCATCTCCTGCAGGCCAAACAAATGCCGATCGATGCCCTGTCCATTAATGGCCTCTTTGATCAACCTTTCGTGGGCATCCACCGCCTTCTGAAGCGCAGCCAATTTCTCGCTCATTGAGGCCGTCGCCGATTGCATGGCCATGAGGAAGGCCTTGGATTCATTGGACGTGGATCTAATGGTTTCAGTGCGCCCCTCATGGAAAATCCTTAGGTGAGCGGACTCATACTGAGCGGGTATTTTCCGGTGCATGGAGTGGTAGGCCAGACTCAGGGCCAGCTGGATGTAGCTATCCGGATTCAGGCCCTGCGCCTTGATGAAGCACTTGCCATGGCACTCGAACTGCATCACATTCATCTGCAGCTGGCTGGCGATCCTCTTAATATTTCGCCTGGCCTGGCACAACCACAAATTGATGCACTCGTTCACTGGCTGGAACTTCAACAGGCTGGACGTGACCTTCTTGTCCGCCTCACAGCCATCGCAGCCATAGTTCTCCTCATGGCTGAAGTACAAGATTTATTTGAATATATTTATTTAAATATTTATTATAGATATACATACACTTTCTGCTGCACAAAGTCCATCAGCATGGCGAGTGGCTGGCAGTCCGCGGGAGAATGTTCATAGCAAAATCCGGCCAGGCCATTTGGATTGACTATCAGCTGAATGGTCTTGTCCATCCAACGATTGGCGCTGTTCTGACGCACTCCACCACCGTGGAGGAGCTGGTGGGCCTGGACAACCCTCTCCTCGCCCTTCGGCGTGGGTACACACTTGTCCAGACAGACCACGAACAGGGACTGCTCTATGGTCTCCACGGTATCTGCGTTTCCATGAAGTCGGCAGAGTATGGTATACGCCTCTGCCCAGTTGCTTCTATTGTCGTGGGTCAAAAGGCCAAAGTGCTCGCCTATTTGGATGGGACATTCAAGTATATCCATCAATGCATCTCTCAGTGTATGAACATGCAGCAAAGTTCCACTTTCGGAATAAATGGGCAGCTTAAAGTACTACGAAGGAGATTATATTGTTAAAATATAGATCAAGAAGTACAACTTCCTAGGACTGATGTATTTCAATGGTTTCAAAAACTGATCAAAGATAACTTTCTTAGTACTCACATTATTATTATATACCACCACAATATAATCGGCATCATTGTACTGTTCGATGGTATCGCAGAATCGACCTGGCTTGCGAACCCCGCCAAAGATCTTGGCAAACTGGCTGTTGTCCAGATAGTGTTTGCCCATCTTGACCACTGGAATTTTGTTTTGGTCGACTAGCTGCTTGAACTCGCACATACCGTAGATAGCCTTAGCCGTGAAGTTGAGAAAATCACTAGTTCCATCAAACTCCTGAATGGGAAAGGAGAGACCCGGACTGGAGAAGACGGTCAGCGGAGCCTGGTAGGTCAAGTATGCGGAACGTGTCCATCTGGGAGTTAGCCAGTTGTCCGAACGCTCGGCTTCGTTCTCGAGCAGCTCCTGGAGTTGTGTACCTTCGTTGTCCACAAACTCCTTGGCCAATTTTCGTTCCACTTTGAGTTCCTCTTTATTGAGAAATGGCTCAATACTGCTTAAATAACTGGCGATGCTTTGCTTGAGCGGAAGAGCTGGAAACTTTTTCAACTGGGGTTTCTGACTTGGATCATTGTTGGCGTCTGCTAGGTGGCGTACTCTCGTTTCCTTGCATTTCTTTGGGATTTTCTGGGCTTCTGTAGCCGCGCATTGTGTTTTCACTTCGCAATTCGATCTTTTGGATCGTCCATATTTCGGCTCTGGAGAAGCTGGTTTAGGAGATTTTACTTTTTGCTCAGTAGATGTTTTGATTTCTGTCTTAGAAGTTGCTGGCGAAGGCTGTGAAGCTGGAGATTCCTTGGTTTCTTTACCAGTTGGCAATGGTGCTTTTTCTGCTGAGTGACTGAGAACTTGGGGCGCAGATTTCTCTTTATTCTGAGGCGGATCAGAAGACACGGGGATTTCCTTGACTGGTGGTGGAGGAGGCGGAGGTTCCACGGAAGCCTTCGATGATGGTGAGGTATGAGATTCATTCGTCTTCGATGCAACGGATTTCTTATCATCTTTTTGAGGAACGGGGCTTAATGAACTTGAAGTTTTACTTGATTCGGCGTCATTTGATCTCTTCTTTTTAGCTTTACAGGAATCGGAACCTAATTGGCAAATGTTGACTACCTTTTTACCGCAGGGACTTTCTTCCTTGGCTGATCCCCTTGGGCCATCCCGGCAGGGATTTCTTCCAATGGGAAAAGCCGACATAAGTGGCATGGAAAAACGGGAAGTTGATATCTCTGGCAGCTCTTTGTTCTTTGGTTGTTTGATTGATTTAGGAGCCGGTTTAGGAGAAGCACTGGATTTAACTGGAGGACTCTTTGGTTTTTCCGGAGGACTCTTTGGTTTAACCGGCGTCTCTTTTGGATTGACAATACCCTGCCTCATTGACTTTTTCTTTGGAGGTTCGGCTTTTGGTGCGACACTTTCCAGAGGCTTGGGTGATTCACTTGGTACAGTAGCTGCTTTTTTAATCAGAGATTCTTTTGGGCAAGTTTCCTTTTTAGTTTCCTGCTTACATTGGCTTTTAATCGCCACTTTTGGCTTATCGTCTTTCTCGGCTTTTTGTAGTGGCTTTGGATTCGATGCTGCACATTTAGGTCCCTTTTTTTCACTTTTACCATCAACGCAGGGATTTCTTCCCAATGGAAAAGCAGCATTCGAAGTCATAGAAAATCCAACCTTTGGATTTGCAGCTGATTTTTCTGATTGAGGTTTATTCAAAGGTGTTTTTGCGATCTTTTCAGGAGCATTTTCCTTTTTCTGTGCACTTGATGCACTAGAATCAACGGTTTTAGGTGGATCTTTTGCTTTAGGTTTTGAAGGTGGCTTTTTTTTAACCGGAGGTTTGTGTTCATCTTGCGATGAGGTGCAAGGTTTGGGTTTGGGTGGCGGACATTTAGATTTTTTAGTTTTTTTCCCGTCTACACAGGGATTTCTTCCCACGGGAAAAGCTGATTTTTGCGGCATGGTAAATCGCTCATTAAGAGAAGTTGAACTTGGTGATACTTGAGGTTTCTTTGGAGCAACAGATGGTTGAGACTCACCAACCGATGGTTTTGATGCAGGCTTTTTTGAAGGCTCTTTCAATGCACTTGTTGGTTGATTTGTTGAAGGCGTTTTTAAAGCACTTGTTGGTTG
This sequence comes from Drosophila teissieri, assembly GCF_016746235.2. Taxonomy (NCBI): domain Eukaryota; kingdom Metazoa; phylum Arthropoda; class Insecta; order Diptera; family Drosophilidae; genus Drosophila; species Drosophila teissieri. Next base: position 14,448,843 of record NC_053029.1, on the reverse strand, counting down.
ATTAGTACTATTTTCCTGTAGTGGTAATGTCGTCTGAGGTTTCTTTGAAGCAGCAGATGGTAGAGACTCGCCAATCGATGGTTTTGATGCAGAAGTTGGAGGCTCCTTTAAAGCACTTGTTGGTTCATTTGTACTATTGTCCTGTAGTAGTAACGTCGCCTTTCCCATGACTGACTCTGTAGATTGATTGTTATCTCCAATGCAATCTTTACAGTTCACAATCATTATTTCCGAACTATATTCGAAACAGTTCTTGCAGTTGAATACTTCCGGGGTTTTTGAGTATACCAACTGCGGCTCTAATTGGCTTTTCGATGGCGTTTCGCTTTCCTCTTTTATAAGAAGAGGATTTTTTGTCAGTTCCTGGCTGCTGGAATTTGTAGATGTCTGACCCATGGATTCAAGTTGTAATGGCTCTTTCGGCTTGCCACCATCACCAGAGTTTTTTGCTGATGCTAATACCCGACAAATTAAATCCAGAGTTGGGGTTTCCGGTGGTTTTCCTTTGCCTGATAGAAATCGTGCGGAAATTGCTAATCGGTGAGACCTGATGACTTTCTTTGCTACTTCGTAGAGTTGTTGAGAAGGTAGATAGGAACTGCCATGGTGGTGCCATCGTATCCGGTGCTTGCACTAGTAGTGATCACATTAAGATAGACAGTTCAAAGTGTCTAGGAGACCGTGGCACTTACGAGGTTCAGAAAGCATTTGGTGCCCAGAAGGACCCTCATTTCGCGATTTCAAACAAGGCCTAATTTAGTTGGTGTGGGGCCGAAAGGTATTGTATTTTGGAGGGGTGCTTATTTTAGGGAGAACATTGCTTAAAATTTAGACATATTTCTGAAAGCCAAGTCTTTTGCATTAATACATATTTAATTATACAACTCCATATTAATTAATCATATAATATTTTCATATTTATCAGTAATTTCTGTTGAAGGAGTATAAGAACCTTTTAGACAGCATGATAGTTTTCCATCAATCAATTTAAAGTTTCTTTAAAGTGTTTTGCCATCAACCTCGAAATTGGAGCGGAGCAAACCAACTTTGGCGTCGCTTCATTAACCCAAAGAACTGGGTGCTGTTGCACATCCACCGATGCATCGGCTGCCTTCCCAGTTCCGCGAATCGGGAGCGGTGGACAGAGAACAGTGGAGCAGTGGAGGGGCATCTGGGTAGGAGGGAAAATATTAACAAAATCAACACCTCGGAGGCCTCGGGTTGATTGCTTTGCCAAGTGAAGTAGCCATATTATGATTATTGCGAACTCGCCTCTCAACGCTCCGCAAGTGACGCAAACGAAGCTGAGTCCGCTTGAGGCTTGCAAAGAAAATGTAAAAAATAAATGCAATAATTGCATATTGACCCATTTTCTTAACAATGCATTGCGAAGGGCGGCGCTCGAGGGGCGGGGCGTGGCAGGGTAATGGGCCGGGCAGGGAGTGTTTGCAGGTTACGCATGCGTGAGCGTTGCCTTCATTTAATTAGGCGGCGACACCTGCGCGGAGACGGAACCGAAGTTCCAGTCTCAGTCTCAGTTCCAGTCGCAGTCGCAGTCGGAGTCGCTGTTCCAGTCGCAGTCGGAGTCGCAGTTGCCGTCTCAATTGCAGACGTCGCCATCAATCAGCAAATCAGCGAACGAGGCAAACAAGGTGGCAAGTGAGGCGTGAAAACGGCGAACAAAACTGCAGAAAAACATAAAAACAAACCAGGGAGAGGCGCTTTTAGTTAAGGCCATTATATACCCTGTAAGGCCATCTATAATGTATCTTGAAATTTTTATATATGGAAGATTTAATTTGGTATTAAATTATTTATTTTTATGGTTAAAAGTAAAAGGAAAATGTGATATTAAACAAATGGGATTGTAAATAAAAAAGAAATTTTAAATTTATAAAATTCAAAAACTTATATAAAATTTAAACATAAAATGATTCTTAGAAAAATGGTTATAGAATTATAACCACATTATAGGGTATCGCACAAGTGAGATTCCGAAATGAAATGAAAACGAAAACGCAGCAAAGAGTGCTGCACAAATGAAATCGAGATGGGGATGTTGATGGCAGTCGGGGGTCGGGGGGCTGAGGAGTGGGTCTTAAGGGGGCGGAATCGGGGCCGAGGGGCGTGGTGTTTAAGCTCATTTGACAATGAAGTGCTTTGAGCCTGACGACTGCGTTTGGGCGCGTTTTTATTATTTGCCTGCCCCACTTTGCGTACAGCGGCGATAATTGACGCCACGGTGGCTGCAACTGCAGCACCACCGCATCACCGCCGCATCAGCACCACCGACAGCAACAACAAAGCCGGCAAATGCAGGGCCGCCGCCACCCGATGGCCCACAATTTGGACTGCACTTTATTGAAGTGCCCATTGGAATGGAGCCACCCAATGCCCAATACCAAATACCTAATACCCAATACCTAATACCCCCAATCCCAATCCCCAATCCAGAGCCCAAAGTGCGTCGCGTGTTTGCGTGAGTGTTTTTCACTTGAGGCCATCATCATCAGCAGCCTCGCCGAGCATTTTGCCTGAATTGCATTTGTCAGGTGTTATGCAATAGAGGTTGCTAGCTGCCACGTCAATTGGCAACCCAGCGTTGATGCAGTGGTGCAATGTGGGCGAAGGGCAGTGAATTGGGGCCGAAAAATCACGGAAAAACTTAGCTATGCCTCAGAATTATGGGAATTAAATTAGTGGTGCACTTTAAGTCTACGCAAAAACTGTCACTCGTATTATTTCTATAATATTCAGTTTGGGTGCTTAAAAGTTGTAACCGCAAAGTACACAAGTAAATTGAAATTTGTTTTAAAAGTTTTGATTACACGTATCTGTAGAGTTATGTGTAATTGCATTAAACCAATTTAAACTACGCTTACGAGTTAAGTTAACTTATTTCAGTGAGCAAAGACACCAATTTGTTTCTTGAAAATACGAAATTTCGGAGCTTGGCAAGGGAATGTTTTAATAAAATGGACAAAACTCCCTCAATATCCTCGTTGGCTGTACGTATCACTTGCTGAAGCCCTAAGCGTAGAAAAGAATTTCAATCTGGAAATAAGCCATTCCTTCTCCGTTTGCCTCTGATCCCGCTGGCATCATTATTCAATCCAAGGCTTTGTGCAAATTCCGCTCCACAATGGCAAAGGAAAATGTTGATGTTGCATGGCGTTTTTGTTGGTTTATTGTTGGCTTTTCCCTGGCACTGGGTAAATGCGAATTTCCTGTGCATTGTTTTGAACTGTTGGCCAAATGATCTGCCCCCTGGTCGCTCTGTGTGTTCGCAATCCACCTGATGACCTCAGCAGTTCCAGAGTTGCAATTAGTAGAAAAGTAATTTTCGTTTGGTTTCTTTATTGTTGTTTTGCGGTTGCTTTTTTTCGCCCCACCCCTCCACTCCTCCCTGACAGCCTCCACCAAAAAGCGACTCTTAAATCTCTGCTCAGCGATGCTGAAACAAAAAGCATTCTAACACCCTTTGTTTGGCTGGTTAGCTGGGAAACGCACATACATCTGTACTACTAACCGAAACTTGGTTGGATGCATGATTAATGTCCGCATTGAGTCATGTCCGAGGAGCGTGGAACCAATTGAACTGGGCGCCGTAAACCGAAATTAAAAAGCGACAGAGCTTCGCTCAGGTTTCGTTGATAACGCCGCACTCATCGAGAAATGGACAGCCAAATGGTGGCACGTGTAAACCCGAGACGTGGATTAGAGGGCCCCCAACTTCTCAGCTCAACGAGTTAATTTTTATCGCCCTGTGACACACACAGAACAAGCCAAACAAGCCACGTAACCCGACGAGACCTGAATCGCAGCTCCATCGTAAATCCACTGCAGTTCTGCTCCGCAAAGGGGAAAGTGCCCTTCTCCAAAGTAACCAGCACTCGGCACGTACTTGGATTTCGGATTTTGGATTTCGGATTGGGTTGGGTTGGGTGCCGTCCTCCTTCTTGGTTCCACTTCTCAGTTATCTGCCAAATATTTGGCACAAGAGTCGCCATATCTTTTGGCTGAGATTCCGATTCGCATTCAGATACCCGATAAGTGAGAATCGCTAAACAAAAGACAGATAAGCAGCAGTCCCAATTCAATTTGCCCTCCATCGATAAGAAATCGGGGGAATGGAAATGGAAAGGGGGCAGACTTTAGCCAATGATTTCCCTGTCATTATGGGACTTAAGAGCTACAATAGGGCATCAAATCACAGCTTCAGGGCCATCATCTGTACCAGAAGACACAGACATAGAGTGACAGAGTAAACAAATGTAATCAGTTTGCCGGAGTGGAAATCTTCCGCTGTCGCTGGAATCGGATTCTTGGGCCGCTTTAATTTTGTGTGTCGACTTATCATGCTTCTGGTTTTCTTAAAACCTCAAGATTCGAGCGATGAGCGCTAGTTTTTGTTTCAATTTTGCCCCTGCTGGCGACCTCTTCCATCCTCCAAAGAGCTGGCTTATCTCTCCTTGGCCCAGCTTCTTGTGTGCTTTGAGACATTTACTAACTAAGACAATCTGACTCGACCACGCTGCGTATGCTTAATCACGGCCCGAAGGTCGGAGGTCAATTGTGGCGCACAAGAAGTGTGTGTGGTGGAATTATTTGTAGCTCCTCAAATTACTAAACCATTTGAAATCTTATCAATGCCGTTGGGCAAGCGATTCCATTTTCATTCATCGATTCATCGATTCCCCGATTCACCGATTCCCCGATTCCATTGACCCAATTCTAGATGATACCCAATTGACGATTCTAGTCCTATGCGATAATTAACTTTTACTTTCTGTCGCTTCGTCGCGCGCTTTTTCTTATTTCGTCTGCTTTGGGCTGTGCGGCAAACAAGTCCATTAAACATTCACACAATTTATGCAAATCAAATGAAGCTGAAATTAATTCTAAACAAATTCAAGCGAACAGCGCAGAATGTTTACGTTCGCTTCGTGCGGCACTTGACTAATTAACATATTTATGCGATTTATGCGAAGCGCCTCTTCATTTCAATATCGCAGCCAAGTCGAGCGCACCCTCTTCGCCCTCGTCGGCTAGATTTTCCTACCATGTAATGTGCTAATTGGAACTCACCTGTCCAGTTGCACCTGTATCTGTATCTTTATCTGTTGGTCAGCGCGGGGTCTTCAAGGACTGTTTGTAAATGAAATTTGTAGTGTTCGCTTCCGCTTTGGGGCTCTTTTTCATCGTTATTGTAATTCTTGGGTGGTTTTTATAAGCGTGTTTGAAAACCAGTTGGCAACCTGTTGGCCAGAGTTCTTAGTATCTATAAATTACATTTTATACTCGACTCGACGACGACGATAATGATGATTGGGTGGCGGAAAAAGACGCCTCTAATTCCATACCAAGGCCAATTTACTTAGCAATTCGAGGAATTTTCATTTCATGTCAAGCTTTTGAAGTTCAGCTTTTCAGATTTTCCGAAGGCATTTTAAGCTTTGCTCCTGCGAAAGATATAAATTTCATTATTGGAGGAGGTTTCCGCGCTGCCATCGTTGTTGCCATTATTGTTATTATTAACGACACAAAAGAAACTCTTCGTCATCGTCATCGACATCGTCAGTCAAAGTGGAAGTTCAACCAATATATATACATTTTTCGCCCTCCATTATAATTCCACCACGTATGCTGTTGCTGGGATTCAGGACATGAGTCCTGTTTGCATTGCAAATTATATGGCAGACTTCGATGAGGGCAGAGAACCCCATTCTGCCAGCTCAAAGTAAAGGCAAATTGATTTAAGTTGCGGAAAATGAGTGGAAAAGTTAAAAGGCTGGACGAAGTACATGCATTCGAAGAGTCGTTCGCAGATTGCTCTAATAAATATTCATTTGTAGAACTACAAAGCTATTTATTCCAAACAAGTCAAAGGCAGGTGTCCAATTCAATGCAAAAGTATAGCAAATTTCTTTAAATTATATATAATAATCTTTAAATATATGATAAGATGCAAGTAGAAAGCAGACTAAAGCCCAATAATTGTCATGTGCGAATGCTCTGAAACGGATTTCAATACCCAGCCGGAATCATTTAATGCCCTTACCCACTTAAGAGTGGGGACAACATCCGTAGAGGAGCACCATGCGTTGAATGCACATGGCAGCTGCCGTCGAGCCGAAAACCATCTGGGGAAATGTCGCGACGGGAAAATAATAAAAATAAAATGTGGGGGAATAAGGAATATATTGAAAAGAGAAATATATCTCAAAGAACAATACGCAAATTAATCACCACCCACATACGAGTCCCATTGCAATGTGACATTCGTTAGCCGTTTTCTCCACAAAAATGCGACAGTCCAAAGTATTTTGCATTAACATAAATTTTATTGCGTATACGCAGCGTTGCAGTGGCATCGAGCAGCCCCAGCAGACGGCTGTTACGATTTTTTGGGGATTCGGAAACGCCGGTGAGAATGTGCCACTGCCGCAAACGATTTTAATATTTATTATTTGGCCAGCGATGGCATTGTCCGTGGACACTTTTTGCGCCAGTTCTGAGGAAAACTGTGGCGGTGGTGGGGGTGGGGAAAATGGGGGAAAATTGGAAAGTGGAAGGCGGTGGCAGCTGTCGGGAGTCGCTTTCAGTTGGCTACTCACGGCGCCTGGCACAATGACAAATTACGAGTTGAAAGTTGAGTGAACTTTGGCGCGACAGTGTCCACTGTTCTGCCTCTTAATTTGGCTACTTGTAGAGCAGAAAATAGATATTCGGCATGCAGGCAACGGTTGTCATTGATCTAAATATATGAAAATCATATTCAGTTGAAGTATCTTTCAGAGATCGTAGTTCTTAAGATGCTTGACGTAAGTGTAGAAACAGGAATCATATGTATGATCAATGTTGATTACTAACAGGAAGAGTGTATCTCGCGGTCGGTCTTAACTGCACCTTTTTGCTACTTTGGATATAATGTATCTAGTTCTGCGGCCACAGTATCCACGCTATCTGCTCCTCCTGCAGACAGCTGTCAATGGTTCAATCTTGGACCCCGACGGTCGAGGCCTTTGAAATTGATGAGGCTTTTGTTGCCGCCTTTGGCAAATGAGGCGCAGATAAGCGTCAACTTTGACGCCCTCTTAAGCATATTTTTTCAGTCGGCCTGATGCTTTCTTAGTTTCCGATTCCGATTCGGTTTCGTTTTCCCCTTCAGAACTCTGCGTTTCATCGAAACTGTTGCTTCTTCTTTGACACAAGCAAATGGGCGATGGAAAAAGTTTTAGGCGCTCTTTGGGTTTTTGTGTCTGTGACTCGCCTCATTTGAACCCGACGAACCTAGTTCCATTCCCTTTTATTTTTGCCTTTACATATATTTTCGAGGCATTTTTTTTGCGTTGTTTTTTATTTTGTACGTATTTCTTGCAGTTCTTTTTGTTGTTTGTGCGTGACATATTTGTGTGAGCATTTGACTCTTCGCTTTTCCCCATTTGGGGGCAACCATTTGTTTGCCTGAACGCTTGACTCGGATTTGTTGTCTGGCACTCTATTTTCTCCTTTTCGGGCATGGAAACTTGCCCATCAAGGATGGAAGGCGCCACTTAAGGCTTATCATTCTGAGGGATCGATGAGGTAGGCCAAAAATTGAACCTTTTGACGGCTATGCAAATAACCAGAAAGATTTAGGGGTGTTGCATGAAATGTTAGAAATTGATAAAGTCGAAGGAAAAGTCATCACAAAAGTTACTTTTAAAATGCTTTAAAATTTAAAGAATATAAAAACCACATACGTATGTTATTGAAAAATTCTTCTTAGTTATAACAAATTTTATCAAGAATAAAACATATTACCGCATAATAATGTTAAAGTTATATTATTAGATATATATTTGGCATGCAATTTACTATGTGGGTATGATGCAGAGTTTTAAAATACATGGTTACTTCCGATCAGAAATAGAGCATATGAACTTTGGTCACAGATATTCCAGACTTTTGCACTCTATAGCTCCTTGTGCAAATGAGACAGAGACAGCAACACATGCGGTGCGAGGGGGTGGGCGATAGACGGAGGAAGATGGAGCAGCGAAATCATCACTACTTGCACTGATTCCGCAGCTGCTGCTTTTGATGCTGCGGCTGCTACTGCAGTTGCATCCGAGAAAATCCCCCAATGAATAGCAACTTGCAAACTGCATTTGAATTGCAAACCCAGGTCTACCCCCGCCCCCCGCTGACGAGCGGCAACTACCCACATTAGTTTAGCATATGTTTTACATAACTGAGAGTTGGAACCGGAGGATGGGACCACGACTGCTCCCCAAAGCTGAACTGAATCCTGGGCTTATGCTCCACTTCTGGCTGTCTGAACTTTCGGTTTTTCTTTTTCTACTCTATTTTCCGGTTTTTTTTTATGCGTCGGCTTCTACACAGGAAATTATTATTTCGATCGGATGTAATAATTGTTATATGACATATGTAATATAAACCCATTCAACTCAATAAATCATGAAGCAATAAAGTTTACTTGGACCTTCGCACATGTTTGTTAACCGATGCAATATAATTTATTACCCTATATAAGATCGTTTGTAATAGCAACTAATTAGTAGGCAATCTTCAGAAGTATACAATTTATTTCAGTGGATCTCCGCACTTCCTGCTCGCCCTATCGCCAATCTTTCGGATCGGAATGCTAGTTTCATTTCTGCTACGTCGGATTCGAAGATTGAACGTTTTGGGTGTCCACGAAGTGTACGCAGTTCAACAACAAAATTTATTGAAATGGCAAAAGGAAGACCTTGATCTTTAGATTATCACATCAATAAATGTTTATTCTTTTTCTGTTTTTTTCTTTTATTTTATTTCATATACTTTGTCGCAGTCGTTTTGCCGTTGCTCTTTTTGTTTTAGTTTTGGCGGCGTCTTCAGCATCTTGTCTTCGAGCTCTTGTTGTTCTTGTTCTTGGACGTGAAAGAAGCGAAAACGAAACCGAAACCGCAATCGAAATCGAAATGAAATGAAACGGAAACTGGTGGAACCAGTCGAGCAGCAGATGACCAGATGACCGGACGACAAAAAGCCAAACCCACTGAAGTGGCCAAGCCAAAAGAACTTCTTCGGCTAATTAAGAGTTTTTTTTTTGGCTAGCGCCAGCTAACTCGTATTCACCAGATCTCGATATCCACGTTCTCGGGCCATTAATTTAAATGCAACTCTATTAGAATCGTCTCATTCTGCATGAAGTCACAGTCATCATCATCATCATCATCATCATCTGGATTCAAAGCTTGCTTCTCGCATACGTATTCCACAAATGACGCTTACGTGATTACATAAAGACCCATGAAAAGTGATTTGAACTTGAAATCGCTAAATGCGTCATGCAATCGAAACAAAAACCGGCGCTTGTTAACCAACAAAAAAAAAACGAAAGAGACTAGAGAAAATCACTGAAATCGGTGGAAATAAAAACGTACTAACCATAAAATTGTTACAATGACAACGGACAGGCAAATGGCTAAAACAACGGCAGCAACCGCGCAGTTTGCCAGTAGATCAAATTGAATAACTGCTTTAGCTTTAGCTTCGGCTTTAAGCCAGACCAGCCACAACAGCAACAACAGCAGTTAGCTATATAACAAGAAGATCAACAAAGCCAGGCAATGTTGGCAAGAGCGCATCAATTAGGCTTATAGCCATGTATATATACTCGTATGCATATACCTATCTTTATATACTGCACACTGTGACATTCGTGTTCTTGGCAATGTTGCTGTTGTCACTGCAGTTGCTGTTGCTGTTGCTGCTCGCTGTTGCTGTTGCTGTGCGCTGTTAAACGACAATTGCTGTTGTCGTAACAGATGTTGCCGCCTCTGTTTTTGCGATATTCTACTGTTGCTTTTTGTGTTGTAACTCAGCTGTTGCTGCTGCAGATGCTTATTATGTGGTTTCTGGGTTTTCAGGGGTTTGATTTTCATAAGGCTTGTTCTTACTTGGTGGTTTACCAGCATTATGATCGTAGTCGATCCCTGAATAGCCTGCAACTCATAGTCTAATATGATTATATTCGTTAATCGTCGAGAAGGATGAGTTTCCAAGACAAATTTTTGTGCGATTTATAGGTTGGCTTATCTTATCTGAAGAGCGTGGCTTGAAAATGTTTAAACGCATGCAGCATGCTCTGATTATTACGCACAATTTGTACGACTTTCACTTTAAAACTCACATTAATTATTCACAAGGACCAAACAAATTAACCAAATAGCCTCAAACAATTCAATTTCGCAAACAAACGAAATGTCACTCAGTCGAGGAAACCGTTTAAAGTCCAAACGAATTAGTAGTAAAATATGGGCATTCAGACGGATGCAAATGCAAATGGAAATGGAAATTCGTGAATGGGATTGTCCGGGGGCTTTTTGGCCTGGGGGTTGGGATAGCTGTAGGAACCGGAAGCGAGACTCTCATGTCCTGTGGATCCGAAATTCGCATGACAATGACAATTATCCCTGGCTAGTGACTATTATGCCACATGGCATGGCCCCATCGCCATGCCTGTGGGGACACGCCCACACAATGAGGGATAATTGTGAGTTACGCATACGCCAAGTGGGCCCCAGTATGGGTTTGATTTTATTGCCCACAGCCAGGAGCCCCAAAGCCAATTTGAGACTGGCCCGAGCAATTTGGCCAAGAGGAAGCCAAACAGCCGACCGGAAAAAATGTGAAAATGAAAATGGGCAGAGACACACAAATTTCGGAGGCCCATAGAAATTTCCAAGTTTCCCTTTTTTTCGGAAGCGGAATCCCCTTCGGTAAATTGAATTGAAGCGTCGCCAGAATGGGCGAGGCATCAATTCAATACCAGGAGGCTGTCTGCGCTCCATATGTGTCTGTGTACACAGTGGAAAAAATAGTTATAAATAAATGTTATGTATATATTTTGAAGAAAAAGTAAATTATGCTTAGCTATAAAACAATTTAATATATGGATTGTGTATTGTAAATGATTTAACATTATTTTAAATGTAGAAAAGTGCTAGATGTTTGCTAGCAAATTGTATATCAATGGAATTGAAATGAATTGCAATTGTTGTAGGATGTAAGTCTAAATTTCTTTTAGTGTCGATATATGTACATGTACATATATATTGATATAAATATGTCTGAGTTTTGGGAGCAAGGACACTGAAATCAGCACAATTGGGTTCCTTGAAGGACCCGGGCCCAATCAGTCAAGTGAAACTGTCGTTGGTAATTGATTTTGGTTGGGCCAGCCCAAGCTAATTAAGTTATACGATTTCCTCTCCACGTCTGCGGCTCCTCCATTGATTATGTTGTAATAATTAGCGATAGTTATGCAATTAATTCATGCTGACAGCAACGGCCACATCATTAGTGATCCCAAACCCGGTTGATGGGCGCATTGAATGCTCCTGGTCTGTTTTTTAAGTGGTACTTCAACACGTACCACTCAAAGCAAAATGCCCTCGCCCTGAGGAAATCCAATTTAGTAATCGGGAATCCATGTGACTCCAGAAAGCGTATTCCCTTGTTCAAATGTGCCACCACTGGCGTCCGAGTGCGGGTTAAAACGCGTATTTTAACTACGAATTGTTAAATAGCTTGAATAAAAACAAAACTATTTGATCCGAATTACTTACGATCGTACAGCATGGTCATATCGTTGTACTTGCAGTCATAGGTGATGACCAGGTGCTTGTAGTCCGTATACACGATGTTCGTATCGAAATACGCTTATTAAATTGGAATGTAGAAAATACAATTTTACATACATACATGTAACTACCAAAACTTACGACTATTCTGAACATTGTACGATGCACAACGACGTTGATAGACGGGTATATTCACAGGTGTTGTTGCATAAGCGAACCAAACACCCAGTAACTAATGCAAATCAAAAGTTTATGAGGCAGTTGCTGAGCTCTAACTCCCACATCTTACCTTTTTCTTATTCACATGTTTTAGGATTGTAACATTGAGGCATTTCTTTACTTCAAGGGCAGTTACCATACGAGTTCTTTTCGCTCCATCAGACAAATGCACCAGAAAAAGCAGAACACATATGAAATAGGTCAACTGCATTAGCACAAAGTTTTCACAATAGCCTTAAATTATATGTATTGCTATTTGGCTTATCAATTGGGGTTGGCTAATGAATTCGACGCGGACTTTAAAGCGTCTACATGGCTCTCCATTGTGGTCGAATCTCACGTGTGGCACTCGACCAATGTTTTTGGTTGTATTCGCTGCATTTATTTGACTTTTGTTGAGTATTTCCAGGGGCGCGGGAATCGCAATTGCACAACGAATGACGCCTCAACGATGTGATTGCTTTCGCTTCTTTTCGCAGGTGTGTACACATACTCGTATTCCATCACGGAAACGTGCAGCGGAATCGGAATCGGAAATGGGGCACGGACACTCGCAATTACATTCCGCCCTTGTCTGCCGTTGTATTAACTTGGTCCGTGCAATTTCAGATCCAGCCACTTGCATTTGCATTTGCATCGGCAGCTGCTGATTGTGATGCTGATGCGCTTATGTCATCCGCATTTGGTTCGCCGATTCGACAAGCCTCCAATGTGCTGCTTAATGTCCCCCAGTTGTGAGTCTCTGTTCCAGTCGGTAGAATGATTCCATCGCTGTGTTCTCCCGTGTCTTGGCTTGTGGTGCTGCTGCTCCTGATGGAACTGGTGGAGGTGTGGTCCACCTGCTGCACCTGCCCAGCTGCACGATGCAACATTCCCCAGTGGCCGTGCTGCAACAAGAACACCAAGTGGTATGACTTTATGTTTGGCTAAGAAATGGGGCTAATAAAGTGGAAGTGGAGGTGTTACAAAGTCAAGTGTCGAATCATTTTGGGTCACAAAAGCTGATATCAAAACTTATGTACCTCGCTTGGATGTGTTTTTGTCTGATTAATTTATTATTAGGTTTTTATATCTTTAGTTATTATAAGGAGTCTAAGTAAGTAAATGCTATCAAATCTGCTTGTGTCTTGAAATTATCCATGCCGCAAAGCATTTTGTTTCACTTTCAAGGCCATTAAGCAGCATAATTTATTTATTTTCAATTAAATCAGCGCAGATTCGCCGCCTCCTCTTGCCGAATTTTGCGCTTATGGAAGAGCTTTTATTTTTGGTCAGTTTTGCGCAACAATTATGTGAACCCACGAACTTTTAGCCCTGGTTTTCCCAACGCCCCCCGCCCACATTTTCCCAACTTGACTGCTCGACAACGTCAAATGATTTATTCAATTTGTGCTATGAAGCGTAAACTTTTTGTTTGCTCGCCGGCTGCGGAAGTTCACTGTGTGAATCAATCGCGGGAGTTGAGCACCCACTTTTCCCCCATCGAGTGCTGCTATTTAAATAGTTTTTCCACATGCCAATATGGGGCATATGAATATATACCCCGGTCCAGAAGGTCAGGCGGGATTTGAATATTTAACTTGATTTTGTGCATTGCAGTGGTTAATGCAGTTTGAAGGATGGATATTTTACCCTTGTCACGGCCCTTTTATCATAATTACAAGTATCGCGCTGTTCTGCCAGATAAAGTGTTCAATATTATTGGAGTTTGCAGCTTAATTTCTTTCTTTATGACTGGTTTTTCGGCTTACCACGGCTCTGGTATCTTTTGTTTTACGACAGTTGGGCGAAAAAAGTTTTCTTTTTACAGCGATAATTATGTTAATTACTTGTGCGGAACTTGGACACGGGTGTTTATGGAATGCCAGCCTGCAGACTCATAATTAATAAGCGTTTAGTTGGCCACACCTCGGGCAGCTCCTCAATGATGTTGTCAAAAAGCGTGAGCTGTTAAAAAGTATATTTCATATTTGATTTTTATGATGCACTTCGCACGCCCCCCAATTGAAGGGCGAACGTGCCTGCCACTCGATGATTTCACCAGCCTTCCAGAAAAGCGCTCCGCGAAGAGAACTGCGGCTGCTCGAGAAAAGAAAACTTCATCGAAGGGCGAAAAGTGAAACCATAATTGGTGGGCAGTCTGGCATTACTTGGCTTATGGATGAGGGCTCTTATTGGGATCGACCGCGCTAATTTGATGACCAGATAAGTCGGGCAGATGATGCTGATACGGATTAAAGATTATGAAGATACCATTATACGTACATATGTAAGTGGAGGTAAGAAAAAAATATAGCAAAAATGAATGTGTTAAGGAAGTCTAAATACATTACAAACTATAACAAATTACACTTCCCTATTTAAGGTGAGAAATCTAGTAACAATGTAGTAACTGTGGTCACTGAAAGAAGCAAATAAAACAATAAATGTGTATTTTAATACATATGTATAAACAAATAAAATGTTTGACATGATTGTTTTATTTGCATTTTTACTCTTAATTCTCTTATTCTCTTGATTTATATTATTATGTGTTATATGAAAACATGTTTATGAGAGGCGTCTTCATTGTATTCGCCAGATTGCCGAAGCTAATTTGAAAACATTTTACATTCGCTGTCTGTCAAAGTAAAGCAGAATGTATGGCTCATATAAATTTCATTTATGCCAGTTAAATTAATTACTGTCAACACATGCTCAGGCGGCAGCTCCACCACCGCCAGCCAACACCACCAGTGCCATGAAAATGGCCAAGAAGAGGAGCCGCAGCCGAAGCTGAAGCAAAAACAATTGCCAATCAGCCACAGAAACTAAAGCAGGCCAGGCGTCCGACCAAAAGTCCAAAAAACAACGCACAAAACTGGCTGCGAGAGTTGAGCGTGTTGCGAACATAAACACAAAGTCATAAAGTTTTTACACAAAAACATTTAATTTTATTGCATTTTTGGGCAGCAGCCAGACCCCAGACCCCAGACCCCAGATCCCCAATCCGAAACCGAAGCCGAAACCAGACGACGTCGTGAACAATGCACCACCCAAAGGCAGTGGGTGGTGTTAGGTTTTCGGTGGTTGGATGGGTCTGCTCCAATGGGTGGGCATGGTCTGCTGGCCAGGCCAACTTAATTTGCCGCAAATCGAGCAAAACTGCAGCAAACAGAAGCGAACAGAAGCGAACCAAAAATCGCACAAAATTTTCGCCAGGACAGGCATGTTATTTTAAAAACTTTAGAGAAATTCGGGCCAAAGAAAAATAAACGAAATAACACGTATAGAAAAAGGCTTTGATTGTGCAGCTATAGCTTAGGTAAAAAAAAGATTCAACTCGCGGATAATATCGGCTTTATTGCCGATTTAATTTAGTTTAATGGGTGGTGAAAATGAAGTTTAAATAGCATTCAATTTTAATCAAATCCATTAGCATAATATGTTGTAGAGCATTACAACTATTTACTCTATAAAATGAAAGAGAGTGTATTAAATTTACTTACTGACAGATATTCAGTAAAAAGTATTTAATAAACAATGTAATTTGATGGTGCCTCGTAGTGTAGTGGATAGGGCAACTACCTCTCATACACGAGGTCGTGGGTTCAAACCCCACCCATGACGGGAGCATGGCCACTCAAAAAGTACTTTTCTAGTTTTTAGAAAGAGTATTATTCTTAATATCGGTCGAAAAACCTAAAACCGATTACCGAAACAAATACGAGAAAATTAGGCTCTCGTAGAAGGGCCCCCTAAGTTCCCGAGAGGAATAAGAATAACAGGGAAAAAAATTTTTTATGAGAAAGGAATTAATACACTTAGTGCATGGACTCGCGTAATAATGGTTAGTAAAATATTTATTAACATTTTCTTTCTCCTTTTTTAAAGTATACCTATTTTATTTTAGTAAGAAAAAGCTAATTATTAAATTTTGAGTGACTACACAAAATAATTTCAGCTTAGCAGCGGGGAATCAGAAATGGCATTTGCAGTTGCAGACTGGATGGATGTGGCCAACATCTTCTCCTCCGTCGAATTGTTCCCACAAGACTCGTGTGGCAGGCACGGTTGACGTCAGCAGCATTCGTGGAACACCCGCCGCCCGCAGCTCATAAACACCATGCCTACATGCATCTGCAGTTGTTTAGACAACTTCTTGTCTTGCAACTCGCAGCTGAAACGAGAAACCGAAAATCAGCGTTGCGAGCAGGCGGCGCACTGAAAAATGGCACAAGCAGAGTTCTTCTGTATTCTGCATTTTGCATTCTGTATGCTGTCTGGAGGTTTTTGGATTTTTTTCGCTCGTTTACACAAACGTCCTCGTCCAAAAACCATCTCATTTTTGGCATGTGCCTAAAGTGCAGCATTAAAATAAGAATTATGCGGCAGACGGCGAACTGCATATCGCAAAATGCAAAAAGCAAAATGCGAGAAAAGAGAGAAATAAAAACGTACAGCGTGCGTATACGTAATGTGCATTAACATCAACAAGTGCGGAGGAAAATTCGCGTAGATTTGTGGGTCTTTGTGGGCGAAAAAGTAGGGTGTTTGGCAAATGTGGTCCCGCTGCAAATGGGAAGTGTGCCAGCTACGAATTTCTGCTCGATGCCATTTCAAAATGATTTTCAATCGCGGGTCTTCGAGAGCCGCGAAATGTTTGAAACGTCCATGATTATGCCAATGATAATCGCGACGGTGATTGCCGACCAAAGTGGCGAAATTTGCGGCCTTCTATGTTTGGTTAAAAATCACGTATGGATCACAGAAGTTATGTATTGGATTAAATGAATGGGAAAAGAGAACTTATGAAATCGAATAAATTTGTAATATAACAATAATTTTAAAAACTAAACTATGATCTATATTTAAGTGATTACGAAATGGAAATTCAAATTGGAGTTCATTGAATGTTGTTGTCATAGTTGACATGGCAACCATCCTTCTTATTTTCATCCTCCTATCATGCTTACCTCACTGAGCGAGGTCCTTCAATATCCCCACCATATGTTGCTTATTATTTTCGCAGCCGAACAGCCCCTCCTCGTGGCAACTGTCAGTGTCAGTGCTGGATGAACAACAATGAAGACATTTACATATGGCGAGGGGTGTCCTTTTTCTTTTAAGACCGTAGCATCGTGGCATTCAGCCACCCCCAATGCGGCAATTCAAGGGCAACCTAAACATACCAATTTACGTTGGCCGGGAGTATAGAGATTTGGACTGCGATAAAAGCATCCAGGACATGCCCCGCGACCTCTGACCGTCGCTCCCCGGGCCACGCCCCCTGGTCAGGGCTCAGGGCTCAAGACTCCTGGTCCGTGCCCCATGGCATACTCGTATGTCTGGGATGCTCATTAAGGACGCACAGCGTGGCGTGGCTAATGTGACAACATCGTGGGGCAATGGCAATTCCTGCCTGGATGGGGGGTAGACGGCCCCGCGGGGATTTTCATTTGACTTTGCAGTCAGTGGTTATTTTACCCCGTATTCATCACGGAAAGGATGTCTATTCTTTTTCAGGAGATGGTATACAAAAATATATTCTCACTGGAAAAAAACTCACGACTAAAACATCAAGTAGCTTAAAACGCTTTTTCTAAATTACTGTCAAATTTGAAGTACAACAGATAGTTGAATGTCTTCTAAAGTAGATTTACATATTTTATATACAAAATATTCTACTTTTTTTATTAATTTGAACTTCTATAACAACAGGTATCTTTCAGTCGCAAAACCTTCTGTCTTTTTCCCACTGCTGTTATTTATTTAGAAAGGAGCTGGTTTACCAAAGGTTGGGGGATAAAAAACTGGTGGCTACAATGAAAAAGGAGTCAGGAGGCCCGTTTCGTCCTTTCAACTTTTATTCCTTTTTCGTCGCTTTTATTGTTTTGTTTCCACTGCGATAGTCAGTGTTGTTGCTGCTGCTGTTTTGGGTAATTCAATTTACTGCCACAATTTTCATTTGTGCAAATTTCAAATGACTCGGGGATACAGTATATACTTATGTATGTATATATGTATATATGGCATGTAAATGGCAGCGTCCAGTTCTTGGGCTTTCGCCTGGGAAGCATTTCATGCACAATTTGTTGGGTCTTTTATTTTTATTTCGTCGCTTCGTGAAAAATTTGCCTTGAGGCTGACTGTCTCCTCAGTTACTTCAGTTTCCCCTTTTGAAAACTCAAATTGTTTGTGACTTTTGGGTAAAGCCAATTTGTTTAGCTAGCTTGAGGGTTTTTCGAATCAATTCTTATCAATTTCTTAGAAATGAAAGAACGTATTTTGTTCTTCCCCATGCGTAAGCTTACCTTTCTTAGCTTAATCTGCGTTCTAGAGCTAATCAGCAAATGTTAAATACAATTTAAGAGAAGTTGAGGATGTGAAATGATTTCAAGTTTAAGAGAAACTTGCTCTCTTAGTAGACACCTCTCTTTCGCTGCAATTGTTATTTGCTCTTTAAGTTAGCAGATAATGTTACGCTTATGAAATGTTAGGCGCTAAGAAGATTAAATGGTGGCATTGTTGTTGTGATTGTATTCTTCAATTTTTATATATTTTACTAACTTCTAGATGTCGACGATTTCATGTGCAGCCAGCGTGCTGATTAAATTGGCTGATATGCTCTGGATCTATTTATAAAAAGCAGGTAATTATAGTCAGGTGATAAGGGCTATTTTTAAATTTTTTTATGAAGTGTCAGTTTTCTCGCAGTAATTATATGAAAATAATACTAAATTTAAAATCACAATCACAGCCATAAAGAACAAATTACTAATTTGATGTGGAGCCTGAATTCAAGGAATTCTTCTTAATCTCTTTATCTTAGGAACAATATCTTCGTTGACAGTTCTCTTAAGGGAGAACTCCCCAGCACTGCTACTCTTACACCCTTAACAGGCCATGTTAAAACCGGGACCAATGTACTGTTAAGGTTATTGGCCGCTGCTAAGGAGTCTACCCCAACTCCAATTCCTCATTGTCCTGGAAGCACAGCAGTTCGGGCAAATGGCGCAGAAAATTTTAATACTCCCCAGGGAAACTTTCAGGGCTTAGCTGTCTGGACAGTTTCTTTACGAAACGTGTTGAAGCAAATATTTGCTACAGCCAGCGATTGAAGGAAGCCAACAATCCTTGAATGACATTGTTGCATCAATCATGAGTGGAAAATACATGTCAATATTGAACCTTCTAAGGCTCTGGCAAAGCTATTGATTAATGAGAACCCCAATGACAGAATGTTGGTATGAAAAGTTTCAAAATTAACTAAAATAAATGGTTTCCAGATTGCATTTCATGGCCAGGACCATGGCGCTGAATCATTAATAGTGTTTGAATTTTAATTCCTAGACGACAGTTTTTATTGCCTTCGTGTAAATACGAATAAATGGCCAACTCAGCTCTTTTGGCATCCATTCAAGATGGCCAGCAATTATTTGATATTTGATTTCGCCTCTCCTTTCGACTCGCCCTTTTGGATGCTCTTTCGCTTTTGTCTACGCTGCGTATACGTAATGGATGTAACAACATTTAGTAGAAACCCAAACCCACCCCTTCAATCAGCCAATTTCCAACCTGCCATATGTCGGAGATTCGCCGGATGTTCCTACTACATTTTTCATTGCCGTATTTGTTAGTAAAGCGTTTCAAAGCGTTATTTGTTGCTGACCGTAGTAAAAGGATTACTTTCTATTCGCCCTGTGAGTTCTGTTATTCTTGATAAAAGCAACAAAGCTTATTTATTTGTTAGTTTTTGACAGCGCGGTAAATTGTGTAAGTTGTCGACAGCACAGAAAGGATGCTGAAAGATTCATAAAAGAATGATGGAATCACGTAAAGAGAAGGTTTGGTATCTTATAAGGTATTGCTTTGCGCAGTTTGCAATGAATGCTCCACTTACACCATTGACCGATAAACACTTGCTTGTGTTTTATTTACCATGTTTTCCAACAACATTTGAATGAAATAACAGAGCTTAAATATTTTGTGGTTGGACGTTATTTCTCTCAATCGCTTGGCAGAAACCGGAATAGCAAAATATTTGATTTCCTCTTGAAAATGCCGACGTTCCTCCCTTCTCCAGCTTTTTCCCATTTCATATTGTTTGGATTTTCAACTGCCGCCTGAGTTATTTCCTCGCTCACAGTTAACCGGTCACAAACGCGCACACACACACACTCACACACTTACACACTCACACATTGACATGCAACAATTGCCCCGCCAAATGCCGACGGTCAACAAAAACAACAAGAATCACAACAGGAGCCGCCATAAAGCCTTATTGATTTTTGACTTGAATGCGGTTTATAAAATGGATTTATACCCTTTCAAAGGGTATTTAAAATGTTGTAACCACAGCTAGTCATAGTATATTAAATTACACAAATATTTATATATTTTTAAGTAATTTTTAAGTAATCTCCTATATAAGAAATCTATCTAATTTATCTAAAAATATTGAGTTGTAGTTAATTTATTTCAGTATACAATTTTCTTAAACTTTACTTCTAGACCTATCTTTTTTTCAGATTTATATAATTATTATATATATAATATATTTAAGGGTATGTTTATTTCGGCTAGGAACGGCGTGCTTTGCATTTTTTACCCAACACAATGCAGCGACAGGATCAGACAGCCGAGCTGGGACTGCATTGAAGCTGTTTGCGAGGACATTTAGAAAAATGCATATTTATGTGCTTGTGGCTCTCCGTGTTTGCTGCTTAAATGGCCTGGAAAATCTGTTTGAGTGGCAGGCGCAATTTAGTTAAAGTTGCCAAAAGTGAACTTTTGCTTGGCCCCCGAGAGGCAAACAGCTTGAAAGGCATTCATATTAACAATCGACACACCGCTTGATGGGTTAAGTGGAAAATCGGGGGCACCAGAGTGTTAAGGCTGTTGAAATGCACAATTTACTGGAGACAGACCGAAATGGAATTGGGCAGAAACAGAAGGAACTCAAAAGGACGAACGGATCAGGAGGCAAGAGGCTCTAACAAAAGGCGGCTAACAAGCAGACATGAGAAACTCTCGACGGCGTCACAGAAAAAAGAAGTGAGCTAAAAAAGGTTAGCCTATGTTTCGTGTACTCTTTGGAAATTCAATTATATCTAGGAAATACAATCGCTCTCGAAATGTCAAAGAAATGCACTAAGCAAATAATTACAGTGTATAATAAACTTCTATAGGTAAATAATAGCCATATTGTTCTGTTTTCTTATAAATCTTTCCAGTTGATCAATATTTAAACCATTGGGCAAACTAAACGTTAATACCCAAAAATAATAATATCTATATTGTTTTATGTTTCTTCGAATTTTCTAATTTTTCATTGGTTTTCCCGTCTTTAAATTGATATTATAAGTTATTCTATAGATTACCTCCCTATACCAGCCAAAGTAATTTAGATCTAAATGCTCCACTTTCCGTGAGGGTATAACGAAATTCCAGCTCAAAAGGTGTTGCTATATTCGCTTAGAGACCGATGCAGGCGCCATTCCATGTCCTCAAGTTTTCGTGAGGGCGAGTCAGTCGCTCAGTCTGTTTGTGTTAATGACAAGTGTTTCCATGTTCTATACGTATGTTCCTCCTCTTTTTTCGTATGCGTCGCGTAATGACAAGGAGGATGTCGATGGGTATAATGACAACATCAATGCTGATGGTGATGGGTGTGGGAATGGGGGATGGAAATGGGGCTGGAAACGGGGATGGGTGATGGGGATGATGAGAGAGTGAATTTGTGGAGAGGACATGGGCATGCCACAGCACCCAGCAGCAGCTTAAAGTGCTTGTTAGCGATTTTTGTCGCCGTTTTTATACCTCATTTGGAACAGAGTGCACGGAGTTCAGAAAGTAAGAGAAAAAAGTACTTAAAAGAACTGGTAAGTTACAAAACAACATGCTTGTAGGAATTTGAAAAAGATATAAAACAACATGCTTGTAGGAATTTGAAAAAGATATTGACTATAATGCATAATAATCATGGTTAAGCATATTTTTCCTATAATTAAACATTAAACAGTGACTAAGGCAAGACTAAATATATTTTTTTCTATAATTAAATTATTATCCTCCTCCTTATTTTGCCTATTCACATCGGCCAGAGTCCTTAGTGGAATTACCAGCTGTCACCGAGCCAGGACAGGTTAATCCCTAAGGTTACATCCTATTTTTCTGCAGGTACTTCTGAAATCGAATTTTTTCCTTATCACACTTAAATGTAAATGTTCAAATGGTACAGGAAAATGCGCTTGAATCTTAAAAGTTCATAAGTGCTGTGAGAAGCAGAGACGAAAATTAACTATTATTAAATAAAATATTGTATTAACAAACCGAGTTCCCTAAGTTTTATGATTAGTAGTGTCCTGTAAATGAAGTATATATAACATCATTTCATGTTAAATCTTTTTGTTATTTATTTCTTATATGACTGTACTAAGTTTTTTTTTCCATGAATACATTTATAAAACTTTGAATGCAGAATCTAATAGTTATCGTATTCGCTCAGTCTGATTAACAGATACCTCAACTTTCTGGCCTCCAGTCCAATGGTGAGTGGCTCCTCCGGCACCTGTTCGGTGGCCGAAAAAATGTTGGCCGGCGTAAAGAGGCCGTAGGCCTCGCAAAAGCGCAGAAAGTTGAGGACCTCCTGCACGGTGGCATAGGGCAGGATGATGTTCTGCTTGGCCATGCCGGTGAGAAGCCCCAGGACACAGCGCTTCACATGCAGCCAGGTGTCGGCATACAGCCGGTTCCCAGACCCACCCTCCAGGGCGTGGGCGATGCGGGAGAGGCCGAACTCGTAGTTGGATTTGGCGCAGTACAGTGTGCCCACCACCAGATTGACAATGCACAGGTGGTGGTACTGCTTGCCCAGGTTGCCCTTCATCTCCTCGGCCTTTTCCACTTTACGCATCAGCTCCTCGGCCTCCTCGTTCTGGAATGTCATGATGTAGGAGACGCACAGGTTGGCCAGCACCGCGGCGGGGACGGACATGATCTGGTTGGCATGGGGGATTTCAGATTAAAGTTGGGTGCTACTTGATATGGTAAAGTCGGGTGTACCGACTGTTAGATACCCGGTACGTATGTGAATGGCATTATGCTCTCTTCTTGTTTTTAAAAACTATATTTTGATAGGATAGTGTTAAGAGCAACTTTAACTGTCCGTATAATTATACGGACAACTCAGACATAGGTATATTACAAATATTTCCCTTACTAGGACATAGCCATGTTCAACCTGTTAGTGGCATTCACTTTGAGTACCGGGCCTTCAAATAGCAAATATCTGTGTGAATAGCTTGAATGTTTTAATCTCACATCATCTGAGTGCTGCCGCACGATGGGTTCATAAAAGGCAGCCGCCTCGTTGTACTTATCGCCCTGCATGAAGAGCACATGTCCTGCATTCAGTCGCCAGATGGAGTTCTCCGAACAGAACTCGGCACTTGCATGGAACTCCCTTTCAGCTCCGACGAAGTCGTCATCCCGCCAGGAGATCCAGGCTCGGGCCATCACCACAGGCAAGTAACTACGTTTTAAAAGGCGTTATAATGTAACATTGAATATTGTTGCATTGAATATAACCAAAGGCTGACGCGAGCCATACTTAATGAAATGTAAATAGATTCTAGTAAATAAATACGACGTCAAGGTTAACTCACAGTTCCAGTGCCTGCTCGTAGTCCTTGAGGGCATCCCTGAGTGCCTGTTGCTCATTGGTGGCCCTGACCTCCTGAACTTTTGCGGCCAAGCTGCGCAGCTTACCTGCCAGACTGGAGGCCAGAGTGCCCAGTTTCTTCTCGGCCAACTCGGCACTGGTTTGTGCGGTTATTAGGGAGTCCAATAACTCGTACAGATATTGCGAAAGATACTTGTAGGTGAGGTCCGTGTGCTCCGCCAGGATATCCGCAGCAGTTTCGTAGAGTTCGTGTTTGCAGCAGATGAGCAGGATGTTGGCGAAGGTCTCCTTCGGGCAGGAGGAGCACCCAGCTCAGGAGGAATGTAACTTCCTCAGCCCCGCCACAGGTCCTTGCACATCGGTTAAGGCCATGTTGTGCAATGTGACGGGATCTAGTTCGCTTTCGGCTCGAGGCGGAAGGTCCAGGAGGGCGTCCCTGGCCGCTTCCTCATTGCCGTCTTGAAATTCGATGGCCGCCTTGAGATTAAGTGCCTGAAGCTGCGCAGCTTACCTGCCAGACTGGAGGCCAGAGTGCCCAGTTTCTTCTCGGCCAACTCGGCACTGGTTTGTGCGGTTATTAGGGTCCAATAACTCGTACAGATATTGCGAAAGATACTTGTAGGTGAGTC
This sequence comes from Drosophila teissieri, assembly GCF_016746235.2. Classification (NCBI taxonomy): domain Eukaryota; kingdom Metazoa; phylum Arthropoda; class Insecta; order Diptera; family Drosophilidae; genus Drosophila; species Drosophila teissieri. Next base: position 14,424,691 of record NC_053029.1, on the reverse strand, counting down.
CGTGTGCTCCGCCAGCATATCCGCAGCAGTTTCGTAGAGTTCGTGTTTGCAGCAGATGAGCAGGATGTTGGCGAAGGTCTCCTTCGGGCCGAGGAGCACCCAGCTCCAGGAGGAATGCTAGCTTCCTCAGACCGCCACAGGTCCTTGGACATCGGTTAAGGCCATGTTGTGCAATGTGACGGGATCTAGTTCGCTTTCGGCTCGGGGAGGAAGGTCCAGGAGGGCGTCCCTGGCCGCTCCTCATTGCCGTCTTGAAACTCTATGGCTGCCTTGAGATTAAGTGCGTTATGCCCGAAATGGCCATGGTGATGGATTGCCCACGCTCCTGGCGCCGCATCGGCTAAGTCCACCTGGGCACCTATTCCCAGCTCCGGATGATTGCGCATTCCCCGCTCACAATCTCGGAGGTGTAGTCCAGTGCCTGGGCTCTCTGTTTTTTCTGAAAATGCGCAGCGCCACATTGTAGGCCACTAATGGGTTAAAGCCACCCACTTGGAGGGCCGCCTGAAAGCGCTGCACGCCGCCTCGTGCTGATCCGCCTGGAAGAGCAGGCATCCTCATCGTTGAGGGTTTCTGCCGTGCCACCCGCCCGCTGATTGAGCAGGCTCTGTGCTCCCGCGAAGTCCTCGCTGGAGTAGAGGATCGCACTCTGCAGCTGGAGACACTGCTCCCGAGCTCATCCGCCTGGTCACCCATTGCTTGAGCACCCGCAGCGCTTCGGCAAAAATGCCAGCCTGATAAAGGACTGCGCATAGTAGAATCTGAAAGATACCCAGAACAACACGTTTACATTGCGTTAATCCTTCTCAATCAAACTGGAATTGATTATAGCAAGTGGCACCTGTACTTGGCTCCTTGGGCGATAGCTGCAGAGCTGCTCGTAGCAGGTGGCCGCCTCCTCGTACTTCTGGGCGTGGTAGTAGCAGTGTCCCAGGGTGACAGACCCGCCTCGTGTGGCCGCCTCGCCGAAACTGGTTATGCACTCGATCACATCCTCGTAGCGCTTGTCCTTGATCTGAAGTGCTACGTCGTTCAGTGTTTGCATTTTAATTTTAATTATGTTACGGTTTACCAGATTATATATGTCCTGTCACATGCCCTTCACGCAGGATAATCCCTGATGCAACATTTTCGCCGAGCGGTCCGTTGGTAAATGAAAAACACACTGAAAGCCCTTGTTATGGTCGCTCGTCGGTGTTTCCATGGCGACCCTTATTTGTTTCCGTCCAGTGTCGTGGCAACGCTTTTCCTTTGGCAACCGCAACAGTTGGTTGAAGTTGTTGTTGAAACAGACAGTTTACCGTTCAGTGAAGTCTTATAATTAATTATTTTTATATTAAAATTTTGTGAGGTTTTTATGAGTTTATCTTGTATATAAAATGACGCCTAGAAAGGCAAACAATATCCATTCCCTAGCCAAAACTCTGCGATAAAAACCAATTAAGATAGAGTCAAACGGGCGCAAGTGGCGCAACAAATCCATTTGAAATGTAAATGAGAAAATGTTCTAATTGAAAACTTTAGCATCTTGATGGCAAGCTCCTTCACCAGCTTTCGCCAGCTTTCACCAGCCCGCTCCTTGACTTTGCGATGGAAGACTTAAAGTGTTAACTGGAAGCTGCCAACCGGAGGCATTAATCCGTGCTGAAACCTTTCAGGCGGCGGGTTCAAGGAGCACTTTTAATTAGGTTTCCCAAGGAGCAACAGTATCCTTCGCCTGTGGAAATCCCACACTCACTACTACTACTACAGCCACAAAGCGAACGTGCGGAAATGCTAATTAGGTTCTGTGTCTGTCTGATAGCCGAGCCAGCTGGGAGCGTGGAAAAGGCCAGTAGTCGAGCGCGAATGGAGGTTATGTGGTGACCAGGCTTTGGAAGTAGAACCGGGTCAAGGTTGCACGCCGTCATCCGTCTGGCCAAATGCGGCGGCCACCAAATGTTGCACAACGGGTTTTGGCACACTCTCGTGCTCCAGCTCTTGGCGAAAATGGTTCAAAAACGCGACCATGAGACTCCGGGGCCAGCTGCGTCCCGTTTCATGGTGAACTGGAAATCTTGGCAGCGATACAGCAAATGCATTTGATGCCAGCTAAACGTTTTCCTCTCATGTCATCTCATCGCTGCTCGCATCTTTAGTTGGCAGCATCAAGTGCAACTGCATTTTCTTACAATGTCACCCGTCGCGCATTAGTTTTTCTCGATCCCGAGCCTAAGGCTAACCGCAGTTAGCCACATCCATAGCCACAGTCACAGCCACATCCACAGCGACAACGCGGCGCATGAGTAATGCAATTGATGCTGGCAATTACCAGATATCACACAAGCACTCGCTCCCAAGGTGCCAGCAGCGGGCTGAAGTTCAAGTTTTGTTTTCTGTTTTGCTAAATTATTGCAGGCCTAATTGCCCCAAGACTCCGGCCAGAACACGCGGCGAGGCATTTAGATAATGTCAGATGAAGTATCACTTCGAGTATCGTTTTCTTTTGAAGTCCTCGCTGCATTGGGTGCTATAATTTTCCTTGATGTCCATAAAATTAAAATTCATCAACGGTTTGGCGACACGTTTCAAGATCAAATTTTGATACTATGTATATGATGTATATGGTGATATACCGCCGTTTAGATATTGATTGTGATGAGCTTTAAATGAAAGAACTTTTAACTAAATCAATACAGGTCGATACCTTACTGGTGTAAATAATATAATATATATATATATATATATAAATATGCATAGTTAATATTGATAATTACCAAATTATCTATTTTAAATTTGATTATAAGGTAAGCTATACATTGGCTAAAATAATTGATATAAATCACATGCATAGGTACCAATCTTATCAGTATTAAGTAATTCTTTTTCCGATGCCAAGTGAAGCATTTTTCAAGGAAATTCTAAATTGGCCTGATTTTTCGAGGGTATTTTCCGCCTCGACTTCCGAGTAATGTTACATTACTTTCCTGCTGGTTTTATCGCATTCCCTGTCTTGTGCCGAGCTCTCCCGACTTGTTTATGGCTGAAATTTTGCATTTGCTTGTCTCGTATTAATCTCTTAATTTTTGCTGCTTTTTTAAGTTGCACTTGCCGGAGGGCTGTTTTTCAGGGTTGCCGGGTTCAACAAGAGCTCGGGTTGATGTGGCCACAAATTAACACTTGCTCGGTCCTAAAGTCTTGTTTCAGCTGCTTTTGCTGCGGCTGCTGCTGCTGGTGCTGCACTTTGGAAGTGGTTTTTATTTTATACCCAGACGGTGGAGTCAGGGGTTTAGTTAAGTCATCGAGTCAAGGGTGAAATTACTGGCTAGGTACTTAGACTCTGAAAGATCATTGAATAGTAGAGAGGGGGGTGATCAGAAACATTCATTTTCAAGAACTCTTACTTACATAATCCAAACAATATTCCACACTCCTCACAAATATTAAGTCCACTCCAATGCTTGTGTCATAAATTCTTCTTAACTACCCACTCAATATTTTTCTTCACGATTTTCTAGACATTTGCATGAGACTGTCTAAGAAAACCTAGAAAATCATTATCGTTTGCTAGCATCTCTGCGCATCATCTCAGTTGTAAATTAGTGGCGAGAGAAAAAACGACTAAAAACAATAATGCGGTTTACTTCAGCTGACCTTGTGGCACAATCTTTTCCTGTCCCGCAGCCATAAAAAAACTTGGCCCCAGAGCACTGACAATGAGAAACCACACAGAGAAGTCGAAGAGGAAATAGTGAAAAGAATCAAATCGCGAGCATTTCCTGCTTTGGAGGGAAACAAAGGGAATGTGCTTTTCCAATTGAATAATATAATATTTTAAGCTGCTGTAAATGGAAAGTTTAAGTTTAATTAAATTAGAATAAAAGCGTTACGAACTTCTTCAAAGTAGGACTTTCATTTTCTGTTTAAAATATTTCTGTAAAAACATACTGATGATTTATTCGTCTCAAAGCCTATGAAACAAAACATTTTGAGGCTTGCAAACTTAAATTCTTTTGAAAACCGATAATAATGACCCATAAGCTTGGTGGGTGGTGGGGGCTGTCTTGAAGGGCATTCAAGTGCATTGTGGAGGAGCTGCTGGAGCCGCTGCGATAAATCATGCAGCTTTTCTCGCTCGCCCCTCATCTTATTCATCTCAGTTCGCTGGCTGCATCTTGTTTGGAGTCTACTAAGTGTGCGAAGTGCCAGTGTTTAGATTTTATAGAGAAACACACAGACAACTCAATTTATATGTATATAAATAGAGTGAATATGTATAAACTCTAATACCCTCTCAGTTTCCAGAATAAATACATTACAAATAATATACAATTTTGGAAGCATGCTATTGTTTACTATACAAAAAAAGTCTTTTTTTCCAATTTGTAGCTGTTAATGTTTACAAGGCTTTTATTAATCGAAGATGCACGACTTTTTTCATCAATATTAAACTAATAATATATCAATATTAAATTATATTAGGTAGCTTATAATACAATACAATAATAACAAGTATTGTCCTAATTATCAGTTTAGATATTCAATGATTTTAGTCCATTTTTAGTGAATAGTATTTGATGCAAATGCAATAAACATAATTTTATTACATCGATAAATATTATTTCCTGCTGCTTCTTTGCTTGCTGCTTGTTCATCGTTTCTTGTTTAGCTGATAATATTAAATGTTAATGCAATAAACATAATTTTATTACATCGATAAATCTTATTTCCCTCTGCTTCTTTGACTAACGCATTCACGTAGAATGTGAAAAAGCACATCTTTGATTGCTGCATGTTCAATAAATAATTAATTAATTAATCAATTGTTGTGGTCGCTGCTTTTGGCTTTTTTTTTGGCTGCGGTGCAAAGTTGATTGAACTTAAAATACATGGAGCTCATTTAAAATGTGTAAACAAAAGCCGCAGCAGAAACGGATACCAGACCCAGACTTGTGTGTGCCAACGACATATAAACAATTTATCAGAAATAAATTGGTTAACAGGTAAAATAAACAAATTAAGCGCTGAGCCAAATAAATGCTGGAAATATTTGTATATTTTGCGGTTTTATTGCAAGAGTGAAATGTGGTGAGTGCATTTAGCCCAAAATGCTTTTGGTCTCATTGTGGTTTTACATACTACAGCATAATTAGATCTTGCTACGAAATGTTGCATATTGATTTGGCCAATTTTTTCAACCTTATAATTTGTTTGAACTGCAATGAAAATCTTTAAAATATGTTTTATATTTGCTGGTGGGAGATTTAAAATGGATTTTGACGCAATTTTATTGGTAAATAAAATTTCACTTTTTATTTTATATATTTTGTTGGGCAGAAGTATTTATTATACCAGGTGTTCTTCTTCGTTCATTAATTTTGTTGCTTTTGTGCTGCTTTAAAGCCTTTCTTTTAATTTTCGACAGTCTTTATTAACACGCTAAAAGTTCGGCTGAAAAATCGTTGCCTGGCACTGGGATGTTTCCAGATATTTGAGAAGGAAGAGGAGGAGGGCTAAGATTCAGTTACAGGTAAGCCAGGTTTTTGCCTCATTTGCGTCATGCAGTCAAAAGTCGCAGATCTTCTTCGGGCCAGTCCCCTGTCATCTGGTCGACTCCGATCTGCCCACAGATCTGGCCGTACCATTCCGTTTGCAATTTATTGAAACGAAGTTGACCTTGAATTTGGTTAAAAGTCTTTTAACTTTATTTCGCTCGCTGCGCTGGCCTTTTATGCGAGTTTAGGCGTATATGTGGTTTTTTCGGTTTGGTTTAATGCCGCCGTCTGATGATTCTTGCTGTTACTGCTGATTACTTTAACGATGATGTCCATAAAATGTATCTCAAGCCCCGAAGCTCGCTGGCCACTCTCATTTCATTTTCGGCAACTCTGCTCGTGCGGGCAGCAGGTTTCACAAATGGCCAGAACAAAATCGCCGCAAACGAAACTTAAGCTGATCAAATTAATTTAAGGCTTGTAAGTGCAGAAGGCAAGTTCGAAGCAGGGTGGAAAATTGATTGGGCTGGATGTGGGTGGGAAATGGCCGCAGGTTTGCTCACTATACATCAGAATGCTGTCGTCTGCTTCAAGAATTTTCTGTGAAATTTAAAAAGGTTCATGTTGCCTGTTATCTATAACTTTTTAAGTAGTTCATGTACACATTTCACTTCAACTCCTGTATTACTTTTCAAGTATTAAACACAATATATGTACTTCAAATCAAACATTAAACAGTTTCAAACTTTTATGTGTTAAATGTATTTCCCTTTTGGTACACATGTTTGCTTGCTGAGTTCTGTTGAATTTTCCCACCTTTTTGTGACGACGCACACTTGCCCCACTTGCCCCACTTGCGCGCCGAATGCTTAATTAATCATTGTGCCCACACAGAGATGACGTATGGAAATTGTTGTTGTCGTGCCTGCGCTCTAGTATTTAATTATTATTGTTTTGCTTCAATTTCTTCTGCTATTTCTATTTCTATTTCGATTTGTGACGCTGTCACCCCCCGAAACCCGAAAGCTCTGATACTTCCGTGCAGTGAACTTGTTTTTATTTCATTATCGTTCAAACGAAATGTTCTAGGCATATATTTGTTTACACTCATATGTACGGGTATGTATATATTGTATTTGTTCTAGATTCCCCACACTTTTTCCCCATTTCTCTCTGTTTATGTGAATTTTCGAACATTTGGCTGGTTTGCTCAAAATGTTTGCTCGCTTACTGCGAGATCTGTTTATCTGGCTGGGATAGAAGGTCATTGTCATGGAATTTGTTTATTTTCATTCCCGTCGTGCGCACTCCGCTTAGAATATTCATAGAACATTTTCCGCGCCAGCAAAAGTGTGTCACAATCTCTGAATTATTTTCGATAATTTCTATTCGAATTGATTGTGTGTGAATGTGTGTCGTTTTCACAGTTTGCGCGATAGTGAAGTGAAATATTTCCCCGATGCAGCCTTTTAGGTTCACTCAACCTATTCACAAAGAAAACGCGATGCGGAAATCAAAGCACAAAAAAGGGGAAATGTACGTGGGCAAGTGTAAAATGTTTTCTAAGTGGAAAATAAATGTGAAAACGCGCTGTGCACTGTGGGCTGTAGGCTGCATTTTCCATCAAATGTGACATTGAATGGTTTTTACGGTGGCAATGCGCTATGCCCACCTTGCACCCCCCTTTACCATTCTGTCATCGTCAGTCACTCAATCCGCCGCATTGTGAGTGATATTTTTTGCTTAATTATAGAACGCTCAATGGTATATATCAAACAGTAAAGTAGCATACAAGTTAATAAACAACGCTTTCACATGCACGGAAAAGGCAAAATTATCTGACAGATACAAGCCGTGTGTATACGTATGTACATGCATAGAGGGAGGCTTCTTTATGCTAGATCTCGATGTCAACGTCGCCGTCGCCGTCGCCGTAGTCGTCATTATACTCATCGTCAAAGTCTTTAATGATTAATTTTTGTATTGTTCTTTGAATGCGGGCGCATCTGTTGCGCCAACGACCGGACAAGGCAAGTTCCCCATTCCGGCGGACAGCCAGATGGACAGATGGACAGTCGGTCACGTTGGCCAGCTGGAGATCGGGCCAAGCCAACAGGCGGGCGATAACCACCCACCCACCCGAAAGACCGCAATAAGCCTCAATTAAATGAAAATTGCACGCCAACGGCATGAAAACGTAATTTGAATGAAATTTATTGTAGGCCGTCTCGGCGCCCATATGCACATATAGATCATTCCTATATGCTTGGATTCGCGTTTAAGTAATTCTGTATAGCTTTTTATTTTCCGATTGCGTATACTCTGCACAAGGGAGAGGTATGTAGTTCCTTTCCAAATGCAATGTACCACTTTATGCTTTAAACTATAAACATATCACTTCTATTTTCTTACTTCTTAGATGAACCCAGATGACAGTTTTAGTTTGATTTAAGTAAAAATACCATCACAGAGTATCCACACATTTATGTAGGACTGCAGTGCCGAAGAGTGTGTACCATATTTTCGCATCTACTTGGCTACATCTGTCTGTTTGACGCATTTTAATGTGCAATTATTTCACTTAAACTTTACGGTGACATGGCGATGCGTGGCCGTAAAATAATTTTCCATATGACGACGCTCCCCAGAGGCCGTACCTTCCCATCCCATACCATCCCATTCCCACCCAAGTGGCTGTGGGGGGCAGAACAAGGGGTGGTGCTTCCTTGGTTGTCACACAATTTATGTAGCCTGCCAACCACTTGACAGGAACTGCTCTTCGCCCTTCCGCTTCTTTTGGGGCCCTTGCCATTGGGGGCGACCCACATTGATTTACATATTTGCACACAAGCAGGACGATGGGGTGGGAATTAGGTGGTGGGATGTTTGCCTCGGCTAAACGCACATAACTATCAAATATTTGGCATTATTCCGGCTTCTGCTGATATGAGTCAACCCCAAGAAAAAACAAAAACAAAAAAACAATGAAAAAGGTGGAGAAAGGCAAAGCCGAAAAGATAAGTCTATATGGGCCGACTGGCAGAAGTATCTTTAAATTAAATTTTGATGACTGGGCGGGAAGAAAATGATGTGCCAGAGATACCATTGCCCTTGGCCGTCGAATCGATGCGAAAACCGGTTGTGAGAAGTCGACAAATATTTCTCTCACAATCTCACTCACGCGCGCCATCGTATCTAATATCAAGTTCAAGGTTGCAAGTGCCGCCGACCAGAAACGGGTCTAACTCGCCGATGCACTAATAAAAAAGCTAAATAAATCAAAGCATCGACGGGCAGGGGGACAGCACAGCAAAGGGCTGTACATTTGTAATTATAAATTATAAAATGCAACAGCAGCGCAGCAGCAGGTTGCATTTTAAGCCAATGCATCTCACGAACTGCACTGTACTGTACTGGATATTACGTATACGTTGCTAGGCCAAGCCTAGAACGAAACTCAGAGTGACTAATCCAAGAGTGTTTCGCTTTCAGTTGGTAATTGGAAGCTGCGCAGATTCTAAACACCCAGCCCACCCAGGTGGATGACTCAGATTGTGCTGGATTTCCAGCTAAATGTTCTAAAGAAATGTTTACCAGCATAGGTTTCACATTACTCATACGCACCGTGGCACACGGCGATTGCTTTGGATTCCAGCTAAATGCATTTGTCGCTGCAAAAGCAACTCAAAGAGAAGCAAGCGTATGGCTATAAGTATGGCGAATATTGAAATTCACGAAATGCATCAGCCTTATATTTTTGAAGCATGACAAAGTAAATCACTCGATTTTGGGGAGGCATTCAGTTTGCTGGTTGGTTAAGAAATTTGTTTGCTTTTCACCTTTTGAAAAGGAATATAAAACTGTAAGATAGATAATAACACATTTGGATAAGATTTCCTTCATTTTTTTTTTAGTTCGAATGCATTTTTCAAATAATTATTCCTCTTAATTCCTTCTAATTTTACATAAACTCAATAAACGGAACGCGATTTTAACTAAATTGTGTGCTTTAATTGCAGCTGTTCCCTAAACCATCTAGCGCTTAATGCCTGCAACATTAATGTTTGCTTTGCTGCCAGCTTTAAAAATTTAATTTAAAAAGAGCTCACCATGTAATTGCCAAACTAGAGCTGGCTGGAAATAAAATGTATAAAAAGTGGAGTGGTGTGGAGTGCAAAAAGTGAAATTCGCAACAGAAGCTGAACAAAAAGTGGCTGCCAAACCATTGAAGCTCGGGGTTGCAATATGAAGTGGGGGAGTGGGGATAAAATAGGAAGCTGAAAGCCAATTGCATTATTACACAGCAAGTTCTCTCTCCTTCTAGCAAAAGGTCTCTACTATTCCCCACCGCTGGGATTGGGATGCATTAAATGCCATGGAAAAGTTTTCACTATGCGAAAACGTTCACTGTTGCACTGCAAAAATGTTTGACTGGCTTCGTGCCTTTTTTCTGCTCTTTGGCTACAAAGCGAGTATTTACTTCGCACACACACTCGCGTATGGATGCGGATCTGTTGGTGTGGGTGACCATGAAATGTTCACACAACGCTGCTCATCTGTATTGGTGTGGGTTGGTTCTCTCGCTTTTCTGTTTTCTGTTTTCTGCTTTCTGTTTTCCACTTCTGGACCTGCGACGCAGATTGACGCTTCATTACTGCGTTATGTAATGGCTTGTAAAGCTCCAAGTGACAAAGGCTGCTACTTCTCTCGCTCTCTGGATCTGTAAGAGATTGCTCTCTTCACTTGAGTGTGTGCGTGTGTGCAACGACAAGAGAGAGCTAATTCAGTCGCTTTGGTCTTTCATGCAATGAGAGAGTGCATGTGAGATCATCGCTCACAGCCGAAACCAATTCTACATTCTGTATACGCCCCGTGCCCCAGCAGCGCATCATCCACAGCACAGGCAGCCACCTTCATCAAATCCATCGCAATCATCATCATCATCGCGATGAATGGCTGTAGTTGTTGCTCCGCTGACAAATTGCAATTACATTGCACGGCATGACTTTGGCCGAGAGTGTCGCCAGCAGGGCATCCCGAAGTAGCCGCCAAAAATCAAGGGTTTTATGTGTTCAATGAAACTAAACAATCACAAGAGAACTGTTTCCTTAATATACATCTTCCTTACAACCACATAAATTGTATACTTCTTCATTAAAAGTTAATTTTAAAGGCGGTACTTTAGAAGAGTGTAAAATGTGCAAAACTGAATAGTTTTAATAATAACCAATAACTTTAATGCTCAATATATTTAAGAACGCTTTAATGCTAGTTTATTATCGATATAGACACACTGGGAACCAAACATTTAGCTGCAGTAAAGACAAATCGTAAAGATGGCGCGACAGATAACATTGGTCATTAAGTGGCCCATAAAACTGGCATACTTCCATCCTTAAAAGAGACAACGCTGCGTATACGCAACCTATTGACTTCGCAAGACTTGTCACCCGAAAGCGAGAAAACCAGAATTTGCATTTGCCACTCAACGTTTGCCAGCATCATTAGCAGCGGAGCAGCGCCATTGCCACATGTTCTTCGTTTGGCAGCCGAGCGAGAAATTTGCATAAATAAATACCAATATCTTACCTTCGCCGTGGAGAACCGACGAATGTATCTGCACTTGTTCTGGCCACTCGAACGGCGTTCTGGCGGTTTCGGCCAAAAGAAGCTGAAATTACTGGTGCCGAAATGTGTTTTCCAGCCCGTGTTGTCATCGCCGTTGTCGCAGTTAGCCTTGATCGTGTTTATTTCGGCAGTTAAGCGATACACGAAATAAATAAATAAATAATGCGAGCCCAAGAATTCTTCTCAAGTTTTGTCGGTCTTTTGGCAATGCCAGACCCATAAATGGCCCACCAAACAGTTGAGCAGTTGAAGATGGCGATGGTTTACTCAGTTCTTTTCGGTTCGTTTCGGTTCAGATCTGTGAGCTGGTATTTGCTATATGCTATATGGCGTGGTCGGGTGTCAGTTCAGTTCTCGTGGGGCTGCCCAAAACGGCGGCTGAGTAATTGAGGTTGTAAATCAAAAAGCCTGAGTGTGGAAATTTGTCCTTGAACATTATGTCAAAGTTGTAGACAACTGGTGGTGGATGAACAAGAGCGCGAAGATGCTTATATTGGACAGATCATGACTTTGATTTTGGGAATTATTTGACACCCCTTTGATGACTACTTGAACTTATCGTGGCTGAACAACGACTTAATCTTTCAATCGTCCTAATCATCTTGTCAGCTGTTTCTAATCGCTTCGTTTCTTAATAAAAACATCGAGACTAATTTTAGTGCTGATTATTTAACTAATTGGTGAGATAGATCAGGCAGCGAAATGATGATCGCATGATCATCATTTTTACTGATTGTAAATTCACAACAAGTTGTATTCAAACTAAAATGTAGCCATTCTTAGAAATTTAAAAAGAAATCTTTCCAGTATTCGGTTTATTAGGCAAAGGTGAATTGCATGTTGGAAATGCATTGTATCATGATAGTGCACCCTTACTACTTTGTTAACCTACGATTAATCTTCCTTTTCAATGGTCTTTGGTTTTTAAAAACCATTTATCTTTAAAGCGTATATATTCCATATTTTGTGTTCGGTTTCTCTTTATCCGATTTGGCAATTGATTATACAGTCGTACGCATTACAAGCTCGTCGAAATCTTGAAGAATAAATGTTTAAATTATCATTTAGTAACATGAAAAGTAAACGCAATTCAACTGAAATTTTCTCCCCATCTCTTACTTAATTTCCTTTGGCATCTCCCTCCGAGCAACAGTTCAATCATTTAATTCATTTGTACATTTCATTTATTGCATTTTGATGTGAGCTTGGGCAAGGCGATTTTATGGCAACATATTTTAACATTTTACGGCTGCGAAACAGAATCCAAAACACGCACAAGAAGCAGAAAGATTTCGACTCGGATTCGTTTTCGATTTCGATTTCAGTTTGGTCGATTTGACAGCTGGAGCTGGTCCGAGTTGTTCTCTCTTTTTTTCTTGGCCGATTTGATATAGCATTTCGCTTACCAGTTTTGGGTCTCTCAAGTACAAACCACAAGACGAATTTGGTCATTTAAAATTGCGGCAATGTCTGATGGCCAGATGGATGGATGGATGGACGGATGGACGGATGGCTGTTGCTTGCTGGTTGGGCTGCTTGAATGGATGTTTGCTCTGTCGCTTACAATTGTTGTCATTGTCAACGTGTTGGCCAGCTTCTGCTCTTCGGTTTGTTTGGTCTTCTTCTGCGGGGCGTTTACCACCACCACCACCGCCTCACCACCAGCAGCACCACCAACAACAACAAAAACAAAAACAAATGCAACAACCGCAGCTTTGTCTTCGACCCATTTAACGGACCAGTGCACTGGCGAAGCCCTAGCATTGGACACGATATTGGGAACGTGAGAGTTGGCCAACTCGGCCCAGATGCACTCAGAAAAAATATTAAATGTAGTTGTAATTTATCGTAAAATGTTTAGCTGCTACCGATGCTGAGCAAGTTATTTAAAGAAAGCTAAGTACGTAGTAGTCGTCAGATAATCGCCTACATTTTCTCTAATGTATCTAATTTTGTATTCGTATCCATTGTCTTTTTCCTTTACCTTCTTGCAGTGTAAAATGCAATTTAAAGCCTGAAGCTACCATCGATTTAAACTTGGTTAATCTGGAATCTTTGGCCGCGCTCTGCGCCATCACATGCAATCTGTATTGGCATTTATGTATGCAAATTTTCAAATGAAGTGTGAATTGCTCAGTCGCCGTCGCGAGTCTCCGACTATCTGTGTGTATGGCCATTAAGAATATCAATTAGGCACGTTTTGCAGCTTGGCGGCAAAGTTCAAAATATAATTACAAAACCAAACCGAACCGAACCGAACAAAGCAAACAAAGCCTCGACTCTTACCCCTCTTAGTCAATTTTCCACTTGGCTTGACTCCACTTTGACTCTGGTCATTAAGCTGCTAGAATTTATGATTTCAATTGCAGCAAATACAAAGAAAGATTTTGCAGAAGCCAACGTTAACTGATCTTCATGGCTAGCCGTGGCAGCCATTTTGCTGTAATTTATGTCAATCATTTGTTTGTTCTCTGCATTTGCATTGGCATCAATTCATTTAAATTCGCCTGTGTTGGCCACTTGTTTGGCTCTTGAGCAGAAAGTCAAGATATTAATAGGCATGAATGCTTGGTACTCTTTGATCAGATAATCGAGGAAATAGTCGGTGAAGTATCCAATTAAATAGAAAAGATAAAACATTAATTTATATGCTAGCAGTTAACTACATTATTGCTGAATACAGGCATAGCTTATGTACAATCTGAATTTATGTTTCCTAATTATTTTGGGTATTAGATACTACAAATAATTTTTATACGCAAGCTTTTCTTCGTTCCCATGAAGTTCAACATACCAAGTTGGTATTACCAACATAAAATGTACATTGAAATGGTGGCCAATTCCAACGTTTGATTTCAGCTAATTAGACCGATTTCATGGCAATTTTGTTTACCCCAGCATTAACCCAATCGATCCACCTGACATCTCATTAAAGTTCTTGAGAGATACCAGCACTGGCCGCAAAAACAGCAATCAATCGACCTCCAATCGGATCTGTTCGAATCAATTATGCAAACGGCAGAGTGTGAAAAATCCCTTGCCCTTGTCCATCATGGTTAAACACGTTCTGTTAGTGTAAGTATATGTAAATGTATCTATATCTGTATCTGTATCTGTGTAATTTTTTTTTTTTGTAATTCGAGCGCGGCCAGCAACGAGATACGTATCTGCATGTGTTTGGGCATTTGTATCTGTATCTCTATCTGGTCTATCTGTAGTCGCACACACTCCAGATACAAATGTATCCGCCGGCCATGATGGCCATCATGCTTGGTGACTCAATATGCCTAGTCGAGAGCCTCCAATGCTGTTTGCAGTTAGCTATTGTCTGTTTGCATTGGTAATTTGTGTATGCACTTGAATTTGCAATTGCACTCGGAGATCTTTTCACATCCTCACGCAGGGAAAAGCTATTTAAATTGAGAGCGATATTTCTAGACATAATAATTCGGCTGGAAAAAACTCTGCACCAACATAAATTGTTTAATTTGTCAGATTTAATCCCTAATTTAAGATTACCCAAGCTACAGACATTGATGGAATATAATCATTTTTATAACTCTACTGCCATTTATAAACTGACTACATCACTCAAGTTTATGCTATGAAAAAGGTTGAAAGAGTGTTCCACTATCGACTTTTGCCCCTGTAATTTCTCTTCATGTCTTCTCACTTTTTTCGCTGTCCCTCATCTCTGGCTAACAGATGCAAATTACCTGGTGTTTTTTTCCGTCTTGAACTTGAAGTGCCAGCCCGCTGGGAAGCCACTAATTTGTGTGTCAACTCGGGGCGCGCCACGCCCACCTGTCCACCCCCGAAACTTGATCGGTTTCTCAGGTGGTCAGGCACCACTCAGGTGCTCCTCGCGTGCACTTGCGGAGGGATAGATGGAGGAGGAAACTGAATGTGACATGCAATTGTCATCGTGTGCGGTTGTTGGTTGTAACAAATTGAGGCTTTCGACGAGGTAACCTTGCGGAAATTGCTGGCTCTCGACCAAATGTTTTTCCCAGGCCCAGCTGCACGGAGCGAGAAAACTTTTCTGATTAGAATTCCTTGTGGAAGTTTCTCGGGTTTTTGATGTGGCTCCGCGTCTCGAGCAGGAGAGGCCAGAAAATGAAAGGCAAAATTGCTGGCCAAACCGCAGGGTAAAAATCTCCTGTTGCTGTTGCTGACCTTCGGTTGCTTATTAAAATTTCCATCGAAGGCGTAGGCATATGAAATCGAAAAAGTTCCAGTTTTTGGCCAGGCCAATTCCTCCTTGGCACTTGTTGACCTTCGAGGCAGAAACAGCAGTAGTAGCAGCAGCAGCAGCAGCCGCAGTCGCTGCAGCAGGCGGCATAAAATTAAACACTTGCAAGAGCCGTGGCGACAATAATGAACAATGATGAACTCGATTAAAAGAAGAAGCTACCCTCAAACCAGTTGACCGGGCCAAAAAGCCAGGGAACAAGAAGCGAACCGAAGCGAAGCGAAACCAGAGCGATCCGAGATACAAGATACAAGATACTCATATACTTGATGTGAATGTTGCCACATTGGATGCCGGCTGCCCAAAAGCAGTTCCATCCAATCCGATTCCGTCCTGCAACATTCTCGTTTTGCCACTTTGGGATTAAGCCTGAAATATGCATTCATAATAAGCTAAAGAGACCGTCGCTAGCTCCGACCTTTTTGTCAACTTGATTTCTGCCTTGGTTTTTATTGCATATTCTGCTTTTAGCATAAACTTGGCCAATCTTGTGCCCAAGGCCAGTCAGTCATTCAGTTTGTCAGTCAGTCAGTCAGTCAGTTGGTTCAGTCGAGAACTCTCATAGTTTTGTATTTCATTCAATAAGCTCAATCCAGTGAGGGGTAGCTAATGGCAACGATTATGGTTCCATCAGTCAAGTCTTCCTGCTCCATGGAAACCAGACGCTGTCCTTGTGCTCTCATCAATATTCTTGTCTAACAATCAACCAGAGTTGGGAAGTTGGAAAGGACAGGGTTTGGATGAAGGAACCCTACTGAATCGTAGCTATTTGTGCAATTAATTAGACATCATTAGGGCAAAATTGGGTTTAAATGGGCATGCCATAACCTACGTATTAGTTGGAAATTGTGAGTTAATAAACCAATTTCCATGCCCGAATTCTGCGTCCAATTAAATATGAAAATCGATTTATGGCATTCATGTGATAGGATCTTTTCGAGTAATTTAATATACATTTTTGGGTGCATTTCGGTCATGAATATAAAGGGCTTGTCTATAAATAATTTACCCACAAAAGCGATTTAATTAAGCTTTAACAGCTCTATTTTCCAAATAAATACTAGAAAATGTAATTACATTAAAAACGTAGACAACTGATGGGCATTTATAATCAAAATGTATTGCGGAAAATCACCAAACACAAAATTAACTACAGGTAATGAGAATTCTTGCAACAATAAATAACAATGCAAATCCCTAGCGATTCCTACCCTTAACAACAACTTGGAATAATCAGCCCATTTAGAGTAGAGCTCGTTTTAGCTGAATTCCCAGAATTCATAGCTAATAAGTTGAATCTTTCAATAGATCGGTTCCTCTCAGGTTAAGGTAATTCCCAGCTCAATTTCCATTTGACGAACCACAAAACCAGAACCGCAACCCTTGTCCCCACCAACCCTTAACCCCAGAGAGCCCAGAGTGTCTAAAAAATCCCCTTCCCATAAAAATGCGACTTTAACTCATCGCGGCGGCAGCAACAAATCAGCAAAACTGCATTGTTCTGAACTTTGCTTAATAACCGAAATTCTCGCATAAAAAAATCCACTTTAGAAGTCCATTTAGGGGACGACAAAAAGCGTTTCTGTAAAGGCGGAGGAAAAAGTCACATGATTTAGTTGCCGCCCAGCCTCGCGCCCTCCTCGTCCCGCTCGTCTTCCGTCTCTTTCGCACTCTTGCACTGCGGTCAAATGGGCGTTGCTGAGCAACAAAAAATATAAAAAAGCACTGCGAAATTTCCGCACAACAACAGCAGCAAAAAGTTATTGCTAAACTGAAACAGAAACAGAAACACAGTGGTGGCTAATAAGCATCACACATGCTGCGCCAGGTTTTTGCATTTCTCTTGGGATTCAAGCACTTTTGAAGTTTTCTTTAAGCAACTTATACATATATATTAGATTCGAATGAGTTCTTAAGGCATGATACTTTAATATTAGAACTATTAAAAATTATTAAGTAATGCAGGGCAGGAAAGTAAAGTAAGTACAAAATTTATTATGTGGATTTTAAAAATTGTCTTTTAATTATTTGAGTATAAATAATAAAGATACCAAATGACAACGACGCTTTCTTTTTACAAAATATTTAACTTTAAATAAAAGGTTGATTAAAAAGGGGTACAATATTTGAGCTATAAAATATGTTTAAGAAGGCTTTAATATTTTGCATATACCTGTATTAAGCTAGATTTCCCTTACCGAGTGCCCACTGTACGGGCAGCCAGCAAAGCAGCGACTATGGAAAATAAATCTTTACTGCGCCATAAGACGATGACGACGGCGCGGAGCTTTTCTGAATCTAAAATGTAATGGAGAATCCGAATCCGAATCCGCCTCAGCTTATCTCGCAGCCCTCGCTGCATCTGCAACCTCCAACCCCCGAACCCCGAACCCCGAACGCCAACCCCTCGCACTCTCCTAATGAAGATGATAATGAAATGAGCTGGTGCCAAGTACAAACCCATAACCACAAGCCTTTTGCTTTACCAGCTTCCATCCCCTGGCTGCCGCCCTGCGATTTCGCAATCTGCAATCCGCTCATTTTACAAATTGCTTAGCTGCCGCCGCTGCAGAATGCATCTTCGGGATAGCTTTTGAGGTCAACTTGAAATACCCTAACAAATAATTAACAAGCACAAGCTTCTAATAGTGCGATTAATATTCAATTGGCTTTAATGTTTGATTAGCCATTGGGTGGGAAGGCAGGTGTTTGCCATGTTTGCCATGTTTGCCGGCCAAGTTAATAACCGAGATAATAGTTTTCAACGTATGAATGTCTTCTGTTTAAACAGAAACGATAAAAGCTGGATTTACGTATTATAGAGTTTAGTAAATGCTATAAACATAAAACTTTTTTATGATTTTACATTGTGCGCACAGGTGAACATAAACCGTATTTATAGTCGTTATAAATTAGCATTGTAATGTATATTTCTCCTCAAGTTCTTCGCTGTTTGCCTGTCATATCTTTGGATAATCAATGCTTAAAAGGGTCATTCGAATTCGCCGATACTGAGGCAAAGTTCCCAGTGGTTTCTTTGGAAATATGTAGTTGCAAGTATTTTTTGTTTATTTATTTCTTTATTTTTAACATCGCTGCGGCTGCGGCTGATGCCATTGTTGCCGTTCCATCCGCCTGTCGATTTGTTTCGCTCGTTTCGGTTCTAAGTTTGCGTGTTGCATTTTGTAATTTTTTGTTGTTTCGTTGGTTTTTTTTGTTTTTCTGTTGTTTTTTTTTTAGTTTAGTTGTTGCCGGTTATTCCAGGGTGATTTTGCATTTTGTTGTTGCTTCGGATGCCTCCAATCCCAGCAGCGTTTCAAGGTCTTTGCACTATTTGTTTTTGCCAAGTTTCGCACACATCCCATCTATACTATATGGAATATATGGCCGGGGTGTTAGTTTTCTGCCCGATCTCTCGGTTGTGTTGTGTTCTGTTCTATTCTATTCCATTTGGTTGTATTCAGTTCTGTTCTGGGGAAGAGCGAGAAGTTTCGCCTTGTGGAAATTTCTTCGCTGGCCCGCTCGTGTTGCAGTTTTTGCTCTTTTCCACTTGACTGACAATTTGATTGGCAGTTTGCTTTTGCATTTGCCATTGTGCGATTAGTTGTTGCATTTGGTGTTGGTGCTGGGGCTGGTGCTGGTGCTGGTGCTGGAAGCAGCTCTCTATTCTATCGTCTCCCTCCGGCAATTATATTTAATTTTATTATTGAAGATTGCAGCAAGATTTTCGCCCCCAAGGTCAGACGTGTAAATCTTCTGCTGCTGCTGTGGTCACGTAAGCAAAACTTTTTTTAAGCCCCCAACCCCGCTATGTCGCGCCTTTTTTTAATGGCTGGCTGCTTTTGTCGAGTTGCTGGAGCAATTTCAGTATTTCGCTGTTCGTTCGGCATTTCCTATTAGAAATTCTTGGCATTAATGCAGCTGACCGGTTGTAGTTATTTGTTATTGATGCTGCCGAAGTTGTTTTCGCTATCGCCAATTTCCTTTGTACTTATGCCAGCCGGAAGATCGCTAGCGTAGAAGTAGCAAGGTTGGCGCTGCGAGTGGATTGCATTGCGTATGCGCAATATGGGCGATTCGATTACGCATCCGCAGCGATGGCACTGGCAATTCGAAGGGGGAAAGATGTCGACTGAGCTAGCTCGATAAGTATGTGAACCCAATGTGTAAGTCGCAAGGAATACAACAACCACAAGGACACTCATAAGAAAGAAATATGTTTAAAAAGAACAAGTGATTGAGAGATTAGATTGATAAGATTATGATTTTAAATAAATGTTTCCTTATTAACAAATGTTTTTTTTCTTTAATAAATGTATAATTTAAAACTATAATATTTAAAGCTTATCACTTAATAGACTGTCCTCCGAGACCTCGAAGAACTGGCCGTCCATAATCATTCGAATCGATTACGAGTCCACTATGTACTCAGCACTCGAGTAACTAATTGCACTGCATGGCCATAAAAGACGGAGAGATGAAGAGGGAACTGTCGGGAGGGAGGGAATTCTTAACTAGCCATAATTGTTATATTTTTCAAGCATATTGCAGTCATATGCGTGTCGTTAGCTGGCCGATTCTGCAGCAGCAGCAGCAGCAGCCGCAGCCACAGCAGAAACATCATCATCATCATCATCGATGTCGGTCGGTCTACTAGCAAGTTGCCTGTGCAATATCATCGGAATACAAAGCTCAAGGTTACGCATACGCCATGTGCGCCGGGCCAAACGATGCGATTCCAAACGATGCGAGCGCAATGTCTAAGCAAATAGACGACAAACGAGCGCGGCAATGCAAACACGGACACTTGTGCGGTCCGTAGATAGAATTTTAAACACTCTGGTCTTGGTACATACATGGTGGATTTCTAGGGGCTTCCATCGGGTTATCGGCGGCTGTGCCAGATGCCTTCTAGTGCACACACAGTGTCAAAAGTGTCACGGAGCCAAGGCTAAGTCATCGATCGGAAGTTTTCTCAAAATATCTCATTCCAGCCAAACGCATGCTGCGAAGTCATTTTATTAAAAGCTTTCCAGCTTTTCACATAAAAGGCATTGAAGACTTTATAAACCAAAAAGTTCACATAAAATATTAGTTACGCGTATTTAAAGTTTCTAAAATAAGTAGTATTTGGTTGCATACATTTACTGAATTCTACACTATAGTTAACATAGGAACAGATGATTGTCCTATGTCTCCCCTTTTGCAATTTTCCCTACCCTATTTTCCAGCACTTTTCCCCGCAACTCGTTTCGTTTAACCAAAGCAACGCTAATTGCTCCGCTGAAGCGTAAAACATTTTCGCAAGAACTAATAAATGCAACTGCAGAGGTTGAGTACAGGCAGTGGAGAAAACCGAAAGGACGCAGGCCACCCTCATGGCAGCCGTAAAGAAAACTCAACTAACAACTGTCTTTGCCAGATGCTGTCTCTGAGGCATCCCCGTCCTCATCTCTTGTCATCGTTGGTGGCCCCAAGGCTGCCTTAAATGCCCTTGCTAATACCCTTCCTCGAGCTTTGTAACTTACAAGGATGAAGTTGTACATCTAACTACCTTTAAATGCAATGTAACAGATTAAAGTTTAATATTAAACTTGAATATTAAAATAACAATTAGCGATCTTAATTTTGTTGTAAGTAACTATACATTTCTTAACCCAAAACAACGCTTATTCAACCCAAATTTAGCTTACACATATTTTGCAATCTTTGACATCTCTTCGCCCTGACTGCTCCTTTCAGCTTTCTGCGGCCTGTGGCTCCTGCTCCTTCACTTTGTGTCCTGTCAAGATTTTTAGCTGCAGGCATATGAAGTTGTGGGTGCGGCATCTACAGAATGAATATAACCAAAGGAAGAAGCAAGCCACGTGCCTACAAAGGCATTAAAAATCCGCATTCTATCGCCTACATATGGATAGGAGGTTCGGGAGCAGAGGAAGGATTCCTCTTGTTAATTGCAGGCCCAAAAAGTTGGAATTTTAAATAGCCTGGTGGCCAAAGGGGGAGTTTGCTCACAATCAAAGTGCCCGAGCGTGTGGAGCAATCAATCAGATGGAGTGGGGGGTGCGGGCCCAGGAATCCTCCATCCTTCTCGTTACTGCCCGAGAATTTCAAATTGTTATGCAAATTTTCAGCGGCTACTGTGTCGGATGTCTTTGGGGTGGCCAAGTGCACGGAGAGAGTGTGGCGAGAACAAAGGCGCCGGGCAAACGCCATAACTCAAGTGGCCGCAGCGATTTCATGCCTGATTTCAATTATCAATACGCGCCATCGACAGCGGGCGACAGGCAACTGGCAACTGGCAATCGGCAACCGGCAACCGGCAACTGGAGACCGGCATCCAGAGCCAAATCAATTCAGAACGGGCCAGGAACCCAATGAAGCCACAAAGCCCGAGGAGCCGACACGTCCAACAATCGAACAATGGGCACAAATCATTTCATATGCCAAACGTGTGGTCGATGATTGGACGGCTGCAGCAGCTTCACAAACAAGAATGAAGAATGGTTAACTTAAAGTCTGGGCGACGACTTTAATACCCTGGTGAAATAAGAAGTATCTTGCCACTCCTACTCCTTAGTAGTTCTGTAATCCATCCCTCGAAGTGGTACTTAAATGAGATATTAAATCTCTGTTAGAGGAATAATGCATGGTATTAAACAGAAGAAATTTCACATTATATAATATATAAATTAATCTAATAAAAAGGTGGCTTCACTGCAACAATGACATAAAATATAAGCAAATACACCCAAATAGCATGTTTTATTACAAATTATATTATTTTAAGAGCTTTCCACTTATGTACATTCGTATAATTCCACTATCCATATAGGGTAGACCAACTACAACAACCCACTTCATCACTGAATGTACACCCTGAATTCATGTCTTCGCATTGCCATATTTTATTTTAGATCAGACTTTGTCACATTTTTGGCCAGCAATTTGTTTGCCACTGCCGTTCTGAGGCGGCGATTTGTTTTGTCAACTGTCAGTGGTGATGAATTTAATAAATTTAAAGCGCAGAAGTCAGACAAGCAATCGTCGTGATCATCGTCGATAACATCATCATCATCATCGTCATCAACGCCAGTGACTTCAGCATGTTGTACATGACACAAAAGCTGCAGTTCGTCGATGGCTTTTGAATATAAAAATCACCCAAAAACGATTTGGCGAATCCATTTTTGGGGCGTCCGATCCATCCGTTGAAGTGTGGGCGTGGCTGATGGCGGATGCAGAATGCATTGAATTTTAAATCGATACGCAAGCGATTGAAACCAAATGGCTTCCACAAATTTGGTCGATTGTGCCAACAACAATGGGGCAGACGAAATAAAATAAATACTGTGACAATTGAAATTGTTTGGCCATGTCATGCAGATAAATAATGTGACAAGTTCTGTTTTGGTTAAATGAAATAATTAAATATTTATCTGAGCTTATCGAGACCATTAATCAATTGGCGGTCTCATCAGGTACTGAATACCAAGAAATGGCAAATAAAGCGGCAGGAGACTGGGAAGGAATAAATCAAAGTTAACATTAATAAATATTGGTCTTAGCTGGTAAAGCAATTATTATCTGTTCCTATAAATGGGTTTTTGCAATTATGACAAATTAAATATAGAAGTCTATGTTTATGAAAGATAACATCTTAAATCCTTTTCGCATTTATACTATTAAAGTTTTATTTCTTACATCACTTCTTCATCGTTTACTTTACAACAAACTTCCTATTAAGCCACATAATATATTTATATAATTCTTAAGAACCGAATCGACCCCATTGAAAACATCTTTCAACGAGAGTCCATAAATAATTCCATTGGCAGCACAAAAGAGCTTATCGATAAGCCCGATTCAAAAGCCTTAATGCCCATCAAAATGCATTTTCGCTGCTCAAATGATTTGCTCGGGCAAAGACGACCCTTCTCTTCTCCGAGAAACCTAAAGAACATTTATCAATTTTAAAGCCAATGAAAGGCAGGAAAAAAGTGGCTGGGTCGTATATGTATGTGCTTTATAAGGAATCCATTGCAGAATTAAATGGCAGACCGACCGCAAAGGAAATGAATTGAAGCATTTTTAAAGTAAAGCACGTAAATCGTAAAAAATGCCAAGTCGCTGTTTCGATTCAATTTTGTTGAAATTTCGCACAAACATTCACATATTCGCCCCCTTTTGTGGCTGTTCCTTTTTCAGTTTTATTACATAACTTGCAAAGACGCAAATGAGGCTAAGAGGCTGAAGAATTTTCTGCTGAGGGCGGTTGAGGGAGACACAAGTAATTCTTATGATTATCATAATTTATATGGCCTTCGGTGGAGCCGAGTCTTGTGCGGCTATACAAAGTCTAAGAGTATGTACGTATGTATGTACGAGTATGTATGTATCTACGTATCTGGAAATGAAAGCGAACTAAAGAAGAGTTCTGTTTGCCATTGTGAGCCGTTGGCGGTGACGTCTTCCGTGCCGGTTCGTGACTCCCAAAAGTGCACAAAAAAGACAGAGCCATCTAACTAATGCTAAATACTCTGACCTTGGCTCGGTCTCAGGGTCTTGAAAATTATATGCCAGCACAGAGGCAGCACCTAACAAAACGCTGTACAAAAACAATTTCCACTCAATGAATAGAAAAATTGCTCACAATTGTTTGTCGGACTCTCGGGCGCATAACGATGTTAACTAAATAATTAGCTGACATAATTCCACTTGGCTAAGAGCTGTAAAAGACTGGCCCATTAGGCACGAGCCCGCGTCGTCGTGGAAGTCGAAAAGTCGAAAGCCAAGTCAAATGTGTCAAATTAAATGCGCATTAGTCGCCTCATTACAAAGATCCGACAGCAGAGAAAACCGCAGAAGCTGGACGGCCAAATGTGTCTCGTCCACTCGCCTAGCATATAAACTTGTAGTATTGTAGTATTATATGGTATTGTATATGAGTATTAAACAATTAAATGACCAGCAAAATTTAATTGCATAATTAATAAACATTAAAAGCACTTAGCTCTGGCAACAGTGTCTCTTAATGCCATACAATTTGCAGTCGTTTCTTCTGCTATTTTCCCATACTTGCCTCTCTTCGCCTCTCTTTCTATCGCTGTGATCTTCTCTTAGCCGCGAATCTTCATGAGACACGCAACACGCCGCGGATACGTAATTTTCGGTAGTTTACAACAAGGTGAGATATTCCACGTTCGATGTGTTTAGCATGTTTCCATTGAGAACAATCAGTGATGGAGTCTTCCGGTTTTTAGTTTTCGGTAAAGTTTGGCTTAAATTTTATTGCACCAGATTTCTATCCATTTTTCCATTATTTCACCAGAAATCTATCCATTTTCTATACATATAAAATAAACATAAAGCTATAATTAATGCACTTTAAAGAATTCCTACTGGGCACAATCCACGATGAAATTGGTCCATCGAGTATCGTTGACGTACTCTTGTAACCCAAAGAAATCCCAAAGGAATCTGGCCAAAGGCTCGTGTCAACAAAACGAACATAAAAAAGAAACTAAAAGAACCGATAAGGAAATGTGTAAATGATTAATGTATACAAGTTAAGAAATAGTCATAAAACACACAGCTTTGATGTACATGGAATGGCACAGCGAACTACCAACTGAAATTAACATAACATAACAGAACGTAAATAGAACAACAGAATGGTGACCTTCACCTACAACTCAGGCGAGACTAGACCCCCTAGACCCACCTAGACCTACCTGGGGCCCCAAAACCCACCGCAGTCCCCTCTAATGTCTAGTAGCCCCTGAAACATCTAGTTGGTCATGCGGGACAGCGCCTACGCAATTAGCAGACTGCCCCGGTGATACGTTTGTAGTACACAGACAAAAAACAAATACAATTTTTAACTTTAGAATAATATTAAAAATAATATTAAGTACTAATTGAAAAGATTTTGATTGTTCAAAGTAATTCCTATACGATAAAGGCAAAAAAACAATATTGGATAAGTTCATATGATAAAAATTCCCTAAGTGCAATCAGAAATACCAATCATACCGCTCGAAAACCAGATTTAGGTCTATCGCAGAGCCATAGAAAGTTTATGCGCAATGGTATGGTATCCACATCGAAGTCTGCGCCGTTGATTCCGATTCTGAAATTGAAATTAAAAATTTATTCTAGTCTGGTTTCCCTTGTGCCACGAATTCCCGGCAACTTTTGCTTTCGTTTGCCTTCTTGTTGTTTATTTTGTCATGTTATTTGCGTTTGTCTTTTTCGCACGTAGAACGTGCGACTTGAACTTTGAATTAATTCGTTCAATAATTTACATTTTTTTACCTTGCTGTATGGCTCGGCTCTTTGTTTCTCTATTTTCCTCAGTTATTTATTTATTTATTTATTTATGTGTCGAGCGGGATTGCAGGTTCTTGCTGGTTGCTGGCTTGATTCGTAATTTATTTGGCTTTACGTGTACGACTAAAGCTTTTATTATGCCCGTAGATTCCAAGAACTCGGCGGCTGTTATGGCTGCTATGGCTGGTGTGGCCAAGAACCATCTATACGAGTATAGAGCCAGACTTAGGGGTAAACACTTCTCGGAAGTGACAATGAAACCAATTTAAGTGTGTGTAGTTCCCGGCTATGTGCTTAGCATTCGCAAGATACCCACAAGTTCGGCTTCAATAGCCGATTGGGATACGCCTGATGATTCAGATGGGGGTTTACTCACGGTGGCTCAATCCACATTATTCAGAGTCTGAAAATGTAATGCAAGAGATGTGCATATGCCAAAGCTAGCGGATAAGAAATTATACTAAATGGTTAGTAATTACATCATGAACTGAGTGTGTTCGTTGTTGTTCGGCACAGTCACAGTTTAGGAAAGGGCTTGTTCTTATCAGCAAAGAGAAAAATAGTCATGATTGTGGCTTTGCTGGAGTAGGACTATGAATCATTTGGAGTCCAGCCATTTTGATTATTACACCCACGCCGCGCACCAAGTAAAATATTTTAAGCTTCTAGCTCAATCACCCCTTATAACATATACCAAATCATGATGACTCACATATACATTTTAAATTTATTAAAACAAATGATGATTATCTTGCTGTAAGCTTCAAGCATTTTTCTTTAATTACTTCATTTGGAGCAGTGATTATGAAAACGAAAATATAGGAGCATTCATGGGCAGAGTTTATTATTCCCTTATTGGCGCCTTGTGTAGAGAACACAAATGAAGCTCTTACCCTGGATGGATTTTTCAGTAAATGCTGGTATTGTTTTGGATGCAGTCTCGTCTGGCTCCCTTTTAATATTTTACCATATATATTTGTGTGTATGTCCGTTGTTGTCTTCTTCATCAGCGGCAGCAGCAACAAAAGCTCCTGGCATACATTCCATATGCTTTGGCGGCTTTGTTTGCACATTGACACAGGTGAAACTAATTAGGCCACAAAACCCAGCTCATTTCTGTTTTATTTGTTAGCCAACAAAGCAAAACAAAAAAAAAGAAGAAATATAAATAAAGGAAAGCAGCAACAACAATATCTTACAATTAAAATAAACGGACGGGCACGTGAACTCATTTCTTTCATTTCGCTGGCAAAAACTAGAGAAAAGCTTGTTGCTTCTTCGGCTTTTGTTTAAACATTTTTCAGTCGATGAACTGTCGCCCAAGCTGAGTCTTCTTACAAAAAAAAACGAATTAAAATAAAAACAAGAAACGACTAAAACTGAAACACTTGCGCTTGGAAATTTTTCGTGTACGAAAAACAACTAAAATTGACCCAAATTTAAGGGCCATCCGTCGGCCAACAGAGCGTATGCGTAATAACATTTTAGTCTCGCTAGTTTTCGCTTTCATGCGAGCAAATCTGCTTAAAACGCTCCCCGCCAAATGCGAAATGCGAATTGCGAGGGGGAAGAACGTGCCCCGGCAAAATGAGTTTCATTTGCAAAGCGCGCGTGAAAAATTCATTAAAAGTCATCACAGTCCGTTGCTGTTTTGTTTTTTGCTTTTCCCTGTGCCCAAATACACTTCTTTTACTTGGGTTAGGAAAGGGTATGGTCGCTTAGCCGATGGGCTTGCCAATTCTCTAAAAAATATCTTTACTTTCTTTATTGATGTGCTGTATAATCCCTTTTTGATTTTTATATTTGCAATTTATTTTAAGAGCATAAGAGCATCTTGTTATAGTAGCCTTTCACAGATTTCCTTTTTTAATACAAATACTTGGTTGAGGAGAAGAACTCATAATTGCAGCATTTTTCACTTTGTTTCTTGGGAATGTGCGCACAAAAAAGTTGCTTATTAAAATTGAGCGAAATTTAATAAGCAGCGTTTTATGCACACCGACTGAGCGAATGGAAGTGCGGCGCGGGGAGCGGGGGGCAGAGTTTTCCTAAGAGTTTTCCCAGTGGGTGGAGGTGGTTGGTTGGCACTTCTGCTGGGCATTTTTTGATGGTGGCCGCAAAATGGCCGACGTCGTAGTCGTCGGCACTTGGATGTGTTGATTATGAAACCACCAAAGTGGGTCTTACACAAGTGTGTCTGCTTTGTAGATCAAGCGGGGGGTGGGGGCGGTGCTGCTGGGCGTTGGGCGGTGGGTGGTGGTGGCAAAGGGGGAAACAGGCGGTGATATCCACCCGCAAGTGGCGCAAAAATGCAGGCAAAGTCACGTTTTGTGAGAGCGACGCCAGTTACCAAATGTGTAACCAAATGGCCGCCATAAAGATGTACTATTCCACCTAAAAACCAGAAAAATAAAAATGCCAGCAAAAAATATGCTAAATATGTATTTTGCATCTGCTTAGGGAAATGAGTTGCTTTGTCTCTAGTTGAAAGGGTGGGGGTGGTTATTTGCTGGCTGGCGAAATGCAGCTGGCGATATAAAGGTTGTTGCTATGAAAACAATAAAAGACTTCAAATGATAAGAAGTACGAAAAAGTAAGTACATACAAATATTTCGTATTTTATATCTATTCCATTATATCTTCTATATACTGTATAACTATTACAATAGATTAATGTAAATGCAAATTGTTTTTAATTAGTTTTTAATTTCATACCTATCCTTAAGAATGTTAATGATAGCTTGAATATTTAAAGAGCTAAACAAATGATGCTATCAAAATAAATTGCAATGCCTGCTAAAAAGTTGACAAGAACTTATTCCATCCAACTCTCTAACAAGTCCTCACATTCGTACTCCTTTCACTCGTTAGATGGTTTTGTTTTCGCATCTTACTTCCTTATGCCATTTCTAGTTTATTTTGTTAGAGGGCAAACAAAATATTAATTTCACTCAAGACACCTCACTTGTCTGCATCTGAAAACTCCACCCGAGAATTTACATTTCAATTATGCCAGCCAACAGTTCGCCACCCGTCCACCCATCCAAAAAGTTAGTCACCCAGCCGAGGAGGGAACTCAGGACGGCAGATATGAATCATAGGTGCGTTGAGTCTAAGAGGAAAGGTAAAGACAGATACAGCCTTAAGCCGGGGAAGCCTACGGGTAAGCAGCTGAAGGATTGGGAACCCAGTTGCCAGAGTTGGAAGCCGGGGAAAAGTGGAGTACACAAGGACAGGAACCAGGCTGTCTGGCAGTCGCAGGCTGTGTTAGCATTTTCATAACCTTGTCAGCTTGATATGCGCATAAATTTGAACCAGTGCACATTGTTTATTTAAATGACGTCGCTACCGGTTCCCAGGCGACAACAAACATCCACCCGAAAATCCAAAGCCAAACAACCGAAACTGGGGAGAATACAGCTGGGTACGTCTATGGGCTTTTGGGCTCGCAAATATTTCAAGTTGGGTTCAAAAAATTGGTTCTCTTGGCTCTAAACTTAAGCTCCTGAAGCTATTAATAATTAAGTGGAGGCTGAGATTAGACTACGTAGATTAGAAATCATAAAATTTTAAAAATTCTAAACTCAAGTTGTGTGTTTAAACCTCTTAAAGCAAAATAATATTTTACCCATTCGAGCAGATTACTTACCCTTTCTGTCTGCGACGTGACCCGTGGCAGAACGTAAGCAACATAAATTACCGCAGAGCAGCTGAAAAGCGAGTGTCAGGCAAAAAGCTTGAAATTTATGCTAAGCGAATGCAGACAACTTCGAGTGTGGATAGCATTCGGTCAATGGAAGCAATTTTCTAAGAAGTCGAAGACCGTTGCGATGAAAGCAAAAGTCACTTTTCAGTGACTGAAAAACGCTTGTGCGCCGCCAGCGATAAGTGCCTCTACCTCCAATGCTGTTCCAGCAACTTTGGGCTTCTACCTTCTGGCATCCGTATCTGCGATTGTCTCTGAATCCGACGGATCTGTCGTCTGGGCGCAGCACGCGCCCAACGATTTTATCAATGTCAACGACAGTCGCCGTCTGCTGCCTGCCGTTTCATAATTGCCGCTGGCCAAAAACAGCAGCAGCAGCAGCAGTAAGCGCTTCATATTCAGCTTCAGCTGCAAGCTGAGATTCAGATACGGATTCGTTTCGGCTGTGGAATAAAATTCGAGACTGGGGCGTCACTGGATGCAAGTGTCGGAATGCGCGGCCAATAGATACAAAGCGAATAAGAGTGTTTCAATAAAAGATTATCAAAAAGCGCCACGAAGTTGAGTTACTCTTCGTATAAGGAACATGTGGACTCGCTTGAGAATGATAGAGAAATGAATGAAATATAATTTAATAGCAGTAGAAATGAATTTTTGTTTAGAACGATTTGTGTAGGATTTTTTTATTTATTCCGATTCGAGATTCGCATGTGTTAAAGTCCGGCTTTGTAAGTGCAATTTACAATCGTATTAGTTAAACAAGAATATTTGTATTAGATATCCATCAGAATATCATGTTTCATATGTCACCTTACCGGGCGAATAAATAATTCCATTAAGCTCTGAACTCATAGGGTATTGAAATTCACTTGCCTTGAATGCTTTTCACCCATCCGAGCGATATGAAAAATAAAACAAACCGAGGGCTGTCCTCAAAAACGTACGCAGGATGCGGCTGGAATGAAGGTGAAGACAGCGCCGACGATGATGAGTCCGATGACAATCGGCCCCAAGATGCTGATGATGTAAAGAAGCGTGACAATTCAACAAATATTTAAGTTAAGCCCCATCTCCAACCCGTAGCCCCGATCCCGATCTCCATTCCCATCCCCATCTCCAACCGAGGCCCCCAGGGCCAAAGAATTTGCGCAACTTTCTACGGCGAGCAGAAGGCAGGGCCTCCGCACGATTTTCACTTTTCATTTATGAGTTATTATGGCCAGTTGCTGTGACATCATCGCGTGGAGGGGCATTTGGGGCCTTTTGGGGGGCAGGGGCAGGGTCAGCCGACTTCGGACCCTGGACAAACCAAGTAAAGTCAAGGTCAGAAAGTGAAAACTCCCTGGGCGAGTGTTTGTTTTCGTGTTTGTGTGTGTGGGTGTGTGCGGAATATGGTGTATGGTGTGCGGGTTTATGGCTGCCGTCTGTCTCGTTGTTTATTTTTCTTTTTTGGCGATCCAATTTCAAGTGGCCCGCTGTTTATTTATTGTCGGACTGCAACAGCCGCCGCAGCACCCAGCAGCTGTTGCCATAACAAAAAAGCCCAGCCACACAGTGAAATATATATAAACATACATGTCTGCAGTATATAGACGCACAATAATTGTTAACAACAATTGCAGAGGCTTGCACTCGAAACGGAAAGTTAGCCAAATACAAAATTAGTCATCACTTAATGGTTGTGGGAGAGTTGTTCTTGTTTATTGAGACCTCGAATGCAATTTATAGATATTAAATATAATTAAATTGAAAAAGAATTATTGGGAAAGTTAAGTAGTAGTTTGCTTGGGGTATTTAAATGATGTCGAATCATCATAAAATATGTAATACTATATATATTTCTTTAATATCCATGATGTATTTTAAATAACGCCGCTACTCATTGCTTTGGTAATGACTTAATTCCAATCGTTTTCATGCCGATTTACGCAAACTATTTAACCACACTTTGGCCATTCATTAATGTTTGCATTTCATTTGCAATCTCCGGCCGCTTTGCGCCAATTAAAAATTCCGACAAACCACAAATTCCAAACGGCAAAGACTCACAATCGCACAGAAGTCACTTGGAATTGCATAAATTCCTCAAATAGCCAATGCTCATGCCACTCCATATAATCCCAGCCCTATCCACTCGAACAGCTGTCGCCACGGAAATCGGAAACTTTGCCCCAGAACTTTGTCATAAAATATGTAATACTATATTATTTCTTTAATATCATGATGTATTTTAAATACGCCGCTACTCATTGCTTTGGTAATGATTAATTCCAATCGTTTTCATGCCGATTTACGCAAATATTTAACCACACTTTGGCCATTCATTAATGTTTGCATTTCATTTGCAATCTCCGGCCGCTTTGCGCCAATTAAAAATTCCGACAAACCACAAATTCAAACGGCAAAGACTCACAATCGCACAGAAGTCACTTGGAATTGCATAAATTCCAAATAGCCAATGCTCATGCACTCCATATATCCCAGCCCTATCCACTCGAACAGCTGTCGCCACGGAAATCGGAAACTTTGCCCCAGAACTTTGGATGGAGTATGGAAGGGCGGTATTTTTCCAGGGGGCAGACGTGGGCTGACACAAATGTCAATAATTCAAACCAAAAGCTGACCACACAAGTGCTCCGCCTGACCCATTGCTCATTTGTGCGGCTCATTGAACTCGGGGCTCCTTTCATTTCACCCACCGCTCTACCGCTCTGTTTTGAGTTTCCAGTTTCTTAAAAAACTTTTTGCGAAAATTGCCTGTCACGCGTTCCACTCGCTCCCCCAAAAGACGCCAAGGAAAATTAAGACATTTAACGTTTTTTTCATTTCATCTCCAGTTTTGGCTGCTTGCCTCGCAATTTGCGGTTTGCGTGTCCTTTTGACGAGCAGACAGCGGCAAAAGTTTTTCGGGAATTGGGATGTTGCAAGACCATTAGAAATGGCTCCCTGAAATTGGCTAGAAGTTTGCGACGCCTCGAGGAATCTTTGTAAGTATTCTTTTAATTGTTTGTTAACAGCAAGTTTATTTTTAAATGCTGCGATAGAAGAAACTGAGCAGTAAACGGATTCATTTACTGAGTAAGATGTATATTTATTAACTGCTAGGTGAAAAAAGGTATAAAATTTGGGAAAACTTAAAAAGTGTTTTATAATGTATTCATGCTAGCAGTTGTATACAGTATCTTAATTATAGTAATATTTAGTATTAGTAAGATTAAGATGGTATATTTCTACATTGGAGGTACATAAAACTTTAAGTACTCTTTGGATTATTTCCAATGCTTCAAGGGTATTAAAAAATCGCCTTTGGCCTTTTCTTCTTATTTTCCATTGTTTATTTGGTCAGGAAACTGGCGACGACACACGATGCGTAATCGTCAGGGGCTTTTGTTGTTTGTTTTGTGGCAACAGGGAGACATCACCCCAGAAAACCACCCCCTGCCCCGGAAAATTCCATCCCTGGGTGCGTGGAGATTTGATATACTGCTTTTCGACTTTATCGCTGGTTTGGCAGAAAAAGCCATTTTTGTATTTTTGGCAATGCCCAATATTTCCATCACCTCCACTTCGGGCTGTCCACTTTCAGTTCGTTAGATATTTTGTATTCTTCTTGTTTTTTATTGCGATTTTATTTACTTTTATGTGTTTATTATATGGTCTGCTTTTTGAGTTTTGTCGAGCGCAAAATTGAGACATTTTATGGGGTGGCCGGGATGCCTTTGATAGGTTGTAAGCGTTGTCCACTTGGTTGCAGCACGGAACTTCTTATGACACTCCATGCTGGGAATTGCTTTTTAATTTGGTTTGTTCTTTGATTGTTTTTATTATTCTTTGACTTTGAGTGAATTGTTTTCGAATTGACGCAGTGGGAATATTAGGGGAGGTAAAGGTGGTTTTAAAGCAAAAAAAGGACTCCTGTTTTTTTTTTGTTTGAAGATGTATCTATTCATACATTTACATTCATATAAATTAATATATTTTCCAGCCATTTTATAAAACTAGTTTTACTAGAAAAGTTGTATCTTAATTGCAAAACTTTTCTATCTACATTTCCGAGTATCTGCCCAAAATGCTCCAAAACTAAAAACGTTCTTCCGTGAATCTTGCAAACTTTCCTACACGAAATTGACTGAAAATAAGGCTCTGCTCGTATCAACGTTTTTGCCCTTCGCCCCAGACTTTGCACACCACGCCAACACTTAAAATGCACGCATTACTGCAGACACGCCCCCCTGTCCCGCCCCCTTCTGGTGCATCTAATTATGCGAATGCATTTAAGCGCACAATTTTGAATTTTTTCTACGCTGTAAAATTAGGTCAGATTTAACATATTCATTAGAACTTGAGCAGCTGCAGTTCGGCGATTAGAGGGGCGATTTGGCGGGAAGCTGTTCTGGGTTGCATAAGTAAATATGTGTGGGTGGTTGGGTGGTGGAGTGGGTGGAGTGGGTGGAGTGGGTGTAGTGGGTGGTACTGGGTGGTGCAGGGTAGTGCAGAGTGGTGCTTGGTGGTTCAGGGGGCAGCAGCTGGAACTCAAAGGAAGCGAGCAGAAAGTTTCAAGCGCTTTTAATGGTGATTACAAGTGCACACACATACATATATGGCAAAAAAAAAACAATGCAAAATGGCGAAATTATTAGAAAATTGCATTCTACAGCAGCAACAACGACGGCCTCGTTTTGGCTTTGCT